>NC_053490.1:299753681-301130348 GCF_905171775.1 Rana temporaria
CGTCGGACGGATGAAGCCTATTTTCAGGTGTATCTTGCTTTCAGAGTCAGGCGCATAGATACAACGGTGCATATGTGCACTTACGCGGCGTATCTCGAGATACTTCGGCGTAAGTGCTACGTGAATCCGGGCCATAGGCTTTATGGAGTTTCAGAGCTCTGGTTCAAAAAAATGGCAAAAGCTCCTAAATTGAAGTTTAGGAGCTGCAGTGTACATGAAACCTAACTATAAAAAAAGAGCATGTTTACTTGCACATGGTTGGATGATTGAAGTCAGCAGAGCTTCTGCTCATTTACTAAGCTCTGGAGCAACTGCACAGTCCATTTGCCTTTAGTAAATCAACCCCATTGTGTCTGCATTGAGCAATAAAATGATCTTCTGGTAGGCAGCTTCAGGTTGTCCTAATGTTATCATTGGTTAGGAATTAGCAAAGTAAAGGAAAACATTACTGAAATTGGGTCTGATCTTAAGCTGAGTAAAGAAAAAAAGCCACTGTTTTTTTCAGTTATTGCTATATTTTAAAAAGTTATATATTTTTTAACACAGCACTGAACACAACTGTACATCCAAAACTAAAAGCTTTGTGAAAAACTGAAGCATTGTAATAACATCTTCACCATGCTTCAGCTCCATCCTTTTTTCAACCACTGATGGAGGTGGATCCTAGACCAGTTAATGCTGTTTAACAGTAGTAGAGAGATCTCATGGAGCTGAATAAAAATGCAAACTTTTTGGCAGGTAAAACAGATTCTGTATCTGAATTTCAACTACATATTTAGCCTTTTGCGTAAAGTTTTGTTTTAATATAATTTCTGCAAAGTAAACATTGATTTTTATTAGCTTGAAAAATATCTAAGAAACAAGAGTGTTAAAATGTAACTCCATTATTGCAGGAAAAAAATAAAAAAATAAATAAAAAACAATCCTCTTCAGATCATTTTATATATTTTGCAATGATTTTAGTGAAATTCATTGTAGAATCCTACTTCCTGCTGTTCTATTGAAATTGACACATTGATTCTCCTTACTTCCTACATCCTGAGTGCTAAGGTGGAAGTTCTACCTTCTGTGGTGATATGATCTGTCCCAGGGTTGTTATCAGACAAACGCTGCTGAGAAAAGCAGTGAACCAGATGTATGAACAAGAAATTACATTTCTGGGGGATGTTAGAAAATCATAACTGGCTGCCGAAACAAAAGGTACCTTTAACCTCAAATTACAAAATGACTTGGGTTGCATTTCTTTCTTTTTTATAATTTTTTAAGCATTCATCGATCATGTAACACATATATATGGCAGCAGGAAAAGTGTGTTTTAAAGCATAGCTGTTACACATATGAACCCTGGCAGCATGAGGCTACTATGCCTAGAGTGTGCATTCTGTGCAGTCCCAGCACTCTGACCAAGGTACAGGGTTGCCAACCATCAGTAAATTTGTCAAAAGTTTGTAAAAATCGGTGACTTTTACAACTGTCTGTAAATATCAGTGGCTGAGGCTGTATTAATGTATCACTAATTTACTAACAGACATATCAGCCTGGATGTCACACCACTTCCTCAATCTGTCCAAAAACCAAGGTCATAATTTTTCCTCCCCCACATGCCTCTTTCCCTGATTCCTCTGACAAGATCGATAGCACTACTATCTGCCCATCCCCACATGCCAGGGTTCTAGGTGTAATCCCAGACTCGGAACTCTCCTTTCAGCCCCACATCCAATCCAGTCCAAATATTGCTGCCTCAACCTCCGTCACATCTCCAGAATGTGCCCCTTCCTAACCAATGACACCATAAAGCCTCTATATCACTGCCTGGTCATATCCCACCTCGACTACTGCAAATCCGTCTTCACAGGATTACCCTTGCATAGGCTATCCCCCCTTTCATCCATCATGAATGTCAGACTCATCTACCTTACCAACTGTTAAGTGTCTGCTACTCCTCTCTGTCAATGCCTCCACTGACTTCCACTCACCCAACCTCCCATGCTCACATCCAGGACTTTTCCAGAGCCTCTCCCATCCTCTGGAACTCCCTACTTCAATCTTCCAATGAATTTAGAATGCCAATCAGCAGTGTTCAAACTCTAATCAAGAAGTGGAAAATAGGGGCTCTGTTGAAACCAAACCATGGTCAGGTAGACCAACTAAAATTTCAATGCCAGGAAAATTGTTCCTGATGCAAATAAAAACCCACAAATAACTTCAGGTGAAATACAGGACTCTCTGAAAACACGTGGTGTGGCTATTTCAAGATGCACAATAAGGAGGCACTTGAAAAAAGATGGGCTGCATGGACGAGTCGCCAGAAGAAAGCCATTACTACGCATTGCCACAAAGCATCCCACTTACAATACGCCAAACAGCACAGAGACAAGCCTCAAACCTTGTGGCACAAAGAGATTTGGAGTGATGAGACCAAAATTTAGCTTTTTGGCCACAATCATTAAATGCTTTATTTGGTAGACATGTGCACAGAAATAAATTTCGTTTTTTTTGTTCTGTTTCGTATCGTTCCGTAGGTTCGTTTCCGTTCGTTTTTCGTAAGACGCCCGTTTTCCTGTTCGTTCCCGTTCGTTTTTCGTACGACGAGATGTTTTCTATTTCCGATCGTTTCGTATTTTCGTTACCATTTTATTTTCGTAAATGCGGGATGGTTCGTTATTCTGTTTAATTCATGTTTGTTACTTGTTAGACAATAATTTTCGTGAATTTTCGTCAATGATTTGCATTCTGTGTTTTGGATTCCTTTTTCTGTTCGTGTTTTCGGTCGTGTGTTCATGTGACATCTATGACAATTTGTTGTGGATGTCATGTGGGCATGCGACTGAAGATGCGAACAAAAAAAGGATTTTCGACATTTTGTACTTTCGTAAATATATCGCGGGATTCGCGGCACTTTCAACACGCGGCTCATCCATATTAACGATTGTTAAGCCCCATACACTTGGTCAGACTTTTTTTACAACAAACATAAAAACGATCGTTTTCCGTTCGTTCTCAGAAAATTTGTTCGTTTTTAAACTCCATCAGAAAACAATTTTTGGGTTCAAAAGTCTGGCCAACTGATCTCCCTTCAGATGAAAATCCACAGAAAAGTTTATTTGGCTTTACTGTACTACTCAGCACAAAAGAGAAGCTGCTTCACTAACTACACTCACTGCCCATTCAAAAAAACGAAAATTACATCTGTGGCAAGGGATTTGCATTCTGTGTTTTGGGTCCTTTTTCTTTTGGTGTTTTCGGTCGTGTGTTCGTGTGACATCTGTGGCAAAAGATTTGCATTCTGTTGAATCCAAAATACGAACAGAAAAAAGGAATTCAAAATACAGGGTGCAGGTCTTTTGTTGTGGATGTCATATGAGCATACGACTGAGGGTGCGAACAGAGAAGGGATTCAAACAAGATACAGAGTGCAAATCTTTTGTTGTGGATGTCGTGTGAACATATGGCTGAGGATACGAGCAGAGAGGGGATTCAAACAGGGTACAGAATGCAAATCTTGTGTTGTGGATGTCGTGTGAACATACGGCTGAGGATGCGAACAGAGAGGGCATTCAAACAAAATACAGAATGCAAATCTTTTGTTGTAGGTGTCATGTGGACATGTGGCTGAGGATACGAGCAGAGAGGGGATTCAAACAGGATACAGAATGCAAATATTTTGTTATAGATGTCATTTTCGTTCTTTTGCCGTTTTCGTTTTGTCGTATTTTCGTCAGATCGTTCGTTCGTATTTGCGGTTGTTCGTTATGCGGCTCATTCGTAATCCCGTCGTTTTCGTGTTTTGGTGCTTTCATTTTTTCGTATGTACACATTATTCTGCGGGTACGAAAATGAACATTTTCGTACGAAAATAACATTCGTACGAACGGGAATGAACATATCTATTATTTGGAGAAGTCAACAAGGCTTATGATGAAAGGTACACCATTCCTACTGTGAAATACGGAGGTGGATCACTGATGTTTTGGGGATGTGTGAGCTACAAAGGCACAGGAATTTGGTCAAAATTGATGGCAAGATGAATGCAGTGTTGTCAAAAAATACTGGGGGAACATTTTCATTCATCAGCCAGGATCTGCGCATGGGATGTACTTGGATATTCCAACATGACAATGATCCAAAAGCCAAGTTAACCTGTCATTGGCTACATCAGAATAAAGTGAAGGTTCTGGAGTGGCCATCTCAGTCTCCTGACCTCAATATCATTGAGCCACTCTGAAGAGATCTTAAACGTGCAGTACATGCAAGACAGCCCAAGAATTTACAGGAATTGGAGGCTTTTTGCCAAGAGTAATTGGCAGCTTTACCATCTGAGAAGATAAAGAGCCTCATCCACAAATACCACAAAAGACCTCAAGCTGTCATTGATGTTAAAGGGGGCAATACACAGTATTAAGAACTGGGGTATGTAAACTTTTGATCAAGGTCATTTGGCTAGTATCTGTTGTCATTATGATTTAAAAAGAGTAAACACAGTTGATTGATAATAAATGGCTTTTGTGTTATCATTCATATTCTCTGAAATATAAGAAATCATAAATTCTGCCAGGGTATGTAAACTTATGGGCACAACTGTATATGTTAGATAATGTGTCATATTTTTTTATAAATTTTTAGGCTGCAATGTGTCATTACAGTGAAATAAGAGCAATTTTCAACTTATATTAATTATAATCAAATTTGATATTGTTCTACTGATACATTTTTGTTTGTTTGGTTTTGAAGGTTTGCACTTGAACCAGTACTGTACAAATATTCCTGTCTAACATTAAAGTGGAGGTTCCATCAAAATTACAATTTCGCTTTAAAGTGTAGATTAGACCTAAAAAATAAAAAAATAAAAATATTTTACTCACCTTGAAATGCCTGTTGCTATGCGGTCCCACAAAATCTGCCTTCCTATTCACCGAGGATCCTGACGTCAGCTCCCTCGGCTCCTAACAGCGCTAATGCTCCTGGGAAATGATGAGTCTTGATGCCGTGCGCCTCCCCTGTGCCTCCCCTGTACAAGAATCGCGTTACTACTAGACCGGAAGTGACGCGATTCCCTGAATACACAATGAGAGAGAAATAACTAAATGTAGTCAATAATAAATGAAAACATATGATCAAACTTTATTAAATAAAAACATTTTTGATTAAAATTTAGCAGTACACAAATAAACAATTGATGAAATGGCAATCCTGTACACTGTATGCTGTCTGACGGTCCCGGCTTGTTGTTGATGGGTTGCCATCACAACGGCGTACACTTCCACAGCCGACGCTCGTTGCGATGGCAACCCAAGTCGTTGACGGCGCGGCGCTGCAGCAGTATTACGCATGCGCGAGATTGGGGCGGGACAGGTCTTTCGTTCTGAGGCGCCATCCCCACTATTCCCGGAAGCAACTGCTTGTGGGCTTCACAATGGCAACAAGCAAAATGAGAACGTTCAAGAGGCCAGGATATAAAGTGTTCCTTTTCAATAACTTGGCGGAACAGCGGGACATTTTTAAATAGTAAGTGACACTATAGCGATATATAGAACGGGAGATTAAAGCAGATATTTTAAAATCTGATGGGAACCCCGCTTTAAATTACCTGAAAACCATTTATTAATACACATTGTATATTCTTGTTATTAATATTTTAAGGAGCAGCATACTAAAAATAAAATGTAAAAAAAAACATTTTAAGGCAAATAATATAGAATAGTAGCCATGCCTCTCTCCCTGGAGCCACAAACTCACTGGTATTGTAATGACATTACTAATCATGTTAATTTAAATCTAAACAACTGTTTTACTCCTGACTGTGCATAAGTTATGGTATCAGTTTTAATTGTAAAATGTAATTTGCATTGCAAACATTTCAGCCTGGAATAGGTGTATTATGTAGCAAAAAAATATAATTTGCCTTTTACAATTATAATTTTAAATGTAATTATATATGTATTGGCAATGTATTGGCTATACTGTTTGCCAAGCTTTTCTAGGTTACGACTAGTTGAACAGAATTACAAATATTTTGGAAGGTAGGACAATTGATATACTGTATTTACTGTATTTTTACCCTGAAAAAAGAGGGTAAACTGTGCCTGCGTGTTATACGCAGGGGGCTGTGTAAACTTTTTTTCCTGAAACTCCCCTCTTAAAGTTAGGGTGCGTGTTATACGCCTGTGCGTGTTATACGCCGATAAATACTTTATATACTATGTGCATTTCAACTGTGCATTTACCTTAAGTCGCTATTTTAATTAAAGCTCTAAGAGTAGTCACTGTGTTTACTATACCACCTACAATATTCCACATTTATTTATTGCACTTTAGAAAAAACTTTAAAAAAGTACACACTCTTGTGTTCAACTAAAGCCTATCTAAACTCAAAAACAAAAATGCTATACATTGCCGCTTACCCGTCCTTAGGTGAGATAGCTGTATTCTTTTTTTTTTTTCCTTTTCACCTAGTAATCCTGTGAATAACACACATCGGGGTTGATTTACTAAAGCCAAATAAATCGTGCACTTTGCAAAGGACAGTTGCACTATGCAAATGCAGTTGCTCCAGAGCTTAATAAATGAGGTAAGGCTTCACAAGAGTACCCAATCATGTGCATGGGAAAAAAATGGCGTGTTTGCTTGCATATGATTGGATAATGGAAGTCATCATAGCTTCTGCTCATTTACCAAACTGTGAAGCAACTGAGTGCAACTGTATTTGTCTTTAGTAACATCAACCCCATTATGTCCATTGGCAGTTATGCTTTTTCTTCCACTTTATCTGTGGAGAACCCTGATTGCCACCCAAGCTAGACTTCAAACATGTCTTCCTTTTTTCATCTCTATTACATGGATGATGATGCAATTAGTACTTTACAAAAGAAAGATTACATTGATTAATGCTTTCAAGCATGGCCAGATCTATGCACAGTGCTGGGGTGTTCTGTGCTGGGGTGCACTCCTCCCACAGTTTTGGTTTCTTTACATACAGCCACAATCTGCACAATGCAATGTGGGGGCATGATAATGATATAAGAACAATAATAGGTGGGAGAAGTATGAAATGGGGGTGGATTGTTGGAGAAATGGGAGGTGAATGAAGTTAGCAGCTGAGGGGCAGCGCAGTGTTGTAAGCTGGATACATTTTGGAGTGGGAAGCTGAGAGTGGAGAACAGAGGACTGTGTTCAGCCAGACAAGTTATATCTCCTCTCCAACCTTTCTAATGTCTGCAGTTATAGCATCACACTTAACTGTTCTTTATATAATAAATATGTAATTTCACCTCTGTGACATATCTGCACTTATAACATCAAAGTTGAAGGTTGGTTATTAAAGGTAAACACTATTTACAACATGGAAGAAACCCTAGCCATGCAAAAATAATCTACTTCCATACATTATGGAGAGCCGGGAATATCTTCTCCTTCTCTGATGATTTTAAAGAACTCACAGGTTCTTGAACTATCCAAATTATACAACTAATTTGCTTACAACCCCCACATTCTTTATAGGAACATTCAGAAACACTACCCTACTGTCTGAAGGTATTTATCATAATACAATAGCAAAGGTACTGTATCAGATTTACACTTTTCCCTATCATACTGATAATAGAGATCTAAATAAAACAACTGCTCGTGGCAGAAATGTTCTAGATTGGCCATACTCCATACTGCATTAGCTAGGACACTTACTCATCCATTTTTTATAAACATTCTAATGTTTTTTTCTAAAAGATTCTATTCACCACATTCATTACCCTATCACCCTAACCCACTTTTTGTTTTTACTATGATTTTTGGTATTTTTTCTTGTTTGTAGCAAATTACTATTTGCTGATTGGCTTATCCAGACTATATATTGTTGTCACACACCAAAATTTGCTGTACTAAATGATATCCTTTTTAATGTCTGTATGCACTTGTATCACATATATTGTACATTGACATGTACTATCTTCTTATTTCATTGAACCTTTATTGTGAGAGAAAGAGGAAAAACACTGGGCAAATATGTCGGCAGCCAACAAAGGAGATTGTGGGCATCACACTGCTGAAGGGGAGGTGAGGCTTCTTATGTTACTTGACCTAAATAACCTCTTGGTGCTGAGAGTATGCAAATATGCTGCCTCTCGGCAGATGGGTCTTGACACCAAGTGACCGCATTTTTGTGTACCTTAATATAAACAAACCTGTGCTGAGAGTGTGTGCCCTGAGTGCTCCCAGCACAGTTACTGGTGCCAAACGGAAAGCTCCCGATCGTTTCTTGCTTCTGTGATTGCCAATCACGGCGGTCACATGACCCCCCGCTTCCTCCCGCAATCAGTAACCCCTTAAAGGGCCGAGAGGCACCAGTGTTAAGGGGTTAAACTAACAAGACACTAGTTATGAAAAACATATTCTAAAACCCGAAAATTAGTGTAATAAAATATAAGCAGCGCTGTAAACAATGTAAGATAAATTATACGTTTTCACAGGTATTTAAACATAATGCTAATGTCCATAAACATCACCATGTGACAAAAGTGAATATGTGCACAAATTCCAAAAAATAACAAAAATCTAAAAAAATATATAAATGTGTTTAAATATTAATTAAATATAAGTCATATAAAACATCAAGTAGGTTTGTGAAAAAATAATAATAGCTTTCAATCTTCCACCACACCCGGTGTCAGTGAATCCTCTCCCGTCAGATGCAAAACTCACCAACTCAAATTGCCTTACACTCGTGTTCGGCATGTAAACGTGTACAAAAAGACCTCACTAGTAGGTATAGCAGATAATAACAGTTCCAACCAATTCACTGCCAGAAACCTCTGCATGTAAATAAAAGAAGTGCTCAAAATAGCGTGATACCATAAAATCAGTTTAATAACACACTTAAATCTTCAAATATAGCACTCACACGAATCTCAAAAAATAGAGCAATACACTGCACAGCAAACACTCATTCAGAGATGAACCGAAAACCAAGTATATTGGTCACAGCAGACCCAAGGTGTCAACTGATCGCTCACCACCTCCCCGCTGTTACTTCCTGGATCTCTGCTTCCTTGATTGGCCTTGATACGTCACACGTTCACTTCAGATGGTTGCCGCACAGCCACGCCCCGACATGTTTCGTCATAAAATACTTAGTCATGGGATTGATGGGATTGGCTGTGCAGTGCAGCAAACCCTCCTTTTATCCCCCCCACGTGAACTCAGGGTGAGAGAAAAAAAACATCCTCCGACTATGGGCGGAAGAATGATCTCCACTATCGCCTCTCCATAGGCTCAACGGGTGTCCCCGTGACCTTAATACACTCGCTTCTGGTTGCAATATTTCAATTAGATACAATATATCTCTGTCATCAAAACACTCCCACAATTCCTCCGCAAGTGTACCACAATCGTAGAGTTCATAAGTACAAAGATAAACAGTATTAAAATATATTAATGAAAATTAGCTCCGAAGCATTATGAGATTGATTCCTAAATAACGGATACTGAGATAATGCACTAGTTATACATTAATTTATTTGACTTCAGAGGATATACATTTTTTATAATTGGGGGCTTCTTTTTCTCCATCTCTGGAACTCTTATTTCATGCTTTGGTACCAAAGAAGGAAACACAAATGTAGTTGGGAAGCAAGCCATTAATTGTTGCTAAGGGATATGAAAAGTTACCTTCAAAATATAGCGGAGACTGAAAGTTCAATATAACCACAAGATTAAGAAACCTAACACAGTACAGCAGACAACCAGTGCTGTGAAACTTTTATGAAGAATGTGCAAATCAGGTCACATTTGCACACTCATCAAAGTGCTGCACTCCTGAATATATCATTTGGACATTGAAGAACCAGCATTGAATATGGTAGTAGAGATAGTGACAGCAGACAGCCCAGCAGAAGAAAGTGTCAATGAGGGCCAATGGACCACCTGACCTCATAAAATCTCAGGCCAATTGACCATGCTGTAGAAAAAAAAAATCTATTACGCATGAATAAAACCTAATAAACCAACACCCCTCTCCCATCCGATTCTGTTTGTAAAGAAAATGCAGGATTGTTTAGCTAGTGTAAAAGTGACTTTTTTGGTAAATAATTTCCTGTGCTGTAGGTATGTACTGTATGGCATATGCAACTTTTTGCCATATGCCTTTTTGTTTATTTTTGTTGTGATTTTGGAAACAGTGCAGAACTGTTTCTTTAAGAAATATTTTTTTTTCTCTTTCTCCCTGTTAAAAATTGTGATGTGCAATATACCTTTGTTTTCTGTTTTAGTTCAACCAATCAATAATCATGCAGCTAGAAGACATAGAAGAAAAATCTGCAACATTTATAATTGTCATATTTTGGCCAATAGGGAGCTGAAATCAAAGCTAGTAAATAACGTTTTTTTTGTTTAACTTTATTTGGTAAGCAGTGTTGGGTAAATTGTTTTTTACCTGTCATTTAAAATGTAATTTTGTATTTGAAAATTATATTTAAAACCAACTACAATTGTCAAATATGTACCTTTAAAAACTTTTGAACAAAGTTACATTGTAATTGAATTATATTTATCTGTATTGTTGTTTATCTTAGCATCACCACAGCTGTTCTTAAAAGAAGAATTTTTAAAGTGACTGTTTATGATATATGTATGCTAAGATCTGTATGCTCTTTGGTAATGAATCTTATTGTCTTAAATACTTTTTCATTTCCGAGGATAAAATCATCTGTTGCCCTTGACAAGATGTTAGGTGAGGTCTCTGCAATACGTACAAAACTGAAAATTTGTATCAGATAGTTACTGTAATTTTCCTTTCCTGTGTCTATCAATTGCAGCATACTAGTGACAGATTTCCACCTCTGGAATGTCACTGCCAACTTAAGGACAAATTGTTGCAATGGGTTCAGCTCCACTCTCTTTGGAAAAAGAAGATTATGGTTTCCCAAGCCTCAGGACTGGAGTTAGGATACTCTTATTAACAAAGTTATGTCAAGTAGGAACACAGCTTTAAAGGTGATATCACCTAAGGAGCATTCTATTGTTAAAACAATAGGTTCTTTAAACAAACACATCTAGGACAAGAGAATGATCCCATTAGGAAAAATATTTTTTTTCAAGGGTCAGATTTTGAGAACTGCCTCAAAGTGGAGTTACATCCATTTGTTCCCCCTAAATATCATGAAATTATTATTATTATTATTTTTTTTTATACTCACCTGAAAGGGCTGTTGCTATGCGGAAGTAGCTCTTCTGCCTCTTCTTTCACCGCAGAGGGCTCGTCCTACATCGCTGTGTCTTCTTGTGAATGAGCCGCGCTGCCTTCCAGGAACTGTGTTTCCCAGGAGGCAACCGTCCATTCACAAAGCGCCGTGCGAGTCGCGCATGCGCAGTAGGAAACGGGCAGTGAAGCCGTAAGGCTTCACTACCTGTTTCCCTTAGTAAGGATGGAGGCGCCAGGACCTGGCGACCGACATTACGGGCGGCTAGGACAGGTAAGTGTCATTATTAAAAGTCAGCAGCTACACTGTTAGTAGCTGCTGACTTAAAAAAAAAAAAAAACAATTGCAGGTGGAATCCTGCTTTAACCTGCATAGCAGAATTCCCGAGTCTGGCTCAGAGTGAATTTTACATACCAAAAGTGGTAACCCCGAGCCAGACTCGGGATCGAGAGAGAAGGGGGTGATGTAGGTATGGCGCTGTTCTGATGAAAACAGGAGAATCCAAATGGATTCAAAATAATAATAATAATAATGTTACCCCCAGCTGGGTATTAACTATAGAAATATAATGAAGTGTGGAGCGTGAAAGAATGTATATAACACAAAATATAAATAAAATAAATTAAATATGTGTATGTGTGTTAGACCCTCGGCCGGGTGTTTGCCGATGCAATGTACCCTCGGCCGGGTGTTGATAAGTGCTAAACTGCTTGAGATAGTGACAACAAACCTATAACAATAGGTGAGTGAATGAATAGATATACCTCCTGCCGGGTGTTGGACCCTCGGCCAGGTATTTGGATTAGAAATTAAAAAGATTGCAAAACATAAATTCTTCTGGAATGCATAAAGTCCAGAAAAAAACAGTCCAGTGAATAAAGTTTGTAAACCAGAAGAAGTAATAAAGTGACTTTGTGTTTGAAAATTTGCTGGGTGAACCCTTCAGATCTTGCTTTGTACATGAGACACCGTGCTTTGTACAAAAATGCACTCACCAGATACTTCTCCCCCTCCTTGGGTATGACACAGTCACAGTATAAGTACCACTGTGTAGCAAACTGGGGATAGCTGGGGCCGGCTCCGGGCGCTGCTTTCGATCCTCCAAGGAGTTTTATATGGGAGAAGAAAGGATGCCCATAGTGTGAATCCGTTTAAAAATAAAGTTTAATGTGCAGAATCATTTGGATACCCACATTGTACACAAACAAAAGTAGACAAAAAGGAGAGTTAACTGGCGCTGACCAAACTGTGTTTGCAGCCCAGACCGGAAGTGTTAGACCGACGTGCCTCTAACTCCCTGCGCGTTTCGTCTGTCTGACGTCATCATGATCGCATTGCAGGATACAGGGGAAGTTACTTACCTTGTCCCTGGATCCTGCGATGTGTCCCCGCTGTGTGTGCGAGCTGTCATCTAGCTCGATTCACACACCGGTGACTGCTGACTGCTGCCAAACTCCGTTCCCAAGCGGCGCGACGCACGGGGCAGAGTTCGGCGCCAAATTCAAAACTGTAAAAACAGTATAGATACAGTATACTGTAATCTTACAGATTACAGTACTGTATCAAATAATTACACATCCCCTTTGTCCCTAGTGGTCTGTCCAGTGTCCTGCATGCAGTTTTCTATTATAAAAACTGTTCTTTCTGCCTGGAAACTGGAGATTGTCCATAGCTACCAAAAAGTGTACGTTTATTTCAAAAGTGGTTTTAGACCAGCTAGAAAACAGCGATAATAAATTAAAATCACTTGCAGAATTGAGCGATAGCGATTTGTGGGGAAATGAATCATCAAACACGGAAAGTAATGACAGCGGTCCTATTGGGACCCACGATTATCAGCACAAAATAATGCCCTGCATTGCCTGATATCTAAAACCACTGGGAAAAGATGGAAAGCGTCCTAATCCAGAAGTAATAACGGGGTATAATGGTACATTTACATCATATCATTATATTATCTAATATTGTACAGGTAAATCTATAATTAATTTACATGCCAAATAGCAATAATATTTAGTGAGCTCATAATTAGGCTAAACTAGCCAGCATATCTAACTCCATAGCAAAAGTGGAGGAAACAGCTAATATAATTGGTCAGAGCGAGAGCCAAAGCAGAGGCAGACAGGCATACAAAGACACATATATAAATAAAAATACATTACAGATTAACAACTCAAAAACAAATCAAAAACAAAAACAACAACAACAACAACAGTAATCAACTCAAACCATAATGTCCATAGTATTGAAGCATCAGATTGTGGTTTTCAATAAGGAATTGAGAGAGAGAGAGTTGATGAGCCTAAATTGTGGGGATAAAAAAGTTGTAGGTGACTATGACTAGGGAACAGCTCCCCACAGAAATACACCTTAAAAAAAACAAACCCTATGCAAGCAATTCTGTTTGGGAAATATAACAAATGTTTCCTAAGGAAAGGAGTTAAAGTTAAAGGAGACATGTAACGTTCAAACAATTATTATACAGTTAAACCTAAACACAATCCTCAAAGAGCTATTTATATCTAAAAAATGCATACTATTTAAATGACAAAGTCTGCAGATAAGAGAACTAGATGACAGATGCAAATTTCGCAGTACTGGAGGACAGCATTCAACTAACATTTCAGTATTGTGAAGTGAACACATGCCTGCTATTCAGTCAGAGAACAAGCTGTCATAGTTTGTCCGAAAGAAACATAAATGATTGCACGCCTTTATATAAGATGTGGGCATTCTATATTAAAGTTTGGTGCAAATGGAATTATGCTAATTCAAAGCCACACTATCAAAAGTATTGGGATGCCTGCCTATACAAGCACATGAACTTTAATAGCATCCCTGATTGGCCTGCCTGCCTTCTGATTCCATTATTTGCCTATTAGCTGTGGTGATTTTTTTTATGTTTTGCTCTGGTCACGGTAAATAAAGAAATTGCTGTCATTTGTCATGTGACTCGTAGCTCTTGAATCACCACACCATGGGGCAGATCCACATACAATTAGATGGGCGCAGCGTATGTGAGATACGATACGCTGCTGTAACTTACTTTTGGCAGCTTTGAATCCACAAAGAATTTGCGCCGTAAGTTACGGCGGCGTAGTGTATCTCTCACGGCATAACGGCGCCTAATTCAAATCGCCGAGTAGGGGTGCGTGTTTAATTTAAATGAAGCGCGTCCCCACGCCGAACAAACTGCGCATGCGCCGTCCCTAAATTTCCTGCCGTGAATTGCGCTAAATGACATTGCAAGGACGTCATTTTTTGTGACGTGGACGTAAATTACGTCCAGCCCGATTCACGGACGACTTACGCAAACAAATTTTTTTTTTAACCACTTAAGGACCGCCTCCTGCACATGTACGTCGGCAGAATGGCACGGCTGGGCACAAGCACGTATATATACGTCCTGTACTTGTACGCTCGAGTGCGGCGATCGGTCCCCAGAGCTGAAGAACGGGGAGAGCCGTGTGTAAACACAGCTTCCCCGTGCTTCACTGTGGCGGCGTATCGATCGCGTCATCCCCTTTATAGGATCAGCTATAAAGAAGCACTAAGGCATAGTGCGAAACGTCAGCTTTTCTTTTGTTGTGCTGTTTTTTGCTGTGGCATGTATTTTGTGATTTTTAATTAAAGGAGGAGGTTTTTTTGGAGTGCGGCTGTCCCAGCTTTTTTCCTTCATCCTAACCTGCATTTTGATTGCACTGCCTGCACCCTTGGCTCGGACCACAGGAATCAGATTACCTGGTTCTCTTTGAGCGGTTACCCACTCTCTCATTCCCTTTATAGGGGAGACACGATCGATGACGTCACACCTACAGCCACACCCCCCTACAGTTGTAAACACTCACAAAGTGAAGCCTAACTCCTACAGCGCCCCCTGTGGTTAACTCCCAAACTGCAACTGTCATTTTCACAATAAAGAATGCAATTTAAATGCATTTTTTGCTGTGAAAATGACAATGGTCCCAAAAATGTGTCAAAATTGTGCGAAGTGTCCGCCATAATGTCGCAGTCACGAAAAAAATCGCTGATCGCCGCCATTAGTAGTAAAAAAAAAAAAAAAAAATGCAATAAAACTATCCCCTATTTTGTAAACGCTATAAATTTGGCGCAAACCAACCGATAAACGATTATTGCGATTTTTTTTACCAAAAATAGGTAGAAGAATACGTATCGGCCTAAACTGAGGGGAAAAAAAAAATTATATATGTTTTTGGGGGATATTTATTATAGCAAAAAGTAAAAAATATTGCATTTTTTTCAAAATTTTCGCTCTATTTTTGTTTATAGCACAAAAAATAATAACCGCAGATGTGATCAAATACCACCAAAAGAAAGCTCTATTTGTGGGGAAAAAAGGACGCCAATTTTGTTTGGGAGCCACATCGCACGACCGCGCAATTGTCTGTTAAAGCGACGCAGTCCCGAACTGTAAAAACACCTTGGGTCTTTAGCCAGCATATTGGTCCGGGGCTTAAGTGGTTTAATTATACGCGGGAACGACGGCCATACTTAACATTGAGTACACCACGAAATAGCAGCTTTAACTATACGCCGAAAAAAGCCAACTAGAGACAACGTAAAAAAATGCGACGGCCGCTCGTACGTTCGTGGATCGTCGGAAATAGCTAATTTGCATACTCGACGCGGAAAACGACAGGAACGCCACCCAGCGGACGCTGAAGAATTGCATCTTAGATCCGAAGGCGTACGAAGACGTACGCCTGTCGGATCTAACCCAGATGCCGTCGTATCTTGTTTTGAGGATTCAAAACAACGATACAACGCGGGAAATTTGAAAGTACGCCGGCGTATCAGTAGATACGCCGGCGTACTTTCTCTGTGGATCTGCCCCCATACCTGCAAAAATGAGATGCAACTTTTGGATTGAAAAGCATATTCATTATCTGAAGCAAAATCTGTTTCTTCTGTCACACTTTCAGGATTTTGTAGTTTAGTTTTCTTTTGCATTCTAGCTTTCCAAATTCTGCAATCAGCTTTTAAAATACCTTGTTTCTTGCGCACAAAACATTCATGTGTTTCTTGTTGCATGTTACTGTTTTTTCCGTCTTAAGGGCCAGTTCACACCAGACGCACTTCTGTTCAGTTCCGTGCGCATTTTTTTTGCACTAAAAATGCATGCACAGTGTTTTCCATATATTCCAATGGCTCTTGTTCACACCATGCAGTCAGTTTCCGGTGCAGAAACTGACCGGAACTGACTGTATTGGTGCAGAAAAAACTGAATTGCACGGAACGGCATGGAACTACATCTGGTGTGAACTGGCCCTTAAAGCAGACTCTGCGACAGATGCACCATCACTATTAATGCTTTCTGTTTTACGCTTACAGTATATTTATCCACAAGTTTGCCCTTAACATATTCCAAAGTCAGTTCATCATCTGGACATGCATCAAGTGACAAACATTTCATAACTTTCTGGTAAGCCACTGAGTAATAGTGCTAACACATGAAAATCTTTTATTTCTTCTCCTACACCTCTCAGGCATTCAACCATTTCCGAATGTTTGCCTTATGTAGTCCTGCATAACCTGACCTTTCATCAGCTTGGTTTCATATAGATTTCAAATCATATACAGTTTATTGCGCAGATTAGCTCTTTAATGAACCTTTTGTAATCCTTCCCACATTTCATTAACAGTTTCACAACTACATATACACTATATTACCAAAAGTATTGGGATGCCTGCTTTTACCTGTACATGAACTTTAATGGCATCCCAGTCTTAGTCCATATGGTTCAATATTGAGTTGGCCCACCCTTTGCAGCTATAACACCATCAACGCTTCTGGGAAGGCTGTCCACAAGGTTTAGGAGTGTGTCTATGAAAAAGTTTGACCATTCCTTCAGAAGCAAATGTCAGATCAGGCACTGATGTTGGACAAGAAGGCCTGGCTTCCTATCGGGTTGAGGTAAGGACTCTGTGCCCGACACGCGCATCAGCTCCCGAATGATGCGGCAATAGCGTGCACACACCCCCTAGACGGTCGGGAAGCCAAGGACGTCATATGATGGCCGCCCAGGATGGGAGATCCCTCCAGAGATCCCTCCTGTGGATGTCATATGAATTACGGACGGGAAGGACGTGGTTAAAGAGGAACTGAACTGTGGAAGCTGCCCAAAAAAGTAGATAAAGGACAAGTCATTAATATTGCCTGTGGTCTTCCTGCAGCTGATCTTTTTTTACCATTTCTAACTTACAATTTCGTGATCTGCATCACGCCTCTGTGGTAGATGCAAAGCTTTACTTCCTAATGTCAGAGCCTCCAACTGGAGAACCGGGAGCAGCATAATAGTGACATCACCAAATCTTATTCTGAATCTCATGAGACTAACAGCCTGAGGCAGCAGTGCCTTAGATTACACACTGCAATAAAATAACAATGAGGCTGTAGGTACAGGAGTGCCTATGCATACTCATATACCAGGAAGAGCACTGCCATTTTTCAGATGGGATTTGACATAGAAGGTACATTTTCAGGGTTGCTTAGGTACAGCTAATATTTCAATTTTTTTCCTGTAATTTAGCAAATATTAACTTTTAGAGTTTGGTTCTAATTTAACCGCTTGCTGCCCACTGACAGTACATGTACTGCAGATGAACGGCAGCTGCAGGCTAGGCAATGTACATTGCCATCAAACTTTTGGGTTTTGAGGTTTGCATGTGCAAGCCCCCTGCTGACCAGTGGTGTGATTGGACACAGCACAAGTTTGTCAGCATGTTACAGCTAATGATTTTAGCTGTACACCTGCTATTGGCTGTGGCCACTCACAGCACAGAGTTCTATGTTTGCAAACACACAGAACTCTGTTCACAGACAGCGATCTGGTTGTTTCTTCTCCCTGAAACCATTTCTAAGTTCAGTTGGGAAAAAAACAATCAGATCTGTAGGTAAACATTGAGAGGATGAGACCACGTGAATATAGGTAAACATGTTAACAATAGTACATATTGAGTGTGAGTAAAAAATTAATAAAACAGTGCTGATAAATTTACCACCAAAATAAAGCTCTATTTGTTTGAAACAAGCTATATAAATTTAATTTGTGTATGAGTGAACAATTGCCAGTTAAAGCAGCACAGTGCTGAATAGTAAAAAATGCCCTGGTCATAAAGGGGGTAAAACCTTCTGGAGATCAAGTGGTTAAAGTGACCCTATGAGGGCAGAAACATAGAAGTTGCCAATGTTAACATGTTTTTCTGGTCTGCTATCCTCATCATGGTTTGACTCCTAGGGAGTCACTAACCTGGAAGCGTGTGTAACCCTGGACTGTAGCTGACAACTGCTGTGGAATTTTTAATTTGTTGCTACTGTGTACTGGGCCTCAGGGCAGTATTCCAACGTGATAATAACCTCAAACACACCTCCAAGATGACCACTGCCTTGCTAAAGAAGCTGAGGGTAAAAGTGGTGGACTGGCCAAGCATGTCTCCAGACCTAAATCCTATTGAGCATCTGCGAGACATCCTCAAACAGAGGGTGGAGGAGCGTAAGGTTTCTAACATCCACATCCACCAGCTCTGTGATGTCATAATGGAAGAGTGGAAGAGGACTCCAGTGGCAACCTGTGAATCTTTGGTTAACTACATGCCCAAGTGGGTTAAGGCAGTGCCATTTGTTGTTGTGTGTTATTTTGAGAGGACAGCAAATTTTCACTGTTATACAAGCTGTACACTCACTACTTTACATTGTAGCAAAGTGTCATTTCTTCGGGGTTGTCACATGAAAAGAAATATTTACAAAAATGTGAGGGGTGTACTCACTTGTGTGAGATACAGTACTTGTCCATAGGCGGTGACTATGTAGTGAGTTTGAATTTGATAGCCCTGGATCCACCACTTTGCAAAAAAAATTAAAAATTAGCACCGACTCCAACAATTATTTCATGACAGCTTAGCAGCATACCTTACGTATGCTGCTAAGCTGTCAAGAAATATTTGTTGCTTTGGGTTTGTACTGTAAAAACATTTAAATTCTATTTGCATCTATATCTTATTTTAATTTAGTATGTAATCTTAACATAACAGTCTATATAAAACATATATTTTACATAGCTGTAGTCTGATATTTTTGCAATGCTGTCTCTATGGCTGTAACGTGATTGTTTTTTGGAAACAATAAGGGTTAAATGAATTTTGCAATTCTTCCTTCTTACAGAAGAGTGATAACATCAGTTGTGGTTTTCTTTAGAAAAGGACAGAGGAGAATGACGTGAATACATGATCCCATTAGTGTCCAATTCATGTAGATTGATCAACAAATATAAATATGGCCACAGTTGTTGAATTTCTTTTTTAATTAGCACTTTGCATACTTTGATTGTGATATTACAGCACCGTCTGCCAACTTTGGTTAATAAAACATTAACATGAACTGCTTTAATGCCAATTTAAAAATAAAATTGGGTTGAAGATGTTTTCTTTACTATGCACTAATATCTATAAAATGTACTTCATTCAGGGTGCAATGTAATAGGGCTTACAGGTTTCAAACAGGTGTGCAGTTAATAACAGTGCAATGGTTGGATATGATCTACTTTGGTTTTATGGACAGTATACACCAGAGCCACAAAATTGGATGAATTGTGAGCTAGGGGCATGTGGTTGGCTAATGCTGTAGGGTACCTGGATTAATATTCGTGCTACCTTGTTTTTAGTGGGGTATTTACCTGACTGGATAGGGTTTCTTCCTGCTGACCCTTGTATAGTTGGTGATATATATTCTGTTGTGTATTTTCCTTGAGATTACTGTATGCCTGTCAAACTGCCACCCAACAACTCCTCCCCAGCTGGTCTGACCCCAGGTATTTAAGGAGGCCTGCTCCCTGCCGATCCAAGTTAGGAATTGGTCAAGGCTCCTTAAAGGGGTTGTAAAGGTGTGTTTTTTTATTTTCTAAATAGGTTCCTTTAAGCTAGTGCATTGTTGGTTCACTTACCTTTTCCATCGATTTCCCTTGTAAAAATATTTTTCTTTGTTTTCTTTGTCTGAATTTCTCACTTCCTGTTCCAACTCAGTAAGGTTTTCAGTAAGCTGTTCTAAATGACTTTCCACCGCTCAGATGATGGTGGAAAGCTTACTGAGGAGAAACAGGAAGTGAGAAATTCAAACAAAGAAAAAAAATATTTAGAAGGGAAATGGAAGGAAAAGGTAAGTGAACCAACAATGCACTAGCTTAAGGGAACCAATTTAGAAAATAAAAGACAAACCTTTACAACCCCTTTAAGATGCCCCAGGCAGCCCCACCTCTCTCCCCCTCCTTCCCTAGGACTTTCTAGAAGGAAGAGGGAAATGGCAGTGAAGTGAGACTCTAACTGCTATCCTAAACCAATCTCAGCCTAGAATGAAAACAAACATGCCTAGCAACCAGCTAGGCCTGGCTAAATTTACCTACTCTGCCAACTAAAATCCTCACCCTAGCACCTACCTAACTAGAGGGTGCTACTCTCACCCCCACCAAAATCCAATCAGTCCCTTGAATGTGGAAAAAAAAGTAAGGGCATCCCATAAAAATAAATTAGGAGGGGAAAAGGGAATAAACTTGGATCGGACATATACAGATAAATTATGTATCAAAAATATAGATAGTCTTCTCTTGGCATTTACAGTATGTACATTGTATTCTTAACTATAAATCCCTACAACTACAAACAATTTACACACATATTAGGAACAGAGCATCTCACCCATGACTAGTGTAGTCCAGATGTACCCTTAATACCTTGACCCTTATGACCCTTATACTCCACCCCTTACTTAAACCCCAATACTTAGGGTCCTTTCACACTAGCGGACCGTTCGTCCGCTCATTACAAGTCCGTTAACGGACTTGTAATGAATCCCTATGGGATCGCGTCCGTTAGCGGATGGAGCATCCGCTAGCGTCCGCGTCAGTCGGGATCCGCTTTTCCGAACGGAAGAAACCCTATTTTTCTTCCGTTCGGCGGAACGGATCGGATGCAGACGGACAGACGGTCCATCTGCAGCCGATCCCCCATAGGGGAGAGCGGAGCAGAGACAGGGCGGTCTCTGCACTGTGTGCGGGGACCGCCCTATCCGCCGACAGCTCAGCGGGGATCCCCGCTGAGCTTTGGCGGACACACAGAGCGGACCCAGAAACGGTCCGCTCCGTGTGAAAGAGCCCTTAAACTCTAAAGAGACCACACCTTATTTTGGAGTAAAATTGGCCACAACAGCCTATTTATTTAAACATTATAAGATAAAACTCCAACTCAAAATAATCAAACATATCAAGCATATAAATAACAACATTAACGCAAACTGTTGGTCTTTTCTGGCAGCCCCCCGTCTCCACCACGTATATAACCAATATAACCAATACACTGCGGGCCAAAATTAACACCTTAGGCCTCCAGCCGTGTAGTACGCTCGGAGACAACCCCCACCCGCAATGCAACCATTACAGTATTCCAACCAACCTTCAGCTGAAATACACCAAAGGAGCCCATACTACAGATGAGCCCCCCACTCCCATTGTATCACATTTCCTACTGCCACCGTCAAAGACCAACAGAAAAATACCGCCCCTCCTGGCTGTCATGACGACCATCCACCTGTGCACCTGCAAAAGAAAAACACACAAACAACAACAGATAATGCATAAGGGAGGGAGGGTGGGAAAAACTGCCTCCTCCAAGTGTAACTGCAGAACTTCTGTCCCCCACTGTCCCCGCCTCTCCTTTAAATATGGCCACTCCCCCACAGCTCCTCCTGCTCCTACACACCGCCCCTCTTTTCCCTTAAATCTTTTTGTGTCCCTAGACACACAGTCACGCCCGGCCCTGCACTATTTGACTTTTTGTCTTTTCGTTCCGGGCCTCACTGGATACATTCTCTGTCTGCAGGATCCGTTGCTCCTGCCGGAGATAGATAGACAGCTGTCCCATCACACCAGAACCATTCCCAGCCACCCAGATTGTGTAAGAAGCCTCTGGGATGCAGTGGGACTACATACTTATAATGAGCATGACTCCCACTTAAATTTTGTAAGTGTTTTTAATCTTGTGCAATAAGAGCAATAAATTATACTGTTTTAATACTATACTTAGAGAGGTGTAACTACCCCCAGCCCCTCCCGTTTCGTGTAGCTGTCCCATACTGAAGAGCCCTGCAAAAAAATACAAACATCCTCTCTGAGCACTACCTGTACACTTTACAAAATTTCTGTCAGAAGGGGGTTATAAATCCTGCTGACAGAAATAAAAACAGCAACAACATACAGGTCCTTTTTAAAGTACATTTCACATGTAGTTTTGTCAGAAGGGGGTTGTAACCTACTGACAGAACATCAAGGGGGAAAACAAAATATATGTATTTTTTTTTGGAGGTAAAAATTTTCTTAGAATTGCTGGTGGATGGGCCCCTCCAAGCAAACAGGTTCCTTAAAGAGTTAGTTCTAGGAACAGACCCTACCGTTAGTGTCCCTGTAATGGGATATGTCTCATCTGTTGGGCACCTAGGGTGGCAGGCCAGTCTATTCCTGAAAAGTCAGGGAGAAATGAAGGACACAATTACTCTGCGACTCCTCAGCAGTCCATGTGGAACTTTACAACAGCTGTATTCCAACAGTCTCTCTCAGGCATAAAAGTGCGGGTCAGACAACCTCTTCCCGCCACCTCCTTCCTCCCTTACGGAGATTGAGTGACTCTTTGTAGGCCATCCCATCCTGGCAACCATCACTCTGTCCCTATAGATGGACCTCCCCAGCCACCATTCCTTTAGAAAGTCCACAAAGCGCGTCCAGGTCTTCTCCTGCTCTGGCACCCACATCGGCTTAGGGACGTGCAGAAACTCCAAAATCAGACCATCCTCCCACTCTTGCCAGAGTCCTCAATGATTTACATGACTTTGGGAGGGACATAGGGGAAGTCCAGACCCCACTCCAAAACAACCCTCCTTTGCACCTCCCACTGGAACTGGGAAAGTCTGGGCAGCTCTCTAGGTTTTTCCTTTTCCGGGCAGGATTCAATCATCAGGGGACCTCTTCACCCACTGCCTATAAGTGGGTGCTCTGGTCTGGATGGTGCAGGGTCTTCGGACAAAAAGTTGTCTGCTGCAAATAGGGGTTCATGTACCTCCTCCGGGCTTCCCAGCAAAATCTGGCTCCTCTCTTCCTCAGATGGCACTTCCAGGGCCTGGAAACCTCCTTTCTCCCACTCTGAGTAGCTCTCAGGAGATGACCACTCTGCTAGGGACCCAAACTCCGCTATTAGTCTGTGGCATCCCCAATCTATGACTTTGTCCCCACACTCCCCTTCCAGCTCACATGAGGACAGACTCCCCTCTAACATTGGCTCCTTCCGGTCAGAGATAGCGATGCAGCAGGCACTTAAGGGACAACTGTCTCCTGCAGGGTAGTACTCACAGTTACCAGGTTCCCGACCAGGCCGCAAGCCATAGCAGACTCATCTCCTCCTATGTCATTTTTTTTGCAGGGGAGTCACCAGGCTCAGACTCAACCCCGCCTTTCTGGGATGACTCCAGCACCGCTCTGGTCTTTCAAGATGTCCGTGGCTGCAATGTGCAGGGTCCTAAATGCAGGTCTACTTGGTAGTATCACGGATCTTGCTGGCTGGATGCAAGCCGAGTGAGCGGTTCGCCACAATGATCGCACCGGATCCAGGTACTCACCATTGCAGTTGGTATCTGGCACTCTGGGCACAGCAGGCACATTAATTCCATCCCCTTGATCATACCCAGGGTGGATCCCCCTTGATGCTCCTGTTGGACACTGGTGTCAACCAGCATCTGTTCCTGCAGATCAGGAAACCAGGTCAGTGCATTCACTCTCTGCCATCTTGCTCTTCTGCCACGTGGTGTCTGCTGCTAGCAGGGAATGCTGGATCTCCTCTAGGGTGTGGCACCACCTCCTCACTACCCGACATGCTGGCGTCTGAAGAACTGATAGGCAGGCCCCTCCCTGAGCATGCTGTTGTAACACCTTGAAGGTTGCAGGCCTGCTGTAGATAAAAGCAAAGAGAAAGGTGCCTTATAAGGATGAACTGTACAAACTTTATAGTACAGAAATTAAAAACACTCACATGAAATCAGTATGGGGAGAAATGTCATGCAGCGGCGCGTCTCCTGAATCGCTGGTCCCTCAAGCTGTGTCACTCGTGAGCCCTTTAGGAGCCGTCCACCAGCTCTATATGCTCTGTGTATGGTGGTAAAGCAGAGAAGAGGGCTGAGACGTAGATGTACACTGACCTCTCCTGTGGTTGCCGGTAGCAACAATAAAGTTTGTAACCCATGCCTCACTGAAGGGAACACATTTAGCACCGTTCTGCCCACAGGCACCCACGTGCTTACCCCGATTACCCCAGGCAACAGTAGACAGTTCCAGGCACACTACTGTTTAAAGCAGGATTTTGGAGCAAAAGTTCACACTGTCCAGCAACAGCAAATCAACTGGACATATTTGTAATCCATGTTAGGATGCCCAGCCATAGCAGAACGCTGGGCGCATTTGTAATCCACGAGCGTGTTTGCCCACTGTGGTTGCCATGGGTAACGGCACATGATAACAGTTCCTGGATTACAGGATTAGCACAAATAGTAGGTAGGGCACATAAGACCTCCTCTTGGGTTTATTTCCTCACTGGTGGTAAAACAAAGCATAGTTCCCCACAGCTTGATCAACCTTGGTTGCCTGGGGCAACGGCTGGCAGGTCAAATGTAACAGGCGATCCTGGATGAGCCCCCAAATGTACCCTTGCCCCTGTAGGGGTTGCTAAATATAGTGGTTCACCTGTCACCCTGCTCAGTCAGACATCCATTTCTCAATTACTCAGAGACATACAACAATCCATAGCTTTGTTTTTTATTTTGTATTTGAGGGGATTAAACTTGGATGGGAAATTGGGAATTATGGGATGCCCAGAAATATTCAGTGCAAACTTGCTTGGGACTTCTATATACACTCCAGTATATACACCCCAATCTTCTCTCCAGCACAAAAACCGTTTCTCCTCCAGCACTTCACTTGCTGACTTTTGTGGACAGGGCCCCTGGGCCCCTGTGGTGTAGAAATAGTTCAGGGGCTAGCTATCCTCTATTCAGCTACCACTCCCAGATAGCTCTCTTCAGGTCCTGCCAGCGAGCCTGCCCTTCCCACAGTCCTCTCTTCTGGTTCTGTACCCATCTCAAACTACAATCTCCTAGTTCTCTCAGGCATGCTTCCCCAGTCCTCCCGACTGTGCTCACTCACCAGCCCTCCCGGCTGCGACCAGTTGTACTCCCTGGAGACTCTTAAAAGTCCACATATCTCATGCATACCATAACCACTTACATTTACACATTATGCTTACCTTTCAACAAATCAGTTGTTGAGTTATATATGCTAATTTACGTAAGTAGTCAATTTTATCTGCCTATGTTCACCTATGTTCTTTACAGATTTAAGGGTTCAAAGAGTACATTTAATAGTTGCCTACACTTGTCAAGCAGATTGTGGATATCTCAAACTTCACTCTGATTTAACTTAAGATTTACCTATTACTATTGGGGAATTAAATATCCTGTTCTCAAGGACAAATAGTTCAAGAATTAAGGGCCAGATTCACGTAGCCCGGGCGCAACTTAATTTTTCCGATTTAAGTTACACCGCCGCAATTTTTCCAAGTTAGTGCCCGATCCACAAAGCACTTATCTGGAAATTTGCGGCGGTGTATCCTAAATCCGGCCGGCGCAAGGCGGGCCAATTCAAATGGGGCGAGTCCCATTTAAATTAGGCGCGCTCCCGCGCCGGACGTACTGCGCATGCTCCAGACGCAAATTTCCCGACGTGCTTTGCGCAAAGTTACGATGCGCCAAGGTTTTGTGAATCGCGACGGGTAAAAAAAAGTTGCGCCGGGAATTTTAATTTTTTTTTAAAAATTTGACAGCGACGCGGGAAAGACGGGTACACTTTTACATGGTGTACTAACTTTACACTTTGTAAAAGGTACCCTATCTTTGCGACGGCAAACTAACACTTACGGCGACTTAACGAAGGGAAAAAGCTTTGTGGATCTCCGTAAGTGCTAATTTGCATACCCGACACTGGTTTACGACGAGAACTCCCCCCAGCGGTGGCAGCGGTACTGCATCCTAAGATCCGACAGTGTAAAACAATTACACATGTCGGATCTTAGGGATATCTATGCGTAACTGATTCTATGAATCAGCCGCATAGATAGAAACAGGGATACGACGGCGTATCAGCAGATACACCTGCGTATCCCTTTTGTGAATCTGGCCCTAATTTCCTGATATCTTGTGCCGCGTACACACGATCGGAATTCCCGACAAGAGCTTTTGGTCGAAAATTCTGACGGTGTGTAGGCTCCAACTGAAATTTAAGAGCTGGTTCTCAAATTTTCCGACGGAAAAACTTGCCGGAAATTCAGATCGTCTGTATGCAATTCAGACGGAGAAAAATCCTACGCATGCTCGGAATCAAGTCAATGCATTGGAAGCATTGAACTTAATTTTTTCGGCTTGTCGTAGTCTTGTATGTCACTGCATTCTTGATGGTCAGAATTTGGTGTGACCGTGTGTATGCAAGACAAGTTTGAGTCAAAATTCAGTCGGAAAAAATCCACAGTTTTCTTGTCTGAATTTCCGATCGTGTGTATGCGGCATTAGGATCATGTGTTAGAGCATGTGTTGCTTTATGTTTATTCTGTAATAACATTACAATTCCAGTTTCTACTGTGTCTAACTTTTTTAATTCAGCATGCAGTCCCTATTGTAACTGTACATACAGTCAGGGCTGCTGTTAGAGATCCAGCCTACTCGACAGCCCCCCCCCCCCAACAAAAAAAAATATTAAATTACATTTTTGCTAAAATGCCATGGTTGGAATGCTATGTTTTGCAGCCATGGAAGAGATTATAAACTCACTACAGCCACCGCCAGACACCTGTTTTTGTGCTATACTTTTTAAATTGCTGATTGTCAATTTTACATTGCGAGACCACACTGCAACCGTGAGCCAACTGTTTGGCTTGCAGTTGCAGACGGCCCCATCGAACTCATTAGGGAGTTTGATAGGTGGTGCTGCCTGTCAAACTCTGCAGCCTGCGTTAAAAATGCTGCAGAAGTGAAGTAAAGCATTGCAGCCACAGCATGTATACAGCCTTGTCTGACTGTATTGTTAGGATTTGGGTTTGCAGCCAGGGATAGTGTTAGATCCACAGCTCAGCTACCCATGTGAGTCCTTAGGCCGCATTCACACTTTGCATTTCCTGAGCATGTGACAACATGTAGGAGAAACGCACGATTTGCAGTACATTTTAGAAATGCAATGCAAACTCGCATAGTGCTTGTGGTGCTAATAATTGTTAATGGCACCCCAAATGCAGTTTGCAGACTTGCATTTTGTCATGCGGGCAAACTTGCAAAGCTGCACACCTAAAAAATAGAGCTTCTATGGTGTGTTTGTCAAATGTAGGGCGGCTCATTCAAATGAATGAGCCGCCCTATGTGTGAAAAACAAGTAAAAAAAATGCGAGCAGGCACACGTATTCCCACTACGCATGTATAAGGCCTTAGGGGTGGCATATAGAAATGGCTGGTCCAGAGATGTCTTTCGCCTGAATGAAGGGGTGTATGCATTGGCCCCTAGCTCCAGCACTGCAGTGACAGTGTCTACCTACAGTTCTAGGCTAGCTCTTGGCACATTCACCCTCTCTCTGAATCCTGAACTTTCTGCAGCTTCACTTCCCCCCTTCACTCACCCCTATCTAACAGAAGCATTACAACATTTAAGCACTGCCGGTTACAGGGAACACAGAGCACGGTGTGGAGGGCGGTAGAGCATAGCTCAGGACTCGAGGAGGAGCAGGCAGAGAACTTCATAACTCTCTCTTTATTCTTTATAAGAGATAACACTGCCTATCACAGGGGTAAGGGAGGGGGCGGTGGGGGAGTTTCAGGACCTGGCAGCGTACAGATTTCCAGACAAAGGAGTGACTCAGCAGCTCCAAAATTGGGCTTAGCCTGGGACGAAGCGGGCATGGGACAGCTTGCTAAATAAAGGGACTGTGGGCAAGTAAGTAGCATTGATCCCTCTGCAGAGCAGCTGGAGGGAGAAAGCTGGTAGCCTGCAGGGGGTTCCACAAGATTCCTAAGCTAGAACAGCTGGCCCTCCTGCTTGGCAGGTACCTGGGCCCCCGTTTTGACTGAAGGTGCCCGGGCCTGGTTCAGCAGGGCCAGCCTGTACTGCCCTATTAGCAGCCCTGCATACAATATATACTGTGTATATATATATATATACACAGTTGTGCTCATAAGTTTACATATACCCTGGCAGAATTTATGATTTCTTGGCCATTTTTCAGAGAATGTGAATAACATAAAAACCTTTCTTTCACTTATGGTTAGTGTTTGGCTGAAGCCTTTTGTACCTCAGTTCTTAATACTGTGTATTGCCCCCTTTAACATCAATGACAGCTTGAAGTCTTTTGTGGTATTTGTGGATGAGGTTCTTTATCTTCTCAGATGGTAAAGCTGCCCATTCCTCTTGGCAAAAAGCCTCCAGTTCCTGTAAAATCTTGGGCCGTCTTGCATGAACTGCATGTTTGGGATCTCCCCAGAGTGGCTCAATGAGATTGAGGTCAGGAGACTGAGATGGCCACCCCAGAACCTTCACTTTATTCTGCTGTAGCCAATGACAGTTTGACTTGGCCTTGTGTTTTGGATCATTATCACGTTGGAATGTACAAGTACAGTGGAACCTCGGATTGCGAGCAACGCGGTTAACTAGCGTTTTGCAATACGAGCACTGCATTTAAAAAAATCGTGACTCGGTTTGCGAGTGTTGATTCAGGCCAAAGCAGTGTGCAGTACCACTTTTGGCCTGAGGTGGGGGGTGCCGGGGCCGAGCAGAGCCGAACAGCGCTTATCGCAGCCGATCGGCGCCGTTCGGAAATGCACGGAAAGGCCTGAGGACAGCATGGCTGACCTCAGCAAATCTCGGGTAGGAAGTCTTTCTGAGGTTTGCCGAGGTCAGCCGAAGTGTCCTCGGGCCTTTTCGGACCTTTCTGAGGCTCTCCGGGCGCCCACCCGCCTCTGGCCACATGCATTATTGCATCCCATTAAAGTCAATTCGGAACAAATTATTTTTGTTTCCATTGACTTCAATGGGGAAACTCGCTTTTATTTGTGAGTACTTTGGATTAGGAGCATACTCCTGGAATGGAATATGCTCGTAATCTGAGCTTTCATTGGACGTCCCATGCACAGCTTCCTGGCTGATGAATACAAATATTCCTCCGGTATTTTTGATAACATACTGCATTCATCTTGCCATCAATTTTGACCAAATTTCCTGCGTCTTTGTAGCACACATCCCCAAAAAACATCAGCGATCCACCTCCGTGTTTCACAGTAGTAATGGTGTACCTTTCATCATAGGCCTTGTTGACACGTCTCCAAATTAAGCGTTTATGGTTGTGGCCAAAAAAGCACAATTTTGGTCTCATCACTCCAAATTACTTTGTGCCAGAAGATTTGAGGCTTGTCTTTGTGCTGTTTGGTGTATTGTAAGTGGGAACCTTCTGGCATTTGCATATGTAGCGCTCACCCCCGAAGGAGCCGCTGGTTATAGATTGGGATGGCGTGTTACCTCTGTGAGTGTCTAGGGTAGACGATGAGAGCCTTAGCACATGGAATGTCCACACAGCAGACGTCTTTTCTTGTGTTTTTATTTTACCCAACACGGTAAACAGTAAAACTTAAGGTAGATAGCAAAGAAGGTGAGAAGGAGAAATGGCAGATTCAGGCTTAAGGTTACGGAAACAGTCCTGATTCCAACGATACTTTTCTTTCGTCGCCACTCCAGCCGGAGTGGGTATAGTGTACCTGGACAGGCCTCTCACACCGACCTGGCAGCCAGAGTATCACTCGGAACTCTGAGGGAAAAGATCTCTGCCACAGACCCTCCCTAGAACTTAGATCATGGAGACAATCCTCCTTGGTAGAATTTGTGTTAGAATTGCCTTCAGGTAGTATTTTCCTCAGGTTACCGACTGACAGGTTGCTGACACCCAACCTCTCAGTGTCCGGTTACCTTGATCCCCGATAGATTGTCTAGGCCCTGTTGGATCGCCAGCCTCTCTGGGCTCTCCTCAGGCGGACTCCCCACCGAACAGCTATCTCGCTTGGAATCCTCTCAGAATTGGGGACCCAGTCAAATACTGGGGCCCCGCCACAGCTTTAAATGTTCCGGGCCGACATGGTCCCGGAACCAGGAACACCTCGTGGCATGCGCACCCCGGCCTGGTAGGCCATCTCGCTGGGGAGCCGTAAAGTGTGGTCACCCTGAAGGTGGGTGCCACCAGGAACAAGAGCCCGCCTCATGGCATCTGCTCCAGAAGTACCCTCCCCCAGCATGCCCCGCGAGGGAAACTCCCTCCCCATTGGCTGCTGGCAAGAGGCACCCTAGCCTGAACTCCACTGCTGTATGGAAACAAAGGGAAAAAAAGTGCGCTATCATAAAGACAATTATAAAAAATAAAAAATAATAAATAATAAATAATAAATAAAAAACTATAATTGCATGAGTGTCCTTATTTCTGTATCACATAAGGATGTAATAGAATGAGTCCTAATTGATAACATCAAAACATTGGCTCAAATGGGATCTCAATCCTCGATGGGATGACTGTTGAAATGCAGACAGCTTATTACCAGAAAAACTCCATGCATCAATAAATAGATAGATGGCCGCTTACCAGATTTGTCAGACCCCCAAAGGGATCAGAAAGGCTCATAAACTGGGATATCCTCGACTGGATCCAACAGGATGTGTCACCGTCCTCTCCTCTGATTAGGAAACCGGGACCAAATCTGCTGTGATATCCGAAACGATTCTTCCACTGTGCAGGCAGCCTCACCAAGTGGTATAGGAACGTGTAGGTTTAAAGGTAGAAAAAATGCTTCATAGTGCAGTATGTCATAAAAAGGGGGTTGCTCTTTATTCCATTAATAGATTAAATGAAGAATAACATCTAAAACTGCACTGATACAAAGTATCAAGATAAACTTGAAAACATGTTCTGACAAAAACAAACACAGCCTCGGCTCAGACCGATCAGCTGTAGGCGTGGTGACGTCAGCGAATCTGGCTCCACCCGACGCTGCGTTTCTCCCGAATGGGCATCGACAGGGAAAGGAGGCGTGAACTCCACTGCTGCCACCTGTCGCTCCGGGGTGGTATAACACCCCAGCAACAACAGAATGAGCCCACAGTACAGCGCAGCTAAAGCAGAGACCCAATTTGAACAAATCAACTGGATGAGAGCTAACTAACTCTCTCATCCCCCTTAAATTTAGAATAGCACCGGTACTTGAAAGTACACAGGCGCTACACATAGTAAGGGCTTTCTTCTGGCGACTCGACCATGCATCCCTTTTTTCTTCAAGTGCCTCCTTAATGTGCATCTTGAAACAGCCACACCACATTTCACCTGAAGTTATTTGTGGGGTTTTTTTGTGCATCCCGAACAATTTTCCTGGCAGTTGTTGCTAAAATTTTAGGTGGTTTACCTGACCGTGGTTTGGTTTTAACAGAACCCCTCACTTTCCACTTCTTGATTAGAGTTTGAACATTGGCATTCTCAATTCCTTGGATATCTTTTTATGTCATTTTCCTGTTTTATACAGTTTAACCACCTTTTCCTGCAGATCCTTTGACAATTATTTTGCTTTCCCCATGACTCAGAATCCAGAAATGTCAGTGCAACACTGGATGAAAGATGCAAGGGTCTGTCAGGAGTCCAGAAACTCATTGACCTTTTATACACACACAAATTAATTACAAGAAAACAGATCACAGGTGAGAATGGTTACCTTTAACCACTTAACCCCCGGACCATATTGCTGATCAAAGACCAGAGCACTTTTTGCGATTCGGCGCTGCGTTGCTTTAACTGACAATTGCGCGGTCGTGCGACGTGGCTCCCAAACAAAATTGGTGTCCTTTTTTCCCCACAAATAGAGCTTTCTTTTGGTGGTATTTGATCACCTCTGCGGTCTTTTAGTTATAAACAAAAATAGAGCGACAATTTTGCTATAATAAATATCCCCCAAAAATATATAAAAAATATTTTTTTTCCTCAGTTTAGGCCGATACGTATTCTTCTATATATTTTTCGTAGCGTTTACAAAATAGGGGGTATTTTTATGGCATTTTTATTAATATTTTTTCTTTACTAGTAATGGCGGCGATTAGCGATTTTTTTTCAGTACTACGACATTATGGCGGACACTTCGAACACTTTTGACACATTTTTGGGACCATTGGCATTTTTATAGCGATCAGTACTATAAAAATGCTTTGGATTACTATAAAAATGCCACTGGCAGTAAAGGGGTTAACACTAGGGGGCGGGGAAGGGGTTAAGTATGTTCCCTGGGTGTGTTCTAACTGTAGGGGGGTGGCCTCACTAGGGGAAATGACTGATCTTTTGTTCATACATTGTATGAACAGAAGATCAGCATTTCTCTCCCTGACAGGACCGCTCTGTAATGAGTGATCGCGTGTGCCCGGCGGCGAACGGGAGTCGGGGGCGAGCGTGGGGTACCTCCGGCGGCACGCACACGCCCCATATTACGTGCTCTCGCGCAGGGGAGCCGACCTGCCGCTATAAAACGACGGTGGCTGGTCGGCAAGTGGTTAATATTCAAACCCCTTTGTGTCAACTTGTGTGCATGTTATCAGGCCAAAATCACAAGGGTATGTAAACTTTTGATCAGGTCATTTGGGTAGTTTCTGTTGTGATTATGATTTGAAAAGAGTAAACACAGTCAATATATGGCTTCAGCCAAACACTAATTGTAAGTGAAGGAAAAGTTTTTGTGTTATCATTCATATTCTCTGAAAAATGGCCAAGACATCATAAATTCTGCCAGGGTATGTAAACTTATGAGCACAACTGTATACAGTTCACATACTCAGATCTTATAACAATGCTTCTTAATGGCTGCAATATGACTACCCAACAGATACAAAAGGGGTTAAGTGAATTTCATTCCTATGTTGAAAGGTAACAATAGTTGTAGATTTCTTTGGGAATGAATAGAAGTGAAGGAATTGAGCACATGATCCCATTAGTGTTGAATTCATGTAGATGGTCTTGACAAATAATATGTACTGTTGTTGAATTTCTTTCCTAATTGTGCCGCTGCTGTGTCATCTGACAACTATAGCTAATAAAACGGTGACATGAATAGCTTTTCTTAATGTCAATTTAAAATTGAACTACTATTTGCAGTCAAAGCTTTGGTGATGATGAACAAATTAACATAAAAAGTGCGTATCTGTGGACAGGCTACATATGCACATAGAATATTATTATTATGATAGGTGCAGAGTGGTGGCAGGATACAGCCCAGAGATTGCATTTACTAAAGCCCCCTCCTTGAAGTAAGAACAGTAGATGCAGGTACAAAAGCTTACAGATTTCTATTAAGTGCACAACTTAAATGATCAAAACAATGAAATACTAAAACAAGTTGCTTAAAGGGTGTAGCTATGAAACACAGTTAGTGAATGTGTAACATTCATTATGGAGGCAATCATCCACAGCAATAAAAGTAGCAAAATTGCCTGCTTAAAAAAGAAGTTTGAGATTTAAAAAAATAAACTTAGGCCCCTTTCACATTGAGGAGTTTTTCAGGCGGTACAGCGCTAAAAATAGCGCTGCTGTCCCGCCTGAAAAACTCCTGCCCAGCTACCTCAATGTGAAAGCCGAAGGGCTTTCACACTGAGGCGATGCGCTGGCGGGAGACAAAAAAATCTCCTGTCAGCAGCATCTTTGGAGCGGTGAGAGGAGCGGCATGTATACCGCTCCTTCACCGCTCCTTCCTATTGAAAAGAATGGGAACCGCGGCAATACCGCCCGCAATGCGCCTCTATAGAGGCGCATTGCGGGCGGTATTAACTCTTTATCGGCCGCTAGCGGGGGTTAATACCGCACCGCTAGCGGCTGATACCCGCGGCAATTCCGGCGGTATAGCGCCGCTACTTTTAGCGGCGTTATACCGCCACCGCAGCTCCCGCCCCAGTCTGAAAGGGGCCTTACACACACACACTTACGTGCATGCAGCATTGTTTCGATGCTGCATCTGTCCCTCTGCCTCTGACACCAAGAACTGAGCGATCAAAGACCACTGATTGCTCAGTTCTCAGTGAGCAGAGAACAGTGTCAATATATCACTGTCTCTCTGCTCTGCCCCTCCAACGCTCACTCCAGTGCTGGGCTGTGGAGGTGGTGGAAGCAGCTGGCTCAGGCTCTCTGCAGCGCGCTGAGAGGCTGAGCCAGCTGCCAATCAGGCATCTGGGTGGAACCTGACAGTCGGTATACTTTCAGAGCCTGGACCAGCTGAGTGACATCAGCCAACGAGTGCACTCCTTTGACCCACAGGAGAAGTAGGGCCAAAAGTGCTTTAGTCCTGCTTCTCCTTTAAATAATAAACCCAAGGGTGAAAATCTAATATCCTTGGATGTGGTGGCTTTATTCGTTTTCTTTTTATCAGGATAAGAATATTTTTAGCAAGTACAAAAAATACCTCTTGACATTACCAGAAATGCGGTGTCCCTGTCAGTTCCTGTAAACTGAAAAGACAGCAAAGATACTATTATTTCTGTTGTCTAAAATACTTATCTCATCATCCCCCTCCATCCCATGTAATTGAGTCGAACAAAGGCAGACATATTGAAGTACAGCCTGTGTGACTCCCTCCAAAAATACAGCTGAGAATGAGTTTATACAGAAAGTTTGCAGGATTTCCAGATGAAAAGTGGAAAATGCTTGAATAAAAGAAAATGAATGCAGACATATCATCTAAAGCAGCAGTGCCGCTTTTCTTTGAGAATTTGTTGGAGCAATAGCTGGGGTTGGCGCTTCAATCACCAGGGCACCATGGTTGATATGGTGTTGGAATGATTGAAGCGCATTATTTCTATTGTTACATTGTATTATTAAACTAAATAGTTCAACTCACCATAATTTAGAATCAGTGGGAGCCCTGAGCGTGTCACTTGCCACCATCGCCTGCCACCAGATGCAGCTTGTCACTTTCCACGTCACTTGCCACATCACCTGCCATCAGATGCTTGTTACTTGTCACTTGCCTTTAGAAGCAGTTTATCATTTGTCACATTACCTGTCTTCAGATGCAGCTAGTCACTTGTAACATCACCTGCCTTCAGATGCAGCTTGTCACTTGGCACGTCACCTGCCACCAGATGCAACTTGTCACTTACTTGCCACGTCACTCGCCACCAGATGCAGCTTGTCATTTGCCTTCAGATGCAGATTGTTACTTGCCACGTCGCCTGCCACCAGATGCAGCTTGTCACTTGCCACGTCAGCCGCCACCAGATGCAACTTGTCATTAGTCACGTCACTAGCCTTCAGATGCAGCTTGTCACTTGTCACGTCACCCGTCTTCAGATGCAGCTTGTCACTTGTAACGTCGCCTGCCACCAGATGCAGCTTGTCAGTTGTCAGGTCACCCATCTTCAGATGCAGCTTGTCACTTTCCACGTCACTTGCCACCAGATGTGGATTGTCACTTGCCACATCGCCTGCCACCAGATGCAGCTGTTCACTTATCATGTCACCTACCACCAGATATAGCCTGTCACTTGCCACATCACCTGCCACCTTATGCGGATTGCCACTTGCCACGTCACTTGCGGCATCGCCTGCCACCAGATGCAGCTTATCACTTGCAAAACCAGACGCAGCTTGTCACTTGCCACGTCACCTGCCACCAGATGCAGTTTGTCATTTGTCATGTCACCTGCCTTCAGATGAAGCTTGTCACTTGCCATGTAGCCTGCCACCAGATGCAGCTTGTTTAAAAATTATATTTTAAAATAGGGGCGGGTGACGCCACTCTGGGTTCTCACAAGATCCTTGGAAAGCTGAGGATGCCAAATCCTGTGAGCCTGCCACTCCTGTACCAGTTCAAGTTTTCATGTTTTAGGACACAGGACAGGATGAAACACAGGATGAAAAATGTTCTACTTTTTGTATATGTTCTAATACTGTACTTATGTTCAGAAAAGCACCACCGTATACAGGAATACAGTAGTGCACAGTCATTCATGTCAATGATAGGCTATGAGTGTATCTAGGCTGCCCCTTCAAGGAAAGATGGCTGCATTTATACTTAAAGGGCCTGTGTGCAAGAAACTTTGCGTGATTTCCTCTATTTGCTGCAAAAACTAGTTATGGGGTTGTGAACCTCGTACAAAGAACTGAATATGTATTTACAAATCAAATAAATTAAGTAATATAATAACTAAAAATGGCTAACAATGTTATGTAGGTAGAACTGGGGAAGACATAAAGTCTATTAAGACAATTAGGACCAATTTGTTGAACTGTAGCTAGGATTTGTTTTATTAAGAGTTAATTTAAAATAAACCTTAATAAACTGAAAAAAAAACATGTTACATATTGTATTCTTCTTTCTTTTCTTTTATTTAAATGTGTTTCCTTTATTTTCCCCTGAGGATCTGGTGATCTGGCCAGTATCACACTTCCTATCATTGGATGAGCAATAGAGACACCCTTGGACAGTAGCACTATCTGGAGAGGGTTGTTTTAGATGGACTAGTAGATTTAGATGGACTTTACATGAGCAACAAGTAAATGAAAGCCTAAAGAATTTATAAGCAGTTACAGCAATAGTTTTTTCTTCCATTTGGAATAAAGGTTTTACATAAATAAATAAATAAAAGCTGACCATTGTAAGTACTCCTGTCAGAGTTAAAATGGTTTATCACAATCTTTCTAACTGACACTCTGACTGTACAGTTTGTTCTGTTAAAGGTAATTGAAAAATAACAGCAGGATCAACATGTTAAAAAAAAGTTACAATGGGGACTTAGAGAAAAAAGACTGCTGTGTTAATGCTAGGGACAGACTGCATCCTATTCAGTATGTCATCTTTTATTCTTCCTTGAGTTCCACTTTGAGACTTTAAAATAAAACTCTTTTTTCACTCTAGGGTTCTACTGATGATGTTATGATCACATGTAACAGCTCTAGTGAACGGAGTGAACCACAACTGCGGTTAGCAAGGATTTTAATGATCTTCTTTATGCGAGAATTCAGTATTGGGCCCCAGGCATCACTCCACACAAACATGAGTTTGGGGTTCTCTACATCATCTCTCTCTCACATAAAGAAAGACGTTGTGCTACTAAGGATGGACGCATTACAACATGCAACCAGAGCTTAGCTTTTAAAATTATAGTACACACTTTAAAGATTCCAATGCACCTCTATATGCAAGTGATTATCAGTAAGGGGCCCCAGGTGTCACTCCCAGTAAACAGGAGTTTAGTGGTTCTCTACATCATATCACTTAAACATATAGAGATGTATTAGGCCACTAAGAGAGATGGTATGAAATACCATCAACGCTTAGCATAGAAAAGTTAGAGCGAACATGTTCAGCAAGTCAGGGCAAGGCCCATAGGTACTTTACACTTATGTCAACCACATAGTAAATAAGAGTTGTAGAGACAACTAATAGTTGCAAATGAGAGGCTATATAGCTCAGGTAATAATAGTTGCATATGAGAGGCAATATAGCTCAGGTAATAATAGTTGCATATGAGAGGCAATATAGCTCAGGTAATATGAGAATAGATGTCCCTTTAAGATATTCCTTAGCAAACAGTCATAGGCACAACAGTCTGTCCCAAGTAGTATGTTAATAGCCACGAAGCATAATAAATAATAGCAATTGTTTTAGATGGAAAGTATGCAGCAGATCTTCTTATAGTACTACAAGTGACACAATTGCTACTTATCCATTTGCAGGGCTTCAGTGTAGAAAGTAGGGATTCCGTAGTGTATGGTGACAAGAAGGAAGGCCTCAAAGGTTGTCCCCGGCAATGGCACTCTGTTGCAGTAAATGCAACAGCTCTAATGCAGAAGTTGCAGGCTGGTCTGTTGTTGTAGCATGGGGAATGATGGCACCATTGTTTGTAGCGTGGCCGAGCTATGGCTGACAATAATAGAAAGGTGAGCAGTCAGCACACCGCTCTGTTTATAGCAAGGGGGCAGCTGTAGTGCATAAGCACTAATTCAAAAAGAAGCGCCATATGCTGCGGCACACTTCCGCGTTCCATGGTGGAACGCATGTGGCGCCGGGCGATGACGTCATCGCGCGGTAGCCGTAATGCGTTCCAGCGTGGAACACACTATAGGACAGAGGGGGCGCGAGGAGCACCTGTTATATCACATCACAGAACACATTTTGTAGGGTATATGTATTAGCTGGAAAGTTAACTTAAAGGGTCACTAAAGGAATTTTTTTTTTTTTGCTAAATAGCTTCCTTTACCTTACTGCAGTCCTGGTTTCATGTCCTCATTTTCGCTTTTGCTCTGAAGTTGCTGTAATTCTCCTCTGTTTTGGACACTTCCTGGTTGTCTGTTTCCTGATCACCACAGTACTGGGAGATTTTAGTTTCGTTTTCAAACCAATACTGCTCTATGGCACTGTCCAGCACAGATACAGCATAACATGCTAAAACTAAACTAAATGCAAAAACTAAACTAAAAAACTACAGGTATATTATATGATTGATTTTTATCTATTTTTAATCGTTTTTAAAAGGAATCAGTTAACTATTATGTCTCTATACCCTGTAAACAGTCATTTCAGCAAAAAAATGTTTTTCCTTTAGTGACCCTTTAAGTTAGCTGAAGTCCTGTATCCTCTAGTAATATTTATTACAAAATGCAGAGTGGTTACAAGTTGCCTCACATTAATAACTGAGATGGTTAATAGATGACTCAGGGACAGTAAAAATTATGTTAATTGAATTTCATTTCAATAGTACCAATTATATAGCTAGTCCCTAGCTATCTGTATTTGTTTTTTTCTAGTTATTTTTCTCATTTCCCTGTTATGTCCTCTGTCTTCACTTCCACTTCTAATTCGCTTCCTCATTTTCTCAGACCTCTTTAGACTCTTTTAGCCTAAAGTTTTTTAATGGAAAACATTATTTTTCTCAGGTTACATGTATAGCTTCTAGTCAGGTTAGTATCAGTGGCAGCTGGTGGTTTTCTTTGGGGGGAGGCAAACAACCCCCCCCACTGTTTGGCACCATCTATCTGGTATCCGGTGGTGGGCAGCATACATCGGCTCCGTGTCCTCTCCTCCATAAGTGGCTTTCAGTGTGTGGCTGCTTCCCTCCTCCTAGGTGTCCAATAGGATCACCTGCCCTTTCATCCAATCGGGTGATGGGTGTATAAATCTGCTTCCTTATTGCCCAGGAGGAGGATCAATGTTACAATAGTGAATATTCATTCGCTGTTGTCACACACCATGGTGGGCTGTGAGCGCATTCTCTGCGCCCCAGCCCATCCTATTTTGAAGCCTATTAGAGCCTCTGTCCTCACTGCTTCAAAAAAACACCCACCCCACACTGGAATCCATGCGTGCAGCATACTGAAAGGGGACAGATACACGATTAGGGGGGAGGTGGCAATGGATAGGAGCAGTGATGCCAGCGCATCCTTAATGGACGGTCCGCCCCTGGTTAGTATGCTGTAATATTAACAAAAATCTGATATTCTTATCTCTTTTCCATTGGACAGGAGGCTAGATGGATGTTGTGTATAGGTGGGGTCGGAAAGCAGTTTAAAAGTGCTCATTAAATGGAAAGTCTCTCTCTTCACTCATGGCTCTCTTGCCTGATGGCTCTCTTGCCATCGAGCCTAGCTGATGAGACAACATCTCAAGGACGACCTTATGTACCGTATCATTGATGTTTTTGTATTTCATATGCTCTGTAATATTTGTTTATATGTTAGTGTTTCTATTTTATTGGGAAATAAATTAGACCCTTGTTTTATTAAGCAGTGTGTTAATTTAATAGCTAAACTTATTATTGTACCATCACCAGTAACTATGCCAGAGCTTTGATAGTCTAGCTAACCAAAGGAATCAATGGGCCAAATTCTTTCAGCAGTTAAGTTACACGGCCTTAAAATTTCTACCTAAGTGCCCGATCCACAAAGCACTTACCTAGAAATTACACGCAGTGTAACTTAAGTGCCTCCGTCGCAAGGCGGTCCTCCTCTCCGGGGGGCGATTACTATTTAAATGAGGCGCACTCCCGCGCCGGCCGTACTGCGCATGCGTGTGACGTAATTTTCCTGACGTGCAGCGCGCGAACGTAATTTACGCCGGGCTTTGTGGATTGCGACGGGACAATAAAGTTGCAACGGGTGAAAAAAAAAATACGCGCCGGGAAAACAAAAAAAAAAAAGAAAAATTGACAGCGTCGCTCGGCATGCATTCCTGAGAGGGAGAACTCCATGCCAATTTTCAAAGAAAAAAACGGCATGGGTTCCCCCCTCAGGAGCATACCAGGCCCTTAGGTCTGGTATGGGTTGTAAGGAGACCCCCCCTACGTGTGTTAGCTCAATTACTAGCAGGCAGCCAGCGCGGTCTTCTGTGACGTCATCTTCTTCTATTCTCTTCTTCTCCCTTCTTCCGATGTTGACACGTCGCCTCTTCTCACTGCAATGATGGAAGCGCGCCTTGCATCCGATTTATATAGGCATCACCGTCCCATCATGCTCCGGTAGGTACCCACGTGGGTAGGCACCCACCACGTGGGTACCTACCGGAGCATGATGGGACGGTGAGGCCTATATAAATGGGATGCAAGGCGCGCTTCCATCATTGCAGTGAGAAGAGGCGACGTGTCAACATCGGAAGAAGGGAGAAGAAGAGAATAGAAGAAGATGACGTCACAGAAGACTGCGCTGGCTGCCTGCTAGTAATTGAGCTAACACACGAAGATAGCAGGCAGCCAGCGCTGAAGGAGAAGGCACCGGACAGCTGGAGAAGAACCGGGGTGCGCCGAGTCAACAGCGGAGAGCGGCGAAGATAGAAGAAGACCCCCGGAGAGCGGAGAAGACCCCCCCGGAGAGCGGAGAAGACCCCCGGAGAGCGGAGAAGACCCCCGGAGAGTGGAAGAAGAAGCCCCCCTGGTATTAGAGCTAAAGAAGACAGGGGGGGCCTCCGGAGCAGACTAATAAATGATTTTAAAAACCCTTGTGTTGTGTGTTTAATAACTATCACTTTGCCTCCAGGTGAATGGATAGGGGTACGATGTACCCCATATCCATTCACTTAGGGTGGGGGGCCGGTATCTGGGGGCCCCCTTATTTGAGGGGACTCCCAGATTCCGATAATCCCCCCGCCCGCAGACCCCGACAACCAACGGCCAGGGTTGTCGGGAAGAGGTCCTGTCCTCATCAACATGGGGACAGGGTGCTCTGGGGTGGGGGGGGCCGCAGTGCGCCCCCCACGCCCCAGCGCACCCAACCTCCCCATGTTGAGGGCATGCGGCCTGGTACGGCTCAGGAGGGGGGGGCACTCGCTCGTCCCCACTCCTTTCCTGACTGGCCGGGTAGCGTGCTTTGGATACGGGTCTGGTATGGATTGTAGGGGGACCCCCTACATCGAATTTTCGGCGTAGGGGGGGTCTCCTTACAACCCATACCAGACCTAAGGGCCTGGTATGCTCCTGGGGGGGGGGAACCCATGCCGGTTTTGATTTTACAAATTGCCGTGGAGTTCTCCCTCGGGAATGCATACCAAATGCCGTCGCTTGAATGGGCTTTTACATGGTGTGACTAACTTTCCACATTGTAAAACCAGCCCTAGTTTTGCGCAAGCAAATCGGAACTTACGCAGAAATCACAATGCTTAAAAGCTTTGTGGATCTGCTTAAGTCCTCATTTGCATACTCAAAGCGGCATTTCAATGAGAAATGCCCCCAGCGGCGGATGCGGTACTGCATCCTAAGATCTGACCGTGTAAGTGTCTTACACATGTCAGATCTTCTGCCTAACTTTGGAAAAAGCCTTTTGAGGTTCGTTTCCAAAGTTAGGCACAGAGATAGGCAGGCTGAACAGCAGTTCCGCCTGCGTATCTCTTTTGAGAATTTGGCCCAATAAGTACAAGTAAATACATATATAGAATAAATAGAGAGAATCCATAACCACCGGGGAAATATTTATTTCAGAAAGGGTGACAACACATGAGCACAATTGGTAGACAGTTGTGACCTATAATAGAAAAATGTCTGAACAAGTGTCATGTAAGGCCCCCGTACACACGACCGAACATGTATGCTGAAACTGGTCCGCGGACCAGTTTCATCATACATGTTCGGTCGTGTGTAGGCGCGAGCGGGCCGAATTTCAGCAAACATTTGCCCGCCGGGACTTTTCCCAGCAGACAAATATTCCTGGACGTGTTTTAAAACCGTCCGCTGGAATCCTGCCCGCTCGGACATGTACATGTCCGAGAGCCCGCCGCCCCTCGTATGCGTCGAATGACTTCGACGCATGCGTGGAAGCCTTTAAATGGCAGGCCCGCCCACGTCGCCGCGCCATCGCCGCGTCATCGTCGCGGCGACGACGCGGACATGCCCCGCGTATTGTTTACGCGCGGACTTCTGTACGATGGTTAGTACAGCCATCGTACAGAAGCCCTCTGGCAGACATGTACGGTGAAAACGGTCCGACGGACCGGTTTCATCGTACATGTTTGCTCGTTAGTACCCGGCCTAAGGCGTTCCAGCAGTATGCCCATCAACAACAATACCAGTGGGGTTCAGGTACAGTGCGTGCGTGGTGGCGCGCACACACGCGCATTGGAGCATGTGCGTGCGGCGGGAGTGCACGTGACGCGCGCAGCGGGAGCACGTGTGCGCGGTGATGGCACTTGGCGCCAAAACGCCCTATTTAAGGAAGCCAGGTTCCCCACGGTCTTGCTGTCCAGTCTACAGCGTATCCCTGGAGATCCTTGTATCCGTATACCCGTCTGCATCTGATTACCTGACACGGCTTCCTCTGACCACTCCGGCCTGCTGCCTGTACCTGATCCCGGCTACATCTGACCACTGCACCTGCTCTCCCACTTGCTCTAACCTCTGCCCGCCTGTTGTATCGACTCAGCCTGGACTTGACTACCCCTTTGGATTCCACCATGGCTCCTGATCTGCCCGTCTGTGTCTGACCCGGTCTGCTTCACCCTGCTTGGTTCCTGTCCTACGAGTACCGCACTGCTGCTCCAGCTTGCCGTCAGTATCCTGCCATCGAGCGAAGAGGCAGCTCGATCACACAGCAGGGAGGCATCGCAGGATCCAGGGACAAGGTAAGTAAACCCTGCCTGTGGACACTGTGAGGCGATCCTGAGTCTGGCTCGGGGTTACCGCTTTTGGTCCTGAAATTTCACCCCGGCTGAATGTGCTCGATAGGTGTGTCAATGCAGGACCAGATCTTCTCAGGGCAAAAGACAGCAAATCCACCAATGAAATGGAGAAGACGTATATGATGAAAGTGGAAGGAAAACACTTTGATCAAAATATGCGTGGCAGCAGTGGAGTTCCCACCGCGTTTTGCAAAATCTTGCTTCGTCGCCGTGTCTTCTTGTGAATGAGCCGTGCTGCCTTCTGGGAACTGTGTGTGTCCCAGGAGGCAGCCGCCCATTCACAAAGTGCTGTGTGAGTGGCGCATGCGTAATGGGAAATGGGCAGTGAAGCCTTAAGGCCTCACTACATGTTTCCCTTAGTAAGGATGGAGGCGCCAGGACTGAGCGATCGCCAGCGATCGCCATTGGGGGAACAACATCGCAGGCGACTAGGACAGGTAAGTATCCTTATTAAAAGTCAGCAGCTACACTGTTAGTGGTAACAAAATACAAGAAAATTCCGCGCTGTCTAAATGTGAGCAGCTGGCACTACCAGTGAACAAATGGTAAACACAAAACAAACATAAAAAAGTGCAGTGCATATAACAATTGATAAACACCTATATATCTAAATATAGTGTCCAACAGTGAATAAACAATAAATAAATGTATAAGTATCACCAAATAAAATGGACAATCACTGATATATTGTTAAAAAAAAATCCAAAGTGAATAAAGTGAAGATAATCCCTATATTCTGGAACGTGAAGTGAGAGAAACCGCCACCATCCAATATAGAAGAGGCTTACCGAAGGCAGTGAACGCAAAAGAACATATGTTCAAGAGGGTCAACTGGGCATGGTATGAACCACTGGAAAAACTGGATCATGCACAGAGGAACACACAGGGGTTTCTTCAGAATAACAAAAGAAAACCTCCTGGGGGCTCAGTTTGGAAGACTGAGGACATCTGGTAGTGAAAAAGTAGTGCAGGGAACAGCTCTTGACTGAAGGCTCTACTTCCTGGCCCTCATTGGGTCTCCACCTGGAAGCTTTTTATCATCAAAGCACCCTCCTGTTTACATTGATCGGTGTGGGTATTGTTTGATTGGGAACTGCAGCTAATGGATCCAGTTTTTTCCAGTTGTTCATACCATGCCCAGTTGACCCTTTTGAACATATGTTCTTTTGGGTTCACTGCCTTCGGTAAGCCTCTTCTATATTGGATGGTGGCGGTTTCTCTCACTTCACGTTCCAGAATATAGGGATTAGCTGTTAGTAGCTGCTGACTTAAAAAAAAAAAAAATTGCGGGTGGAATCCCACTTTAATTGAACAAACTGAAGTTAGAAGCTGACCTGCTACCATGCACAGTTGCACCAAATTTTTCACTCTTTAGTTTTAGTAAACCATCCCCACTGTGAGCAGGGTCAAGTTATAAGCCCCTCCCATTGTTAACACAATTTTGCCACAACCACACAGCTACCCAAGGCTGAACCCCCCCCCCCCTAGAGAAAATGATCTACAGCCCTGACACAATGTATATTGTCTATTCATATACAGTATGCATTAAAAATATTGTGACATTTGTAGAACGCCATGGTATAGGATTTACAGAATATCCCACGGTGCTAATACACACACTTGCTATTAATCCAAACCCTTTAAAACTATTGACAATTATTAAGGACCATTTTTCATGATATGCCTTCTGTTAATTAGATGCAGACCTGCGCTAGTTTCTATTTTACTGTGAAATAGAAACTGGCATTGGTGGTGCAGATAGACCTATAACAGGTTTATATGCTCAGTTAATGTGGTGCACACCAGTCCTCACAGTCTCATTATAATGGCATAGGAAGCTTAGGTAATTTCCTGGAATGGAATGGAAAGGTTTTGATGCAAAATTATTAAAACTTGAAAACAAGTGGATTCTTTAGATTTAAAATAGAAGTAAAGGTTAAAATAAGCAAAATTTAAAACCTCATCTCCCCACTGCTGATAAACATGCTACATATGGTTTATATTAAATCTTGCGATTACACAGCTCCATCCGCTGAGTGTCATTAAAAGGCTTGACAACAAGGCTAAATTTACGTTGTGACATCAACCACTGACTTCCAATGTGCTATCTGTTGTCAAGGGGGAGATAGTTTTCTCCTACCAGCCACAGAAAGCCTTTACTTCTACTTTAAGGTGAATTTTCCTCCTGGTCGTACTGATGCAATCAATTTTGCATACTTTTTTTGAAGTTTTTCTGATTCTTGTAATTTAAGATAGGAATACGGAAGAGAAACTCTGTGTTTTTTTTGTTGCACTTTTTTATATATTTTGGGACACATTTCATTAACTTAAAGCGGATCTCCACTCTAAAGTGGAGTCCCGCTGATCGGCACCCTCCCCCCCTCCGGTGTCACATTTGACACCTTTCAGGGGGGAGGGGGGTGCAGATACCTGTCTACAGACATGTATCTGCACCCACTTCCGGCCCTACGATACGGGCAAAGGACGGGTTTTTTCTCCGCTTCCCGTCCGTCCCCCGTTGTATGCTGGGAACACTCGGCTCCCAGCACACAGCGGGAGCCAATCGGCGGGCGCAGCGCGACTCGCGCATGCGCCGTAGGGAACCGGGCAGTGAAGCCGGAGCGCTTCACTTCCTGGTTCCCTCACCGTGGATGGAGGGGGGAGCAGCAGGGTGACGAGCGATCGGCTCGTCATCTGCTGCGATCACCGCTGGACTCCAGGACAGGTAAGTGTCCTTATATTAAAAGTCAGCAGCTGCAGTATTTGTAGCTGCTGGCTTTTAATATATTTGTTTAGTGGCACATCCGCTTTAAGCTTCAAATGTTCCCTCTGCCTTTACTAATGCTACACCACGTATGTAAAAAGCAATGTAAATCCCTTTCTGTTTTCCAGTGGTAACATGACTGTACAGTTCTGGGTCCAAGGTCTTGCCTTATGCCTTGTCCTAATGAATGGGTGACGTGCATATGTGTACTTGCATAGTTAAAGCATATGATTCATTGGACTCTCTATATAACAACATACTGTATCAGTGGTGTGATATTGGCCATTTATTCCATTAGATGTTACTAACATTATCACTCTTTATGTTTGGGTCTTCATCTAGGGACTATGATACTACATCATTATCTATAAAGACATGTAGTGGGAGTACCGCTCTTTTGAGCAAATATCATTAAATATGTATGGCCCATCATGCAACTGATTAATCATTATGCTTCATTTATAGGATTTTGCTGCATGCACTATCACTGAATAATTGGCTGTATTTCTAAGAAACGTTTTGCCTGGTCTATTGGTGATCCCCAGGAGGATGTTTATGAACAGTTTACTTGTCAGTGTTTGACTTATGTCCGCTTCATAACTGTACTTTGCAATGTGCTACTAATCAGCATTAATCTACACAAGATCCACATTATTTACAACAATGGCAACAAAGCAACAGCTGAATGATATATTCTTACTTGCATGATTCGAGTTAAGGGGGCACATGTATTTTGGTTTAGCCTGCAATTGCAATGGTATAAGTAATTATCCTAGTTGAGAATTTAAACTGACATTGAACACTTTTCAGTTGCCTAATTATTTGCAAGTCTATGAGAGTGAGGGGAGGTAGGGATAGTGGTTTATAGGGTTCATTTTTTTTTTTCTAGAGTTCCTGCTACATTTTGTATGAATATTTGTACACTATAGTTTTTGTTTATTACATTTTTTTTTTCTATATTGAGCGAGATTTCCTCAAGAATTTTTTTTTTTTTTTTTTAAGAAAGCAACCAAAGTACTTTGCAAACTTTTGTCAAAAGAGGAAAAAGATTACCTCTCTCACTGGTAAGTGTCTGTTTTTTTGTCCTATTAGTTGGTATTTTATGAATGTTTAGTATTCATTTATATACAAACCCCTTTCTTTATAGTTTTTCTGATAGATTTTGATGCTATGGAAATATTATACTTTCATTCTATACCCACTCTTGGACCAATTATACATTTAAACATATGCACCAGGTACATGAGACATCTTGCCAGTTTGGGATATTTTGGTGTTTATTTACCCTTTTTATTTTATTTTTGAATCAAATCATCTTTTTATTTATTTTATATACAAACAACAAAAACAACCAAGACAACATACAACCCAAGCCGTATTGAGAGGAAGGAAAAAAAAACAAAAAAAACATCCCCCCTGGCCACCACCATGCTCCCCCCTCTCCCTCTCATTGCTCACACATTTATCCACTCCGCTCTCGTCATACCTCCAGGATATCAAACCACCTTCTCCATTTTTGTAAAAAATTTCCCTATACAGACTCTATGTAGAAAAGTATATTTTTCCTTAAGGTTTCCCTTACATGCATTTTCCATTCTGCTACAGTAGGTTGAAATGGTCATAACCACTTTTGTGCTAGGAGCTTATGAGCCTGGAATAGACTTCTATTTATTGAAACAATATATTTCCCCGGAGTTCTTGAATTATCCAGAATACCCAGAAGACATCCCCCATGCTCATTAGACATCCCACTCTCAAATACTTTATTAATCATAGATACCACCCCATACCAATATCGATGAGGTTTGGGGCATCTCCATAACATGTGTATAGCATGTGTATTAAATTGGCTTCTCTCCCTTTATATCTAGGACATTGGTCTGTGTCTCTGCATTTCCATTTGAATAATTTCTCTGGTGTATAATGTGCCCTGTGTAAGATGAATCATTGTGTTAAATTTTGTGTTGGAGATAAAGAGGCCTGAGGTATTGCCGAAATTACCAATGCCCACTGTTCATCTGAAATTGGCCCTATATCGCCAGGCTGATTTTGCTGGTATAGCCACAGCATCTTTAAATTTATCAAATAATATATCATATAATTGTGATATCAGACGCTTTTTTTTTCGAATCTTATGCAGCAAGGCTATTACCAATGACTTATTAAACTTCATGCAATCGACCCTGTGTCTTTAATGCATGCCTAAGCTGTAGAAAGTGGAAAAATCATTGATTTGGAATGTTATAATAATTTATTAATTAACTAAAGGTTTTCATCACATCTTCCTTAAATAATTGTACCATATACCTTAGTCCATTCTGCCTCTTAATCTCAAATGCCCTGTAAACCCAAGCGGAATTACCGTCAGAAAAAAGTTGGATGGTTTTTCCATCAGAATTCCGCTCAAGCCTGCCTTGCATACACACGGTTACACAAAAGTTTGGTGAACTTTTGACTGCCAAGAATGCGGTGACGTAAAAGACTACGACGAGACAAAAAAATAAAGTTCTATGCTTCTGAGCATGCGTCGATTTGTTTCTGAGCATGCGTCAGAATTTTGCACGTCGGAATTTGTACACACGATAGGCAATTCCGATCTGATTTTTTCCTGACAGGAAAAAAGAGAACCTGCTCTCTATTTTTTCCCAGCAGTTTTTCCTTTGGAAAAAGTCTGATGGAGCATACACACGGTCAGGATTCCCGACCAAAAGCTCTCATCTGTCTTTTTCCAACGGGAAAACCGATCGACAAAGCCCTTCCAATTTTATCAATTCTACATAACTACTATTCTTCCAAATTGGAGTAAATGACGTATAACCCTTTATTTCAGGAAATCTCCTAATTTTCTGCCATACCTTGTCAAATGATTTACCTGTAAAGAATCCTTTATCTTTTTATTTTCAATATTGTTATGGGAACCCTCTTTTTTGTTGTGGTACGATAAAAGCTCTGCCGCCTTGCCATAACTCCCATGCCTGCCCCCAGGGAGAGACAATGCATGTCTTTTACCATGCTACACCTTCTCTTGTTTGTAGTTAGACCTATTTAGCTTGAGATTACTATGATGTTAGAGTGGTATTTTTTTCTATTTATGGTTATCTATCTTGTAAGGTGAATTATTATATTTTACTTTTCAGCTTCCCTCACCTACTGAAGAAGTAGAGTACTCCTGTGAAACTCTATGAGATTGAGCAAGAGTGCCTAGCCATGGAAGACACCTTACAGTATTTGCTATGTTTAATTTGGTCATAAGCTATCTGTCTATTTGATATTTTAGGTGTTTGTTATTCTGTGGGAGGTACCTGAGGGAGGTCCATTTTATTGGCCTTGTTTTTTTATGAGTATGCTTTAGTTTTTTTTGTTTTGTTTTTTAATTTCTTTATTAAAGTTTTACAAAGGAAGACTAGGTCAGGAAGTGTGTCAGATAAAAACAGATGCTCTTTTGACTGCAGTATAGGATGTTGGTGCTATTTGGCAACCCTCAACTTTTTCATAAACTAACTAGTAAACATTTATTTTGACACACCCAAAAAGTGTTTAGTTATTTTAAGCTGAAAGTTCAATTAGGCTTCAAACTATGGGAGACGTATACTGTAACCTGGATCCATGAAAAGCATTCAATAAAATTTGAAATTATATGTCCATATTCAAAAAAAGTTTTTCTTTTATTCCATGGTAAGTTGGATCTAACTAATGACATTATCATTGTAAAAAAAAATATATATTCTTTTAAACTAGGTAAAGTGAATGGGCAAAGTGTTTTAGTTGTAGCACTTAATAAAATCTTGAACAAGAGTTTGTGACAAGTCAGTAATGCCTGCAACTTCATTTCCGTTTGATGAAGGATTGCATTTACCCAAATCTCTATTTGCTTCAACACTGAATTAGTTTAGGTTATTACATTTTATGTTATTCTAATTAGGTCACTGAGCTACTTGCTTTGCTGAGGTGGCATAACATTTATAGTCTATAGTAATTAACCCCAAAGTGTATGTGATCGTTCGGGGACATTCCAAGCAGTAGAGTACTCCACAATGATAGTAGGCATATTACTTCCAGCACTAGCAATGTTAACAAACTTTATTATTTATACTTACTCCAAGGATGCATTTACATTCAAATAAATCAGGCCTTTAGTTTTATGCTTCCAGATGTAAATGATGATTGGTCTTTTTGTAGAAATTAGATCTGGGTATATAGCATTAATGTAGTGAATTATTTCTGAGAATGTTCTGTTTGATGTTTGTTCCTCTATGATGTTTACAAAAAACTGAGCTCCAGGCAAACTGCTAAAAACGCAGGTGAAATAGACATATTAGAACTGTGTTATCTGCATACCTCCCAACTTTTGAACTTGGGAATGAGGGACATTTCAGCGAGATATTGACCAGCAGGACGCTATGCAGTGGGTCTGGCCAAACATGATAGTAAGAGGGGCTTAAGGGTCATGTTTAAACAAAACCTGAGCTTCCTCATACTTATAAAATATGCTTTGATTAAGTACAATAATGCAATACCATGTGGCTTGTTGGGCGCAAACTAGGGTCGCCACCTGTCCAGGATTCACCCGGACAGTTCGAGTTTTGAATCATGTGTCCGAGTTTCCGCCTGAAACCAAGACACAATATTCAAACAGGAATGTGGTTTAGAACAGGGCCTTATAGGAGGCTGAGGGGACACTATGCATGACACATTGCCATTCTCACCCCTAGGAACATGGACCCCTTCTTCCCTGGGAACAGGGACCCTTTCTCCCCTGGGGACAGGAACCCCATCACCCCCAGGGACAGGAACCCAATCTCACGACCATGCTGGCTGGTAGGGCAGGGCTGGCGTCAGCCATTCTTGGGTGCCAGGATGGGGGAGAGGCAGTAAAATCCAAGCCCCCAGCCACATCAGGGTGAACTGACTGTGTATTAATGAAGCACCTTAAAGTGAGATAAACCTGTACTGTTATTATTTCTATGTTAGGATTATTATTATCTTAATTTATTATTATAAGTGAATGCGGCCCTCCATGCCTTTACATACATTGAATCTGCCCCTTTAATGGAAAAAGATTGCTGACCCCTGCCTAGGGAGAGAGATTTGAGAGAGAGAAGGATCATTATGGGACATGGATGATTACTGTATATGGAAGACAGGATGGATGGATCACTACAGCACATGGACGACAGGAAGGATGGATCACTACTGCACACGAAAGGGCAACACATGCAAACTTAATCGCCTCTGGGCGCTTGTTGTTCCTGTCTCCTTTGGTATCAAAAGAGATGAGTCTTGATCTTTCTCCTGAACGCCAAGTGGTTCTCCTCCAACCGAATGCTGGTTGGTAAAGCGCTCCATAGTCTAGGCACTTGGACCGCAAATCTCCTTTCTCCTTTGGACTTGTAGTTGGCTTTCGGTATCTGAAGGAGAATTTGATTGGTGGATCGCAGAATGCGATTGGGATTATGAGCATTTATTTTTTCGCATAGATAATGGGGTGCATTCCCATAGATACATCTATGCGTTAGACAGAGTGCTTTAAAAGTGATTCTGTCTTTTACTAGTAACCAGTGAAGGGTTCTCAGTGAAGGTGAGATTGATTCCCAAGGTTTTCTCCCAGTCACAAGTCTAGCGGACGTATTTTGAACGACTTGTAGACAAGCGATTTGGTACTTGGGGAGTCCGAGGTAAAGGGCATTTGCATAGTCCAATCTTGAGTTTACAATATCTCCCACCACAACCGCTATGTCTTCCCTGGGAATAAAAGGAGTAAGTCTGCGTAGTAGGCGCAGCAGATGGTGAGATCCGCTGACTACTGACTCTATTTGTGCATCCATTGTCATGTAGGAGTCAAAGATGACCCCAAGACTTTTGACTTTGGCGCTAGGGGTGATGATTTTGCCCAGAATGGGCGGGGGGGGGGGGTCCAAGTTGTTGCAGGTTGATTCATACGTTTGGCGTGAAACAGGAGAAGTTCTGTTTTCGCTCCATTGAGTTTAAGATAACTCTTTGTCATCCAGTCCTCTATCAAAGAGAGGCATGTCTCTAGATTGAGGTGATGATCCTTTTTATTGCAAATGCGGAAATATAGTTGCGTGTCATCTGCATATGAGTGGTAGAGCAGTTTTTGACTGCTAATAATCTCAAAAAGAGGGCGAAGATAGATGTTGAATAACACCGGCGACAGGGGGGATCCTTGAGGGACTCTGCACGATAATGTGCGTTTCTCCGAAGTGAAAGGTCCTAACTTCACTATTTGCGATCGGTTTTCCAAAAAAGAGGAGAACCAAGATAAATCGCCTTCTGCGACTCTGGCTACTTGATAGGATAATTCTTCCCCTGTGATCAGTCAAACTTCAAGTGTTCCAGAAGCAAGATAACTTTATTTCAGTTACACCGGTATAACTGGATGAGATCTACATGCTACGTGAAAAAGCAAAAAGTCCCATACAGATACGAGGTGTATGACCTTCTTATATGGTCAACAGGAAGTATACTATTGGCTTAAAGACCACCGGTGGCTCATGATGCAAACAGCTTTATTGCCAATCACAGTGTCTCTTTACAACTCTTAGCAAAGTTTGATTTAAGGAAGTAAAACAAACAATAGAATTAGGCTAGTTTAAAGCAACGTGTCCTTAGAAGCCATTACAGAAACACGTTAAAGCAACGTGTCTTTAGAAGCCATTTTACATTCCTACAAATAGTCACACAATACACATAAAAAAAAACTTTTCCAACACTACTTCAGCTAGCCGAGTCAATAAAAGCTTGTGGTCTACTGTGTCGAAGGCTGCGCTTAGGTCCAACAGAACCAGAAGACAAGATTCTCCTTCGTCTGCGGCCTCGAGAGCGTCGTCCCATATTTTGAGCAATGCGGTTTCTGTCCCGTGTCCAGGCCGGAATCCTGATTGAAATGGATCAAGTAGGTTGTGGGTATCTAGATGCTGTTGCAGCTGTTGTACCACTACTTTTTCCATTACCTTTGAGAGTACATTTAGGCCTGTTATTGGACGACGGTGGAGTGGGTCCTTGGGGTCCAGGTTGGGTTTCTTCAAGATGGGTCGAATTATACCCTCCTTCAACTGGGAGGGCACTATGCCTTTTCCTGAAGGATTGGTTGATAAGCTGCGTGATAGGAAGTGCCAGGATGTCGGTGCATTCCTTCAGCAGTTTAGTGGGGATGATATCATTCGGCGCGGTGCTGTTACGCAGAGTACCGATGATATTTTTAGTGGCATGGATAGAGATAGGTTCCAGCGTGAACTTACCTGGTTGTGGTGAATTACTGCAAGTATTGTGTAAATCATTACGGGGAGGGTTGAGGGGGGAATTATTTTGCTGAATGCTTTGTCGGATCCCCTCGATTTTATTAATGAAGTAATCCGACAATTCACTGCAAAATTCTTGTGAGTCCGAATTGGGGGCTTCAAGACATCCTGGATTCATGGTCTGAGTTACCAACTTGAAGAGTTCATGTGGGCGCTGTTGATAGCCTCGGAAAAATAGTTTTTCTTGGCTTTGAAGATTTCTTTGTGGTATTTTCTTGTTGTTGCTTTGTAGACAATGAGGTTCTCATCTGAAGAGCTTCTTTTCCAGGCGGCTTCCGCCCTTCTGCGCTCTTGCTTCAGTAATGCCAGTTGGTTGTTGAACCAGCTGGAGTTATTTTTCCAGGTGTAAGGTTTTACGTTTTGGCGCTATTAAGTCGGCTGACTGTAATAGGGCTGTGTTTATGGAATCCAGTGTTTCTTCAGCCGTTTGATGCGGCTGAATTGTATTTATTTTTTTCCTTAACGTGGCTTTGAAGAGTTCCGAGTGGAGCTTCTTCTGACATCTAGTCCAGTGTGTTATCACTGGATTTGATGTTTTAGTTAAGGGTGGGAAATCGGAAATAATGAATTTGATTGCATGGTGATCTGTCCATGGCAATGGTTCATTTTCCAAGATTTTTATTTCCAGATTTTGTCTGAAAATAAGATCGAGTGTGTGACCTGAAACATGTGTGGGCCCACATACTAGTTGTTGTAGCCCTAATCCTTCGAAGTGATCAATTCAGGCGTCGGCAACGGGGTCTTGCAGGGAGTTGGCCCAGAGATTGAAGTCCCCGAGCAGCAAAAGGTGTTTGCTGTTAAGGGTATAGGTGGTATAGGTGGAGATAAAGTCCGTCAATGATGGGAGAAACTGCGATTTTGGGCCAGGTGGCCTATAGCAGAGTAGAATCCAGACGTTCTCCTGGGAGTTTGTTTGTAGTTGCAGGGTAAGGGTTTCCATGAATGGAAGAGGGTTTTGAAGGACAGGTTTAGTGATTGCAAGATGAGTCTTATGGATCACCGCCAGTCCTCCTCCTCTTTGCCCTATTCTGTTTTCAGTTATGATACAATAGTTTTCTGGCACCAGTTCTACTAGAATGGTGTTGCAGTCGGCTGTAAGCCAGCTCTCTGTAATAAAGAGGCAGTCTAAATCGTATTGTAGAATGAAATCATGGATTTCCAGTCAGTGTTTTACTGCCGATCTTGTGTTGATCAAAGCACATGATATATGCTTAGGCTGGGGAAAACGGCTGAGATTTTTGATAGTCGATCGTCGATCGATTCTCAAAAGTCGCTCAGTTCTTAGGGCTTTTTTAGTGATGGCTGGTAGTATTGCGGCAAATTGCCTCAAATCCCCAATGGTTTCTGCAGAATATTGCAGATTAACCATAGTCGCCAAACACCAGGGGGAGGAGGGAGGGGGGATTATCAAGGATTAACTTAATCCTCGGTCCTGACTTGGTCCAAAGGAAGGCAAAAAAAACCCTGGTCGTGCTACGCCAATATGCTACGACAGGGAAAAAAAATTCCTTCCTGACCCCTTGAGAGGCGATCGGGCGAACCCTGGATCAAGTACAAATGGTATTTGAGAAAGGGGGAGTGGGGCTAGGGTGTCGCAAGATGACCACCACTCCGGCTGCAAAGAGCCAAGGTGGTAACCTCGAGGGGGGGGCAGGGGGGATTGCCAACTGGTAGTTATTGAGTCAGGAGATGGTGGTAGGTGACCCAATTACAAGGGGGTAGCAGGCTGGTATCTGGAGGGGAGGGGCGGGGGGCCACTCGGTCGCGGCGATGAAGGGGGGGATGGGGCCCTACCTATCTACATCCCGTGGGCCACACGTCCTACTCCTAGGAAGCGTGCGCCGGTATGGAAGGAATAGAGAGAGGAGAGAAAGACAGAAAGACCACAGAATGGGGGGTAAACAGAAATACCTCAGGATGGGATGGGGGGTACACAGAGAGACCTCAGGATGAGGGATGGGGGGTTGCACATAGAGATCTCAGGATGGGATGGGTTTGGGATGAGGAGTAGGGGGGTGCACAGAGAGTGACCTCAGGATGGGATGGGATGGGATGGGGGAGGGGCACAGAGAGCGAGCTCAGGATGGGATAATGTGTTGCACATAAAGACCTCAGAATGGGATTGGATGGGATGAAGGGGTGCACAGAGAGACCTCGGGATGGAATGGGGGTGCACAGAGAGACCTCAGGATTGGATGGGATAGGGGGTGCACAGAGAGACCTCAGGATCGGATGGGGGTTGCATAGAAAGACCTCAGGATAGGAAGGGATGGGGGTGTACAGAGAGACCTCAGGAAGCGATGCAATGGGATGGTGCATTGAGAGACCTCAGGATTTGGGAGGGTGGACAGAGAGACCTCAGGATGGGATGGGGGTTGCACAGAGAGACCTTAGGATGGGGGGTGTACAGACCTCAGGTTGGGATGGGATGAGGGGGTGCACAGAGTTTTCGGGATGTGGGGGGTTACGGAGAGACCTTAGGTAGGGAGGAAGGGGGTTACAGAAATATCTCAGAATTTATGTGGGAGGGGGGGGGGGGGTTGGGGGGTATGGGCTATGGGGATATGGACAGAGAGACCATAGGATTCAGGATGGGGGGGTGGACAGAGAGACCTCAGGATTCAGGATGAAGGGTGGGGCAGAGAGCTAAGGAGAAAATGCATAAACGGTGCAACTCAGATTCAGACAATACAGAACATCTATCCCTGTTCTCATCACACTCACTGTCTTCATCTCCTGCTGCAGAGTCCTGCACAGATGAAGCAGCCAGAATGAGTGGTGCTCTGTGACTGCAGCCTGAGCTCTCCTTCTGTCTTCCAATGATCTGATCAGATTCTGGGCACAGGCTTCAACTGAATTCAGTCTGCCATCTATCAGGCACACACTCACCTGCCTCCTGGTATTCAGCAAAAATCAATATCTGAACCCGCCCCCCACAGCACAGAGTGAGCGGCCAGTACAGGATGACTGCTATGAGCTTCAGCCAATCACCAGGATGCAAAGCAGCCAGGAGGTCCAATCAAAGAAGGTTTTCACATACAGTGAGAAAACCAGCCTGCGGGATTCTGCCTGCATCTGCAGGATAGTGGCACAGCCTTCTATTTCCGGGACGGTCCAAGTGGTTCAGGGACGGTTGAGAGGTATGTATCTGTGAAAAGATTTGTATTTATGTCCAGCCATTTTTTTTTAGTGATGCATTTTTTTTATTGATGCACCTCTGCCAAACAGCACAACCACAAATGTAATATAACTTTCTTTGTTAGAATTTAGGAAAACAGTCATAAAACTTTTTTACTGACGAAAAATTGATGTAGCGCCCCCTTGCTTTAAGCATGGGCGTTACGCTAAAGTTAGTGGGAATGGGAGAGTTACTTTGCTCCCATTCGTGTTTGTCTAAATTTGGGACTTCTGTCATCCCAGAAATGTCCACTGGGTCAGTCTGTGGTCAAGGGGTGCAATACCACCCCTTGCCAGCAGTTGGCGCCAGAGGGGTTCTGGCAGAGCAAGGTTTCCACAGCAGCCAATTGGAGGAGTTTTCCCTCGCGGGGCATGCTGGGGGACAGTATATCTGTGACAGGGGTCATGTGTTAGAAAATCTTTGCGGGGTCCCCGTTCCAGGTGCGGTATCCACCTTCAGGATACGCGCATCCATGGACCCCGCCAGCGCGGCCCACCTGGCAAAAGCTGACAGCTGCATCGAACCTCATCCTGAGGAGAAAAGGGATCCCAGTGTTCCACTGGGTCCCCTGCCTTGTTGAGAGGATCCCCATCTGGGATCGGGCATCCGGACCACTGACAGGTATCATCCGGGGGGCCCATAAAGGAAAAGTCAACTGGGAGGATTCGCTCTCTTTATAAGTCCTTTATTGAAACTGGCCTGTGGCAGAGGCCCTAGAGCCGGGTCTGTGAGAGAGACTCGTTCCTCCCAGCTAGTTCAGAGTGACGCTTCGGCTGTCAGGCCTATTATAGGGGTCTGTCCGGGGGCACTTTACCCACTCCGAGCAGAGTGGCGACGAGTTTCTACAATTGGTACTATACAGAGCAGTATTGATTGCTCCATTCAATATCCAGGCCTGATACCGCAAGGTTCTCTCCTCTTTCCTTCATCAACCTTGACCTTCCTAATACGTGTTGATGTTGGCCGTGTTTGGCCTGGACAATAAAGCATTGAAAACCCTTTTATTGGCTGTCTGGACCTTCGCTCATTGCCACTGTTCTCACAATTGCACCCCTAGACACCGCCAGGGTAACTTAGCAGGCCGATCTCAAAATCAACCAGCGGCTCCTTCGGGGGTGAGCGCTACATAGAAAATGTATTAATGGAGCAAATTTTTACTATAAGCAATGTAAACATTAAAGTTGTTGTAAACCCATTCATGAAATTTAAACTAAGCACATACTGTATATCTGCAGTGTTTGCTTGTCTCTCTCCAATGCTCTAATTGCCGTTTTTCTCTGTGGCTTCATTCCTATGTTATCAGCATGAGTCACTTCTGACAAGTTCTTCGACACATGAGCTGAAAATTTGTGTCGGGACAGAGCTCAAAGGGAGATAAGCAGGGGGCTTGTCTATTCAGACTATAGCTCTGCATGTTCCTTCGTTCCTCTACCTATGTGGAGGTGTGTCCCTTTCCTCCAATCAGTTCTCACATAGTGTAAGTCCAGTCTCCCCACTCGCTTTCCGCTATGTACGAAAAAGATTTTTCACATCCTCTGCACTTTTCATAGGGTGTAGAAAGGAGAAGACTGCAGATATACAAGTAAAACTATGTAAGGAGATTTGTTATATCCCTGTGTATCATCTGAGGCTATTGACTTCACTGGGTATACGTGAAGGTTTACATACACGTTAACAATACTCAGAACAAGTAATCTCCTGTCTTTATAATGAAAAACTCAAAACAGAGTGAAACGTGTGGTCATGAATTGGATTTTGAATGGCCTGGGGCACCCTGGGATAAAACAGAAAAATAATCAGTAATCAGCGATCAGCATTTATGGACAGATTTTGCATAACAGTGGGAGGGGCTTAAAGGGGGGTCATTAAACGGAATCTGTACCTAGTCACTATATACACTGCACACATATAACACAGTCCTTGTACCTACAAAATGCTGTACCACAACTGACAGCTTCACAGACACAAATGAACCACAGAACAAAGGATAATTTTTTGAAAAGTAAATGTTTCCATTATATATGCTTTTATGGACACAAAAAGGACTGACTGACCGAGTCTACCTTAAAGAAGAAATTCTTTAAAATCAGCAACTTTTGGAGCAATATACACCTTTGTCAGGACTATGTAATGTACAGCATATTGTATAGCGGTTTCAAGTGCAGGGGTCAGGAGTAAGTAAGATACAAAACAACAAAAATAGTCAGGATAAACCCTCCGTTCAAACAAAGTTCCCCTTAATATCAAAGACCACGACATTCCACTATACAGCAGGGTCCCAAGAGTCCCTCCTTATATCAGAGTCCACAGAGTCCCCCCTTAAATCAGATTCTCTCCAGCATCCCCTCCTTGCATCAAAATCCACATAGTTCGCCCTCACATCAGAATGCATAGAGCTCCCTCTTGCATCAGGGTCCACAGTGTTCTCTCTTACATTATAGTCCACAGAGTATCCCCCTTACATCATAGTCCACAGAGTTCCCCCTTACATCAGGGTCCACAGTGTCCCCTCTTACATTCGAGTCCTCCCTTACATCAGAGTTCTCAGTGTTCCCAGAGCCCCCCTTACATCAGAGTACCCAAAGTTCCCTTTATATAAGGGTCCCCAGAGTTCCCCCTTAGGTCAGGGTCTCTAGAGTTCCCTTTTAGGTCAGGGTCCCTGGAGTTTTCCTTACATCATGGTCCCCAGAGTTCCCCCTTACATCAGGGTCCCCAGAGTTCCCCCTTACGTCAGGGTCCCTAGAGTTCCCCCTTACATCAGGGACCCCAGAGTTCCCCTCTTACATCAAAGCCCAAAGCGTTCCCCTTACATTAGAGTCCCCAGATTTCCCCATTGAGTCTGTCGAATTCCCCCTTACAGTGCAAGAGGTAACTCTGTGGACACTGATGTAAAGGGGGACACTGCAAACACTTATGTAAGAGGAAATGCTGAAGACTCTGGTTCCTCCTTGCATTAGAGTATCCTCCTGTAGGCAGCAGTACTGTTACTGTACTTACTGTACTGCAGCAGAAATTGTCTCCTGCTGGCTACTGAAGGCAGGCTCCTCTCCTTCCGCTCTCCCTCCTTGCAGTCTCTCTTTTCAAAGTTGAAAAGGCACCCCCTCACCCCTCCCCCGAGCCCAGGATAGCAAAGGCTTTCTCCCCTTGGGCCAAGGCCCATCCCTCTGCCCAAGCTGAGGCCAAGCCAATCTGATGCAAGGTAAAATCAGCGGAATACTAATAGGTCACCTCCAGAACTGCTCATGCACAGTTCCAGAACCATGAACAAGTGTGATTTTTAGTGGAAGTTTTCTGCTGCTTGCAGACATGTACAGACATAATATAAGTGCCCTGTTTTTTACAAACTGTCTGTAAATTTGGAGGCAGTTGACAACTCTGTTTTGATTTTTTTTTTATACTTACCTTTTCAGATGTCTTCAGATGGTCACCTGACAAGCTCCTCTTCCTCTTTCAATGTGCTGCCAGTGCTGAGGTCACCTCATCAGCCCTTTTCTTTGCATCATTGTATGTAGGGTGCCATGGCGATGTCTCCTTGGCAGTTAGATCCCTGATGCCCTGCAATTACAGTGCCATGAAAAAGTATTCATACCCCTTGACATTTTCCACATTTTGTCATGTTACAATCAAAAAGGTAAATGTATTTTATTGGAATTGTATGTGATAGACCAGCACAAAGTGGCACGTAATTGTGAAGTGGAAAGAAAATGATAAATTCTTTTCATTTTTTTTTTTTTTTTCAAATACATTTTAGAAAAGTGTGGCGTGCATTTGTATTCACCCCCCTTTATTCTGATAGCCCTAACTAAAATCTAGTGGAACCAATTGCCTTCAGAAGTATTTGAATTAGTAATTACAGTCCACCTTTGTGTAATTTAAACTCAGTATAAATACAGCTGTTCTGTGAAGCCCTCAGAGGTTTGTTAGAGAACCTTAGTGAACAAACAGAAACATGAAGGCCATGGAACACATCAGACAGGTCAGGGATAAAGTTGTGGAGAAGTTTAAAGCAGAGTTAGGTTATAAAAAAAATACCCTATGCTTTGAACATCTCAGGAAGCACTGTTCAATCCATCATCCAAAAAAATGGAAAGAGTATAGCACAACTGCAATCCTACTTAAACATGGCTGTCCACCTAAACTGACAGAAAAATTGCATTGAATCAGAGAAGCATGGTAACTCTGGAGGAGCTGCAGAGATCCACAGATTTTTTCGCTTTCCCATCCACCAGATTCCTCCGAAAAGTATCCCAGGGGCTTCCCCGAGGGAATAGCAAGGTTATTAGCCGGTTTAGAAAGGCAGGATTGCAGGATGGCGCAGGATTGTTCAGAGGGATCTCGGAGCTGCTAAGAAAGACGTCCGCTCACATTCTGCTCCAGGCCACGCCCCTTCAGATCCACAGCTTAGGTGGGAGAATCTGTCCACAGGACAAATATTAGCACTCCACAAATCTGGCCTTTATGGAAGAGGGCAAAACGAAAGCCATTAAAAGAAAGCCATACATAGTCCCGTTTGCAGTTTGCGAGAAGCCATGTGGGGGACACAGCAAACATATGGAAAAAGGTGACCTGTTCAGATGAGACCAAAATTTTACTTTTTGGCCTAAAAGCAAAATGCTGTATGTGGTGGAAAACTAACACTGCACATCACCCTGAACACACCATTCCCACCGTGAAACATGGTGGTGGCAGCATCATGTTGTGGGGATGCTTTTCTTCAGTAGGGACAGGGAAACTGGTCAGAGTTGATGGGAAGATGGATGGAGCCAAATACAGGGCAATCTTAAAGAAAACCTGTTTGAGTTTTCAAAAGACTTGAGACTGGGGTTGCGATTCACCTTCCAGCAAGACAACAACCCTAAACATACAGCCAGAGCTACAATGGAATGGTTTAAATCAAAGCATATTCATGTGTTAGAATGGCCCAGTCAAAATACAGACCTAAATCCAATTGAGAATCTGTGGCAAGACTTGAAAATTGCTGTTCACAGATACTCTCTATCCAATCTGACAGACGCTTGAGCTACTTTGCGAAGAACAATGGGCAAACATGTCACTCTATAGATGTGCAAAGTTGGTAGAGACATATCTAAAAAGACCTGCAGCTGTACTTTCAGAGAAAGGTGGTTCTACAAAGTATTGACTCAGGGGGGCTGAATACAAATGCACACCACACTTTTCAGATATTTATTTGTAAAACATTTTGAAAACCAATTCACAATTATGTGCCACTTTGTGTTGGTCTATTACATAAAATCCCAATAAAATACATTTACGTTTTTGGGGTATTAATACTTTTTCAAGGCACTATATAGGATGTCCTTGGTCCACTTGGTCATTTGAACATCATTCAACTCAGAATACTGAATGAGGAAATCTAATGACTGAAAGTAATGACCTTAGGGAACAATATATAAGAGAAGGTGAAGGGGGGACATTTATATCAGTCTCAACCCTTACATCAGTGTAGCCAGGGCTTCAATTTTTTTTTGTTTGTTTGCTTGTTTTAAAGTCACCTCTGAGGAAATTTAAAAGAAAAGAATGCCAGGAGTTGGTCTTTAATTCCAGCAAAAAAAATGAATAGTCCAGTCTGGGTATTGAAACAGTGTACATGCAGTACATCTTCTCTCCCCCTCCCTTTCCTCTCCCAACATAACCGGTGAACTTACACTAGAACCTCAGTCCAGCTTTGAAGACTTTCCCCTGATTGTCCTTAAACATATATATGGTTAGTGTCAGGTATTTGCCTCACCTCAATGAGCATGAGTTCCTGTTTCCTTATGATAGAGACACAGTGGGCCATATTCTCTAAGATTCTAGGCGGGCGGCGCGTAAGCCATTTACACTCCGCCGCCCCAACCTACAGGAGCAAGTGCTGTATTCCCCAAACACTTGCTCCGTAGTTTGGGGTGGCGGAGTGTAAATGGCCCGGCGTATCCACGCATATATCCAAGGGGGCGGCTTGTATTTAAATTAAGCGCGCCCCCGACTCTAACGAACTGCGCATGCGCCGGGCTTAAAATAGCCCAGTGCGCATGCTCCAGTTCTCGGCGTAAAACGTCAATGACGCCGACGTGTGCGTCATTGACGTAAAGTCGTATTCTAGAACGACTTAGTAAAACGACGTACCCGACGGGAAAACACGATGCGAACCCGACGCCATACTTAACATGGCCTACGTGGGACTTGCGTAAACTTACCCCTCATATAGCAGGGGTAAGTTTACGCTTATCAAACGACGTAAGCGACGGTTACGTTCGGGAATCGGCGTATCAGGCTCATTTGCATAAACAAATGAGACCTGAACGTAAACGCCACCTAGCGGCCGGCGGAGTAATTACATTTAAGATCCGACAGTGTAAGTGACTTACACATATCGGATCTTCAGTGTATCTATGTGAAAATGTTTCTAAGAATCACTCGCATAGATACACTGACCAAAAAAGAGAGATACGATGGAGTATCCTGAAATACTCCATCGTAACTTTACTCAGAATATGGCCCACTATAGATGGACTGTCCATGACTGGATTACATTTTCGAGCTGCTTAATGAACTTTAATCTACCAGCCTGCACCTGACATCTTGCCTTATTGCAATCCTCACTCCTGTTTTGTTCCAGAGTGAAATTGTTTGAAGTTGGTCCAAGGAAGCTAATTTTCCAAAAAGAGTGTGCTAGGTTGTATGTATGAGTGCATGCTCAGCTGTGAGTCCTGTTCACAGACAATATGATCTTTTTAATTGTGGTTTGAAAAGGTCAATTTACAGATTTTTGTCTTTTTGTAATTTGCATGGTGCAATTATTTCTATAATAAAACTGTTTTATAATCAACCATAGTGTTCCCCTGATGTGACCTTCTTGGTAGGACCTTTCCCTTTCTTTGATATATGCTAGCGAGGTCACATGGACTGAACCATACATAATGTAATATTTGGTGATTGGTTGATATAGCTCTGTCTGTCAGTTATAAGCGGTGGATCCAGGCTCTTGCTGTTTTATTTTTCAGACAACATCAGACTGGCCAGAAGACCCTTGGAAAAAAGGTATGTATGTATGTATATATATTTTTACTTGTGGGGTAGGACTCAGTGAGTAGGGTGTCTTTTTTTAATACACTTCCCCTTTAATTATTTTTAAAGCAATATACAACCTTATTAAAGTGGAGTTACAACCACAATTTTTATATATATACAGTATATATATATATATATATATATATATATATATATATATATATATATATGTTAACAGGGCTTTTTTTCAGCAGGAACGCGAGGGGACGCAGTTCCGGCACCTCCAGCATTGAATGTATCTAAGGGAAAGGGGTGCTGGGGTGTGCTGGAGGGTCTATTGATGCTGGATGCTGGGGGATCTATTTTTGTAGAGGGGTCTATTGTTGCCAGTGGGGGATCTATTGTTGTTGGGGGTAAATTATTGCCCAAAGGGATCTACATTTGAGGGAGGGGTCTATTGTTGCTGGCTGCTGGAGGGTCCATTCATGCTGGCCAGGGAAGCCATCACAAATTTTGGGGCCCCTTACACAGCTTTAGGCAGGGCCCCCCTGGAGCAGAGAACCGGGGGGGGGGGCTCCTCTCTCCTGCCGTGAGATGATAAGTGGGGGGGGGTTGTGTCATCTCTTCTCTTCTCTCCTCTCTCCTGCCATGAGATGATGGGACTGGATGGGGTTGGTGCTGACGAACAAAACAAAGTCAACTCAAGTCTTCTCTTCTTTCTCTCTTGCTAAAGTCAGACGAAAAAAAACAAAGTAAAACCATCGAGCCCCTTACAAGTGTAATGCCTGTACCCCCCTGATGGCTGCCCCGATGCTGGCTGTTGGGAGTCTATTGTTGCGGGGGGTCTATTGGGGAGAGGGGTCGATTGTTGCTTAGCACCACAAAATGGTACTTGGCTCTGTATTCCCTAAAAGGGGCAGTACTGGGAGGTGGGTAGGGGTGAAACCAAGGAACAGTGCTTAGAGGTGGGTAGGGGGCGGAGACAAGGGGGGACTCGAAATAGGTGATTTCCTGCACCTATTCCTTGAGAAAAGAAAGCCCTGTATGTTAATATCAGATGATATTGTCTTTGCATTGTGCTTGTGTTGTAAATAGCACCGCTTTAGTTACTGTTTAAATAAAAAAACTTATGCTCACAAAAAATTGGGTAGTGGTGCTGAAAAAAACAATAGAAAAAAGTAGCTAAAAATCAATCGTTGTACAAAGAAAGGAACCTCCTGAAGGTGGACAAATAGATATAAAATAATAAATGGATAAAACTTTGAAATTGGGCTGGAACATATAATAAGAACGATGCAGTCCTATGCAAAAGCAGGTGGTGTCAGTCTGTAATCTGGGGCAGAGCCTTCACAAATTGGGGAGATGAAAGCAAAACTCCAATATGCAAAAGAGAGAAAGAGAGAGAAGGCGCCTCCAGATTAGTAAACATGTAAACTTTATTCATACAAAGGTGCAGCATCCACTTACAGTGAAGTAGTAGAAAAAGGGCATGTTTTTAGGAGTCCCTTAGGTGATGTCTTTCCGCGCTCGATGGTGGAGATGGCCTGTGTTTCTATCCGTTGTCCGGTCGAACGATCCTGCAGTGAAATCCAGCTGGTATACTGCAGCGTTGTGGATGGAATTAGGAGAGAACGTAGGCAGCGGTGACGTCACTGGGATGCGACGACGTTTCAGAGCCGGCGCTTGTGTGTGACAGAGCGCGCTCCTTTTTCAAGACCACACACAAGCGCCGGCTCTGAAACGTCGTCACATCCCAGTAACGTCACTGCGGCCTACGTTCTCTCCTAATTCCATCCACAACACTGCAGTATACCAGCTGGATTTCACTGCAGGATCGTTCGACCGGACAATGGATAGAAACACAGGCCATCTCCACCATCGAGCGCGGAAAGACATCACCTAAGGGACTCCTAAAAACATGCCCTTTTTCTACTTCACTGTAAGTGGATGCTGCACCTTTGTATGAATAAAGTTTACATGTTTACTAATCTGGAGGCGCCTTCTCTCTCTTTCTCTCTATTCCTTATGCTCGGGCATTCCCATCTTGCTTGTGGGCAGGCGAAGCTCACAAGCATAAACATTTGGGTTTCGGTGAACCAGCAAGCACTGCCCGTTCTCACGCATGCACAGTAAGCTCATTTAGCAGCGCAGGAATCTTCTCAGGTTGCCATCACAATGGGTGGCATCATCGGAAGTGCCCGCCCAGTTGTAATGGCAACCATAATAAGCCTATCAAATACTGGGATTCTAGCCCTCGGCGCTGATCAGTGACTCCTGGGAAATGATGACACACATCTCCCAGGAGCAGTAGCGAACTTAGGAGCCGAGGGCAGTGACGTCAGGCGCTGGGGAGAGGAAAGGGGCAGATTACAAAAGACCCCACAGCGACAGCCCTGAAGTATGTAAAAAAACAAATACATTTTGAATGTTTTTTCTGATGCTTTTTCCAGTTGATTAATGTAACGTTAATTTTGTGGGTGGAACTCCGCTTCAAATACGCCTATTTAATATCTTCCTGAAGTTCACTTTTAAAGCTTTGTGCAGGAAAAGATGCAGATAGCATTTTGTCATAAAGTTAAATAGAAATCTTCCAGTCATAGATATCGGTCATAAAAAAAATGTAATAGATCCATTTCACATTTCTTTTTTTATATGAATAGTTGTAAATATACAAATGTTTGGTGATAAGATGTTCATGTATAGCCTCTAAGCCATAATGGCAGGGGTAATTTTTCCTTTTAAACTAGAATTTGCAAGCTTCTCTAGAGACATGCTCAAAAAAAACTAGGTGAAAAAATAGTAAAAGCAGAAACATTTCTAAAACACAAAACGGGTTGCAAAGGGGGGGGGGGGGGGCAGGGAAGGGTGGGGGAAGCCGCCCCTGCCAGGAAAAGGCAGTGATTATTGCTAACGGCTATAACAGCCCCTAGCAATAATCACAGGTAAAACCTGGCATGCTACTTGTACCCAAGTTGATTGATCTATCAACTTGGTACATTCAGCCTGCCCATACATGGTTCCAATCGTGTACCGCCTGCCTCACATAAAAACTAAGGAAAACTTCTGTGTAATTAATTACCTTTAATTAATTTAACTTTGTCACGTTATGTATTTGCAATGTTGTTAACCACTTCAGCCCCGGAAGGATTTACCCCCTTCCTGACCAAGCCCTTTTCTGCGATACGGCACTGCATCGCTTTAACTGACAATTGCGCGACGTGACGTTGCACCCAAACAAAATTGATGTCCTTATTTTCCCACACATAGAGCTTTCTTTTGGTGGTATTTGATCACCTCTGCGGTTTTTAAAAATGAATTGAATAAAAGCAATATTTTTGACTTTATTAAAATTCTTCCTCAGTTTAGGCCGCTATATAGTCTTCTACATATTTTTGGTATGTGTGTGTGCAATTTTTAATTAGTAATGGCGGCGATTTTTATCAGGACTGTGACATTGCGGTGGACAGATAGGACACTTTTGACATTATTTTGGGACCATTGACATTTAAATAGCGATCAGTGATATAAAAATTCACTGACTACTGTGTCAATTTCACTGGCAGGGAAGGGGTTAAACACTAGGGGGCGATCAAGGGGTTAAGTGTGTTCCCTCAGTGTGTCCTAACTGTAGGGGGATGTTCTCACTAGAACATGGCAGAGATCACTGCTCCCGATTACCGGGAGTAGTAGATCCCTGTCATGTTGCTAGGCAGAACAGGGAAATGCCTTGTTTACATAGGCATCCCCCCGCTCTGCCTTTTTGTGCCACGATCAAGGACCACCGGCGGACATCGAGTCCGTGCAACCACACCCTTCACCTAGGGAATTTTTTTTATCCCTTGGTAATTGTTCCCGTATGTGATTCAAAAAAATATATTAACTTTTTTCTCCATGGAGTCCAGCATTGTCCTCCTAACAGTCCAATGTTCTTATCAAAGCTGTGCAGCGTGTTTATAGATCATGTGTCATGTCTGCATGTGCATAAGATTGTTCTGCATACATCATGATTATCTAGGTGAGAATTAATTAAATTAAACAGAAAAAAAAAAACATTGTTTAAAAATATTTTTCCCAATTATTTAAAAGGTAGGGGAAGGATTTGGAGAGGAGAGATTCATATTCATGGGTTAAGGTCTGCTTTAATCTTTACTCTAAAATATTTTTCTTTAAAGAGATGAAAGGTATCTACTAAAAAATGTTTTTATAAAATCAAGGCTGAGAAGAGTTATGAAAAATTGCAAATTCAAAATGCAAACAATTTGTGAAGATAGATAATTTGAATTTTTACATGATATTAATCTGGCTTTGACTGGATTTATGATTATCATCCCCTGCCAACCTGGATCTTAAAAAAATAGATTACAGTAACCCTGAAGAATATAAAATGATAAACACTTGCAGCGTATTTATCCTTTCATTGCCAATATAATTGTATTTCATAAACAGTGTAATAGCAGCATTTGTACTTAGGGTACTTGTATTTCCATTTAGGGGAGCTGGAACTCTTCTCTATAAATTAAGTTTACTTGAGGCCTGGATGGAGAAAGACATCACAACATGGATAAAAATCAGTGTTCACAAGTTATAGATATTGGCAGCTAGGTTGAATAAATCACAGAATTAGTGGTGGCTCGTGTTTTTTTTTGGGGGGGGGGGGCGGCAATCAACAAATCCCCCCTGCCAGCTGACTCATCCAGTGAAGCCCCCCAGGGCGCGGCCAGGGACACGGACCCACACGGACACACACAGACACCCCAACCCCCCCTCACCCAGCACCCCTACCCGCTGTCTGCCCGGCACTTACCCCATCTTAGTGGCGGGTCAGGCAGCGGGTGAATGGCAGCAAGATATGTCCCGGGAGCGGCTCTGTTTCCTCTCATAGAGACGCCATGCATCTTACATGGTACATAGTTACATAGTAGGTGAGGTTGGAAAAAGAAACAAGTCCATCAAGTCCAACCTATTAGTGTGATTATTTGTCAGTATTACATTGTATTTCCCTGTATGTTGCGGTCGCTCAGGTGCTTATCTAATAGTCTTTTGAAACTATCGATGCCCCCCGCTGAAGCCAACGCCTGTGGAAGGGAATTCCACATCCTTGCCGCACTTACAGTAAAGAACCCTCTACGCAGTTTAAGGTTAAACCTCTTTTCTTCAAATTTTCAAGAGTGGTCACGTATCTTATTAAAATCCTTTCCGCAAAAAATGTATCCCTATTGTGGGGTCACCAGTATGGTATTTGTAAATTGAAATTATATCCCCCTCTCAAGCATCTCTTCTCCAGAGAGAATAAGTTCAGTGCTCGCAACCATTCTTCATAACTAATATCCTCCAGACCCTTTATTAGCTTTGTTGCCCTTCTTTGTTCTCGCTCCATTTCCAGTACATCCTTCCTGAGGAGTGGCGCCCACAACTGGAAAGCATACTCCAGGTAAGGCTGGACCAAAGTCTTGTGGAGTGGGGTAATTATCGCTTTATCCCTGGAGTTAATCCCCTTTTTAATGCATGCCATTATTATTTTTGCTTTGTTAGCAGCAGCAGCTTGGCATTGCATGCCATTGCTGAGCCTATCATCTACTAGGACCCCCAGGTCCTTTTCCATCCTAGATTCCCCCAGAGGTTCACGTCCCTAGTGAATAGATTGCATTTATTTATGCCACCCATTTATTCACATTAAACCTCATTTGCCATGTAGTTGCCCACCCCATTAATTTGTTCAGATCTTCTTGCAAGGTTTCCACTTTCTGCAGAGAAGGTATTGCCCTGCTTAGCTTAGTGTCATCGCTTAGTGTCATCCACAAATATAGAGATTGAGAAGTTTACCCCATCCTCCAGGTCATTTATGATCAATTAAACAGGATTGAACTCGCCCTTTGAGACAGTTTTTAATCCAGTACTCACCCTATGGTCCATGCCAATGCCTTACTTTGTACAGTAAATGTTTATGGGGAACACGTCTATGGCCCTTCCCTTATCTGGATGGCAGTTCACCTACTCATAGAAAGTTAATAGATTGGTTTGGCAAGAATTATTCTTCATAAATCCATGCTGATTACTGCTAATGATACTGTTTTCATTACTAAAATCTTGTATATCTTATCATCCCCTCCAAGAGCTTGCATACTATTGATGTTAGGCTATCTGGTCTGTAATGCCAAGGGATGTATTTTGGCCCTTTTAAAATATTGGTGCTACATTGGCTTTTCTCCAAGCAGCTGCTACCATTCCAGTCAGTAGACTGTCAGTAAAAATTAGGAACAATTGTTTGGCAATTACTTGACTGAGCTCCCTAAATACCCTCGGGTGCAAGCCATCTAGTCCCGATGATTTATTAATGTTAAGTTTCCCAAGTCTATTTCTAATTCTGTCCCCTGTTAGCCATGAGGGTGCTTCCTGTGATGTGTCATGAGGACAAACACTGCAACTTTGGTTACTGAAGCCCCCCGATTCCATTGTAAAGACTGAGAAGAAAAAAAAAATTCAATGCCTTTGCCATCTCTCCATCCTTTATAACCAGATGTCCTTCCTCATTCTTTATTGGGCCAATATGGTCTGTCCTACCTTTTTTACCGTTCATATACTTGTTTGCTCTTCTCTGCTATGTGTCTTTCGTGTTACAGTCATGGGGGTCTAGTCCAGTCTTGGGGGGGTCCATCCCCCCACTGCCGCTCTGGGGGGTGGGGTCTGGTCCTCTGCCCGCTGCTCCCTCTCACTCCACGCTGTACCCAGCAAAGACTTCCATGACAAAAAAACTCTGCAACAGCACCACCATCTCTTCTCTCCACCTTGCAAGGCGTCCAATAGGATAGCCTGTGTTGTCAGCCAATTGGGTGATGGGTACCAGACCCACCTCCCAATTGGCCGGGAGGAGGATCAGTGTTGCAACAGCGAATATTTATTCGTTGTTGCAACACACCTCGGTGGGCTCAGAGTGCCCGGTGACCCAAAAGGGGCTGAACACATGAATTGGGGGGCGGCTTCAGCGGCCGTGGATAGATTCATGCTATGCATGAATCTATCCACTGCATATAGGGGGTGGAGAGGAGAGAGGGGACGGCGCCTGGGCACCCCTAATGGACAGGCTGCCACTGCACAGTATGGCATTAGCAGTAGAGTATGTCAGCAGGTGCCACATTTAAAAGTAGCAGAGTCATATGGCTTGTTGGCTTAGAGGTGTTTGTAGCGCAACCCCTGTAGGAGCTGCTGGATAGCATGGGTCTTCTCTTCTTTGCCTTGACTTTCTCAAGAACCTCAGCCCCACTGACACACCAGGATGTGTGTACAAACTATACTGCAAGAGCACATTTATGGCGGCAATGCAAGTCCTTGACCAATTGGGTATGCACTGCTCAAAATAAAAACAAGATGGTAGCGGAGGGGGCAGTAAAAAAAAAAAGGGGGATTTGCAAAATACTTATTACGGGAGGTGCAGTCCTTTGGGATGTTCTTCTGCCGACTATCATTGGGGCCCTTTAGGAGTGTCTTTGCTTCCCAGATAACCTGTATAGGTACAGTATAGATATGGTATAGTCTCGGCACAGGTGCAAGGTAAATGTTGTGCACTGTGCGATGTAAAGATTAAGGGCCAGATTCTCAGTGGAGATACGACGGCGTATCTCCAGATACGACGGCGTATCTCCAGATACGCCGTCGTATCTCTGCGTTGCGCCGTCGTATCTATGCGCCTGATTCTTAGAATCAGTTACGCATAGATATCTGTTAGATCCGACAGGCGTAAGTCTCTTACGCCGTCGGATCGTAACTGCATATTTACGCTGGCCGCTAGGTGGCGCTTCCGTCGAATTCCCGAACATACGCCCGGCCAACGCAGTAAAGTTACGCCGTTTACGTTAGGCTTTTCCCGGTGTATAGTTACCCCTGCTATATGGTGGCGTAAGTGCGGCGTAACAATGTTAAGTATGGCCGTCGTTCCCGCGTCGAAATTTGAAAAAGTTACGTCGTTTGCGTAAGTCGTCCGTGAATAGGGCTGGACGTCATTTACGTTCACGTCGAAACCAATGATGTCCTTGTGGCGTACTTTGGAGCAATGCACACTGCATGCGCCGTTCGGGAAAAACGTCAATCACGTCGGGTCACAGTACATTTACATAAAACACGCCCACCTGATCCGAATTTGAATTAGGCAGGCTTACGCCGGCCCATTTACCCTACGCCGCCGCAACTTACGGAGCAAGTGCTTTGAGAATACAGCACTTGCCTGTCTAAGTTGCGGCGGCGTAACGTAAATCGTATACGTTACGCCGCCGCAAAGATACGCGGTTCTATGTGAATCTAGCCCTAAGTCTAGGTTTTGAATAAGTGCAGTATGGGTGCAGTATACATTGGGTATGCTTGGTGTCCTAGTCACAGTGGCTCAGTCCCTGCTACCAGTATCAGCAATGGGCGATTTGCCCTCTCCCAAGTCCCTGGGATGCTGCGGTGACCTTCTGCTGTAGAAGAGGGGGGCACTTTTGGTCTCTTCCCGAAAGCCTCCAGTGATTAACGGTGGAAAGCAGGGAGTGAGAGGATGATCCAGTCTCTCTGCTACAGTGGTGGTGCAGGCTCTGTGGAATGGGCGGGTGCTGCTCTGCCATAGGTGTCCTCACTCAGGCTTGGATCATTGCTGGTACGATCACCCACTGGCAGGTGAATATCTAGACAGAGGTGCTCTCTCTCTCTAACTTCCTCAGTGCCAAGAGGAAGAGATTTCTTGGCAGTTTATTAAAAATCATCTCTCCACTTTTTCTACGACACAGTGCCTATTGGGATCTTTAGTGTAACCATTACAGTGTAGCCATTATACAGTATGGCTGTGGTCTCAAACTATGGCCTTGCTTATCTTTAGCTAAGATGGTGCAGCATAAAATATAAAATAATATAATATTATCACAGTAACGGGAGCAAGGCAAATTAAGAGCAATGTTGTTGTTGTCTAGCACCTGGCTACATGTGCTTAAGGAGAAATGCCTTATTATATTGAGACAGATCTCCTGGATCCTTCTGTGGGCAATCACAGAATTTAAAGGTCTCCAAAGTAATAGCGAGTAACTGTGGAAACTTGGCAAAAGGAGAAGTTAATTGTGCTACCAAAATAGAGGTTCATGTGACCAAAGTTGAAGTTGGCTCAGAAGTGTGGTTGTGGAGAGATATCTTACTGCCTAAAGCCCCATCTCCAAGATCATGGCATGCACGCTGACAGAAATGTGAGTAACTATGCAAACTTAGAAAAAGGAGGGGTTATTTGAGTTACCGAAGTAAACAGCTTCACCTGAGACGAGGAACATATTTTTTCTAAATGCTTCCTGTGGAAACAGTTATGTTGTATTCTTTAATACATATTAAAGGTCTACACAAAATTGAGGCATCAGACTTTTATATTGTCTAAAGAAATGGTGTAATAGATGTATTAATTTCCTGACACAATTTCAGGATTAAACCCATTCTGCCGCTTGTCCAAATTATAAAGTGAGAGCATGCAAACCAGAGAGAGATTTCACATCCTCACCTTTCTCAGCTCAGTCCCAACAGAGAGCCCAAACCCATTTATTGGTCTTTTTATAAACAATATGACATCACACACACAAGCACATTTGATAGGTTCACATTATACATTTTACTCCCAGTTTACCCTCCCACTCACCCACCCCCTCTGTGACGTCTGTAGCACATGGCACATATTGCTAAAGTCCAGGAGCCATCTTGATTTCAGACGTTGGCAGGGGCCATGGGAGCAAGGAGATGGAAGTCCATGTTTGGGCATGCTGCCCACATCATCCAGTGTAAAAAAGTTCATTCAGCTCTGCTAGTTTTCTTCCAAGCGTCACACAAGCTTTCAGGAGGTCTGAGTGAACAGAAGGGGAGGGGAAGGCTTTCCTGTTACAATTGAGGAATTTAGAAGGGAGGAGGGATGGAGTGAAGAAGGTCTGAACACATTTGTAACATGAGGGGAAAATGGAGGATGACAGAATCTGCTCTTAATAATAACCCTTTGTATTTTCAATGCTGAGTTCATTACTTATATACAATATCTGATATAAAATCCTCAAGGAAAATAAGCAGTATTGATCGTTCCCATACATACATATGCATAATGCGTATAAAAACAAATAAACAGTATAAGGAATATAGGAAAGAGAAACATTTCAGTGATTCTAGTCATAAAAAGAATTAGCCTAATTTGAAAATAGGGATTTTAGAATCATCCACCACAATGGTCTACACACTAATGCCGCGTACACACCATCACTTTATGTGATGAAAAAAACCAACGTTTTTAAAAACGTCAATTTAAATGACCGTGTGTGGGGGAAAACGTCGTTTTATGTCTTGTGAAAAACGACAAAAAAAATTGAAGCATGCTTCAATTTTTTGTGTTGTTTTTCAAAACATTGTTTTTTGTTTCACAAAAAATCACCGTGTGTAGCAAAAACGACGTTTAAAACAACGTTTTTAAACCAGTGCATGCCCAGAAGTTAGTTATGAAGCGAGCTTTAATGGAAAAAAGTGCTGAACGTAACCTCGCTTTGCTAGAGCATTGTGAAAAAACGATGGCAACGTCGTTTTTGAAAATTGAAGTTTCCAAAGCGTCGTTTTTTACTTCACAAAAAAATGACATTTTTTTTCATCACATAAAGTGATGGTGTGTACGCGGCATTATCCCCAACATACACATATTTTTCAAAGGAAAGTCCAGCTATGGCAGGTTTTTATTATTATTATTATCATACTATAGGATTTATATAGCGCCACCAGTTTGTGTATATAGGTGAGTGAGTCTGGAAGCAGCATTCGTGATGGACTGAATAGCCTATTTAATTATAAGCTAATGAGGAGGGAGTTGCAGTAGCCAATGCAAGAGATAACCAGGGAGTGGATTAGAAGTTTTGTGGTGTCATTGATTAAGAAGGGGAGTATTCTGGAGATGTTGCGGAGGTTGAGGAGGCAAGCTTCGTATTTTTTCTCTATACAGATTTTCTTTAAACATTTTAGAATAGATGAAAAACAGGGTATTTGGGGAATTTTCAAGGTCATATTCTTATAACTTGTAAATGCCAATATTTTAGAATATATTTTCAAATGTTTTAATCATTTTAGACATTTTCATGCCTTCTTTGAGTTTCTAGATCAATAGAAACTTTACTTTATTTAATGTGATGTTGAGCTTTTGCTGATAGAAAGCGGAGCTAATGAAGCAGTTCACAGGGCTAATGAACTCTCAGTCCTCTAATGAACCTAATACCTGTTTTTCTATCAGAAAATAAGGAGAATGTGTTATTTTGAACAGGGAAAATGGTTTCACAATTTATTGAAAGCCCTAGTGATATGAAATGTTGTATCTTAGTCATCATTAATTGTTTGAAGATCAGGTTTAATAATAAATCCTTTATATGATGACACTATAGGGTTTATAATAAAAGTACCTCATTCTTACCAAATATACAGAATGCATATATAGATGCATATATAGCATTCAGATGCTTAAACAGCAGTTTGGGTTTAGCAAGTTCAGGGTGAGTGCAAAAAGTTTTTTTTATCTATTTCCTTAATATTAAATTGGCCAAAGGGAGAACAGGATTGTGCGTCACAGTGGCAATGAGGCCTGGGCTGTGCCCAGGGCTGGCCCTACCATGGGTCCCGCTGGGTCCATTGGACCCAGGCGACACTTTGAGGGGCAACAAATTGACACCCAAGATTTTCTTTACAGCAGTTTTGTGTGTCATTCAGGGGCGGACTGGACTCCGCTACCCTGTAAAAAGGCCGCCATGCTGCCCTCAACACACATACTCACAGTCTAACACCAGCTGGTAAACACCCGTGCATACATGAACTGTGTGTGATGCACAGGAGACAGAGAGCAATAAAAGATCCCTTCCCCACTGGCCCCCGGAAGGAGCCCATGTTCGGGCGCAGCTTGTGAGGCTTGCATTTCAATTGGGTGGAACTGGAGGAGGGGGTGAAGCCGGCCTCATGCCAGCCCGGCTTCTTCTGCTTTGGTGCATGCGTGAGGCTAGGCACTGAAGACTGTGGGAGCACTGAGAGATAGCAACAGAGAGGTAATATATAACATAAGCTAGTTCTTTGTGACAGGACACAAAGGGTGTCCATCATTTTTTCTAGTAGTGGCTGCTGATTTGCTGGATGGCCAAATGTTGCATAACCTGTCATGCTTGAGAAAATACTATCCTACCCTGCCCCTGTCTATATACTTCCCTGGCCTATCTATATACTACCCTAGCCTGTCTATATACTACCCTAGCCTGCCCCTATACTGCCCTAGCCTGTCCATTTACTAACCTAGCCTGTCTATTTAATACCCTAGCCTGCCCCTTATACTGCTCTAGCCGCCCCTTGGAAATTAACTCAATGATATGTCATATAATTTTGCATATAGACAAGGTGCTGTTGCATGTAAATCTGACTTCTTGATAAATTGAATTTGAGTTTTAATTATTATTATTATATAAATAAATGGATGTTGGGGTCTTTTGGTGGGCATGATTGTTTTATTGGGGAGGGCAGCATTTCATTCTTGGACCCAGGCAGCACAATGTCTTGGGCAAGCCCTGGCTGTGCCCCAACCACCCCTTAAAGGGGTCACTGGCCAAAACTACACAAGCTATCACCTAGGTGGGCTGGACTGCTTGGTTCTTGGCCATTAAAAGCGTCATAGGTACTGGAAGTCGACCGCAACTCCTCCATTGTCACGCTGGGTCTCTATTATGAACGATACCATGAGAATGGAGGAGATGCTGGCTCTTGACAACGACACTTTTGATAAGTATACAATGCTATGGCTCGTCTGGCTCCACTTCTCTTCCTCTGACACCCTGGCGAACATGTTGTCCACCCAACCATGATCACCCCTGACTGCCTACGTCTGTGTCACCCCCTTAAGATAAACTAGGTCCCCCCTCCCACCTTATTCACATTGTTTCTCCCATTTGCCCCCTCAGCAACTCTCACACTCCCCCATGATCCCCCTCTGGTTTTCTTTCCTCTCTCCTCCTTTCCTTATATTCTCTCTCTCTCTCTTCTCTCCTTCCCCCTTCCTCTCCGCCCTCTCATGCCCCTGATTCTTACCCCCCCCCCTATTTTTGTGGGTTTTTTTTTTGTTTTTTTTTTGTTTGTTTTTTCGGCCTTGGTTCTTTTTTGTCCTATGTGTCATTTTTTTTTCTGTTGATTTTATTGTTTCCTTCTTGGAGACTCTGGTTACAATGTTGTCACCTACCAAGAGGCCATTTTGGCCGCTCACAATTTTTTGTTTCGGGTTCCTGTCATAATTGTTCCTGTTGAGTTATATGCTGGTGGGAGTCCTGCTGTGGGCAATAGCCATTGGGCTGACTCTCCACCACTACGTATTCATGACTGTACCCTGACTGTGACACCTTATGCTGTTCATGTATAACTTGTTAAAATTCTAATAAATATATTTTCAACTCTAAAAGCGTCATAGGTGTTTCATACCATCAAAGACTGCAGTACGTTTATTGCTCTTTCCCCTTAGTGGCCCCCAGAGGGTGCGCGCACCACCGGCCACATGCAATCACGTGCAGTCGTGCACGATTGCCAGCACAGGGATTTGTGTGTGTAAACACACAAATCCCTGTGCTGTCAGGGCAGAGGGGACATCTTGTTTCTTCCTACTAAGTAAGAACAGCAATATGTCTCCTGACCTAGTAAGTTAGATCACCATACCACTTAGAACACACAAGGGAACACACATTTAACCCCTTAATTGCCACCTAGTGTTAACCCCTTCCCTACCAGTGACATTTACACAGTAATCAGTACATTTTTATAGCACTGATCGCTGTATAAATGTCAATGGTCCAAAAATGTGTCCGATTTGTTCGCCACAATGTCACAATACTGCTAAAAAGATCAAAATTGTCACTCTTTTTTTTTTTATAGCACAAAACAATTAAACCGCAGAGGTGATCAAATGACTGTTTCCTACTGCGCATGCGCGAGACGCACAGTGCTTTGTGAATAGCTGGCTGTCTTCTGGGACACACACATGTCCCAGAAGACAGTGTGCCATATTCCCCAGAAGACAACGCGAGGAGCACGAAAAATAAGTTATCCACGGTATAGGAAGTGGCAGATTAGCAAGACTGCCTAGCAACATCCATTTCTGGTAAGTAAAAAAACATTTTTTTCTTCAATTTGTTTTATGTATTTTAAGGAGTCTTTTTATGTTTTTTTTTTTGTTTTTTTTTAGGATGAACCTCCGCTTTAAGTGGTTTAGCTGGCCAATTGGGTCAAAATAATGCCTCTATGGCCAGACCATATTCTGCTCTGCAAAATACAAATGATCCATGTGATATAGTATAGTATAGTGATATTGTAGACAGCTACAAGGTTCAGGTCTGGCCACTGACCTGCAATACAATAGAAGTTAGATATACCTGTGCTCAAAGCCCAATAGCTTCTATATGAATTGTATATAATCCATCAGGTGTGATCACATCTTAACACTAAAAATTCGGGAGGAACCTTTTGCATTTTGCAGAGCAGAGTAGGGAATGGTCATAGAGAGATTCCTTTGATGCAGTTGGCCAGCTTAAACATGTTTTGCAATATATTTGAAATAAAAATCCTTGTTTTTATTTCATTTTTTAAGTTTGCTAGAAACTGTAAATAGCAGTGTGCGGAGGGTTCACCCAGAATTTTTTATGTTAACATGTGGTCACATCCCTTTAACACTTGAATTATATACATGTAAAATCTATCGGGATTTGAGCACAGGTACATCTTACTTCTATTGCATTGCTGGTCAGTGGCCAGACCTGAACCTTGTAGCTCTCCTACAACTTGGAACTATATCCACTGGAGCATTTGCATTTTGCAGAGCAGAGTAGGACTGGCTATAGAGGGATTATTTTGATGCAATTGGCCAGCTCAAACATGTATTGGAATATACTGTATGTGAACAAAAAATAAATTCTTGCAACGTTTGCTGCAAAGGGTTGTATGCAGAGGGTTGTTCCAAAATGTTTAGTGTTAACCTGTGGTCATGACCCTTTAGTACCTGCTAAGTTACAAAATATACATGTAGAAGCTATTGGGATTTGAGCACAGGTATCTCTTACTTCTGTATGATTCCTTACAGGAAACATTTCAACTATTTTATTAGTCTAATGAGTTAGCTTTCAAGGTGGTAAAGTCTACTTTTTCCGTCAGATTTGCTAAGGCAATTTTGTACAGAAATTAGCCAACAAGTTCCTGAAAGCATTCAACCTTATGTTTTTGTCACTTTTCTCACTTTGAATAGGAAAGGTATCAAAAAGACTAATTGATTTTTATTTCAATGTGTTATTTCTTCAGAGTGAAAATATTCGATTAAGCTCCACAATGGATTGACTACTGAGTTGTAATTTTCCTAAGATTTTGCTTTAAGGGCAGCACTATCTCTTTGTACCCAAGAAGTGCTAGAATTAAACTGACATATTTCTCTTTGCTGTCATTAACTTGAGGGTATATTAGTAAAAGAGACTTTTTATTCTGTTCCACATAATCTGTATTCACTTGGTGCACGAATTCAAAGAATAGCTGTCACAAACCCAGTCAATGCAATCCAAACATGAAATGAAAAAAAATAAAAAATACACAGATGTTATGTTTCAGTGAGTGAATTTTGGTGTTCTCTCCTTTCTCTAGGGTTAAAAGTTGGTATCAAATAAACAGAGAGGACTATTAAAAGTTATATCTAAAAAGATAGATTTGAGAAACAATATATTGGACATAGTATGTAGAGCTAAAATGTAATAATAAGTAACGAAACGCGTAGGCGTGGCCTAGCTTGTGACGTCATCACGCACTATCCGGAGACATACGGCGATGGAGTGCTGAGCAGACGGAGGAAAACATAGAGGAGACGCCACTCCAAACAAACCCCCCCCCCCCCTATTTTATCTACATGCTGTTTGATGCTCTACTCATTGTAAGTGTGCATTTTTTACCTCATTAAACCCTGTACATTATATGGATTTACACTATGTGGCTCTTTATTGTTTCTCATTGCATGGGAGCCTGAAGGGATTACATTTGGTGGTACGCACTTAGCTCATGAGACCTATTCCAGCATCTGAGTCAGTCTTTTGGGAGGACTTTTAAATATCCCTGGGCCCTATAAGACCTCTGCAATACTGGTCTTACCATCTGGTAAGGAGACTACATCTATATTTTTATCGGGTGTCTTCTACGGTGGAGGATTTCTACTTTCAAATATCACTTGGAAAAGAGGATAGGATCTGGCTGGTCTAGACTGGGAATTTTTTTTTTATATTAACACAAGCACCTCATCCCAAATTTATATATGGGAAAGTAGAGCAATGGCGGGACTATGGCGGTGCATACAATAATAAAGCAAAATAGAGAAATAATATAAATTTTAATAATTTATTAAAAAAGAACAGAATAGCATCAGGCTACATAGCACACTACAGACCCAACATGGGCCCACTAGGCAACTCAATAACCTGATCGATAATACAATGTTAATTTAAAAATTCCCGTAATAGACAACCAATACTGTAACAGAGATCGCAACCCGGTTGGCAAACCCTATATATTTCGCCCGGTCAGGCTTCTTCAGGGGTGGTTGAGATCAGGGTTTCGATTCTGATGATGACATACAGAGAAATAAAAAGTTTACAAACATTCAGAAAAATATTAAACATACATAAATAATAAAGTCGCTCTGCCAGTGTATATCACATAATGCCAACCTGCTGGTCCGTAGTGGGAGTAAAAAGACAACAGGGTGCATGTACGCCCTGGTTCCATCACATGCCTGAAGAGTCAGGCCGGATGAGCACAAGTTGACAGCCACAAGGATATCTTAGGCAGGGAAAAATGGGGAGCTGCTGCAGATGGAGGTCACACATTCCCCAACCATCGGAGAGGCAAGGGGCGGCACCTAAGGACAGAGTGACCAGCTGTGAAGAAGAATAGTAATATCAGTATCTGTTAAGGAAGTACTTAACAAAGGATAAATGTACAAAGTAATAAGTGGAATGTACACTCACAGTGCTTAAATAAGCGGATATAGCATCTGTGGAGGGATCCACCTACACTTGAGGCAAATGGCTTATCAGATCTATGAGAAGCTGATCCAAAAAATAATGTCAAAAACTTGGAAAAAAGAACTTGGAAAAAAGAAACAGCCAGGAAAAAGAAATAAAGCAGACAGTTTTCTTATATATATAAATTTAAATGTAGCGATCCTGGGGACCTTCAGCATACAGCTGGTCCATATTAGGATAGAAAAGGTCCACTCATAAAGAGAGAATTTGCCAATAGATAGCAGCAAGCCAGAAGATTATATATAGTATACTTTTGAACAGGGGAAAAACATTTAGTAAAGGGCAAGAGAATTACTATTAAACATCAGAAGGACACACTAAGAATATATATGAAAGACAGAGGTATAGTTCAGGCATTGTGTAATAGGCAGCTTTCACGCTGGCAAAGAAGTACCTGGTCAATCAGTGTCAGCAGCATAGGTTGGCTCCACAGGAGTGTACAGCACACTGACGCTCCACAGCAGAGCAGGGTCCTGATATACCCCTAAACCCCTCCCACACGTCCGCGCGTCAGAGGGGGCACGGTTGGACGTGGGCGGACACAAAGTGTCAGTGCGCAGGCGCCCGTACTGGCGCTGGACATAAGCCTACAATCCCCAGCAACCCCTGGGTTGGAAAGCGAGGAAAGCCGAAGAATCGGCCAATCACAGCGCGCCGGGGGAGGGACAACGCCGCAAAGCGGGGCATCCCAAAGGCACAAAGGAAGGACCAATGGCCGAGGGCGGTGAGGGGCCGAGCCGCCGATGGAATGGGCAGGGAGCCAGCGATCAGGGGGAAAAAGAACACTGACATAAAACAGGCTCACAAAGTGAAGCCCTTGGGTGTCCGAATGGAAGGGGAAAAAATGTGGGGGACCAAACAGCCGCAGCAGCATCACGATGGACAGGTCCTGCAGAGTGGTATAAAGATATCCATGTGGCAGGAAAGTACACAACTTGGTATATAAGGATATTGACCCATACATTAACAAAAGGCAGGGACAAAGAAAAACCAGCAAGGATAAAGGCAGGGTGGCAAAGGCACATACACAATGGCAGAGCGATTCACATCAAAGTTCTCACAAACAAGCAATGTATACATGGTCAGAATAGTAGTCAAGGTACGACATAATTATTATAGCATAAGGCACTTATATAGTAAGTATCGTTTGTACAAATGTATTAATTAACAAAAAAAAAAACTCCTCTCTTTACCGTAAGCCATCTGCAGGCAATACTATTCTGCATGCCTCCAGTGGCCATCCTCAGTCGCTTGTAAAAAGTATACCCTACAGCCAGTACATTAGATTAAAAAGGAATTGTGTCCTCAATAAAGATTATGAAATAGCTGCTAGAAACCTATACTCTCGTCTGAAGGATAGAGGTTACAGTCACAATACCCTGAAGAAGGCCTATAATCGAGCCGCTAGTATTGACCGCAGGGATTTGATTTTTCCCCCTAGAAGGGTCAACTCCCTGCAACCAATACGCCTGCTTACTCAATACTCTACTTGCCATGTACAGTTTAAGGAAATTTTGGATAGGTATTGGCCGTTGCTATTGGCTGACAATACCGTAAGCAAATTTATTAAGGATCGACCTGAAGTCACTTACCGCAGAGCACCATCTTTACGGGACAAACTTGTCCAGAGTCATCATAATCCCTTAGAAAATTCAGCATACACGATCAATGGCACTTTTTCATGCAAGGGATGCCATATGTGCCCCTTTATCTTGAGTGGATCTATAGTCGTGTTGCCTGGTGGACGCACCCACACCATTCGGCATCGGGTCACATGCCAAACCGTCGGCGTGGTATATCTGGCCAAATGTATGTGTGGGTGCTTCTACGTGGGCAAGACGAAAAGACCATTCTATAAGCGTATATCGGACCATATAGGACCTATACGAAAAAAGGTGTCTACCACTGCCATTAGCCGGCATGTGGGACATGAGCACAATTTTGAGCCTACTATGGTCAAATTCACTGCCCTGGAACATGTGCCCACACATGTCAGGGGTGGGGGCATTGATCGCAGTCTTCTGCAACTTGAAACCAAATGGATACAAACTCTGAATGCCACCCAATACCCAGGGCTGAACGAATATATCAGCTTCAAATCTTTCTTATAAGGGCTATCTATTTTATGTTCCTCAGTTCCATCGTCCCTGGGCTCCATCGATTGGGTCGCCACGCTGTCTTCAAACGACCGCCTGGGGTGCCCCAGCATGAAATACATGATGCCTGTCACTCTGCATCATTTGTCTGTATTGTCTCCCTTTCCCCTCCCTTTTGGTATCTTTATGGTCTTCCTGACATGCTCTTCCTTTTGCTCCCCCCTTTCTCCCTTTTTTTCCTTTTTTATCTTTTTTCTTCTTTATTCTGCCTTCTTCCTCTGTCCCCCTCTCTCTCCCCCCCCCTTTCCTTTCCTTCTTCATGTGTGCTCCCCTTTTCTCCCCTTCCCTTGTATGTCTTATCTCTCCTCTTCTTTTTTCTTTCTGTCTGCTTTCCACCTTTGGCTATTTTGGCATTTTGTTAATTAATACATTTGTACAAACGATACTTACTATATAAGTGCCTTATGCTATAATAATTATGTCGTACCTTGACTACTATTCTGACCATGTATACATTGCTTGTTTGTGAGAACTTTGATGTGAATCGCTCTGCCATTGTGTATGTGCCTTTGCCACCCTGCCTTTATCCTTGTTGGTTTTTCTTTGTCCCTGCCTTTTGTTAATGTATGGGTCAATATCCTTATATACCAAGTTGTGTACTTTCCTGCCACATGGATATCTTTATACCACTCTGCAGGACCTGTCCATCGTGATGCTGCTGCGGCTGTTTGGTCCCCCACATTTTTTCCCCTTCCATTCGGACACCCAAGGGCTTCACTTTGTGAGCCCGTTTTATGTCAGTGTTCTTTTTCCCCCCTGATCACTGGCTCCCTGCCTATTCCATCGGCGGCTCGGCCCCTCCCCGCCCTCGGCCATTGGTCCTTCCTTTGTGCCTTTGGGATGCCCCGCTTTGCGGCGTTGTCCCTCCCCCGGCGCGCTGTGATTGGCCGATTCTTCGGCTTTCCTCGCTTTCCAACCCAGGGGTTGCTGGGGATTGTAGGCTTATGTCCAGCGCCAGTACGGGCGCCTGCGCACTGACACTTTGTGTCCGCCCACGTCCGACCGCGCCCCCTCTGACGCGCGGACGTGTGGGAGGGGTTTAGGGGTATATCAGGACCCTGCTCTGCTGTGGAGCGTCAGTGTGCTGTACACTCCTGTGGAGCCAACCTATGCTGCTGACACTGATTGACCAGGTACTTCTTTGCCAGCGTGAAAGCTGCCTATTACACAATGCCTGAACTATACCTCTGTCTTTCATATATATTCTTAGTGTGTCCTTCTGATGTTTAATAGTAATTCTCTTGCCCTTTACTAAATGTCTTTCCCCTGTTCAAAAGTATACTATATATAATCTTCTGGCTTGCTGCTATCTATTGGCAAATTCTCTCTTTATGAGTGGACCTTTTCTATCCTAATATGGACCAGCTGTATGCTGAAGGTCCCCAGGATCGCTACATTTAAATTTATATATATAAGAAAACTGTCTGCTTTATTTCTTTTTCCTGGCTGTTTCTTTTTTCCAAGTTCTTTTTTCCAAGTTTTTGACATTATTTTTTGGATCAGCTTCTCATAGATCTGATAAGCCATTTGCCTCAAGTGTAGGTGGATCCCTCCACAGATGCTATATCCGCTTATTTAAGCACTGTGAGTGTACATTCCACTTATTACTTTGTACATTTATCCTTTGTTAAGTACTTCCTTAACAGATACTGATATTACTATTCTTCTTCACAGCTGGTCACTCTGTCCTTAGGTGCCGCCCCTTGCCTCTCCGATGGTTGGGGAATGTGTGACCTCCATCTGCAGCAGCTCCCCATTTTTCCCTGCCTAAGATATCCTTGTGGCTGTCAACTTGTGCTCATCCGGCCTGACTCTTCAGGCATGTGATGGAACCAGGGCGTACATGCACCCTGTTGTCTTTTTACTCCCACTACGGACCAGCAGGTTGGCATTATGTGATATACACTGGCAGAGCGACTTTATTATTTATGTATGTTTAATATTTTTCTGAATGTTTGTAAACTTTTTATTTCTCTGTATGTCATCATCAGAATCGAAACCCTGATCTCAACCACCCCTGAAGAAGCCTGACCGGGCAAAATATATAGGGTTTGCCAACCGGGTTGCGATCTCTGTTACAGTATTGGTTGTCTGTTACGGGAATTTTTAAATTAACATTGTATTATCGATCAGGTTATTGAGTTGCCTAGTGGGCCCATGTTGGGTCTGTAGTGTGCTATGTAGCCTAATGCTATTCTGTTCTTTTTTAATAAATTATTAAAATTTATATTATTTCTCTATTTTGCTTTATTATTGTATGCACCGCCATAGTCCCGCCATTGCTCTACTTTCCCATTTCAAATATCACTGTTTACATACGAATTGTGGACTCAATTGATTCTTTGAGTCTTTCTATGGACTTTTATTGAACTTTTGTTCTTTCATTCACTTATTATTTATCTTTTTGGTGATCATATATACACTTAGCGCTGTACCTTTTTGTATTTTTTAATAATAAGTAACAGTTGAAAGAAAGCTTTTGACAGGGTAGACTGGGGGCTCATGATTCAAACGCTAGAAGATATAGGCATTGGTCCGAGGATGGTGAGGCGGATTAAAACGCTTTACCATCATCCGTACGCCAGGATCAAAATCAATGGGTCCCTATCTACTCCCTTAGAGATGAGGAATGGGACCAGGCAGGGGTGCCCATTGTCCCCTCTCCTTTTTGTTCTTGGAAACCCTACTGGCAATGATACGTAACAATTCCGAGATTATGGGACCCAAAGTCAGGGAAGAAGAGCACAAATTGGCCGCCTTTGCGGATTATATTCTATTTTTCATAAGTAGCCCTAGAGACACACTCCCGAATCTAATGAGAAATATTATACAGTACGGTGAGGTCTCAAATTTTAAAATGAATGTATCCAAGACGGAGATCCTGAATGTCAATATTCCTAAGGAGGAAAAACGATACCTCCAAAAGACATTCAATTTCTCCTGGAAAAAAGAAATAAATTACCTCGGCATTAAACTCGTAAACTTAAAGAAAATGTATAGAGTGAACTATATCCCTCTGTTAAACGAAATTAAACGAGAAATTAAAACTATTTATTATCGGCCAATCTCATGGTTTGTCAGGATAAATGTTGTAAAAATGGTTCTAATCCCAAAAATAATTTATAAATTTCAAATGGTCCCAGTAGCACTGCCACAGACGTACATTAAAATATTAAACTCCCTCCTGATGAATTACATCTGGAAAAACAAAAAACAGAGGATTTCCGCTCAAGTACTAAAACAGAATAAGAAAATGGGCGGACTGGCGGTCCCAGATATCAGAAAATATTACGTTGCAACGGTTCTCGCACGGGCCATAGAGTGGGCCAAAGAAAATCCAGACAAAAGATGGATCAATATTGAATGCGCACTTGCACGGGCACAATTGGGACGAATAATTTGGAACCCACCACAATATAGAACATTAGACACTTCTGCACATGAAATAACATTTAATGCATTACGGGTATGGGATAGACTACACAAACAATTGAAATTAAAATTTAACTCCCCATTAATGGACCTTAAAGACAATGAATACTTTGCACCCGGGACGGAAGGGGTGGGTGGGAATTGGATTAAAAATAGAATTCAGGTTAGGGATATAATACACAAGGGTAAGATATTGACACACCACAAGATTAAAGCAAAGATAGAATCCATGAGGCTGGGTGAATGGCGATACATGCAGTTGGCGCTTTTTATTAAGCGTCTCCCGTTACCCCTCCGACCATGCGAGGAGTATACATCGATTGAAAATCTCTGCATTACCGATAGCTCAAAAGGTAATATCTCTAAAATCTATAGTTTTTTGTTCAAAAGGGATGAGCTAGAGACCCCAAAATACATCCTAAAATGGGAAAGAGAACTGGATGCACCCAGAGGAAACACGTCAGTAACAAGAATAATAAAAATGATCCATTCCTCTGCAATCGATGTTAGGACTGCTGAGATGAATTTTAAATGCTTAACAGGGTGGTATGCCACCCCAGATAAAACTAGCAAATATAGAGAAGGGCAGTCAGCAGACTGTTGGAGAGGGTGTACAGTAAGGGGGACAATGGCCCACCTATGGTGGGACTGCCCGGTAATAAAAAACTTTTGGAAAAAAATTCTGCCACTGATTAAGGAAATAACCAAGAAAGAGATAATAGAAGATCCATGGGTAGTTCTGTTCCATGGGGGGGAAGAGAGTCTAAAAGAATATAAAAGATTGCTACTCAACGCAGCCAAACGTTTGATTCCAAAAAAGTGGAGGGAAGTAGAAAGCCCACAAGTTTGGGAGTGGATGGAGTCAGTGGAGGAGACCTACAGGAGGGAGGAGTGGAAGGATTGGACAGACGAGGAAAATGCCGACTTTAGGGGTAAATGGGCAAATTGGTTCAAATTCAAAAAAACTAGGGGATACATGGAAAATCTGAGGGAGATATAGAAGGTTCAAGCAGCATCCGGGACAAACTAGTAAAGTGGAGTCACGAGATGGTGGGGTCGGGGGGGGGGGTTAGGAGGGAGGGAGGGGGAGGCTCGCTGGGTCCAACTTATGTATCCCCTTATATTCATCTTCTATTGAAAAATATAAAAAAAAATTATAAAAATAGATAACATATATTTAAATATAATAATAAAAAATAAATAAATAAAAAAAAAAGAATTAGCATGAAAAACCAAAATAAAAAGGAATCATATATCCGCAGATGATGCTAAAACTTCTTCGGAGACGATGGGGGACCATCTTCCATGAGAAAGTCACCAAGAAAGTTATTGACTGAGCGGGAAAAAAAAAAAACAGTTGAAAGAGATGTAGGTGTGGAGCTCTTCCTCTAGGATCTATAATGTTAGCCATATGGTTGTAAATAACCAGGATGCTTTTAGAAAGGTTTGGGGTGATTTAGTGACAAGTGTTGGTACTAAAAAAAGAACAAACCATGTGATGTGTGTACTATTCGTAAACCTATTAAAATGATGTGCTTCTGGTGGATGTCTGTTACATCCCCTGTAGTGTGTCTCACTGGAAATGAATATTAAAGTGATAAGTGCTTCAGGTATGTGTGCATTACACCCCCTGCAATATATGCCACTGAAAAAAACTTTTAAAGTGACATGTGCTTCTGGTATGTGTGGGTTACACCCCCTGCATCAAGTGCAAAAACCTTTAAGCATTCCAATACATGCAGTAATCTGTCACACGAAAAATACAAATAAACATAAAAAGAAAAAAGAAACAGTCCTTATAAAACTGTGTGCACAAAATAGACAGAGTGACTAGTGCTCTTCAGAGTGACTGCTGCTCTTCAGAAAAATGACTTTTCCTGCCCTCCTGATTGTGGTGATGCTAGTGCTGGTGCTCTTATCCATGCTCCTATTGTAAATACACTCACTGGATTCCCTTAACCCACACGGGTGTTGCGCAGTCACAGTATATGCCACTGTGCATTCGTTTTCGTCCGAATGCATTTTCACATTCGTTTTACACACAGTATATGCCACTGTGCAGCACTCTGTGGATCCTCGATCTAAATTATTCCTAGTGCGATCCTCCGTTTTTATCATGTGTGGAAGAAGAGAAGGCCCATAGCATAATACCGCTTTTAAAACTTATATCAGAAAACAGTGGAGATATACTCTAATTTGTTTGGGAAATGACAGGCACGTTTAAAACACAGGCACCGAGACGATATCCTATTCACAGTCCTAAATGGAAGTGACGCAAAGACGTTAAGTAACTTTGCCCTACGTGTTTCGTCATTGAAGGCGTCATCTGGAGCATCCATCTTGCTACACCTCCTATCCTTTTATAGTGTGTGGTATCCCGAAGAAACTTAAAGGAAAAATGGAATACGAGAAAAAAACTAAAAACTTTTATAAAACAAGGCGAGGGAAGAGAAATTCGGACAAAAAAATAAGCCAGATTTTTATTCCCCAAAGCAGCAAAAAAAACGTATCTATTATTTTCCAAAAATCCACAAGAATCAAAAAAATCCTCCAGGCAGACCGATAATAAGTAGAATAGATTCACTCTTTTCTCGACTTGGAGCATATATTGATGGATATTTACAGCTGATGGTATCAGAGGGAAAATCTTACCTGAAGGACAGCAGGCAATTGATTTCGGGAGTACATGAAGAAGATATCCTGGTAACGATAGACATTAAGTCGTTACCGTATTTATCGGCGTATATCGCGCACTATTTTCCCCTTAAAATAAGGGGAAAATCGTGGGTGCGCGATATACGCCGATAGCCGCTTCCCGCGCTCAGTTTGAAATCCTGCGCTGACATATACCGAGTGCAGTACACTCAGGTACATTCGTCCAGGCTCGGCTTCGCTCGTGCTCACGCATAAACGTCACAGAGCGTGAGCGCGAGCGACGCCGAGCCTTGCCGAATGTACCCGAGTGTACTGCACTCGGTATATGTCGGCGGAGGCGTTCGAACTGAGCTCGGGAAGCGGGGACTCGACGTGAGGCGCGCGCTGGAGAAGCCGGGAGGACACCATCGAGGCCGCAGACGGACGCCGGACCGGACGATGGATGCTGGGAAGACACCAAAAGTGTAAGTAATGCAATCATATAACATTTTTTTTTACAGGAATTTCGGGGGCACTTTAGGGGTGCGCGGTATACGCGGGAGCGCGTTATACCGCGCTAAATACGGTATATAGTAACATCATACAAGAAGATGGAATAAGTAGTGTGGAATGGGCATTATACAGACAGACTGATCTAAAGGAAGAACAAATTAAATACATTTTAGAAGGACTAAGAATAGCAACGAGACACAATTTTTTCTGGCATAAAGGGGAACACTACACCCAGACAAAAGGGGTAGCCATGGGAGCAAAATATGCTCCCAGTGTAGAAAATTTGTTCCTCAACTGATGGGAAGAAGAACAAATATATAGTGTACAAAGAGAAAACCTTAAACTATATTGCAGGTACATAGATGACATTGTCATAGTATGGAGAGGTACACAGAACTACAGACATTTTTTAAAGACATAAATCAAAACATCTATGGAATAGAGCAGAAAAACACATTGACTACTTGGACCTGCAGGTATATAAAAACAATGGGTACTTAAGCACCAGAACGTTCTTCAAGACCACGGACAGAAATGGATATATACCCACCAAAAGTTGTCACCACCCATAGTGGATTGGGAATATACCGAAAGGCCAACTTATCCGTTTATATAGAAATTGTAGCAATCAAAAGGATTATGAAGAACAACTGCTGGTTTTAAAAGAGAAAGTCAAGTTAATGAATAGAGACATGATGATAGAAGGAAAGACAGAAAATAAGAAAAAGAAGAAGAATAAATATATTGACATGGCTTTCCTTACATGATACAATAATAAAAAAACATCGGCCAATCTTGCAGTCTGATAAAGTTCTAAAATCTATATTACCGCCTAGACCTACCTTCATCTATAGAAAAGTGTCTTCTTTGAGAAACAGATTGGTGCATAATGCCATAGATCCACCAAAACAGATACAAATATTTAAAGACCTAAAAGGATTCTACAAATGTGGAGGGCATGCCTTCCATGCAGGGTCAGTAAGAAAGCTAACAGGAAATTTTGCTTCTCCAACAACAGGGAAAGAATACGGCATCAGAGAATTAAAAACATGTAACGGTACCCATGTAACATACATCATACAATGTCCATGTCACAAACAATACGTAGGTAGAACAACAAGACCACTTTTTGTCAGAATCCGGGAACATATTAATAATATAAAAAATGGTTTCAATAAACATAGAGGGCCATATTCTGAGTAAAGTTACGATGGAGTAACTCAGGATACTCCATCGTAACTCCCTTTTTTGACCCGTGTATCTATGCTCCTGATTCTCAGAATCAGTTTTGCATAGATACACTTAAGATCCGCCATCTGTAAGTCACTTACACTGGCGGATCTTAAATGCAATGACGCCGGCCGCCGCTAGATGGCATTTAAGTGAAGGAGTCATTTGCGTATGCAAATGATCCTTCTACGCCGATTCACGAACGAGTTCGCGTCGCGTAACCGTTGCTAACGTCGTTTGCGTAAGCGGAAACTTACCCCTGCTATATGAGGGGTACGTTTCCGCAAGTCTCGCCGTAGGCCATGTTACGGATGGCGTCGGGTCCCCGTCGTGTTTTTTCGTCGGATACGTCGTTTACGTAAGTCGTTCTTGAATACGACTTTACGTCAATGACGCACACGTCGGCGTCATTGACGTTTTCCGCCGAGAACTGGAGCATGCGCACTGGGCTTTTTGCAGCCCGGCGCATGCCCAGTTCTTTTGTATCGGGGGCGCTTTCATTTGAATAGAAGCCGCCCCCTTGGAGATCCGCCAGGCTACGCCGGGACACTTACACTCCGCTGTCCCAACTTATGGAGCAAGTGGTTGGGGAATACAACACCTGCTCCAGTAAGTTGGGACAGCGGAGTGTAAGTGCCCTAAGCGAAGCTGGCGGAGATTTACTCAGAATATGGCCCAGAGTCTCTAGGCACTTCAGAGACCACCATAGGAGAGATCCTAATGCATGGTCTTCTATGCTATAGATAAAATAAAAGGCCATTTCAGAGGAGAAAACGAGAAAATGAAAATCTCACAAAATGGGGAATAACTTTACGCCGGACGTACAACTTACGCGCATCTCGCGTAGCATGCGCCGGGCAGACACGCACGTTCGTGAATCAGCGTATTTCCCTCATTTGCATGTTTGAATGGCTAATCAATGGGAGCAGCACCATGCGCCCAGCCCATATGTGCGCCCACCCTACGCCGGTGTGTGCAAGCTATGTCGAATAATCTTGGACTGATAGAGTTAGGTTAGGCACATTCAACCCCAGATTCAATAGACACATTTCGCATTCGAAAATGCATTCGGACGAAAATGAATGCACATGTCTACTGCACAGTGGAATATCCTGTGACTGCGCAACACCCCTGTGTGGGGTAAGGGAATCTGGTGAGTATATTTCCAATAGAAGCATGGATAAGAGGACCAGCATTAGCATTAGTGTTGAGCAGAATACGCCATATTCGATTTCGCGATACATCTCGAATATATAGTCGAATATTCGAGATATATTCGCTAAATTCGAATATTCGTGATATTTTATCGAAATGAAATGATTGCGAATTTTCGCTATTGCGAATGCGAAAATAATTGCGAAATTTCGATAACTGCGGTAGGAGCACTCTGATTGGCTCAGAATATTCTTGATATTTTTTCGAAATTTCGCAAAATGCGAATGCGATATTTACTGCGCAATTTCGACAAATGCTGTAGGAGCACTCTGATTGGCTCAAAATATTCGTGATATTTTATCGAAATTTCGCAAAATGCGAATGCGATATTGATGGTGAAATTTCGACAACAGCGCTAGGAGCACTCTGATTGGCTCAGAATATTTGTGATATTTTACAATACAAAATAATTGCGAATATTCGGCAAATGCGGAAGGAGCACTCTGATTGGCTCAGAATATTCTTGATATTTTACAATACAAAATAATTGCGAATATTCGGCAAATGCGGAAGGAGCACTCTGATTGGCTCAGAATATTCTTGATATTTTACAATACAAAATAATTGCGAATATTCGGCAAATGCGGAAGGAGCACTCTGATTGGCTCAGAATATTCGTGATATTTTACAATAGAAAATAAAAAGTGTTTTGCATTGGTGGTGATTCTTTACTCTATCCATCTGTCACAGCCGTTTGTCAATCAAACACCTTGAAGATTGAACACGTTCATGCTGCATGCTTTGGACTTTTTTTCACTTCACATATCAAAGACATTTTTATGAAAGATTATTTTTCTATTATTGGGACTATATTTCTTTATATTTTTGTTTCACTGTGTATTTCACAAGTTATTTGCGCTTGCTTATTTTATAATTTGCCCACATGTCTTGTCACTAGACATATTTTTTATTCTTGTAGAGCGACTCCATTTTCTGTCTTGTATTAATTTATGTTGTATAACATTTTTGAGTTGCTGCTGTATTCTCTCCTTTTTTTAAGGTATGCGCAATTTTTTCCTTCTTACAAAAAAAAATAATATCAAACATACAAATATTCATAACAGAAACATACACAAAGCCCCCCCTTTTGCATCAGAGACAATCAGAGTTCTCCTACCACAGTTATCGAAAATTCGCAATCATTTTCGCATTCGCGAAAATTTGCGATTTTTTTTTTTTATATTCGGCAACATAAAAGGATCGCCTCAGCTTAGCTACTCGGCCCAGGGTCTCTAATCATACCAGCAATGCTTTTAGACGTCGATAGGATGTGATCTGTTTTAAAAATAAAATTGAAAAAATGCGAATATTCGGAATAGCGAATATTCACCGCGAAATTCGAAATATATCGCGAATACTCGAATATGCCATATTCGAGCCGAATATTCGCAATACGAATATTCGTGAGCAACACTAATTAGCATCACCACAATCAAGAGGGCAGGAAAATATTTTTTTTTTCTGAAGAGCACCAGTCACTTTGAAGAGCACTAGTCACGTTGTCTATTTTGTGCACACAGTTTTATAAGGACTGTTTCTTTTTTCTTTTTATGTTTATTTGTATTTTTTTGTGTGACAGATTACTGCATGTATTGGAATGCTTAAAGTTTTTTGCACTTGATGCAGGGGGTGTAACCCACACATACCAGAAGCATGTGTCACTTTAAAAGTTTTTTCAGTGGCATATATTGCACGGGGTGTAATGCACACATACCTGAAGCACTTATCACTTTAATATTCATTTCCAGTGAGACACACTACAGAGGGTGTAACACACATCCACCAGAAGCACATCATTTTAATAGGTTTACGAATAGTACACACATCACATGGTTTGTTCTGCTTTTATTACCAACACTTGTCACTTTAAATCACCCCAAACTTTTCTAAAAGCATCCTGGTCATTTACAACAATACAGCTAACGTTATAGATTCTAGAGGACAGTGGCGGCTGGTGCTCAAAATTTTGGGGGGGGCGCAAACAAACGAAAAAAAACAATTGCAGCCTCACTGTGTCCATCAAACACAGCCACTGTGCCCATCAAACGTAGCCACTGTGCCTTTAATTGTCGCCACTTTGCAATGCCATCAAATGCAGCCACTGTGACATCAATTGTCGCCACTGTGCCATCAATTGTCGCCACTGTGCCATGCCATCAATTGTCGCCACTGTGCCTTTAATTGTCGCCACTTTGCAATGCCATCAAATGCATCCACTGTGCCATTCCATCAAACGCAGCCACTGTGCCATCATTTATCGCCACTGTGCCCATCAATTGTCATCACTGTGCCATGCCATCAAATGCAGCCACTGTGCCATCTATTGTCTCCACTGTGCCCATCAATTGTCGCCACTGTGCCCATCAATTGTCTCCATTGTGCCCTGTAAAATGCTGCCAGACTGCCCCCCCTCCCCCCGCCTGGCACTTACCTTTCTGGGGTCAGCCAACCTCCTTCCACGGTCCCTCGATGTCTTCTCCCGCCCTCGATGGCGCTTCAGCCAGTGAACCTAATTGGCTGAGATGCCTGTCAGTGTTAACCAGGGAACACACACCCCGTGCGTCCCCTGGTTAACTATTTGGAAGCCGAATACAGCCCTTAGGCCAACCAGCTGCCGTTATTCAGATGGCCGGTGCTCACCAGGGGGCCGGCCATCTGAATAGTGGGCGACAATACATAGATTCATGCAATGCATGAATCTGTGTATTGTATTCAGTGGCGGTGCAGGAGCGAGAGGAGGCGGCGCTCCTGCGCCCTCTATGGACGCACCGCCACTGCTACAGGAACAGCTCCACACCTTCATCTCTTTCAACTAATTATCTGTACTCCACTCAGGTGGCTGTATCTGTGGGGCAGCAGTTCTTTTGTGTTTTGTCTATTCCTTTGCGCGGAATCATTTACAACCACTTTTATCAATAAGTAACAGTTGACTAAGTATCCTAGAAAACAATACTTAGTGCTATTGAATGGCACAAAGGGGGTCATTTACTAAAGGCTAATCCACTTTGCGCTACAAATGCACTTGAAATTGCACTGAAATCATGGGAATATCCCTGGTCCCAGGAATTCAGCCTACGTGAAGCCAGACTACTAGTTATGTGTAGTTAGTTGGGCATCCCTCCATCCCCCCTCTTCATTCCTTACTTCTCCTGATCTTTCCCTTTTTTCTGTCTTTGTTTGCTGTCCCTTTTTCCTTCAGAGTGACTGCTTTCTGACGTTGGTGAGTTCCCTGAGGTCAGTCTGGGGGTTAATGAGTCTTTCTTGGGCATTTCTCTGGGGTGGGGGGGTTGGTGGGTTGGGCTTCAGCCCTTCGGCACAGCACGTCTGCTGGAGGGTTTGGGACATCTGTGGCTGTCCTGGGGTTCACTGATACTGCAGTTTATGACATGTCTTGAGGGGGATTTGCATCCCTTCTATATACTGGTTATCCACTCATTTCTTTTATTTTGTTTTTCCTGTGAGGTCTATATTCAGTGTTTGGATGGCCTGTATACATTGCTTTTTTTTGTATAATTTATGTCTGTTTTATCCTATTTTGTAATTGGGCTTTAAGACGATGTCTCGTCTCTGCAGTTACATTTTTTTTTGTCACTCTGTATCTTGTTCTTTGAAAATAAAATCTTTTGAAAGTAAAAAAAAAATAAATGCACTGAAAGTGCACTTGGAAGTGCAGTCGCTGTAGATCCGAGGAGGACATGCAAGGAAAATAAAAAACAGCATTTTACCTTGCACATGATTGGATGATAAAATCAGCAGAGCTTCCCCTAATTTTAGATCTACCCCTCAGATTTATAGCGACTGCAATTCCAAGTGCACTTTCAGTGCAATTTCAAGTACACTTTGCACTTGTAGTTTGCACTTGTATACAAATAACCCCCATTTCCATTCTAAATCTATGAAAAACATTATATCACCAAAGAAAATAGCCTAATAATTCGGGATTTTCCTAGCTAAAGTGACGGAAAATCTAGGTTATATGATGACAGGAGGCGCGTATCTTGCATTAATCTTTCTTTTTAATGCTCATAGCAGAAAACAGAACATACATTTGTTTTAATAGAGAAAAACTTCTTTAGAACTACAATACCCAGCAGCCCCGGGGCCCCTCCCCTAGGTCATAGTTCCTATATAAGGGGCTGTCTGGGTCTCCTCCTCCTCTTTCTTTGTGCGAACTTTGAACTTCACATAACCCCGTCGTTGTGGAATTCGTTCCTCGGTGAGTGGGAACTCCTCCTCCGCCGTTGGAAGTCGGGCCAACTGGGCCATTCAATTGATCGCTGGCTATTCGCTTGGAACCGTGTTCAACTGGAACAAAAATAGAATAACCGTCATTCGGGAACTCCAGAACGTTTCCTCATCGTCCGAACAGTCGTAGACTCCACCCTTCAATAACCCGAGAACGAGAAACATAACATGATATGGGTGGGTAGGGTGGGAAGATACTCGCCTCCTGTCATCATATAACCCAGATTTTCCGTCACTTTAGCTAGGAAAATCCCGAATTATATTTCAGACAGGAGGCCTCGTATCTTGCAAGTTTAAAGCTAACTTATGCACAGTATATGGCATGCAATTATACAATATCAAAGTACAGTAGTAGAGACATGGTCTATCGGTTTGAAATAGTAATGGCGAAAAGTCGATTCTGATGACCAATCCGCCACCAGTAAAAGGTCTGAGAGTGAACCTCCTGATGAGACCACTTTGGAAGCCATGGCGCCTCTAGATGAGTGGGCTCCAAAGAGTGAGATGTCGATTCCGGCCATTTCCATGGCTGCCCGCACCCACCTGGCTAGCGTGGCTGAGGATACCGGAAGGTGAGGCTTCACGTAGGAGATCAACAGTTGGTTAGACGTGGCTGCCCGCAGGCCTGCAGTTCGCGTCTCATATTGTTGCAAGCATCGAACCACACAGATGTGGGGGTGATCGGGAAAGAAGGGATAAAACACCGTTTGAATCCGTGTTTTCGTTCTACGCACCACGGAGAACCGAACCCCTTCCGGCGAGAATTGACGCCGAGAGACGTCCAGCGCTTTCACGTCTGAAACTCTTTTTATGGAGACCAGGCATAAAAGGGTGGTGAGTTTGATGGAAAGGTTCTTTAAAGAGAGGACGTCATTGTCCTCCCAAGTGGAAAAAAGTTCTAGAACACGGGATACATCCCATGTGGATTGGTACCTAGGACGAGGAGGGCGTTTGAATTTCACTCCTCGGAGAAGCCTACATACCAAAGGGTGTCTACCTACCGGTAAAGTATCTACTGGGCAGTGAGAAGCCGAGATGGCTGACCTATAAATATTCAGTGAACTATAGGATTTTCCAGCCTCATAAGAATCGGCTAGATAGTTCACTACTGCTGATACAGGTGCCTGAACGGCATCAATTTGCCGTTGATCACACCAACGAACCCACATGGCCCAGGCAGATCGGTACGCCGATCTAGTCCCTGGGGCCCAGGCCACGGCGAGGAGATCTCTAGCTGATTGTGAAATAGTGCTATCGGCGTCATCAATCGTGGATAATCGATCGACATCCCTAGGAGGAAAGGGAACAACGGTTGTGTTGGCCACCATGGGGTGATCAGCACCACCGTCGCCGTCTGGCTCGCCACTTGAAGAAGGACTCTGGTGATCATGTTGAACGGGGGAAACGCATAGTGCGTCCCGCGTGTCCAGATTTGCCGGAAAGCATCGACCGCTGACGCTTCCGGATCCGGCCTCCAGCTGTAAAGGCGGGGTAATTTCCGGTTGAGGCGAGAGGCGAAGAGGTCTGTACGGAAAGGACCCCACAGGTTCTGTAACGTAAGGAAGACCGAACGGTCCAGCATCCAGTCGCTGGAATCCGTAAGGTAGCGAGAATTCCAGTCTGCTACTGCATTGGAAATCCCTGGGAGGTATTCCGCTACCGGGATGGTATTTATGGACAGACAAAACTGCCAAAATTCGGACGCAATGTCCGCCAGGACTTTGGATTTCGTGCCCCCTAAGCGGTTGACATACTGGACCGCTGCCACGTTGTCCATGCGTAGGAGTATGCATCTGTTGGAAGTGAGGGGGAGGAAACTTCTGATAGCAAAGTATGCCGCTAGTAGTTCTAGGGCATTGATATGGAGGAGCGATTCCTCTGCGGACCATTTCCCTCCGGTGGTAAGTAGCCCGCAACGCGCACCCCAGCCCTGGCGGCTCGCGTCGGATTCTAAGATCACGTCGGGGTAGGAATTGAAAATCGTTCTGCCGTTCCATGCAACGGCGTGACGAAGCCACCACAGCAACTCTTCTATTGCTTCGGGGCACAACTGAACCTCGTCCGCGTATCGGAGTCCCTGGCGTAAATGAAGCGCCTTGAGCCTCTGTAGAGCTCAATAGTGCAAGGGGGCTGGAAATATTGCCTGGATAGAGGCTGACAAAAGGCCTACTATGCGTGCAAGCATGCGTAAGGAAACCTGACCTTTGCGTAATGTGGCTCTGATTTCCTTGCGAATCAAAGCCAATTTCGATTTTGGTAATAGTAGTATAGCCTTCTTGGTATCTACTAGGAACCCCAGGAATTCCATCACCTGAGAGGGTTCCAGGACGGATTTCTTGTAATTGATGAGGAAACCCAGTTCCACCAGTAAAGAAACCGCCCATTGGCTGTGTAATAATGCCTGTGTTCTGGACTGAGCCAAAATAAGAAGGTCGTCCAAATAGATGATGAGGCGTACACCTCTGCTCCTCAGTGCGGCCACTACTGGTTTGAGTAGTTTGGTGAAGCACCAAGGGGTTGATGATAATCCGAACGGGAGGCAGGTGAACTGCCACATTCGGTCCTTCCACTGAAATCTTAGGAAAGATTGAGATTCGTGGTGAATAAGGACGGTGAGATATGCGTCCTTTAAGTCTATTTTTACTAGCCAGTCCCCTGGGCAGAGAAGGTCGCGTAAGAGATGGATACCTTCCATCTTGAAATGGTGGTAAACCACGTGCTGGTTTAGATCTCTCAAATTTATGACAGGGCGGTAGCCGCCGTCTTTCTTCTTCACTAAGAAGATGTTGCTGATAAAGCCGGGCGAGAGGGGATCTACTTCCTGAACCGCCCCTTTGGACAGCAGCTCCCTGAGTTCGTCGTCTATCAGACCCATGTTTTGTGAAGAAAAACGGATGGGATGGGGTAATATATTTAGGGTCGGAAGAGAAAACAACTCTATCCGGTAGCCGGTCACCGTGTGGTGGATCCATGCGTCTGCCGAAATCGTGGACCAGACGTGGGAAAAATACATTAGTCTGCCCCCCACCAATGTATGTGGAACTGAGTGTGGGACTGTACTCACCGGTCGGTGGTCTAGATCTAGGGAATCCACGACTTCCGCATCCTCTCCAGGGGCGTCCTCGGGGAGGGAAGAAGGGTGCTGGCTGAGCCATGGGCCAGGCATATGGTTGCGGAGCAGGAGTGAACTGCTGGCTTGGCGGTCTTGCATAGGGCCTGTATGAGGTAGCGCGGCCGGTAGAACGCCCTCTACCTCTACCGGCCTTTCCAAAAACCTTGCCAGGTTGGGATTTCCTCAGAGAGGTTTGTGCCTTATCTAGACTCGAGAAGAGGCTAACAAACTTATTGATGTTCTTAATCAGGTCGTCTCCGAAAAGGAGCCCCTCGGCGGATGGACCTGGTTCATTCTCAGCTAGATGGGTAAGTTGGGGTTCTAGTTTCATTAAGATGGAGCGGCGACGCTCCACCGAGCAGGTCGTATTTGCGGAACCCAGCATGCATATAGCCCGTTGGGCCTAGCCCCTAAGTTGTGTCAGATCAATAGGTTGGGCCGAGGAGGCCGCCTGCTCCGCTAGATTCAATATTTTTGTGAGTGGGCCCAAAAGGTAGAGTATGCGGTCCTGAATGGCCTTAAACGACCTTTCGATACCCTTTTTGGCATATTTCCCGGACCTTGTGAGGTACTTAAGGAGCACCGGGTCTATTTCAGGAGTGACTGCCACCTTGTTCGCCACAAGTGGTCTAGGGCATTCCGCACGTAGCTTGTTGCGGTTCACTCTGTCTAGGGGCCGTCTAGTCCAGAGTTCTAAGTACTGAGCTACGTGGGGCAGCGGAGCCCAATCCCCCGAGCGAGGATGGGAGATTTCGTCCGGGTTAAATAAAGGTTGACCCTGCGAGTCTAGGACGGCTTCTCGTGGCACCTCAGTGCTGGCGTCATGATAATCCGCCAATAACCCCGCATCTTCCTCGCCATCCAGGTCTGACTCAGAGGTTTCTGCCTCGTCAGACTCGCCGGACTCGTCAGACGTATCAAAGGAATCCGGTTTTATCCGCCTGGCGGATTTTTGCCCTTTTTTGTACTCCTTGGGGCCCAAGGGTCGAGCTAAATCGGGTACATGCGGGGTGTGGCAGACCGGGTCGGGTGCTGCCTGGGGCATGTTGTAAACTTCCCCTGCCGGGGAGTCGGATTGCACTGCTAAGTGCTTGCGTTTTTGGGACGCTTTTCCCCTGATAGGGGCATTCACAGAGGTGGCTGGTGAAGGTATTTTAGCCTGAGTAGTAGCAGCAAGGGCTGCCTGGATTGATTTGGTAATAAGGTCCTGGATTTGGACCGTGGACAGTAGGTGAGAGGCATCTAAGTCCACTTCTCTATCAGCCAGACCAGTGAGTCCTGACTCATTAATAATATCATCAGTCATGATGCCCAGAGTTTAGAAATTAATTTGGTATTATAGACAGGGATAAATCACTGCCTATGACTTGAGGTAACTGAAATTTAAACTGTTGTAATCAGCCAAGGACAGATTCTCTAGGCAGCAGGCAAAACAGCACACTGACAAACGCCCACTATGCAGGATCACCTCAGAGGGGAATCTAATAGTACCTGAGGAAAAAAGCTTGTGCCTCTAGTAGCCAGCAGTTACTCCTTCCATGCAGGGATCGTTGTGTTGAGAAGGAGTAACGGCTGGCAGAGACCCCGGCCGTAATATCGCAAGATTACGTCCGGGATCAACGTGATAGGTCGCCTGGGGACTGCAGGGCGTATACCGGCTGGCGCGACCTAAGCCGCGCCCCTTTCTAGTCAGAAGCCCGCGAAGAGCGGTGTTGCTAGAGTGAGGGGAACGGAGCAAGATGGTGACCGCAGTACCTCACACTGTATACAAGTGCAGGCACTCGGCGGCCAGGAATAAGCAACGGAATAGCGAATGGGGGAAAAACAGGGGGGGCGGGAGGGAACCACGGAACCGAACAAGGAGAACGATCCCTTAATGACATGCGATAAAATATATATATAATAAATATATAAATATAAATAATATAAGGAATAAATATACAATAAATAAATAATAAATATATATATAATAAAATACACAATTGGGCTAGTGAATCGCAACTAGCCCAGGAATAAAATGATATACAAGAAATATATGTCAATGAAAATCAATACTCATCTGTGCCATGAGCAGAAAGAAAGAGGAGGAGGAGACCCAGACAGCCCCTTATATAGGAACTATGACCTAGGGGAGGGGCCCCCAGGGCTGCTGGGTATTGTAGCTCTAAAGAAGTTTTTCTCTATTAAAACAAATGTATGTTCTGTTTTCTGCTATGAGCATTAAAAAGAAAGATTAATGCAAGATACGAGGCCACCTGTCTGAAATATAACTATTGTTATTTACTCCAATTCACCAAAACCGATGTAAATGTTTTTTTCCTTTGCAAATTGCTATGCACATATTTTATAATTACACCCTTAACTGCTTGCCGACTGCATACTGTACACACACATATATATATATATATATATATATATATATATATATATATATATATATATATATATATATATATGGTGGCAAGGTGTCTCTCCTGCGCATGATCAGGTACTTAGTACGTGATCCTGCACTTCTGGGTCTGGGGAGCGCACACGCGCCGCCACTGGCCCGCTCTTGTTGTGAGTAGACACATCGGGAGATGATCGACGGGTACGACGGACTCGATGTAAACAGGGCAGATCGCTGTTCTTTTAGTACCAAAGGCATGTATCCCGTGTCTCTGCTAAGCAGGGGCACTGATCCATGCCTTCCTCTGGGTACAAGCACCTCCCCCTGGGTACAAGCACCTCCCCCACAGTAGTAAAACACTGATCAAGCAGAAATGTTACCCTTTGATAGCCCCTGATGTTAACCCCTTTCCAGCCAGTGTCATTAGTAAAGTGACAGTCATATTTCTTAGCACTCATAATTGTATTAGTGTCACTGGTCCCCAAAAAGTGTCAGTTAGTGTCCAAGTTGTCTGTAACAATCTCGCAGTCCCGCTATAAGTATATAGTGCAAAAAATAAAAACCGCAGATGTGATCATATACCACCAGAAGAAAGCTCTATTTTTGGGAAAAAAGGACATACTTTTTTTTAGCCGTTTCTCGACCTGATCCTGTACATTTACGTCGCCCCTGACGCGAGCTCCGTGACCATGCCCGTCAGTGTCACGCGAGCTCCGTGACCATTTACGTCACCCCTGACGCGAGATCGGGGACCATGTCCTCCGGTGTCTCGCAAACGGGTCACAGAGCTGCAAAACGGGGAGAGGCAAGTGTAAACATGCATCTACCCGTTCTGCCTAGTGACACGGTCACTGATTGTCTGTTCCCTCTCATCGGGAACAGCGATCAGTGATGTGTCACTCATAGCCACGCCCCCTAAATTAAGAATCACTCCCTAGGACACACTTAACCTAGTGGTTAACCCCTTCACTGCCAGTGTAATTTTCATAGTAATCAATGCATTTTTATAGCACTGATTGCTGTAAAAATGACAATGGTCCCATAAAATAGATTTTTTGGGGGATATTTATTATAGCAAAAAGTAAAAAATATTCGAAATTGTCGCTCTATTTTTGTTTATAGCGCAAAAAATAAAAACTGCAGAGGTGATCAAATACCACCAAAAAAAATCTCTATTTGTGGGAAAAAAAGGATGTCAATTTTGTTTGGGAGCCACGTCGCACGACCGCGCAATTGTCAGTTAAAACGAAGCAGTACTGAATCGCAAAAAATGCTCTGGTCTTTGGCCAGCGAAATGATCCGGGGCTTAAGTGGTTAGGTACATCTGCTCATGACGGCGCAATTGTCAGTAAAAGTAACGCAGTGCCATATCGCAAATAAATGGCCTGGTCATAAAGGGGGGTAAATCTTCCGGAGGTCAAGTGGTTAAATATATGATTGGGGATAGTCCTGTTGGTCATTTAGTATTTGGTGAAGTGTAGTGTTACGTAGTGGCCTAAATTCTTATACGCAATAGATGAATCATAAAGAGATAAGTATACATACAATACCAGTCAAAAGTTTTTGAACACCCCTATTTTTCATTTTTTTTTTAAATGTAAACAGTTCAAGTACAGTTAATAACCTGAAATGGTGCAAAGGTAAGCAGTAAACTACTAGAGGTGAAAAAAATGTTTAGATTAACCAAAAATAATGTACATTTCAAACTTACACAAACAAATGAATTTTTTCATGGAAGAAGTAATAGGTTAAATTCACCAGATAAAACTAAAAGAAAGAAATACTAAAAACGGAAACTACCGTAATTGCCGGCGTATAAGACGACTGGGCGTATAAGACGACCCCCTAATTTTCCAGGAAAAATTTTGGTTTCGGGATATACTCGCCATATAAGACTACCCCCTTCCTACTAGTCTTTCTGGAAGCTGAGGGGTAGCCAGAACAACCGCTGACAGAAACAGGCTTTTTTCAAATCTCACTGTGCCATTACATTACATTACATGCCTCACTGTGCCATTACATAACATGCCCCCACTGTGCCATCACTTGTCCCCACTGTGCCATCACTTGCCTCCACTGTGCCATCACTTGCCTCCACTGTGCCATCACTTGCCCCCACTGTGCCATCACTTGCCCCCACTGTGCCATCACTTGCCCTCACTGTGCTATCACTTGCCCCCACTGTGCCATCACTTTCCCCCCACTGTGCCATCACTTTCCCCCCACTGTGCCATCACTTTCCCCCACTGTGCCAACACTCACGTTTTGCTGATTCTGACTTCCAGGCCGGTGACAGTCTCCGTCTACTGCGAGCGTCCATAATTTGAAAGTCGCGCCTTCTCCTCAGACTGTCCTGTGATAGGCGGAACACAAATTTTCCCAGCAGCGCCTCTGTTCTGTGTTCCACCTATCACGGACGTCCTCTCGTCCGCCGGAATGTCACCGGCGTATAAGACGACCCCCGACTTTGGATGCATTTTTTTGCATCCAAAAAGTCAAAATGGCAATAAAACAGCAATTACCAAAGGAAGACAAACATAACATAATAACACTTAAAAGTGTAATGCCCCGTACACACGATCAGGCTTTTGCCCGACCAAACTAACATCGGAATTCCAGCAGAATTCCATTGGAGTAAAAAAGAACATGTTCTCTATCTGAACTCCGATGGAATTCCTCGGAAAAAAAGTCAGATGGGGCATACACATGATCGGAATTTCCAATGGAAAAAGTCTGTCTGGCTTTTTTCATCGAAAATTCCGATCGTGTGTACGAGGCTTATGGGCCCTGTCCGTGTTCACCCGATCCGATCCACAGACAGATGGAAAAATAGGGTTTTCCTCCATCTGCAGAATCGGAGGAATGCGGACCCGGATGAAAGGGGCCTAAGTCTTTCCATTCGAGAAATTGCAAAGAAAGTCAACGTGTCAGTGAGTACAGTTTACTACACCATCAAAAGGCACTCTGAAACTGGAGAAAACTGAGAGGAGGAGGTTTGGCAGACCCAACCACAACAGAATCAGAAGACAAGTTTCTGAGAATCAACAGCTTACTTGACAGGAGGCTCACAGGACAACTTTGAGCACACTTTTAGGTAGATTCAGTAAGAGTTAGGCCGACTTATCAGTAGATAAGCCGACCTAACTCAGAATCTATGCCGACTTATGTTTAAGCGTATGCTCAAACAGAGATACGCTTAAACATATCTAAGATAAGACGGCTTGCGCCGTCCTATCTTAGGTTGCAATTTTTCGGATGGCCGCTAGGTGGCGTTTCCATTGCGGTCGGCGTAGAATATGTAAATGAGTTGATACGCCGATTCACGAACGTACGCCCAGCCGCCACAGTAGTTTTACGCCGTTTCCGTAAGGCATTATCAGGCCTAAAGTTATTCCATCTATTAGGTGGAATAACAATGTTAAAGTATGGCAGCCGTTCCCGCCGCGAGATTCAATTTTTTTACGTCGTTTGCGTAAGTCGTCCGCGAATCGGGATTTACGCCGTTTACGTCCACGTCGAAATCAATAGGCCCGTGCGGCGTACTTAGCCGCAATGCACACTGGGAAATGTAGGCGCCCGGCGCATGCGCATTGAAAAAAAAACAAAAAAAAACATGAGGTCAAGCCTCATTACCATAAAACACGCCCCCCTCCAACACATTTGAATTTGGCGCCCTTACACCCACCCGCTTTAGGCTACGCCGCCGTATATTAGCAGGCAAGTACATTGAGAATCATGTACTTGCCTAGCTAACTTACGGCGGCGTAGCCTAAACACGCTAAGCTACGCCGCCGTAACTATAGGCTTCTCTACCTGAATCTACCTACTTAAAACTGATCAAAATAAGCAAGTTTCAACTGTGAAGAGAAGACTTTGAGCTGCAGGTTTGATGGGTCAATTGACTGTAAGAAATCCATTGCTAAGATGGCAAAATAAGAAAAATAGGCCTGCCTGGGTCATGAAGCACAGCCAATGGACTACTGAAGACTGGAAGAAAGTCTTGTGGACTAAGGCATCAAAATTTTATGATTTTCAGTTCATCACGCAGGGTTTTTTACGCCATCGAGTAGGTGTGTGACACCAACTGTCAAACAGTATGATGGTCTAGGGCTGAGTAAGTGGCATCCAAAACTATTACCACAGCATTTTGCAATGTCATGCAATGCTTTCCGAAAAACGCCAAGTTGGTCAGGAGTTCATTCTACAGCACGATGACCAAAAACATACCTCCAGCTTATGTCAGAACTACCTTGGAAGAGGAAAACAAGAAGGCAGACTTCATATCATGGAATAACCAGCACAGTCTTCAGACTATAACCCCACAAAGACATGGATGAGCGAGTTTGGGGTGGAGGAACTTGACTGGCCTGTACAGAGTCCTGATCTCAACCTGATAGAACACCTTTGGGATGAATTAGAGCATAGACTGTGAGCCAGGCCTTCTCATCCACATCAGTGCCTGACCTCACAAATGTGCTTCTGGAAGAATGGTTAAACATTCTCATAGACACACTCCTAAACCTTGCCAAAAGAATTAAGCCGCGTACACACGACCATTTTTCTTGTCATGGGAAAAACTACATTTTTCTCGACGTGATTCTTGTCAAGCCTGCCTTGCATACACAATCGTGAAAAAAAAATGCTCGAGCAAAGCGCGGTGACGTACAACGCGTATTACCGCACTATAAAGGGGAAGTTCCATTCGGATGGTGCCTCCCTTTGGGCTGCTTTTGCCATTTTTTGTGTTAGTAAAAGTTTGATGAGAGACGATTTGCGCTTTTCAATCTTTGTGCTTTTTAGTCTGTTACAGCGTGACGAATGTGCTGTCTCCATTACAAATGCTAGTTTTACCAGAACGAGTTCTCCCGTCTCATAACTTGCTACTGAGCATGCCGGTTTTTTCCCAGTCGTTAAAGCCTACACACGACCATTTTTTCACGTCATGAAAAACGACGTCGTGAAAAACGACGAGAAAAATTAGAGCATGTTCTAAATTTTCAATGCCCATTTTTCTCGTCAAGAAAAATGCTCTGGAGCCTACACACGATCGTTTTTAATGACCAATTAAAAAAATGGCATTTTTCACGTCATGAAAAACAGTCGTGTGTACGCGGCATTAAAGCTGTTATAGCTGCAAAGGGTGTGCCAACTCAATATGGAACCTACGGACTAAGACTGGGATGCCATTAAAGTTCAAGTGTGTGTAAAGACAGGTGTCCAATACTGTTGACAATATAGTGTATATACAGTTGTGCTCATAGGTTTACATACCCTGGCAGAATTTATGGCCCAGATTCTCAAAAGAGATACGACAGCGCATCTCCAGATACGCCGTCGTATCTCTGCCTAGCGCCGTCATATCTATGCGACTGATTCTTGGAATCAGTTACGCATAGATATTCATTAGATCCGACAGGCGTAAGTCTCTTACGCCGTCGGATCTTAACTGCAATTTTTTTTTGCCCGCTAGGTGGCGCTTCGGTCGAGTATGCAAATTAGCTAGAAACGTGAATTCCTGAACGTATGCACGGCCGACGCAGTAAAGTTACGACGTTTACGTTAGGCTTTTCCCGGCGTAAAGTTGCCCCTGGGTCTATGAGGCGCAGCCAATGTTCAGTATGGCCGTCGTTCCCGCGTTATTTAAATTTAAAAATTTACGTCGTTTGCGTAAGTCGTCCGTGAATGGGGCTGTACATCATTTACGTCCACGTCAAAACCAATACGTCCTTGCGGCGTATTAGGAGCAATGCACACGGATGTGCCGTTCGTGAAAAACATCAATCACGTCGGGTCACAGTTGATTAACATAAAACACGCCCCCCCTTTCACATTTGAATTAGGCGGGCTTAGGCCGGCCGATTTACGCTACGCCGCCGCAACTTACGGAGCAAGTGCTTTGAGAATACAGCACTTGCCCATGTAAGTTGCGGCGGCGTAATGTAAATGAGATACGTTACGCCGCCGCGAAGATACGCCAGTCTACGAGAATCTGGACCTATGATTTCTTGGCCATTTTTCAGAAATATGAATGATAACACAAAAACTTTTCTTTCACTCATGGTTAGTGTTTGGCTGAAGCCATTTATTATCAATCAACTGTGTTCACTCTTCATAATCACAACAGAAACTGCCCAAATGACCCTGATCAAAAATGTACATACCCCAGTTCTTAATACCGTGTACCGTGTAAAGCTGCCCATTCCTCTTGGCAAAAAGCCTCCAGTTCCTGTAAATTCTTGGGCTGTCTTGCATGAACTGCATGTTAGAGATCTCCCAAAGTGGCTCAATGATATTGAGATATTGTGCTTCAGTTCCAATTTTAATAGAGCCACCAACAGCCATTTTTAAAGTTAATCAACATTACAGTATAATTTATTCCCAGAAAAAAACACCCCAAATTTTCTAATGTGTACATATATTCCAAGATCAATTTTGTTTGGTGCTCGAATTCCATTTTGAATACAGTCAATTGTAACTGTGAAAATCAACTACACTATCATTTTATTCCAGAAAAAAAAAATAGTGTAGTGAGCATGTTCCCAGCATTAATTTCTTTGAGCACAAGCCCCAGTTTTACAAGAACCCCCAACAGACATTTGTTTAATTGTACAAATTACCATTACAGTATCATCTATTTCCTGAACAAACGCTCCAAATATTGTAGTTCTTTTTTTTTTTTTTTTATCAATGAGCAATGAGCAGTGAGCCTAACATTCCCTATCCTTTGTATCTTTCCCTTAAGAAGGCCGTAGAAGGTTCACATCTTGGCCAGTTCAGCAGGAACTAGCCGAGATTCAAACCATGTATGGGGAGGCTGAATGTACCCAAGTTGGTTTATCAACTTTCAGAAAAAAAAAAAACACTTAAGCCTCATACACACGATCCGATTGTTAGCAAGGGATTGTCTGTTTACAGACTGTTGTCCTCAAATCTGACTTTCGGCCAACAAATGTTGGCTGGCAGGCTAGTAAATTTTCTGTCAACAACGGTCTGTTTTCTGATTTTCGTATGGTCAGTACACAAGTCCTTCATACAAATGTCGGAAGTACAAACACGCATGCTCGGAATCAGTGCTCACCAAACACAAAATTAGCAGAAGGGGACCAAAGGGTGGCGCTCAAAAGCTGGAATTCCTTGTAGTACGTCACTACATTTCTGTTTGTGGCATAACAATTGTGTACCATTAGTATGCAAGACAAGATCCTGACACACGCCCTTTTGACAAAAATCAGGCGCTCGGTTGGCCAACAATCGTACCATGTGTACAAGGCTTATGTTGTTGGCTAAACTGGCTTAATTGCCCCATATCTGTTGCAACACACAATAAACAAAAGCTCTTGGGAGCAATGGTGTTGATTTACTATAACTGGAGAGTGCAAAATCTGGTGCAGCTCTGTATAGTAACCAATCAGCCTTGCACTTTTTTTTTTTTTTGTCAAAGCTTAATTAAACAAGCTGAAGTTAGAAGCTGATTGGCTACCATGCACAGCTGTGCCACATTTTGCAATCTCCAGTTTTAGTAAATCAACCCCACTCAAGCCTTGTACACACAATCAGATTTTCGGATGACCGTTTGTCCTTTTTTGTTGCATGCTAGTCTCATGTCGAAAGTGAAGAGGTTACTCACCATACGGAAATTCTCAAAAATTCTCAAACTCAACTTCAGAAGTGGCGTAATGTGTAATGTGTAACAGCTTTGTATGTATTATTTTGTTTCTGAGCATGCGTAGTCTTGCTCTTACGATCTTTTTTATACAAAAACCGTACTAATTAACGAAAATCGGATGTGGAGTTCACGTACAACAAAAATGTTATAGTCTGCACATAAAGCTTTTGTTTGACGAAAAACTGGAATCGGCTGTTGAAAAAAATCGGCAGATCGTTCGTCTGACGAAATTTTATTTCTGATTTTCGTATCTTGTGTATGGGCCTTAACTTTTATAGGGAAAGGGTAGACATTTTGCAAAACCTCATGATTGGCCCTTCCAAGTCACCTGAGCACAGCTCAGAAGCCAGAAAGTGCATGATTAGTGCTGCTGAATGATTGCAATAGTTTGCCATTTTCCGAAACTGCGAACAGCTAGAAGTTGTGTCAAGTTCATGCTTGACCCAATCTTGAAGCTCATCACTAATTATTATTTAATACCACAAGCTCTATACCTTACCACATCCATGCTTATAACAAAATTCTAGGGCTATAGTATATTTTATTTCATAACAACAAGCAGCACAGGAGGATTTATTGTAAGATTTGTAATTTATTTTTTCACTTTCCTAAGTTCTTCACTATTGTTTTCTTTTACATTTGGGCTTACTATGTAATCCCTTAAAGCTACTGTCGCAGTATACGTTGTCAGTGTAATCTTTTCTGAACAGCCGGTACGGGTGGGAAAGACAGCGACAGTATTAGGCTTGTTTTTTAACTTTTAAATTTATCAAGATAATATTAGCTGAGACCTCAAGCTTGTTTTAGATAAGTCCTAAGAATGATATGGCATCTGTCCTGCCTTTATTATGTGTCAGCATTACAAATATGGCTCAAATAAATTCTATAGGGGCTGAAGTACGGTATATTGCAAGCACATAACATAACAAGTGCTACAGGGTATTTCTCTGAGCATTTTACAGTGCAAATCTAGAGAAATATTTAAATACACATTTTAACTATCTTACCTGTCCAAATCCATGACATGAGAAGGGCAGATAACCTCCAGCCTTGCCCAAACCTGCTAGACCATAACCTCCAACCCCCCAATTACCCAATAAAAGACGCGACAAAGATTTTTTGGAGTAAAATGGCCATAGCAGCCTTTTATTTAACAATATACATAACTTCAAATAAATAACATACTTAACATAACCATCAGCCAAAATTGTTATACTAAATCTTGCAGACGATACTTCTCATCAGCAGTGACCTACATGTTACCTATTCCTAGTTAAACCCCTCGTTACCCAAGAACCCCATACTTGAGATGGGTCCCGACCATTTTATATTTCAGACTTTTTCTCCTCCTCCAAAGACCCACCACTGACAAGCTGCCATGACAGCGGCATTGGAACACCAAAAAAACATAGGGAGGGTGGGTGGTAAGTGGCTTCTTCTCCTTCAACTCCCGACTGGCCCCCTCACTGATAACCCCTCCCCCTAAACTTCCCAGGACCCCTGCAGCCCCTAGCCACACCACCTGCCTTAAAAAGCTACCGACCCTATTCTTTTCCTGACTGTCTTACTGTCCACCCCTGTCATGCTGTCCCTCCACTAATTTTCCTTCTTTCCTTTTGCTCCGGGACTCCCTTTCAACTAATTTTCTAATCCAGACTCTCCTGTCAGGCACTATACAAAATCTTGACTATTAACCCTTCTACCCTGCTATCAAAGCAATACAGCATGTAATAGACAGTAAGGATGAGCCGAACACCCCCGGTTCGGTTTGCACCAGAACTTGCCAAACAGGCAAAAAATTGGTTCGAACACGCAAACACCGTTAAAGTCTAAGGACACGAACATGAAAAATCAAAAGTGCTAATTTTAAAGGCTTATATGCATGGTATTGTCATAAAAAGTGTTTGGGGACCCGGGTCCTGCCCCAGGGGACATGTATTAATGCAAAAAAAGTTTTAAAAACTGATTTTTTTCGGGAGCAGTGATTTTAATAATGCTTAAAGTGAAATAATAAAAGTGAAATATTCCTTTAAACTTCATACCTGGAGGGTGTCTATAGTATGCCTGTAAAGTGGCGCATGTTTTGAGTGTTTAGAACAGTCCTTGCACAAAATTACATTTCTAAAGGAAAATAATAATGTAAAACTACTTGGCTATAATGATAAAAGTAATTGAAAAATACGGCATGGGTTTCCCCCCACAGTTTATTACCAGGCCCTTTGGGTCTGGTATGAATATTAAGGGGAACTCCGAACCAAAATAAAAAATGGCGTAGGGGTCCCCCCAATATCCATACTAGACCCTTATCTGAGCACGCAACCTGGCAGGCCGCAGTAAAAGAGGGGGGTGATAGAGCGCCCCCCCTCCTGAACCATACAAGGCCACATGCCATCAACATGGGGAGGATGCTTCGTTGATGGGGACAAGGGCCTCATTCCCACAACCCTTGCCCGATGGTTGTGGGGGTCTGCTGGCAGGGGGCTTATCGGAATCTGAAAGCCCCCTTTAACAAGGGGACCCCCAGATCCCAGCCCCCCCTATGTGAATTGGTAACGGGGTACATTGTGGTGCTTTGAGTTCCAGACCCAGTGGTGAGATGATTTGAGCTTTGTGACATGCTGTATTATCCTGCTGGAAGTAGCCATCAGAATATGGGTACACTGTAGTCAAAAGGGATGGACATAATAAGCCCAAAGTGTGCCAAGAAAATATCCCCCAAACCATTACACCAACAGCCTGAACCGTTGATACAAGGCAGGATATATCCATGCTTTCATGGTGTTTACGCCACATTCTGACCCTACCATCCGAATGTCGCAGCTGAAATCGAGACTCATCTGCCCCTTCTCCTCTAACCTCTGACATCAACAAGGCATTTTTCTCCACACAACTGCCGCTTGCTTAATATTTTCTGTTTTTGCCACCATTCTCTGTAAACCCTAGAGATGGTAGTGTGTGATAATCCCAATAGATCAGCATTTTTTTAAATACTCAGACCAGCCCGTCTGGCACCAACAACATGTCATGTTCAAATTCACTTAAATCCTCTTTATTCCCCATTCTGATGCTCAGTTTGAACTTCAACAAGTTGTCTTCACCACGTCTAGATGCCTAAATGCATTGAGTTGCTGCCATGTGATTGGCTGATTAGCAATTTGTGTTCCCAAGCATTTGAACAGGTGTACCCAATAACGTGCCTGGTGAGTGTATATGGCAACCTGGGAGTATTCTGTGCACAGTTGGGGTTTCTATTGCCCCCTCAGAACAGTTATTTTCTGCTTGTGTGATTGGCTGATTTTCCCAGACGTCTGCACTACCATACATGTCAAATTTTAGGCATCCTCTTTTTTGGGAGATGGCCCTAAAGGGTTAATCACATTTAACGGGACACAGACATTGTAGCTTTCCTCATTAGAGCCATGCAAGTGTATTAGCTGATCAATAATGAAAAAGTCACTCCCATTCAGGATGAGTATCCAAAAGACATAGAACAAACAGCTTTTTCTTCTGAGCAGAAACAGGTAGGAATCTGCAACACAGTTTGTTAAAATCCCTGCAATGTACATTGATCACTCAGATTGCTTTTTTCTTCTACAACAAATGTGAAGTTAATTTTTTATTGTTTACATAACTGGAATACCAGACAAAAAAACAACTACAGGTTTGGACTTTAAAGGCAATTTGGACCACATGGATTGTAAAAAAAATATATTTTATTTGTTCATAACAATATAAAATATTGCAAGAGCAAGACGCAGAGACATAAATATTAAAAACATGCCATCAAATTTGCATAGAATATAGGCCTAAATTACCAAATATTGTTTTTTACACTACACCAGATGAGTGAGCCCCTGTACGTCAACGCGTTTCACTGGTTTGCTTCATCAGGACATACGGAGGGGTGATGTAAGTAAATAACAGGTCTGAATTATCTAAATGTGAATATACATGCATGCAAAAGAACTCCATGGGCAGGCACCAGAGCAACAGGATAAGCAAAATGGTCTGAATCCCATATATTTTAGTGTAAGCATGCTATACAAAGTTTGTTGTATATGGAAGAAATCTTCCACCACTTATTTCAATGGCATATGCATTAGAGCTTCATAAAACTATCTGTGCCTGCTTTTGGAAGAAGGGGACTATAAACATTATGGTAGGCAGCCCGACATCACTTCAAAAATGAATCACCAAACAAGGGACATATTCCCCTATAAACCAACCACGGCCAATACATGCTTCCAAACAGGTAATCCCAGGAGATAATGCTCCGAGCATTATCTTCTACAGATATCAGCAGACACTTCTACATAACTTCATAAAAAAGCTTGGCTTGAGGTCAAATGTAACTTTAACTTATGAACAGAACATCAGGAGCATTTGAGGCACTATGCTGATCTACAAAGCCACAAGTTTGGCAACAAAGCTGCTAAGCTTTTGGCCAGGTTAAGTAAGGGACCTCATCCACTCACCCACATTATTACTCCTTTAGATCCCCAAGGCAACCTTACCTCATCCTCAGAACAAAAATAACCTGTACAAACTCCGCCAATTCAGACAGAACATATGATAAAAATATATTAAAATGATGGTTGTCTTGAGTGTAATTCACCAGGAAATTTAGATATAGAATGCATCTGAATGTTATGCATTTCCTGTAAAAGACAGGCTTGTCCCTTACCACTTCATGAGCATTCTTGTGAGGGGGGGGACACTAGTAAAGGGAAGCTCAGAAGTCATGCAGGCTGCAATTTTAAACATTTTACATATGTATTTTTTACAGCAGAAACATATTTTCAATAGGGTGGAAAAGGGTTCCAACTAGGCATGAAGCTCAGGTTCGCTGCTACCTTGGGTGCAATGTAAATCCTGCAGGTTCAGGATTCAAAGTCCTGGCAAACTGTGCTTTCATTCTGATTGTTAGCAATTTGGGCAACCTTTTTTTAATTATTATTATTGGGGGGCTTTTTGTTTTTTATTTTATTTTGTTGTTGATTTGAGATCAACAGTCAGAGGGTGGTCTTTTGCAGCAAATCTTTGTTGCTGCAAGGTAGCCATTTAAATCCCTGGGAGAGATATATTAACATTTTAATTTCTTTTGTAGGTTTTTATTTTTATTTTATATTGATAAAAGTTTTTTTTTTTATGTCTGGGGTGCTCAAGGTGGACTTTTTTGTAGCAGGCCATTGTATCTTTAAAAAAAAAAAAAAAAGGGAAACAAATGTATATAAAAATGTAGTACAAAAACAGTGTGCACATAGACCCCATCACATTATGTCATTCACATACACCACACGCCCACATTCCCTTACATAAAATGCATGTTTGACACTTATCAGTTAGTCCTACTATCCCTAATTAAACTGCCGTGCTACTGGCTAATTTTACACTGCTACGCACTCTACAGCCTCAGGCTGTGCTCTTTGTCCATAGTAAATTTAGGCGTAGCCTTGCTCTTTAAAACGGTCTTGCTGCTGGCTTATGTTTCGCAGATGTATTTCCAGCTGCAGTAAAACCCCAGCCTGTACTTTTTTCTAATACATTTCAACCTGTTCTGGCTCATAAAAACATCCTGCTGCTAGCCAATTTATCACTATTGTATCATCTGTGGTTTCCTAATTCTTCATGAGAACCTGATTGAAATTGACCTTCCAAAAGAACAGTTTTGCATCAGTAAGAAAAGAGACAGCCATAGCAAAATACTAGCCAGTTTCTATCCACCCATCAAAGCAGGCCTATTACCGTTTGATGAAAAAGCAGGTGTCGCTGCTAAAGCTACCTGAAAACATATATTTTCAATGTTGCCCTCAATGTCACATGAAAAGACTTTTCTTTTTGCATTGATGCCTCATATGGCAGTGCCCAGCTTCACATACCATTTGTGCAAGTAATTTGCCTATTAGCCTTAAAATTGTCAGAATTTACCATTAACATTTGTCCCTTAATGAATGTAATTCGCCTCTAAATTCAGTTTTGCTAAATATCCAACAAAATCTACAAAACTCTTGGGGATTGAATCTGGGCATATTCTCCCTTTACTAGTTACAACCGTTGTTAGATGCTTTTTGCTGCCTGTGTCCTCTTTGAAGATGTTTCCCCTCACGTTTTGTCTCTGTAGGCAGACATGAAATTAGAGAAATGTGCTCAAGAGAATACAGACAGCAACCCATCTTCACTATGCTCTAGAGCAGGGGTGTAAAACTAAATTTCATTGTGGGCCGCATCAGCATTATGGTTGCCCTCAAATGGCCGGTAGTATCTATAAGACTAGATGTCCAGAGCACCCCACCCCCTTACATCAGATGTCAAGAGCCCACCCACATCCCAATACAAGAGTCCCCCACCCTCCCTTACATCACAGTGCACCCCCTTCCCTGTAATGCTGCGGAAAAGAAGAAAGTGCAGGGTCTGAAGGATGACTAGAGGAGGACTGGAGTCCGATGACATGATGAGACTAGGGGAAGCGAAGACAAGAGTGTGTTGTGGTAGCACAGAGAGACACATGACTTGGTGGAGGAGTTCTGTCATCCTCTCTGCTGCTGACTGATGAGACAATGTGGGGTTAGAAACAAGAGGGTTGCTGTAAAGTTAGGAGGGGAGCGAGGGCCACATGAAGTGGCATAGAGGGCCGAATTTGGCCTGCGGGCCTTGTGCAATTTAGACAGGCCTGGCTGGTAGTCAGGCCTGTTTGTTTTGTCTGATTTGGGCTGGGAGTGGCTCAGGGTAGCAGCTGTTGACTCACAGGCAGCATTACTGAGACCTCCCTTTTATTTCCAGAGCTGGTGAGAAAGATCTGGAAGGAGAGGAGGAGAGGAGAGGTGGAGCTGTTTGGGGTGTTTGGGGAGCCCTCAACAATCCCCAACCTGGATTGGCAGGGGTCAGGCCTCCTTAAATACTCAGGGTCAGCGTAGCTGGGGAGGAGTTGTCAGGTGGAAGAGCTGGAGTGAGAGTGTGGAGGCTGTCAGGGCCTTTGAGGGAGCTTCCCAGTCTGGGGGGGGGGGTGTGACCTTGGTCCTGGGTTTGGGTGCAGTTGGGACAACTTTCAGGAACACATGAAGAGGTCCTGGATCGGAGGCACAAGAGAGAGCAAGGAGAGGACAGAGGGAGAGAGCACTACTAAGAGTCTCCAGGGAGGACAACTGTTCGCAGCCAGGAGGGCTGGTGAGTGAGGCACAGTCAGGGGGACTGGGGAGGCATGCCTGAGAGGACTAGGAGCTTGCAGTCTGAGATGGGTGCAGAACCAGGACTGTGGGGGAAAAGGGGCAGCTGCAGCCAGGAGGGCCAGCAGGGCCTGAAGAGGGCTAACTGGGATCAGTAGCCACAGATCGGACAGCTAGCACAAGGACTTTTTCTCTGCTACATTAAGGCATTTGCTGAGGCCTGGCTCAGCCAGTGTCAAGCCTACCCATACAAATGTGCTAGCTGGTCCTGGGAATTAAGTGATAAGCTTAAGGAGTGAGGAGAGGTAACTTCAATCAAGAGTGTGCAGGAGGAAGTTGAAGGATTATGTACAGGGAGTGTACATAGTTTGTCCCAAGTTAATTGCGGTAAACCAATTGCTATTGATTTACTGGACATCCCATATACCACATCCCCATCCAAGTTATATCCCTGAATAAAAAAAAAATAAAAAAAATCAGTGACTGTTTCATGACTTAGAGTGCCTGAAGTGAATGCAGGGCTGCCAGGGTGACAGACAATCCAAAAATGTCAGCAGTCCCTACGAGGGTACCACTACAATTACATATTCACATTCATCTTCTGAAGAAATTGGCCTGCCTGTGATGCGCTCTTTTTTAACATAAAGACACAACTGTACTATTAACAAGATACTTATGTAAGCATGTATATGAAAAACTTAAAATGCACCGAATAAACAGAACATTGATTTGGAAACATGCTGAGTGTATCTTTTTGTTGTTTTGTTCCCTACTGCAGTAGTTGCTATTAATTTGGAACCACTGATCAATATGAGGATAGGAGTTGCCTATCTTTAAAATTTCAAGAGCAGAATTTCATAACCGAAATTAAAATAAAAGTTCTTTCCAGAATTTGAACTTTAAAGTAAATTTCTTAGAAGATCAACAGGTAATGTTTTGCAATTATTAAACAAATATAACAAAAGTTTTTCATGGTATATTGAACACATAAAATAAAGCAAAATGGATCAGATAAAAGACGCTCATTGTCAGAATAAACGTTGGTTACCTGATCCCTCTTAGCCCTTTTTTGTGAAATGTACTATTGAAAGCTTTTGTTATATATTTTTGCTTTTTGATGATTGTAAAAAAAAAAAAAAAAAAACCCCATCGATTGTGTCAGAAATTCAGAGCTGTCCTATGTCTTGTGCATATGTCCCCTGCCATCTCAACGAGTTAATTAGCCCTCTCAGTTCTCAACTGAAAAATTATTCTATTTGTTGCAGGGAAGAAGAGAGAGAGAGAGAGAGATTCAGTAGTTTAGCAAAAAGTCAACTCAACTCTATTTCTTGTCAATTTCAAAAACACAGGGAAATGCATACAAGCACCGCACTGCATTTTTTTTTTGATAATGAAAGGTACATATTCAATTGCTAAAATCCAACACTTTCTCTTATATAGGTCTTGAATATATTCACCATGAAAATTAACAACATTTAGAAAAGCTGGATTTTTTAAGGACAGTTATCTAGGCACACGTTTAAGTAACATTTTACAATAATGTACAAAAATAAGATGTTAATTCATTTCTTGCACTGAAAAGCTAGATGCTATTGTCATATAACATTTCATATTAAGGTGGAAAGCCAGTATACATTTTGGATACAGTGCAAGGAATTTTTTTTTTTTTTTTTTGCTGTGTACCATTTGTGAACAGAAAGTGAAAGGGAAATCTCACTATTTAAGCCTAGGCTCACACTGACAGTGGGAATGAAATTGTGCGAGTTCAGCTGAACTCGAACAATTTCATTCCCGCAGGTCAGTCCTGACTTCGGGGACAATATCAGAGACATTTGTGTGGATTTCTGCACAGATGTCTATTGAAATCGTACCCCAAAGTCACCAAAAGTAGTACAGAAACTTTTGGGAATTGGTGCCACGCTGCACCGATTCAGACAGTGCCATCGCCATCAATAGCCACCGATTTGGCATGCAATTTGCCATGTTAAATTGCATGCCAAGTCTCTGCAATGTGAACCAGGGCTAAAACCAATAAAAAACAAACAGGGTGTTGACAAAACAAAATAATTGTTTTTGTTGGAGTTCTACTTAATTCTTTCAGAGGCTTTTTTTTCTAACTAATGGGAATATTTTGCCAACTACACTATTGTGTAAAATTGTAAATATATAACCCTGCCTGCTAAAATGAGGATTATTGGAAAGTTTAAAAAACAAATTTCTACATTTTCATATGGTTGGATTTCCTGTAAAGTGAGTTATTTTTATGAGCTAGGTAAAAAAAAATACATTAAATACATTGTATGCCAGTAGAGTATTAATTAAACACAAAACCTGCCTATGGTGAGATCTAAAACCTAAGGTTGGCACTCCAAATGTCAGTTCCAGCTATATATATTCCAAATATAAAGGTAAAAGGATATCTAATTGCTTCAAAGGGCAGCTTCTGACTGTGAGATCTTCACTAATTAAGGCAGAAGCTAGTTCATTCCAAGAATAATGAGGGTGAGCAAGCATCCATCACATAGAAACTAAATATAACACCCCCAAACAGGATAATAATAATGTAATAAGCATATGTGCTTGAAGGTTTTGTTGTATGCTTTGATATTTAGTTAGTGATGCTTTAACACATTCTCCACCTTTGTTTCATCCTTCTGGTAAAACGTAACTTGTGCGTCTCCTAACTTAGAATTTAGACAGCAATCCAGAGCTAACAAATAATCTGATTGCTATAGATCTTCTCTGATTAACCTCTTGCCGACCAGCCGCCGTCATAATACAGCGGCTGGCTCTCCAGGGCCAATCGTTGTAGGTATACGTCGGCCCCATGGCGCGTGACGCTGAAGCCCATGCGTACGCCCAGCGGCCGCGATGTTAATCCACGTTTGCCCCACAGAGAGCCAGAACACAGATCCCCCTTCTGACAGGGGAGTAGAGAGAGATCCACTGTTCCTAGTGATCAGGAACAGCGATCTCTCTCTACTCCCAGGCAGTCCACTCCCCCCCGCAATTAGAAACACCTCCCAGGGAACACATTTGACCTCTTGATCGCCCCCTAGTGTTAATTCCTTACCTGCCAGTGACATTTACACAGTAATCAGAGCACAGATCGATGTATAAATGTCAATGGTCCCAAAAAAGTGTCAAAAGTGTCCAATCTGTACGGCAAAATGTTGCAGTCCTGCTAAAAATTGCAGATCGCCGCCATTACTAGAAACAAATATAATAATAATAAAAATGCCATAAATGTATCCCCTATTTTGTAGACACTATAACTTTCAGGCAAACCCTATGTCCCTCCTGAAATCATGGAAGTCATTGAGAACTCCGGGGAGAGTGGGAGGGTGACCTAGTGTGGGAGTATATACACATCGCCACACCTCTGCGGATGCCAGATTGTGAGGAGACCTGGGCCCGGTTTAGGGACATTCAGAAGGAATGGAGGCTGGTGAGAGCAATCCACAAAGATAGAGTGGTGATCGTGAAAGCAGGATAGCCTGGTTGGAGCCACTTTGTCTCCATCAGGAAAGCTACTGGCAGTATTAAGCGACTGCCTGACCTTTACTTCTATGCCTGAAGGACTGTTGGAGAGTACAGCCTAGGAGTGGGGAGTGACACAGGGACAGCTGGAGATGGCTGTCTGTCTTCTTTGGCTTTTTCTTACTACATTCGGGACTAGGTCGGCATGCTACCCTGTGCCAGCTGGATGAACAATTACACTGATGAACTTTGGGATGAGGCCTGAGTCCTGACTTGGCTCTTTCAAGTAGCCTGATAGTCCAGGGAGGCGCCTCTTCCACCAGGAATTTCAAAGAGAACTATTCATTGTCATACCTTTTGCTTTTCTGTTAGCAGAATAGTAACCTCCTTTTGACAGAACCTAGGAGAAAAAAATTGTGTGTGATTTTGATGTTGGCTTCCTCCTGTAAGCAAGATAGTAAGCCCTTTCTGACAGAAAATATGTACAGTTAGTTGTTAGTGGTAGGATGGGGTTCCTTATATCTTTCGCTGCAGGTTTTTAGCATGGACGGCTGTTTATCCTGCTCCGGACGGATTCAAGAACTTCTGTGGGCAGAGGGCTTCCCTTGAGGGGGGTGCTCTGGCTCTTTGTGTACAATGTTGCTATTGCTTGTGTTAGCTACAGGGACCTGTAGTCAGGATGTGTATAAGGGGAATTTTATACATGGCTATGTAAACCAAATGTCTATGTTTCTACTGATATTTCTTAGTCATATAGTCAGTGGTGGCTGTGCTCAAAATTTTTGGGGGGCACAAACAAACTGAAAAAAAAACCATCAAATGCAGCCACTGTGCCATAAATCACAGCTACTGTAACGTCCAATTGTTGCCAGTGTTGCCAGTGTGCCCTATCAATTATTTCCAGTGTTTGCCCATCAATTGCTACTAGTGTACTGCCAGTGTGCTTCATCAATTGCAGCCAGTGTGCTGCCAGTGTGTCAATCAATTGCTGCCAGTATGCTGCCAGTGTGCCCATCAATTGCCGCCAGTTTGCTGCCAGTTTGCCCCATCAATTACCACCAGTGTGCTACCAGTTTGCCCCATCAAATGCTGCCAATGTGCTGCCAGTTTGCCCCATCAATTGCTGCCAGTTTAACCCATCAAATGCCACCAGTGTGCTGCCAGTTTGTCCCATCAAATGCCGCCAGTGTGCTTCCAGTGTGCCCATCAATTGCCGCCAGTGTGCTGCCAGTTTGCCCTGTCAATTGCCGACAGTGTGCTGCCAGTTTGTCCCATCAAATGCTGCCAATGTGCTGCCAGATTTGCCCCATCAAATTCTGCTAGTGTGCTCGAAGTCCTCGTTGTCTTCTCCCGTCCTCTTCCGTCTTCTGCTATAACACAGTGACACTGTGATTGGAAGCCTGATAGACATCCAATCACAGCTCCTGTTGCTTCAGTCAATCAGGTGACAGGTAACCAGACCCGGTGCACCTGATTGGCTGAGAGGCGGATTTGTTTTAGGGAAGCGATGTATTCGCTTCCTTAATTCTATGCATTAAGGTGAAAAAACTTTTGTTCTGCAGATGCCCCCCAGAGCCGCCCTTTTTCTTACCTGAACCGAATCGTTCCAGTGACAAGCACAAGCCCAGCAGCTCCACTCAGCGATTCATGAGTGATTCACTTTAAAGTATTGATAGTTATGTAGCGCCTGTGTACTTTATGGTACCGGTGCTAGTTAAATTTAGAGTGTAGTTAAACTCTGATCCAGATTGTTAAATGCAAAACAGGGTCTCTGTCTGAGCTGGGCTGTGCTGTGGGCTATTCTGTTGCACTGGGATGTTCTTCCAACCCCGGTGCTGCAGGTGGCACAGTGGAGTCAAGGTTTGGGTGCTCTTTCCCAGCAGCCAATCAGGAGGGTTTGACCTCGCTGTGCATGCTGGGGAGGGGTATTTATGAGGCAGACGCCATTGGTTCTGGGTCTTCTTCTTCGAGTGTGGCATCCACCTTTAGGGTGACCACATCACGGCGCCCCGGCATTATGGCCTATCTGGCCAGGGGGATGCGTGCCACGCGGTGTTCCTGTTTCCGGGACCATGTTGGCCCGAAGCATCTGAACAGCGATGGGGACCCAGTGAGCGACTGGGTTCCCACCTTTAAGGATCCCAAGCTGTACTGCTGTTCGGTGGGGAGTCCATCTGAGGAGCACTATTGAGAGGCTGGCAATCCAAAAGGGCCTCGACAAACCACCGGGGATCAAGGTAGCCGGACACTGAGGGATTGATCACCTGTCAGTCGGTACCTGGGCGACAAGTTGAAGGAGATCAGGCGTAATTTATCTAAGGAGGATTATCTCCGTAACTACCATCCAGAGAGGGCCTGTGGCAGAGGTGTCTTTCTGAGGCTCACCAGAGACCTTTCCTCAAGTTCAAGTTCACCAAGGAGGGTCTGTGGCAGAGACTTTATCCTACAATTGTCCGAGTGATACTCCGGCTGCCAGGTCAGTAAGAGAGGCCTGTCCGGGTACACTAAACCCACTCAGGCAGGAGTGGCGCAGAGAAGTGTTACGTTTGGGAGCAGGACTGTTTCCCTATCATAAAGCCTGAATCTGCTGTTTACCTTTTCTTCTTCAATTTTACTTTCCTCACCACAAGTTTATTGTTTTTACCCGGCTGGGTAATAAAGAGCACAGCAAAGAACACCTGTTTCGGACATTCCTTTACTTCTACCAAATGCAATATGCATCATTCACCCCTAGGAATTTGGGGGAGTCATGAGGTAAATGTGCCACCTAAAACAACCAGCAGCTCCTCCGGGGGTAGTGCTACAGTTAAATAGAGTCAGAGACTAGGGAGCTGCGGTGGCTCAACGCGATTGGCACTGCGCTGACAAGCCATTCACCTCTGCAGCTAGAGGTTCGGATCCCGGTCTCGGCTTCATGTGAATTGAGTTTGGTGGTCTCAGCCCGGCTCCCGGTGGGTGTGCTATGCAAGGTAAGCCTGTGCTTAGTACGCCCACCCCCCTCCCACAAAAACTACCACACCTACACGCACTCGAAATTGGGTTAACACACGCACATTGACCACGCGGTCTCTAAAGAGAGGCGAAGGACTAATGGGGCTGGTTGAGCGGGCTAATCCTCTCACTCCCTTATAGGGAGTCCCTCTGCCCCGTTGGGCTTCAAAGCGGAGCAGGTAGGGCGGGCTGTGTGGGAGGACCCCCTCACACACCCGCCATTGCCACCCGGGGCATGGAGAAAGGTGGCAGATTGCCTCTGGGGGAGGCCTGCCTACTCCCAACTCCTGCAGTCCAGCTCCTCTCTCGAGTACACGCACAAAAATACACTTATAAAAGAAAAAAAAAAAATAGAGTCAGAGACCACTCACCTTATACACTGGACACATATGCCACCCACAAAATACTCATTACTAAAGCCCCATACACACTATTAGAGTTTCTGCAGATTTTTGTCTTCAGATTTACCAAAACCATGTAATATGTGGCCAAACCTTAAGGGTTTCAATTTGTATGTAATCAGGCAGGCCCTTACACTACAGTAGATGTTGCTGAGAATGTATTTCTAGCACGACAGCATCGCACTGATTCTCGGCGACATGGTGCCGACATCTCGCACTCGCTGGAATAGACAAAGCACATTCCAGCGAGCGCGTCATAGAAGCGACGGGGATCCGACTTGGATTCCCGCCAATTCTAGCGTCGGCATTTGGTATGCATTCCTGAGAGGGAGAACTCCACGCCAATTTTTAAATAAAAAACCGACATGGGTTCCCCCCCCAGGAGCATACCAGGCCCTTAGGTCTGGTATGGGTTGTAAGGAGACCCCCCCTACGTCGTTTTTTCGGCGTAGGGGGGGTCTCCTTACAACCCATACCAGACCTAAGGGCCTGGTATGCTCCTGGGGGGGGGAACCCATGTCAGTTTTTTATTTAAATATAAGTCGGATGCAAGCCGCGCACCTGTCATTGCAGCGAGAAGCGGCGTCGGGTCAACATCGGAAGAAGGGAGAAGAAGAGTAGAGAAGAAGAAGACGTCACAGAACAGCGGGCTGGCCGCCTGCTAGTAATTGAGCTAACACATGAAGATAGCGGGCGGCCAGCGCTGAAGGAGAAGGCACCGGACAGCGCGAGAAGAACCGGGGTGCGCCGAGTCAACACCGGAGAGCGGAGAAGATAGGAGAAGACCCCCCAGAGCGGAGAAGACCCCCCCGGAGAGCGGAGAAGACCCCCGAGAGTGGAGAAGACCCCCAGGAGAGCAGAAGACCCCCCCGGAGAGCGGAAGAAGAAGCCCCCCCTGCTAAAAGAGCTAAAGAAGACAGGGGGGCCCCCGGAGCAGACTAATAAATTATTTTAACCACTTGACACCCGCACGCCGTCATATGACATCCAAAACGAGGACCTGTTATCCTGGGTGGACGTCATATGACGTGATGGGCTTTGCGGGGGGATATCTCAATGATGCCTGCACCCGGAGGCATCATTGAGATATCATTTTTTAGCGGCGGCGATCCTGCGCACCGTAAGAATGATCATAGCGGCGGTTCCGCCGCTAGATCGTTCTTACAGGCGGCAGGAGGGGACATCCCCCCCTCCCGCCGCCATCCGGTGCTTCTCTGGGCTCTCCCGTCCCACCGGGGGCCCGGAGAGATGATCGCCGTCCGCCGGATGTTTGCCATAGAGAAGACTGGTGACCATCTGGTCACCAGTCATCTCTATGACCGTCGGAGGCCCGGGCGCGATGTGATGACGTCACGCCCGGGTCCCCGTAAGTAAACAAACCGCAATTGCGGCTAGTTTGAATGAGATCTGTGAATTTTTTTTCACGATCTCATTCTTTCCAGCCTGCAGGAGAGATGTGGGGTCTTATTGACCCCGCATCTCTCCTTAAAGAGGACCTGTCACACACATTCCTATTACAAGGGATGTTTACATTCCTTGTAATAGGAATAAAAGCGATTGAAAAAAAAAAAAGTGTAAAAAAAGTGTGAAAAATAAAGAAATAAGTAAAATAAAAAAGAAAAAATAATAATAAAAAAATTAAAATGCCCCTGTCCCCGGTAGCTCGCGCTCAGAAGCGTACGCACACGTAAGTCCCGCCCACGTATGTAAACGTCGTTCAAACCACACATGTGAGGTGTCGCCGCGTGCGTTAGAGCGTGTGCAACAATTCTAGCACTAGACCTCCTCTGTAACTCTAAACTGGCAACCTGTAAAAATTTTAAAGTGTCGCCTATGGAGATTTTAAAGTAACGAAGTTTGGCGCCATTCCATGAGTGTACGCAATTTTAAAGCGTGACATGTTAGGTATCTAGTTACTCGGCGTAACATCATCTTTCATATTTTACCAAAAAATTGGGCTAACGTTACTGTTTTGTTATTTTTTAATTTATGAAACCATTTTTTTTACAAAAAAAAGCCGTTTAAAAAATTATTGCGCAAATACGGTGCAAGATAAAAAGTTGCAATGACCGCCATTTTATTCCCTAGGATGTCTGCTAAAAAAACATATATAATGTTTGGGGGTTCTGAGTAATTTTCTAGCAAAAGAATGAGGATTTGTACATGTAGGAAAGAAGTGCCAGAATAGGCCCGGGAAGGAGGTGGGTTTTAAAGCCCGGTATTGAAGTGGTTAAAAACCCTGTGTCGTGTGTTTATTAACTTTAACACTTTGCCTCCAGGTGAATGGGTACGATGTACCCCATATCTATTCACTTAGGGTGGGGGGCCGGTATCTGGGGGCCCCCTTATTTGAGGGGGCTCCCAGATTCCGATAAGCCCCCCGCCCGCAGACCCCGACAACCAACGGCCAGGGTTGTCGGGAAGAGGCCCTGTCCTTATCAACATGGAGACAGGGTACTCTGGGGTGGGGGGGGGCCCGCAGTGCGCCCCCCTGCCCCAGAGCACCCAACCCCCCCATGTTGAGGGCATGTGGCCTGGTACGGCTCAGGAGGGGGGGCGCTCGCTCGTCCCCACTCCTTTCCTGGCCGGCCGGGTAGCCTGCTTTGGATACGGGTCTGGTATGGACTGTAGGGGGACCCCCTACGTCGGTTTTTCGGCGTAGGGGGGGGTCTCCTTACAACCCATACCAGACCTAAGGGCCTGGTATGCTCCTGGGGGGGGAACCCATGTCGTTTTTTTATTTAAAAATTGGCGTGGAGTTCTCCCTCAGGAATGCATACCAAATGCCGCACCTAGAATTGGCGGGAATCCAAGTCGGATCTCCCGTCGCTTCTATGACGGCTTTGTCTCCATCGCGGCAAGCCAGCTCGGCGCTGGCTCCCGCCATGGGGCTCGTAGGTGGTCAATCTTGCCGAGAAAGGGAGCGAGATTGACACAATATCGCGGTCACCCACTGTACATGGTTTTGTTAAATCCGAAGACAAAAATCTGCAGAAAATCTAATAGTGTGTATGGGGTCTTATTCTGCAAGAGTCTCAGGCCTCGTACACACGACCAGTTTCCTCGGCAGAATTCAGCTTCCGACCGAGTTTCTGGCTGAATTCTGCCGAGAAACCCGGCCGTGTGTACACTTTCGGCCGAGGAAGCCGACGAGGAGCTTGGCGAGGAAATAGAGAACATGTTCTCTATTTCCTCGTTGTTCTATGGGAGCTCTCGCCCCGCCGAGCTCCTCGGCGGCTTCAGTGCTGAACTGGCCGAGGAACTCGATGTGTTTGGCACGTCGAGTTCCTCGGCCGTGTGTACGAGGCCTTACAGTCACACATAAACCTCAGTACAAAGGATAATTTTTAAGCTGAACTCTGGACACAAAATCGCTCATTCAAATATATCTCTTAATAGTCATAAAGGATATGAATCCAACAGAATGCCTTTGTAAACCCAGTTATTACCTTTAAAATGTAATGGTGACATTATGACTGTACGGCAGAAAGCAGAGCTGTGAGCGGGGCTTAGCAGGTCCACCCACTATAGAGTGCCTGCAGAAAACTGCTGTAAAGGGAGCAGATAAAAGACCAGTCACCCTGCATAAGGAGAGACAGAGGAGAAGTAACTTGTCTTTTTAGTTTTGGACAGAGTGGAGAGAGATTATTATGCTTGTCAGTTTTTATTGTTGTCTGTCTGGGGATTCACCCTTTCTGTATCCTGTTTACCATTATCATTGAAAGTGAAAGGAAAATAAAATGGGCCAGATTCACCAAAGAGATATGACATCGTTTCTCCTGATACGCCGTCGTATCTCTGTTTTTATCTATGCGACTCATTCATAGAATCAGTTACGCATAGATATCCATAAGATCCGACAGGTGTAATTGTTTTACACTGTCGGATCTTAGGATGCAATACCGCGGCCGCCGCTGGGTGGAGTTCGCGTCGTAAACCAGCGTCGGGTATGCAAATTAGCAGTTACGGCGGATCCCCGACGGATTTTCGCGTTCGCTACGTCGTCCGTAGTCAAGTTTCCCATTGCAATTTTAGTCGTTATTTGACCTGCCCTAACTTTAGTCAGCAATCGTATTGTATGCGCAGTAGGTCCGGCGCGAGAGCGCGCCTAATTTAAATGGCACATGCCCATTTGAATTGGCCCGCCTTGCGCCGGAGGCCGCCGGCGTAGTTTTCATCGCAAGTGCTTTGTGAATCAGGCACTTGCGATGAAAACTTGCGGCGGTGTAACGTATCCACGATACGTTACGCCGCCGCAGTTCTATGCGAATCTGGCCCAATGTCCCCAGGAAAGTAATAGAGGGGAAATATTCCAATGGTGATATTAGTTCTGGTACTTGGGGGTTCCCAAGGAATTCCCTTAATTTGCAAAAATCCTCTCATGTCCTGTGGGTACGTGACAGGAAGTGAAGGGAAATCTCTGCAATGGGGCACAGATGGGAAAAAACATCTGCCAGGGGTTATAATCCTCCTTTATGCCCTGTACACACGATAGAAATTTCCTATGGGCTAAAATCTGATGGAATTTTCTGTCAGAATTCCGTTCAAGCTGTCTTCCATCAGTCTTGCATACACACTGTCAGACTAAATTCCAACCGTCCAAAACGCGGTGACGTAAAACACTACGATGAGCCGAGAAAAATGAAGTTCAATGCTTCTGATCATGTTTTTTTCTCCGTCGGAGTTCCACACAGACTATCGGAATTTCCCATAGGATTTTTTTCCATAAGAAAAAAATAAAACATGTTCTATTCCCAAACTCAGACGAAAAAAATCCTATGGGGCCCACACACGATAGGAATTTCTGATGAACAAATTCCATCAGCCTTTTTTAATCAGGAATTCCTATTATGTGTACAAGGCATTACTCTTGAAAAAAAAAGTTTTGCCTATATAATAATAATAACACAATTTAAGAGATATTCACCCTGCATAAAGACGCTGACATACTGCGCCGGACCTTCAGAGATTCTTGCCGGAACCAAGGGCTCCAGTGCATCTGCGGGAGTGACATCCTCATGGCTCCCTTGGAGCCTGCAAACCTGGAAGAAATTGGCTGGGGAAGATGTTAGCCCTCTCAGCGGTGACCTGGTGCTGCTGGAAGGGTTTAGTTCTAAGGTAAGTATTTTAGAATGTGCTAGTATGCAATGCATAGTAACACGTTATTATGGCATTGTTTTTTTCTGCAATGGTTTACTACCAATTTAACCACCTCAGCTCTGGAAAGGTTTTACCCCCTTCATGACCAAGCCATTTTTTTCGCTAATAAGCACTGTTCTCCTTTAACTGGCAATTGCAATGTCATGCAACACTATTCAAATGAAATTTATATAGATTTTTCACACAAAGAGAGCTTTAATTTGGTGGTATTTGATCACCTCTGGGTTTTTTATTCTTTGCGTTATGAATTAAAAAAGAGCGAAAATTTGCCAGTGGTGGATTACAGCTAGCAAAAGTATTTTGAGTGTTGCCAATTGCAGCATAGCTGATCACAGGCAATGCCAGCATTCCAGCATTGCTGGTCACAGGCAGCACCAGTTTTTTCAGCATTGCTGATTGCACCCAGCGTCAGTTTTTCTAACAGTGCTGATCATACCCAGTGCCAGTTTTTCCAGCATTGCTGGCTGCAACTAGCAATGCTAAAAATACTGGTTCTGGAACTGGCATGCAGGTAGCCAGGCCGGAACCTAATAGTGTGTAGCTTCTCTGGATGACTTAGCTACTTCCACAACTGTTACTCTTACTACAGTTCCAGTAGGGTGGGCATATGACCTTGCAGGGCCTGTCTGTGTCACCAAACTTCACTGAAAAGGATACTGTTTATATAAATAATTGCAAGTAGTTATGTTCTGTCTTGCTGAAGTAGTTTGATAGTCCTGTTCCTGACTCCTGTCCCTCAGATCCGCAAACAAGGCTCTGACTACTGACTCTAGTTGGCTGCCTTGCACAATGACATCACACGTCACTCTCAGGCACTACCTCCACCAGTCCTGTCCCCTGCCGGCACTGACTGAACACACTGTAGAAGGTACTTGGCTGGTCTCGAGTGTCACAGCCATATTTTTTACTGGCAACCTTTTCCTCTTACTGCCATTTACTGGCAGAAGAAAATCGCCCATTTTTTACTGGCTGCCAGTAAAAATTCTGACGATTGGCAACACTGAGCAAGAGGTGCGTGTTACTGGTGTAAACCTGTCCATATGGTTCCTGGAAGCTGATATGTGGACCAGGTGTATGAGAGTTTCCAGGGGCACAAGGGCTCAGAGGATGGAAAGCTTAGGCCTCATATCGCAATCTGTGTATGGGACAGTATTGGTTTGGGCTGAATAAACTGTGACACCCTGCATCCTGCACCTAAAGACTGGCTCCTGGCTACACATGGGATCCACGCGAGGATAATCTCTGGCCTTGCTATACAAGCGATTCTCAGTTTAACTCTCTGTTGTCTTAGGCCTCGTACAGACGAGGGGACAGTCCGCTGAAAACGGTCCACCGGACCGTTTTCAGCGGACATGTCCCCTCAGAGATTTCTGTCTGATGGTTGTACACACCATCAGACAGAAATCCGCGCGGACAGACAGCGCGGTGACGTGTCCGCGCCGTCGCCGCGACGATGACGTGGCGACGTGCACGACGCTGGAAGGTCAATGCTTCCACGCATGCTTCGAAGTGATTCGACGCATGCGAGGGATGGCGGCCGGTCAGACATGTACGGCGAGTCTGTACAGACGACCGAACATGTCCGACGGACAGGATTCCAGCGGACATGTTTCTTAGCATGCTAAGAAACATTTGTCCACTGCAAAACGGTCGGCTGGACAAATGTCAGCTGGAAACCTGTCCGGTCGGCCGTACACACGACCGAACATGTCTGCTGAAACTGGTCCGCGGACCAGTTTCAGCAGACATGTTCGGTCGTTTTTTACGAGGCCTTAGAGAGACTATGCTATACAGTCACACTTTACATTGACAGAGCCACAGAGAGGTTGCTTTGAAGAGTACATGTGTGTGCAACTTTTAAATCTGTTTTGTATTATTCTGCAGTATATGCTTGTACTTTGCTATTCTGACCCTGTTTTGCATTCATGATTCTACTGCACCTGTTTAGTTAACTGCAAGTTACTATTCTTTGTTTATTTGGCCAATTATTCATCTTGTCACAGATATAATAAAACATATAAAATCAGTTTAAAAACTGACCCAAGACCTATATAGATTCTTTTGATCACCGTGTAAAGATTTGCTGAATGTGGTTATGAATCGTTGTCATAGGGAAATACATAATGCTTTATTCTGGGGGCTTCCAAAAAAGCCAGTGCTTGAATTTGCTTATCTCTTACATTGACCACAAAGCAGCATTTTCAGGCAATTATAGATCAGTACAACCTACTGTCAACAGTTTCTATTCAAATTCTGAAAATAAAAAAAACGTTGGTAGACTGCCTTGATTCATTTGGTCATTTATACCACCCTAAGCTGGCTGAAAGTGGTGTAATTTCCCAGAAATGTCCAAATGTATAGCCAGCATTACATTCTTATATTTTCCTGTGCATCACCAACACTAGAGCATATGATCTTCTCTATTTTATGTTCTTATGCCCTGTACACACGATCGGTTCATCCGATGAAAGCGGTCTGATGGATTTTTTCATCAGATATCCGATGAAGCTGACTTTCATTAGTGGTGCCTACACACCATCGGTTAAAAAAACGATAGTTTCAAAACGCGGTGACGTAAAACACAACGACGTGCTGAGAAAAATGAAGTTCAATGCATGGATTTTTAACCAATTGACGTGCCCACAGACAATCGTTTTTTTCTATTGGTTAGTTAACCATCAGATAATTTTAAAACAAGTTCCTAGTTTTTTAACCGATGGATAAATAACCGATGGGGCCCACACACGATCGGTTAGTCTGATGAAAACGGTCCATCAGACCGTTTTCATCAGACAAACCGATCGTGTGTACACGGCATTATACGGCATTATACTCTTTACAGCAAAGCAGCTGTGCTCAAACCAAAACTTTGGGGTATTTTCTTTCTTTGAGTGACCAGAATCCACATATATCAGAGATCCAGCAAAGCTTGTAGTGAGATTAAGAAAGCAACAAAAACAGAGATATAGTAAAAGAACTCATAAACAATGTTTTTATTACAAGCTAGATTCAAATTGATTACATTGTTTTCAGCTATCGGTCAATTGTCTGGCGTTCATGTGACTGACCATCATGTTAAACAATAATCCATACAGGCTTACAAGTAGGCTCCTCAATTTTTCATTTTAACCACTTAAGCCCCGGACCATTTGGCTGGTTAAAGACCAGGCTACTTTTTGCAATTTGGCACTGTGTCGCTTTAACTGACAATTGTGCAGTTGTGCGACGTGGCTCCCAAACAACATTGGGTGGTATTTGATCACCTCTGCGGTTTTAATTTTTTGCGCTATAAACAAAAATAGTGCCAATTTTGAAAAAAAAGCAATATTTTGTACTTTTTGCTATAATAAATATCCCCATTTTTTTTTTTTTTTTTTTTAAAGGGAATTTTTTTTCTCAGTTTAGGCCGATATGTATTCTTCTACATGTTTTGGGTAAAAAAAAATCGCAATAAGCGTATATTGATTGCGCAACAAAATAGTTTTATGGCATTTTTATTAATATCATTTTTTCTACTAGTAATGGCGGGAATCTGTGATTTTTTATCATGACTGCGACTTTATGGTGGACACATCGGACAATTTTGACACATTTTTGGGACCATTGTCATTTTTACAGCGATCAGTGCTATAAAAATGCACTGATTACTGTGAAAATAACACTGGCAGTGAAGGGGTTAACCACTAGGTGGCGCTGAAGGGGTTAAGTGTGTCCTAGGGAGTGATTCTAACTGTTAGGGGGAGGAGCTACCAGGGGGAGGATCACAGGGAACAGTAGATCAGTAGCAGGTCACTAGGCAGAACAGGGGAATGCCTTGTTTACAAGCAGGACAGTTTTTTTTTTAGGGATAATAGGGTTAACCGAGGGAAGTGTAAATTTAACCTGTGTGCATAGGGGAATGCAGTGAATGTGAGGGATATTATGTGAGATGGTTTCGGAGCACACTGGTTTTCCATTATTATTTTTTATTTCTTTCAAACAAAGTAGAGGCATGCTGGGAATAAAAGGCAACTCCAAGAATAGATGGTAGGTAGTGGCAAATCCTAACCTCATCCCTAGAATTGGTCTGCTATAAGACAATGAGGTTAATTTACTAAAACTGGAGATTGCAAAATCGGGTGCAGCTCTGCACAGAATCCAATAAGAGTCTAGGTTTTAATGTCAATGTTTAATTGAACAAGCTAAAGTTAGAAGCTGATTGGCTACCATGCGTAGCTACACCAGGATTCTGAGTTCTCCAATTTTAGTAAATCTCCCCCAATGTTCATAAACTGACAAAAATGTAACATGCATGCACGCAAAGGTGTGAATAGAGCATAAATGTACATGGTGTTCTTTAGCAAAGCAGCAGCACCAAAACATAATAGAAGAATAGAAATAGAAGACAACCTGTCTATACTTAGGTAGTTTTTCAAGCAAATTAAGTATATTTGTTGATTTTTATAATTACTTTTGCCTAAAACTATATACTGTGCTAAAAGATATACCAAATGGCAGATGGTATGCATAAAATTATTGCGCCTGTAAGGCTCATTTGAATGAAAGTATCACAGATTTACACTTCAGAAAATATGTTATGTGAAAATCCTCAAAAAAAAACTAGCTGTCATAAACAAATTGGTAAAATCTTTGACACCAGGTCCCATAAACATGCCTTGCTCAATATATCTGGAGGCTTCAAAAGCAGCACATTTACTTTATGTCAGATTGCTAGTAAGGAAGACGCATACTGTACATACAGTCTATACTGTACATTTAATAATGAATACATGTCAAGAAGACAGACATCTAAACTCTACAGCTTTCCATTTTGTACACCTATTTGATTTATTTGTTTGCCTAAGGACAGCCTGAATTGTTTGAAGCATGATTTCTAGTTGTTTGAAAGACTCCTATGGGATCAGGCAAATCTCATCTCAAAGGATTAATGCTATGAATATAAGATTCTATCCCTAACATTTGCACAATGCAGAAGAAATCAACATATAGTGGGTATAGAATAGAATCACCCCCTTTAAAATATTCACATTGTGTTGCTTTACAGCCTGAAATGAAGACAGACACAGCTTTTTTTTTTTATCCAGCTGCATTTACTCAGTGCATCATATAACATTCAAGTGAAAGATATAATACCAACATGTCAGAAAAAATAGAAATACAAAACAGAATCAGAAGAGTTGGAAAAAAGGATCACCCTCTTGTGTCGGTATTTTGTTGAACCAGCTTTTTCTTTAATTACAGACTTTAGTCCCTACTAACTTTGCACATCTGAACTCTGAAAAATGTACCCACTCTTCTCTGCAGAACTGCTCAAGATAAGTTAAATGTGATGGTGACCATTTGTGGACTGCAGCCTTTACGTCATTCCTCAGGTTTTCAATGGGGTTTAAGTCTGGGCTCTGGACATTAACCTTTTTCTCCTTCAACCACTGTGTGGCCATTTTTGCTGTGTGCATTGGGCCATTGTCATGTTGGAAACTTTTTTCCCATTGACAGCTTTCTGGCAAAGGGGGCAGCAGATTTTCCTCGAGAATATGATGGTATTTTGTGCCATTCATTTTTGCTTCTATCTTGACAAGTGCTTCAGTCCCTACTGCAAAGAAACACCTCATAACAAGATATTACCACCTCCATGGTCTACAGTAGGAATGGTGTTATTTGGATGGTGAGCTGTATTGGATTTCCACCAGATATATTGTTTAGTGTTGAGGCCAAATTATAAAATTTTACTCACATTTGACCATAACACCTTTTCCATGTGGCCTCAGAATCTTCAAGGTGCATTTTGGCAAAGCTCACTCGTGACTGTGTGTGGCCTTTCTGGAGGAGTGGCTTTTTTCTTGCAACCCACCCATACAAGTCACATTTGCGGAGAATTCGTGTTATTGTTGTCATGAGCACATAATGACCACTCTTTGTCATAAATTCTTGAAACTTCTACAGAGTTTGTGTATGCCTCTTGGTAGCCTTTCTGACCAGTTTCCTCCTGGCTCTTTCATCCAGTTTGTAACCACGTCCTGATCAGGGGTGGGTCTGTGTTGTGCCAAATACCTTTCACGTCTTAATAATAGACTTCACTGTGCTTCTAGGCATTGATACAGCCTTTGATTTTTTTTTGTATCTATCTCCTGACTTGTGCCTGTCCACAACTTTATCCCAGAGATCTTCCGACAGTGCCTTTCCACCCATAGTTGATTGTTTTCTTCAGTTGCACTACCAGGGACTGAAATGCTCCAGGAAAGCTGAACTAATCAAAATGACCACAGCTGATCACAGTTTAAAGTCAAAGGGCCTTGTGTACCATTGAGAAAAAGGTGATTAGCTAAAGATGATTGAGTTTACAAGTAATTTTTAGAAGGAGGGTGATCCTTTTTCCAACTCAGTGATTATGTTCTTTATTTTTATAAAATAAATTCTGACATGGTGTTATATCTTTCACTTGGATGTTGTAGTGAATGCAGCTGGATAAAACAAAAACTGTCTGTCTTAATTTCAGGTTGCAAAACACAAAAATGTGAGTATTTAAAAAAGTGGGGGGGGGGTTTATTTTCTATACCCACTGTATGTCAGACTAGGCAACAATGTTCCATTTGTTATTTGTCCAGTGTTGGTGATCCCTGTGACAATTTAGCCTAATTTTCCTAATAATTTTTAGATGATGCATTTTCACTATTCTATTGTTCAGTGAAGTAAAAAGTGAATCTCTCCAGTATATGTGTTCAAATTATGTAGGTATTAGCCACATGAATCACTGGCTATTTGCATTAACCTCCAGGTGTAACTAACAAATTCTACACTAAGTGACAGTTGTCTTTTACACAAACGAATGAAAGGAATACGCATACTGACTGGCTGTCTGCGAAAGCACAGACTGTACTTCTCTACCCCATTATGATTTTTTAAATTCTGGTTTACTCTTTTTTATGTTTTTCCTATAGGCTATCCCAGTAGTCAGGTTCTCTTACCTGTGGCTATTTAGGAGCACTGTCTTTACCAGCCAGTACAGGTAATTGTTGCATGTATCTCTGCTACAGAGGATCACCCCGCTCTTCACATTCTAGTGCTTCTGACAATCCACAAATGTGCCCATGGGCAGAAATAATAAAGTTGATTAGGTTTAAACCCTTCCCCGGTCTATCCAAACAAAAACAAAAATGTTTTGGCTGGAGTTAAGCCTTAAACATAGGTTAAGTCATGTATATCCAGATTTTTCTGCGGTTCTTGCTAATTCACTTTTACTTAGCACCCTAGCCTGCAATTATTTAAACAACATTTTTGCTTCTGTGTTATAACACCACAGTACAGCCATGCATACTAAACATCTCATAAAATCCCATTACAGGCACTAACGTTAGGTACTTGAAAACACAATTATGTTATCCAGTGGCACTCACTGTAAATAGACCTGAAAAACTCTTCAAGTTTATTTGAATCTGGCATACCAACATTGTAGTATATTTATATAGCTACTCACACAAGAACCTATGCTTTGTTCTTCTTTTTATACATTATATCTGGTTATGTTAGGTTATTTAATAATGCCAAATAGCATTTGATTTAAATGCAAGATTGACTAGTTCCTGTGCTCGGGTTTAAAACTCCAAAATCTCCAGTTAACAATGATACTACTTTTGAATATAGTTGTTTTGGGAGAGTCAAGTTATGGCTGAGATCACATAGTCTGCAACTATAAGGCCTCGTACACACAACCGAGAATCTCGTTGTAAAAGAAACGTTGTTTTCCTTGACGAGGTTCTTGTCAAGTTTGACGAGATTCTTGTCAAGCTTTCCTTGCATTCACACTGTCGAGACAAAATCTTGTCGTTCTCAAACGTGGTGACGTACAAGGGCACTATAAAGGGGACTCCACTGGCGCCACTCTTGGGGCTGTTTTTGCTAATCTCATGTTACTGCGTGATAAGTAAAAGTTTGGTGAGAGACGATTCGCGCTTTTCAGTCTGTTACAGCATGACGAATTTGCTATCTACATTACGGATGCTACTTTTACCGAAGGTGCGCTCCCGTCTTATACTTTATTCTGAGCATGCGCGGGTTTCTAAGCATACACAAGAGCATGTTCTCTTTTTTTCTCGTCGAGATCCACAACAGTTTTCTCGGCGAAAAACATACACACGATAGTTTTTCTCTGCAAAAATGCTCTGCCAGCAGTTGTCTTGATGGATTTTGCCGAGGAAAATGGTCATGTGTATGAGGCCTTACATGTAGTAACCTGAGAGATTTTCTATGCTACCTGTTGAGTAGGTATTCAGAAAAACTATTTCACTTTGTAAAACGGATATTTTTACATGTTATGTCCAAATCAATTGTTTACTATTTTATGCAGACTGCCTACAGCCACTAAAGGACACTCTGTTACTAACAGCTTGCCAGCAATATAGCTCAATGGACATTTCAAAATGGCTGCTGCAATTACATCTATAGGGTAGCTACAAAAATGAGGTACAAATTTACCAGCCTGTAGAGTGGATGTGATATCAAAGGGAGGAATATGCAGATGGTTTAAAAAGCTAGAGATTGGGGGGCGCATGCGCGAGGCTCTCGATGGAGGACGTGTCCCGTTAGAGCTCCGCACCCTCCGCCACATTATCGGGACTTCATAAGCGTTCTGGACCGATCTGCAACCCCGTTTTTTTGAGCACCCCCCTCCGGAATAGACCCCGATCCATCCGGGATGGTTTTAACCGGTCACCGCGGCAAAATGAAGCCGAAACCCATCAAAGAAGCTCTGGCCCGCGCCTCCTCTAAAATGGCGGCGAAGGCCCTAGCCAGACAACAGGCCGCATCCCCGGACGAATCTGCTCAGGCTGATAGTGGGGATGAAGACTGCGCGGAATCCTACACCAGCGGTTCCCCTACCCACCCGGCGCCAGGTATGTCTCAATCGGACTTCCTTAAACACATGGAATCCATGTTACAAAAGGCCCTTAAAGCCACATCAGACCAAATTACTAACAGACTATCCCGTGAAATCAGAGAGCTAGGCCAGAGGACATCTGACCTGGAGACCAGGGTGGACGATTTGGAACTCACCTTACAAGAACAGGCCCAGGAGCAGGCAGCCTTGCGTGATGAAAACGCCACACTCCTCTCACGTCTAGAAGATGCGGAAAATCGCTCCCGCAGGTCGAATCTACGCATACGTGGTATCCCTGAGACCATTGACGACCTGCAATCTTTTTCTACGGCCTTATTCCAAGAACTGTCAGCATCCTCTATACCGATCGAACGGCTGGAGTTCGATCGAATCCACCGGGCTCTTACCCGACGCCAACAGGACGGTCCCCCCCGGGACATCATAGTTAAACTACATTTTTTCCGCACTAAAGAACAGCTGCTTGCTGCTGCCCGCAATAAAGACACCCTCCTATTTCAGGGCCATACTTACCAGCTGTTTTCTGATCTGGCTCCCCTTACCATCGCTAAACGACGTGCCATGAAACCACAACTACAAGTACTAATGCAAAATCACCTGAAATACACCTGGCGCTTTCCCTTTGCTTTGCAGTTCTCATACCTGGGTCAACAACACTCATGCACAACTCCGGAATCCCTTCAACGTCTCTTGGAATCACTTCACCTGGTTGCTCCTGCACAATCCTCAGAGACTAACTTACCCCGCACACCAGCTCGAGACGCCGCTCGTCAATATGGATCCACCCCACAAAGACCCTACCCGGGTCCATCCTCTGTGCGGAAAGGAACCCCGGCTCATACTCCAAAATCCGGTTTGCCTGGTCGACAACTACACTCACCTCGCTGAGTTTATTCAACTAACTTTTTCTTATTGCAGATTTCTACAAGGCCCCCGTGATGTCTCAGATGGCCTTCTCGGCGGACGGGATTGAATCACATGGAACTTTTGCTCCATTTCGCTCTATCTATAGAAGATTCCCCTTCTGAGACGCCCGGGGCATGCTTGCTTTAGCTCCATTCCTCCACACTGAGGGGATTGTTACACTCTATCGTTACCCCCGGAGGTTGCTAAAGTCCAGTCCTACACTTTTCTAATATTTACTTTTAGTTTAAATTTTGTTATTTTTTTTGTTGGTTTCTTTTGTTTTTTATATTAAGATGATTTCGCAGACAGTCTGAGATGACTTACTCCTCTCTGCTCTCCAACTCTACCAAAGTGCTTGACACTTGGGATATAGCTGGGTTGATCTCCGCCCATACCACTTTTGGTGCGGGCTGACATTGACCCATGTCTGTCATAAGACATGGATAACCTCAAATGATATCTATAGCTTTGAGGGTGGGATACTGTTGTTTTGCTGCCGCTACATGCTTTTTTGCCCCCCTCTCCCCTCAGAAGCCCTCCTTCTCCCCCCTTTCTTCCCCCCCCTCCCTGACCCATTCCTCTTTACTCTCTCCCACTAAGCCTCATATCCCCCCACGCTCCTTCTCTTTCTCCCCCCTTTACCCAACCTTCCTTTCTATTCCCCCCTCCTTTTAACCCTCCTTACCATTCCCTAACTTTCCTTTCTGTTCCTCCTTCCCCATCCCACCCAGTCATTTCACCTCACCTTCCCTTCCCTTCCCTTCCCTAGCACACTCCCCCCCCCCACCCCATGATTTTGGCTTCTCTTATTGTTTACTGCATTCAAAGAGATTCCCCCAACCTGGGCTTCCTGTTAAAATATTCCATACAAGCTGAACGGTTATACTCAGCCCTGTTAGTTTTGTTGTTGCTTACACTGAATTCCTAGTCCTACTTGCAGAAACGTGACGCTGCACATATAGTTTTTATTGACTAGACTGTCTGTCATAACCTGATTTGTGTAATATACTATGCATCTCCCATTTGTGGCGGAGAGTCGTCACTGCTCCCCCCTTTTCACGGTTCACCCACCCACGGGCCAGCTGGCTTGCCCCTGTGTTGGTGTACTATTTAGTCGGGCAATAGTGCTATGCTCTCCCCCTTCCCTATGTCTACTTATTTGCCCTACATGATTACCTTTATTCTCTTCTCTCCCCTTTTTTCTTTCTCTTTCCCTCCTTTTCTTCTCTTTTCCTCAGGCCGGCTGGGTCGCGTGGCCCTGGAGACTTCATCAAGCTATCCTACAACTGCTCCCAAATGGCCCCCCTGAATGTGCTCTCATTAAATGTGAAAGGACTCAACTCGCCTAACAAGAGAGTCAAGGCCTTCCAGACTTTTGCTACTCTAAAAGCAGGTATAGTGGCTCTCCAAGAAACACATTTTTCAGCCCATAACACCCCCAAATTTTTTAGCTCGCGATATCCCCAGGTGTATACTGCCTCAGCCTCCACGAAACATCGTGGTGTCTTGATTGCATTACATCACACTCTCCCTTTTATTGTAAATACTGAAATCAAGGACCCAGAAGGGCGCTATATTATATTAGTGGGTCTTCTCCAGGATGTTGAAACCACCCTGGTTTCCTATTATGCCCCGAACACAAACTCAAACCCCTTCTTCTCTCATCTAATACAAGTAGTACGGACTCACTGTAGAGGGACACTGTTCCTATGTGGGGACTCTAACTCAGTTTTGCAACCACACCTAGACAAATCTCCCTATGCTCCTGATCAATACTCCCCCTCTCTACGCTTCCGGAAACTCCTGCAACAAGCCTCTTTACTTGACACTTGGCGTGAATGTAATCCTATCAAAAAAAATTATACCTTTTACTCTTATCCGCACAAGTCATTTTCTAGAATTGACCATATTTTTATCTCGGTTGCCTCCTCCCCCATATTGCTCCAATCTGTAATCCAACCTATCTCTTGGTCTGACCATTGTGCAGTCCTTACCACCGTATCCTCCCTAATTCCTTTGTCCAAAGACCGTACATGGTGTATCAATGAAGCCCACCTTACTAACCAATCCTATTGCTTTGATATCCAAATTGCCCTAGCTGATTATTTAAAACATAATGCCATCCCCGATATTTCCCCTGTCCTCCTCTGGGAAGCCCATAAACCAGTTATTAGGGGAAAATGCATCTCAGTTTCTACTCATTTGAACCGAGACAAAAAAATTAGATTAGCCGAGCTAGAGTCCGACTTCCACCACTGTTCCCTCCAATTCCAATCCTCTCCGACCGAAGCCCATAGAATCCAACTGGAAAAGGCCAGGACAGAACTTGATTTGGCTCTGGCTGAATCAGCTGACAAAGCTATTCGTAGATCTAATCACACCGCCTATACTAAGGCCAACAAGCCAGATTCCTTTCTGGCCCTTCGCCTTCGTCGTCCGGAACGGAACTATGTTCCGGTTAGACTACGAATAGATAAGCATACCTATACTAGTAACCCTGTAAAAGTTTTGGCTGAGTTCCGAAAACGTTTACAGGACCTTTATAATACCCAATCCGCTTTCTCTCCCTCTACTGCAGATGCCCTGTTTCAAAATCTTCCTTTACCCACCTTAACAGACTCAAATCGTGAGTGCCTAGAGAGTCCCATCACGGTTGATGAGGTACTAGCCGCTATCAAAACTCTCAAATCACATAAACGACCTGGCCCTGATGGGCTTTCGGGCACTTACTTTAAAAAATTTGCTGGTACTCTAGCTCCTCTTCTGGCTAACTCTTTCAACGCTTTACTCCGACAACACTCCTTCGGACGGGACACATTGACAGCCATCATAGCCATGATTCCTAAACCCAACACAGATAATTCCCTTTGGTCGAACTTTCGACCTATTTCACTCCTAAACCTTGATATTAAACTACTAGCAAAAATCATGGCCCTTCGTCTTAACCCCCTGATTGGAAAATTGATCCATAAAGACCAGGTCGGTTTCATCCCACGTAGACAGGCCAGTGATAACATCAGAAGAGTGGTCCTTCTACAACATCTTGCTAGAACGCGCAAAATCCCTATGCATCTGCTATCCCTTGACATCAGGAAGGCCTTTGACACGGTCTCCTGGCCCTACTTGAATTATATTTTAACCCGTTGGGGCTTCGGACCACATTTTTTACAGTGGGTAAACTCCCTTTATAATCACCCCCAGGCCTATATTAAATATTCCGGTTTTCGCTCAGAGACCTTCCCGATAAGCAGGGGTACTAGACAGGGATGCCCCCTATCCCCCTTAATATTCGCATTAGCTATCGAACCCTTGGCGGCCTTGATTAGGTCTAGCCCTGATGTCAGGGGATTAGAAGTGGCCTCTACCTCCCACAAAATTTGTCTGTTTGCAGATGATGCCCTTTTATTCATCACATCTCCCCGTATTTCTCTTCCAAATCTCATACGGATTCTCGAACTATTCGCTAATGTCTCCGGTCTAGAGGTGAATCAATCTAAATCAATGGCTCTCAATGTGTCTCTCCCCCCCTCTGAGGTTACACACCTACAAGAATACTTCCCTTTCGCTTGGTCTACCAAATCCCTTCCATATTTGGGCATAAAGTTGACTTCTGACCCATGTTCCCTCTACAGTTCCAACTACCTTCCTATGTTGTCGCATCTAACCTCACTACTAGACTCTTGGAAACCGCTCTGTGTTTCTTGGTTAGGTCGAGTGGCTGCTGTAAAGATGTCCCTGCTTCCAAAGCTACTTTATTTGTATAGAGTCCTCCCTATTCCGGTCCCCTCTTATTTCCACCGGGTCATTCAGTCTTCAAATATATTTGGGGCCCTGTTAGGCCCCGAGTTTCTAGATCCATTCTCTTGCGAGATAAACTTAGCGGAGGCCTGGGTATCCCAAATTTTTCTCGCTATTATCAAGCGGCACAACTTGCCCAGATTACACTATACCACTCTACGTCTGAAACCCCTATTTGGGTGAGCTTAGAGGCAATAGACATCCACCCCCTTCTAATTTCCAATCTTCTCTGGTTACCTCCGCTGGCCCGTAGTCCACTCCATAATCCGGTTACTCGCCACTCACTGAGACTCTGGGACAGCTTACGTAGTCGTTTTAGATTACTGTCCTCCCATGCTCCACTATTATCTTTCTTTGGTCATCCACATTTTTACCCTGCCTACGTAGAGCCTAACTCGTTTTATCTCTGGCTCCAGGCAGGACTACATAGGATAAGCGACCTTGTTACTGACACAGCTCTCAAATCCTTCTCAGACCTGCAGACTCAGGCCAAGCTCCCCCCTAGGGAATGTTTTCACTACCTACAAATAGCCCATTTCGCCCGCTCAATAATAGGTGACTGTTCCTCTCTAGGCAGTATGTCCTGTTATGAAAACATCTGTCACTCTGATCCTCATGCCCCTGGTATCATCTCCCGTCTATATGCCCATTTCACTACGGTTATCTCTGACCTCCCCCTGTATGCTGCACAATGGTCGAGAGACCTTCAGATATCACTGGACAAGGAGGACTGGATTGCCATATGGAATCGTACAAAAACCTCATCCCAAAATATCGTGGCCCTTGAAACCAATTATAAGGTTATGATGAGGTGGTATTTGGTCCCTGCTAGGATTTCCAAATTTTTGCCTTCCTACCCAGCTGTCTGTTTCCGTGGATGTGGAGGGAGGGGTACCCACGAGCACATCTGGTGGTCCTGTCCGATAGTACAGCGGTTCTGGGCCGTAATATTCCAGATGGCCTCAACACTATTGAATGATACAATATTGCCTAGCCCATCCCTAGCCCTTTTAAATCACATTCAACCGGATTACACTAAAGCCCAGGTAAAGCTTTTACTCCAACTGACTACGGCTGCTAAACAATCCATTGCAAGAGCCTGGAAGACTCCAACCATTCACATTGCAGAAGTTAAAAACAGGGTAACCCAGGCAATGATTCATAGTAAAATAGAAGCTATGATTCTTGACCGACTGGTCCAACATGATAAGACCTGGACTCCCTGGGCGGAACATTTTTTACCCCCGGAATTTGATATGTCCCTGCTGACATTCTAAAATTTGAAGCAGTTCTAACCATGTTATATTATGGTACTTTGGGGTTCATGTGACCCGGCCGACCCCTTCCCTACCCTACACCGACCTCCTTGGTTCCTTTCCTCCCTCTCGTCTATCATGCTCTCTCTTTCTTACTTTTCTTCTTTTCTTTTTCTCTGTATTTTCTCTTGAAATTTTATATATGTAGAACAATAGGCATGGCTACTAAACCTTGCCTAGTTATACACAACGTTTTATCCCTAGTCAATCTGCGGAGTACCTCCTTAAAGGATATATACCCGATGCTATAGGACCTTCCTCCATTCCCTTCCCCTTTTCCTTCTCCCTCCCTCCCCTTCTCCTGGTAGGGATCTACCTTTATACCCCCCCCTTTATAACCCTAAGGTCCTCCCCATATTTCTGCATTATACTTGTCAACCCATGTCCCCATATATGTAAAAATGTACGTTATGTCATAATTCTGCTCTGGGACACTAGTCTCCTCTTTTGAAGTATGCTATTATATACTATTTCATATGTTACTGTACGAAATTTGTTATTGTACTCTGTGCTTTGTTCTTCAATAAAAAATTTGAACAGAAAAAGCTAGAGATTGGTGAGAGAAGTTTCTAGAAAGGGATAAATGGGAGAGACTACCTATGAGACGTCCTGTGGTTTCGTCATTCAGATTTCATTTTGTTCAGTATACAGTATATAGGACAGTGCAAAGCAGCTGACGTGGATTCCACCAGTTATTCTGTCTGCCTAAGGGGACTGAGGAAAGCTGGTTTTCTGTATTGTAAGTGCCACGTGATCTCCGCAAAGAAGTTCCTTGTGCTTCAGTAACTTTCTTTCATATTTCCAAAAACACATTACTTTAATGCAATGCAGTACTGCTATATCTTCAATTACCTGTTCAATTCATCAGGCGCTAGTGTGATGGACTGTATTGTGTATTCAAGGAAAGATTAAAGAAATTAAATGCGCTGACTGTATACACTGCCTTCTTTTTAGCCCTGCACACAATGCTCACCCTCTACAAACACACTGCCCCATTTTTTCCCTACACACACTGTTCCCTCTGTACACATTGCCTCTGCACACACTGCCTCATTTTCCCCTGCACTTACTGCCCTGTTCTGATTCTGCACACACTGCCCTCTCCATACACATTGCCTTCTCCCTGTACACATTGTCCCCAATACATACTGCCTCTTTTCCCCTGCACACACTTCTTCCCCCTCCCATAAACAGGTAGGAAGGCTGCCGCTCCAGGTGAGCACACTAGAACAATCAATGTCCACTCAGGAACCAATGGGTGCCGGCAATGCACGGGATATGCAAAAGAAGAAAGATATGGACAGCCGCACTCCAATTTCTTAAAAAAGCTACAGAGCTATAGCTATGACTAAGCATTGATATCCAATGCGAAACGCGTCAGCTGTTTTTCCCACTGTGTGCTGATACTTGTGGTGCATTTTTCCTTTACCCAATAAAGGGCACGTCTTTTTTAAGAAATTGGAGTGCGGCTGTCCATATCTTTCTTTTTTTGCATACCCCTCCCATAAATACCACTGCCTTTCCCCCTGCACAGACTGTTGCTCCAACCCATACACACACCCTGCTTCTTCTCTGTCCACACCATTCCTTTCATACACACTTCTCCCCCCTCCCACACACACACGTCTCTGTACAAATCCCCCCCCCCTGCAAACACTGTCCCCATCCCCTCATACACCCTGCCCCCTTGTAAACTCTGTCCCCATACATTTTGTCCTCCTCCTTGTAAACATTGGCTCCCATACACATTGCTCCCCTGCACACATGGGTGAGGAGGGGTTAAAAGTGAAAGGCGGGAGGAATTGTGACCCAACATTACTCTCTCATCCCTGCAGAACATCACTCCTATCACCCCTCTACCATCCCTTCAGGGTGACAGCAGAGATGTTCTGTAGGGGTGGCAGAAAGGAGGCACAGCACTAAACAGAGGGATGTGCTGCAACGCTTACCTTTCTGCTGTGCCCTTCAGGCCATGGATCTCTCTAGAGCCTCCTCCACATGGCTGTAGAAATGTAGAGATTTGTTCCCAAGCAGTCCAATCAGAAATTCCACCAGCAGGACAAGAATTGAGCTGCAGCAAGCTAAAACAGAGGAAGTGGGTTCAGGAAGGCTGAATCTGGAGCAAGGATAAAGTAATGTCAGAGTAGAAGAGGTAAGTCGTGGCTCTGTCCTTCACCTTGGTAGTAGGACAATGCAGGGGCAGAAGAGTCTCCCACCCCAGATGCACTGTCCACAACATGAAGCATAGGTCAATGCCCTTACCTGGACCTAGCATAGACAGTTAGTGGAAGTCTGGGATGCAGTTCAGATCTGCGGGACACTAGAAATTTGTAGAAATCTCAGGACAGTCCCAGGGAATTCAGGATTGCAGAAAAACTAATGTGTAAAAGGTGGGTTCAAGCATGAATTATAACATTGGAGAGTATCCTCCCAGTAGAAACATGTAGAAAAATTGTGTATGTGGTGGGACTTTAAATATACCCACAATGAATATAACCACAACTGATGCAAAGAAAATCCTTTAAAAAATATTACAACTTTATTTGCAGGTTTAAAAACATATCACATACAATCCTAAACATCTAGTTAGACACCAATTCTACCACTAATTAAGCATACAAATAGTGGAAGAACATACATTTAAAATACTCAGAGAACATATATTGTAGGTCAACATGTTTCACGAGGGATGACCCACTTCCTCAGGACCTTGGATCTCACATAGACAGAGTAGTCACGAAAATTATATAGAAAAATACATATTAGCAAATGTAACAGTGGATATCTTTCAAAACATCCTTAGGTTGTATAACCCTGTACAATAAGACATGACATATACTCAAAATAATCATTAAAGCCTAGGGTTGTCCCGATACCACTTTTTTAGGACTGAGTACAAGTACTGATACATTTTTTCAAGTACTCGCCGATACCGAATACCGATACTTTTTTTTAAATGTGTCCCCAAATGCAGCCATGTCCCCCCACAAATGCAGCCATGTCCCCCCACAGATGCAGCCATGTCCCCCCATATGTAGCCATGTCCCCCCCATATGCAGCCATGTCCCCCCCATATCCAGCCATGTACCCCCCCATATGCAGCCATGTCCCCCCATATCCAGCCATGTCCCCCCATATGCAGCCATGCCCCCCCATATCCAGCTATGTCCCCCCCATATGCAGCCATGTCCCCCCATTATCCAGCCATGTCCCTCCCACATGCAGCCATGTCTCCCCCATATCCAGCTATGTCCCCCCCATATGCAGCCATGTCTCCCCCCATATCCAGCCATGTCTTCCCCATATGCAGCCATGTCTCCCCCCATATCCAGCCATGTCCCCCCCATATCCAGCCATGTCCCCCCCATATCCAGCCATGTCCCCCCCCATGCAGCCATGTCCCCCCATATCCAGCCATGTCCCCCATATCCAGCCATGTCCCCCATATGCAGCCATGTCTCCCCCCATGCAGCCATGTCCCCCATATGCAGCCATGTCTCCCCCCCATCCAGCCATGTCTCCCCCCCATGCAGCCATGTCTCCCCCCATCCAGCCATGTCTCCCCCCATCCAGCCATGTCTCCCCCCCATATCCAGCCATGTCCCCCATATGCAGCCATGTCTCCCCCCCATCCAGCCATGTCTCCCCCCATGCAGCCATGTCTCCCCCCCATCCAGCCATGTCTCCCCCCATACAAACATGTCTCCCCCCCATCCAGCCATGTCTCCTCCCCCCATGCAGCCATGTCTCCTCCCCCCATCCAGCCATGTCTCCCCCATCCAGCCATGTCTCCCCCATCCAGCCATGTCTCCCCCCCATCCAGCCATGTCTCCCCCATGCAGCCATGTCTCCCCCCCATCCAGCCATGTCTCCCCCCATGCAACCATGTCTCCCCCCATCCAGCCATGTCTCCCCCCATGCAGCCATGTCTCCCCCCCACCCAGCCATGTCTCCCCCCATGCAGCCATGTCTCCCCCCCATATCCAGCCATGTCCCCCTTACCTGCATCCCCGCTGCCGCCGACTGGTTAATACGCACTGGGAAAAATTACAGCTTTGAATAGCTGTAATGATTCGCGCCGCACTGCGTATAGACACTCCCCCTTGCTCGGGATTGGACAGTTCACCCGAGCAAGGGGGAGTGTCTATACGTGGCGCAAATCATTACAGCTATTCAAAGCTTTAATGTTCCCCGCCCGTATTACTCAGTCGGCGGTAGCGGGGATGCGGCGTAACGGCTGCGGCGGGGGGGGAAGTATTCTATTTCGGTATCGGGGGTATTTGCGGGAGTACAAGTACTCCCGCAAATACTCGGAATCGGTCCCGATACCGATACTAGTATCGGTATCGGGACAACCCTATTAGAGCCTATACCCACCCGTGAGGGCAAGAGAAAATCCTAATAAAACCCTTACATGTTAGCACATATGAACAACAAAGCGATCAGCAGAGACCAGATATATGCAATCTATATGTTTGTGTATGTTTGGACGCTGCTGATCGGTTTGTTTGTGCTTCCACATAAGGATTTTTTTCTTAGCCCTTTTTTGGGGGGCTATATCTACTTTTGATTTTTTTACTCCCTTTTTCTCTTGCCATTTTTTAGTTACCAATATCTCCTAAGATGGGCCTCCCCACAGGCTGATGGGGCTTGTCAGAACCAGTAAACCTCCCTTACTCAATTGATAGTGAATGTCCCATGACTATATTTAAAAAGATTAGGTACCATAAAGTTTAAGGTACTTATATTTATTGGTATCTTACCTTATTATTAATATGACTATTAAAAGTGATATTTTTAGGAATGATCCCAAACAGACAATTGTACCCCACTTCCAAGCAATGTTTTCTATTTCTGCCCTACAATATCTGTGTGCTGAGTATACCTTTTTTTTTTTCATTTGATTAGGGGAAAGAAGAGGACATCATTCGGAGGAGGCAAGAAAGCACAGACAGGAAAAACACCACCAACCTCAGCATGTGGAGGAGGTGGATGTGGAAGAAGGAGGTGTGGAAGAAGGAGGTGTGGAAGAAGGAGGTGTGGAACAAGGAGGGGTAGAAGAAATAGAGGTGGAAGAAGGGGAGGTGGAAGAAGGAGGTGTGGAAGAAGGGGAGGTGGAGATTATCAGCACAACAGGTCAGTGTCTGTCACCACAGCTTCACAGGGAAGAAGAGATGTAGGTAGGCCTGCACATTTCTAATAGACCCATTTTTTTTTTTTTTTTTTAGGGGATAAACATGGTGGGATCACAGCATCTACTAGGACACCTTTCTCCAGTGCTAGTGCCAAAATTGTGATACAAGAAATAATGGAATGCAATAGTGAAATGGACATTATGAGGAATAGGATGAATGTCATTGAACAAAAATATAAAAACATCATTGACATGATGGGCCGTATAGTAGACTGACCCCCCCCCCCCCCCCCCCTAAACATTTTTCTATGTTGTGTTATGTGCCAAAATTTGCACTGGATAATCCACAAGCCAAAATTTGAAGATGCACACAGTGTGTCAACATGTGCTATCTGCCATCACAGGATATCTATTGTATGTGCTTTGTGGGTGCAACCCCTTCCTTGCTACTCAAGTAGGTGAGAGGAAGGGTTTGCACCCCAAAAACACATCCATTGATCCCCCATGATGGCAGATAGCACATGTTCACATGTGGCATGGGTCAGGATACAAAACCCAATTTTGCCTCTTAACCACTTAACCCCCGGACCATATTGCTGCCCAAAGACCAGAGCACTTTTTGCTATTCGGGACTGCGCCGCTTTAACTGACAATTGCGTGGTCGTGCGACATGGCTCCCAAACAAAATTGGCGTCCTTTTTTTCCCACAAATAGAGCTTTCTTTTGGTGGTATTTGATCACCTCTGCGGTTTTTATTTTTTGCGCTATAAACAAAAATAGAGCGACAATTTTGAAAAAAAATAATATTTTTTACTTTTTGCTGTAATAAATATCCCCCAAAAATATATAAAAAAACATTTTTTTTCCTCAGTTTAGGCCGATACGTATTCGTCTACATATTTTTCATAAAAAAAAAATCGCAATAAGCTTTTATTGATTGGTTTGCGCAAAAGTTATAGCGTTTACAAAATAGGGGGTATTTTTATGGCATTTTTATTAATATATTTTGTTTACTAATAATGGCGGCGATCAGCGATTTTTTTTTGGTACTGCAACATTATGGCAGACACTTCGGACACTTTTGACACATTTTTGGGACCATTGGCATTTTTATAGCGATCAGTGCTATAAAAATGCATTGGATTACTATAAAAATGCCACTGGCAGTGAAGGGGTTAACACTAGGGGGCGGGGAAGGGGTTAAGTATGTCCCTGGGTGTGTTCTTACTGTGGGGGGTGTGACCTCACTAGGGGAAACACTGATCCTCTGTTCATACATTGTATGAACAGAAGATCAGCATTTCCCCCCCTGACAGGACCGAGAGCTGTGTGTTTACACACACAGCTCCCGGTCCCCGCTCTGTAACGAGCAATCGCAGGTGCCCGGCGGAGATCGAGCCCGCCGGGCACACGCACGGGAGTCGGGGGCGAGCGGGGGGCGCGCACGCCTCCGGCGCCGCGCACGCGCTCGTAGTGGCCGCTCAAAGAGCCGCCGTATAGCTACGGGCTCTCGCCCAGGAGAGCCGACCTGCCGCCGTATAATGACGGTGCGTGGTCGGCAAGTAGTTAAAATGTGTGCATCTTCAAATTTTGGCTTGTTCCGGGGTGACATCACCCCATCACATGTGTTTCTAATAAAGTTGAACTTTGTAAGTTCCATTGTTTGTAGATATTTGTTTGTTTGTAAAAAGCCTGGTTTTAGGCCACAAAAAAATAAAAAATAATTTTTTTACCAGAAAATTTTAAAAACGCACAAGTTGTGCACAGGATAAAAACGCAAAAACATAAATAATAAAAAAAAAAATTTGTGTGGCTTCTTCTTTCGATGCTCAAAACCAGTTTGTACATTTAAAAAGTGAGTGATTACTGTGACAATTGTGGTTATTTACTAAAACAGAGAAATACATTTGGCACTACAAGTGCACTAGTTGGAGAACCAGGGAGACAGATAACAGAAACCCAAGCAAGAATGACAAAACTGTAATTTCAAAGATCAAATTATTATTTTATTTTTTATTTATTTTTAATTAAAAAAAATGTGGTCTGGCATAGCAATGGCCCCCCTACCCGCAAAGTATTCCACATATTTGTCTCGTGCATCACGAGTAGTTCGGGGGGCCAAGCCAGTACGGCCAGTGTCCAGGCCAATTACGTTCGGTGATGGTTGTCCGGCCTCAGGCCCAATGTTCGTTAGATATGTGTCTGAATGCCTGCGCAAAAAGTTGTGCAGAATGCAACAGGCAAACACCACAGTGTTCATTTTATATTCCGCCATGTTCATTGCTGTCTGGAACTGGCGGAACCGGCTGGCCATTATCCTGAAGGCATTCTCGACAACCCTCCGGGCTCTGGCCAGCCGGTAATTAAAAACCCTCCTCTCCGGGGTGAGGGTTCTTTGGGGAAATGGCCTCATCAGGTGTGGTCCCAGTCCAAACGCTTCATCCGCCACAAACACGAAAGGGAGTCCCTCCACATTATCTTCATCCTGTGGCAGTGCCAGGCCACCAGTCTTGAGACGTTGGGGGAACTCCGTGTGCGCGAACACTCCGCCGTCGGACATCCAGCCGTTCTTCCCCACGTCCACATACTAAAACTCATACTGTGCTGACACCACCGCCATCAACACAATACTTTTGAAACCTTTATAGTTATAATAGTATGACCCCGAACGGGGTGGCGGCACTATGCGGACGTGTTTCCCGTCTATTGCCCCTCCGCAGTTCGGCAAATTGGGAAGCCACAGTCTGCCATTCCTGTGGCGTGGAAGAAAACTGTGGAGTCAAACAAAAAAAAATTAGTACTTTGCATGAGAAAGAGATGTGGATGGGGAGGTCAAAAATAAAATAATGTCGTCTGCAAAAAGATTTAAGTTATGGGGTGTACCTTGAACATTAAAGCCTGCTATGTCAGGGTGAGCTCTTATCCTCTCTGCCAATGGTTCTATAAGAAGGTTAAAAATAGAAGGGGAAAGAGGGCAGCCCTGTCTCGTACAATTAGAAATAGTAAAGGGGGATGAAACCATATTAGATATATAGACCTGGGCAGACGGGGACGAATATAGGACTAGGATGGCGGAAAGGATAGGCCCCTTGAAACCAAACTTTTGCAATGTGTGGGACATATAGCCCCAATGTATCCTGTCGAACGCCTTCTCCACATCCAAGGAGAGGAACAGAGAAGGCGTTCGGACAGGACCCAGCATACTACATGACATTGATAACCCTCCTCGTAGCATCCGATGCTTGTCGGCCTGGGGTGAAACCAGTTTGGTCAGGCTTTATAAGGGTAGGTAAAATGGGGAGGCTAAGATTTTTGCGTACAATTTAACATCGGTATTGAGAAGGGAGATGGGCCTAAAATTTTGGGGGGAAGTGGGTTCTTTACCAGGTTTAGAAATAGTGACAACATAGGCCTTGAGCATTTTTAGAGGGAAAGAGGCAGAAGACATTGCGTCAGCATACACAATCTGAAGTGGTGGAGATAAGACATCGTGGAAAAATTTAAAATAGTCGTTTGTTACACCGTCAGGGCCTGGAGATTTCCCAGACGGGAGAGTTTTTATCGCTTTCCTGATCTCAAGCTCCATAATGGGAGAGTTAAGGGAGGTCAATTGTGATTGTGAGAGGGTGGGAAGATTAATACTAGATATAAAAGCTTGTATGCTTTTGTCTGTAGGTTGGGGGGGGGGTACTGGGGTCTCTACTAAGATTATACAGTGAAGAGTAATAATCGGCGAAGGAATTCGCTATGTCCTTCCGGTTAAATATTTTTTTGTTGCCAGTTGGGTCATTAAGATATAGGATTTTTGATTTAGTCATACAGACTTTGAGCCTCTGAGTGAGAAATTTTCCAGCCCGATTACCAGATGAGTACTGGGATAGTTTATGGGCGTTAATATGCTTATCATATTGCTCAAGGAGCAAGAGCCTGAGATCGGAGCGGAGCTTAGAGAGTTTGTTGGCTATGGATGCAGTGGCAGCTGCTTTATTCATAGACTCTAGGGATCTAATTTCCTCAAGGAGATGGTCAAGCTTTTGAGTCCTCTGCCTCTTTTCCCGAGAACAAATTTGCAAGATAACACCCCTAATGAACGCCTTATGTGCGCACCATAACGTAGCAGAATTAGAAACAGAATGAGCATTCAAAGAAAAAAATTCAGTTAGATTAGCAGTAATGGCATTCACATGGGAAGGCATATGGAATATTTGAGAATTTGCACGCCAGATATATGCAGGACTAGGGGCATGCTCCTCCGCCACAGATATAGAGACAGGTGCGTGGTCAGACCACGAGATGTCGTGTATGGCAGAGGAGGTAACCGCCTGCAGCAACAGTTTGTCCACCCAGATCATGTCAATCCTAGAATAGGTATTATGCCTGGCCGAATGGAAGGAATAGTCACGTTCATCCGAATGTTGGCACCTCCAGGCATCATATACATCTTCTGAGTGTAAAAGAGGTTGGAGTTTTGGAAGAGGTCGCTTAGATTTGGATGTAGTGTCAATTATATAGTCTACTGTGGCATTGTAGTCTCCACAGATCACCAGTGAGCCCTTTCGTATAGATGATATCCTGCGAAATAGTTTCTTCAAAAAACTTATTTGGTGGGAGTTAGGTGTGTAGAGGTTCACTATGGTGAAAGGTTTATTATTCAGTTCTGCTATCAGGATAAGGAAGCGACCCTCCGGGTCTACCTGGGTGTTGAGAAAATTGAAAGCCACAGAGTCTCTGACCGCAATGAGAACACCGTTTTTGTTCATAGATGCCGAAGCTGAAAACGAATGCGGAAATTGCTCATGGCGGAAGGTAGGCATACTGGAGGCGGAAAAATTAGTCTCTTGTAGACAGAGAATATCAGCCTGGAGTTTTAGAGCTTCCCTCCAGAACGAGGCCCTCTTAACCGGACGATTCAATCCATGTACATTAAAGGATATTAATTTAAGAACCATAGGTGCAATAGAAGTAATAGTGCTGACAGTACCTTGCTAAAGACCTAAAGGATAATTGGCAGGTGCAGATCCGAATGCAGGCAGTGAGGAAGCAATCTCGCCAATCCAAGGTGATGATGAATGGGTTCAGCTCGTGGAGGTCAGACCAGTAGTAGGAGAGACAAAGCCAAAAAGAAAAAAAAACACAGGAGAAAAAAAGAATAAAACAAGAAAACAAGTCTGTAAAAAGGTAGATTCAAACAGGAATCTGGGGGCAGAACAGCTGCCCATTTCTGGTAACAAGAGGGAAATAGTTTGCGCACCACGTGCTAAGGAAATCTGGCAGTTGTGGCAAACATGGTATACGGTGTACTAGGCATTTTGTTTCTTGCCCTTGTTTTTGTGTGACACTATTTGCCACTCACCTTGAGTGTCCAGCTTTGCAGAGGTGGGAGAACTCTCAGAGGTCCGGTCAGGTATGATGTCCAAAGAGCGTAGAAACTTTAGTAACTCCTTACTAGGCTTAGGCTTGTGATCACAGTGGTCTTCCCCTCGATGGTGACCGAAAGCTTTGTTGGGAATCCGCATCAATACGGTATATCATGGTTGCGCAATGCCTTTGTCACAGAAAGCAGTGACTTGCGTTTTTGCATTGTATACTGGGAAAGATCTGCATATAGTTGTAGATGAGCACATTTTTCTGGAGGGTGAGAGTTCTTGCGGAATGCTGTCATGAGCTGCTCTTTGGTTTGATAAAAATGAACTCTCATAAGAACATCTCTAGGGATGTTATCCGGGAGGTGGGACGGCTTGGGGAGACGATGGATCCGATCAATGACCAGATCAGTCTCGAGTGCAGCGGGGAATATCACTTTCATGAGGTCCCTGGCGTATTCCTGTAGTTGTGCTGGCAGTACAGCCTCAGGGATCTCGCGGATTTTAATGTTGTTTCTCCTCGACCTATCTTCGAGGTCGGCCATTTTGGCCTTGTGCCAGGCTATGTCCTCAGACTGATCTTCATGAGCATCTACCAAAGTGTTATGGGAGGAAGCCAATTCACCCATTTTCTGCTCAATGTGGTCTATTCGTCCCCCCAGTTCTCCCACCTCAGTCTTAGGGGTGGCCATGCACTGCATCATGTCCCCATGTAAGGAGCTGCAGAGGGAGATAAGCATGTCCTTTAAAGTGGAATCAGATAGCGGTTTACCCACAGTGGGGAACTCAGTAATGCAGTCAACTAGCTCCCTCGTATCCTCCATAGACTCCTGAGCTGGGCTCACCTGCTGTGTGTCGATCGTCATTCTGGGTCTTGACTTCGCTGGGCTGCCAGAGAACGGTGTAGAGGCTCCAGGAGAGCGCCGTGTGGAGTCGCCCAGTGAACCTGGGCTAGATGCAGCTGAGTGGGACCTGCCCGAGGATGGAGAAGAGCCGTGCACAGAGCCGTAGCCAATTTGGCTGGGATCGCGAGCCGCCGGAGGGAAGAAATCTGTCAATTTCTTTGGCCGGGCGGACTCCTTCCATTTGCGGGTCATTGCTGGATGCTGTCCGGGTCCTCAAGGAGGAGGTGGAAGGTGTGTGAGCGGGCGGAGGTACCCCTGATGTCACAGATTCCCATCGCTGGAGCGGAGCAGAGGATTCAGATGTCCATGCTGCTGTGCGGTAGCCACGCCCCCCCTTGAACGCCATTTTTGATGAGATTGAAGAGATATACTGTATGTCAGCTGGATGATTTTATATTTTTGAAGGTCAGGGTAGTATTTAACCCTAAGCCTTTAAAGGTTTAGGTTTGTGAGTACAAAATAAACATTCTCCGATAAACTATTTGTTAAAATTTACACCCCAGAACTTTCAGTTTACAACTTTTAATGCTGCCAGTTCCTGTTCTCTAAGTGCTGCATCCCTGAACTTCTCGTCTTCACATAGAAAATTTAACAGTGCCATCTGGTGTCACTCTGTTAGTTTAGAAAGGTGAGATGGGGAGGAGGGAGAAGCAGGGGTGCCTTGCTACACTAGGCTATGGTGATGTTTGTTTCTATTGACACACACATAGCTTACGGAGATACAACTCTAGTGTCTGCATGCAAGATTGACTCCATAGGATGTTCCAAGAGAAAAGAGATACCCTGAAAACCAGTGGCAGTGGTCATGGCGCTAGTTTAAACAGGAAAAGATAAAGAAGCCGCATATTCAGTAAGTGATTAAATCTGCTGCTGAATGTGAAACATGTAAGGTTTATCACTTTAATGACTTGGTGGTTAAGGGGTTCACCTATGTATCAGCTTTTAGGTTTGGTCCACCTAATCCCACCTGGGTAACACACTGAAAAAACTTTTTGGGCGAATTTGTCACATATAGACTGTATGCATAGATTTTATATATTTTGACATAGAGTATAGTTGTGTAATAGTTTACAAAAGATTTTAATTTACAAATTTGCATCTTATTTTTATATTCCAGTCAGTTGCGGAGTCATACCATGAAACTAATAAGAAGAATTACATGTCAGAACCTCATTGTTGGTCTAGAAGTTTTATTGTTTTGCAGCCCTGATGAAGTGGGCTTCTTGAAATCCATGGAACACAAATCATTTTGATTAAATCACTACTGTGATAAATAAAGTGTATCAACGATATCTCTTTTTCCACAAACCTGGAGATGTTTTTCCAATGACCAAGTTAGAGTCTTAAATTGTTTGCATCATTTGCAAAGCTGAACAAAATCTTTAATTTTAATATATCCCTCAATATCCACAACATAAATCTACTTTGTGTCAACCAAATACCAACAAGTTGTTACCTTTAAAAAGTAGTGGTGACATCAGTGTGATGTACATAGCCTGTGCAGACAGCTGAGCTGTGGAAGGAACTCAGCAGGTCCACCCACTATACAGTATGTTGTCAGTAGAAAACCACAGAAGGGGACAGATACAAGACCAGCTATTTCACACATTGAGAGAGGGCAGTGGTGACTGGTCCAGGGCCAGATTAACAATGGGGCTGATGGAGCTGCAGCTCCAGGCCCCTTTCTCAAGATAGGCCCATTTGCCCATTTTTTTAAGAATTTTTTTTTTTTTTAAGATCGAATTTGGGGGGTTGTAGCTCGATGACCAGAGGTCACAGAAACCCCACATTTGGGGGTAGGCATGGGAAGAGCTACCCCACAACTGGTTAAAATATGGGACGGCTATCATTTATGGTTCCGGAGATACGGGCCTGCTTGCACAGCCTGTCAGAAGCTACATTCAGAGCGGCCAATATAAATACAAGCTGACACACTACAGCAGACTGATAGGATCACAGTGCTTATAATAATTATTTGTATATTACTCATGGTAATTAACCCCTTGCCACCCAGGCCAATTCTGACACTTCTCTACTACATGTAAAAATCATCATTTGTTTTTTGCTAGAAAATGACTCTATGGTGGTCTTTGCACTTTTTATGTTGCAGGGTACAGAGCTGCACGATTCTGGCTAAAATGAGAATTGCAATTTTTTTGCTTAGAAGATAGATCACGATTCTCTCACGATTGTTGCGGCGTAACATCATCTTTCACATAAAAAAAAAAAAAAAAAAAATGGGCTAACTTCACTGTTTTGTTTTTATGTTTTTTATTATTCATTGAAGTGGGAAAATGCAGTGTGACATAAAATATTGCAGCAATAGCCATTGTATTCCCTAGAGTCTCTGCTAAAATATATATAATGTTTGGCGGTTCCAAGTAATTTTCTAGCAAATAATATTGCTTTCTAACTTAAGAAACAAGTGTTGGACTTTAAGTGGTTACATTTAGTTACAATGTTAGTTAGTTACAATGTTTCATTTTGTTTACAAACTTCGCAGACTGCCCAGATTTGTTCTTTACACACAGAAGTGTATCCCTTTGATCTAAGAAGGAAGTGTCAGTTACAATGTTTCCTGTTAAAAACTTGGCAGACTGCCCAGATATTTTCTTTTGATAGCTGAAAGTCTCTCCACTTGTTATATGAAAGAATCAGCAAACTCTGCATTGAAGATCGTCAGGGGGGTTGAATCGAGATCAAGATTTTTTTAACGATTAATTGTGCAGCTCTAGCACGGTATTTGCTCAGCAATTTTTCAAACATGTTTTTTTGGAAAAAAATGTTTCATTCATTAAAAAAACAGTTAGTTAGTTAAGTTAGCACAATTTTTTTTGGTATCCTAAGCGATGCTTTACATTTTTTTAGGTTACATGTTTAGAGTTACAGAGGAGGTCTAGTACTAGAATTATTGTTCTCGCTCTAATGATTGTGGCGTATGTAACCTGCGTGTATCTGGCTCTGATACTACCAGTGCCTACCCAGCCACTGACTAGTATCTCTCCCCAGCCTGTCCCCACACACCCTCTCACCTGCTGACCTGTGGATGGGGGAATCACTCCTGCAGTGTTATTGTGTTCTGCCAGTGCGTACAATGATCAGTGTTGCTAACTTTAGCTGGCAGCACTGATTGTTTTAAGAAAAAAAAAAACAGGCTGGTTGTACTCAAGTTGATTAATAGATTGACTTGTGTAAAACCAGCTAGCCCATACATAGATTGACTATGGCTGGTCTCTGCATAATTGGCGTAATTTCAATCCATGTATGACCCGCTTAACCACTACTCAGTCCCTAAATATCCTTCCACTCCTGTACATAGTGCTCACTGTCATACTCTCCACACTCCTCTCCTGTACATAGTGCCCACTGTCATACTCTCCCCACACTTCTCTCCTATACATAGTACCCACTGTCATACCCTACACACTCCTCTCCTGTACATAGTGCCCACTGTCATACCCTCCACACTCCTCTCCTATACATAGCGCCCACTGTCATACCCTTCACACTCCTCTCCTGTACATAGTGCCTGCTGTCATACACTTCTCTCCTGTACTTAGTGCCCACTGTCGCACCCACCACACTCCTCTCCTGTACATACTGCTCACTGTCATACCCTCCACACTCCTCTCCTATACATAGTGCCCACTGTCATACCCTCCACACTCCTCTCCTATACATAGTGTTCACTGTCATACCCTCCACACTCCTCTCCTATACATAGAGCCCACTATCATACCGTCTACATTCCTCTCCTGTACATACTGCCCACTGTCATACCCTCCACACTCCTCTCCTGTACATTCTGCCCCATCATACCCTCCACACTTCTCTCTGGTACGTACTACCCTCTGTCATACCCCCTCACTCTTCCTGTACATACTGCCCATTGTCATACCCTTCACACTCCTCTCCTGTACATAGTGCTTTTTTCCGTACCCTTTGTACTCCTCTCCTGTACATAGTGCCCACTGTTAGACCCTCCACATTCCTCTCCCTCACCTGCACATACTTCCCACTTATATACCGTCCATACTCCTCCCCTATGTCGCTTACCCACAAAAACAGTTCTTTAAAATTATACTGAATATCCTCAATGTTACCAGCTCTAGAATGGACACACTTTTGTTAGTTCAACTAAAGGAAATCTCAGTTCTCATATTTGTTCTGCCCCATTATTGGTACTCATTTAATTTTGTGATTACTACTATGATGTATAGAGGAACATTGGGGATCTCAGCTACTCTAAATATAGCACTTATATAAAAAAGTGGCCCTGAAAATATTTTTTAAATGTTGGCAACTGTGCACTTAGGCACTGCCCAAGGGCCACCGTCCACGGGGTCAGTAGGGGGCCCCATGAGAGGATCCTGTGATAATAAAGCGGTAGTAAACTTTCCTGACATTACTACTTTTTAGAGGCCCTGGGGTAGGTTATGCCACAACGTACAAGTATGCACAGCATATTAGCACATTAGTGTACACTTCATTTTCAGACTGAGCCCTCCAGTGCTGCGATGAATCAGGCGGGGCCTGGACACTTCCATCTTCACCCGGTCTTCCTTCTGGGTTCTGTGCCATTGGTCACTTGCCTTGGCTGGGCTGCGTTCATGTCATTCCCACGCATTTATTTATTATTTATTACACCCCATTCACACCTCCGCGACAAAACGCCCGACGCCGGCCGCTCGTGCGGCTGAAGGGGAGAATTCCCATTGCTGTCTATGAGATGGTTCACATCTCATAGACGCCGTACACCTGCGGCATGAAAAAAAGTCCCGGACCCTTTTTTTCAGGCGGCATTTGCGTTCGGCCATACAAAGCAATAGGAAGGATTTGTAAAAAAAAAGTTACACTATTCGCGGCAAAATACGCCGCGTACGCGGCGTTACTTGTCGCGGAGGTGTGAATGCAGCCTAAAAGGCCCCACCAAAATCCTCAGCACCAGGCCCATGATGTTCTTAATCTGGCCCTGGACTGGTCCTTACTACAGGAAGCTCCTGCACAGAAGAAAACAATTCACACTGGACTACTGCACAGATCTGGAAGAAATACAGAAAGCATATCAAGAAATTCAAAATTCATTTAGTTTAGTTTAATTTAGTTTAATTTATAAATTTTCAAATAAATTCCACATTTTCAGAATGATTTGAATTCGGATCAGTCGAAAAATAATGGACCGATTCGAATTCTGTGTGAAGAATAGCTGGGGTGAAGTAGGTCTCCGTGTTTTTAACAACCGATGCCTCATCAGCTGTCACATGCTTCCTCACTGAGAGCTGAAATGTAAACAAAAGAATGCTTGCAATAGAAAAAACAGAAAAAGCTGCCTGGGGTCCCCCTCCAAATCCATGCCAATTTTTTTTTTAAACGGCATGGGTCCTCCCCAGAATCCATAACAGACAGAGCATGCAACTTGGCTAGCCCAGGAAAGGGCGGATGAGTGAGTTCTCCCTGTTCTAACCAATACCAGGTCACATGCCCTCAACATAGGGCCCCCCAGCCCCCGCCCCAAAGCACCTTGTCCCCATGTTGATGGGGATAAGGGCCTCTTCCCCACAACCCTGGGCTGTGGTTGTGGGGGTCTGTGGGTGGGGGGCTTATCGCAATTTGGAAGCCCCCTTTAAGAAGGGGGCACCCAGATCCTGCCCCCTCCCTATGTGAATGAGTATGGGGTATGAATTACCAAAAAAAGTATAAACAAGTGAATAAAGACAGTACACAAGTTTTTGACAATTCCTTTATTAAAAATAAAAAAATTAAAAACAATGACCCCCGATGTAGATCCATAATCAAGCATGCCGCCCACCGCACCAACGGACCCCCCAAAAAAAACCTCTGGTATCGTCAAAGGCTCCCCGCCATCTGACATTTCTTATAGAGCTAATGGGCGAAGTCAACTGATGACATCATTGGGTGACTCCGCCCCTTAGCTGTTTAAGAAATGTCAGGCAGAGGAGCAGGCAGTTGGTGGGAGCCTTCGACGAGGCTGGAGTTTTCTTTTTTTTCTGGTCCGGCGGTGCGGCAGGCGGCGAGATTGATGATCATGTTTGGATAAGGGTCTGGTATAGATTTTGGAAGGGGGACCCAACACCGTTTTAAAAAGAAAAATTGCTAATGAGTCATCAGTTGTTAAGGACGCAGCAGCCGGCTTCCCAGCCCACTCCTTAACATCCAGCCATTCTTCACGCAGAATTCAAATTGGTAGATTATTTTTTGACCAATCTGAATTTGAATAGTTCCTAAAATTTGGAATTCATTAGAAAATGAATAAACAAAGCAAAATTAAACACATTTCAATAAAATTCATTACTATTTAATTTGGAGATTCGGATACATCAGTGCCTCCTCATCAATGCTGCCTATGAGTGCTGCCTATCAATTCTCCTCAGTGCCATCTATCTGTGCCCTTCAGTGCCGCCTTTTAGTGCCCATCAGTTCGTCGATCAGTGTTGCATTACAGTGCAGTTTAATCAGTGACTCCTTATCAGTGCCCATCAGTGACGCTTCATCTGTGCTGCCTCATCAGTGCCCATCAATGCAGCCTATAGTTACCCATCAGTGCAGTCTCATCAGCGCACAGCAGTGAGAGAAAATTTTATTTTTTTGCTATTTTTTTAGCAGAAACTAAGAAAAACATTTTTTTTCACAATTTTCAATTTTTTTTATTTGTTTAGCAAAAAAACAAACAAAAAAACAGTGTTGATTAAATACAACCAAAACAAAGTTCCATTTGTGTGAGTACAGTGTTGCGTGACTGCACAATTGTCATTCAAAGTGCGATAGCACTTGCACTGGCCTGGGCAGGAAGGGGGTAAAAGTGCCCAGTAGGCAAGTGGGTAAAAAGACCCCCACACTAAATACTCACTTACACCAGGGTTCAGATCTCCACCATCCCACCTCCCCACAGTTTTGACCATTTTTATTTTCCTACACACATATATATATGTGCACAAATTATTACACAAAGCATTGTATTTTTGTGACAACAGCATCATTAATTTCACACAGTTGGCAAAGACAAACATAATTCTTTTAAGTCCAATGAAAGAATATTTTTTTTTTCCCTGAATCTCACTGACCCGATCGCCTTGACATTATTTGGCCTTGCCCTTTTACCAGAATAATCATTATTTTTACATTTGCTTTAATATTTATGCTAATTAATACACGCATCCTGTACTGAAAGAACAGTGCTGAACTATGGTCGCTAATAAAATTTAATCTGCAGAACATTATTGATTTCTTTCTCCTCTGAAACATTATTGTCACTTAGTTCAGCAATTTCGGGTCAGGAATACTGGGAGGTGTAAATTTTAACTGTTTCTTATTCTGGTAAGTGTAGCAATTCCTGATAGTCACCGCATTTTTTTTTTCCTTTTTACCATATACTTACCAGTAGTCCCTAACATTCAGCCCCTGAGATCTCTTTGTGAAATGAATTTATAGCAGTTACTGAAAATCTAATAACAAATAGCAGCTTTCCTTCTATTCTCCCAGTCACCTCATACTAGTCTCTGATGCATTTACTTTATATTCCACATTTGTCATAATTATATTCTTCGTTCTTTTTGCGAGAAGGCTCATTTTCTAGAATGAAGCAAAAAGAGGGGGGGGAAAAAAAGAGGCAAAAATGCTATTAAGTTAAAGATATCAGCACAGTCAAACTTCAATTTCTCTCTCTTACTTCATTATGTTATTATGCTTTTAAAGTAAAAAGGTATGACTTCTAGCTGGAAAAAGATACAGCATGGTAAATTACATTTTATATTAAGAAAACTTGACTAACATTGTCTTCAAGAACGTTCTCAATTATGCCTTTTATATTGTTTTGTGTGTGTTGAGTGTGCCTTGTAAAATTGTGATTTAAACATTGCCTTTCTAAAACAGAAGATATTCAGGATTCATCACATTCTTACAAACCCCCAAGTAATTGCTGATTGAAAGAAAAACTCAAAGGTTAATAAATGGATATGTTAAAAGTAGACATGTGCACTGCAGAAAAATGTGTTTGTTTCCGTTTCATTCGTTCTTTTATTTTTTCGTTTTTTTTTCCGAACGACTGAGCACTTGTCAGTTAAAATAACGCAGTGCCGTATCACAAAAAATTACCTGGTCAGGAAGAGGGGTCAACCTTGTGGGGCTGAAAAGGTTAAAATGGAACTCCAGACAAACAGTTTAATGCATCAGTAAAAAACATATACTGTATGTTTACTGTTTTAGCTGTATTTTTCCCAGCCTCGGATCATCCTGCTACCTTCTGGTTTAGCAATATTACTACCTTGACCAGTCTTATTTCCACATAAGCTTAGGTTCTTTGGATGGACGTGATGATGCTTATTTACTATCCATTGAGGAGGCTAGGAGGGTATAGGCAGGGCCGATATGCCCTATAGGCTTACTATGCAAGCCGCTTAGGGCCCCTGCAAAGTTGCGGAGGGCCCCCCAAATTACTTGAGGCCCCACCTGGTGAGAAGTCATTTTCAACCCCTCACCTCGCTTCTCAACTCGCTGGCTGCATAGGAGAAGAGGTAAGTAGTCAGCACCCCCCATTTCTCACTTTAATGTAAGATGTAATTTCCGATATGAGAACACCCCCTCCCCCCGCGTCTAAACTTTAATCTTTAATGTGATTTTGCTTAGGGCCCCAGGGAGGTCAGGATCGGCACTGGGTATAGGTGACATAGGAAGCTGAATAACTAAAATTGGATGATGAATGAATCCATTAGAAACTTCTCTATTCATTTAAAACCTTTACCCTAAGGCTGGGTCTGGTGCGTCCCCGTTCACCGTTTTAGATCCGATTTCAGCCCCACTTTTTTGCTGAATTCGGACCTGAAATGGAGCACCGGAGCCGATGTGGAGATATGTGAATCAGCTCCATAGACAGCCGATCACAATCTCCTGCTATGCAAATTGGATGCAATTCTCCGTAGTGTGAACCCAGCCTAAAAGAAAAGTACTATTGCTGCTTGTGTCACTGCAGTGTGAGCTGGAGTTTGGTTTCAGTTTGTTAATGTTATACATCAATTTAATACTACCCTCCTTTCAGATTAACAATGCTGCAGTCCAAAGGTGTCACCTGTGTTCTTTCATCAAGTGTGGGACACTTTAATACAGGAGGTGTGTTGCTGGCCAGATCATCAGGTGGCAAAAAAGCCCAAAAAAACCACTCAAAAACAAATGCAGCCACTGTATCTAAGGATTAGTAAGCTACAATATATACATTTTTTTGTTTTTTGTTTAATACCACAACCACTTCAGCCCCGGAAGTTTTTACCCACTTCCTGACCGGCCATTTTTTGAGATACAGCACTTTGTCGACCCAGCCTAAAATATATATATTTGTAGGGGGCCCAGAGGTCCCCAGGGCAACCCCCCCCCAATTCGTGGCACCCCCCGCTTCTCAATTCACGACAGCCCCCCCCCGGTTCTCTGCTCCAGGGGTCCATGCCTGAAGCTGTGTAAGGGGCCCCATAATTCCTGATGGTGGCCCTGCCTGGCTGACATTCCTTCTGGCTCCAGACCCCGCTTGCTGTTCCACTATGCTGTTCTCTGGCTCTGACATTTGGCTTATCTGACTATCTGTTTTGGTTCCTGAACTCTGGCTATGTTTTGACTACGATTACTCTGTTTACCTTTTATTATTATTATTAAACAAGTGTGATTTAACTGTGCTTCTGTCTTGGTCTGATTCATGGCTTCTGACACTCCTCCCCTGACAGAATGGGGATCTGTCTGTTTACATTGACAGAACCCCATTCTGGCTCTCTGTTGAGGGATCGTGGGTGGCCGGCGGACATCGCGGCCTCCGGCCATGCCCATCAGCTCGCGCCTCCCACAGCTCTTAAAGCGGCAGACGTACACCTACGTACCCCTATGTTGTACCGACGTACACATACATTCCGCAGCTGTGCCAACCTACCGTCAGCTTCTGGTTCGGCAACAGGTTAATTAACCTTATAAGTGCTTTGCCTTTCTAACACAAAGTATGGTGTGTTATTTCCAGGACCATGAAACACATGAACTACAGTACCAAAGGTTTCTTCTAAAAATTCTTGTGTTTTGTTTCACCGCAAATGCATCTAATATTTATAAGAAAGAAGCTCTGGGGTCAATATGCACAGTTATCAACTGCGCTCTTTGATGCTAAGTACCCAATTCACACCTTTTGCAGACATAACAAAATCGCAGCCTAGAATAAGGCAGTATATATGTCTTAGTCTAAGATAACAGATTGCAGCTCTTTGATATTCCTACCTCAAACCAATACCGCATGATTAACATAGCTCCCAACACTGATCCGTCAAAATATTCTAACAATCTCGCAAGACCTTTTATATTTCAGGTTTCCACTTGTGTTTTACTTTTCCCAAAAGGCTGATGAGTTATACAGCTTCTCTCCTCCTCGTGTTTGATTTATAGACTGAGAACCTTGGGCATACAGATCTGTCAGCAGGAGAAGTAACTCTGGCAGTGGAGGTTAATGGAACAGTGAGGTTAATGGTGTCTAATACTTCTTTGTGTTTTCATACTGCAAGCAGCCCTATAGAGAAATAACTGTTCAGCTCAGAGAATTACAATTCTCATCATAGAGTAATCAGCTCCTGAGATCTTTCCAGTGCATACTGAATGATATCAAACACTTGGCTACTCATTTCATTTACAGCCCCAAGTGCGTCTGTCCCATTGTATAGAGAACACTTCCCTTGTGACAGATGTCAAGGATGTGTACGATATATCAGTCAGTACAAATGCTCTATCCATATTATGTTTAAGGCAGCTGCATAAGTCAAAGAATTTCAATAATAGCAACAACGAAAATGTAATCCTTGAAAGAGATAGGAGAGTCTATAGAATGGATGTACTGTGATACAGAAGGAAATTAAGTTCTTTAGAAAGACTCCATTTAGAGATAGCATCACCTGAATGTAAAGGCACGGCTACTTCTGATTCTTCTGATTTAGTTGCATTTCTCAAGAAAAAAGGCAATACTATTTTTAAGTAAAAGGCTCCCTGCACTTTAAATAGTTTTTTTAAAAGCCCCTTCTGCATGAAGAAAGCATAATTTAAAGTAAATCTTTCATTAAGCTTACATTAGGAATCACACAGGCACACGCTGAGTATTGTTGTTCAAGTGATACTGCGCTGGTCTAAAAATTTTGTGGAAATTAAATTGATTTAAATAATAACACAATGTAAATAAATGAATATATATAGTTGCTGCTGCAGCAAAAAAATGTTGGATAAACATCAAGTGCAAATATAAAATAAAATTATGCTGCGCTGCTGTGGTATGACTTAAATACAGTTTCTATCCCAATTGTATCACAAAATTAGAGATATAACCGTATATATATACAAACAATGAAAATAAAGTGACTTAGTGCACACAATAAAGTGCAATCAATATTGAAAAAAAGTCCCAAAGAGATTTCAACAAAACTCCAAATTCTGTGCGGACATGAATGCCAGAAAGGAAGGTGCTGAAAGTAGTGTCCAAGTAGCAGGATAGATAAGAAAGCCACCACCTCCTATCTATATCCTGCTTACCGGATGGGATGGATCCCTATAATGAGGAATCAAATGCGCTTGTGGCTTTACAGCCCAGATGGCAATCAATCGATCCAGCAAGCAAAGGGTCCTCACTTCTTAGTAGGCAATCTAGCTTTCCCCTTTATGTTCACATTACCGCTCTCCAACAAGTCACCATGTAGATATCCAAAAGGAAAAAAGAATCGACATAGAGCAGTATTGCAAACAAAGCTGATTTAATAAGAAAATGTCAGTTTCACTCACATTTGGTGGAATAACAGTAAGCGTTTAAATGTCTCTAGCCGGCCGGCTTTCTCGTATCGCTCGTTCCTTCCGGATGGCGATGAGGTACACACAATAGTGGCGTCAGCACGCCGCTCCTCCCTACGCCGTTTCGTCCTATCGTAGACTTCTTCCAGGGGCACGAGCGGCGTGCTGACTCGCCACTTGATATTCGTTAGCAACGCCCTAGGTCCGCCCAGTTCTGACATCATGTGACCTGGCGTGCCGATCCGCTGAGTATTCCTGTACTATTCACATGCGATGCAACTTTGGCCTTTTCATTTTGAATGGGCTCATATTGCACTGCAATGCATCAAAAGTAGTGTATGCACAATTTACGACAGCCAGGCAACTATCATTTTCAAAAGGAGAGGTCAGAAACAGTAGCCTTCATCTTTCTCTTATAACAAGTTTCCTTAACCACTTGCCGACCGGGCCATAGCCAAATGACGGCTACAGTGCAATCGGCTAGTTCTGGGAGGTCCTCCGGACCTGGCGCATCGCCGATCGAGGTAAGAGACGATGATGGCTGCCCTTTACCATGTTTTCGCTCCATCCAATAATGGCTCATGTCAGGTTCAGCTCTCTCCTCACATGGTCTCTGGAGTGCCCACAGCGATGATCTGTGCCAATTAATGCCACATCCATGCCTCATATATGCCCATCCATGCCTCATACATGCCACATTTGTGCCTCAAACATGCCCATCCGTGCCTCATTTATGCCTCATTAGTGCCTCATTCGTGCGTCAAACATGCCCATCCATGCCTCATAAATTCCCATCTGTGCCTCATACATGCCCATCTGTGCCTCATACATGCCCATCCTTCCCTCATAGAATGCCCATCCCTTCTTAATACATGCCCATCCGTGCCTCACACATGCCCTCATACATGCCTATCCGTGCCTCATACATGCACATCCATGCCTCATATATTAACATCCATGCCTTATAGAATGCCCATCCATTCCTCATACATGCCCATCCGAGCCTCATACATGCCCATTCATGCTTCACCCGTGCCTCATATATGCCCATCTATGCCTCATATATGCCCATACAGGCCTCACCCGTGCCTTATACATGCCCATCCATGCCTCATACATGCCCAAGCCATGCCTCATCCAAAGCCTATTCATTCCTCATCTGTGCTATCCATGCCTCATCTGTGCTCCATCCATGCCACATTAGTGCTCATCCATGCCTCATCCATGCCACAACTGTGTCCATCCATGCCACATCCGTGCCCATCCATGCATATTCATGCCACATCACTGCTCATCCATTCTTCATCAGTGCTTACCTGTGCCACATCCGTGCCACATCAGTGCTCGTCCGTGCCACATCACTGCTCATGCATGCCTCATCCATGACACATCGGTGCCTCATCCATGCCACATCACTGCTCATGCATGCCTCATCCATGACACATCGGTGCCTCATCCATGCCACATCACTGCTCATGCATGCCTCATCCATGACACATCGGTGCCTCATCCATGCCTCATCAGTGCTCATCCTGACGGTGCTCCCTGCATGTTGGGCCTCTGTATGTATGTAATAATAATGTATTTTGGGGTGTAATTTTTGCTATGTACATGCTATTAGTTAAAAATATGCTATAAATTGACCACTTTGTGTAATAAAAAATATGCTTTCATTTCTTTCCAAAACTTGTGGAAAAAAATTACAAAAGACTAATTATGCCTTCTAAATTATGTGTTGGGGTTTTTGCTTTCCAAAGTGGGATCGTTTTGTGGGCATTTCCATTGTCCTGGTGCTTCAGGGCTTTCAAAAGTGTAATAGTTAGGAATTAATTTAAATGTTTAATTTATGTCCCTAAAACACCTGACAGTGCTCCCTACATGTTGGTCCTCTCTATGTGGCCTGGCTGAAAAAAAAGTCTCAGGCCTCGTACACACGACTCGAACATGTCTGCTGAAACTGGTCCGCGGACCAGTTTCCGCGGACATGTTCGGTTGTGTGTAGGGCCGACCGGACCGGATTCCTGGCCTAGCGGACAGGTTTCCAGCGGACAAATGTTTCTTAGCATGCTAAGAAACATGTCCGCTGGAACCATGTCCGTCTGACATCTCCGATGGTCAGTACGACTCATCGGACATGTCCGCTCGGCCGAAATCCCTCGCATGCGTCAAAGTGATTTGACGCATTCGTGGAAGCATTGAACTTCCGGGGTCGCGTACGTCGCCGTGTCATCATCGCCGCAACGTCGTCGCCACGTCACCACATATCCTGTCTGCTAGACATGTGCAGACTGGAATATTTTGTTTAGTTTTTTCGTTTTCGTTTGGAAAATAAATTTATTTAGTTACTCCCGAAAATCGTTTTGATTTATTTCGTTGGGGAATAGCTTTCGTCCGAAAATCCAATAATACTTGGTTTCTGTCGAATGGGCAAAAGAATATTCGACGGAGCGTCGAATATTTTTGGTTTCTGTCGATTGTTCAAACTAATATTCGACGGAACGTCGAATCTTTACGTTGAATCGTACATTTCCGTTCGAATATTCCGCCTACAAGAATTCTAATGTTGTATGACTAGTAATAATGTCGAATCTATTCTCTATAATGTCGAATCTATTTTCTCATAAATCAAAATCTATTCTCTGTAATGTCGAATCTATTATTTCTATAGTGTCGAATCTTTTCTCTATAATGTCGGATCTTTTCTCTATGATGTCGAATATTTTCCCTATAATGTCGAATCTTTACCGCAACGAAAACGAAAATAAAGCATTTTTTATGTCGGATCTTTCGGTTTTCGTTTCTTGCACTTTCGTTATCGTTTGTTAAAACGATAACGAAAAAAACTGATTTTCGGACGAAAATGCATTCTAACGAAAACGAATGCACATGTCTACTGTCCGCGGGGAATTTGGTCTGATGGTGTGTACAGCCATCAGACCAAATGATCCCAGCGGACATGTCCGATGAAAACGGTTCGGCGGACCGTTTTCATCGGACTGGTCCCGTCGTGTGTACGAGGCCTCACACATGTGGTTTCACCATACTCAGGAGGAGTAGTATAATGTGTTATGGGGTGTAGTTGCAAGTATGCATATGCCATGTGAGACACATAGCCTGATTTTTTATTTTTGCTTGAAAAAAAAAATTATTGCAGGTTTCGAAGTTAACAGTACATAACAGAGCCTATTATGAAATGTCTTGACACAACCTCTAGACCAGGTATATGCAATTAGCGGACCTCCAGCTGTTGCAAAACTACAAGTCCCATCATGCTTCTGCCTCTGAGTGTTATGCTTGTTGCTGTCAGAGTCTTGCTATGCCTCATGGGATTTGTAGTTCTGCAACATCTGGAGGTCCGCTAATTGCATATCCCCGCTCTAGAAAGTAAACTGGTTTTGTATAATGGCAGGGCTGAACTGATCAGATGTTTTCAAAAGTTAATTGATGGTGAGGAATAAGATTTCCATTGCAAGATGATGGCTTTGCGTGCATAATAAAGTAATATTCACAAAAGAGTCCTAACTGCTCAGCTAGGAGCCATGAGATCTACAAGCCCCAGCAAACATATTTCCACCTTCAATGGAATCTAAACCACAGTGACTGAATGAATGTGGTAACCTCATTCTAAAAGGTTTCGACCAGGGAACAGCTCCAAAAAATATGTATAAAGTCTGCCGCAAGGCATGGTACACCTCCAGCAGGAATCTGAAATAGATGGGTATATTCTGTGTAGGCGCATGGGTGTAAAATACACTCTATGCATACTTTTGAACTGGACCAGTAAGGTCCCTGGCCGAGACCAGTTGTGGAAAGGAGCACTCCCATAGGTCTTCCCACTCTTCCGTGTCCATTTCAGGGAAGTCCCTCACCCATTTAGCTTTTAGAGCTTCTAGTCCCGTGTGCACATTGGGCAGTAACGTTTTATAAATGTTGGACAAGGGCTTGGAGATAGATTCATCCCTTACCAAATCTTCTATAGTCAATGTATATAGGGCCACTTAGGAATGCTCAAATTGCGTATTGAAGGCATGCCCAAATTGCCGAAACCGAAACAGACGTGAGTTAGGGAGGTTGTTTTTCTGTTTTAGTTCAACGACTTGTAATTGGCCCCCAGAACATATTTGGTCCACATATTTAATACCTTTGAGTGCCCACAGACAAGGATCAGGTATTAAGGTATCAGGTACCTCTTCCGACTGTAAAGGGGATGAGAGAACACCGCCCAATTTAATCTGTGCTGTTGGATATTTATATATAATTTCCATCCACCCGCGGAACCCAACCCCAAAACCCAGGGCTTCTAAAACCGAGGACATGTAAGGCCAGGTCACTGAGTCAAATGCCTTCTCTATGTCCAACCTCACCAGGACCCAAGTGGATGAATCAGACTAAGGCAGCTGTAAATGTGTAAAAGCTCTGCGTAGGTTAATATCTGTAGATTTCCCTGGCATGAAACCAATTTGATCAATATTAACCAGAGACGGGAGGATTGATTGCAACCTTCCTTGCTGTTCTGTTTGTTCCTGTTCTTATAGGTTGTCAGGTGGTTTCTTCTCTGTCTGGCGAGTTATCCCTTGAAGGTAGAAGCACCTGTGCCATTGCCGAGGAGAGAAGAAAGGAGCCCAACACGGCGTACCTACAGACAACTTGGACAAAATAACAATAGGATACAGCAAACAAATACCCCTATTATGCCAAGAATATGCAGACATTATAACAGATTCTCACCATTACAACAATTCCCACAGGAAACACCACACGGAGAACCCCAGTTTAGACGAGATTTTTTTCCAGGGGCCAACCACCAGCAGTAAGGAATGGATCTTTCCAGCCACAGAGATGGAACAGACCATTCAGATACCCACCCCAAAATCAATATCAAGGGGACCCCCGACAGCAAGGGGGGCAACAGTGGTGGAATCCAAGAGCATCCAGAAACAGCGGGCGACGAATGAACGACAGGGAACCCAAATGGGAAGAGAGGAGAGAACCGACATACAGACCCCAAAGATGGGAAAGAGGAAACGGACAAGAGGAAAACGTGGGGGCATCAAGAAAAAGAAGGCGAGAATATTAGGGGGAGGAATTTTTAATTTAAGTGATACGGTTTTTAATGAAGAGGAAATTAAAGTTTTAGATTTAGGATTGAAATATGCCCCTGATAAGAAATTGGATACATTTGAAACCTACATAGACCTACATAAATTTGTGAGGAAGATGAATATTAAGAAATTCTTTGCTAATAAAGAAATAAGGAAAGAGGAAAACACCACATTATACAAACATTCTAATTTGAGGAACAACTCAACTTTTAACCCAAAGACACAGCAAAATGAAAGTCTCATCGTTTTTAAGAAAATGGTGGAAGATGATATCAGGAAACTAAAAGTACAAAGGTCTAAAAGAAACAATATTTGGAAAACGATAAAGGAAATAGAGAAAAAGAAGAACATCATTATCAGACCAGAGGACAAAGGGGGGGGGGGGGGGGCTGGTCATTCTGAATAAAAAAGATTATGAACTTGAAATGAAGAATCTTTTGAGTGTACCAGACACATATAAAAAGTTGAGAGGAAATCCTAAGGGTGAATATGAAAAGAAACTAAAAATGTTTGTTAAAAAAGGGGAAGATAGGGGCATCCTTACCAAAAAGGAAGCCACGTTCCTCACACCCAAGGCGGCAAGGACACCTGTTATATATTATGTCCCTAAAATACATAAAGATCAATGCAAGCCACCAGGAAGACCAATAATCAGTGGCATTGATTCACTATTCTCTAGATTAGGTGCCTATTTGGATGTTTTTTTACAGCCATTAGTAAAAGAAGGGAAGTCTTTTTTAAAAGATAGTAGACAGCTAATTGAGGAATTAAAAAACTTTGAGGTGGAGGAAAATGATATACTAGTAACCACAGATGTGAATTCCCTATATACAATTTTGGTGCAAGAGGATGGACTACAGAGTGCAGAATGGGCATTATATAAATACACAGATATGAAAGATGAACAAATTAAATACATTAGTGAGGGGCTACAGCTAGCCATGAGCCACAATTACTTTTGGCATTAGGGAGAATTCTTCACACAAACCAAAGGTGTAGCGATGGGGGCAAAGTATACACCCAGTAGCAAACATCTTTCTAAATCATTGGGAGGAAGAGCACATTTAAAGTGTAGAAAGGAAGAACCTGAGGCTATACCGTAGGTATATCGATGATATTATCATTGTTTGGAGAGGATCGGAAGAGGAACTGCAAAGCTTCTTTGATGAAATAAACCAAAATGCATATGGCATGATTTTCTCGGGAACTTGGAATAAACAGTCCATAGATTATCTAGATCTCCAACTGTTCAGAAACAATGGCGCTATTAATACCAGGACCTTTTTAAAAAAAACGGATCGTAATGGATACATACCAACAAACAGTTGTCACCACAGACAGTGGATAGGCAACATTCCAAAGGGGCAGTTGATGAGACTTTACCGCAACTGCAGTAATATCAATGATTATGAGACTCAGGCAGACACTATTATAAACAAATTTGTGGAAAATGGATATAAGAGAAATGAACTACTGACACTGAAAGAAAATGTGAAGAAAATTAATAGAAATTCAATGATAGAAGGTACATAAAAAAATAAGATATCAAAAAATAAACGTATCTACATGGCATTTTTAACAGGATACAACATACAGCACAAATCCCTGGAAGCCATAATAAAAAAACACTGGCCTATTTTGCAATCTGGCAAAGTATTGAAAACCATCATACCCACTAGACCCTCTTTTATATACAGAAGGGCACCGAATCTACGAAATCGGCTTGTTCATAATGCCCTGGACCCTCCAAAGCAAATTAAAATCTTTAAGCACCTCAAAGGATTTTTCAAATGCAGCACATGCTTACCCTGTAGGGTAAGCAAGAAAATGAATTGGAAACAAGTGAAGTTCACCTCTTTAGCTAATGGATCTGAACATAACAAAAACTGATTACATGCAAAAGCACCCACGTAACTTATGTCATTGAATGTCCATGCCGGAAGCAATATGTGGGCAGAACCACAAGAGAGTTATACATCAGAATACGGGAACACATAACCAATATCAAAAACAGGTTTAACAAACACAGTGTTTCCAGACATTTCAGAGATTACCACAACTGGGACCCCACATGTATGATCTTCTATGGAATTGATAAGATTAAGGGACATTGGAGATGGGAAAATAAAAAGATTAAAGTATCTCAGAATGAGACCCGATGGATTTTTCAGCTAGACACTCTCCATCCCTCAGGCTTGAACATAGATCTAGATCCTAACTGTTTCCTAACCAATTTTTAAAGTTTTAACACTTTATTCTATATTTTACCTAATTACCATTTCATTAGGTTTTATAATTATCTTCCACCTAAGACACTTCCAATTTTATCACACAAATATTTTATTTATTTTTTTATTTTTATTTTATATTTTTTTAAATATATCACCACATTTCATGTTATTGATTCATGTATATTCTTATTCCTGGTTTATTTTCACCTTAATTGATGTAGGAAGATAATAGGGTTAGTGCATCACCATGGCACATATATATTTAATATATTCAATTTTTTTAACCTAATTTTTAACCAATTTTTTGAGCTTGTTGTTATCCGTCTTAATATAGCACATCGTGACCTGGGGATTAGAGGTTACAAGATTCCAGTAACACATAGCATGTTTTACAACCTTGTATTGATCTGTGTCTCCAAAAATAATTTAAACGGCCGTCAGGCTAATACTAACAATTATAGGAAGTAAGACTTATGTCTCCAAAATCCCAACAAACATGGCCACTGCCTGACTATTTGTGGTCTTCGGTCTTCAAAAACCTACCCAAAATGGTGGGCGATCTATTTCAGGCTCCAGTCTTCAATATCACACCCAAAATGGTGGAAGACAGATCACAGTCTGCTATAAAAAGGAAGTGAAAGTGACGCTCAGCGTGTTCCAGATGAAGTCACACAACGAAACCGGTAGAACACTCTACGAACGTCACATCGTTTCCAGGCATCAGACTTTTGTCAACATTATATGCCATACTGTTTTTGTCTACATGTGAGTACCCATTTTTCGTTTATTTAAATAAAGTATAAAACGATACTACACTATCTGGGGCTCCTTTCTCTCCTATGTATGGGCTATTACTGGACTAACATCATCAGTGCAGGGGGACGCGTAACATCCAGAGGGCTACACAGTGGCCTATGCTGTGAAGGCACCAGACCCTAAGAAGGGGTGAAAAAGTTGGTGAGTGCGGGGTGTATAAGAGCACGGATTGCAGTGATCACGGCATACAAGAGCACGAAGCACTTTTAGAATCACTCAGCTTTTGGCAATTGGATTTGTTTACTTCCAATAAGGACGTTATATTGCACTGAAAAAACACATTTTTTTTTTCAGCACATCTCTTAAAGGGTTAACATAGGTACCCTAATGGTACAGGAATTTCACGTTTTGCACATTTTCTTTACCTAGCAGTGTTTACATAGGCACAATAGCACTTTAATTTGCACAGCACTGTGATATATATTTTATGTAATTTTTTTATTTATTTTCATAGCTGCATTTATGATATACACTGTGGAATCATTCTAGTAATTTAGGCACTTGGCAGTGGCACTTTGAATCATTTAGCACTTTGTGTTTAATTTTCACACTGCACCTTACACTAGGAGCCTCTTTTATGGAGCATTTGTCTCCGTAGGACCAGCGCCAACTCTACTTTCTTTTTCTTCTCAACAGATAAATATATAGATTCCAACTTTTCAAATTCGAATTTGAAAACTAATCGAAAAGTCTTTGAAAATTATTCGAAAACTATTCGAATTCGAATTGTATCCAATTTTTTTTCATTTAAATTCGGTACTATTGTAATTTTAGAAATTGGGAAACATCTGAATTTCCGAAAATTTTTAATTCGTCCGAACTTCAATTCGGAACAAAACGAACCGCACATGTTTAGTAAATTGTAGACATGTGCACACTGAAATATTTTGTTTTCGTCCGCAATTAAGTTTATTTTACTCCCGAAATTTGTTTTTATTTATTTTATTTCATTATAAAATGCATTCGTCTGAAAATCCGAATTAATTAAGGTCGAATCTGTCAATTGAAAGCTTATGGTGTCTGTCGAATGTTCTAAGAAGGTTCGACGGAGCAGCTAAACTGTACAATGCCGCAATCACACATTTTCGGTCGTATATTCCGCCTACAAGCTATAGAAGAATTCTAATGCTGAATGACACTAGTAATAATTATATTTATGAGTTATTATTACTAGTCAACCAACATTCAAATTCTTCTATAGTCTATGGGCCGAGCATTTGACCGGAAATGTACGATTGCAGCGTCGTACAGTTTAGCTGCTTGTCTTTTTAGAAATTTCGACAGACACCATAAGCCTTCAATGACAGATTTGACGTTTGTATGTTTTTCTCTGCTTCGTCGAATCTTCGTCGTTCATGTCGAATGGTCTACCCCAACACTGTCTCTATAATGTCGAATCTTTTTTCTCTATGTCGAATCTTTCCTCTCCTCTCCTCTTCCTCTCTTCCTTTAATAAAATAATCTTGGACTAATAGAGTTAAGGTTAGGCACATTCGACCGCAGTTTCGATAGACACAGATTGCTATTGTCAGCGTCATGTTGAATCTCCTATCTATATCGAAATGTTGTAGCAATGAAAACGAAAATAAAGCATTTTTTTATGTCAGATCTTTCAGAATACGGATTCTGCGCGTTCGTTTTCATTTGCTAAAACGATAACGAAAATACCCAAAATTCGGATGAAAATGCATTTGGACGAAAACGAATGCACATGTCTAGTAAATTGCAGTGTCTAATCTTGCGTACACACGACCGTTTTTCGGGTTCTAAAAAATAAAGTTTTTACGGGTCTAGAAGTTTTTTTCAACCCGATCATTAAAATGGCCTTGCCTACACACGATCATGAAAAAAACAACGCTCTAGCAAAGCGGGGTGACGTACAACACGTACGACGGCACTATAAAGGGGAAGTTCCATTCGGATGACGCCACCCTTTGGGCTGCTTTAGCTGATTTCGTGTTAGTAAAAGACGATTCGCACTTTTCTGTCTGTTACAGCGTGATGAATGTGCTTATTCCATTATGAACGGTAGTTTTACCAGAACGAGCGCTCCCGTCTCATAACTTGCTTCTGAGCCTGCGCGGATTTTTCACGTCGTTAAAGCCCACACACGACCATTTTTTACAACCTTAAAAACGTCAACGTTAAAAACGTCATGAAAAAATAGAGCATGTTCTAAAAAAAAAATTTTAGAACCAGAATAATGCTCTGAAGCCCACACACGATCGTTTTTAATGACATTAAAAAAACCGTCATTTTTTAGAACCCGAAAAACGGTCGTGTGTACGCGACATAAGGCGTCTGTTGAGGGACAGTATCCAGCTATTATTTAATGGAGTGTTCTCTGGCGGTGGCTGGTGGTAACAAACTATGATTGAGTATTTGTACTAACTCTAGAAGTATTATTGCCTGGTTTAGCTAACTTGTAACTGCTAATAAGAGCAGTGTGTGCGTGGTCTGTGAAAGCCTGTGTGCCAATCTGCTTGAGGGCAAAGTATACTTACTGGAGGTGTAAGGAGCGTAATAAATGTAAGGGGTGGCAGATTGGATATTAGTGTGAGTGTGTGTAGTTTATAGTTGCTAATCTGTGTCTGAATAGGGGGCTTTTAGGGGTTCTTGTTATACTTGGCCAGCAAGTTGGTCAATTTCAAAAGATTTGAGACAGACAGCAATACCTTTTGCATCATTCACACTCTTGTCCCCGTACCCTCAAGCCACCGGCTGTGACAGCATTAAACAGTAACCCAAAATATAATTATGTAGTATTACCATTAACAACAGTAATTAGCATGATGAATAATAGCTTAATATTTAATTATTATAAACATAATAAGATCTACAAATATATTTGCATTTTTAGCATTCATCTACTTTTTATAATTAAGATGAGAAAAGAAATAGGTTCTGTAAGAATGTCATAAAGATTAAGAGCAGATGATGAAATCTATGTTAGCTATATTTTGCTTTGTTGTTGCTATCATGGTGAGAACATGTCTTACACCTAAAATTATTCTGTGCCCTCCTGACCTCAAAATCCATTTTATGCACCTAAGGCATAAACAGTATATGATTGGCATATTTTCCTCACTTCAAGCCCTCTGTTAAAGGAAATGTGTCAAGCTATGGTGACAAGTTCAGTGTACAAGTGACAGCTGCCTGTGCCAGGAGAATCCAATTATTAAACTCTCTGATAATGGTGATTAACACGGGTGTCATTGAGAATAAACCCATCAGCCGGCTGTAAAGGCATTCCTGTCTCCTCCTCCATAGAAACCTGTTACATTACTGGTAATAGATACGCTCAGCACTGTTTCTCGTTATCAGAAGTCATCTCTTTTATTACATGTGAAAGGGTCATCGTGATCATTTGTCCTCCAATACAAGGTTTAAATTATGCAACATTTTTTTTAATCATATGAAGCAGGTGACCTCTGCAAACTACGATAGTTGCCAAAAGATACTTTAAAAGTTCATAAATTTGGATATATTTAAAGTGAATTTAAAAAGATAAATAAATCATATATCTTCTAAGAGGCTTAAGCCCTGTACACACGATCGGATATCTGATGGAATCTAATCCGATGGATTTTTTCGTCGGATATCCGATGAAGCTGACTTTCATCAGTCTTGCCTACACGCCATCAGTCGAAAATCAGATCGTGCCAAAACGCGGTGACGTACAACACTACGACGAGCCGAAAAAAATGAAGTTCAATGCTTCCAAGCATGCGTCGACTTGATTCTGAGCATGCGTGGATTTTTGTCCGATGGAGTTCCATGCAGACGATCGGATTTTTCTATTGTTTTTTTATCCATAGGAAAAATGTAAAACATGCTCTATTTTTTTACACCATTGGAAATAAAACTGATGGGGCCCACACACGATCGGTTTGTTTTCAGCGGACAAACCGATTGTTTGTACGTGGCTTAAGTTATTAACAAACAAAACTGAAACAAACTTGATTGGAGGAGAAGGTATATGTTGGGACTTTCAATGAGGCAGTGGCTACAAGTAAGCCAATGACTCCATCCCTAGTAATCCCTAATGAAACAAACTTGAAACTGTTGCCAGTAAAGTACTACCTTTTATTTTAAAATTTTACTTTTTTTTAATTCCTATTATTTTTGTCCCCTTCTGCGTGTATGTTTTTGTGCTAAATGCTCTGCCTGCTTTCTACACCAATGCTGCTTTCTGCATCTTGTTTGCCTATTTGTCGCTGTACATTCTTCATCCAACTTGTCCTTGTGAGCCATTTCTGCCTGCATACAGTGCCTTGAAAAAGTATTCATACCCCTTGAAATGTTCCACATTTTTGTCATGTTACAACCATAAACGTAAATGCATTTTATTGGGATTTTATTTGATAGACCAACACAAAGTGGTACATAATTGTGAAGTGGAAGGGAAATGATAAATGGTTTTCGATTTAAAAAAAATAAAAATAAAAATAATATCTGAAAAGTGTGGTGTGCATTTGTATTCTACCCCCTTTACCCTGATACCTCTAACTAAAATCTAGTGGAACCAATTGCCTTCAGAAGTCACTTAACTGGTAAACAGAGTCCATCTGTGTGTAATTTAATCTCAGTATAAATACAGCTGTTCTGTGAAGCACTTAGAGGTTTGTTAGAGAATCTTAGTGAACAAACAGCATCATGAAGGCCAAGGCACACACTAGAAATGTCAGGGAAAAAGGGAACAAGGGACAGTGGCTGAGGCTGAACCTATAACATTCCCTCCCCCTAAAAGTTAAGGACTGTCTTGGTACGATAAAATGTACATACATATAGTGTAAAAGGAAGGTTTATTACATATAAAAAATTATACAATTAATTCATAATTAAAATTGAAAAAACAGGCAATATCTGTGATTACAAACATATGAAATGGTCTCGACTAATTTTGTGGTATAACCACTTCTTCGGGAGAACCACTCTATAAAACAAACAATACAGTAAAACAAACAAAATTGGTATGACAAAAGGAATACAGCATAAAAGTTAATAAAGATAATAATAATAATTGGCTTACCCAATTTAGAATGGAAATGTGCGACACAAAAAAGCCCGAACCATAGACTCCACGCGGTGGACAGGTGGATGTACGGAGATCTCTAGGTGGGCATAATGTAAATAAGAATTATGGTGAAGGGCACTGATGGAAAGAGGGGCTATTTCCACTTAGCTTTACGGAAGGCTAATTGTGTTAGTGGATCAGAAACCACTCCGATCGGGCAGGATTTCATGTGTTACCCACATGTGGAACCCTGAGCCGAAATGTTACACTCCCTTAGACACATAGGCCCGTATGCACAGACAGCGGTACACATTTATGCCACCGTAGCGTATCTCCTGTATGCTATGCCGACGCAGCGCAGAGAGGCAAGCACTGAATTCACAAAGCCAGTGCTCCCAAAACTGCGCTGGGTTTTCTAGGCGTAAGCCGGCGTAGGTGGAAGTAGGCGTGAGCCATGCAAATGAGGCGTGACCCCATGCAAATGATGGGCTGAGCGCCAGCTAGATACGTATAACGAACAGCGCATGCACCGCCCCGTGGACGCATCCCAGTGCGCATGCTCAGATTCACGTCGGAACTACTCCCTAAGATATGTCGGATTACTGCCTACGGCGTGAACGTAACCTACGCTCAGCCATATTCACGTCCAACGTAAACTACGTAAAATACGCCGGCTTGTGTTTCCTGGTGCAGCCCTTTGCATGGATGCTGCTGAGTTACACCTCCTTTATGGGGCATAACTTTACGACGTACGTATAACTTATGCGCACTTGCGTCAGGCGCACGTACGTTCGTAAATCGCCGTATCTCCCTCATCAAAAAAAAGAAAATCAATGGGAGTGCCACATGCGTCCAGCGTAAAAATGCGCCCACTCTACGTTGGCGTAGGCAAGTTACGTCGGTGGGATGAAGCCTGTTTTTAGGCGTATCTTAGTATGTGGGTCCGGCGCACAGATACGATGGTGCATATTTGCACTTACGCGGCGTATCTGGAGATACATCGGCGCAAGTGCTTTGTGAATCCGGGCCATAATGTTGTCATTTCTAATCTTCTTCTCATCTACATGACCATTGCCATTGTGGGGTTACACCCCCCTGCTAACTGCAATTAAGTTACTTATACTCCCTTGGGCAAATATCCTGCTAATTAGCGAGCTTCTCACTCTATTTACTTAACATTAGGGGCAATTATGACATTTTTGCCCTAAACGCTTTGTTAATTCATGCCATGCTTTTTCCTTCACATCCTATTGAATTTTATTGTCATCATCCCCACCACTATGTTTAGTTTTGGGCACGCATTCCCTGATGCACCCACACCCAACATCACTTTATTTCTTTATTGGCTCACACAAGCCCACAGCACTCAATCAGCGGGGCCAGCTGTGCCCCTCCTTTTTACACTTAATCTCCACTCTTGTCCTTATCTTCACCATTTCACAACAGGTGAACCCAATTAGATCAGTATGTCTCGGCTTATGGCCCCGATTATATGATATGCCCTATTTCAATGGCCCTATTCAGTCAAGACAGTCCTTATGACCCACTAGCTGTTCCCCTGCGACCATTTCCTGTATATTTTATTAACATACAAGTAATTCGATTTAGAGGGATATATATCTCCCCTTTACACTATATATTGTTAATATTGTTTATTCGATTGTTATTATTTTATGTCTAAATGTATTCTGTGAATGGCAGCCCCTGGTGGTCCTGTGCGGCATGTCACTGCCCGTTTTTTCCTCCCCAGCGGTGGACTTGTGTTTCCCCTGGCAGGGGTGACCACCTTTCATCCCCTTCTTGTTCTCCCCGGGCTCGAGCTGAAAGCGCATGCGCGGCAGCGTCAATCATGAACCCGCGCTGCACGGAGAAACCGAACTGGTGACGTCACACGCCGCCACCCGGCGGTGTCTTGGGCATCTCCAGGTTGGGGAGCTCATTTAACGGGCCTCGGCCCGCGAATGAGCACGTCGGATCTCTTCATTGATTGTTTCTCAATGCGGGGCAGAGGTTGGAGGCTGCTATCAATTACATGCTACCAAATCTCCATAGGTACGTTTACTTGGTTCTTAGGGACACTACATTGTCCTTGATGCTATCACTAAAACTACAACTGATACCTTTTTATATTCATAGATTTTCATCAATTGGTTTGGGCAGCTACTTGGTCTGTCGGATCTATACATACCTTTTACCCAACTGTATGCATGTTAGTGGTTAAAGTGGACATACCCTACCTTAACTGTGTCTCTGCCTACGCGGTATCATCAACCATCACATGGCTTGGTATTTTCATTATTTTTATCAATTCGGTGAACCAATTGTGGTCGCATTGCTACTTTAATTGGCGTCATCTATCCTAGGTGTCGGGCACTCCCTCCCCCCCTCTTTCCTTTCCTCCCCTTTTCACCCTCTTCCCCCTAGTCCCTTCCATCTCCTTCCCCCCTCCCCCTTCCCCCCTTCCCCTCCATTCCTTCTTCCCTCCCCCTCCTCCTCTCCCCTTCCCCCTCCCCCTTTTCCCTTTTCCCCCTCCTTCCCGTCCTGTCCCCCTCTCCCTCCTCTTCCTCTCCACACTGGTGGTCCTTTCTCCTCTCTCCCTTCCTTCTTCTTCTCCCCCACCTCCCCTCTCTTTCCCTCTCTTTCCCTTCCCCTCCTCTCTCCCCTATTTCCATCAGTGTCCTTCACCATAATTCTTATTTACATTATGCCCCCCTAGAGATCTCCGTACATCCCCCCTGTCCACTGCGTGGGGTCTATGGTTCGGGCTTTTCTGTGCCGCACATGACCACCCTAAATTGGGTAAGCCAATTATTATTATTATTATCTTTATTAACTTTTATGCTGTATTCCTTTTGTCATACCAATTTTGTTTGTTTTACTGTATTGTTTTTTTTATCGAGTGGTTCTCCTGAAGAAGTGGTTATACCACGAAACTAGACGAGACTCAGACCATTCCTTATGTTTGTAATCACAGATATTGCCTGGAGTCACTCCAGGCTTCTGTTTTTTCAATTTTAATTATGTATTAATTGTATAATTTTTTATATGTAATAAACCTTCCTTTTACACTATATGTATGTAAATTTTATCGTACCAAGACAGTCCTTAACTTTTAGGGGGAGGGAATGTTATAGGGTCTGCCTCAGCCACTGTCCCTTGTTCCCTTTTCCCCCCCATCCCCTTTTGTTGTTTTATACTTTCCTGGATGATGGTACACCCATAATGACTATTAACCTGTTTACATGAGGCTATACTCAAAATTCCTGCAGGTCAGGGAAAAGGTTGTGGAGAAGTTTAAAGCAGGGTTAGGTTATAAAAGAACATTTCCAAGCTTTGAACATCTCACAGAGCACTTTTCAATCCATCGTCCAAAAATGGAAAGGGTATGGCACAACTGCAAACCTACCAAGACATAGCTGTCCACCTAAACTGACAGGCCGGGCAAGAAGAGCATTAATCAGAGAAGCAATCATAATCAGAGATCTACAGCTCAGTTTGGAGAATCTGTCCACAGGATAACTATTAGTGTTGTACTCCACAAATATGACCTTTAGGGGAGTGGCAAGAGGAAGGCCATTGTTAAAAGAAATCCATAAGAAGTCTTGTTTGCCGTTTGCAAGAAGCCATGTGGGATACACAGCAAACATGTAGAAGAAAGTGCTCTGGTCAGATGAGAGCAAAATTGAACTTTTTTGCCTAAAAGAAAAATGCTATGTTTGGTGGAAAACTAAAACTGTACATCACCCTGAACACACCATCCCCACCGTGAAACATGGTGGTGGCAGCATCATGTTGTGGGGGTGATTTTCTCCAGCAGGGACAGGGAAGCTGGTCAGAGTTGAGGGGAAGATGGATGGAGCCAAATACAAGACAATCTTAGGCCCCATACACACGATAGAATCCATCCGCAGATAAATCCCAGCAAATGGGTTTCTGCGGATAGATCCTATGGTGTGTACACGCCAGCGGATCTGTTTCCGCGGAGAAATCTCCTCTGGGATGGATTCCAGCAGATCGGATATTTGCTGACATGCACAACAAATCCATCTGCTGGAATCCATTCCAACGGATGGATCTGCTCGTCTGTACAGACTTACCGGATCCATCCGTCCAAAGGGATTCCCCGCACGCGTCGTAATGATTTGAAGCATGCGTGGAATTCCTTATATGACAGCGTCGCGCCGTCGCCGCGTCATAATCGCGGCGACGGCGCGACACGTCATCGCCAGAGGATTTCCGCGCGGATTTCAATGCGATGGTGTGTACACTCCATCGCATAGAAATCTGCGGAAATCTTTGAGAGGATTTATCCGTGGAAACGGTCCGCTGGACCGTATCCGCGGATAAATTCTCTCGTGTGTATGGGGCCTAAGAAGAAAACTTGTTATAGTCTGCAAAAGACTTGAGACTGGGACAGAGGTTCACCTTCCAGTAGGACAACGACCCTAAACATACAGTCAGAGCTACAATAGAATGATTAGATCAAAGCATATTCAGTTAGAATGGGCAAGTAAAAGTCCAAACCTAAATCCAATTTAGAATCTGTAGCAAGACTTGAAAATTGCTGTTCAAAGACGCTTTCCATCCAACCTGACAGAACTTTTGCAAAAAATAATGGGCAAAAATGTCACTCTCTAAATATGCAAAGCTGGTAGAGACTGGTAGATTTTTTCTCACTTCCTGTTGTTTACCTCCGTTTGTAAGTATTAGTCGTATGTAAGTTGGATGCGCCCTCATTCTGAAGTTCAAAAGTTAGGAGGTATGCCTGTTTCTGTGTTTACTAACATGGACACAGACTGTGTGCTGTGTTTCACTACAGACGATCAGCAGGTCCAGGCCTTAACTCATCAATCCATTGCATTTCTAATCTAGAAATTTCTCTCCTAACATGGCCACCTCTCCATTGGAATTGTACTTGTCAATACTCATGAAGTGACAGTTGGGTTTTTATTCTGATAAATGACATAGTGCTTTGAGACATTATGCCTGTTTAACCCTTTCTTGATATGATATCACTACCCATCAATGCAGCAAGGCTGCATTGATGGGCAGCAAGGCTGCATTGATGGGCAGCAAGGCTGCATTGATGGGCAGTGAGGCCTCATTCATGGGCACAGTAAAGCTGCATTTAAAGGACACAGTGAGGCTGCATCTATGGGCACAGCGAGGTTGCATTCATGGGCACAGTGATGCTGTATTCATAGGCAAAGTAAAGCTGCATTTGATGGACACAGTGAGGCTGCATTGATGCTCAGTGTCCTACTGCCTGTCCTGCTGTCACTCTGCACCACACCCACTTTTGCCACAGTGCATGTAGCGCTCCCAACGGCGGATCCAGGGGGGGCAACAGGGAAATTGCCCCCCCCGAGACAATCATGTCACATTGGCTTTAAAAAAAAATATATATATATATATATATATATATATATATATATATATATATATATATTTTATCGTTTTTTTTAAACTGCTTTGCGGTGCCTGCAGCTGCCGCTGCCAAGTCTCTCACTCTCTCTCTCATCACCAGGGCCGGACTGGCCCAGCCTGGTAGGCTGCCTGTCCTGAGGCTGCTTTGAGCTGTAGCTGACTGCAGCGCTCCCCCTCTCTCCTGCGTGTATGACACTGGGCATCTCTCCCTGTGTGTGAGAGCTGGGTCTGTGTTCGGCTGTGCTGCCTGTACTAGACCTGCTTGTGTGATAGTAGATGGAGATGGAACACTGATTGAATCAGTGTTTTGTCTATCACACAAGCCCGTCTAGGTGGGGACCTTGCTAGAGCACACTGCCCTGCCGAACACAGACCTACAGCTCCTGTTTGTTCCATGAAACATGTCGGGAGAGGAGATACCTGCTGCGTGTGATCGAGGCAATGCCATGGTGAGTGCCATGCACAGTGGGGCTTCATTCATATACAAAAGTGGGGCTTCATTAATATACAAAGTGGGGCTGCATTAATATACAAAGTGGGGCTGCATTAATATACAAAGTGGGGCTGCATTCATATACAAATTGGGGCTGCATTCATATAGAAAGTGGGGCTGCATTAATATACAAAAGTGGGACTGCATTCATAGACAAAAGTGGGACTGCATTCATAGACAAAAGTGGGACTGCATTCATAGACAAAGTGGGACTGCATTCATAGACAAAAGTGGGGCTGCATTAATATACAAAAGTGGGGCTGCATTAATATACAAAAGTGGGGCTGCATTAATATACAATTGGGGCTGCATTAATATACAAAAGTGGGACTGCATTCATAGACAAAAGTGGGACTGCATTCATAGACAAAAGTGGGACTGCATTCATAGACAAAAGTGGGGCTGCATTAATATACAAAAGTGGGCTGCATTAATATACAAAAGTGGAGCTGCATTAATATACAATTGGGGCTGCATTAATATACAAAAGTGGGACTGCATTCATAGACAAAAGTGGGACTGCATTCATAGACAAAGTGGGACTGTATTCATAGACAAAAGTGGGGCTGCATTAATATACAAAAGTGGGGCTGCATTAATATACAAAAGTGGGGCTGCATTAATATACAAGTGGGGCTGCATTCATATACAAAGTGGGGCTGCATTAATATACAAAGTGGGGCTGCATTCATATACAAAGTGGGGCTGCATTCATATACAAAGTGGGGCTGCATTAATATACAAAAGTGGGACTGCATTCATAGACAAAAGTGGGGCTGCATTCATAGACAAAAGTGGGACTGCATTCATAGACAAAAGTGGGACTGCATTCTTATACAAAAGTGGGGCTGCATTTATATACAAAAGTGGGGCTGCATTTATATACAAAAGTGGGACTGCATTAATATACAAAAGTGGGGCTGCATTTATATACAAAGGTGAGGCTGCATTTATATACAAAAGTGGGACTGCATTTATATACAAAAGTGGGGCTGCATTCATATACAAAAGTGGGGCTGCATTTATATATATACAGCGGGGCTGCATTCATATACAAAAGTGGGACTGCATTAATATACAAAAGTGGGACTGCATTTATATACAAAAGTGGGGCTGCATTCATATACAAAAGTGGGAGTGTTTGAAAGTTCTGGTGCAAACCAAACCAATCCCTACTCATGGTGACATAGCACATCCTTGCAGTGCAAACCAAACTGCAATCCAAACTGGTGAGGTAGTAATAGTAGTAATGTTCCACAGCCACCAAGAATTAGAGTGCAGGCTGGTAGAGCCCATAGTGTCCCTTCAGCGTGCCTGCAAATCCTGATTGGAAGCCGCAGATTCAGCAGCAATTCAGCAGCAACTGTTAAAGCCCCAGATTCAGCAGCAAAATGAGAAAAAATTCAAGTAGTATGAATACTTTTTCAAGGCACCGTAGACAACAACAAAGGGTCAATTGAATCTGATGAAGCTTTCAGTAGAAGTAATTTTTGTTGGAAAAGAACAACAGCAAGCATGTAATGCAAAGTTGTTAATAAACTGAAAATACTGTATGCATTATACCTATCTATGCAGCAGGTGATGCATAGTTCATGTTTTCTATGATATAACATAATCTATTGTCTATCTCAGTGCATGTACTTGTATATTCCTGTTTCCTGTCTACATGATGAAAAGCCATGATAAAGCTATCCTCCATGAGAGTAAAGTATTCTGCTGCATACAACAAGCTGTCAATTCTCAGCCAATAGGTTATGGGTCCAGGCACACCCATGCATCCCCAGCAGCATCCAGGCACTGGAGAGGATACTGCAAGTCTGTGAGTACAGTATGCAAGCAGGTGAAAAATGGCAAGCGCAATAAGATGGATGATCTCACACTTTCAGCACAAAACAAACAAGAAAAGTACTTTGAGTTATGGAGACAGTGACATATGTCTATCCTCTCTGAAGAAGGTATGTGACTCTGCTTAACTCATGATTATTGGGCATAAGTATTATAATCAGATATCTGATAATTGTATATCCAGGGTCCCTTTCTTCCCTCCCTTACCCCCTCTTTCCCCCTTCTCTTCATCTCTTTCCTTTGTTCGCTTATTATTTTTTCTTCTGAAATTTAGAAAGTGGAAATTGGACAGGGTTACTTCGGGTACAGCTGCTGAGGGTTTTTCCCCTGGTTGCTATAATGCCGGCGCTAAACTCTCACTGGATGAACATTGAGTGTGTTATGTATGATTTGATTATTATGTGAACTACTGTTTTATCCTCTCAATGTATATGTTATGTTATTGTGTACATATGGCTGCTGTAAGAACCTGGACTTACCTTCTGTGGTTGAAATAAAATATTTGAAAAAAGAAAGATGGCAAGCGGTTCAGATGTTTGCAATTGCAAAGCTGAACAATGCCAATTACCAGCTGTGGACGTTTAACCACTTCGTTACCGAGCCTGTTTTTCAGATTCAGTGTTTACGAGACTAAAACAGTTTTTTTTGCTAGAATATTACTTAAAACCCCCAAACATTATATATATTTTTTTTTCTAACACCCTAGAGAATAAAATGGCAGTCATTGCAATACTTTTTGTCACACCGTATTTGCGCAGCGGTCTTACAAGCGCACTTTTTTTGGAAAAAATTCACTTTTTTAAATTAAAAAATAACACAACAATAAATTTGGCCCAATTTTTTTATATATTGTGAAAGATAATGTTACGCCGAGTAAAATGATACCCAACATGTCACGCTTAAAAATTGCGCCCGCTCGTGGCATGGCGTCAAACTTTTACCCTTAAAAATCTTGATAGGCGACGTTTAAAAAATTCTACAGGTTGCATTTTTTGAGTTACAGAGTAGGCCTAAGGCTAAAATTATTGCTCTCGCTCTAACGATCGCGGCGATACCTCACTTGTGTGGTTTGAATACCGTTTTCATATGTCGGCGCTACTCGCGTATACGTTCGCTTCTACGCGCGAGCTCGTCGGGACGGGGCGCTTTAAAAAAAATTTTTTTTGCTTTTCGCATTTATTTTTAGTTATTTTACAATTTTTAACACTGAAATAAAAAAAAATAAAAAAATTATCACTTTTATTCCTATTACAAGGAATGTAAACATCCCTTGTAATAGAAAAAAGCATGACAGGTCCTCTTAAATATGAGATCTGGGGTCAAAAAGACCTCAGATCTCATATTTGGGCTTAAATGCAAAAAAAAAAAAAAATTTGGAAATGTCATTTTTTCAAATGACAAAAAAAAAAATGTCTCTTTAAGAGGCTGGGCGGGACTGACGTTTTGACGTCACTTCCGCCCAGCAGAGCTATGGGGGACGGGCGAAGGAGATTTTTCCTTCAGTCTTGTCCCCGCTCAGCTGCCGGATGGTCGCGATCCCCTCCGCCGCTACCGACGACTCCGGTAAGTGGCGGAGGGCGCGTTACAGCGGCGGGAGGGGGGGGGCCCTCTCCCGCCACCGATAACGGCGATCTCGCGGTGAATTTGCCGCGGAGACCGCCGTTATCGTGTACAGGACCGTCGGCACTAAAGATGGATACCTCAGTTGTGGCAGCAGCTGCTGCCGTTACTGAGATATCCATCTTTAAATACAGGACGTCTTTTGACTATGGGCCAGTAACCAAGTTAAACTGGAAGGCCCCGTACTCACGACCAAACATGTCTGCTGAAACTGGTCCGCAGACCAGTTTCAGCAGACATGTTTGGCCGTGTGTTGGCCCGAGCGGACCATTTTGGGACGGATCGGACAGGTTTCCAGCGGACAACTGTTTCCCGGACTTGTTTTAAAACAGTCCGCTGGAAACCTGTCCGCCCGGACATGTACGGTCGTCTGTACAGACCTACCGTACATGTCCTGCCGCCCGCATCCCTCGCATGCGTCGAATGACTTCGACGCATGCGTGGAAGCATTTTTAAGGCGGCCCGCCCACGTCGCCGCGTCATTGTCGCGGCGACACCGCGTCATCGACGCGGCGACACCGCGGACACGCCCCGCGTAATGTTTACGCGCGGGCTTCTGTTCGATGGTGTGTATAGCCATCGAACAGAAGTCCCCGGGCAGTCCCCGGCCAGACATGTCCGATGGAAACGGTCTGCAGACCGTTTTCATCGGACATGTCCTGTCGTGAGTACTCGGCCGAAGTGTTCCTCAGCAAGGATGACTTGTGGCAAATGCTGAATACAAACAGACCCACAGACGGAGAGACAAAGGACTGGGATAGGAAGGACAGACAGGAAAAAGCAATTATAAGCTTACTAGTGGAAGATGACCAGCTTATCCACATAAGAACAGAGAAAACAGGTATGTGGACTACATTACAAAAGCTGCATGAGCGTTCAAGTCTAAACAGCAAACTGTTTTTGCTAAGTAAGCTTTACATAACTAGAAGAAGGCCAACATATATGTGACAACACAAAAGCTATGCTAGAAATCATAGAACAGCTAAGCACCATCAGAGAGGACATCAAGGATGACCATATTGCCCTGCTCCTCTGCAGCCTTCCAAAGACATATACTGCTCTTTATAATGCTTTAGAAACCAAACCCAAGCAGGAACTGACACTGGAATATGTCAAAGGGAAATTAATCGATGAATATAACAGAAAGAAAGAAAATATGCACCATGATGACAAAGCTCTTAAGATGTACAAAGGCATAAAGCACAACAAAAAAAGCAGAGCCAGTTTTCGTTGTAAGAGGACTGGACACTTAAAAAAAAAGACTGTTTTATCTGGAAAGCTGAGCAGTGAAAGCTAAAGCTATCCACTAAAGAAAGAGTCAAAGCAATCCCAAAGAAAACTGCACACACATCATAGAGTGGTACCTTTAAATTGACACAGAGCAGCAAGCCACGTGGCTGGTGCATAGACTCAGGTGCGATGAGCCACATGACTAGCGATGAGACCTTCTTCACAAACATTGATTACAGTGCAAAAGACACAGTTTTCCTAGCAAATGGGAAAAGCATCACTGCAGAAGGTAAAGGCCAGGACTTCCTGAACTGCATTACACCACAAGGCAAGCAGAGTATGCTTGTGAAGAAATGGCTGTATATTCCAGAACTAGAAGGCAGCCTTCTATCAGTGAAAAGTCTTGCAAACAACAATGTCACAGTTAAGTTCCAGGGGGATAAATGCACAATTTACAATAATAAGCAATTCCTCGCAAAAGGAAAACTGGATGATCACCTATACATCCGCATAACCACAGACCAGCAAGCCAATGTAGTCTCTAAAGACCCACACATTTGCCATGAGGTACAATGTTAAACTTTCAGTGACCAGTATGAGAGAGTGAGAACGATAAAACCAAATTTAACACACCTGCTCCCTAGTCACACCTTTATTTTTAGTATCCTACTGCACAGATCCACTTTCTGGCCTCTCAGCAGGGAATCTCCTGGCACCCCAGGCTGTCTCATTCCTCATTCCCTCATCCCCTGGATTAGTTTAGTTTTCCTTGCAGTCCTCCATATTTGCCTAGCTGTCTCGATGCTCTCAGTGCCATAGCCAAGGAATCTATCCTCCAGCATGGAGTGCTGTATCTTGAATAGAGCACACCTGTCTCCTAACAGGAGCTCTAAGCTATGCTCAAACCTATCATTAAAAGGACTCTGCGCTCCTGCTGCCTGCTGGTCTACTGCAAAATCTGGACACTGGCTTCAAGCTTTCTTCCCTCTCAAAACTCTTCAAAGTTTCCCTAATTCCAGAACCCAATCTGGGTATACCAAAATGAAGAAAAAGCTGTAAAAACAGTTTTCTCTGTTCGTAATTGATATAAGAGTACCCCACTTTGCATTCTCGAGAACCCTGTGTCCTTTTTACATATATTAACACAGTGGCAATACCTTGCACTGCCACAAAAGTAAAAGTAATGATATGATCTACAGTGAGGGTAGAAATACTGGAAAGTAAATCTGTATTGGAGCCGTTACCACTCTTGAGGAAATCAGTGTGATGAAACACATCGGAGGGACTATGGCACAGTGAAGTTACTACATACGTATGCGCACACATACAGTGGGTATAGAAAAGAGTCAAACCCTTTAAAATAATAACATTTTGTTGCTTTTCAGCCTGAAATTAAGACAGACACAATTTGTGTTTTATCCAGCTGTATCTACTCAGTTTCCAATTTATAACATCTAAGTGAAAGATATAACACCAACATATCAGAAAAAAAAATATGAAAAAAAAATTTAAAACAGAATTACTGAGTTGGAAAAAGGATTGTCCCCTTGTGTCAGTATTTTGTTGAACCACCTTTTGCTTTAATTACAGCCGTTAGTCTGTTGGGATATGTCTCTACTAAATTTTACAGAACATCTAGACTGTCAGGTCACCTGTGACCAGATGACAGATGCACCCCGTTGAAGTCAGGAGTGCACCACAAGGTAGTGAACCCTAAGGCAGACTGCTGCGAATGGAACACAGAGTGGATATGGGAGGCAGGTCCACTGGAAGCTTGAGCCCAAGATTTCCCGGGGCACGGAGTCAAAGATCCAGCAGGTATTCACCAGAGCCTCTAGTGGTGAGGATGGCCTTAGCTGCAACTGAATCCAGGTTGCGGCCCCCAGAGTCCCCTAGCTAATGCTCGGTAGGGCATAGAGGAGAGAGGGGAAGCAGCCACTCAGAATACAAGAGATAGTGAGGGATAAGCCAAGGTCATGGCGACAAGCAGACAGGATAAACAAAATACAGGTCAAAGGTCAGGGTCACAAGCAAACAGGAATAGTCAGTGACAAGCCAAGATCGGTACACAGAGATAAACGTAGCACACTGCAAGCAGGAACCCAAACACACACTGCTTAACAAACAACGCTGATCAGCACAGCTGGCTTGCAGTGCACAGGTTAATATAGAGTTCCCTGATAGGGCCTGGGTGGAGCCTTGCTAGAAGAGAGATTATTTAAGTAGCCAGGTGTGAGTGACTGGCCTCTAAGGTGAACACATGGAGGAGGTAAGCTGACACACAAACATTACTGCATATCCATGACATAGACTTTGCAATATGTGCCTACTCTTCTTTGCAGGACTGGTCAAGTTCAGGTAAATTTAATGGTGACCATTTGTGGACTGCAGTCGTCAAGTAATTCCTCAGATTTTTATTGGGGTTTATGTCTGGGCTCTGACTAGGCCATGCAAACACATTCACCCTTTTCTCCTTCAATTACTGTGTGCTATTTTTTTCTGTGTGCTTTGGGTCACTGTAATGTTGGAAGGTAAACCTTCTTTCCAATGACAACTTTCTTGCAGATGGCAGCAGATTTTCTGCAAGAATTTGATGGTATTATGCCCCAACCATTTTTCCTTCTATCCTAACAAGTGTTCCAGTCCCTGCTGCAGATAAATACCCCCATAACAGGATATTACCACCTCCATGCTTTACTGTAGGAAAGGTGTTATTTGGATGGTGAGCTGTATTGGATTTCCACCAGACATATCTTTGGTGTTGAGGCCAAATTTTTCATTTTTGGCCTCAGAATCTTTAAGGTGTGAACAAAAAGAATGTAAGATGATGAAACTCTCTAAGGAGTGTCAACAAATTAAAACAGCGCTATCAAATAACTGTGCATATTTGACTATATAAAATACATTACTACAACCCATATGTAATGATATACAGTGATAATAAACAAAATATATCCAGTTTAAGAAATAAACACTAAACTGTGACTGTAATAATAAACACCCGTGATTGACTTAAACGTGAAGTGAACGCACTGAAAGTGAAAGAGATAGTCTTTAAAAATAATTTAGAACGTGGCCAAACAAAGCAAAGTTCATGTGTATAAGGATCCTGCGATCTTCAAAATTTTTTCAAAAACTTCCACCACACCCGACAGTGCTCAGTGACTCCTCCCCCATCAAATGGACACTCACCGGATAGGTATGCCTCACACTCTCGTGTTTTGGCACAAAAAACCTTATCAGATGTAGTTGTTCCCGTCAATAAAGATGTAATCCAAATATGACATCCAATCAGTTCCACATATATGTCAGAGAGAGACAAAAGAAGTGCAAATAGTGTGATACCATCAAAGGTTTAATAGCACACCAAAATAAAACTTCAAACAGTGCACTCACAAACAAAATCTTGTAAAACAGCAGAATATCACATCAAGAAACTCCTTCAAACGTCAAAATGGTGAGAAGCGGTCACGGCGGACCCCCGATCAGCGAGAAAAAGTGAAACCAATTCTCCTACTCACGGTGCCATGGACTTCTGTCAGATGCAGCTGCACATCCACTTAAATAAAAAACTTCAAACGCACTCTGCATCCAAAAACGCAGCACTCACTAGTAAAATTAGACTGTATGGCAATACCCTAATTTTACTAGTGAGTGCTGCGTTTTTGGATGCAGAGTGCGTTTGAAGTTTTTTATTTAAGTGGATGTGCAGCTGCATCTGACAGAAGTCCATGGCACCGTGAGTAGGAGAATTGGTTTCACTTTTTCTCGCTGATCGGGGGTCCGCCGTGACCGCTTCTCACCATTTTGACGTTTGAAGGAGTTTCTTGATGTGATATTCTGCTGTTTTACAAGATTTTGTTTGTGAGTGCACTGTTTGAAGTTTTATTTTGGTGTGCTATTAAACCTTTGATGGTATCACACTATTTGCACTTCTTTTGTCTCTCTCTGACATATATGTGGAACTGATTGGATGTCATATTTGGATTACATCTTTATTGACGGGAACAACTACATCTGATAAGGTTTTTTGTGCCAAAACACGAGAGTGTGAGGCATACCTATCCGGTGAGTGTCCATTTGATGGGGGAGGAGTCACTGAGCACTGTCGGGTGTGGTGGAAGTTTTTGAAAAATTTTTGAAGATCGCAGGATCCTTATACACATGAACTTTGCTTTGTTTGGCCACGTTCTAAATTATTTTTAAAGACTGTCTCTTTCACTTTCAGTGCGTTCACTTCACGTTTAAGTCAATCACGGGTGTTTATTATTACAGTCACAGTTTAGTGTTTATTTCTTAAACTGGATATATTTTGTTTATTATCACTGTATATCATTACATATGGGTTGTAGTAATGTATTTTATATAGTCAAATATGCACAGTTATTTGATAGCGCTGTTTTAATTTGTTGACACTCCTTAGAGAGTTTCATCATCTTACATTCTTTTTGTTCACTTATTATCTTCTAAACAGCAGCTAGGCATCATCCACTCCTCCATAGGCGCAACGGTGGGCGACTTTTTAGGGCGCATTCTATAGATCACCCATTGTTACTATAATCTTTAAGGTGTGTTTTGGCAAAGCTCATGTGGTCCTTTTTGAGGAGTGGCTTTTCTTGCAACCCTCCCATACAAGCCACATTTGTGGAGAATTTGTGATATTGTTGTCACATGCATACAGTGACCACCAGAGATGGGCTGAACACCGCTGGGAAAAGTTTGAACCCGAATAGCGAACCCCAATGAAGTCTATGGGAGGAAAAATCCAAAGTGCCCATTTTGAAGGCTTATATGCAAATTATTGTCCGTAAAAGGGGGCATGGGATCTGGGTACTGCCCTGGGGGACATGTATTTATGCAATTTTTTTTTAAATGATTGTTTTTTCAGGAGCAGTGATTTTAATGCTGTTTAAAGTGCAACAATAAAAACAAAAAAATCCTTTAAATATAGTGCATGGTGGTCCTCTTAGTCTGCCTGTAAAGTGGCACGTCTGTATCATGCATAGAACATGCTGCAGCAAAAATGACATTTCTAAAGTCAAATCACATTTAAATTGACTTGCAGTTGCAATTTCCGGTGTTTTATCGAGTTATGCCCTCCGTTAAAAAGTGCCTGTGCATGCACTGTACCGAATGCCACTCCAACTGATTTCCCGATTAGCTGGTGTAACGTCACCACATTGTAGGAGGCATTTTTCGACTGGAGATACTCTTTTAACAGGCAGAATTTAAACCTATGCAAACTGCAAGGGGAGACCGTAGTTGTCAGATTGTGCCTCGCTGTTGAAGGGTGGGATTTTTGTCTGTGTTGAAACCCGCCCTTAAACAGAGGCAAACAGAGCAAACCCGCCCTGCCGTATATATACAGTATACGGTCAGCAATCGATTAAACATTTATCATTGTGAGCAAATGAAAAAAAAAAACGAGGTACCTTGCAGTTACTTTTTTATAAAATGTCTAGACTTCCATTTGGATTTTCTTTATTTATATTTTAATATCATTATGAGAATGATAAAAGTTGATACAAACAGCAATATTATTTCTACAGTATTACAATTTTAAGAATAGTTTTGACTGTAGATATAATCTAAAATAACTATACAAATAATAGTCAATGTCATCACCTGCTGCTTATTCCTGTATACTCTTATATGGTTGTGTCTTTAATCCCTTAAAGAGAAGAGCAGAATTGATTTCTTACTGATAGTATAGCTTATCTTTGTTAGCTCTACAATGCAAATAAAAGGTATATACTTAAAATCATTACTGTTTTCACATCAAAGACATTCAAAGATAAAAAAGGGCATTTGCTCTATGCAGTGCATCGATACTGAATTGAAAAAATGTGATTGTGGTAAAAAGTAATACTAGTATATCACAAAAATCAATATGTCTCTCTATTGTGTAAAAATAACATGTTATACAGTATATCTATTTACATCTCCACATGCAATGATGTGTATTTTTTGAATAATGATGATAATGATTTTGAATAATCTGTAAAGTATTAGTGTTTTTAGTTCTAAAAAAACAATAATGCAAAGTACATGAGGAAATTAGGTGTTAACATTTATCATTGTGGGCTCATAAAAACACTAAGGTACATTCTTCTTTTTTTTATATTTCTCGACTGCCAACTGGATTAGCTGGATTAGTGGATTTTCCTTTTTTTTGTTCTAATATAATGAGAATCTTAAAAATTTACAGACAGCAAAATTATTCCTACTTTTTCAACATTTCAGAATTTGTTTTGGCTATACATATAATGTAAGATATCTATAAAAATAAATCTCCATAACTTTCCATCACCTACTATGTATTCCTGCATAATCGTTTCTATGGCTGCCTCTTTATTCCCCTTTGAATAAAAGTACAAAATTGATTTCTTACTGACAGCATGGCTTTTCTTTTTGGCTTTACCATGCAAATAAACGTATGTACTTGAAATCAATACTGTTTTCACATTAAAGACATTTAAACATAAAACAGAGTATTCACTGTATGCAGTACATCATACTGAATTGACAGGATTTGGATGTGAAAAAAAATAATATATGACAAAAATCTATGTAGTGCCCGCCTCATGTTAGAGAAAATTTCGTTTTTTGGCTTTCCTATACTCGTGGAGAAATTATCCGTTTTTTTTTATCTGGTCGGGGTTTGATTGCTCCTGTCTAGTTCTGGAGGAAGCTTCCAGAAAATAGAATAGGAGGGTCAACCACTGGTTTTTGAATATTTATTATACCCCAGCCTCTACCTATGAATAGGGTGCACAGAAGGTGGCTGAAGAAGTGATAAATGTTTGGAATGCCAGCAGTGTTCTTGTCCTTACCTGTTAAGAATAAGTACAAGAAATATCTCCTAACCATGCATAATTTAGGAGATATTCATGGTTTCTTTATCTGTTGGTACTCATGGCGTCCCTTCAGAGCTCTGCGCCGTGGCTGCGACTGCCGTACACATGCACGGGAGTGCAATCATTGTCGCTCGTCCATTCAAGCGACCAGAGCCCCAAAACCCAGGAGGAAGACCGGGTGAAGATGGAAGTCATGACAGTGTGTTGCTGGAAGGCTTTGTTTTAAGGTAAGTCTTGTATAATTTGCTAGAATGCAATGCACACTATCAAATCCTGACCTTAAAGAGGAAGTAAACCCTGATTGTTTTACTTTCTCTTTATTTCCCTGCAAAGGTAAAGCATAATGAGCTACTATGCATTGCAAAGTAGCCCATTACGTGTCAAAAAAAATGTGTCTAAAAAAGAAGCCTGCAATGTCACCGCTTACCCTGCTGGCTGGAAGTGTCTATCTTCACCCCTCTTCCATGCTCCCGATGCAAGCATGCATCGGGAGCATTCCAGTACCTGCCAGCTACCATACTGGGATCACACAGTAAGCACAGTAAGTTGTTTTAACAGGGACACATATATTTGGCCACTCTACGTTAAGGCCCTTCCACCGTGTGGCTGCATCAAGGGGTTAAAATCAAGGTTAACCAGTGCACATCAGGGAGACAGTCCAACTGTAGCCTGAGCTCCATGGCCAGTGGCAAGGCTGTTGATAATAGTAGCAGCCATTAGACTCTTCTGGTTAAACCAGGAAAAGTAATGGGAGTTCTTGGAGCAGGCAATGTGTTTTAAGGGTTAACCTCTGTAGGACCCCCCCCCCAAAGGATGGATGTATTGGGTACCCTGTTCCTGTGCCTGCGACTCTTATGCCTTGTACACACGATCAGATTTTCCGTTGGGATAAACTCAGATGTTTTTTTCCGACGGAATTCCATTCAAGCTGTCTTGTATACACACTGTCACACCAAATTCCGACCGTCAAGAACGTGGTGACGTACAACACTACGACGAGCCCGAAAAAAAATGAATTTCAATGATTCTAAACATATGTCGTCTTGATTCTGAGCATGCATGTTTTTTTTCTCCGTCAGAGTTCCCTACAGACGAACGTAATTTCCAATAGAAATGTTTTCCTTTCTCTTTCTAAATTATGATGGAAAAAAGTCAGATGGGGCACACACATGATCGTGTGTACAAGGCATTATAATAGTTCCACTGTCACGTAACCGATGGTAGAGCTCTGACTCAGTAACCCCTGATAGTGCAGACAGGAAGCTCGAGAGTACAGAGAAGCACAAGCGCCTGGCAGGAACACTGGTGCAGGAGCTGAGCCTCAGGAGATTCTGCAGGGATGCTTGCAGTGCAAGTGATGGCTGGAACAGCTGACAGGCTGAAGGCAGGAGCAACTGCAAGCAGGGTGCAGCAGTCTGAGAGAGAGTTGTTCTGTAGTTCAGCGCACAAGCAGGTCCAGGCAGGCCAGGTCATACACTGGCGGGCAGATCAGGTACAGGTTCAGAAGCAGAAGCAGAGTCGTGGTTCAGGCCGGGTCAGTAACAGGCGGACATCAGGCAGACCAAGGCTTAAGCCAGAAGCTTAGTCAGAACAAGCTGGGGTCAAGGCAGGCAGAAGGCAGGGGTAATCAGGAACAAGCCGAAGTCAAAAGGAAAAAGGTATGCAGACTAACAGGTAGTCTCAGGAAAGGCTGTAGACCAAACATCAAGGAGCCTGGACATCAGTCCCCTTTAAATAGCGCATCTGGCACCAAGAGTCATCATAATGAGCTCACATGCCCCCGTGCGCCGCTAATCTCGTGTCTGCTTACGCGCGTGCACCAAACGGCGCTTCTTGCAGGAGGCCCGCACACAGGTGTTCTTCTGCCATCTTAGGTGTTGGCTTGCCCTTATTGACATCCACGCAGTCTGACACACCTGACTGGGGAATATTTATTGCAGATGTATATACAGTACCCCAGTAGCCAAAGAGATAAAAAAAACAACTGCAATGACTTATGAAACATGTAAACTATGCAATAAATATATATTGCATATAGGTGAACAGTGGAAAGAAATATACTGTAAATAACCATCGATGGGTGAAGAAATCAATTCCTACTAAGTCCTATATTGTGCAATCTGTGTCAGGTATCTGTAATAGTGAACCCTTGATGTTTTCTAGCTCATGTTTACCAACTCGGTGTTCCCCAGGGTGTAGAGTCTAAGCCCCAGCCTGCTTCTTCACCAGGGCCCCTAGTGGTGGGGATGGACTTGCAGCAATCTGAAACCAGGTCACAGAACCCAGGTATGCCCAGCTGAGGATTCGGAGACCACTAGCATATGCAGAGTACAACAGCTGGAAACAGAAGGAAAACCAGGAAACTGAGGTCGGGATGGGCGGCAGACAGAGTTGACAGGCAAATTCAGGGTCGGTACAGAGGGAGTTAGACACAAAATACATGTAATAGTATGCAAATAGGAGTTTAGAAAACTGTGAAGTTGCTCGGTCAATGTGGGCTGCACTGAGCACATGTGTGTATATATAGGGGAGCAAACTGGAAGGCGGGCCAAGAAGTGATGGAAGAGAAAAGAAAATATGAACCTAAAAAATAGCAGGCGACACCCATAGGTGAGCACAGAAGCCAAACAACACATGGGAAAGGTATCAGGGGACTAGAAGAAGCACTGCAGCAAGGAGGTATGAATTACATAGGCAGGAAAACTTTAGGCTAAATCATGACAATCTGAACTAAGGAGAGCTATACCACCCTAAAGCCCCGTACATGCGATCGGAATTTCCAATGGAAAAAGTCAAACGGACGTTTTCCATTGGAAATTCCAACCATGTGTATGCCCCATCAAAATTTTTTCCGAGGAATTAGATAGAGAACAACTCTTTTACTCTGATGGAATTCCGTCGGAATTCCGATGTGAGTTTGGCCAGGCAAAAGCCCAATTGTGTACGGGGCATCACAGTTTAATAGTAATTAATATAGTATAGACTGCTGGCCAGAAAAAAAGTATTAATGCTGCTTAGTGTAAAAAAAACGAACAATCATATGAAAACAATTAACATCAACTAAGTTTGTGACAGCAGCACTTACTAAACTCCCACATACAGATGAAAGCGATAAACAAAATAATTGTGTTGTGCTGTCAAAGTGCATTAATAATACAACCCATTAGAATAGAAATATTGCATAAAAATCATCATGTGAAAATCAATTCATCAAAAAGTGTCCAAGGATGATAATTCAATAAAGTATACGGTGCAAAACCAGTCCAAATAAGTAAAGTAAATGTGTTTATCGCTCCAATCTGCTTATGTAACCATATGCCGCTCCACACCCAGGTGCGCACCCAACTCAAACTGTTTACCGATAGGTAAGACCTCAGATCAGGAGGCCTGACTGCACTTTTTAGGAGAGATCCCTGCTGGGATAAATGGATGACACACTTCAGGACACAGAATAACGGCTCCCAGAACACTCCGCAGAAGAAGCTCATGGGAATATAGAGATAAGGAAGGAACTAATAGTGTAGTAGTATAAAACTTCATCAGTTTATTAAAAAATAATACTACTCACATAAGGCAGGTAGATAAATCAACACAGTCATCACTCTGGCGGCAGATATGATTCCATCACTGCTGTAGCTCAACCCTGCTACCCAACTGTTATGTTGGAGCACTTATGGTAATCTTCCTTCAATCACTGATGATGACAGTGACTCTGGTGCCTTCGAGCACTGATAATGACATGGCTCCGTAATACTTGCAGGTAATACTGTTTCTCCTTTTTCAAAGTATAGTGTGGATTTGGCTAGTGGCCTCTCTTTCATCATTGACTTTCATCAACTTATTATTTTAGCAGCTGGTCTGTGTCCACTGTGCCCTTCCCTCTTGATCAGGCAGCAAACTCATCAGCATCAGTCGTGCACTCCAATGTCCTCTCTCCTTCTTAGGTGCAGCAGTGAGCAGTCTGCTTGTGGGTTGGTGCGGTGGCAATAACACACACTCGGTCCAGATGCAATTGAAAAAAATTGTATTGAAGTTAAAGCGGAGCTCCACCCTAAAGTGGAACTTCCACTCATCAAATTCCTCTCCCCCTCCGGTGCCACAATTGGCACCTTTCAGGGGGGAGGGGGGTGCAGATACCTGTATAAGATAGGTATTTGCACCCACTTAAGGGCATGGAAACTGCGGGCATTATGCTACTTCCCCCGTTTTGTTTTGGGAAACACACGGCTCCCAGAACACAGCGGGGAACAGTGAGGACAGCGTAGGGTGACTCGCGCATGCACAGTAGGGCAGTGTTTCCCAACTCCAGTCCTCAAGGCACACCAACAGGTCATGTTTTCAGGATTTCCCTCAGATGAAACGGCTGTGGTAATTACTAAGGCTGGGTTCACACTACTACACTACTTTCATCCTACTTTGCTCTGTGTTCAATGTTTCCCTATGAGAGCGTCTTGTAGCGTCCTACACAAGTCTGTCCGACTTTGAAAATGCTCCCTGTACTACTTTTGGTCCTACATTGATCCTACTTCAGGCCCATTGAATATCATTGAAGTCGGACCAAAGTAGTATCCTGTTCATGAAAGTAGGATGGATGTAGGACCAATGTAGGATAAATGTAGGACCAATGTAGCAGAGCAAAGTAGGATGAAAGTAGTGTAGTAGTGTGAACCCAGCCTCAGGCAGTGAAACTGATCAAATCACCTGTGCAAAATAATGGAAAGCCTGAAAACATGACCTGTTGGTGTGCCTTGAGGACTGGAGTTGGGAAACACTGCAGTAGGGAACCGGGCAGTAAAGCAGCAAAGCTTCACTTCCTAGTTCCCTCACCGATAATGGCGGTGGGGGCAGCCAAGAGACGAGCGATTGCTCGTCTTCTGCTGCCGACGTCGCTGGACTCCAGGACAGGTAAGTGTCCATTTATTAAAAGTCAGCAGCTGCAGTATTTGTACCTGCTGGCTTTTGATATTTTTTTTACAGCGGAGCTCCGCTTTAAAGTAAAACAGTTCACAACATGCCCAGCGGAAGGACGCCCAACTGGGAACACTCATGGATGTCAGCAATGTGTAGTAAATCTTAGCTGAGCTGACAGCATCTGCATCAGCATTCTTTAAACTCTGCCAGCACCCGCAAGCAAATGGCGGGGAGTGTCTGTAAAACATGGTGGTAACCCAACATCCTTGATGGTTTCATGCTCACATTACCAACAAAAGATCATTTTTTTCCTTCTAACACAATCAAATTGAACAAACTTGAACACTCTTGCCAGTAACAACATGGTATGGGAATCTTAAAGTAGAAATAAAGGCTAATAGTAAAACACAAAACAAAACAAAAAACATGCAGTACAACTCTGCAGTGTATTTGGAGTTACCCATGCTTTTTGCCTTTAAAGACTGTGAAACCTGCAAGTACAGCAGCTTCCAGAACGGATCACATGGATTTTGATTGGTTAGCGCCATCACAGTGAATTTCTCTTGTCTGTCCTTGAAGCCACTACAAAGAGAAGAGGGAGAATAGCAGGGATTTCAAATCCCTGGACCAGTGGACCACTGTGGGACTGCTGATCGGGGGATGGGGAGAGTGTCCAGTGTTAGTTCACCTTTACATTTTTTCTGTAAAGGTGACCCAACCCTTTAAAGCGGAGGTTCACCCTAAATCTTATGTATTGCTAAATCGGACGTTCTTTATGTGTTTTTAAACAAACCGCTAACCATTCTTGTCATATTAATCCCATACCTTAGATCGGCATTGTCTAGCTGTCACTTCCTGGTTCTGCTCCCGCTGGACCCCTCCGCGCGTCGCTTGATTTAGCAATGTCTCCTGGGAGCTCTGCGTCATGCTTCCCAGGAGACGATTCAGACTGCATATTGTGATTTGCAGCCGGTCGCGTGACGAAGGCGGATCCTAATCCTCGATTTTAATTGCTGGCAAAACACCGTATCCAGGAAGTATTTGCTTGTGGGCTTCACAGTGCCCACAAGAAAGATGGATCCCCACAGCACAATTTTTTATAAATCATTGTATAAGGCCGAATGTCGATGCGGAGGGCTACAAAAAGAAGACACATGAGTACAATCTGATTTATATGAAGAGCGGTAGATGCACCTAAAAAAAAAAACGTTTTCCAGCGGAACCCCCGCTTTAAGCACCTACTACAAGAAGAAAATTGAAAAGACGTTCACTATCATCTCTTTTGCTCCTGCCTTCAAGTTACTCTCCTCGGATACCTGTGACTAGCCACTCTCTCTACACAATACCAGTCTCTGGACTCTGAGTCCAGGATCTTTTTAGACACAGTGGACTCTGCTCTTATAAATGTAAACCTTTCTCTTAAGGCCCAGGTAAGTTCACCTCTTTTATGAAAAGTGGTCATTGTGGTCATGCTTACCAATGAGCACTTACAATTGCATTAGGATATTCACCTATGGGCTGTGTATTGTGGTGTACAGTTTTGGACCACTCCAACAGCTTGGGGCATCATGGGCATAGTGGGGCCCAGAGGGCTGGTCATGATATTTTTAGTTAGTGTAGCACCTGTCTAGGTAGGTGCTAGAAGAGAGTGTAGTTTTTAGTCTTTCTGCTTACCAGGAAGATGATAAGGTAAAACGGTGCTCTCTGCCTACCAGGGAGCAGGATCTATTTGTCTTACTGTGCCCCACTGGTCCAATAGGGAGACATATTGGACAATGGGAGGAGACCGGTCAAGTGAGTGCACAGGCTTTGTTACAGTCCTGGCTATTGGCAGAGGAAAAGTGCTGCATGCTGGGATACCATATAAAAGCCCAGAGTTAGTTGAGTCAGGGAGCAAAGTACAGGAGGGAGGGGACGGCTTCTCCTCCTCCGTGGAGGCAGTCGTGTGGCCTTGGGTGGTCGATCCAAGTCCCTAGAGAAAGAGAAGCTGAACCCAGGGGTCCTGTAGAGCTGACTGGAAGGGGGACACCAGGAATAATCTGATTCTGCTTACAGTGAGCACAGATCTGTGTTTTTTTGGGGCCTGTGAAGTGAGGGCCACCCTATCAGCTAGAAGAGTCAGTGGACAGGTGTCAGTAAAGGGGATGCTAGAGAGTGTCCTGAAGATAAGTGCATCAAGTCTGCTGCTAGTGAGAGCAAGAAGACTTAATTCCTCCATACATGTGGCAGTATGGTTAAAGCAGTGTGTCTGCTTCCACAAATCTTCTGGTAAGGCCAAGTGAGGATGGCCTTATGCGTTGTGAGTAGTTCAAGTTGGAGTATCCCAATGATCCCTTCTCCCATCCAAGTTCCAAAATAAAATACAAAAACACAAATACCCTAGACTGGTCATTGAGTAACGAGCAAGCAGGCATAAGGAGGGCTAAGTAAAAACCCCTAGCAACTAAAGTGAAAACCCTTAGCAACTTCCGGCAGGTAATTAGAGAGAGGCCTAATGGCCGCGTACACACGGTCGATCCAAACCAAAGAGAATGGTCCGACTGGCTATTTCCGTCGGTTCACCGCTGAAGTAGCCTGACGGTCTGATGTGCGTACACACCATCGTTCCAAAAACCGATCGGGTCAAGACGCAGTTACGTAAAACACACGACGTGCTGAAAAAAACTAAGTTCAATGCTTGCATGCATGCGTCGACTTGATTCTGAGCATGCGCAGGTTTTGAACCAATGCTTTTCTGTACTAACCATCGGTTTGGACTGATCGGTCAGCGGTCCATCGGTTCGATTTTAAAGCATGCTTTAAAATTTTGGTCCGAAGGACAACAGATCGATGGGCCATACACACGGTCGGTTTGGACCGATGAAACTGAACTTCGGTCCATTCTCATCGGTTTGGAACGACCGTGTGTACGCGGCCTTAGAAGTCAACACATTTAGCAAGCCCTACGGGGGCAGTGTTACACTAGCTTATCTTTTTTATACTTTGTGAAAGGGGGAACTTTCCCTTTAAATATACAGTATGTATAAAATGATTTTTATTTGGCTTTAAGTTGCACAATGTGTAAGATGATCACATAACTAGTAGTTAATTACATTTTGCTCCCTCTTGACACTGACTTTAAACAATGCTAACACTACATGCAATTGCACCTTCTTCAATAACCATATTTTTTTGAACTTTTAGATAGATAGTTGCAATATGCTACCCACATACAGCGTAGTGGTCTGTGCTTCTTACTGCACTTGCTATGTTCACACTTTCAGCTTCTGTCTGTATTTTTGTGCAGATTTTATAGCTCTACCTCTGCACAGTACTGGCATATTTAAAAAATATGTGTGTCCCTCTAGCAGCAAACTACATACCAATTAATTTCCACGCTAGCTGGCATAACTGAATTAATGCACAGGAGGAGCATTCCCTAGGATCTATGTAGACATGACCCTGATATCCTATTCTCCACTCTTTATTCTAACAAATCATTTTTGCTAACCTTCTGGCCCCCAAATGAGCCGCTGATCCATCCTATATCGCTGTAAATCACTCTGCTTCCAAAGCCCCTATTTTCAGTGCAAGCAGCCCTGCAATTATGGGGTTTCAGCGGTAGCCCCCTACAGCCCTCATCTGGTTGTAAGTTGGTTGAAACCTATTTGTCTTTCAGAGTACCAGCCTGCGGAGGAACAAGATGAGACATATCCCAAGATCCCTGTGGTGAGTTCTCAGCAGACGCTGAGTTTCTTCTTCTTCACCCCTAAGCTCTTGCAGCTGGCTTATTTTTCCCAGGCTGAAAAGATGAAGACACATTGATTTAGGGCTGTGTGGTATGAGCATCCCGCAGACTCTCTTAACACCACACAGAGCCACTGATTAACTACCTTGTCCTCTAATGTTGAAGTCAAAAGAAAGACTTTTATTTCTGCAAGCTTTTCTTTTTCCAGGCAAATCGCACAGCCTGCTTAAAATTATATTTATATTAAATTGAGTATGAATGACAAGAAACCAAAATTCATTTATTTGCAGTTCTGAGCTTCAATCAATATTTTTAAATTGTAGTTATGGAAATTAATGAAGGCGGATAACAAGACACAGAAATAAGCAAATCAAATGTATTCATTAATAACAAAAATGAAGATATGACAAATATTGACAGGTAGGTATCCAGTAGGTATCTATGGACAGAAAGGCAGTCAGATAGATAGATAGATAGATAGATAGATAGATAGATAGATAGATAGATAGATAGATAGATAGATAGATAGATAGATAGATAGATAGATAGATAGATAGATGCAACAGGTGGTTGGGATTAGTGGCGGGACAAGGTTATCGGGTGCCCAGGGCAAAGATGTCAAACTGCACCCACCCTAGGGTTGCCACCTCATCCCTTTAAAACAGAACACATATGAATTACACAGGTTCTGAGGCTAATTTAATTTAGATAAGGCTCCACTTGAGTTCAATTACCACCTTAATCAGCCACAGAACCTGTGTAATTCATATGTGTTCTGTTTTAAAGGGATGAGGTGGCAACCCTAACCCACCCCTCCTTGGGTGGAGTAATGGGTGGGCTAAAAACAGTTCATCCAGCACCAAGCTGAAACTTATGCAATGGTTGTGGCATGCACTAAAATAGTGCCAATGGTTGTGGCACACAACAGTAAACTGAAGAGTGTAATAGTGATGCATATTCTGCCCTGCAGAAAAATATGGGCTAACAGAGGTGAAAGAAGAAATGCTCCAGCAGCTATCTGGGCCCCTGCTCCCTCTGATCGGAGTGAAACTGCTGTCACTCCTGTCAGCGAGGCAGCAAGAGAATGGAGCAGCTGCAAGCTCCCTGTGTACACTCTCCTCCTCAACTACATAACGTTACATGCAAAGAACATGCCTCCTCGGTTTCCCCCCTGCCGTTCTGGCCCTGAGGGAGACCCTTGTATTAATGAACAAAGAGTACGGTAACAGGAGGCGCCTGTACTGGAGGACAGAGATACCATATCAGAAGAATCATATAGCCCGATAATGGAGTAACGAAAGTCTCTTCCTCAGTGGAAATACATGGAGCTACTCCAAACCCTCCCTACAAAGTTCAACACCAATTACGGTCTAGAAGTAATCAGGGGCCCCACATCCAGGAGTGCAGGGAGTAATCCGAAACCCACAACTGGGGTACAAGGAGACACCGCCCTCCACACACACACTTCCAGTTGTTTTTTATAGAGATCCCCCACTACCAAGGAGTTTGGTGTGATCAGAGTGGACCCCTCACTCCCATCCAAAATACAGACAAGTGCAGGGGGACCCTCATCCAGTAACATAGGAACCCCCCTGCAGTAGAAGACCACCATCCAGAAAGAGTGCAGGTGGCTGATCAAAGTGGACCCCTCATTCCCATCCAGGAATTCAGAAACCCTCACCTAGCAGAAGGAGACTCCCATACAGGAGGAGTGCAGGGGGTGATCAGAGTGTAAACCCAATGAAAGAATACAGGAACCCTCCCTCCAACATCCATTTTATAGTCTTTTTTCAGCTTATAAACACCTCTCTGTAGGCCTGGTGGCCATGAACACATAGGCATTTACAGATATATTGGAAGAGGAGCATTTAAACAAAAAACTGTTACCAGTGTGTTCAGGAGAGGAGCTTTTGGGTAGGAAAAAACTTCAAATGCGCAAAAACTCTAGACACTCTTCTGGGACATAGAATGCATTAATGCTGAATGTGCATAAACACAGAAAAATGTGTGTGCATATGCTTTTAAAGTGGATTTAAACCCTTTACAAATACCCAATGAAATGAACAGCCTCAGATGATACACAGGGATGAAACAAATCCTCCTACATAAGTTTTACATGTATATCTGCCGTCTTCAGCTTTATATACTGTTTAGAAAGTGCACATTGCGTTAGGAGATTTTCTCTTCCTGTTCAACACTGTAGTGAAGTCTGGCCATACAGCCAAGACAGCTGATTGGAGGAAAGGCACACACCCCCTCTCCTCATAAGTAGAGACTTTCAGAACTGGTCGTTGAATAGTTCAGGACTCTGCAAATCTGTTTATAGCAACCTCCTCAGCGCAAAACTTGGGCTGCTTTTATCATATGTGATGGAGAAATTGTCAGGAGTTATCTGGCTGATAACAGAAGAACGGAGCAGGAGAAAGCTACAGGACATAGTGCTTTGAAGAGAGATAAAACATTGCAGGTATATGTGCCCAGCTCATAATTCGGGTTTACATCCACTTTAAGCTGATTTTTCCTGCCAGAAGTAAAAGAAGTTCAGAGGAGAAAATCAAACACCCCTATGTGCATGAGACCTAAAGAAGGTCCCCAGCAGCCCCCCCCCCACACTGGAGAAGGGAAATAAAGTGAACACACACCCCTGGAGTCAAATGCACACAGAAGCCCCTGGTCACAGCGCAGAAGGGGGGGGAGGGTGACTCCCGGTACTGGAGGGGTAGAAGATTCTGCGCTGTCTAGGCATGGTAATGGAGGCTCTTTTTTCAAAACATACAAAGTTGGGACAGGCTTGGGAACCATCAGCACCAGGGGAGCTAGCACAATCTAGTTGTAACCATTTCACTGGCAGACTATTTTTGCAATTTGTATTTTTATTTTTTTCACTTACAGCTTTCAGAGTTAGGGAAAGACCCCATAATTTATACATTTTCTGAAAGCATAGGACCAGTAGAATAAAAATAAAGTGCTACTGATTTTTTAGGCCTTGCAATATTTGCGCAAATGTTATCAAAACAAAATTTTCACAAAAAATACACTAAAATACTTTTTTGCATTCACTGAGCATGCCCCCACTGAGTGGATCCCACCCACTGCTGCTCCGGGACTTCAACCATGATTCATGGGACCCCTGGACTTACTTAAAGTCTTGGGCTTTTTCCACGGAATACAGGATTGTTGGAAGGTGTGTAGAACACCTGTGCATCCCCAAGCAAGTAAACATGGCCTTGCATGAGCATATGCTTTGTATGCCATATGTGAATGAGGCCTTAATATTTTTTTTTTTACAATTATTTTTAGGTTCAATAAAAGTTTTATTAAAGAATTTTAGACAGACATCAAAAGAAATATGAACCAGACCCCCCACAATGGGTGGGCTGGTCCTTATCATAACAAAGAATACCTTTCAAAAGCATAATCTATAGCATGAACTTCTTTAGGATCTCAGAAAACAATTACGTATTCAACCCCCTCGCGCAGCATGAAATACCTAGCATCTGCTCCCCCCTGCCCGGGCGCCCCTTTGGGAACCAGCTACGCCCCTGGCCAGGGGAGAGCAGGGAGACATGCCCCTGACGATATGGGTTGCCGTAAAGAAAAAGGCAGCAATACGCATACCATTCCAACTTATAAGGGTATGTGCCAAAGAAGTTCAACCACACAAACTTAAGGTATGGTCCTGTCTTGGTGATACCAAGCTTGCCTGTGTAGGACGGTAAAAGTATCAAAAAAGTTTACAATTATTTTTAATATAAATATATTTTATTCTTTTGAAGTGGGGGGGGGGTTGAAACATCAGGGCCCGAAACAGAACTCTGATGTCTCATTTTGAGACAGAGAAAGAGACTGAGGACAGAGATCCTCGATCACTTTCTCTTCTACCTCAGATGAATGAAATGGTGGTTCTTTGTACAGAGCGGTTTCTATTCATTTACAAACTGAAGCATAGTAAACACAGCTTACCTGGATCTGGAAGGAAATGGAGGAGAGATGGGGAAGGTGCTGTGCAGCAAGATTCTAGAGCACCCCCTTTACATAATAAAATTGGACCCAGGGAAAGTCTGGTATGTATTTTTAGGGGGACTCCACACTTTTTTTTTTTGGGAAGGTTTGTGTGGAGTCCCACTTAAAATTCATACCAAATACAAAGGCCACTGTTTAACTTACCAGTAAATGGAAAAAAATGCAATTAGACCCCTCCAAAGGTCCCCACAATACATAACAGACCCTTAGGGCCCTTTCACACTGGGGCGGGAGGTGTGGTGGCAGTAAAGCGCTGCTATTGTTAGCGGCACTTTACCGTTGAAATTGCAGCGGTATTTGGCCGCTAGCGGTGCAGTTTTACCCCCCACTAGCGGCCGAAAAGGGGTTAATACCGCCAGCAATGCGCCTCTGCAGAGGCGCATTGTCGACGGTATAGCACGGTTTCCCATTGCTTTCAATGGGAAGGAGCGGTAAACACACCGCTCCTTCACCGCTCCAAAGATGCGGCTAGCGGGACTTTTGGATCGGTCCTGCTAGAGCACCGCTCCAGTGTGAAAGCCCTCAGGTCTTTCACACTGGAGAAACAGCAGCCACTTTTTTAGGTCGGTTTGCAGGCACTATTTTTAGCGCAATAGCGCCTGCAAACCACCCCAGTGTAAAGGGGTCTTAGTGGTCTGCTATGTTTTGTGGTGGACCTTTGGAGTCTGTGTGCCATTTTTTTTTCTTTTAAAAAAAGGCTGTAGGGAGACGTTATTTGCTGTTAATTTAAAACGTTATTTTTCTTTATCTTTTTTTCCTAGCCCCGTGGAATAAAAAAAAATGCCTACCCCCATTCTATATTTTGACACACCCTTTCCTATGAGTATAGAAAATGGGCATTTTTAATTTGAGAGATCTAACTTTCATTGATTTCGATAGGGTTCAAGTTCACCATCCAAACCTCTTAAAATTAGCTGAACCCTGTTTGAACCAGGGGCGGATCCAGGGGGGGGGGGCAACAGGGCAATTGCCACCCCTGAGAAATGTGTGTTAGTTGCAGAATTTGCGGGCACTGGGGAGTCTGAGCGGGCGGTAGTTGCGGAATTCACAGGCACCGGAGAGTCTGAGCGGGCAGTAGTTGCGGAATTCGTGATCACTGGAGAGTCTGAGCAGGTGGTTCCGTGGCGAGTGAGATTCAGAGAGTGGGCGGTCAGCTGGTTGGCTCTGTGGGTGTGAGGGCGGCTGGCCAATCAACAAGCCGGCGGGGCGGGAAGCAGAGAGAGGAACATCATCTCTCTGCTGCCTGACTCTGACAAGCAAAATACCACCTTAGCAAGTGGCAATCCGCAAGGTGTGGCAGGTGAGGTGGCAAGTGACAATCAGCATCTGGTGGCAGGCAAGTGACATTCCGCAACTTGTGGCATGTGGCATGGCAAGTGACAATCCGCAACATGTGGCAGGTGGCATGGCAAGTGACAATCCGCAACATGTGGCAGGTGACATGGCAAGTGACAATCCGCAACTTGTGGCAGATGATGTGGCAAGTGACAATCCGCAACTTGTGGCAGGTGACGTGGCAAGTGACAATCCGCAACTTGTAGCAGGTGGCATGGCAAGTGACAACCTGCAACATGTGGTAGGTGACGTGGCAAGTTACAATCCGCAACATGTGGCAAGTGACAATCTGCATCTGGTGGCAGGCAAGTGACATTCTGCAACTTGTGGCAGGTGATGTGACAATTTGCAACATGTGGCAGGTGACGTGGGAAGTGACAATCCGCAAAGTGTGACAAGTGACAATCCGCAACGTGGCAGGCGATGTGGCAAGCGACAATCCGCAACATGTGGCAGGTGACGTGGTAAGTGACAAGCTGCTCTGGTGGCAGGTGATGTGGCAAGTGACACACTCGGGGCTCCCACTGATTCTACATTATGAGTTGAACCATTTAATTTTATATTACAATGTAATAATAGAAATACCATAACAACCATGGTGCCGTGATCATTGAAGCGCTAACACCAGCCATATCCCCAAAAAATATTTCCGGTAGTGCCCCTCCCGAGACTAGACTCTGGATCCGCCCCTGGTTTGAACTGAGTTTGGCTCATCACTTACTATGACTAAATTGCACTAGTTAAATTAAACCTCCACACTTCCCTAACCCTGTTCTGTTGTCCTTGGACTACAGAGTGGTAACCTTAGGGCCAGTGGACATTGGCTGCCCTTTCTGTAGCCCTCGCCATCTCAATTATTGGCAGATAAGCAAGCTCCATACATTTCAACACAGCGTGATTAGGTGGCACATTGGCTTTTGCACCTAGTGTGCCAGAGGACATTGCACTGACACATCACTACAGGTCACAGTTTCAAAAAGTTAAGCACCACTAAAAGATAGACAAACGGAAATAGATAGATAGACCCCAGTTTTGAGAACCACATCTTTCTGGGTGCCAGAATAATGGCAAAATGTGACATATAGGACCCTTAAGGAAATTTACAGTATACGGTACTTAGTTAGCCATAGTTACTAAAAGATTGAATGCTGAAATATCTATACAGTAGATAGATAGATAGCTTTTTCCTTAGGTGTCAAAGCATTCAAGTAAGATGTCAAGGTGACTGCAATTTTAATTATGTATAATTATGTATTTATCTTATTTTGACTTATTGATAGCGAGACAGTACAGACTGAGCCTTTGACACCAAACATTTCCATGTACATAATCTCTGTTCCCGTTTAGAGGATTTCCTCCCTGCTCCCCAGCAGATAAACAGACTTTTGATGTCTCTTGCATGCTCTGAATGTGGATGGCACATCGTGAATGGCCACAGCTGTTTGTATGAGTAGGTCTTGGCCCAGCAAGTACATACTGATAATTTGTTTGCTCTCAAAATATTTAAATAACGGATGTCAGGAATGCATGGCATAGTGGAGAGGCTGTGTAGACTTGTGGAGTCTATGCAGTTGTTTAATGCCCTTCTGTAATAAATTAAAAAACAGTTCCATAAACTTGCACACGTAGGAAAAATAAATACAGAAAAAAAGACTATCCAGTGGTGATCAATAATTGTTTTATTTTCTCTAAATTATGCTTATGATACTTTTGAAAATCATCCTTCTTCATGATGCTAGACATGACCAAGTGAAGTAGAATATCAGTGTGATTAATACCCATTTTGGACCCAATAGTAAACCTATTTTCAAACATTTACTGGTAAATTATTTTACACCTAAGCGCCTTAGCATAACTCATTACTATTGTCTGAAAGCTTGATTATAAGCCTTCCCACATGGGAGAAGAAGATACAAAGCATACCGCATCCACACTACATGGACTGATATAATGCTTCAATACAAAGCCCTATTGTGTCTGCATGAGGGATCACAAAAGGTTAGAGGAATTGAAAAATACACTAACAAAAAGTACAGTTTTGTAACATAACATCGTTTTACTAAAAAACATTTTTTTTTTTAATGAAAAAAATGTCCTTTAACTTGCTTGAAAAATATTGTGGGTTGTTTCTACATTGATCCCATGCCAATAGCATTTCTTTTTTCCAGATGGCTTAATGAGAGCCTGTCACATCACTAAACAATTAAAAACACCAGTCCCTGGCAACGGAAAAAGTAGCATACCCACCTCTCTGGCTGCCCATGTCCCCTACTTTTCTTTGGTTTCAGCACTGTAGCCTCCATCATTCTTTTTGACACTTGACAACGAAGTGTTGGATGACTGTGTCCCCTGCTGTGCACCATGGTTATTTTTCCTGACCCCAATATCATACCTCCCAACTATCCCTGAGTTTGAGGGACTGTCCCTCATTTCAAACAAAATCCCCCTGTCTCTCTTTCCTTCTCATTTGTCCCTCATGTTGGTATGATCTTTATCGTTGCATTTAAAATACACTAATTATCTATCAAAAAGTGTCTCCCAGTGTTAAACCTTTCATCCAATTTCTAAATGGCTGCATTTGTAAAATCCAAAAGCTAATACAAAGGAATAGTACTGGTAAAAAAAGGACTTGTGGGTTTAACCAATATTTTTTCTTTTGTACAATCCCTCCTTTAAGGGGCGTGTGGCAGGCAATGTTTACTATGCCTACATACTTTTGCTAAAAGGTGTCTCTCATTCTTATTTCAGAAAGTTGGCAGGTATGCAATGTCACTGTTCTATTCTGAAGTGATACAGGAGGCACCACAGCACATAAGTAAGGACACAGTCCTCTGAAACTCCTGGAAGTGTCTGATGGCCTGACAGGGTATCTTTAAATTTTCTATGATTAGCAAGAACCAGTCTTGCTAACAGTGGACGTTACTGGCACCCACATGAGACACAATACAGGTTGTGTAAAAAATATAACATTTTATTTACAATCATTTAAAAATAATGCTGATGTGTCAGTATGTAACTCTAAAATCAATAAAAATGAATTATCATATGATACAGAAGTCCTACTTGGGGCTAGGGATGAGCCGAACAGCCCCCCCACCCCCCCGTTTGGTTCACAGCAGAACATGTGAGCAGATAAAAAATGTGTTTGAACACGCGAACACCGTTAAAGTTTATGGGACACAAACGTGAAAAATCAAAAGTGTTCATTTTAAAGGTTACTATGCAAGTTATTGTCATAAAAAGTGTTTGGGTACCTGGGTCCTGACCCATGGGACATGTATCAATGCAAATAAAAGTTTTAAAAACTGGCGTTTTTTCGGGGGGAGCAGTGATTTTAATAATGCTTAAAGTGAAACAATAAAAGTGAAATATTCCTTTAAATATTGTACCTGGGGGCTGTGTATAGTATGCCTGTAAAGTGGCGCATGTTTCCTGTGCTTAGAAAAGTCCCTGCACAAAATGACATTTCTAAAGAAAAAAAGTAATTTAAAACTACTCCCGGCTATAATAAATTGTCAGGTTCCGGAAATACAGATAAAAGTAATTGGGCCCTTTGGGTCTGGTATGAATATTAAGGGGAACCCCAAATCAAAATGAAAAAAAAAATGAGCGGGGGTCCCCCCAAATTCCATAACAGGCCCTTCAGGTCTGGCATAGATTTTAGGGGAACCCTGTGCCAAAATAAAAAAATGGTGTGGAGTTCCCTCCAAAAATCCATATCAGACCCTTATCTGAGCACACAACCTGGCAGACCGCAGGAAAAGGGGGGTGAAAGAGTGGCCCCCCCTCCTGAACCATACCAGGCCACGTGCCCTCAACATGGGGAGGATGTCTCCATGTTGATGGGGACAAGGGCCTCATCCCCACAACCCTTGTCCGGTGGTTGTGGGGGTCTGCGGGTGGGGGTCTTATCGGAATCTGGAAGCCCCCTTTAACAAAGGGGACCCCCAGATCCCGACCCCCCTATGTGAATTGGTAACAGGGTACATTATACCCCTACCATTTCACCCAAAAAAGTGACAAAAATGCTAAGAAAAATCCTGTTGCATCAGAGGGGACAGGGTCACCCGTATATGTCACTGGGTAACCCCCCGCATTTCCCCGTTGCGTCAGAAGGGGTGGTGTCATCCTCCCCATGTGGAGGGCATGTGGCCTGGTACAGTTCAGGAGGGAAGGCGCTCTCTCGGACTCCCTCTTTTCCTGCGGCCTGCCAGGTTTATGCTCGGATAAGGGTCTGGTATGTATTTTTAGGGGGAAACCCACACCATTTTATTTTTTATTTTGGCACGGGGTTCCCCTTAAAATCAATACCAGACCTAAAGGGTCTGGTATGGATTTTGAGGGAGACCCCTACGCCATTTTTTTAAAACAGTTGGTGCAGGGTTTCCCTTAATATGCATACCAGACCTGAAGGGCCTGGTATGGAATTTGGGGGGAATATGTCCCTCTCCAGGGATGCCATCAATAAAAGAGTATCATCCCCCCATAGTCATATTTCAAAAGGATTGGTAACAGAATTTCTAGGAGGAAGGCATAGGTATGAGGGGAGATTACGAATCTAACTCTATTGATAATTAATGATAAGCAGCCATTTCAATTATGCCACAGGGTACTTACTAACTTACCCCAAAGTAAGCTCTCAATGTGTCCATCTGCTGCCATCGGACAGAAGACACATGGAGGAGCATTTTTATACCTCCATGAGCTCCATGGCTATGACATCACTGCGCCGCATGTGCGTCATCAACTGTGAATGCGCAAGATGGCACCTAATGTGGAAGAGCTCACCCACTGTGCAGGCGGGCACCCCAGGCCCATCCATTAGAGGGCAAAATGATTGGGCAACCGAAGCTACCCGAAGAGATCCTAATGACAGAATAACTATGGGGGCAACCAGGGGGAAAGATAGTCAATATCCCCGAAAGAGATAGGACATGGGAATGTGCTCGCCCATCAGACAGAACATGAAGTCAAATCCACTCATTTAGCTTGATGCAGAGGTCTGACATGCACACATACCTGTGGCTCTATAATCAGTAAAGCTCTTGCTCCCTGCTGCTTGGAGATGTCTAGCTTTAAATAAGCAGGGGTATTTTTGCGGGGAAACCACTGCATTCACACAGGGCAATGATCCTTCTATGCAGCACACTGGCGGAGGAGAAGCTTTTGTCTCAGGATGGGGTGGCTTTCTAAAAAAAAAAAAAAATACACCATGTGTTTTATGCATCTAGAATGTATTTATATGTGTAAAAGTTCAGTTGGGCTTTAAAGTAAACTAGTCATGAAATTAAAGGGGTTGTAAAGGAAAAACATTTTTTTCATAATAAGCATCCTTTACCTGCAGACATTCCTCTTTTCACTTCCTCATTGTTCGTTTTTGCTCAGAAGTCGCTCTATTTCTTCTCTGTTCTGTTCACTTCCTGCTTGTCTGATTGTTACTCACCACCGTGATGGGAGGCTTTACTGCGGTGGTGAGTAACATGCTCACCCCCTCCTGGGAACTACATCTGTGCGGCAGGACGCTCTCTACGTGTTAGAGACTTCAAGGAGGTGTGAATTACTGGGCGTGCCGCAATGCATACTGGGAAATGTAGTTCTTACATGAACAAATGATGCAAACCAGGAAGTGAATGAGAGAACAGAAACTAGAATGCCGGAGGTGATATAGATGAAGGAATTTAATAGGTATTTACTTGTTTTTTAACAGAATCATAACAGAATACACTATTCTGTCTGTCTACCTTGCAGACATTAATTTTAGGCAAAACATTTTTTTCCTTTAGTGATCCTTTAAGCCATGAGTGAATAGTCATAAATAAAAATTCTAGCTGCCTCACTGTCAGACAGATGCAGTGGTAAATCATTATTACCAAATGATGAGATCAGGAGTTCTAACTTCACACTGGCTTTTCTGATCTGCATACCTGTCCGTTGTTAGGCCCCTTTCACACTGAGGAGTATTTCAGGTGTTTTAGCGCTAAAAATAGCACATAAATAACGCCAGAAATACTCCTGCCCCAGCATTCTCAATGTGAAAGCCCGAGGGCTTTCACAATGAGGCGATGCGTTGGTGGGAGAAAAAAAAATCTCCTGCAAGCAGCATCGTTGGAGCAGTGAGAGGAGCGGTGTGTATACTTCTCCTTCCCACTGAAAACAATGGGACACCGCAGTAATACCGCCTCTGCAGAGGCGCATTGCGGGCAGTATTAACCCTTTTTTGGCCGCTAGCGGGGGTTAATACCACACCGCTTTCAGCCAAATACCGTCGCAATTCCGACGGTATATCGCTGCTAAAAAAAGTGGCGCTATACCACCACCGCACCTCCCATTCCAGTGTGAAAGGGGCCTTAGTGACCATGAAAGTACTAATGCCACATCACAGCAAGGCAATTAGGTTAATTTACTAAAACTGGAGAGTGCAAAATCTGGTAAAGCTGTGCATGATAGGCAATCACCTTCAAACTTCAGCTTGTTCAATTAAGCTTTGAAATTTTTTTACTGAAAGCTGAGCTGCACTAGATTTAGCACTTCAGTTTTAGAAAATCAACCCCAAATGTGCATTATATTATGGTCAGATTTAGGACTAAAAATGAATAATGTAAATTTTGTCAGGTCAGTATTAAAAATTTGCATTGTAATGTAGGGAGGTGTCCCCTAACAACCTGACTGGATTTTGCCTTACTTTCATTTTGCAGTTTTGTCTTGCAGAGCATTGCACCCAAGGATATTCTGTATGACGTCACCTGATAGATACTCTGTTAAGAAGGCTCTAGCGTCATGTGTCAGGGGTGAATACAAACAATCCTGTCTGCTAACCAACCCCTATTCAGCTTATCATTGGTGGGTTTGATTAAACTTTGACCAAACAGAGGGAGAGGAGGTTCCTTAGCCTTTCCTCTGCTGGGGAATGGGTGGTTGCTAGTACAGGCTGTTTGCCTGGTTTTAGGTCCCATGTCTGAAGCTAAAGTATCAACTATGTTTGAGAAGGTAGGCCATGTCAGCCAGAGTCATTACTGGAACAGAGTTACACCCAAGCCTCTTTTTTTGTGGAGGCTGATGAGCACCAGTAGACTTTCTGTGTGATGTTTCCAGATGCTGAAGTAGGTGAAGCACTCAACTCTTTATCAAATGCATTACAGGCCCTAACTAGCCTCTATTGAGAAAGCCTGCTGTTTACAGACCTCAAGGGTTCAGCCTGAAATTTTCACATAGAAATAAACAGCTCATCTCAGTGACATATCCCCATAGGTGTGCGCACAGGGTGTGTGTGCTGGGTGTGCCTGGGCACACCCTAATCACCCCATGCACATTAGCAGGAAAATGGGAAAGATCGCCATCTTACCAGCTCTGCCATAAGAAAAGTACTTACACACTTCTCTTTCACTGTGTCGGCAGGGAGATTGATCTACCTGTCTGCGTGCTATATATGTAGACACACATGTGTGCTTGAGCTTTAGGGTGCACACCCTAATACAATAGGCTGCGCACACCTATGCATATCCCTGAAAACACAGCTCCATTCAAGATTTCAGTGAGATAAAGTGAGCCACAGGCAGGGAGATTCTGCCTTGTCATTACTGTTTAAATTAACATAGTTGGAAGTATATTTCTTCATAATTATGTATTATAAATCAATTAACTGGACATAATCATACAAAAGGGTAGTCACATCACTATATTATATCATTTTTAAGATATCGTTTTTGTATATGTTTGTACGAAGAATGACATAATTTTAATGAAGACATTTTCATGTAAATGTAGTGCCTCAAAAGTCCTATTTCCAAAAAAAAATGTGTCCTACTCTTACACAGGCATGTGGCACTTACAATTGAGTCAAATTACCTGCATTCTATTCCAGATAAAGGAGAATAATTGATTTTGCACTATACAGATTATATGGGGAGAGATTTTGACTGGTAACACTCGGAATAGATAGTGTAGTTTTGGAAGGAAGTTCATTTTGACCACCGCTATCCACCCTAATCAAGATATTTCTTTCACATGTAGAGTTACCCCTGTAGGAGCTGATGATTTTTAACTGGTTATTTCCCAAACAATGTAGAGGCTACCAATGATACAGGCAACAGTCTAGGGCCCTGGTGCCCAACCTGCAGCCAGGGCAGCCATCAGAAATTTCGGAGCGCCTTTCAAAGCTTTAGGCCTGGGCCCCCCATCGATCTCTACTAGCCTCATGTAACATGTTCCCAGTTTCATATTGTCTAATGCAACATATCCCCAGCCAAAACTTAGTATGTCCACACTTTCTGACCCTCATTTCCTCTATTAGGTCTACTACAGTTTCTGACAAGCATTTCATATATTGAACATTATGTGTAGCCCTTTGGTGATGCCAGGGACTGCGGTTGAGGCCCCTTTTAGCTCATAAGTTGCAACCACTGGTCTAGGGGATGTCTTTTTTATGATTTATTGCTGGTAGGGGGACACTCCAAAATTGCTGACTTGTGAAGTGAAACATCAATGAACAGTCCTTAAGCCAGAAACAAGGGGAAAGGCCTAAACTAAGACTCTGTAAGAGCTGTCTCAGAGAGCTACCACTGGCACCCCAAAAGTAGAACAAATACTGTACATACCCTCAAGGATTTCTGTATATGGAATCTATCCATTTACGGAAATTAGCTCCACGTCCCTGCTGTCACCGACGATCGCGGGTGTCTGGCGGACATCACGGCCGCCAGGCACTCGCATCGGCTCCCGAGAGATGCGCCGGGCACGTTGTTTCCCCGCTGCACGCCCCCATTGGCGCGCACGGGGAATGACAACAATAGGAAGTCCAAAGATGTCCACTCAGCACTTGAGAGCCGCGCTGTGGACGTCTTTCGTCCATAGCCCGGATCCCAAGTGGTTAAGCCCTGTACACACGATCGGATATCTGATGGAATCTAATCCAATGGATTTTTTCATCAGATATCCGATGAAGCTGACTTTCATCAGTCTTGCCTACACACCATCGGTCAAAAATCCGACCGTGTCCAAACGCGGTGACGTAAAACACTACGACGTGCTGAGAAAAATGAAGTTCAATGCTTCCGAGCATGCGTCGACTTGATTCTGAGCGTGCATGGATTTTTTACCATTGGACTTCCACACAGACAATCATTTTTTTCTATCGTTTTTTTATCCATAGGAAAACTTTAACACATGTTCTATTTTTTTCACCGATGGAAAACAAACCGATGGGGCCCACACACGATCGGTTTGTCCGATGAAAACGGTCCATCAGTCCGTTTTCATCAGACAAACCGATCGTGTGTACAGGGCTTTAGAGTTCTAAATCAGTTGTAAGATACTGCAGACATTATTACTGGCTTGTCTCTTTTGTATGAACTCCATATCAACTTTACTTATTAGGTTGTTGATATAACTAACAGTCCAGGCAAGTGGCTAGTAATTTTTCCATTATTTTGCCATGCAAGTTTAGCAGCGATATAGATTGATAATTGGTCCATGAGGTGTTATCGCAATTAGGTGAAGGTATCATATATTTGTGGTCAGTTTTGTTAACTCTTTGGTTGGTTTTACTGTTGGGTCTGGTTTGTGTAATCTGTTTTCTAGAAGTATATGTGGTTTAGAGCTATAGATGTAAAAATGTATTCTTAGTTCATCTTATTTGTTTTTCTGCTTGAGAGGCTATACATAAGTTCAGCTGTGTTCAAATTTCTGACAGTTCTTTACTAAGGCCGGCCATACATGGTTCGAATCGTTAATGGGCAGGCTGAATGTACCAAGTTGATCGATCGCTCAACTTGTGTACAACCAGCTTGCCAGATTCGCTTGTGATTATTGCAAGTGGCTACTAAAGCTGCTAGCAATAATCACTGTCTTTCCCCGCAGGGATGGCTTCCCCTGCCCTCCTCTGCCCCTCTGGCGAAAAGACAATTGCTCAGCAGGAGGGATTCCACTGTCAACACAGTGTTGATGGGGGAATCGTGCAAATTAATTTTCTGCAACCCGTGGTTGCAGGAAATAAATTTGCACCGTCTATGGCCTTTGTAAGTGTTGGGGTAGGTAAAGATTTGTGTTTGTGAACCACAGTTCGATGTCTTTGGTGGTTTGAGCTACTTAATTTGCTTGATGCATTGTTTTTATATTTTGGATGCAAGCTGACTTAATCTCCCCAGATGACCACTTTATGCGTACATTTGAGTGTTGTGTCTGGCAAGGAATTGAGAGTAAAATGCTTGCTTAATGAGTTAGTTAAACCAGGGTATACATAGACTGAAAATCGGCCGGTTTAGTTGGAACTGGCAGACTTTTGGTCCATGTATACTACAGTCTGTTCAACAAAAGCCAGTCTAATGACTTGCTTATGTTGATCAGTCCTGCTGGAAAACCAACATTCGATCAGCACTTGCATCCAATGGATGTAACACTGATCTGTGAATTCTGGCAGGGGGGAGTCCCCTCTGTCAGAATACAATATCGCTGCAGGGGAAATTCCTGCATCACACATTGTTTGTGTTGTTGATGCAGTGATCTGTAATTATTTTTCAATCGACCCAGTGGCTGAATGAAAAAAACTGCATATGTATACCCAGCTTAACTTTTGGTATGACTCTGGTTTGCTCAGTATTGAGTCATTTAAGGTAGTTGTGTATATAATTAAGCGACCATCGACATCATAGCATCATAGTTGGAACATGGGGTGGCAATTATTTAACAGGAACTCAGCAGGGTTAGAATGCGATTGCTTAGCCTGATGAGGGTGTGAGAAGTGGGTGTAGTCTTGTTTATAGCACATAGACGAAAAAAACTCTGGATAGCAAGTCTGCAAAATAAATAACCCCACCCCCCAAATTCTGAGCCATTTTCTCAAGCACTTTGTGCGAGCTCGAACTCTTTGAGAGATAATCCAACTAAACAAGACTACAGACAATTCTTTCACTGCTCCAGGTGAGCCTCGTAGATCATCAAGGGTTGTTGAACCACCAGGGTGCCGGCAATGCTGATTATAGCACATAGACGAAAAAAACTCTGGATAGCCGCACTCCAAAATGACTTTAAAATAAAGTTGGTCTTTTATTGTCAAAAGCACATGCAGACACTGCAAACAACGAGTACAGAATGGCCATTCTGTACTCGTTGTTTGCAGTGTCTGCATGTGCTTTTGACAATAAAAGACCAACTTTATTTTAAAGTCATTTTGGAGTGCGGCTATCCAGAGTTTTTTTCGTCTATGTGCTATAATCAGCATTGCCGGCACCCTGGTGGTTCAACAACCCTTGATGATCTACGAGGCTCACCTGGAGCAGTGAAAGAATTGTCTGTAGTCTTGTTTAGTTGGATTATCTCTCAAAGAGTTCGAGCTCGCACAAAGTGCTTGAGAAAATGGCTCAGAATTTGGGGGGTGGGGTTATTTATTTTGCAGACTTCTTGTCAAGATGGTGAATTAGAGCAATATTGGGGTCTCCTGCAATAACTAATGTCTATTGTGCATGAGGCTGTATATGTTTAAACATGTTTTACATGTTGTGACGAATGGTGAAAAAACCCATACTGTGGATTACTTGGGACTCATTCCTGATAGGAAAGAGGGAAGGATTGGGGCAGGGGAGGATCAATGATGGGTAGATAGGGTAGAGGAGGGTAAATAACTGAGAGAGAGTAACAGAATGTAAGAGAAAAAAGATAGAATAGTAAAACATACTTGTAGAACATTGTGCACACAAATGTGTCTGAGGTAAACCCTCAGAGTGGTAGGCTCAGTAGACTGTGCTCAAGTAAGGTTGTCAGTGTCTACCATGAGAGAAAGAGGGCAGTCCTAATATGCATAATTAATAGCTGTTAGATACAATGGTTCACCAATCCTGCTTTTTTCTAAAGTATACAGTATGTGAACCCTTACCTTGTAAAACAACCCATTCAGTTTATAATAGAAATTAAAGACAAAACATTTGTGTATGCATATTAAAAAAAAAAACATTATAAATAGCTGTATTTTCTTTTTTAATAAGTACCGTAATCACATACCCTCTGTTCTCAACTGCATAAGGTGCTTAGAGAGCTAAGGAATGAGAAACAACAACATACTGGTCGTCCCAGTGAATGGTTGTGCACAAGGGGCATGTCAGCACGAATCTAGTCATTGGAGTAAAGCAGGCTGAGTTCCTAGCACAGACAGAAAGCTGACCACACTGTTCTCTCATGCCAATTGTGGTCAGTTTTTAATAGGAAAGCAGGGAGACTGGCAGGATCACCAGGTATTTCACAGAAAGGAAGCACATATACCCACGTATTTCACATTCTACAAATAGAACTAGATACTTTTTCATATAACTACATTATACAGCAGGCATATATCAGGAATATGAAATGTTCGGTAACATATTCTCTAACATGGGTACAAGAAGTGTGAAAGCCCACCTGGATCTTTAGGAGTCAAAGTGAGTTAGCTGTTATTTTTTATGTAGATAAGGCTAATTTTATGTGGGCTGATATTCAGCTGTTCAATATTGTATAGAGCATTAGTCCTAACATAGTCTAAATCTAACATATATTGCTATATAGGGGAGGGGTTGTTCTGTCAAAGTGCAGCATAAACATATGAATGGACCCTAGTATACCCGAGGTTCGAGAGAGTGGGCATCATCAACATCTCCTTTAAGTAATTTATTAGTCATATACTGACAATGTAATTGGAAATAGAGGGGTAAGGAGTATCATCCTTCTGGATGCTCTTAACTACTTGCCGACCTGCGCTGCCTGCTCGCCCCGGACTCCCCTGCGCGTGCCCGGCAGGCGCGATCGCCGCCGACTCCCGTGCGCATTCGATCGTTACAGAGCGGGGACCGGGAGCTGTGTGTGTAAACACACAGCTCCCGATTCTGTCAGGGGTGGAAATGCTGATCCTCTGTTCATACAATGTATGAACAGAAGATCAGTGATTTCCCCTAGTGAGGTCACCCCCCTACAGTTAGAACACACCCAGGGACATACTTAACCCCTTCCCCGCCCCCTAGTGTTAACCCCTTCACTACCAGTGGCATTTTTATAGTAATCCAATGCATTTTTATAGCACTGATCGCTATAAAAATGCCAATGGTCCCAAAAATGTGTCAAAAGTGTCCGAAGTGTCCGCCATAATGTCGCAGTACCGAAAAAAATCACTGATTGCCGCCATTACTAGTAAAAAAAAATATTAATAAAAATGCCATAAAAATACCCCCTATTTTGTAAACGCTATAACTTTTGCGCAAACCAATCAATAAACGCTTATTTTGATTTTTTTTTTTTTTACGAAAAATATGCAGAAGAATACGTATCGGCCTAAATTGAGGAAAAAATATGTTTTTTTTATATATTTTTGGGGGATATTTATTACAGCAAAAAGTAAATATTATTTTTTTTTCAAAATTGTCACTCTATTTTTGTTTATAGCGCAAAAACTAAAAATAGCAGAGGTGATCAAATACCACCAAAAGAAAGCTCTATTTGTGGGAAAAAAAGGACGCCAATTTTGTTTGGGAGCCACGTTGCACGACCGCGCAATTGTCAGTTAAAGCGACGCAGTGCCGAATGGCAAAAAGTACTCTGGTCTTTGACCAGCAATATGGTCCGGGGGTTAAGTGGTTAAGGTGGTACTAAAGCTTTAATTTTAATTTTATTTTTATAACAAACATATCATACTTACCTCCACTGTGCATTTTATTTTGCACAGAGTGGCCCTGATCATCCTCTTCTGGGGTTACCTTTCGGGCGCGCCATACAATTGGTGTCCATGACTCGGCCCGCCCCCCGGAGGGAGCCAATGGCTGCTCTGCTATCAATCTATCCAATGAAGAGCCGATCAGGCATGGGGAGAATGATGTGGGATTGTGCCCTCAGAAATTCGGGCTCAGGTAAGTTAAACGGGGGCTCAGGGGGGCCGGTCACTGTAAGGTGTTTTTTCACCTTAATGCATAGGATGCATTAAGGTGAAAAAACACAAAGTTTTACAACCCCTTTAAGTCAGTCATATTGTGCAATTGATAGGCCTCATGCACACTGGACCTTTGGCATTCTCTCCTAGATGCCTTTTCTCCTGGCAGCAGTGTTTTGGCAGAAGACAGCATTTGATTGGAAAATCAACAGCAAATTATATAAACTGAACTAAATACTGTATGCATTATACCTATATAACTACAACTATACTAGCCACATGACTAGCGATGAGACCTTCTTCACAAACATTGATTACAGTGGAAAAGACAAAGGGCCAGATCCTCAAAAGAGATACGCAGGCGGATCTGCTGTTCCGCCTGCGTATCCCTGTTTCTATCTTTGGAACTGATCCACAGAATCAGTTTCCAAGAGATAGACAGAAGATCCGGCAGGTGTAATAGTTTTACACTGCCGGATCTTAAGATGCAGTACCGCGACCGCCGCTGGGGGCATTCATCGTCGAAATTACGCGTCGGGTATGCTAATGAGGAGTTACGTCGATCCTCAAAGCTTTTTCGCGTTCGCTACGTCGCCGCTACGTTAGTTTCCCGTCGCTTAGTTACACTTTTGTAAAGCAGCCCTACTTTTACACAGCAGGCGTACTGCTGTGTAAAGTATGGCCGTCCTTCCCGCGTCAAATTTTTAAATTTTACGTCGATTGCGTAAGCCGTACGGGAATACGGAAATACGATACGCGCCGCGCCGATCAAAAAATGACGTCACATCGCGCAAAGCACGTCGAGAAATTTGCGTCACAAGCATGCGCAGTACGTCCGGCGCGGGAGCGCGCCTAATTTAAATGGGACTCGCCCCATTAGAATAGGAACGCCTTGCGCCGGACGGATTTGAGTTACACCGCCGCAAATTTCCAGGTAAGTGTGTTGTGGATCGATACATAACAAAGGAAATTTGCGGCAGTGTAACTTAAATCTGTTAAGTTACGTTGCGCTGCGGGGCTGTGGATCTGGCCCAAAGTTTTCTTAGCAAACAGGAAAAGCATCGCTTCCGAAGGTAAAGGCCAGGGCTTCCTGAACTGCATTACACCACAAGGAGGTTAGCAGAGCATCCTTGTAAAGAAAGTGCTGTATGTCCCAGAACTAGAAGGCAGTCTTCTATCAGTGAAAAGTCTTGCAAACAACGGTCTCACAGTTAAGTTACAGGGTGATGAATGCACAATTCACAATAATAGGCAATGCCTCGCAAAAGGAAAACTAGATGATCACCTATACAGGCTCATCACCACAGACAAGCAAGTCAATGTACAGTACCTGTCTGCGAGAATGTATTTTCAGCACGACAGCATCGCGCTGATTCTCGGTGACAGGGTGCCGACATTTCGCACTCGCTGGAATAGCAAAAGCACATTCCAGCGAGTGCGACATAGAAGCGACGGGGATCCGACTTGGATTCCCGCCAATTCTAGACGCAGCGTTTAGTATGAATCATGAGGGGGAACTCCACACCAAGTTTTAAATAAAAAAACGGCATGGGTTCCCCTCCAGGAGCATACCAAGCCCTTAGGTCTGGTATGGATTGTAAGGAGAACCCCTACGCCGAAAAAACAGCGTAAGGATTTGTACTTATGTCAAGCTCGTAGTAAATATTAGTTATAGTTACAAGTAGTACTTGTGTATGAGAGCAATATAGCTAAGGTAATAGTATTTACATATGAGAGGCAATATAGCATAGGTAGTTAAAGTTGTATATATGAGATAAATATTGCTCTAGTAATTTGAGGGTAGCTGACCCTTTAAGGTACTCCTTAGCAAACAGTCCTTAGCACAGCAGTATCTCCCAAATAGTATGTTAATATCCACACGGCACATTTAGTAACACAAATATATTAGATGGAAAACTGGCAGTAGATCATCGTGTAGGACTACAAGTGATACAATGGCTACTTATCTGTTTGTAGACTTCCATGCAGGAGATAGAGGATCCATGGTGTAAGGTGTTCAGCAAAGGCCTCAAGGTTGTCCCCAGAAATGCTCTGTTGTAGTAGGTGTCTTAGAACCAAACTAGTAGTTGTTTCCTGGAGCGGTGTTGCAGCATAGGGCGTAAAATACTACTTTGGTGCTCGGAAAGGCCGAGACGAAAATGATTACGTAGTGTAATATCATGTCTCAATGGCCCACCTCTGAAATTGCGCTATTAGGGCCAAATCCACAGCCAGCGGCGAAAAATAAGTTACTCAAAACTTATGTCATTTAAGTTACGGCGCCCTAAGCTGGTGTCGTAAGTGCCGTATCCACAGCGCATTTGCGCACAAAATTGCGCTTACGTAACTTAAATTCCGAGGCGTAAGGCGGGGTTATTGCAAGTGGGAAGGAAGTGGGCGTGCTTCATTGTAATGAGCCGTGACCCCATGCAAATGAAGGGCCGGCCGTACTGCGCATGCGCGCACGAATCTGCTGCTCACTGGGCATGTGCAGAACTTTGCTCGGCGCAATCAGTGAGATAGGTAAAAGGCCAAGCGTACTTAGTTTGAGGATCGCCCTGTGTCTAAATAGCCCCAGTCAAACACACTTCCCTTGCAAAAGTATTTCCCTGTGTTCCCTTCCTAGAGCAAGTTGCTTCTGCTCTGAACGTTTGTCAGTGTTTGTTGTTGAGTTGTGTGTGATAGAAAATTTTTGGAGGAGTATTAGATTGTAGTTGTTGTTTGTTTCTGATAAGTGTATTTTTTTTTTTTTTCTGCTTGGATTTTGTGTTTGTTTTTTGGGTGTTTGTTTTTGACTTTGTAGTAGCTGTCTGCTTGTGTGTTTTGCTTTTTGTTTGTTTGTTGTGTGTGTATTTTTGTTTGTTTGTCCTGTGAGTTTTCTTGTTGCTGAGTGGTGTCTGTGATGGCCCCCAAGCGCAGGAAGCTTAATTTTACTCATGTAGAGAAGCAAATCCTTGCCAGGTATATCATCCAATATGGGCGATATTTACATGGGCCTGATAGCCAGAACACCTCCCCGGCTAGGAAAAAGATATATCAAAAAATTACGGATCACATAAATGCGGCGGGGGGGGAGAGAAGGACCCCCGCTGGCATCCAGAAAAAGATCAATGATCTGAGGAGCGTGGTCCGCAATAAGGTGGCAAAGCTCACTGCCCATAGGAGGGGCACTGGAGGAGGGGGACCATGCCCCATCCGGCTGACTGAGGAGGAATGGGCAGTGGCCTGGTGTTTCCAGCCAGAGCAGGTGGTGGGCCTGCCTGGTTATCAGTCTGATGTTCCTGTGAGGCCAGGTAAGTTTTTTGTTTTTCTATCTGGTGATTAGCATGTGTGGGTGGGGGAAGGGAAGATGTGCCAAGTGTGTGGATCCTCAAACCTGTGATTGTTTGGTGTCCTCCACAGATGACCAGGAGGTTGCTGGCCCATCAGGCCAGGCTGCTGCACCACCCCAAGGACAAGAGGCTGCTGAGGAGTCCCCAGGGGAGGGGAGTTGCCAAACCTCCCCTCATGAGGAGGATGAGGGGGAGGAGGATGAGGGGGAGGAGGGGGAGGAGGATGAGGGGGTGGAAGAAGAAGATCTGCAGCTTGGCAGGGAAATCCTTTTGGCCTCTGATCTAATGACATTTGAGGATACCCTTGAGGCTACCCCAGAGCCTACCCCAGAGGCTGGCAGCAGTCAGGCCACCATCAGGGGTAGCCCCTCCCACTCCTCCCCCAACAGGCTGCAAACCACAAGGGTCACTCTCTCCCCTCCTCCAGAGCCACAAGCCTCAGGGGCAGGCAGGATGGCGACCCAGGAGACCAGGGGGGTGTTTGAGCGTCTGCCGGCCAGTCTGCAGAAGGACAATGCCCGGCAGACCCGCAGTCTGGGTGAGATAAAAAAAACTCTGACCAAGATGGAGCACAGCCTGGGTGCAATGAGGGAGTCACTCGGTGATGTGGCCACAAACTCTTTGGGGGTCATCACATGTTTGTGGTCCCTGCAGACCGCCACAAACCCGGGCTGTGCAGGACAATAACCGGGCTGGCCAGGCCAATACGGCTGCCATCACTGTCTGTCTGAACAGGATAGCAGTGGCCTTGGAGGGCAGGCCAGCAGGAGGACAGACACCAGGGGAGGCTCCTTCTTCCCCTGCTAACACCCCCCCGTGAAGATACTCCCTCCCCTGCTAACACCCCCCCGTGAAGATCCTCCCTCCCCTGCTAACACCCCCCCGTGAAGATCCTCCAGTTGGCCGTGCCCGTGCCCTTGGGCAGCCCAGACGGAGCACTCGCCGCCGGAATTAATTTGCAGGGGTACTTTTGATTTTTTTGTTTTATTATTTATTTTTATGATTTTGTTTATTATACTGTACTTATGATTTGGTTTATGTGTGTGAATGTGGGGGGTGGCATTCCTGATAAAATAAGGGTGTCACCCTCAGTTTTGGTGGAGAAGGGATCCCCAGGACCAGGGAGAAGTGATCCCAGGTTCCTGAATGGTGTATGAATGCACAGTGACATAATTGGAGCAGTGGCGGGGCGTTACTGCTCCCAAGTACCAAAGGGGGGGGGGTACTTGGATCTAATCCAATTCGATGTGCATATGATGTGTCTGTGCTAGTGACCACAGTGGTGTGCATTCATGCATTCTCATTGTGACATAATTAATGTGTGTTTACTGTAAAAAGAAACATTCTCATTGTGACATTATTCATGTGCGTTTACTGTGAAAAGAAACATTCTCATTGTGACATTATTCATTTGCGTTTATTGTGAAAAGAAACATTCTCATTCTGACATTATTCATGAGCGTTTACTGTGAAAAGATGCCTTCTGCGAGGCGTCTCCTGGCTGCTGTGCCCTCAGCAGACCGGGTAGAGTTGGTTAGGGGGTATTGCCTGGGTCGGGGGTCAGGTCAGCACGTATGTCAATCTCCAGTCCCCTTCTCATGGCAAAGTTGTGCAGAATACAACATGCACCGATGATCTGGCACACAAAGTCTGGGGAATACAACAGTGTACCCCCAGACTTATCCAGGCATCTGAAGCGGGACTTCAGCAGCCCAAATGTGCGTTCCACAACTGCCCGGGTGCGTATGTGAGCCTCGTTGTAGCGTTGCTCTCCTGGGGTTTGGGGGTTCCTGAATGGGGTCATCATATGTGGTCCCAGGGCATATCCAGAGTCACCTGGAAGGGAAAAGACAGGAGGATATTAGTCATGCATGTGCCCCTCGTGATGTCTGCATCATGGGGGGGGACATACCTGACACCCATGTCACTCACCAATCAGCCAGCTGTCTCCATACAGGTTCAGCTCCAAATCTCTGGAGATGTTGGTCTGCCGGAATATATAGCTGTCATGGCACGATCCAGGGAATTTTGCACAGACGTGCCAGATGAGGCCATGGGCATCTACGATTACCTGGACATTTATGGAATGCCAGTGCTTCCGATTCCGGAACAGGTGCTCTGTCTCATGGGGGGGCTGTAGTGCCACATGGGTACAATCAATGGCCCCGATGGTCCGTGGGAATCGGGCAATGTGGTAAAAGTCCGTCATGGTTTTCAATCGCTGGTCCTTCTGGGTGGGTTTTTGAAATTGATTGCCCATGCGCCGCAGTATTGCAGGGACTACTTGATGGACACACCTGCTCATGGAGGATTGTGCCATCCCAGCCAGACCTCCACATGTTCGTTGGAAAGACCCAGTGGCAAGAAACTGCAGTGTTGCCATTACTTTGATGAGAGGTGGCAGGGCATGGGATCGTTGGATTGGTGAGATCATCCTGCAGGATTCGGGTTAATTCAAGGATGGCTTCCCGGTTAAAACGGAAGTTGCCATAGACCTCAGAAGCAGGCATGCCAAAGAAATCTCGGCGTGGGCGGCATACCCTCTCCTGTGCCCTCCTCCTCCTCCTCTGTGCCCTCCTCCTTCTTTGCGCCTCTAAAGTAGCGAGTGCCGTTAGGATCATGGATGGCCCGGGCATGTTGGCAGACAGATTGAAGTCCAGCAAATATGTGTTCTCAGCTCTTCCTCAATGCTGTTGCTTCAGCAGACCTTTACACGGCATGTGTAAAATTAGGGCTGCTTTTATAAAGTGTAAATTTGCGCAGGGAAACTAACAGGTGCGTACAGGGCGTAATCTACGGCGCACACACTAAATTATGTGGATCGCCCTATCTCCCTCATTTGCATCTTTGTCTATCAAAAACAGCGGCGTGACTATCGTAATTTGCGTCCGAGGATGCGCCGGTGTAATTATTTTAGGTAGGACGGAAAAAACGGATTTTAAGGTGTATCTCGTTTTGAGGATCGGGCGCAAAGATACGCGCGGTGTAAAATTAGAAATCTCGAGTTAAGTCGAGTTAAGTCGAGTTTGTGGATTTGGCCCTAAGTCCTCAACAGGTCCTGTACCTTGTTTGAGATTCCTAATAGCATTTTCCGCAGTGAGTAGCTTGTTGAAGTCATCATAAAGCAAGGACATAGTTGCGAAAAACTGTGGACATGAATTTAGGATGGGATCCTCTTTTTCTAGATAGGTATTTGCCTAAGCACGTGGTTCACCGCGTAAATAGGATATGAGGGTAAGCACCTTAATCCTGTCATTGGGAAGGTGCGAGGGCATAATTCAAACATTAATTTACTTGCATTAATGAATTCTCTGTAGGTCTTTCGATCACCAGTAAAAGGTGCAGGTGGATCGACCTTAGGTTCAGGGGGACAAAGAGGCACATTGGGATTTTGCGCAAACTAAATCCTGCAGTGTTTGGTTCTCCAACTGCAGAGTTTGAGTAAGTGAGTCTACCTTTTGAGAAAGGGCGACCACATGGTTCACAAGCACCGCTGGGTTCATTTTTTAAGGTTCTATTACTCTGTAATGGAACTAGTGAACGGGGGTGAACCACAACTGCAGTTAGCAAGGATTTCAATGCGCTTCTTTATGTGACAACTTAGTATTGGGCCCCAGGCGTCACTCCTCACAAACAGGAGTTTGGGGGATCTCTACATCATCACTCTGTCACATAAATAAAGGCATTGAGCTACTAAGGATGGAAGCATTACAACATGCGACCAAAGCTTAGCGTTTAAAATTATAGTATGTACTAAAAGATTGCAATGCACAACTGTATGCTAGCGGTTATCAGTATTAAATAGCATCGTGCATTAGGGGACTAAGGGAGAAGGTATAAAATACGTCAACCCTTAGCATAGGAAAGTTTATGGCCAACATGTTTCGCAACTATGGGCTTATGCCCTAAGTTGCGAAACATGTTCGCCATAAACTTTCCTATGCTTAGGGGTTACGTATTTCATACCTTCTCCCTTAGTCGCCTAATGCACGACGCTATGTAATACTGATAACCGCTAGCATACAGAGTGCATTGCAATCTTTTAGTACATACTATAATTTTTAAACGCTAAGCTTTGGTCGGATGTTGTAATGCTTCCATCCTTAGTAGCTCAACGCCTTTCTTTATGTGACAGAGAGATGATGTAGAGATCCCCCAAACGCCTGTTTGTGAGGAGTGACACCTGGGGCCCAAAACTGAGTTGTCCCATAAGGGCTCTTTCACACGTCCGTTCCGTTCGTCCGTTTTTTGGATGTCCGTTAACGGACCGCAATGCTTCCCTATGGGTTAACATGGGTTAACATCCGTTAGCGGATGAGCATCCGTTTACCATCCAATCCGCTAACATCAGTTTTTCATCATATGTAAAAAGCCCAAAAAAAAAAAAAAAAAAAAACGGATGAAAAAACGGATGGAAAAACTGACGAAAAACTGACGGAAAACGGACGAAAAACGGACGAAAAACGGACGAAAAACTGATGGAAAAACAGATCAACTGATGAAAAAAAAACTGATCTAAAAAACTGAGCTGACGTGTGAAAGAGCCCTTAAGAAGCGCATTGAAATCCTTGCTAACCGCAGTTGTGATTCACCCCCGTTCACCAGTGCCGTTACACCAGGCCACATGTCCTCAACATGAGGGGGTGGGTGCTTTGGGGCAGGGGTAAAATCTTGGAACAATTCATATACAAGATGCAAAGGAAGTGAAAACTCCTATGGAACCAGGCTATCAAAAGAGCAATGGAGCAGAAAACTTGCTACCCAACAATGATACATATTGCAGGGCAATCGGTAAGTTGCTATGTGTTGCCACTTTGACAGACGCCACAGCAGTGGGCATACTATGCAGGAAAGTCTCAGCTCCCTGTCAGCGTGACTGCAACGCAGTAAAAAGAGTGATGCAGTACCTCAAAAGGAACAATTCAGATGAAGTTATGGTTAACAGCAACATCAGATACAAAAGTGGTCAGACATGTGGATGCTGATTGGGCCAAGACTGCACAAATCGCAAATCCACAAGTGGATTCATCTTCCAATACATGGAAGAAACCATAAGTTGATCTAGTCAAAAGCAAACAACTGTCGTTCTATCTTAAACTGAAACAGAGTACATTGCAGCAGCATATGCTTGTGAAGAAGCAATATGGATTTGTCGACTCTTTGTGGACATTGGGGTAGACATGTCAAAACCAATTTTCATTTTTGAAGATAACCAGAGATGTATAAAGCTCACGCAAATCAGAAAGGGTCAATCCTAGGACCAAACACATCGAATTCAAGTATCACCTACTGAGGAACAATCAAGAGCAAGGTGCTATTGACATTCAATATTGCCCATCAGAGGAGATGACTGCCGATGCACTCACAAAGCCTTTGTTGAAGGAACGTCATAGTTATTTCCAGAAGAAGCTGAATGTAGTTTGACAAAACACATGCTGTTGAGAAGGGGTGTTGGAAAACCAACAGAAAGTTATATGGACTGAACTGACAGTGTTTTTTTTTATGCCTCTAAAGGTCCCTATATCTAAAGGCCTATGTGTGCATGGACACATAGGTGCTGGGGCATTTAGAAGCAGAAAAAAAGAAAAGCCTGCCAGATGCCTAAGGCCGCGTACACACGGTCGTTCCAAACCAATGAGAATGGTCCGACAGGCCATTTCCATCGGTTCACCGCTGAAGTGGCCTGATGGTCTGATGTGTGTACACACCATTAGTTAAAAAAACGATCGGGTCAGAACGCGGTGACGTAAAACACACGGCGTGCTAAAAAAAAAAACGAAGTTCAATGCTTCCAAGCATGCGTCGACTTGATTCTGAGCATGCGCAGGTTTTGAACCGATGCTTTTGTGTACTAACCATCGGTTTGGCCCGATCGGTCAGCGGTCCATCGGTTCGATTTTAAAGCATGTTTTAAAATTTTGGACCGAAGGACAACAGATCGAAGGACAACAGACGGCCTAACAGCTGAGTTAAAAACGTCCATTGTGCATGAAGCCTTATATTGGGAACATTAGTAACAGTTTATTTTTATTTCAAGTCATGCAACTCATAACTAGGTTTATACAAATCAAAATTCAAATATTTGCACTACTTTTAGATCCTGCTGATATTTGATGGGCTCCCATGGGCTCCCATCTCCTATACTGTTTTATGTTTTCACACTCTGGGTTGTATTATCAGGCATAGGTTCCTTATAAAAAGCTTGCCGAACATGTTTGCCATTTTTTAAGTGCACTATAGCTTGAAATCTTTTTTTCATAATGGTTTTAATAGTCTTCATCTGTCTCTGTGCTTTACGTCACAGTCCCAGTGTGCAGTGCATCTGGGAGCTGTTACTGATACCTTTTACTTTCTCCTAGCAGCACACAGTTGGTCATTTTGCCATTCGCACAGGTTTGAAACATGCAGTAAAAGCAGATCAGCAGATTCCTATTGATTTTACAAAAGTAGCAAGTCAAACATTGCCTTTTCTTGTCCAATGCTGTGTTTTGCATATAAAATGCATGCATTTAAGCAGTGCTGTTTTTAAGTGGAAAAAGCTCTGTTTGACAAGAACACCTATCAACATAAGCACTTATAAGAGTCTGTTAGTGACCGAGAGTCAGAATTAGGGGGTGAAACCAGAAATGAGAGGGATAGAGTTATGTTATTTAGAGGCAAATTACTGGTTTGACACTGTTAGACATTTAACGATCTGTATTATTATCTGTTGCTGAACAGATTGCGTTGTGTACTGTTTTCAAAATGAAAGTATTCTACATGACTAAAACTATATATATATATTGTGACGGTATTAGAATGATATCCCCGTCAAGCATTCCCTTCTCCCCATACAAGAACATCCCCTCCTGGAATCGCCATAATAAGCCACACATGAGTCCAGCCTTACTGCTAGAACAAGACAGAGTTTAATGTTATAACAACACAGCTTATATGTAATTTCCAAAACTGTTACAATGACAAATCTCCGCCCCCCTCACACTGGGGCTTCCATACAGATGATTAGGCAGACACGACGGAGTTGTACTGAATACATTAACTAGACAGCTCGACCCCGCATATAGAGAGATAATTACCACAATGGAGCAATCAGAATAATTAACACAAGCCACTTAAACACAGATCTCCTTCACACGACACAATAGATCAATTAACCTTTAGAAATAGTGAGGGGACATTAGCACGTCAATAACCTGTTAGCCGAGGACAGAATCACACAGGGCAAGCAGGGAGCATTAAACTGAGACATATAGGCAAATGCATCACATATATATATATATATAGCCAGAAATATTGACACCAGATAATGCACCATTTTTCCCAGAAAACTGTTGCAATTACAAATGCTTAGGCATCCTCATGTTTATATCTATTGTTTGTATTGGTATGACACAAAAAAGTGGATAAACAAAAAGTCAAATCTGACACATTCCCCCCAAAATGCCCAAAATTGACTGGACAAAATTATTGGCACCCTCAATGTAAAATTTGGTAGGACACCCCTTGGAAAAAAAATAACAGAAATCAAGAACTTCCTGTAACCATCAACAAGTTTTTTTACACCTCTCTACTGGATTTTTGGACCACTCTTCTTTTGCCAACTGCTCCAGGTCTCTTAGATTGTAAGGCTGCATTCACATCTAGACGGACGAAATTGCGGCGTTTTGTCGCCGCAAATCGCGGTAAAAATAGCGGCGTTTTGTACCGCGATTTGCGGCGACAAAACGCCGGTATTGTCCGCCTAGATGTGCCCCAAGATGACCCCCTCTATGGAGATGATTCCCATCTCCTAGCCGAACGCTCGAAGACGCCTGAAAAAAAGGTCCGGGACCTTTTTTCACGCGGCAGGCGACAGGCGTCCGGCGTTCGGCGTGGAGATGTGAACCATCTCCATAGAGGGACATCTGTTTTCAGCCCTCTGGCGGCAGCGGCGTAGCGCTACAGGCGTAAAAACGCCTAGGTGTGAATGGGGTAAAAGGGTTCCTTTTCCCAACTGCTGTTTTGAGATCTCTCCACAGGTGCTCTATGGATTTAGATCTGGAATCCTTGCTGGCCAGTTCAGTACTCTATATAGCGCTTTGTCTTAAACCATTTCTAGGTGCTTTTCGACATGTGTTTTGGGTCATTGTCCTGCTGTAAGACCCATAATCTCTGACGAACTGACTTTGTGTCACTGGACCCTACACCCCAGAATTCTATTGGTAGTCTTCAGATTGTATAATGCCATGCACACTGTCAAGACACCCAGTGCCTGAAGCAGCAAAGCAACCCCAAACTTGGAATGCAATTATTACATATTTGAGAAGGTGACAATAATTTTGTCCAGTCCATTTTTTGAGTTTTGCATCAGATTTGTTTTTTTGTTACTCCACTTTTTTGCGTCATACCAATACAAACAAAATAAATAAACATGAGAATGGCAAAATATTTGTAATTGCAACAATTTTCTGGGCAAAGTGGTGCATTATATGACAGAAATGCAGGGGTGCCAATATTTTTGGCCATGAAGGTATATAAATTCATATAATATCATGAAGGATATATTCACCTTTAGGAGCATGTTACACCATTATTTTGGGTGTAACATGTTACTGTAGCACTAATCCCTACACCCCCCCCGATCTCCCATTGTGAGAGTGAGCATTTTTTCCCGCTGCCAGAACCCTCCCTACTACGTCACTCAAGTACAGAAATTTGTAAATGAGAAAACTACTGACTCTCACCATGGCACTGATGAGAATCCTTGCAGTTCATTCACAAGTCCTGACAGCCCATACAGAGTTACAGGCAGAAAGCTGTAAGGCTGGTTGTAGATGCAATGCACTGCAGACATGCTCTGTGAAAAAAATAATACATTTACATTTTCCTGTAAAAATATGTGTGTGTATATATATGTAAAAATTTTTTTTTACAAAGGTGAGCCACCTTTATTAGGTGGTGTTCCATTCAGTGTCTCACACTGGCTCAAAAGCATATATATATTATGGGAGTTATTTACGAAAGCTTGAAAGTGCACTTGGAAGTGCAGTCACTGTAAATTTGAGGGGGACATACAAGGAAAATAAAAAACATAATTTTAGCTTGTATATGATTGGATGATGAAATCAGCAGAGCTTCCCCTCATTTCAGATTTTCCTCTCAGATCTACAGCGACTGCACTTACAAGTGCACTTTCAGTGCACTAGCAGTGCACTTGTAGTGCAAAGTGGATTTGCCTTTTGTAAATAACCTTCTATGTATTTATTCAAAAGTTCCTGTGCTAAAACGTAGACTGAATCTTTATTTTCAAAGTATACAAGCTAACCTGTGCATATATCTTTCAATTTTTAGGTCACTGTGAAATGTTCTTGCTATGGCGCATGCATCACTTCAGTGTCTGACTTTCCTGTTAATCAGACAATGAATGTCTCACAGAATAAAAAGAGCAACATGTAAGTCTTATAGTTTATTGACTAACAAATACAGACAATATTTTGCATTTAAAAGCAGGGACTCAAATTAATTGGTCATAGTGTCATAAAATAAAAGGTGACAACAACCACCTCCAGGTGATAATAAATGCCACTATATAGGGTCTTTATACTTCCAGACAGTGAGATGGCAAGCCACAGCACTTAAAGCGGTTGTAAACCCTTATTTTTCACTTTTACCTACAGGTAAGCCTATAATACGGCTTACCTGTAGGTATAAAGAATATCTCCTAAACCTGTACGGTTTAGGAGATATTCCCCTCGCAATGCGCCGCTGATTGCAGCGCCGCATGCGCAGGGGGAATCCACGGCGAAAGATCCGGCAGCCGCCGGACCTTGCCGATTTTAAATCTCCCGCACGTCATCGCCGCTCCAGCCAATCACAGCGCTGGAGTGGCGATACCCGGAAGACACGCCGGAGCAAGAGGACATCTCGCTCGGCGTGAACCAGGTAAGTGCCACACACCTCGTTCCGAGGTAAGTATTTCATAATCAGCTAGTATGCGGTGCATACTAGCTGATTATGCCTTTTGTTTTGCAGGTTTAAAAAAAAAAAAATTATATATGCGGTTTACAACCGCTTTAATCTGACTTTCTTTTTTTTTTTTTTTACAGGCAGCCTCTTGTCCCTTTTGCTACTACTGCTTTTGCTGCTCACAATATATATATATATATATATATATATACAGTATATATATATATATATATATATATATATATATATATATATATATATATATATATATATATATATATATATATACATATGACTGTAGTTATATGTCCACATATAAAATGTCCCTTTCACGAAGAACATTAATTAAAGCAATATTAAAATGCTTTTTAAGCACATTCAGCAGCTGATTTAATCAAATACTGGATATGCAGCTTTCTCATATTTAAATCCTTGGCTATGCTCCAGTTTTAAGTTGGGGCCATGACTGCCACCCCAGGTTTTCTGTTTCTGGGTGGCTCCTTTCTTTTACAGCCCTACACTGTGTATTTCTCCACTGTGTGCATCAATAGAAACAAACAGCCCTATAGTTTGGGATGGCAAGGCACTCCCCTGATCCTGCCCCTCCCTTCTACAAACTAACAGAAGACAGCAAGTTCAGGGAAGCAACCCTGAGAAAGCAGGAGCTAGCAGCATTGTAAGTTGTAAATTCTAGGTTCAGGGGTAAGAATTTTAACAAATAGTTTGTGCAACAATGTGTGTTCCTATTTCTCAAAACCGTTGACAATAACAAAAATTAGTCATAGAAGTTTTTTCACGTTAACTGACACATATGAAAACTTGGTATGAATATGAAAGTTTCAAAAATCTTGGAATCTTGTTTTTAAAAAAAAGACAGCACTCTATAGGTAGATTTATTTTTTGTTGACTAGAAAAAACGCTTTAAAATCCATTCATGGAAAAATAAAAAAATGCCAGTATTTTATTCACTGCAAGTTGGATTTTAAAGGTGAATAAGCACAATCATTGGCAGAGTGCATTTTAAAGGAAAAGTTCACCTTTTGTAACATAACATATTCAGGGTGTAACATGTTTCTGTAGTACTAGCCCCCACACTCCCCCAAAGCCTCCCCACCCCTGAACTCCTGTTGTGACAGCGAAGAGGGAAGCTGGGGCTTACCCAGTGACGTAGTAGAGGGTACGTCAGAGGGTGCGGGGTCACGTGACGGGTGGCCCTGCCTCCTCTATATAAGTAATGTCACAGCTTCAGCGCGTCATTCGCTGGGCTGTGTCCAGCGGTGAGAGGAGGTCGGGGATGCTGCGCTCCGGATGAATGGATCTTCTCATCGCTGGAGCGGAGATCACCCATCTCAGGATCTTCTCATCGCTGGAGATCACCCGCAGCCGTCGCAGGATCAGGACAACGTTGAAGCAGGAAGCCGGGAACGAGTGGATTATCACCGCTGGAGTTTTTTTATTTTTATTTTTTTATTAAAAAAGGACTTTATTCTACGGTGTGTGTGTGTTTTTTTACAAGACTTTACACTTCCTTCGTGAAATGGTAGAGGTACAATGTACCCCATTACCATTTCACACAGGGGGGGGGTCAGGATCGGGGGGTCCCCTTTGTTAAAGGGGTCTTCCAGATACTGATAAGCCTCCCGCCCGCATACCCCCACAACCACCGGGCAAGGGTTGTGGGGATGAGACCCTTGTCCCCATCAACATGGGGGCATCCTCCCCATGTTGAGGGCATGTGGCCTGGTGCGGTTCAGGAGAGGGGGGGGCCGCACTCTGTCCCCCCCTCTTTTCTGCTGCCGGCCAGGTCAACGTGCTCGGATAACGGGTCTGGTTATGGATATTTAGGGGGAACCGCACGTCATTTTTGTTTTAAATTGACGGCGGGGTTCCCCTTAATATCCATACCAGACCTGAAGGGTCTGGTTATGGATATTTAGGGGGAACCGCACGTCATTTTTTTTTTTAAATTGACGGCGGGGTTCCCCTTAATATCCATACCAGACCTAAAGGGTCTGGTTATTGAATTTGCGGGGACCTCCGCGCATTTTTTTTCCTGAACTCCGATCCCGGACCCGAACTTTTTCCAATTATTCGGGTTCGGGTCCGGGTTCGGGAAAAACCCAAAGTCCGTACCGAACCCGAACTTTACAGTTCGGGTTCGCTCAACCCTATTAGTGACCCTTTAAATGTAAATAGCCGGATTCAGAAAGACTTACGCCGACGTATCTACAGATACGTCTCGTAAGTGTAAATATGCGCCGTCGTATCTATGCGCCGTACCCACAACTAGATACGCCTGAAAATAGGCTCCTTCCGACTGACGTAACTTTACTACATTGGCGTATCGTGGGCGCATATTTACGCTGGACGCATCTGGCGCTCCCATTGATTTCCTATTCAAATATGTAAATGAGGGAGATACGGCGATTCACGAATGTACGTGCGCCCGACGCAGGCAACGCGCGGTGCGCGTAAGTCGTACGTCCGGCCTAAAGTTAGTCCATCAAAAAGCTGGTTTATCTCAGCACCAGACGTGCACACGTCAGCTGGAGAGCAACTACAGGAGCACCATTACGGATGAGCTGAGCAACCCCACTTGCAGGACAACACATCTGTCTGCCAACATGCCAGGGGCAGCCATGGTCATAGCACTACTAATGTGTCCACAGGCACGTAGGAGGGCACGGGAGAGGATATACTGCACGCGCATGAACGTCTTTGGCATGGGTGATTCAGAGATGTATCGCATCTTCAGATTCAGCCCTGCTGCCATCCTGGAGTTAGCCACAGCCCTGCATGATGACATCACCAGCAAGACACACCGCAGCCACAGCAATGCGGCTGAGGAACAGATTGGTCTGTGCCTTTATTCTCAGCTGGCGGGTAATGTTGTGCCGCTGGTGGCGTAGCCTCTGCCTCCCCTCCGCCTCTATGGCAGCCGTGTTGGCCTGTACCGCCACAGTCAGGGTCTTAACCTCTGCCACAAGGTTTGCTGTGGTGGCCTGCAGCTCCCCAAGGCAGGTGACCACTGTAGCGCAATAGCCACTGACATCCTGCAGGCCATCTGTAATCTGTGCCGAGGAGGCCAGGCTGTCTGCCACACGGTGCAGGTCCCCGGCTTTTTCCCCCATATGGCGGGTCTGCCGGGCCTGGTCCCTTGCAATATCTTCCTGCAGGGAATCAGCAACACCCCTGGTCTTCCACGTCGCCTTCCAGGGGGCAAAAGAGGCTTGGGACCGTGTGTATGGGGAGGCCCTTGAGGGGCTTCCCCTGCTGGGGGCTGAGCCTGAGGGGCTTCCCCTGCTGGGGGAGGTCTGAGAGGGCCCGGCCAAAGAGGAAGAATCCTCAAAATAGAGGCAACCCTCAGCAAGGTTCACTGTCTCCTCCTCAACCACCTCGAGAGGAGAGGTGTGGCCACTCCCCTCCACCGCTGGATCTTGGCTTCCCAGGGGGTCAGGCTGAGGATGTTCCGGGGATGATGGCGTGGGATGGCCACCAGCAGCAGATGGCCCTGCTCCCTCTAGCTCATCTGTGGATGACACAAAGCATTCACATGTTGGTGGACCCACACAGTTGACACATGTTCCCTTCCACCCCCTCACATGCTACACACCGGATAGGGGATAAAAAGCACTTACCTGTCCTCGAGGCCTGATCAAGGGAGTCAAAGCCCTCCAGGCCCTCCAACTGCTCCCTCTCCAGACACCTGGCAATTACCTGCTCCTCCAGGGACAACCGCACATCACATGGTGGTCCACCCCCCGTGCCCCTCTGGTGCTTCCTGATGGTGGCCACTTTATCCCTAACATTGCGCCTTAAATCATTAATCTTCTTCTTAATGTCCTTGAAGGTCCGGGACTCATTGCCAAGGGCACTGACATCACTGGCGATCGTCGCCAGGATGACTTCTTTCCTGGCCCTGCTGGTCTGGCGACTTTGGGCGCCGTGGAGAAAGACATTATACTTCTTGATGGCCGAGATGACGACAGCCTTCTCCTCTGGAGAGAAATTCTTCTTCCTCCTGTCTTTCTCAGACTTCACATTTGCCATCGCTGAGCAAAAGTACCTTGCTTCAGGGGGGAAAAAAAGAAGGATGTACTTTTGCGCCGGACGGGCGCATGTCTGGGCGTATTTATGCACTCGGCGTAAGCCGGTGGGCCGGCATATCCCAGGAAGTTATGCCGGCGTAGTTGTGAGCATGCGTCCACGTCACTGCGCATGCTCTGTTCATGATACGCCTTCAAATTACGTTACGCCGGCGCAACGTTGGGAGCAAGTGTTTTGTGAATACTGTGCTTGCCTCTCTGTTTTACGTCAGTGTAGCGCATTTGAGCTGCGCTACGCTGGCACAAAGATGCGCCGCTCTACCTGAATCCAGCTAAAAGTGTCCAAAAAAATCTTCTTAAACAATCTTGCTTGAAGCCTTTCACCACACAATAGTGCTCAGTGACTCCACACCCAAAGGAATTGCGCTTACCAATAGAATATGCCTTGCAAAAGAGTTGAATAAATCTCCAAACAAAATAATCAATTCCACCAATGTTCCCATAAATCAGAAGTTGCTCCACATGAAAAAGAAAAAGTGGCTACAATAGTGAAGTATATCAAAACTAATTGATTAAAACAGTAAAAAAGCTTCACACGTTTCACTCACATTTAGCAAAACAAATAGAGGCACTTCAACAGTGAACTTGGCAGTGGGCTCCAAACCACAGACAATTTCGCAATGTTTTATGGTCTCAGCGGACCTAAGGTAAACTGTCAGTCTCACCCCCTGCTCCAATCGTTCCACTCTTCACTTTAAAGCATTACACACGCGGTGGTCGAACATTTTCCTGGTATGCCGTGTAACCACTACTAGACCAGTTTCGTCGCTCAGGACTTCTTCAAATAGGGTTGGTTACACGGTCTCATAGCCTCCCCTTTATACACCTTTCGCTAATTGACCCGGACATATGTCACGCAATGTCTGTACGTCCGCTAGTCAACCCGGACGTATGTCACGCAACGTTTGCACGTACTCCGCGTTCCCATGACAAACTTCATATACTAAACGGACGTGTACAATACCTGTCGCCGAGAATGTGTTTCCAGCATGATGGCATCGCGCTGATTCTTGGCGACATGGTGCCGACATCTTGCACTCACTGGAATAGAAAAAGCACATTCCAGCGAGCGTGTCATAGAAGCGACTGGGATCCGACTTGGATTCCCGTCAATTCCAGCCGCGACGTTTGGTATGAATCATGAGGGGGAACTCCACGCCAAATTTTAAATAAAAAAACGGCATGGGTTAGCCCCCAGGGGCATACCAGGCCCTTAGGTCTGGTATGGATTGTAAGGAGAACCCCCTACGCTGAAAAAACGGCTTGGGGGTCCCCCCACAATCCATTCATACCAAACGCCGTGGCTAGAATTGGCGGGAATCCAAGTCGGATCCCTGTTGCTTGTTCCCATCGCAGTGAGCCAGCTCGGCGCTGGCTCCCGCGACGGGGCTTGTAGGTGGTCAATCCCGCCGAGAAAGGGAGCGAGATTGACACAATATCGCGGTCACCTAAAGTATAACATTACGTCAGCGTGTACTTTGTGTCCCCGCGACCATAATACATCAAGCCCTAACACACATAAAGCAGTCGTAGAGAGATGATCATTCAAATTACACTATAATTGTACATACTTTGAGTCATTACGAACTGCCATATATACCAAATATAAGTGCACAATTAATCACAGTAATACATAAATCACTTAAAATCTCAATTTAATTTTTTTTAAATATTACAATAATATAATCATACCAGTATATTTTAAAAAAAAAGGCACATCATGTACCCATATGGGTTGGAAAAAGAGAAAAACATTCATATTCACATATCTAATGTGCATATGTGTACCACAAAATATTGTTATACTATCCTTGTTCTAAAAATGTATGCGTATCAGGTCAAGAAGATAAATTACCTATTGCATTTACACCGCCTGTCAGAATAGACCCCAAACCGGCAAGCTGGCATCATGCATACCAAATGATAATATACAAAATTTAAAATTAGGAGTTGCTAATAAAGCAGTTTAGGTCGAGTTCAATATTTAATCCTCTGGGGTGGAGGCTCCCGAGGAGAAATATCCACTTTGTTTCTCTCTTCGAGAGTTCCCTAACTCGATTCGAACCCCTCCAAGCAAGAAAAGTGCAGTCAATGCCACAAAATTCGAGAACAGAAGGGTCCTGACTGTGCCTCTCCTTAAAATGTAGGCAAACACTATGATGTATGAACCCTATTTTGATGTTGGCCAAATGTTCAACTATACGTATCCTTAGGAGACGCTTAGTTCTACCTACATAGTACAGCCCACATCAGGGCCATCTTTAATTTTGATTGGACCCTGGGCAAACATTTTCTTGGGGCCCCCCCTCCATTCTGAGACATACAAAAAAATAGCAGATAGATGCAAAATCAGTTTACTGCAGCAGATCACTTAGCGATTGCAATTGTTTACCAGAGGTTACAGCCTATCCTTACCACTCACTGGCTGGTTGCTAGAGGTTACAACACATAATTTATGAAAAAGAAGGGGGTGTAGTGGCGCTTACCAATAGGAATTAAATAAATGATCAATATATAACAAATACACATATACGTAAACGCACAGCAACGTATAAGGCTTGACCAGTGTATCCAATTTAAAACGTGTTCCACTCCTATTTTCTTATATCCCACCATACATCAACAACCATGATGTGAGGGATGGATAATGTGAAGATAATGGGATCCAAAATAAATAAATGACTAAAAAATGTGATTTTAGTCATTCAAAATATCCAAATAAATACTGTGAAAAAAATTCCAATGATACGTGATAAAATCCAGTGCAAAAATAAATATTAATAAATAGTGAAAAAATAAACTCCAAAATAAATACTTAATATAAAAACAACTTAAAATATAAATAATTGCAAAAGAGTCTATATGTGCACTATAACATGCTAATAAATAAATAGTGTTCAAAAGATTGGTGTTCAAAAAATTTATAATATGTCAGTGCTTCAATAAAATCTCCAAAGTGCACGGTGCTCTAAAAAACAAAGTTCAAATAATCAAGTGTTTGATTGAATATTTCCCCAAAGGTACAATAGTGCTTGAACAAAGATGATGCCGCAATCCACCGCACAATCATTCAGTGTAGTTGTGCAGATCAAGCCTTATTAAAAGGATAACACATAATTTATGCTTACTGATTGGTTGCTATAGGTTAATGCACATCATTACCACTCACTGAGCAGTGGAGCAATCCCAAATAATTGAGCAAGTAAAGCGGCACATTAATACACATACTACAGGAAAGGGTCAGAGAGTGCAGACATACTTCACAAGATTACCAGAGACTGCGGACATACTGCACAAGATTACCAGAGACTGCGGACATACTGCATGAGATTACCAGAGACTGCGGACATACTGCACAAGATTACCAGAGACTGCGGACATACTGGAGTCTGCATGAGATTACCAGAGACTGTGACATACTGTACGAGATTACCAGAGACTGCGGACATACTGCACAAAATTACCAGAGACTGCGGACATACTGCACAAGATTACTAGAGACTGCAGACATACTGCAGGAGATTACCAGAGACTGCAGACATGCTGCACGAGATTACCAGAGACTCCGGACATACTGGAGTCTGCATGAGATTACCAGAGCCTGTGACATACTGCACAAGATTACCAGAGCGTGTGACATACTGCACGAGATTACCAGAGACTGCGGACATACTGCATGAGATTATCAGAGACTGCGGACATACTGCACAAGATTACCAGAGACTGTGACATACTGCACGAGATTACCAGAGACTGTGACATACTGCACAAGATTACCAGAGACGGTGACATACTGCATGAGATTACCAGAGACTGTGACATACTGCATGAGATTACCAGAGACTGCGGACATACTGCACAAGATTATCAGAGACTGTGACATACGGCACGAGATTACCAGAGACTGTGACATACTGCATGAAGTTACCAGAGACTGTGACATACTGCATGAGATTACCAGAGACTGTAATATACTGCATGAGATTACCAGAGACTGCAGACATACTGCACAAGATTATCAGAGACTGTGACATACGGCACAAGATTACCAGAGACTGTGACATACTGCACGAGATTACCAGAGACTGTGACATACTGCATGAGATTACCATGAACTGCATGAGATTACTGTGAACTGCATGAGATTACTGTGAACTGCATTAGATTACTGTGAATTGGGGCCCAGATGACAGTTTTGCAGAGTGCACAGAGGACACAGGAGGCTGTATTTTCGTGCTAGCCAGCAGAGAGGGGGCGGGACCGGGAACTCCACTCGGAACAGAGCCAGTGATCGTAGTGGGCGCGTTAGTGGAGCTCCCGGCCCTGGCCCCAGACCTCTGTATTCCCCAGCCAGTATAGAGGGGGCGGGGTCGGGAGCTCCACTGACGCGCCCACTCTGATCACTGCTCTAACTACAGCCACTCTGTTCTGAGCATACAGGCTACATGGGGCGGGTCAGCGTGTCTGTGCAGCTCCCGGGCCCACCCCCTCACTGCTGGCTAGATCGGGAATACAGCCTCCCGTGTCCTCTGTGCACTCTGCAAAGTCTGCGTCGGGGCCCCAATTCACAAGTAGCGCAGGGTCCCCTACAAAGATTGGGCCCAGGGCAAGTTCCCCATTTGCCCTGTGCTAAAAACGGCCCTGCACATGGGCACCACAAAAGGTACACCACAAAGGATGAGTTGCAGGAAATGCATTGTTCAATATCATAAACATGATATCTGAAAAATTCTTCTTACCCCTATTATTGACTTTCACTGTCCTGCAGCAGAAACCTGCGGCATGAGTAAAAGCCTTAGAAGTCATTATTGAGGCTCTGCTTTTTAGGTGGATCCAAGATTTTCTGTATCACCCGAACCCCCAAAATTCGGAGCTCTCCTATAGATGAACCTCGGTCTTTCTGGTAGAATTTCACAAAGATGTCTATCCCTGCATAGAATGTTCCAATGTTTACGGAAAAAGCCTTCTATCTCCTTATATTGATAGTGAAAATTTGATATAAAACCCAATTGGTGTGAGTTATTAGTGATCACATCCTCCTTCTTTCTTAGACACTGTTCCCTAGGCATTAATGCTACCTCGGCAATAGTGTTATTGATAAAGTCCTCTTTTTATCCTTTCTGTAGGAATTTATTCCCTAATATGTTGGCCTGCGTTAAAAAGTCAGTAGATGTTGTGCAGTTCCGGCGAATCCTCAATATCTGGCCCTTAGGGATGTTTTTTATCCAGGCCGGGTGATGTCCACTCCCTATAGCCAAATAACTATTTCTATCAGTGGGCTTGAAATAAGCCTTCGTACTGATCACATTCCCAGCCTTCATGATTGTCAAATCCAAGAAATGTACTACCTGCTCGCTGATCACATGATCCAGCACAATGTTATTGGTGTTGTGGTTTAGATGTTCCACAAACATCTCCACTGATTCCCTTGACCCCTCCCATACAAACAGGAGGTCATCAATGAATCTTCTATAGAGCTTCAACTCTGGTCTAAATTCACTAAACACATGTCTATCCTCCCATTCTGCCATAAACAGGTTGGCGAGGCTAGGGGCAAACTTCGCTCCCATAGCCACGCCAACCTGCTGGGAGAAAAACTGGTCATGATACCAGAAATAGTTGTGGGCCATGCAGAAGTCCAGCACCCTGCCCAAAAAGCCGAGAAGCCGAGAAGCTGTATTAGCTGGTTATGATAAAAGGATTTCTCCAATATCACCACCCCTCCCTCTTATCTGCTGGGCGGATAATGATTCCCTTTCTGTCCTCCGGGGATTTTATTCCCTCCCGGATATATTTGGGGTTAATGCGTTTTTTAAGGGGAAGCTCCTCAATATCCTTTATTACCATATTTTTAAATACTTCCACAGTGAGTTATTGGCATATCCTCCAATAGCCTACAACTTGTGGTCATTTATATTGCATCCGGAGGTTGTTACGGAAAAATTATTTAAGGACGTTTCTTTGGGTCGCATGACTGGCCCCTTTGGTCCGCCGCCATAGCCCAATCTTGTTTCTCTATTGGGTGTGGTGCCCAAAAAGCAGTCAAATAAGTTCTGCCTCTTTTATCACCTTTCCTATCCAAGGGGGGGGGTCAGTCAATGGCTCTATTGACCCGAATCTTTGTACAGTGTCTTATACTTCTTTCGATATGGCTGTATCGTGGGTCCGTCGGTATGGTCAGGGTTCATTGTTGGCAAAGACTGATACTGAGGCGGTACTTTATTTGTTGCCTGTGCATCCTGGTTGATGCCACTTGCTAGGCTGTCATTGGCAAGGGCAGTTCTTTGTTGATAGGTGTTTACCCATGGGTTGTGCCATTTTGTGTTCACTGTTCGAAAAGTTCAGTTATTTTTTGGAAATAGGCCGCTCTGGATGTTTCGGGCCTAGCTTCAGTCATCCATTATTTGGATGATTTCTTGTGTATAGGTCCTGCGGACAGTACTATATGTGTGCCCCTGTTGGCTACAGTCCAGCATGTTTTTTGTTTTTGGGTGTACCTTTGGCCGCAGACGAGACTGAGGGCCCGGTCACGGAATTGTGTTTTTTGGGTATTGTTATCGATACTGTGGCAATGGAATGCCAGTTGCCTTTGGATAAGCTTGCTGATCTGAAGGGGACAGTTTCGGTAGCCATGCGGAGCAAAAAATTCAGCTTAAAGAGGAAGCAAACCCATCAATTTGATAGTTTCTAAAAACAGTTAACATTCCCAGCATGCCAGAAATGCTAGCTGTTCATATGTGTTGTGCTCTCAACCAAACTGTCAAATCATCCAATGGCTGGTGTCAAAATGATCACATGTGCAGCATCATAGCAGTTGCAGAGTAAACAGAGGCTAAGATGGCAGCTTCCTTAGCTGAAAACAAAAGGAGGGTTTACTTCCACTTTAAAGGGGTGGTTCCCCCTAAAACACATTTCTAACAATAGATTCGTAAGACCCGTTACACTGCGGGTAGGCTGGCTTTTTTTTTTTTTTTTTAGTACATACCTCGATCTCGGCGTTTCGTCCCTTGTCAGTGGGCGTTCCTAGTTGATTGACGTTCCTCGGACGGGCGCATACGTGACGTCACGACTTTCCGAAAGAAGCCGAACGTCGCTGCGCAGGCGCCGTATAGAGCCGACTCTATACGGCGCCTGCGCAATGACGTTCGGCTTCTGTCGGAAAGTCGTGACGTCACGTATGCGCCCGTCCGAGGAACGTCAATCAACTAGGAACGCCCACCGCCAAGGGACGATACGGCGAGATCTCGGTATGTACGAAAAAAAAAAAAAAAAGCCAGCCTACCCGCAGTGTAACGGGTCTTACGAATCTATTGTTAGAAATTTGTTTTAGGGGGAACCACCGCTTTAAGGAGTTACAATCTCTCTTAGGCAAGTTGAATTTTGCTTGCCGCATTATGTCAATGGAATGTGTTTTTTGTAGATGACTGGCATCAGCTAGAGCTGGCGTCAGGGCACCACACCATTAGATCCGTTTGGTGCAGGAGCATCGGGAAGGCTTGCAGGTTTAGGATTCCTTTTTAGTATCCTATAATGGTTGTTTTCTTTGGTTGGAGCACGCCCTTTCAAATTTTGACATGGAGTTGTTTACTGATGCAGCAGGATCGGCAGGTTAAGGGGCCTACTTCCGGGGGCAGTGAAGTGCTGGGTGTTGGCCATTGGAATGAAAAGAGGTTGGTGGGTAATTTGGCGACCCTTCAATTGTTTTCCATTGTGTTGTCAGTGGAGTTGTGGGGTCCGAAATTCAGAAACAAACGTGTTAGGTTTCATTGTGACAATTTGGGGGTAGTACAGACCATTAATAGTATTACGGCTTCTTTTCCTGCTGTTGTCCGCTGGCTTAGCCACCTTTTTCTCACTTACATCTTAATTGTTTTGTGTCTGCAGGGTAGGCAGCTGGGTTGGGCTAGAGGAGAGGTTAGTGTTAGATGGCTTGGTGTCCCCGACATGCTATGGTCCTGCCTGAAATGCACAATTACGCTTGATTGAATAGCCCCCCTGATGTGGTGTTGCATGTCAGGGGGAATGCCCTCGGCTTGCGATGCTCACGTGAACTGGCCAGTGACAATAAATTACATTTTTTTAAACTTTGGTCCTATTTCCCAGATACCATCTTTGTGTGGTCTGACATTGTGGCTCAGTCCACTTGGTGTTTAGCTTGTTCTTTTGAAAAGATCAACAGAGCTAGAATAAAGGTCAACGAGGAGGTGGCAAAAAATGTTGTGCACAATGGGGGCCTGGCGATTCATCATCGCGATCTTGAGGAAGAGACCTGCCGTTTCCTGAGGAGGGATGGTGGGCATTGACTTGTGCCAGCTGGGTTTGCAGGATGGGATTTTCATGTTTGGAGGGCTACACGACCGTAAGGTGTCACGCTCGTGTGCTGTGGCGGGTGGTCTATTGGGTCTTAAAAGGCGGTGCTGGAAAAAATACTGGAGAATTAGGGGAGTTGGGCCCATCCCTTCATAATAATACAATGGTAACATCGGGGGTTTTTAAGTTGGTTATATCTGGTAGTAAGTAAGGGGTACTTTTCGCCGAGCCGGTGTAAGTTGCGGCTGGGGGCCTTTCATGGGAGACAGATACAACTGGTTGGTAAAAAGAAAATAGGCCTTCAAAGATCTTTAGACCGGGTAGGATTAGGCTGAGGTGTTTTGTTAATGGGTTTTGTATTGTATGTAGCTATGCATTCCCTGTTTATGGAATTTTTGTATTTCAATTGTTTGAAAGAAAAAAGGAAGAAAGAGGTCAATTGTTAATGTTATAGGTAGCCGGAGCCTCAGCAATCTGCACATCCATCTGTCATGCTACATGTTTACAGATTGGCCCAACCCTGTAACTTAAATCTACTGTTCATTTTAAACAGTCCTCTTAATTTAAAAAACGAAAAAAAAAAAAAACATACTTACTAGAAATACAAAAATTTTGTCATTTGCAGAAAACATATGTGAATATGTTTACATGACAGCTGTGTTCTAAAAATGCCTTATGTGATGATTGTTCTGGTAAGTGACAGTTCAATAAATGCAAATTAGAAGAGCATTTACGTTTTGAAGGCAACCACATTAGGGGAAATCCGGTCTCATAATACATTTTGTCTGAATGTGAGCAGTACTGGTTTAACTCTGTATATCTTGCTTCAAGCTGAAACATTTACTCCATAGAAAAGGCTCTGCTTAAGGCAGTGTAAAAATAAATCTTCATAAAGCCATGCCTATTTTTCCAAGGCTGCCTAGGAAAGATATATTATTCAACCAAAATGCTTAAAAGTTCAATGCAGGAAGCTATAGAAAATACTAATTAATGCAGTTCTTTATTTATTTGAAAAAATAATTGACTTTATTTGTAAATATCATTAATGTAATGTATCTTAATTTGTCTTATTATCCGCTTCCTGTACTCCCCAGGACTCACCCAATATAGGAACCTTAAGTTATTCAGCAAGTGTCTTGAATACTTTTGAGATCTGCAGGGAGCAGTTAGGATGTAAGAGCCTAAAGGCCTGTACTCACTATACGAAAATCGGAAGTAAAATTTCATCCGAACGATCTGCCAATTTTCGGATCGTTAGTACGGTGCTTTTAAGAGCTGATTCCGTTTTTTCGTCACACAGAAGCTGGATGTGCAGACTAAGGGCCAGATTCTCGTACATCCGCGTATCTTTGCGCGATCGTAACGTATCCGATTTACGTTGCGCCTCCGCAACTTAGATGGGCAAGTGCTGTGTTCTCAAAGCACTTGCTCCGTAAGTTGCGTTGGCGTATCGTAAATCGGCCGGCGTAAGCCAGCCTAATTCAAATGTGGGACAGGGGGGAGTGTTTTATGTTAATGTTATGTGACCCAACGTGATTGACGTTTTTCACGAACGGCGCATGCGGCGTCTGTGGAAATCTTCCAGTGTGCATTGCTCCTAATACGCCGCAAGGACGTATTGGTTTTGACGTGAACGTAAATTACGTCCAGCCCCATTCACGAGTTACGCAAACAACGTAAAATTTTCAAATTTCGTCACAGGAACGACGGCCATACTTAACATTAGTACGCCGCACTTACGCCTCATATAGCAGGGGTAACTTTACGCCGGGAAAAGCCTAACGTAAACGGCGTAACTGTACTGCGTCGGCCGGGCGTACGTTCGTGAATTTGCGTATCTAGCGGCCAGCGTAAATATGCAGTTACGATCCGACGGCGTAAGAGACTTATGCCTGTCGGATCTAAGGGAAATCTATGCGTAACTGATTCTAAGAATCAGGCGCATAGATACGACGGCGTATCTGGAGATATGCCGTCGTATCTCGTTTGTGAGTCTGGGCCTAAAATTTTGGTCGTACATGAACTCACTGTCCGATTTTCATTTATTTAGTATGTTTTTTGTCCAAAAAAAGTTGTAAGCGGAAGACTACGCATGCTCAGAAACGAAAGAATACATATAAAACTAGTCAACACATTACGTCACTTCTGAAGTTGTATTCTGTTGTACGAGAATTTTCATATGGTGAGTAACCTCTTCACTTTCGACATGAGATTAACATGCAACAAAAAACAGATGTTCGGTAGTCCGAAAATCTGATCGTGTAGACGAGGGTTAAGGCTAGGTTCAGGGGGCGTGGCTTGGCACACAATGGAGATGGCAGTTTTTTAGAGGAGCTCTGGAGACATCGCGGCCTGTAGCCCGCTTTTTGGCACTTTCAACCCCTAGAATGAGCAAGCTGAACTACCGGACCCCCCACACCAGATCCCGCCGAACATCGGCGAACTACAAGGGGAGAAACATATCGGACCTATAGAGATCTCAGTCGCTCTCCCAGAACAGTGTGTCTAAACCTAAGATGGCGCCGACTTATGCTGCTGAGGACTTCAGCGAGGATTCGCAGTCTGCGCCGGAGGACAATGGTAGGGGACCTTCTCACCCTAATCTCCCCTTCACATATGCAGACATGTCCATCATTGCTGCAGACATTAAGTCTTCCTTTTTCAGCCGCGATCACGGACCTTAAGTCCAGCCTAATGGTCCTCAACGAGCAGATGGCATCCACTGAAGCCACTGGGAGACACAGGGACAGGGCCATTTCCAGACTGGATAGAGTGACGGCCTCACACTCTAATCACTTCATTGACATGAACAGACATTTAGAGGACCTCGATAATAGAGGCAGAAGGAACAATATCAGGGTAAGGGGGATCCCTGAGACGGTTGATAGTGATCAAATCACCCCGGTATTGCAAAGAGTTTTTAATAGCTTACTGGAAAGGCTCGAAGACACTGGGATTGAATTTGTCAGGGCTCACAGAGCTCCGAGGGCCCAAGGCCCTGACACGCAACCCCCACAGTAGGATCTACTACTGACGGCTTGGTGCCAGATACCCTAGCACACCTTCAGAGGTCCAGTGGTGTCTATGCCTTGACATGTCAGAACTATTTTGGCAAAAGGAGCTGTTTTGGAAGCAAAAGGAGGACTTACTCAATATTAGGTGGGTGGTCATAAAATGATGGCTGATCGGTGCGGTGTATGCACATGTAAAGTTTACCACCAGAGGAGCCGCTGGATATATCGGGTTCTCTGTTCATGAGTAAATAGCTTTGTCTCTCCTGGCACACCTGGCTGGGTAGAAGATTTCAGCAAACACCTATACATGCACAAAGATAAATATCCTGCACACAACTATGAAAAGGGACCAGCAAATGGACACCAGGCTGGTTAACTGAAAGTTAAGTGTATTGTCAAAAATGAAGAGTAAGAAACTATGTAAAAATTAATCAGTCAGTGAAGGAAAGGGTTATAGCTCTATATGTAGTAACAGGTATTAGAATTGGTTTATAATGACTTACATTTAATACGTATACCACATAAACATATCAAGCAGAAAATACCACCAGCATTAGCAGTATCTAGTATAGTCACCTATAGCAAACCATGGTTCACATCAGAGAGTAATCCATGAACATTCCAAAGTGCACTTGGTAAGTAACTCGCAAGAGATTTCCCAGACAAATTACATGAGTGATCACCATGATGCAGCTAATACCTAATTGGCTCTTTGTTCACATTCTTCTGCCAGCTATTTGGTGGGGCCCAGTCTGTAAGGTGGTGTGCTTAATTACCATCCCTTTAAGATTCTGCATGCAGTGGTTAATGCTACTTAGCAAAGATCATTCAGCAGTCCTGCTTACATGGCAGACTCTGGTCCAGATTCTTGACAAACAAGAACAGTGCCAATATCTTCTATGTGGCTCTGACTCCCAATTGCTTTACTCATGGTCTACAGCCAAAGGATCAGGCTCTTCTGCTGACTGCACACAACAAGTTGTGTATCCTCCAGACCTCTTGCAGCAAGAAGTAATTTTTTTACTGCCCAGGACAACTGCTCTTTCTTCTCTCTTCTTACATGAGTCTCCCCTGGGGATTGTAGTCTGTCCTCCACTGCTTCCAGAGCACTCTTCACAAACTGCATCTTCCATCATCTAGCACAGTCTGTATTAGAAGTCTTTCTAGTCATGTCTCACTGACTCCCTCTAGTAGACAAAGGCAGAACAGCACTAAGTCAGCATGGGAGTCCTATGTGAGCACAAAAAGTGGCTGCAACACGGTACCTATACATAGTTGCTCAATTTGGCCATCTAAGCACTCAGCTAAACACACATCTTGGTGTCTTAAATTAATATTTCCATACACATTTTTGGAGAAAGGCTGATAGTTTGTATCTACAGTACATGTTTCACAGAAATCAAAATGAACATCTCTCTTCACACTACACCATATCAAAAACATTTCCTATGTATTTCAACCTCAGCTGTGAAAAACAATAATGGACATATTAAGATGGTGTAAAAAAAAAAAAAAAGCATACACATATTTCTGCCAAATATTTTCACCACAAAGAGGTTGGTTAGCTGAGGAGCATAAAAGCTTGTTCTACACCTCTGTTTGTCTGATTAAAATGTTCTTCTGAGCCATCAGATAAGGAATGAGTCACTGATGAGATGATACATTCGAGTTTTGGAGCAGAGCTGAATAGCTGAAAAGAAAACTGGGGTTGCACGGTCTGGCTGGAGAGAATTTATATTCAATATTTATATGCAATATTTTTAATTTACATATTTTTTTATTTTTTTGTTCCTTACTTTTTATTTATTTTTTTGTTCTGGCCTAATAAATAAAGAAAATATGTAAAAAAAAAATATTTTACATTAAATTTAAATAATAAGTCTTAACATACTAATTTTCTTTCTTTTAATGCAATCCCACATGGGACACGTTTCATGTAGGACTTTGTCCTCTTTTAATACATTTTGTTAATGCCGAGCATGCCCCCCTGACCCAACCATTGTTCAACCATGCTGCTTGGTGGGGAGGATAATACATCATTTGTTCTGACTGACAACCCTTATATCCTGTAGCAGGGATACGACCGAGGCCAGCACAGTCACTACTCATGCAGGATGAGGAGGGCATGTCAGCAAGAGTCTCATCTTCCCAGTGGAAGACATACACATGACTGGCCCAACATACATGATACCTGTGTAGATGAAGCAATAGAAACTAAGCTCTACTTGAGCTGCATGATAGGAATACACACAAATTGGGCATCATGGAGGGACTGAGCAATACAGTAGCAATAATAGCATACAGATTACATTTTTTAGATGATTGGTCAGGTTTTTTTTTTGATCAAGCAGAGATAATGATTTGAACATAATTCAATAGACCAACACTCCTCATGAGACTTCTTTAACCACTTGAATCCCCAGGCCCTTTCCTCTCAAAATCCCCTTGAGCCCCAGAGTGTTTTCTTTTTTTTCGGGAATGTGTCTGTTTCACATATTATATCTTTTAGGTTTTGTAATCTATGTTTTACATAGTTTAATAAAGTGAATCTAAAGGCTCAAGGTTTTTTACCTTAAAGAGGCTGTAAAGGTATGTTTTTTAACCACTTAAGACCCGGACCAAAATGCAGGTAAAGGACCCGGCCAGTTTTTGCAATTCGGCACTGTGTCGCTTTAACTGACAATTGCGCGGTCGTGCGATGTGGCTCCCAAACAAAATTGGCGTCCTTTTTTTCCCACAAATAGAGCTTTCTTTTGGTGGTATTTGATCACCTCTGCATTTTTTTTTTTTTGCACTATAAACAAAAGTAGATAAAAGTTATATAAAATATATAAAAAAACATATTTTTTTTCCCTCAGTATAGGCCGATACGTATTCTTCTACCTATTTTTGGTTAAAAAAATAAGCGTTTATCGATTGGTTTGCGCAAAATTTATAGTGTTTACAAAATAGGGGATAGTTTTATTGCATTTTTTTTAATAATTTATTTTTTACTACTAATGGCGGCAATCAGCGATTTTTTTCGTGACCGCGACATTATGGCGGACACATCGGACAATTTTGACACTTTTTTGGGACAATTGTCATTTTCACAGCAAAAAATGCTATAAAAATGCATTGTTTATTGTGAAAATGACAATTGCAGTTTGGGAGTTAACCACTAGGGGACGCTGAAGGGGTTAAGTGTGACCTCATATGTGTTTCTAACTGTAGGGGGGGCGGGGCTGGACGTGTGACATCATTGATCGTGCTTCCCTATATCAGGGAACACACGATCAATGACAGCGCCACAGTGAAGAACGGGGAAGCTGTGTTTACACACAGCTCTCCCCGTTCTTCAGCTCTGGGGACCAATCGCGAGACTCCAGGGGCGATCGGGTCCACGGCCGCGGTCACGGAGCTTCGGACCGGGTCGCGGGCCTGCGACCCACGACTGGGCACTTAAACAGGACGTACAGGTACGTGCTTTTGCCCAGCCTTGCCATTCTGCCGACGTATATGTGCAGGAGGCGGTCCTTAAGTGGTTAATTGTTAAATAGCTTCCTTTATGCTAGTGGATTGCTAGCTCACTTACCTTTTCATTTGATGTGTGGAGTGTCATGCTCGCCCCTCCCTTGGACTACAGGAGAGTCAGGACGCTTTCTACGTTGCAGATAGAGAAAGGAGATGTGTGTTAGTGGGCATCCTGACTCTCCTGTAGTCCAAGGAAGGGGGCGAACACGACGCTCCACACCAGGGAGAAAGCCTTGCATTACTGTGTGTAGTTACAGACAGAAGAACAGGAAGTGAGGATTTCTCAGAAGAAATAAGGACATTTAAAAGCAAATTTGAAGGATAAAGTAAGTGAAGGAGGACTGCACTAGAGGTAAAGGAAGCTATTTAGAGAAAAAAAAATTGTACCTTTACAACCCCTTTCATTTTGGATAGAGCAAGGTAGGGTTTCTTTTTATTGCCATTTGTGTCCCATTTCCCCTACTGTCCCATAGCCAAACAAGAAGTGAGAGGAAACCCCTGCAAATTAAGGGAGTACCTCTATTATATTTCTGGGGACAACCCAACATTTGAGATTTCTCTTTTAGTTTCTCTTTCAAAGATAATGGTAACCAGGATAAATAGAGAGGGTCAATCTCCTTAACAGGAACACAGACAGCAAAAAAGAGTGACAAGCTTTCCAATCCCTCTACACTCTATCTCAATCAAAAAAAAAAAAAAAGTTTTACCTTTTACTTTAACCACTTGACCACTGGGCACTTAAACCCCCTTCCTAACCAGACCAATTTTCAACTTTCAGTGCTCTCACAATTTGAATGACAATTACTCATACAACACTGTACCCATATGACATTTTTGTCTTTTTTTTCACACAAATAGAGCTTTCTTTTGGTGGTATTTAATCACTGCTGAGTTTTTATTTTTTTTGCGCTATAAAAGAAAAAAGACTGAAAATTTGGTAAAAAAAAAAAGCGTTTTTCTTTGTTTCTGTTATACAATTTTGCAAATTAGTAATTTATCTTCATACATTTTGGCCACAATTTATACTGCTACATATCTTTGGTAAAAAAATAACCCAAATTGGTGTATATTATTTGGTCTTTGTGAAAGTTATAGAGTCCACAAGCTATGGTGCCAATATCTGAAAATTGATCACAGCTGATGTACTGAAGGCTTATCTGATTTGAGACCCTAACATGCCAGGAAAGTACAAATACCCTCCCAATGACCCCTTTTTGGAAAGTAGACATTTCAAGGTATTTAGTAAGAGGCATTGTGAGCTTTTTGCAGTTATAATTTTTCCCACAATTCTTTGCAAAATCAAGATTTTTTTAAATGTTTTATTTTGTTCCCAAAATTGTCATGTTAGCAGGTTATTTCTCACACACAGCATATGTATACCTCAAATTACACCCCAAAACACATTCTGCTATTACTCCTCAGTATGGCAATACCACATGTGTGAGACTTTTATACAGCGTGGCCACATACAGAGGCCCAACATGCAGGGAGCACCTTCAGGCGTTCTAGGAGCATAAATTACACATCTAATTTCCTGACTACCTCTTATGCCGTACACACGACCATTTTTCATGTCATGGAAAAAATTGAAATTTTTCTCGATGTGATTCTTGTCAAGCCTGCCTTGCATACACACGATCATGAAATAAAATGCTCGAGCAAAGCGCGGTGACGTACAACACGTACGACAGCACTATAAAGGGGAAGTTCCATTTGAATGGCGCCACCCTTTGGGCTGATTATGCAAATTTCCCTTCTCATAACTTGCTTCTGAGCATGCACGTTTTTTCCCCCATCGTTAAAGACTACACACGACCGTTTTTCACAACAAGAAAAACGACGACGTGAAAAACGACGAGAAAAAATAGAGCAGGTTTTAAATTTTTAATGCCCATTATTCTCGTTGAGAAAAATGCTCTGGAGCCTACACACGATCGTTTTTAATGACCAATTTGAAAAATGGCATCTCTCGTCATGAAAAACGGTCGTGTGTACGCGGCATAACACTTTTGAAGGTCCTGGAGCACCAGGACAATAGAAACGCCCCCAAAATTACCCCATTTCGGAAATAAAACACCCCAACATATAATCTATGAGGCATAATGAGTTTTTTAAACATTTTTTTTTACACAAAGTTGTCAATTCATACAATATTTCTAACACGTAGCATGTTCATACCAAAAATTACACCCCAAAATAAATTCTCCTACTCCTGAGTGCGAAGATACCACATGTGGGAGACTTTTCCACAGCCTGGCCACAAAGAGAGGCTGAGTACGGCTGAATACGGCTGAGTACATCTGGGTATTGCAGAGTATGGCAGAGTATGGCTGGGTATGGCTGAGTATAACAGAGTATGGCTGGGTATCACCGCGTATGGCCGTGTATTGCAGGGTATTGCAGAGTATGGCTGGGTATTGTAGAGTATGGCTGGGAATTGCAGAGTATGGCCGGGTATTGCCGGGTATTGCAGAGTATGGCAGAGTATGGCTGGGTATTGCAGAGTATGGCTGGGTATGGCAGAGTATAGCTGGGTATGGCTGAGTATGGCATTGCTATGATTAAGCGCTGACATTACAGTGTGAAGCGCATCAGCTATATACCCCACTGTCTGTTGTGATTTGTAGTGCTGTTTTCATTTTTACCATTAAAGGCAACCTTTTTAAGGATTTCGTGGATGTGCGGCTGTCCAATCTTTTCTTCAAGTTCTGCTTCGTGCATTGCCTGCACCCACGCTTCTGAGAGGACACTGATTGCTCAGTGCACTCACCTGGAGCGGCAGTTTCTTTCTCCTATCACCGAGCATGGCTGGGTATCACAGAGTATGGAAGAGTATGGAGGAATGGATGAGCATGGCTGGATGTGACTGCAATTGTCACAGAGCAGCGCTGTGGGCACTACAGATCCAGCCCACAGCGCTGCTGCCACCGATCTCTCCCCCTCTCCTCTCACACTGTACCCATTATTACAGAGAGGGGAGAGAGGAACCGGCGTCATGACATGACACCAGTTTGTTTACAAGTGATCGCTCTGTCATTTGACGGAGCGATCACGTTGTAAACAGTCACGGTCAGCAACCATTTACCGTGATCCGTGATGCACCAGGTCCTCTGGACTCGACGATCACAGACACGATTCTGGGAGGACGTCAATGTACGCCCTTCCAAAATTAACAAACCGCCCTGTAGCCGTCATTTGGCTATGGGCCGATCGTAAAGTGGTTAGGTTAAAAGAACTTCTGGGTACAGCTCCATCCCCTCTCTTATACTTACCTGAGCCCCATCTGGATCCCGCGATATGCATGGGAGCACTGGGGTCTCTCTCTCCTCATTGGCTCACACAGCAGTGGGACGGTTTAGCTCCTGCTGCTGTCAATCACAGGCAATAAGCCAATCAGAAGAAAGCGTGGGGAGCTGCTGAGCCATGCTCTGTGTGTGAATGGACAATGTCCATTTACAGGAGCTTAACTCGGGAGCAAGAGGCTTGCTATTGTGGGTACTTGGCAGAGAGGAGGAGCGAGGACCGCCGGTGGGGGGCCCAAAAAGAAGAGGATCGGGGCTGCTTTTTGCAAAACCATTGCACAGATGAGGTAGGTATACCATGTTTGTTATTTTTTTTATGTTGCCTTTAGAACGTAAAGATACTTTAATGACAGGCAGGACTTTAGTTTGGTAGCAACTTAAGATACATATATTTTTATTTGCTTGGTTTAGATAAAAAAAGAGAAATAACAAATTCTTGTAATTTTTATAATGCAACATTTATGTAATTTGCACACCTCCATATATTTATCCCAAAGCATAATCAACAAAGTCTGCTGATTTAATTATCACATCTGTGCAACTTTAAAGCAATGCAGCAGTATAGTAAGGCTCAATGTCAAGGTAGTTCATTTCAATGTTACATGGTGATGCATGCAGGGTGGAAAATGCTTTGCATAAATTGTTAGCATAATATTAAGATGAAATTAAGTGGGGTTGATGAGGGAACAGATTAGCACATGGACAACTTTTCCACAGGGTTGCAATAGCAAAAAATAAATTGCATTGTGATTACTTACATAAGCAATGGAATCTTGCCCAGCAAATTCTAATGGAATTCAGATCATCTGACATCATCGTTCTGACAGTAAGTGGGGTGATGGAAGTTGTGACATAATTACCATCCTGATGTCAATAACACACGATCCTAAAGAGCAGTCTGTAGAAGTATTGGAAGTCCAGGACTGGACTTTACATGTACTTGCTTAACAAATAGAATAACTTTTTCTTTTAAAAGCTAAATTCCAGGCAGATATAAAAATGCACAATTGAAGCAGATTGGTATTTATTCATATGCAGTTTATTTTTAAATGCAAGATTGAAAGTCTTATTTTGACTTGGTATTAGCTCCTTGTAGTCTACTTTACATTCTATACAGTAGAGCTCAGAGAAGGGAGGGAACAGAAGCACAAGGAGCCAATCAGGTGTGCTGTAGTGCATGGAAGTATGCTGATGGGAGGGAAGAGCCGAGTAACCGAGACACGAGCCAATCAGTCTGCTGCTTTTCTTTTCACTGTCAAATCACAGGGTGACGATGAGGGTGGGCAGGGGCCTGTAAATGAAAGTAAAATTGCAGCAGAGAAAGATCAGGTTCCCTGCCCTGCGAGACAGAGTTCTTTCTTGCTCATACATCACAGGACACAGAGCCTTAATTACTTAATGGGTTATGTAGTCACCACAGGTGATTGGACACTGGCAAACCCAATTAGAATTGAGTTCCTCCCCTATATAACCCCTCCCAAATGGAGAGTACCTCAGTTTTTTCACCAGTGTCTAAGGTGGTTGGTCACGTTGAACATGTGCTAAGAAGAGAAAGCTCTTTTGATGGTCTTCTGCAGAGGCCTAGGAGCTATAATCGGCCTAGGATCCATACCTCGGGCCGATATCAAAAGCCTAAGATGGGTGGTACCCGGGCCTTGTGTAAAGAAGAAACAAGGTTTGCCTGTGTAGTGCGACCCCAGGCCAGGTAGGCCATAGTGGTGGGGCCCACGATGTGCGCACACCCTGAAGGTGGGTGCCACACCTGGGACCAGGAACCCGCGAAGAACCAACAAAAATGGCGTCCGCCACAGATATACCCTCCCCCAGCATGCTACGTGAGGGAAAACTCCTCTAATTGGCTGCCAGAACCCCTCTAGCGCCAACTGTTGTCCAGGGATGGGATTGCATCCCTGGAGCGCAGACTGACCTACAGGACAGTTCTGGAATGACAGCAGCCCAAAATGTAATGAATTATAAATGGGAGCAAAATAACTCTCCCATTCCCCCACTAACTTTAGCGTAGTGCCCATACTGAAAGTAAGGGGGCGCTACACCTGTAATGTCTCTCTGCAGAGGTCTGGGCTCTGGGATCCAGGCTTTGGTGTACTAATGCAACTGTGGCACGAAAAGTTACTGGCAGAGTCTTCTACAGGTCCAGGTATGAGGTTTCTCTAAGTAGGAACCCATGGAAACCTGAAGGTTGACACAACATTACCTGCCGTGATGGGTGAAGGCTAGATCTACTATTTTTAGTAGCTTTCCTGCGGCTGGGATAAAGGTAAGAGAGGATAAATAAAATCCTGCGAATCTCCATCATTGTACATTGGCTTGTACACAGCAATTTGTGGGCACGCGGGGGAGCAAATCAGTGGGTGGGGCAGACTCAATGTCCACCGGCCACTCGCAATTGTTTCCCGCAGTGATAGAACGGGGATCTGCCTTTGTAAACAAGGCAAATATCCGTTCTAACAGGGGAGATCATACAGATCCTGTATTTTTGCAGGAAGACAGATCTGTGTGTTTCCCCAGTCACACAGTCCCCCATACAGATGTACGCGCCCTCACCGAGGCTGTCACTAGTAAAAAAAAAAAAAAAAATCTATCTCCTATTTTGTAGATACTATAACTTTTGTGCAAACCAATACATTTTTTATCAAAAATATGTAGAAGAATACATATTGCCCTAAACTGATGAAGAAATTCACTTTTTTTTTGGGTGGGGGGGTTTATTATAGCAAAAAGTAAAAAATTCTTTATTTATTTTTCAAAATTGTCACTCTTTTTTTGTTTATAGCACAACAAATCAAAACCTCAGAGGTGATCAAATACCACCAAAAGAAAGCTCTATTTGTGGGGGGAAAAAAGGACGTCAATTTTGTTTGGGTACAGCGTCTCACGACCGCGCAATTGTGAGTTAAAGCGTTTCAGTGACATATCGCAAAAAATGGCCTGGTCATTAAGGGGGAAAATCTTCCGGTCCTTAACCTGCCTAATGTTATTCCCGAGTGTGGCTCGAGGTGAGATTTTTGTGCTACGATCGGTAACCCCAGCCACACTCGGGTTTGCCTCAGTGGATGCAGAAAGAGGTGACTTACCTTTTCCCTGCGATCCAGCGATGTATTTCCACAGTGCACGGCGGCCGGATGTTCCCCTGATTCCCTTCCCTGCAAGCGTCGCGACGCAGGGGGGCGGAACGGTGCCAAATTCAAACAGTAAAAACACAGTAAAACACACTGATACAATTGTATTACAATAAAAAATTAAATACAGTGACCTTTGATTGCCCCCCAGTGCTTTCTCCAGTGCCCTTGTCTGCAGATTTACTGTACTTGAGTCTGTAAACTGCACAGCGACCATGGCATCAAAAAAGCGCGCCTCTTCCTCAAAATCGCTATGCGACCTGCTAGAAAACAGCAACAGCGATACAGAATCGCTTGCAGGGGAGCTGAGTGACAGCGGCGGGTAGGAAAGTTCATCATCAGATGCAGAAAGTGATTTGAGCGATGATCCTGCGACTGTGCCCAACAATGTGTAGACTTGGTGCTCAATTGAATGCGGTACTGAGCACGTAGCACCACCAAGATTTCCGTTTACAGGAGCACCGGGGATCAAAGTGGATGTTGAGGATGACAATCCCTTGGAATACCTCCAACTTTTTGTGACGGATGAAGTGATTGCCAAAATTGTTTTGGAGACGAATTGCTACCAGGAACAACAAGTTGCTACCCATCAGTGATTTTCAAGGTGCAGAAAATGGGAACCTGTAACCAGCGACGACATCTGGAAGTTTCTTGGCCTCATCATTTTACAGGGAGTGGTGGGGAAACCCCTGCAAAAATGGTACTGGACAACCAACAAATTATTGGCCACATCTTTTTTTGGAACCGTCATGTAGGAGCAGGGCCGATCCGCCCTATAGGCTCCTTATGCAAGCCACTTAGGGCCCTGCAAAGCTGCGGAGGGCCCCCCAAATTACTAGAGGCCCCATCTGGTGAGAAGTAATTTTCGGCCCCTCACCCCGCTTCTCAACTCGCTGTCTGCATGGGAGAAGAGTTAAGAAGTCAGCACCACCCACGTCTCACTTTAATGTAAGATGTAATTTCCGACAGAAGAACACCCCCCCTGCTTCTCAACTTTAATGTGACATGTGATTTTGCTTAAGGGCCCCCGGGAGGTCAGGATCGGCACCGTGTCGGAATATAGATTTTCACTGATCATGAAGTATTTGCACTTTGCAAATAATGAGAACTTTGATGAGAGTTCTCATCCAGCTCCAAAGCTGAAAAAAAATTGGGAGGTTTACCAGCTTATTTTGCAGAATTTCCAGCAGACCTATGTTCCAGAGAGAGACATTGATGAAAGTCTCATGGCCTACAAAGGTAGACTCAGCTGGATACAGTTCATCGCATCAAATCGTGCTCGCTTTGGCATAAAGTCATTTATGCTGTGTGAATCCAGCTCTGGATACATCTGGAACTCAGTCCTGTACACCGGGAAAGGGACCAAATTCTGCCAGCGATTCAGCGGTTTTGGAATGGCAACCGATTTGGTTCTTTCCATGATAGAGCCATTGCTGAACCAGGGCTACTGTGTCACCACAGACAATTTTTATACCTCCCCAGAACTGTACAAGTTCCTTCTCCTAAATAGAACGGACGCTTATGGGACCGTGAGGCCTAACCGGCATGACATGCCGTCAGCATTTGCCAACAAAAAGCTTGGGGCAGGAGAAGTAGCTGCATGGCAGAAAGGGAAAATGATGGCACTAAAGTGGCGGGACAAAAAAGACGTGTGCCTTATGAGTACAGTTCATAACACCTCGACCATAATGGTACACACCAAAGGTGGAAAGGATGTTATGAAGCCACAGGTTGTGTTGGACTACAACCACACCATGGGAGGTGTGGACAGAGCTGACCAGGCCATGAACTTTTACCCAGCGATGAGGAAGCAGCAAAAAAAATACTATAAAAACATTTTTGACATCTTTTGGAACAGTGCCTCTGGAATTCCTCCATTCTGATGAAAAAACAAAGTGACAGGTCTATGGTCCATGCAAACTTTGTGTGGAAGATTGCAGAACTAGGGGCAGATCCACGTACAACGGCGCATATATAGACCGGCGTAGCGCATCTCATTTACGTTACGCCGGCTCAACTTAGAGAGGCAAGTACCGTATCCACACAGAGTATTTGCGCCCGCCGATGCGCCGGCGTAACGTAAATTACGAGGCGTAAGCTGGCGTAATTGAAAGTGGGAAGGAAGTGGGCGTGTTCCATTGAAATGAGCCGTGACCCCATGCAAATGAAGGGCCGAACGGACTGCGCATGCGCAATGACACTGACTATGTTCAGCGCCTCTCTGTGCATGCTCAGAACTCGGCCCGGCGTAATCAGTGGGATAGGAACTAGGCCCGGCGTAATTAGTGAGATACGCCCAGGGCATAAATAGGCCCAGACATGCGCCCGTCCAGTGCAAAAGTACATCCGTTTGTTTCCCCTCCCTGAAGCAAGGTACTTTTGTCCTTTTTTGTGCAGGTATTTGTGCAGGTGATTGTGTTAGAGCCATGTCAGCTCCAGCAGCAGAGAGAAAGCGCAAACACAATTATACCCAACAGGAGAAGGCCATCATTGTCAGGGCCATGTCCCTGAATGATCGTTATCTCCATGGGCCTGAGAGTGTCCACACCACGCAGGCCAGGAGGAGGGAGATCCTGCAAGAGATCGCAGATGATGTGAATGCATTGGGGAGGGAGACCAGGACCCCCAATGAGATCTTAAAAAAGATCAATGATCTGCGGCGCATGGTGCGCGGTAAGATGGCGAGGATGGCCACTCATGCCAGGGGCACTTGAGGGGGACCAGCCACTAGGGAGACGCTCAATGCTGAGGAGCGGGTGGTTGCCCAGTGCCTCCACAGGCATCAAGTGGAGGGAGTGCCTGGATTTGACTCCATTGAGGAGGCCTTGAGGACAGGTAAGTGTGTTTTTTTTTCTATCTGGTGTGTAGCATGTGTGTGGGGGAAGGGAACATGTGACAAGTGTGTGGATCCTCCAACCTGTGAATGTTTTGTGTCATCCACAGATGTGCAGGAGGGTGCTGGGCCATCTGGCCAGTCCTCACCATCCCCCGGACATCAGGCTGCCTCTGACCACCTGGCAAGCCCGGAGTCCTCAGGGAAGGTTGAGGAGGAGGAGGTGATGTCTGCCAATGAGGTGAGGCTCCATTTGGAGGAGTCTTCCACTGGTGCTGGCACCAGTCAGGCCTCCATCAGGGGTAGCCCCTCCCACTCCTCCCCTAACAGGGCTTCACCCCCAAGGGTCTCCCCTTCTTCTAGTCCCCAAGTCTCATCAGGACCCAGGAAGGCGACCCGGAAGACAAGGGGGGTGGCAGAAGTTCTTCCGGAAAACATCCGAAGGGACCAGACACACCATCTGGGTGAGGTTTTGAGGAGAATGGGCTACATGTCAGACAGCATGGCCTCCATAAAGGAGTCTGCGCAGGATCTGGCCTGCAACTCCTCAGTTCTGGTCACTCTCACAGCAGGTGTGGGTGAAGATGTACGCGCCCTCACCGAGGCTGTCAGGGCCAATACGGCAGCCATCCAGGCGGGGGTGAGGCTGCATGAGGACACCAATGTGGTCCTCACCCGTATCGCCCTGGCATTGGAGGGCAGGGCGCCAGGTGTGGTGAGACCAGGGGATGCTTCTCCTGATGTCCCCCCCCCCCCAATGAGTCTCCCCTGAGGAGCCCGGGCCGGGGCCGTGGCAGGCGTGGGGCACGGCAGCGCCGGTAATTTTTTGTTTTGTTTTTGACTCAGGTTATGAGTTTTTTTATTTTTTGTAGCCCAGGCAGGCTACAGTGTGACTGATGTATGAATGTGGGGGTGACATTCCTGCCGGAAAAGGGGTGTCGCCCTCGGTTGTGGTCGAGAAGGGATCCCCAGGACCAGGGAGAAGTGATCCCTAGGTCCGTGTGAATGGTGTATGAATGTCCAGCAACATAATTGGAGTCTTGTCGTGGCGTTGCTGCTCACAAGTCCAGAATGGGCTTGGGCTAATCCAATTTGATGAGGATGTGGGGTGGGTGTGCTAGGGACCACAGTGGTGTGCATGCATGCATTCTCATTGTGCCATGATTAATGTGTGGGTTTAACATGCAAAGATGCCTACTGCGAGGCATCTCTTGACTGCTGCTCCCTCAGAAGACGGGGTAGCCTCGGTCAAGGGGGGATTGTCTGGTTCGGGGGTCAGGTCATCACGTATGTCAATCTCCAGGCCCTTTCTCATGGCGAAGTTGTGCAGCATGCAACATGTAGCGATGATCTGGCACACAAAGTTTGGGGAATACAACAGGGTACCCCCAGACTTATCCAGGCATCGGAAACGGGACTTCAGGAGGCCAAAGGTGCGTTCCACCACTCCACGTGTACGTGCGCGTGCATCATTCTATCTTTGCTCTCCTGGGGTTTCAGGATTCCGGAATGGAGTCATGAGATGGGGTCCAAGTGCATATGCAGAGTCACCTGGAAGGGAAAAGACAGGAGGATGTTAGTCATGCATGTGCCCCTCGTAATGTCTGCATCATGGGGGGGGACAGACATGCCTGACACCCATGTCACTCACCAACCAGCCAGCTGTTCCCATACACGTTCTGTTTAAATTCTGTTGGGATGGGGCTTTGACGGTATATGTAGCTGTCATGGCTGGACCCTGGGTGTTTGGCACGGACGTGTCATATGAGGCATTGGGCATCGACTATCACCTGTACGTTGATGGAATGCCAGTGATTCCGATTGCGGTATATGTGCTCTGTGTCATGGGGGGGGCTGTAGTGCCACATGTGTGCAATCAATGGCCCCCACAGTGCGTGGGAATCCTGCAATTCTGTAGAAATCTGCCATTGCCTTCACCCGCAGGCCCTCCTGGGTGGGTCTGATGATTTGGTTGGCCAATGCGTCTGAGGATTGCGGGGATAACCTGGTGCACACATCTGCTAATGGAGGATTGTGACATCCCAGCCACAACTCCACTTGTATGCTGAAACGAGCCACTGGCAAGGAAATGGAGGGTTGCCAGTACCTTGACCAGTGGCTCCACTGCATGTGAGCGTTTTGTCTGGCTTGTGATGTCATCTTTCAGGGTTGTGGTTAATTCCATGATGACAGCATGACTGAATCTGAAGATGCGATACACCTCCGAATCACCCATGCCAAAGACGTTTATGCGCGGTCGGTATATCCTCTCCCGTGCCCTCCTCCTCCGTGCCCTCCTCCTTCTGCGCGCATCTAAAGACAGTAGTATAGCTATGACCATGGATGCCCCTGGCATGTTGGCATACCGATTGTTGTCCTGCAAGTGTGGCTGCTCAGCTCGTCCCTAACGGTGCTGCTGAAGCTGACCTGCACACGTCTGGTGCAAAGTTAAAGCTGCTTTTATGAGGGGTAACTTTAGACCGGACGTACAGCTTACGCGCACCGACCAAGCCTGCGCTGGACAAACGTACTTTCGTGGATCGCCGTATCTCCCTCATTTGCATATTTGCATAGCAAAACAATGGTGCGTCCAGCGTATTTTTGCGCCCACGATGCGCCGGTGTAGAAAAATTCCGTCGGTTGGAAAAACATATTTTTCAGGCGTATCTCGTTTTGGGGATACGGCGCATAGATACGACGGCGCAAATTTACACTTACGCCGCGCATCTCGAGATACGCCGGCGTAAGTGCTTTGTGGATCTGCCCCCTAATCTTTCTGAAGCACCAAACGCCAACGGCCATCAACGGATCTGGACGTCGGGCTGCTGGTGTTGTGAACCCCGAACGACTGACTGGTCGTCACTTTATGGACCACATTCCACCCACTGAAAAAAAAACAGCACCCACAAGGATGTGTGTGGTTTGCTGCTCCAAGCGCGACGACAACGGAAGAAAAATCCGTAAAGAAACGTGTTTCTATTGTCCCGACTGCGACGTTGGACTTTGTGCTGTACCTTGCTTTAAAATTTTTCATACCCGAGACGTTTACTGACTAATGATATTGCACCCTTGTTTGACCCCCAAAAAAATCAGTCTTTGAATATATTATTTACTAAAACGTATTGAATAAAAAGTATTGTTATTATTAAATTATTATTTGTTATTATTTATTATACCGTATTATAATTTATGATTTTGTGTTTCAAACTTTATCATAGTCTACTAGACTCTGGTTTGGACAGATTTAGGTGAGTTATTCCTAAGAATTACAGGCCTGCAATCTAAAACGCCAAATTTCCTTGCAAAATAATGGTACAGTTTTCAGCACCTAAAATCTAAAAGAATCATATTGCCAGGGAGGTTAGGTGGTTAAACAGCTCCCATGTATGTATTTTATCTGTGTAATTAGCTATTTGCCTGGAGTTTAGTTTAAAACATGTTATATAGTAAACATCCTGTGTTACAGTTAGTAATCTGCTTTTTTTTGTGGGTTTGTCTGATGTAGGCGCATTGGGTAGGAAACAGGGGTGTGTTTGCTAAATGCAAAACTGCAAAATAATGCTGTGAAACAAAACACAATTCCCAACAGTATGGCGTAATCTGTTACTATCACCCCAGAGGTCTTTCAACAGGCTCAGAAAACAAAGTTACTGTATAATAGTGTCTTCATATTTCGGTTCAGTTTGTGGCATAGTGATTGAAGGTTTTTAATTTCCACTGGTTGGATATGTTTTTTTTTCAACCTACAGTATGTATGTAACTATGTAACCAAATAAATCATAACTCTAGGTTTTGTGGTACTTTAACCACTTCAATACCAGGCACCCCCCCCCCTTCCTACCCAGGACAATTTTTAGCTTTTAGGGCTGTTGCAATTTGAATGACAATTGCTTGGTAATGTAACATTGTACCCAAACTATGGAATATATCTGAAAATCGATCAATCCTGATGTACTGCCTGTCTCATTTATTGAGGTCCAAAAATGCCAGGACAGTGCAAATGCCCTCCAAATGATCCCCTTTTGGAAAGCAGACATTGTCATTTTTTGTCACATTTTTTTTTTTTAAATACAGACATTTTTTTTTTTACATACTGTCACTAGTGCAGTACAGTGTCATCATATAAGTAGTGTGGTAGTGAAAAAAAAAATATACAGTGGGGCAAAAAAGTATTTAGTCAGCCACCAATTTTGTAAGTTCTCCCACTTAAAAAGATGAGAGAGGCCTGTAATTGTCATCATAGGTATACCTCAACTATGAGAGATAAAATGTTGAAACAAATCCAGACAATCACATTTGGAAGGAATTTATTTGCAAATTTTGGTGAGAAATAAGTATTTGTTCAATATCAAAAGTTCATCTCAATACTTTGTTATATATCCTTTGTTGGCAATGATAGAGGTCAAACGTTTTCTGAAAGTCTTCACAAGGTTGTCACACACTGTTGCTGGTATGTTGGCCCATTCCTCCATGCAGATCTCCTCTAGAGCAGTGAATTTTTGGGGCTGTCGCTGGGCAACACGGACTTTCAACTCCCTCCAAAGGTTTTCTATGGGGTTGAGATCTGGAGACTGGCTAGGCCACTCAAGGATCTTGAAATGCTTCTTACGAAGACACTCCTTCGTTAACCGAGCGGTGTGTTTGGGATCATTGTCATGCTGAAAGACCCAGCCACGTTTCATCTTTAATGCCCTTGCTGATGGGAGGAGGTTTGCACTCAAAATCTCACGATACATGACCCCATTCATTCTTTCATGTACACGGATCAGTCGTCCTGTTCCCTTTGCAGAGAAACAGCCCCAAAGCATGATGTTGCCATCCCCATGCTTCACAGTAGGTATGGTGTCTTTTGGTTGCAACTCAGCATTCTCTCTCCTCCAAACACGACGAGTTGTGCTTCTACCAAACAGTTCTACTTTGGTTTCATCTGACCATATGACATTCTCCCAATCCTCTTCTGGATCATCAAAATTCTCTCTAGCAAACCTCAGACGGACATGGACATGTACTGGCTTAAGCAGGAGGACACGTCTCGCACTGCAGGATCTGAGTCCCTGGTGGGGTAGTGTGTTACTAATGGTAGCCTTTGTTATGTTGGTCATAGCTCTCTGCAGGTCATTCACTAGGTCCCCCGTGTGGTTCTGGGATTTTTGCTCACCGTTCTTGTGATCATTTTGATTATGTAGTGAGACCTTGCGTGGAGCCCCAGATCGAGGGAGATTATCAGTGGTCTTGTATGTCTTCCATTTTCTAATTATTGCTCCCACAGTTGATTTCTTCACACCAAGATGTTTGCCTATTGCAGATTCAGTCTTCCCAGCCTGGTGCAGGTCTACAATTTTGTTTCTGGTGTCCTTCGACGGCTCTTTGGTCTTCACCATAGTGAAGTTTGGAGTGTGACTGTTTGAGGTTGTGGACAGGTGTCTTTTATACTGATAACAAGTTCGATCAGGTGCCATTAATACAGGTAATGAGTGGAGGACAAAGGAGCCTCTTAAAGAAGAAGATACAGGTCTGTGAGAGCCAGAAATCTTGCTTGTTTGTAGGAGACCAAATACTTATTTTCCACCATCATTTGCAAATAAATTCATTGTTATACAATTTGGTTGAAAGGGGTTTTTGTGAGGGTCTGCAAAGTCATGTCCCGGTAATAGCACTTTTCCCAGACAGGGAGCGAGGAAAAATCTTCACCGGCAACACAGTCATGATTAAAATAGCTTTTTTGTTGAGCAGGGTAAGACTAGGACCCTCGTAGGTTTTTTTCTTTTTTGAGTAGCTGCCTTTGTCCTTTTTGCACATTTTTCCTCTCTTCCTGTTTGGAGAAAACTATTGCCACTGTTACAATAATTGAGGAAAACTTAAACCATGTTTGGCAGTAAAAAAACACACAGGGGATCTAATCCTTACCTGCTATATGCAAAATTTAAAAAAGGTTTTGGATAGTGTACAGCACCAACATCTTTGTTGGGCTCCAACATTAATGCATGTAATAAGGTGTGTCCCTAAAAGCACCAAAATAAACCGTATACTGTGCATAAAATACAAAGGGGTTACAGCACAGAGAGCATACTCATTGGCTCCTATTAAAGAATAGTCCAGCAACTTCAGCCATCCCTGCAATTTTATTTACTTCAGGTATCCCTGACTTTTAACCATTGAGGGGTATGTTTGTGCTCTGGCCCTAAATGGCTTTCATATATACACATGACATAATAAACAGGTGTAACCATTGGTCCAAATCATTTAGCGGAGGGGCAATTATGGTGTGGGGTTGTTTTTCAGAGGTTGGGTTTGGCCCCGTAGTTCCAGTGAAGGGAACTCTTAAAGGGGTTGTAAACCCTATTTTTAAAAAAAATAACATAACATATCATACTTACCTCCACTGTGCAGTTTGTTTTGCACAGAGTGGCCCTAATCCTTGTCTTCTGGGGTCCCCCAATGGAGCTGAGGCTGCGAACCAGGTCTTCTCGTCCAACACCAGTGTCTGACCTCACAAATGTTCTTTTGGAAGAATGGTCAAACATTCCCATAGACACACTCCTAAACCTTGTGGACAGCCTTCCCAGAAGAGTTGAAGCTGTTATAGCTTCAATAGGTGGGCCAACTCAATATTGAACCCTACGGAATAAGACTGGAATGCCATTAAAGTTCATGTGTGTATAAAGGCAGGCTTCCCAATACTTTTGGTAATATATATATATATATACATATACACACACAGTATCTCACAAAAGTGAGTACACCCCTTACATTTTTGTAAATATTTTATTATATCTTTTCATGTGACAACACTGAAGAAATTACACTTTGCTACAATGTAAAGTAGTGAGTGTACAGCTTGTATAACGGTGTGCATTTGCTGTCACCTCAAAATAACTCAACACACAGCCATTATTGTCTAAACCACTGGCAACAAAAGTGAGTACACCCCTAAGGGAAATTTTTCAAATTGGGCCCAATATTTTGTTTGGCCACCATTATTTTCCAGCACTGCCTTAGCCCCCTTGAGCATTGAGTTTACCAGAGCTTCACAGGTTGCCACTGGAGTCCTCTTCCACTCCTCCATGATGACATCATGGAGCTGGTGGATGTTAGAGACCTTGAGCTCCTCCACCCTTCGTTTGAGGATGCCCCACAGATGCTCAATAGGGTTTAGGTCTGGAGACGTGCTTGGCCAGTCCATCACCTTTACCCTCAGCTTCTTTAGCAAGGCAGTGGTCATCTTGGAGGTATGTTTGGGGTTGTTATCATGTTGGAATACTGCCCTGCGGCCAAGTCTCCAAATGAAGGGGATCATGCTCTGCTTCAGTATGTCACAGTACATGTTGGCATTCATGATTCTCTCAATGAACTATAGCTCCCCATTTCCGGCAGCACTCATGCAGTACCAGACCATGACAGTCCCACCACCATGCTTGACTGTAAGCAAGACACACTTGTCTTTGTACTCCTCACCTGGTTGCCGCCACACATACTTGACAACATCTGAACCAAATACATTTATCTTGGTCTTGGTCTTTAGACCACAGGACATGGTTCCAGTAATTCATGTCCTTAGTCTGCTTGTCTTCAGCAAACTGCTTGCGGGCTTTCTTGTGCATCATCTTTAGAAGAGGCTTCCTTCTGGGACGACAGTCATGCAGACCAATTTGATGCAGTGTGCAGCGTATGGTCTAAACACTGACAGGCTGACCCCACACCCCTTCAACCTCTGCAGCAATGCTTGCAGCACTCATATGACGCTGAGAACATACACTTAATTTCTTTGGTGGTCCATGGCGAGGAATGTGGAACCTGTCCTGTTAAACCGCTGTATGGTCTTGGCCACCGTGCTGCAGCTCAGTTTCAGGATCTTGGCAATCTTCTTATAGCCTAGGCCATCTTTATGTAGAGCAACAGTTATTTTTTTCAGATCCTCAGAGAGGTCTTTGCCATGAGGTGCCATGTTGAACTTTCAGTGACCAGTATGAGAGAGTGAGAGCGATAACACCAAATTTAACACACCTGCTCCATATTTACACCTGAGACCTTGTAACACCAACGAGTCACATGACACCGGGGAGGGAAAATGGCTAATTGGGCCCAATTTTTATGGGTGTACTCACTTTTGTTGCGAGCGGTTTAGACATTAATGGCTGTGTGTATTATTTTCAGGGGACAGCAAATTTACACTGTTATACAAGCTGTACACTCACTACTTTACATTGTAGCAAAGTGTCATTCCTTCAGTGTTGTCACATGAAAAGATATAATAAAATATTTACAAAGATGTGAGGGGTGTACTCACTTTTGTACAGTATATATATAATTAGCTTTCTCCTCTACTGTGCATATTGATATTTACTGTTACAGTGAGGTAGTGAACCATAGAAGCAGAGACTGTAGAGAACATTAGTATGTTAAAGCACAGGAGTCACATCACAGCTGAGAAGCACAGTGTACATTACAATTGACAGGCAGGAAGAAGCATTTATGGCAGAGGAGACTGAAAGTGTCTCTTCTTTTATAAAAACCCTACCTGTAAGCAAATATATAAAACAAGAGTGTAACACATAATAATGCAGCCATGCATGTCTGCAACCACAGGTCTGGGGTTTGCAGATGCGGGCAGGTGGTTTATTACTTAAAGTGGTTCTAAATTCAGAAGGTTTTATTATCTCAATGCATTCTATGCCTTCTGTGTGCAGCAGCCCCCTAATACTTACCTGAGCCCCATCTCGATCCAGCGATGTACACTAGTGCCTTTGCTGTCCCTCCTTATTGGCTGAGACAGCTGCAGGCACCATTGGCTTCCACTGTTATTAATCAAAAAGTTATTGAGCCAATGAGGAGAGAAAGGGGCATGGCCGAGTCTGAATGGACACAGGGCAGTGGCTTGGCTCAGGTGCCCCATAGCAAGTTGCTTGCTGTGAAAGCACTCTGCAAGAGGGAGGCGCAAAGAGTGCCAGTGAGGAACCCGAGAAGAGGAGGATCTGAGCTGCTCTGTGCAAAACCACTGCACAGAGCAGTTGTCATGAGTATGCAGTAATGTTTGTCTGTCAGCTTTCCTCTCCATGTGTTCTGCTTAAGAGGCCAGCCACTCTCACCTGGCTGCTTAAATAACCTCTCCTCAAAGCATGGCTCCACCCCAGTCCCTATCAGGGAACTCTCTATTAACCTGTGCACTGCAATGCAGCTCTGCTGATCAATGTTGTGTGTTTGGCCTTTGTGTGCGACTTGCTGTGTCTTCTATGTCTGATTCCAGTTACCGATCTCGGCTTGTTCTTGACTATCCTTACCTGCTTGTTGCCCCAACCTTTAGCTATCTCCTGACAATCCTTTGTTTTGCAGTCTGCTGCTTTCACTCTACCTCTATGTAGTCTACTGTGAGCGTGAGCTGGGAGGCCCTAGTGGTCGCGACCTGGAGGCAGACTGCAGCTAAATCCATCCCCACCACTAGGGGCCTCTAATGAACACCCGCTGCTCTTAGATTCTGCGAACTGGGAATCTCATGCTCTAGCTTGCGGTGTCATCCGTGTAGGTACTATAGAGTACCTGCTCTCCTTTATATCCTAGAGCTCTATTCACAGCAGTCAGTCGGAGGGTCCACTACCTTCCGGTGCACTGCAGACCCCAACGGGGTGTATCTGTCACCTGGACTCAGGTAAGTATAACATGTTTTCTTATTTTTAGACCAAAAAAAAACAAGACTTTACAATCACTTTATTGAACACTTATAAACTTTGCAATTGTAGGGGTCCCAGAGAAATTTTTCTTCTTGCCCTCCCTTCAATCTGGCCATGATTTCACTGCTTAAGAGTGAGCTATATGTATGAAGCCAGATCCCACTGATTGCATGGCTACTGGGAGGTGATCAGCGTGTATTAGAAGGTACTTTAGATCTCAGTGGTGCTATAAAGTACTACCGAAAAAGGTGGTCTTTAAGCAGAGGCGGCTCTCTAATCAGGCAAATTAGGCAGCCGTCTAAGGCCTCGCACTCACAGGGGCCTCGTGGCCGCCTAATTTGCCTGTGAATGTCAGCACCGGCAGCTGCGCCTCCTCCCCTGCTGCCAGGACTGACCAATCAAACACTGCCTGAGGGCCCTGGGCCAATCATGGAGCATCCTGGTCTGGTGGCAGCAGGTGCGGGGAGCGGGACAGCAAAGGCTTCTAGCCAGCACCCGGCTCCAGGTGCGATCTCAGCTACACGTGCGGCGGAGCGGGCAGCTATAGGGCACACAGCTGCTTAGGTAGCTGGGCTGCTCCTTCAGCCCGCGCTGCTCACCCGACCGCCAGGGACAGAAACGAATCAGCAGTGCAGCCCCGTGACTGTGAAGGGGAAGTAGCTTCAATGCATCCGGTATTCTGATGATGGCTGGCCGTCCGTCCCGAGAGAAAGTGAGTGCTTGGCCATGCAGTGTGCTCCTGTGCTCCTTGATAGGAGGAGAGGCGGGCCGCTGCATATAGAACAATTGATCTTTCCATATTCCCCCTGCAGCCGCTAAATGTCGGTAGGAGGGGGAGGAGAAACGAGCATTCACCGGCTGCAGGAGGAGCATGGAAAGATCAATTCTTCTATATGCAGCGGCCCCGCCGCTCCTCCTCCAATCCAGCTTTTTTTTTGCTGCCCCCTGGCTCCGCCCCCATGATCTCCTCCGCCCCGACCCCTGTGTTTTCCACCGCACCATGCACTCGATCCCCCATGTGCTCCTATGCTCCATCCACCATGATATCTTCATGCCCCCCCTGTGTTCTCCACCCCACGCTCTAGGTCCCCCCATGCTCTCAGCTCCCATATGCTCTCTACCTCACCTTGCTTTCCGGCTCCCCAAAAAGTGCTCTTCAGCTCCCCCAGTGCTCCCTGCCCCCCATGTGCTCCACCTGGCTCCCCTCCCCACTGTGCTCTCCAGTTCCCCCCATGTGTTCCCTGGTTCTGCCTCCATGATCTCCTCCGGCCCCCCTGTGCTCTCCACCCCACCATGCTTTTTGTCCCCCATGTGCTCCCTGACTCCATCCCCCATGATCTCCTCTACCCCACCATGCTCTCCACCCCCCATCCCCAGTGCTCTCCACCCCCCATGCTCTCCACCTCACCTTGCTTTCCAGCTCCCCAAGCAATGCGCTTCAGCTCCCACAGTGCTCTCTGCCCCCCATGTGCTCCCTGGCTCCCCCCAGTGCTTTTTGCCACACCATGCTCTCCAGCCCCCCATGTGCTCCCTGGCTCCCCTCCCTAGTGGTCTCCACCCCACCATGTTCTCCATTTCCCCCCCACACTGCTCTCCGCCCCTCCATGCTCTCCACCCCACCATGCTTTCCATATCCCCCAGGGCTCTCTGCCCCCCATGTCCTCCCTGGCTCCTCTCCCTAGTGCTCTCCACCCCACGTGTTCCCCAGCACCGTGCTCTCCATCCCCATTCTCTTTGCCCCCGGTGCTTTCTGGCTCCCCAGTGCTCTCTGCCCCCCACACCAGTGCTCTCTGCCCCCCCACCAGTGCTCTCAGCCCAGATGCTCTCAACCCCCCCCCCAGTGCTCTCTGTCTCACTTTAATGTGCTATCAGCCACCCCTATGTGCTTTCCTGGCCCCCCTCACCCCCCCAGCTCTGCAAGGTTCCAGTCTCCTTTCTCCTGCCGGCTGCTGCAGGGGATCTGTCAGGATGGAGAGCGGGGAAGGGACCAGTTTAATGGACCACTCATTCTAAAATGCCTGGGCCCCTTTTTTTTGTCCCATTCCGGGTCTGGGGGGGAAGGTTAGCAGCATCGGCAGCAAGGACTGATAGCCTTGGAGGCAGAAGAGCTCTGAAGATCTCCCAGGACTAGAGGACAGGCTGACTGTGGTCCAGAAAATGAGGACGGGCAGAAGGTGCTGGCGGCCAGGGACCACTCAATCTCACAGCAAACAGATCCTCTGGAAGGAGCAGGACACTGTCCCCACCCGGAACAAGAATGTACCCTACCTGCTGCTGCTGGCCATCATGAACATCCTGCTGGCATGGAAGGTACTGTACCAAGCATCACACAAACCTTCCCACATACAGGCACTGCAGACTGGGACATGGGGCACAGGAGGGGCTTCAGACAGGGACAGGGCTGGGGATCTCTGTATCACCCCTCTCTCTTCCTCAACCCCCCCCCCCTCTGGCATTGGTTGCATATGTCTGATGGGTGAGAAGGGTGCCCTGGAAGTGGTGCTGGTCACCTGTGTGCTAGATCCGTCATTCTTTCTGCAGCTAATTTTCTTGCTTGAATTTTTCCCATTATGGGCGTGAGTGGGGCCTCATGTCTAAGTTTTGCTTAAGGCCTCACAAAGCCTAGAGCCGCCTCTGTCTTTAACCACTTAAGCCCCGGACCAATACGCTGTCTAAAGACCCAAGGTGTTTTTACAATTTGTCACTGCGCTGCTTTAACTGGTAATTGCGCGGTCATGCAATGTTGTACCGAAACGAAATGTGCGTCCTTTTCTTCCCACAAATAGAGCTTTCTTTTGATGGTATTTGGTATCGCCAATGCGATTTTTATTTTTTGCGATATAAATGGAAAAAGACCGAAAATTTGGAAAAAAAAATATTTTTCTTATAACAAAAAGTAAAAAATATCCAATAAACTAAATTTTAGTCAAACATTTAGGCCAAAATGTATTCAGCCACATGTCTTTTGTAAAAAAAATCGCAATAAGCGTATATTTATTGGTTTTCGCAAAAATTATAGCGTCTACAAACTAGGGTACATTTTCTGGAATTTACACAACTTTTATTTTATGACTGCCTATCTCAACTCTTGAGGAGCTAAAATGGCAAGGCAGTACAAAACCCCCCCAAATGACCCCATTTTGGAAAGTAGACACCCCAAGGAAACTGCTGAGAGGCATGTTGAGTCCATTGAAAATGTTTTATTTTTGTCCCAAGTGATTGAATAATGACAAAAAAAGAACAAAACATTTTTCAAAAAGTTGTCACTAAATGATATATTGCTCACACATGCCATGGTTATATATTGGGGTGGTTGTGTGCCATCTTGGCATTTTATGGCCTTCAAAACTATGATAGGTAGTGAGGAGTGAAATCAAAAATGTATGCCCTTAGAAATCTTGAAGGCGGTGCTTGGTTTTCGGGGCCCCGTACGCGGCTAGGCTCCCAAAAAGTCACACACATGTGGTATCCACGTACTCAGGAGAAGCAGCAGAATGTATTGTGGGGTGCAATTCCACATATAACTATGGCATGTGTGAGCAATATATCATTTAGTGACAACTTTGTGCAAAAAAAAAATCAGTTTATCATATTCCCACAACTTGTGTCAAAATATAAAATATTCCATGGACTCGACATCCCTCTCAGAAAATAGCTTGGGGTGTCTACTTTCCAAAATGGGGTCATTTGGGGTTTTTTTGTGCTATTTTGGCATTTTATGGCCTTCGAAACTGTGATAGGTAGTGAGGAGTGAAATCAAAAATTTACACCCTTAGAAAGCCTGAAGGCGGTGATTGGTTTTTGGGGTCCCGTACGCGGCTAGGCTCCCAAAAAGTCTCACACATGTGGTAGCCCTGTACTCAGGAGAAGCAGCAGAATGTATTTTGGGGTGTAATTCCACATATGGGGGGAGTATGCTTTGCGCGTGGGTGTAAGCGTTACTGGCACTAACTAGCTACCTAGCGGCACCAGTGACACTAATACAGCGATCAGAAAAATGATCGCTTAGTGACGCTGGCAATAGGGGGGTGAAAGGGTTAACTCTAGGGGCAATCAGGGGTTAAAACCTTTATTAGAAAATGTATGGGGGTACCTAACGCTATAAAAACCTAGCGGGCGAACCTCAAAAAATAACTAGCTACCTAGCGGCACTAATACAGCGATCAGAAAAACGATCGCTTAGTGACGCTGGTAATAGGGGGTAAAAGGGTTAACTCTAGGGGCAATCAGGGGTTAAAACCTTTATTAGAAAATGTATGGGGGTACCTAACGCTATAAAAACCTGGCGGGCGAACCTCAAAAAATAACTAGCTACCTAGCGGCACCAGCGACACTAATACAGCGATCAGAAAAACGATCGCTTAGTGACGCTGGCAATAGGGGTGAAAGGGTTAACTCTAGGGGCAATCAGGGGTTAAAACCTTTATTAGAAAATGTATGGGGGTACCTAACGCTATAAAAACCTGGCGGACGAACCTCAAAAAATAACTAGCTACCTAGCAGCACCAGCGACACTAATACAGCGATCAGAAAAACGATCGCTTAGTGACGCTGGCAATAGGGGGTGAAAGGGTTAACTCTAGGGGCAATCAGGGGTTAAAACCTTTATTAGAAAATGTATGGGGGTACCTAACGCTATAAAAACCTGGCGGGCGAACCTCAAAAAATAACTAGCTACCTAGCGGCACGAGCGACACTAATACAGCGATCAGAAAAACGATCGCTTAGTGACGCTGGCAAAAGGGGGGTGAAAGGGTTAACTAGGGGGTGATCAAGGGGTTAAAAGTGTTAAGTCCAGGGTAGCCCCCTACCCCCCCCCCCCCAATAAAGGTTTTAACCCCTTGATCACCCCCTAGTTAACCCTTTTACCCCCCTTTTGAAAGCGTCACTAAGCGATCGTTTTTCTGATCGCTGTATTAGTGTCACTCGTGCCGCTAGGTAGCTAGTTTTTTTTGAGGTTCGCAACCATGTTTTTATAGCGTTAGGTACCCCCATAAATTTTCTAATGCTATAAAAACATGGCGGCGAACCTCAAAAAAAACTAGCTACCTAGTGGCACGAGCGACACTAATACAGCGATCAGAAAAACGATCGCTTAGTGACGCTGGCAAAAGGGGGGTGAAAGGGTTAACTAGGGGGTGATCAAGGGGTTAAAAGTGTTAGGTCCAGGGTAGCCCCCTACCCCCCCCCCCCAATAAAGGTTTTAACCTCTTGATCACCCCCTAGTTAACCCTTTCACCCCCCTTTTGCCAGCGTCACTAAGCGATCGTTTTTCTGATCGCTGTATTAGTGTCGCTCGTGCCACTAGGTAGCTAGTTTTTTTTGAGGTTCGGCGCCATGTTTTTATAGCGTTAGGTACCCCCATAAATTTTCTAACGCTATAAAAACATGGCGGCGAACCTAAAAAAACAACTAGCTACCTAGTGGCACGAGCGACACTAATACAGCGATCAGAAAAATGATCGCTTAGTGACGCTGGCAAAAGGGGGGTGAAAGGGTTAACTAGGGTATGATCAAGGGGTTAAAACCTTTATTGGGGGGGTAGGGGGCTATCCTGGACCTAACACTAACTGCCTGACACTAACTGCCTGTCACACTGACACTAAATGCAGTGATCAGTAAATGATCACTGCTATTTAGTGACAGTGTGACAGGGGGGGGCTGGGGGGGGTGATCGGGGGGTGACCGGGGGGGGGATTGTATGCCTATGTGTACAGGTGTCAGTGTAGTGCTTGTGTACTCACTGTGTGATGTCTCCGCTCCTCCGCCGGACGAATATACCGGCGGGAGGAGCTGTGACATCACTTCCTCCTCTGCCTGTGTTTACAATGCAGGCGGAGGAGGGCGGGGGAGGAAGCGGATTAGCTGGGGAGCGATCCGGAGGGGGCGGACAAAAACCAACCACCGCCCCCTCATCCCGGATCGCTCGTGAAGATTACCGGACCGCCGCAAGTACCGGGGGGGTCCCGATTGGACCCCCGACCCACATCAAGCAGGGCACGTACAGGTACGTTGATGTGCCTGTCCGTGCCATTCTGCTGACGTATATGTACATGAGGCGGTCCGGAAATGGTTAAGGAGTCCTTAAAGCAGAGTTCAAACCAAAAATTTAATTTCTGCTTTTCTGGTTCCTCCCCCTTACCAGTGTCACATTTGGCACCTTTCAGGGGGAAGGGGGGCAGATACCTGTCTAATCCAGGTATTTTCTTCCATTTCCGGCAATACAGTCCCTGACAAAAGTCTTGTCGCTTATCTATTTTGTAGAAACTCCTGCTATTAACCTGACTTTTATTTAATCAATTGGTGTTAGAAATAGCTCATATGAAAAGCTAAAGCCCTCCCAAATGATGTTTAATGCACTGAAATAAATTGGTTTCACTGAAAAAAGATTTATCATTTAATCAAGACAAAGGTCAAATTTTGGCAAGACAAACGTTTTGACGCCTATACAGAAATTGAACAACTTTACTGAAAATCCAAAAATGTGTCAGCTAATTAAGTAGTGGAGCTGTGAGATCCAAATGTAATATCTTGTATGACTTCCATGAGCTTGAAGGACAGCATCCATGCAGTTTGGCAAGGATTCATACAATTTATTGATGAAGTCATCAGGAATAGCAAAGAAAACAGTCTTGCATGCCTCCCAGAGTTCATCAATATTCTTTGGTTTCGTCTTCCATGCTTTCTCTTTCATCCTACACCACATATGCTCAATGATGTTCATGTCTGGTGACTGGGCTGGCCAATCCTGGAGCATCTTGATCTTCTTCGCCTTAAGGAACTTTGATGTGGAGATGGAAGAATGCGATGGAGCACCATCCTGCTGCAAAATGTGGCCTTTTTATGGTTGGGAATATAAGAGGTAGCTAAGATTTCTTGGTATTTTAGACTATTGATGTTGCCTTCCACCCTGCAGATCCCTCGCACACCCCATACTAGATGTAACCCCAGACCATGATTTTGCCTCACCAAACTTCACTGTTTTCTGGGTAAATCTCGGCTGCATGCGGGTTCCAGTAGGTCTCCTGCAATATTTGCGGCGACTGTGGTGTAATCCAACAGAAGATTCATCTGAAAAATCCACCTTCTGACACTTTTCCAGAGTCCATCCTTTTAGCAGGCCGTGGCCCTTGGCAAATGCCACATGGTTTTTCAATTGTCTTTTGTTTAGTGCTGGTTTATGGGCACTGATTCGACCATGGAGGCCATTTCGAGACAGAATCCGACAAACTGTTCTGGTTGACACAGGGACTTCAGGTGACCAGGTCTCGTGGAGCTCTGCTGCAGTGGAAAATGGGCTGGCCTTGGATTTTTGAGCCAATAAACGGTCCTCTCGAGCACTTGTCTTGCGGGGTCGGCCTGACATGGCCTTGTCCAAAACGTCTCCAGTCTCTTCAAATCTTTTTTTTATCCTCTGAACTTGACGCTGACACATTGAAGGTGTCTGCCACATTAGCAGTGGATCTGGTCTTTAGCCTCTTGATAATCAACACTTTAGTCTCCGGGTGAATCTTAGGCATGTTTGCAGAGGTCTAGTTGCAGTTGACAAGGTCTTGTGTACTGGTGTTCTTTTTATACACACCTGAGACCTAATTGATCCATTATTAGTCACAGGTGAAGCTCATATAACAAGGCGACAACACTTATGTCTTGGCAAAAATTGACTCAATGGGCTTTACCAAGCTGTGAATATTAGAATACTTTGTCAGTTTCATTTTGCACTGAAACATTATTACAAAAGCTATTGGGATTAAAATTACCCATTTCTTGTAACAAAAACTTGATTAGAAATATATTTTAGGGGCGTGGCTACCGCGCAGCTTAATGGACGCTTAACTCCGGAGCTCCGCTTCAGCGTCAGGGATTTCAACACACCGAGGCACCGTGGGGTGTACTGAAGCACCCGAAAGCGCACCCGCTGACCCACTCGTTCCTCGGGGATGACCAAAAAAAGAAAAACGCCGCTCAGCCGGCGAAACTGGAGGATTTCTTCTCCCCCAGGCCTAGCAGCGTGTCCCAAGATGGCCCCGGCCGCATCTCTCCGGCCTCCGCCGGCGGATCTTCCACATCAACGCCGAGTCCGGGATCTAAAGAGGGGACTCAGCGTCGCTCCCCGGGGGCCTCCACTCCACTCTCCTGCAGCCCTGTAAAATCCAAGCCACGGCTGTCGGCCGCAACAGGTGACTCTCAGGTCAGTACCTTGCAGGGTTCTATGGAGGACACTCGTGAACTCTCAGTCCCCATTAACACCTTCCCTACCTCCAATATGCCTGTATCAGACACCACATTAAAAGATATGCTGGTCTCCATGCGCACATCTCTCCATGCAGACATGATGGAATGCATGAGGGGCTTCAAGACGGAAATGGGGGAGCTGGGTGGCAGGGTGGATCACATGGAGCAGAAAATGGGAGAATATGCCTCCTCATATAACTCCCTAGTAGACTCTCATAATGATCAAGGAGATGAGGTTGCATGGCTCAGGGCAAAGGTCGCAGACCTCGAGGACAGATCTCGAAGGAATAATGTCAAACTAAGGGGTGTCCCTGAGACTGTCATGCCTGCCCAACTTCAACAGTATGCCCGTGAGCTTATGGGGTCACTGCCCTCTGTTGCTGAATCAGAACTGGTGGTAGACCGAATACACCGTCTGCCCAAACCCGCGCATCTTCCTGACAATATACCCAGAGATGTACTGATGCGGGTACACTTCTATCATGTCAAGGATCAATTCATGCTGGCCTTCCGCAAAACTCCCCAGTCGTCTGATCGCTATGCTAACCTACAAGTGTATGCGGACCTTTCCCAGCACACCATGCAGAGACGCAGATCCCTTCTGCCAGTCACGAAAGCGCTCCGCAACCATAACATCATCTACAAGTGGGGTCAGCCGACCAAACTCATCATAACCAAAGACGGCACCTCCAGCGTTATCATGTCCCTGGAAGAAGGACTCGCACTCCTACGCAAATGGGACATACTACCTGAGCATTCCCCTGGGGATACAACGTCCACATCTGCACCCAGGGTCCCAGCCCACGACGAATGGTCACTGGTGACACGTAAACGTAGCAATAAGAAGAAAACATGAAACCCCTCTGCCTCGGGAATTCTGTTTATTGTTATTTTCATATCATTCCCTGACTCTATTGGAGTTCTGTTTCTCCACGAACTTCCCCTCCTTGCAATATGTGCAGCTACTCTGCATCCAGATCCCGGATGGGATCTTCCTTTTTACTCGTGCTACCTTGTGTTTTTGTTATAACCCCTTTGCTTTTGGTTCTTAAGCCTTTTTTATCTTTCTCCCCTTCCACTGAGATGGACGCCAAAACTCCCTCATTGAGGACATCCTGCTCCCCGCATGCTCTCGCCGCCAGCAACCAGCCGGTCTGGAAATCCGGATACATCACCGCAAGGTACTGTTATCATTCTTTTCACACACACACTCATGGCCCTGTCAATTACATCCTTTAATGGAGAAAAAACACAAGAAAACTGCGCTGCAACACAATGATCTCAAGGCAGCAGCTATCGTGCGAAGTACACAATAAACATAAACAAACAAAAAGCCGCGCCAAGCTAATATAAGTAATAAACCTCTCCTTTAAGGAATGGAGATTAGCAGAAAGTCCAAAGAGAGTCCTTATACTCATAAGCAGAAGCTACTGTTGTGATATTCAAAGAAAATAATTCCTTAGAAAGTTGCTAGTGCTGTAATAATGGATCTTTCAATCACCCGGTGACATGTATACAAATCGTGAGGTCCCTCCACCGAGAATAATGAGCCTCTTACCAGATGGCAAGTAACCAGAGCAATTGGCTATAGCCCAGCCACGGCCTTTGGGTTCCCCAGAAGTCACAGGACAAAACCAACAGCGTCACGACCGTTTCTGAATCGATCGCTCCAATGCAGGGAATTATATAAAAGAAAGGACGCATATAGCGTAATACCGCTGGGTAACAAGTTTTATTAAAAAGTAATGTACTTACAGCAAGTAGAGATAAAAACAGCGTGTGTTAAAATGTAAATGCCGGCCGGCATGCAGGAGCCCTCCTCCCGAGCGTGGTGACGTCACTGGCGTAGCCTCCCTTTAATGTCCGGGGTCTGAACCACCCAGTTAAGAGAGCTTCCGTATGGAGGGAGGCTCTGAAACTGCGCTCAGATGTTCTATGTCTTCAGGAAACCCACCTGCAGGCATCCGGAGCACCTCCCTTCCACCACGTTAAGTTCCCCCATATCTTTCTAGCATCTGCCTCAAAAAAGCAGAAAGGAGTTGCCATTGCCATCAGAGACTCTGTGAATTTCTCTCTACAAGACTCTTTGATTGACCCTGATGGGAGATTCCTGGTTCTGGTCGGAACCTTCAACAACAAATTATATACCCTGGTCAACCTGTACGCACCCAACACCCATCAACTCCGCTTTCTGAGGAAACTATTTTGCAGAATCAATAAAATTAGAAAAGGAGGCTTGATTGTGTGCGGAGACTACAATCTGACGATTGACTTTGAGTTGGACTCCACTTCCCACTCTAAACACCACCAACCTGCACTAGGCGCATTAATCCATGCTGAGGGTTTGTTTGATGTCTGGAGGTGTCAACACGCAAGCGAAAGAGACTACTCCTTTCACTCCTCCAGACATAACTCCTATTCACGTATTGACTTGATTTTGGTGGATACATTTCTACTTCAGAGGGTGTCTTCGTCCGCCATCCACGACATCACGTGGTCAGACCACGCTCCGGTGTCGGTGGTGGTGGACGGGGGGGCCCCAGTATCCTCACCCTTCATTTGGAGGGCGGACTCTTATTTACTTCAACAACCCTCTCACGTTGCTTATTTGTCCTCACATCTAAGAGAATTTTTCAATGTGAATGCTGGTTCTGTTACTAACCCATTTTCTGTCTGGTGTGCCCATAAGGCCTACATTAGAGGTATTGTGATACAACTTAGTGCACGGGTCAGGAAGCAGAGAGCACAAAAACTAGACTCCATACTTGCTGAAATAGTTTCCTTAGAATCTCAGAACAAGCAATCTCCTGATGTCGCGACGGCTACTAAGCTACACAGTGCTCGTGCTGATCTCAGGAGATTGCTACTCGAACGCTACGATAAACATGTCCAATCTCTGAAATTGTCCCACTATGCGTCGGGTAACCGGGCAGGCAAATTTCTAGCTCAACGGCTGAAAATTCGATGGGTGAAAACCACTATCCCTTTCCTTATCAAGCAGTCAGACGGCAGCAAAATTTACAACCCTCAGGATATAGCGAACTCGTTCGCAGAGTTTTACTCCTCCCTCTACAACCTCCGAGAGGACCCCTCTACACCTCAACCTGTAGAGGAGACGATTCACTCCTTCCTAGCTGACTTGGCGCTGCCTACCTTGTCGCGTGCCCAACTTGACTCCCTTAACGCGCCGATTTCGGAACTTGAGATCAAACGGGCTATCAAGTCCCTCCCTCTGGGGAAGTCCCCGGGCCCGGACGGGCTCCCTAATTGTTACTATAAGGCCTTTGATTCCCTCCTAGCTCCAGAACTGAACAAGATGTTCGCTGAAGCAATGCTCTCTGCTTCCTTCCCAAGCGAAATGCTTAATGCTTTTATTGTCACTATTCCTAAGCCGGGGAAGGCACCTACTACACCTGCTAATTTCCGACCCATCTCCTTGCTCAACACAGATGTCAAACTGTATGCCAAGATCCTGGCATCCAGACTGCTCCCGCTCCTCCCCTCACTGATCAATCCGGATCAGACAGGGTTTACCTCAGGTAGGCAGGCCTCAGATGCGACCAGAAGGGTAATAGACTTGGTCCATCATGCCGGGGCCTCTCGAACGCCTTCTCTGCTCCTCTCCCTGGATGCGGAGAAGGCGTTCGACAGGGTACACTGGGGATATATGACCCAGGTACTGGAGAAATTTGGATTCTCCGGCCCCATCCTGTCGGCGATTCTTGCGCTGTATTTCTCCCCTTGTGCACAAGTTTATACCTCAGGTATGCTCTCCTCGGCTTTCACCATAACTAATGGCACCAGGCAAGGGTGCCCCCTGTCCCCCTCCATATTTAACCTACTCGTAGAACCCCTTGCGGAAAAAATTAGAGCCCATGCGAGTATCCTGGGTTTCTTAGTGGCGGGCCAAGCACATAATATCAGTTTATTTGCAGACGATATTATTCTTTTCCTAACCTCACCGACTTGTTCCCTACCACATGCACATAAAGTCCTCGCAGAATTCAGTAACATATCCTATTATAAGATCAACTACACCAAGTCCTTTATCCTAGGCCTCAACTTATCCCCCTCCCTTCAATCCCACTTGCAAACTTCCTTCCCATATTCTTGGGCCGCTTCCAGCATACAGTACCTGGGGATACAAGTCACAACTGACCCAGCGAAGCTAGCGGATGCTAATTACATTCCCCTGATAGACAAAATTACTAAAGAGGCCGCACGCCTAGCCAGGGTCGAACTGACGTGGTCGGGACGTTTGGCCTCCTTCAAAATGTTGCTCCTCCCCCAAATCTTGTACATTTTCCGTACGCTACCCATCCCTCTGAAATCCAGTCACCTCAGGTCCCTAAACGGTATCCTTAATCGCTACATATGGGGCACCAAACGGCCGAGATGCGCAAGGTCTCTGTTGATCACACATAGATCGATAGGGGGCATGGGCATGATCGACATCAAAGATTACCACCGAGCGGCTATACTTACCCAGGTTAGACGATGGATCTCTCCGACCCCTGACATTCTCTGGTGTGATATAGAACAAGCTCTTAGTCCGACCAAAGACCTCTACAGTGCTCTGATACTTGACCATTGGAGCCCTCTCCCGTTGCGCCAACTACCGTTGACTATCCAGGCCACCATATTAGCCTGGAGAGATCTCTGTGCCTTAGCATACACGTCCCCTAGTACAATCTCTATGCCAATTCCGATTGACACCTTGTCGGCGGCAGTGCCGTATTCCTCTTTCTCCAGCTGGGCCGCTAAAGGCATTGGCAGAGTTGAGGACCTATATTGCCGGGGGGTGCTCAGACCGTTTGTCGAGCTAGCCGCAAGGTTTGGCTTGACACGGTTGGACAGTTTTAGGCACTTGCAAGCGTCCCATTTTCTTAAGTCACTTCAATCTCATAATATACTGATTCACAGCTCTGTATGGCAGTTCTACACTAATGCAACCCTCCCACCTAAAGGAGTCTCCCTTTTCTACAACCTGTTCCAGGATAAACTTCTCTTTAAAAAGACTCCCCCGTTCAGTAAATGGGAAACCGACTTGGGCAAAACGTTCTCTCCGACTCAATGGAAGTATTCATTTAAACGTATATACAAAGCCTCCAGATGCATTAACCATTGGGAGTTGTCCCAAAAGATAGCCCTGAGGTGGTACCTAACACCATATCGTTTAGCCCAATTTTACTCCTCGGCCTCCCCAATGTGCTGGAGAGGTTGTGGAGAGGTTGGCAACATCTTCTATGTCTTTTGGCTCTGTAGAAACCTCACGAGTTACTGGAGAGGGGTCTTTCGATGTATCTCACGCATAACGGGTATACTCACACCCCCTTGCCCGGAACTGGCTGTAATGAACTTGGGAATCGAAGGATTCCCCCCAGATTTTCGAGTTGTAGTCACTCACATCCTGCTGGCAGCCAGGCTGTTGCTGACTAGGAATTGGAAATCGAACAAGGTACCAAACGTATCTGAGGTCCTAGAACTTACCAGAAACAACTATATCTTCGAGTCCCTGCTAGCAAGTCGGGAGGGTAGGAGAGCGAAGTTTGATACTCAGTGGAAGCCCTGGACTGACTGGTTCAGCGTGCGATAAAGCGGTGAATTTGAAATGTCTTCCTATATTATGTTCCTTTTGATATGCTCTAAACAAATACCTATGTAAAAGTTTATGATGATGACCACTCAGGTATCCATCTCATCCCCCCCCTTTTTTTTCCATCTTTATCTTACCTCTCCCCCCCCCTCCCGTCCTTCTCCTGCTCTCCCTCTCCTCCCTGATCTTATTCACTCCATTTGATTCCCCGCCATGGTACTCCTCTATGTACTGTCCAGAGTATGACAGATGGCAAAGACAATGCATCCCTCCCCTGCCTCAAAATGTTGTTTTTATTATGGTTGCCTTGTCTGTACCCATATGTTTATTTCCGATTTGCTCTGTTTATTTCTGGAGTTATCAATGTATGCGATTTCCCTTGATGTTCCTCGGGAATATGTGTGACTGTTTGTCTACTTTCTACCCTTTGTACTTTGAAAATTTTTCAATAAAAACTATTGTACTAAAAAAAAAAGAAATATATTTTAGCGGCACTTCAGGTAAATTTGTAAACAAGCGACAAGACTTTTGTCAGGGACTGTAGATGGCCGCAGATTCCGCACCGATCTACACCATGTCCGGCCCCTCCTCCGTCCCCCCGCTGTCTTCTGGGAGACACACAAATCCCAGAAGACAACAGGGAACCAGGCTGTGGACAGATCGGCTTTGGGTGAGGACATAGCAGGCACCCTGGACAGGTAAGTGTCCTAATATTAAAAGTCAGCAGCTACAGTATTTGTAGCTGCTGACTTTTAATGTATTCATTTTTTCGGCGGAACTCCACTTTAAGAGCAAATCTCCCTGGTGGCATGAATGGTAGTCCCTGGTAGTGACTTATGTGTACTGATGTGCAAAGCTTATTACCAAAATGGATACTAGAAATCGGCTGCGTGTACTGGACTGCATATATCATGGGTAACATAGATAACAGGTGCAGCACCCTCTACCTAGGTAGGTGCTAGAGCTATATTTTCGGTGAGTATAGGTACATTTAGGCAGGTCTAGCTAAAAGCTAGGCATGTTTGTTTTGATCTGTGTGGGCTGGAAGTGGTTCAGAGTAGGCAGGGTGACGGGTGGACCACAACTTTCAGAAGACTCTAGGGGTGTACCGCTACACAGGGAAGGGGGTAAGCTGTGCATGTTTAAGTATAGATCTCAGTGGTGACATGGACACGGGGAGTGAGATGTACAGTATCTCACAAAAGTGAGTACACCCCTCACATTTTTGTAAATATTTTATTGAGTGAGTGTACAGCTTGTATAACAGTGTAAACTTGCTGTCCCCTCAAAATAACTCAACACACAGCCATTAATGTCTAAACCGCTGGCAACAAAAGTGAGTACTTTGAGTAGTGTGCAAGCTCACTATTTTATATTGTAGCAAAGTGTCATTTCTTCAGGGTTGTCACATGAAAAGATATAATAAAATATTTACAAAAATGTGAGGAGTATACTCACTTTTGAGAGATACTGTATGTGTTGAGTGGCACTGAGTGTGGACTCTCCCCCTGCACTTCCTGTGCATGGGAGAATTCAGTGACTTTACTTCCTGTGTGCAGCATATTTTATTTCCTGTGTATTGACTTTTGCAAATGTAGTTAATATGAATAGCATATTGCTAATATAACTCATTTAATAGAAAGGATATACTGTAGGTGTATGAAATTGAAGAATGTCAGTGAAACATATTTGAAAATATTTTTTGTGCTCTTAAATTTCTGGAGTCATTTTTAGAAGCCAAGCCCATTTAATCTTGGACCAAATTATTACATTTTTGTACTACTTTTGCCACCGTGTTGCATGTTTAATGATGGTGCTGGCTTGTCAGTGTGATTTTCTTCCATGTTCTTAAAAATTCTGTGTCAGCTTTATGCAATAGTTTGCCCTACATGATTTTTGCAAGCCATTTAGGGAGGGAACTTTGAAATCCCCTAGATCAGATTCTGCTGATTTTCCAATAATAGCATTCATTATTTTTCATGAAAAATGGATGTTCACAGAGTTATATTTGAGTTTTTGCAGACTTTTAGACTGCAACTGTATTGACTGTACACTTATATTAATGCAGCTATTAAAATCTAAGAATATGTATCTTGCTGAGGGCTATTAATTAATTTTAATTTCTCACTTTAAACCTTTCCATATGAGACTCGTGTAAAATAATCTCAGTACAGAAGAGAAAAATTTGATTTGTGTTTAGAGCTCATGTGGTGTTTTGAGTTCTTTAAAATTATGAAAATTCCCCTTGCTGTAATATAATGGCTTCTAATTTCTTTTCTGTAAAATGTCAGTCTTACAGAGCAGAAAATATATTGCTGCTGTAGAATTTTTTTATCTTTTTGCTAAGATGAATGAACTAAGCTAGGCTTAAGTCATCTCACCATATCATTTGCAGGTCCTTGGATCTAAAACTTGCTGTGCTGGATTTTTTTAAATACTGTAGAATGTGTCTTTTTATAACTGGTATGAAAGTAATAATGATCTATTTCTGTTCTCTTGAACAGTGATGATTCAGATTTGATGACACACTTTGCACAAGGTAATGGACCTTTCTTTTGGCAACACAGACACAGACAAGAGTTTCACCACCATCTAAAAAGTCCCATATCTCCAACAGCAGTAGAACCAATGCTGTCTGCTTGAGTCTTTCTAAAGCAGTGGTTCTCAATCTGGGGGTCGGGACCCCCTCGGGGGTCAAATTATGACTTGCCAGGGGTCACCGAATCCTGGGCTGTTCCTGAAGCCAACACCACTCTTCCTACCTTTTGTGGCCCCCCAGCAGGGCTGTCCATGGAGCCTGTGGCCACCCAGCTGGGCTGTTCCTGTGGCCCCCCACCATGGGGGAAAGTGAAGGAATAAAAATAGAGAATACACAGAATGAAGAGGAAAAGGGGGAGGAACCAAGAAAAAGGGAGAGAAGCAATAAGAGAAATAACAAGCAAGACGGCTAGAGAGAGGGATGGGGGAAAAAACAAGAAATTAGGATAGAGAGAGATACAAGGGAAAGAAAGGAGAACAAAGAGAAAGAGTGGACTATCCTAAAACGTACCATAAGGGGTTTTAACACTGTATGAGTGGAAGGTACTCAGGGAGCGCTAAATGTCTGTGGGTTAGGGGCGAAAATTACTTGTCTTGCCACGCAAATAATTTTACTGTTGGGGGTCCCCACAACTTGGGAAATTTTATCAAGGGGTCATGGCGCCAGAAGGTTGAGAACCACTGTTCTAAAGGAAGACATTTCTGAGTTCCGTCATCACCTAATGCCAAATCTGATGCACCCTAATAAGGTGAAGTTGTACAGACAATTTACATCCAATTTAACCTTTTCCACCCCTACATAATTACAATAGGTATTAACCACCTCCACAAGGATCGTGTACTGCGGCATGGAAAATACAACTGTTTTACTATCAGGTTCAACAGTTTCTTCCTCAGAAATGTACATTGCAGAAGACATAACATTCTATCATTTTGGAGGTGCCACATAGCACATCTATGGCCTCGATAAGAGCAACTACTGGGTTTCATTTCCATCCAAAGGGGAACAAGTGGAAGCTAACATAGATGGAGGTTGACGGTGCACATTTTGATAGAGGAGGGTGCTCAGAGAGCCAGGAAGATTAATTCCTGGCTCTCTTTTTAGTCCTGACTAAAAAGAGCAGTGTCAGAGTTCTGTTGCCCTCCAAGATTTCTATGCTACTCTAAAGAAGGATGACTCATTTGATTACCAATAATCTGAGAATAAGAATGAATTGGATCTTTGTAAAGATTTAGGTTGAAAAAAAAACAGTGTGAGGAGCTTCTGTGGGTTGGTGGCTCCAGTCCAGTCCCTCTGTGGCTGGCTGCACTATACATTTGAATTTTATGTGACGAACACTACCATGGCTGCTACAGATCTTTTTTAACTTTGGCTGAACAATATTTTAATTACACGATTTTATGAGACCCAGGAAAAAGGGGAAATCCAGGAATATTTAGGTCTTCTCTGGAATGAAAGACTGAACTATAAGATTTTAAACCTGTTAACACAACGGAAACACTGTGAGTGGAATTTTTTAAAACACACCTTGCAAGCACACAGTGGTATGAAAGGAGCCTACCAACCTAAGAAATATAGCAAATCCACTAAAATATGTTTTCTACATGACTGTACGTTACGTATATCTATACAATGTAGCTATGTTGTAACTGTAGTAGTCATTTTTTAAAACAAACAATATAAAAACAAGTAGTATGTAACAGACCCTACAATCTAACAAGTACAGCAAGAGGCCAAGAGAGTAACAACTTACAATTATTTGTCTTCTTAAAGGCTAAGTTCACCCTTAAAAAAAGAAAAAAGAAAAAGAAACCCACTAAATGCACATTACAGGTAAAAAAAATGTACATGTATTATTTTTTTCTTCGGAGCCTATAAAGCTTTGTACCCGAGATCAGCAGATCACAGGTGCAATCTCAGGCTCCTGCAGACTGTCAGTGTAGCTGTCTGCCTGTGCCTCACAAACAGGAAGCTCAATAAATGACCTAAAGCACTCATCAGCATTCTGACAGTTCATTGAGAACTACAAGCCTGTAGCTGCAGTGGATGACGGTAGCTGTAATTCTCCCCATTCATAGAACTCTGTGAATAAATGATGTGGCTGTGTGGGCGGAGCCCCACATGGCCTCTTTTTCTTTAAGATTGTGACAGCGGGTGGTACCCCGATTCAACAAACCTGAGCCAGCTTCCTAGGGATGTTCAACTGTCCAAACATCTGTTAGCATGGCCCCCCAAAAACATAGAAATTACCTATAATCCAAACAAGGTACTGTAGACCTTGCCCCCTGCAAAAGAAGAACAACAAACAAAAGCATGTAACAAACCTAAGCCCCAGCCCAACAAGCAACAGACGAAGCATATACCGCGACTAAACTTTAATCCAGCAACAAATGAGAGCGAATGGAAAGCTCAAACCTGTCAGAATCCCTCTAGCCAATATGCCTGACTGCCTCCTTGTCCAAACCCAACCGAGCAGCCTCTGTGGCCGCTCCGATGCGAAAGGAGTGTAAGGTATAGCACTGCCACTAAACCCTTCCGAACACGTAAATTAACTGAAAATGAGACAAAGCAGAACCATCTATAGTAAGTGCACACAAAATGTCACCCTCCAAGGCTGGGCATACAGAAAGAAACACCTCTACTGCTATGACAGGACAGATGGGGGAATCCGGAATGCAAAAACAACAATTTGCATGCCTTTTCCACTCTGGTCGGTTTTGGACCGTGTATCCATAAGCTGACCAGGTCCTGATTCCTGTTTGGAAGCACTAATGAGCTTGCTCATCCGTAACGCCCCAAAGAAAACAATCGCCAATGCTGCCCCGAAACAAGGAGCACTCATAAGCATATGTAAAAATGTGAAAATATTATAGATGCGCTTAAATTAACTTAATGCAAGGTACTAAGTACAAAAGATGCTATTCAAACATACAGAGAAAACAAATCTCCAAACAAAACACAAAAGTGTGTGAGATCAGTGCAAATAAATGCTGTTTAAACATACACAGTGAATCAAATCCCCAAACATAAACACAATGGTGATGTGATGAGAAAATCCTGATAGGAATAGATCCTACAATGCCTCTCCTTCACACAGAAAGCACTTCCAGCACTCCAGCTGCAGCAATCCGGTATGCAGGCACTCAGGGTCAAACACGTGCAAAAAGGGAAAGAAAAGACCTCATTGCACAATATATAAAGACAGCTGGAACAGAATTGAGCCAAATCTACAGTGTGTAACCCATGAGTAAGTCACGTGACGAGTGACGCAACGCGTAGGGGATGAGCCTACAGTGACGGGACCATCGGATGCCGAGGCTGTCGGATCCGAGTGAGGAGACTGCACACTGAGCGGCGTATCACATGCTTATAACAAGCGGGGATTCGTGAGTGAACACACTGTAGATTTGGCTCAATTCTGTTCCAGCTTACATTTAGTTAATCTATAATATTTTCAAATTTTTACTATTGATTTGGTTATCACCCAGATTGCAGCTTTATTATTTGTTTTTTTATGTTTGGTTGTTCCTTTAATATTTATTTAGCAGCGCTGTAGTCCATAATTACAACATAAGCATATGTACACATGGAATAAAAAGTTCATACAACATGGAAAAGAAAACCGGGCGCTGACCATCCATGTTCCTGTGTGCTCTCCTATACCCCTTTAAAGCCTGCCTAACCCAAACATCTTTTGTGTAATCCCTGCAACCTTGCATCTTAAAGAAGAGGGCCAAACCTGCCAACTTGTGATCAAGAGCTTATGCAGAGACCCCACATTCAAAGATCAGAGTAAGAAAATAGAGTACTGCATATTTGATTTCCAGACCCTCTGGATCGACCCCGTCAGGAGCAAAAAAAACTAACCATTCTCGCCATAACCTGCCCATAGGCATGATGTGGCAAACAAAATTCAACTTACCCAACAACGACTGCAATTAGCGAAGCTTGATCTTAAGTTTGCTAATGGGCCTGCAAACTTCTGACTTAAGGGCCTTGTGCTTATCTGCAGGCAAGCGATACTCTATAGCCTGCAAATCCAGGACAGTGTCCAGAAAACTAAGAGATGATGTAGGGCCCTCTGTTTTCCCAGAAGCCAAAGGGACCCCAAAACAGTCAGTGATATCCTGCAACGTTTATGTGTCTTTGGCAGAAAGTAAGAGAGGGAACACAGGATGCGAAAACCAAAAGAAAGCCCCTCCTCTAACAACGCTCTCTGTCAGGATATCGATATAGGAAAGGAAGCATCCTTTCACTCTCACCGGTGTAGTCCCTCTTACCCGCAGACTTTCCGGTAAGACCCTTACCTTGTTTGAAGCATCTAACAGTGCATGTGAGGCCCTGCAGCCTGAACACTCATGTTTAAAGAGACAGGCTAAGCCAAACTTACAGACCCCCTCATTGTATTGCCAGCAGTAGCCCTTTCATTTGGTGATTGGTTGTCCCAAGGCAGAGGTACTCCCGCCCCCCCTTCTAGAAGCCTGCGCTGACGTCATAAGGTTCATCCATAAATTGATGTCCTTATGGTCCCAACGCAGAGACGGTCTAAATGCCATCCATTGTTTGAATTGCACATCATAGCATAGCCAGGCCACGCCACCATAAGTCCTGTGAGACTCACTTATAGCCTCTAGGTAACAGAATGTTTCTCCACAATGACACTTGCCAAAATGGCAAAGGCTTGTAACCAGTTGGAAGTGCGCGGAATCAGAGGGTATCAGTGCTTTTCTTCACCCTCCTTCTTCTTGCTCTTCTCAGGCTTTGATTGAATTTCTCCAGGGGAAGTAGTGTGAAAATCTCAACATACTCACCCTTCCAAATGTATTCTTTGATGTCCAGTTTAAGATGAGTGCCCAAAGGACCCTCAAATCAAACATAGACTTCACAAAATCAGCCAATCTTATGGAATCCACCTTTTTTCAACTGTCCCTGCCTTCTCCTGCTTGTACACATCAAAAGCACTAGCAGGGGTTCCTGATCCATGAGCAGTACCTAGTGCCTCCCCATGGTCAAAGCCGCTAGTGGCCCCCAACCCTCCTGAGGACAGGGAGGATTCCGTCGTACTTTCCTCACAACTCTGCCGGGGCACCCACGCTGGCCCCTTCACCTGGCTCAAACCAGAGGACCAAGTCCCATAATCTGGCTAAGAGTCCCCGCAGCCCCGTATCCGACCTTACGGTAGCAGAAACAGATTCAGTTGTCCGCTGGATGGATTTCTTAATGGCACTAGCAACCGCCAAGGAGGCTCTCTTCCAATAACCTGACCCAACAAATCCCACAAAACAGACAGCAAAGATAAAGAAGGCAAGTGTCAGGAACTTGGTAGAAGGCTGAGATGCTAGGAGGGCCCCCCTTGCGGCCGAGCGCAGCACACCACTGAAGGTGATACAGCAGGTGTGGTGCCCACAGAAGCACGGGTGCCAAGAAGCTGGAACTGGAGACAGGCGTGCTTGGGGGGTCCAAGAAGCAGGAACCGGAGGGCAGACTAGATAGCAGAGTCGGGAGCCAAGCCAGGGGTCACCACAGTTCAGGGAGCAAGGTAAACAAGTCCAGTAGCCAGGCCGGGATCAGATACAGGAAGCAGGCGGAGAGAAGTCAGGTGCAAGCCAAAGATCAAGCCAAAAGGTCAGAAGGATCAGGTCAAGGCAAGCCGGGTCGGTAGACAGATCAGGAACAGCAAATACACGGAACTCTGGAATGCAGGACAAGCTGAATATACACCAGCGATGCGCCAGTTTCAGCAGCGAGTTTAAATAGGCCGGGCAATCATCACGCCGGGCGTGCGCCTATTCACGGTGCCGCGCATCCTTGTGCACGCATGTGCATCAGCGCGTCTATTTCCCTGATAACAAGACAGATAAACACTCACCAGGCTGCCCAAGACTAGGCCCAACAGGTATCCCTCAGTGAAAATTGTCCACTCGGCTTGGGTGCCCACCATGCAGTGTCCACTGCCTATCCCCACAGCAAATGCGTCACACGGGCTCTGATCCCTGGAGGCAAAGGGACAGCCGGCTGTCCCCAGGAAACAGGCCGGCATCTGCCACAGCAACTCCCCCATGTGGAGCTGCCTGCCTGCCTTCCAGGGACATCGGCAGAGGCAGCGGCTGCATGCTCTTGACATAATCACTGAGCAGAAGGGGAAGACAGAGTAGCTCCCCTCTCCCCTCCCGCTGGGCTCCGCTGGCATTGAGGATTCCTCCCAGGCTTACCTCCTACCAAAGCTAGCAATAACTTCTTGGAGGGGCTTGGAAGGTCCCTGTTGGTTCTCCTAAGTTGGCGCTGAGCTCCATGGAAGGAGTCTGGACTAAAGCGCTCTGGAGGCTGTGACCTCCAAGCTCCTTGGAGCTTCTTCCTCCCCGAAGGCGAGCAAGAGTCCTGCTCCCCCATAAGTGAGTCCACCTGAGCTTGCAGCCAAGCAGTGCCCCGAGAGGCCGCCACAGCCCGCAGCTTAGAAATTAGCTGGTCCAGGTCTGCCATGCCACCGCCAAAGGCTATCTAGAGGGGGGACCGTGGAGAAGAAGTTTCTTCAAGTTTATTTTCCTCTATGCTGCAGACGACTGGACCCTTGTAGCTCACCATTCCCCCTTAACTTCCTGGGCCCCCTTCCAGATACAGACCACTACCAATTAGGTAAGGCCACTCACTTAAAACGAAACAAACTTTTAACCCCTTCCACAATGTCCTCACTAATCACCCTGTCATGTCTGTCCCTACGCCTTTTTTTTGCTCTGGGACTACCTTTAGATTTGTGAATGTGTGGCAAATGTGCAATGAAAGTGACATTGTCTTGGTCATACATAGAGTGAATAGTACACAAAGTAGCATTTACCATTGAGGACATTGGTGAATGTCAGTGTACATTATGTCATGTGACCAGGCAATTGTGTAACTAAATCTGACCACCAAATATGCTTTTTTAATGCAACAACTGATTCTAGGGTATACATGTATACTAAAGACATAAGGGAGAATTTCTTCAAATTATTTAGGAGCTTTAATTATTTTCAAATCATTTTTATACAGTATACTGACAAACAAGATGAAATCCCATATTTTTCTGTAATATTGAATTTTAATACTGCTCCATCTTGTGTATAGAGGTGTGTTAACCTCAATTCATACAGAGCCAGCAGCGAATTACCCCTGAGGCAGCTAAGGCTGTTAATTATCTCCAGCACACAGTATAAATGGGATTTGTCTGTTAATGCTGAAATAATGCAAGACTTGCTTGTGTTTTCGAGGATCAGCAGAAGCAGAAAGCAGGTAATATGCCATTAACATAATCAACTCCCTTTGTTTTAATTAACTGAGGCTTTCACTGGTTATAGTACAGGCATTATACTAACACTGAGCAAATTGTCAAAAGAAAAAAACATTAAAAATGTTTGCAAGCATGGACCTGTAAGATGTAGGAAAGGCTTGTTTTTGTATTCTTTACAATTCTGTACAATTTTATCAATAAATTATTGAGGAAAAGGCAATACAGTATATGAATACTTGTAGAGTTCAGGGTTCGGAAGTTCCTCTCCAGGTTTTGCAAACATAGGATAAATCTTACTGACCTCCTTACAGTCCCAGACTGTCTGCCACAATAGGGGAAAAGGGAGATCCAGTCTGGCCCGGAGGAGAAGAGGATGACGGCGGTGACTCACATAGCGAGGTAGAGGTGGCCGGGACTACCAGAACAACCCAGCCCCTGCCACCGCACATGACACCTGTTTGTCCAATCACCGTGCAGCCGCTGCCCATCCCTGAGCTGCAACATGGCGGCTGGAGCGCGAGTGACACTGTCTATAGGACTGAGTCACACTGGCACTAGATGCTGCGCTGCGCCCCCCAAACAGAGACAGTGAGCCGCTCCGATCTCTGACAGGAGGATGAAGGGGGGCGGACTTAGGCAGCTAGCCAGGAAACAGCGGCGGAGGTGGTGACCAGCGGAGAGAGCGCCACTGGACACCGACATGGAGGAAGAGGGAGGGGAGCACTCTGGCGCTTTAACGCCCCCACCTCTGTGGCGCCTGGGTGAACTGCACAAAAGATAGATGAAGGATGGATGGCCGCACTCCAAAAACCGTACAGGTTGTCTTTTATTAAATGAACAGCAAATACATCACCAGATCAAAACAACAGGAACAGGGGAACAGCCGACGTTTCGCACAAAATCAGTGCTTATTCATGGGTAACATGCAATAAAACTGTTTGATATATATAGGAATCAAAGGAGGACATGTGACCTGATTGAGTAATTGGCTGGGAGTGGCCCATGGTAACAGGACACACCTGAAGCCAATATCAAGTCACAGCCTACCCGTGCATACCAAAAAACATGTGAACAAAGACCTAAAGTGCCAAGGTACAACCATAATCAACATAAATATATACGTGAACTCAATGTGCATAAATAAGTAAGTAAAAATATAAGGAAACATAATACAATCAAATACTATCAAATGCTTATACAAAGCAATGAATGTGAAAAAGGTGTAAAAATAAGAAAAGTTATATATACATATTTAACATGTGATGAAAGTGAGAATAAAACAATGTGTATGAGTGAAAATGAAAAATAAGATTCATTATAAATATAAAAGTAAAAGTGAAAAGGTTCCATCTCTAAAAATGCTAGGTTAGTGACACATGCCAGGGAGTGTGTATTAAAAATACATCTACATGTATACATGGACATAGATGTCAATGTCAATGTGAACTGCACCCCTCGCACCCCGTCTAGGATCGGCCCTGCCTAAAGCTACGTGGTGTGTGTACTGCCCGTGTTCTCTGCAGTGTGCACCTAAAGCTACGTGGTGTGTACTGCCTGTGTCCTCTGCAGTGTGCACCTAAAGCTACGTGGTGTGTACTGCCTGTGTCCTCTGCAGTGTGCACCTAAAGCTACGTGGTGTGTGTACTGCCCGTGTCCTCTGCAGTGTGCACCTAAAGCTACGTGGTGTGTGTACTGTCTGTGTCTGTGCTATTTTTCTCAATGATTTTCATCCATATTGCAGGGACCAGACATTACATTAAAGCCACAAGCAGTTTTTAATTTACTTTTTTCTTATAGTAATCTCATTTTGTGCAGGGACAGTTCTAAACACGTGCCACTTTACAGGCATACTATAGACACCCAACAGGTACGATATTAAAAGGAATTTTTCTTTTTTTTCCCACTTTAGGCATCATTAAAATCACTGCTCCAGAAAAAACTACAGTTTTTAAAACTTTTTTTCCATTGATACATGTTCCCTGGGGCAAGACCCGGGTTCTCAAAGATGTTTTACGACAATAATTTGCATATTAGGCTTTAAAATGAGCACTTTTGAATTAGAACGTTCGAATCCCATAGACGTCAATGGGGTTCTAAATGTTTGCGGGAACGGTCGGTCCGTTCGAAGGTTCTGGTGCGAACCGAACGGGGGGTGTTCGGCACATCCCTACTGGCAACAGCATGTGGTCAGCAGTTTACAACAACAGTCCCGTGGATTCTTGCAGCACTGAGCCCTGTACCACAAACTTTCAGGCAAACACTTTCTGGGCATACACAGAGCTGTTTAGCTCCCAGGCTCTGTAATAGCAGTCACAGAAAGTAATAAATAGTGTTTCTCTTCTCACAGAACACCTTCCAGGGATATATTATACTGACCAGGCACTCCTGTTCCCAAAGTGGTTCCCAGGCTCTCTAAAATGGGTCCCAGAGCCATCTCATCAGATGCCTTTCCTGCTTTTCTCAGTGGTGAGAGGCTGAAAAACATCCCACAGCCAATTGGGAACAAGCCTGGCTTAGGCAGATAATCAGAACTCCTCCTTCTTCAGAGTTGCTTGGGGCAGGGACCTCTTCAGCTGTACCAACAGCCAGTCAGGACACAAAAAACAACAGCTGCGCTATAAAAAAAAATCAGTATAGAGAAGCCTCTATAAAAAAATACTGGGGTAGATTCAGGTAGGACTTACGCCGACGTATCTCGAGATACGCCCGTAAGTGTAAATGTGCGCCGTCGTATCTATGCGCCGTACCCACAGAACTAGATACGCCTGAAAATAGGCTTCTCCCAACTGACTTTTCTCCGCCGGCGTAACGTAGGCGCATATTTACGCCGAAAGTATCTGGTGCACCCATTGCTTACGGATGCAAATATGCAAATGAGGGAGATACGCCGATTCACGAACATACGCGTGTCCAGCGCAGGATACGCGTGGTGCACGTAAGTTGTACGCCCGGCCTAAACTTACCCCTCATAAAGCAGAGGTGACTTTGCACCAGACTTGCACAAGTCAGCTGGAGAGTAGCTTCAGCAGCACCGTTACGGACGAGCTGAGCAACCACACTTGCAGGACAACACATGGTAGCCGTGGTCCTAGCACTACTAATGGGCCCACCGCCACGTAGGAGGGCATGGGAGAGAATATACCGAACGTGCATGAACGTCTTTGGCATGGGGGAATCGGAGGTGTATCGCATCTTCAGATTCAGCCCTGATGCCATCCTGGAATTAGCCACAGCCCTGCATGATGACATCACCAGCAAGACACATCGCTCACATGCAGTGCAGCCACTGGTCAAGGTACTGGCAACACTCCATTTCCTTGCAAGTGGATCTTTTCAGCGTACAAGTGGAGTAGTGGCTGGGATGTCACAATCCACCATGAGCAGATGCGTGCACCAGGTTGTCCCCGCAATCCTCACACGCATGTCCCACCACATCATCAAACCCACCCATGAGCATCTGCGGCAGAAGGCAATGGCAGATTTTTTCAGAATTGCTGGATTCCCACGCACCGTGGGGGCCATTGATTGCACACATGTGGCACTACGGCCCCCCCTGACACAGAGCACATATTCTGCAATCGTAAGCAGTGCCATTCCATCAACGTATGGGTTATAGCCCATGCCCAATGCCTCATATGGCACGTCCGTGCCAAACACCCAGGGTCCAGCCACGACAGCTACATATACCGTCAAAGCAACATCCCAATGGAATTTGAACAGAACGTGTACGGGAACAGCTGGCTGGTTGGTGAGTGACATGGGAGTCAGGCATGACTGTCCGACCCCATGATGCACACATCACGAGGGGCACATGCACGACTAACATCCTCCTGTCTTTTCCCTTCCAGGTGACGCGGCATATGCACTTGGGCCCCATCTCATGACTCCATTCCGGGATCCAGAAACCAGAGGAGAGAGAAAATACAATTATGCACACATACGTACCTGTGCAGTGGTGGAACGCACATTTGGCCTCCTGAAGTCCTGTTTCCGATGCCTGGATAAGTCCGGGGGAACCCTGTTGTATTCCCCAAACGTTGTGTGCCAGATCATCGGTGCATGTTGCATGCTGCACAACTACGCCATGAGAAAGGGCCTGGAGATTGACATATGTGAGGACCTGACCCCCGAACCATACAGTCCCCCCAAAACCGAGGCTACCCCGTCTGCTGAGGGAAGAGCAGTCAGGAGATGCCTTGTGTTAGGCATGTTTGCACGTTAAACAAACACATTCATCATGGCACAAGGAGAATGCACGCATGCACACCACTGTGGTCCCTAGCTCACACACACCACATCCACATCACATTGGATTAGCCCAAGTCCACCATGCAGGACTTGGGAGCAGCAACGCCACGCCAAGGCTCCAATTATGTCACTGACCATTCATACCACATTCCCACGGTCGTGGGGATAACTTATTCCCCGACGACCGAGGGTGACACCCCTTACTGGCAGGAGTGTCACCCCCACATTCACACACCAGTCACACTGTAGCCTGCGGAGATGAAATAAAAATAAAACTCCTCACCGGAGCTTAAAAAACAAAAATAAACCACTCAATTGCCTGTCGTGGGCTCTGCCTGGTGCCATATCTTTGGCTCCTCACTTGCCTGGGGGCAACTTCAGGTGGGGGTGGGACATCAGGAGACTCATCCTCAAGACTGGCACTCCTGGCACGTTCTGTATTGCCTGCCCTCCAACGCCACCGCAATGCGGGTGAGCACCGCGGTGGTCTCGGCGTGCATCCGCAGCTGGCGGGTGGTGTTCTGATTTTGCTGCCTCCCCATATGCACGGCCCCAAGCCTCTCCTGCCCCCAGGAAGGCCACCAAAAACAAGAGGTGTTCCAGAGGCCATTCACGAAACCCTTGCAAGGGATCAGGCCTGCCAGACTCAGCATGTGGGTGCTATTGCCCGGGATATGAAGTGTCTCACAGACAGCCTGGCCTCCTTGGCACAGATACCAGACTGTTTGGCGGATATCAGTGCCAATTGTGCAGCAGTTGCCACATAGGTTGGGGAGCTGCAGGCCACGACCTCCCGCCTGGTGACTGCGGTGAAGAGCCTTACAGTGGCTGTTAAGGCCAATATGGCGGAGGTGAGGCACATAAGGAGCTTCCCCTGATGGAGGAGGAGGGTGAGGATGGTACCCTGATGGTGGAGGAGGGTTGGGAGGGTTTACTGATGGGGGAGGAGGGTTAGGAGGGTTCCCTGATGGGGGAGGAGGGTTGTGAGGGTCCCCTGATGGGGGAGGAGGGTTAGGAGGATCCAGGGTTGCTGGGATTTTCATCCAGAATATAGAACGCGTCCTCCAGGTCCCCGTGCTCCTCCTCTACTTCCTCCAGGGGAGAGGTATGGGCACTCTCATCCCTGGATGGCGTGGGTCGCCCTGCAGCCGACGACGGCCCAGCTCCCTCCAGCACATCTGTGGATGACACAAACCATTCACATGTTGGTGGACCCACAAACTTGTCACATGTTCCCTTCCACCCCCTCACATGCTACACACGTATAGGAGATAAAACACACTTACCTGTCCTCAAGGCCTGGTCTCCGGAGTTGAACCCCTCCATGCCCTCCACCTGCTCACGCTGCAAGCATTGGGCGATCAACTCATCCTCCGGGGTCAACCGCACAGTACAGGCTGGTCCTCCTCCCGTGCCCCTGGCATGCTTCCTTATCGCACCCAGCTTTTCATGGACCTTCCTTTTTAGATCATTGATCTTTTTTTGGATATCCTTTGGGGGTCTTGGTGGCATTGCCCACGGCAGTGACCTGCAAGCTGAGCTCCATCAGGATCTCCTTTTCTCTCGCCTTGCTGGTCTGGTTACTGAGGGCACCATGGAGGTACTTATCATGTGCCACTATGCCCGCAACAATAATTGCCCTCTCCTCCGGGCAAAAGTTTCTCTTCCTCCGATCCTTCTTCTCTGTATTTGCAGCAGCCGCCATTGCTTTGCAAAAGTACTTTCCCTAAGGGGGGGGGGAATCAGGATGTACTTTTGCGCCGGACGGGCGCATGTCTGGGCGTATTTATAGGCTCGGCGTATACCAGGAAGTTGGGCCGGCGTAGTTGTGAGCATGCGCACAGGGGAGCGATCATACGTCCTCTTCACTGTGCATGCTCCGTCCAGGATACGCCGGGCGTATATCACTACTCCACCTTCCAACCATCATTTGCATAAGGTCAAACCCACTTACACTTACGCTGGCTTACGCAGACAAAATTAAGTTACGCCGGCGCAACGTTAGGAGCAAGTGCATTGTGATTAATGGGGTAGATTCAGAAAGCAATTATGCCTGCGTATCCATATATACGCAGCGTAATTGCTAATAGCGCCGGCGTATCTACTTTCTGTATTCAGAAAGCTAGATACGCCGACTGTAGCCTAAGATACGACTGGCATAAGTCTCTTGGGGTGCATTCTGACGCTGGCCGCTAGGCCGCTAGGTGGCGCACCCGTAGTTGTCAGCGTAGAGTATGCAAATTGCATACTTACGCCGATTCACAAACGTACGCGCGGCCGGCGCTCGTTTTTGACGTCGTTTGCGTACGTCGTTTTCGCCCTAAGGCTGCTGCTGCTATTAGGAGGCGCAGCCAATGGTAAGTATAGACGTCGTTCCCACGTCGCGATTTTCAAATTTTGCGTTGTTTGCGTAACTCGTTCGTGAATGGCGCTGGACGCCATTTACGTTCACGTCGAAGCCAATGATGTGTTTGTGACGTCATTTACCGCAATGCACGTCGGGAAATTTTCCCGACGGAGCATGCGCAGTACGTTCGGCGTGGGAACGCGCCTAATTTAAATGATCCACGCCCCCTACGGGATCATTTAAATTACGCGTGCTTACGCCGGCCCCTTTTACGAAACGCCGCCGCAAATTATGGAGCAAATGCTTCGTGAATGCAGCGTAGCTCCAGTAAAAACGATACGCTATCAGTGCGCGCCCCTACCTGAATCTTGGCCACTGTACTTGCCTCTCTGAGTTACATCGGCGTATCGCAAATGAGATGCGCTACGCCGGTATAAAGATGCGCCAATTTACCTGAATCTACCCCAAAGTGAATAAATATAGGATAATATATATGAATCAAACTGAGTGAACAAAAATAAATAAATCTATCCCCAAGTGAATGAATGAAAAACCAGTGACAGGTATAATCATGTCCAATTGATGAACAATCCGTAAGAAGTAATCATTAGGGATGAGCCGAACACCCCCCTGTTCGGTTCGCACCAGAACCTGCGAACACACCAAATGTTCGTGTGAACTTTAGAACCCCATTAAAGTCTATGGGACTCGAACATTTGAAATCTAAAGTGCTAATTTTAAAGGCTAATATGCAAGTTATTGTCCTAAAAAGACTTTGGGGACCTGGGTCCTGTCCCAGGGGACATGTATCAATGCAAAAAAAAGTTTTAAAAACTGACGTTTTTTCGGGAGCAGTGAATTTAATAATGCTAAAAGGGAAACAATAAATTAAAATATTACTTTAAATTTCGTACCTATGGGGGTGTAAAGTTAGCATGTGAAATAGCGCATGTTTCCAGTACATAGAACTGTCCCTGCACAAACTGTCATTTCTGAAAGGAAAAAAAGTATTTTAAAACCGGACTTGCAGGTATAATGAATTATTGTCGGCTTTGGCATATCAGAGAGAATTCATTCATAAAAAAAAAAATAGCGTGGGGGTCCCCCCAAATTCCATTACCAGGCCCTTCGGGTCTGGAATGGATATTAAATAAAAAAAATGACGTGGGGTTCCCCCCAAATATCCATTCCAGACCCTTCAGGTCTGGTGTGGATTTTAAGGGGAATTCCACCCCAAATAAAAAAAAAATGGCGTGGAGTTCCCCCAAAAATTCACACCAGACCCCTTATCCGAGCACGTTAACCTGGCCGGCCGCAGAAAAGAGGGGGGGACAGAGTGCGCCTCCCCCTCTCCTGAACCATACCAGGCCACATGCCCTCAACATGGGGAGGATGTCCCCATGTTGATGGGGACAAGGGCCTCATCCCCACAACCCTTGCCCGGTGGTTGTGGGGGTCTGCGGGCGGGGGGCTTATCAGAATCTGGAAGACCCCTTTAACAAATGGGACCCCCAGATCCTGCCCCCCCCATGTGAATTGGTAATAGGGTACATTGTACCCCTACCATTTCACAAAGGAAGTGTAAATAGTTGGAAAAAACACACACACACACACACACCGTAGAAAAAAGTCCTTTATTAATAAAAAAATAAATTAAAAAAATCCAGCGGTGATAATCCACTCTCAGTCCCGGCTTCCTGCTCCAACGTTGTCTGTATCCAGCGACGGGTGCGGGTGATCTCCGGTCCAGCGATGAGAAGATCCATCCATCCAGAGCGCAGCATCGCCGACCTCCTCTCACCGCTGGACACAGCCCAGCGAATGATGCGGCTGAAGCTGTGACATTTCTTATAAAGGGGAGGCGGGCCACCCGTCACGTGACCCCGCACCCTCTGACACACCCTCTGCTATGTCACTGGGGAAGCCCAGGAAGGGGGAAGACTGGGCTTACCTAGAGTGGATTATCACCGCTGGATTTTTTTTCTTCTTTTTTTTTTATTAATAAAGGACTTTTTTCTACGGTGTGTGTGTGTGTGTTTTTTCAAACTATTTATACTTCCTTCGTGAAATGGTAGGGGTACAATGTACCCCATTACCAATTCACATAGGGGGGGGCAGGATATGGGGGTCCCCTTTGTTAAAGGGGTCTTCCAGATTCTGATAAGCCCCCTGCCCACAGACCCCCACAACCACCGGGCAAGGGTTGTGGGGGATGAGGCCCTTGTCCCCACATCCTCCCCATGTTGAGGGCATGTGGCCTGGTACGGTTCAGGAGAGGGGGGGTGCACTCTGTCCCCCCTCTTTTCTGCGGCCGGCCAGGTTAACGTGCTCGGATAAGGGGTCTGGTGTGAATTTTTGGGGGAATTCCACGCCTTTTTTTTTTTTACATTTGGGGTGGAGTTCCCCTTAAAATCCACACCAGACTTGAAGGGTCTGGAATGGATATTTGGGGGGAACCCCACGTAATTTTTTTAAAAAATTGACGGCGGGGTTCCCCTTAATATCCATTCCAGACCTGAAGGGCCTGGTAATGGAATTTGGGGGGACCCCCATGCTATTTTTTTTTTTTATGAATGAATTCGCTATGAATTGCCAGAGCCGACAATTCATTATATCCGCAAGTCCGGTTTTAAAATACTTTTTTTCCTTTCAGAAATTACACTTATATTTCACTTTTATTGTTTCACTTTTAGCATTATTAAATTCACTGCTCCCGAAAAAATGTCCGTTTTTAAAACTTTTTTTTGCATTGATACATGTCCCCTGGGACTGGACCCAGGTCCCCAAACACTTTTTAGGACAATAAATTGCATATTAGCCTTTAAAATTAGCACTTTAGATTTCTCCCATAGACTTTAACAGGGTGTTCCGCGGCTTTTTGAATTTGCCGCGAACACCCCTAATTGTTCGTTGTTCGCCGAGCAGGCTGTTGCCTGTTCGAGTCAAACATGAGTTTGACTCAAACTCGAAGCTCATCCCTAGTAATCAACAGTTCATGAAATAGTGATCCCCAAACAGTGATATTAAAATCACGGGAAAAACGTGTAAAACAATGGTTATCCAGTGCACAAACTGTCAGCATCCAGAAATTGTGAAGAAAGGAAAAACCTCCACCATAAGTAATAGCAGCCTCTTACCGACTGATATTGATCTCTAGTTAGGAGATCACATACGCTTTAGAGGTTGATAAGCCATACAGCTTTCCACCAGGGGAATCCTCCATGCAGGTAGTCACATCCAGTGCATATATCGATATGTCATGAAAAGAGAACTCATAGTGTAAAATCCAAGGTGTGTTTAATGAAGTATATACAAAAACGCAGTTACAATGCAGATGAGAGTAAGAAGCATGTAAAAATCGAGCCGGCCGGCTCCTCGACATGCCTGCCCGTCTTCCGGGTTCAGCTGGTAACGCAGTGACATCAGAAAGTCGCCAGCGCTACATGTATACCAATAAAAAGCCCAAAAATACATCACAACCCTAGACTTCGCAAAATCATTGGCTTATGCGGCAGGGGCGGGTGTATCCCTCCACAGAAAAAAAAGGGTCCCCAGCTTTCTGCCATTAGTACAGGATTTACATGTAAGTTTTGGGGGTGCTGTGTGGGGGTGCTTAACGAATTTGTGAGGGTGCTTGAGGACCCCCCAAGCTCCTATCTGGCGCTGCCCCTAAATCCAGGGACAAAACCAGGGACAGACGTGGTCCTGGAACAGTGTCCTCAGTCAGGGGACTGTCCCCGAAACCTGGGGACGTCTGGTCGCCCTATATTACAGGGATGATACCAATTCACATTTGGGTATAGGAACATACTACTCTTAACACTGACACTTGCTGCCGATTACAAGTGCAGTGCGTTTTGAACGTGCATTTCCCACTCCCTGTTCTACTGTGAACTGGCTGTAACTGCATGTACAGTACTTTAAGGTAATTCATACTTAAAGTTCACAACAGAGACTCTAAAGTCAGGTTGCAGTTGGTATATAGGAATGTGTAGCACCTGCTGTTTGCTTAAACTAGAAGGCTGGCAGGATAGCAAGTTACTGCTAATACAGAAAATCAAGGGAAAGGAACTGTGATTTCTGTACCTCTGTTTTTAACTTTGAAGGTGTTTTTTTGTTGAAATACATTGTTCATGTATTTTGTGCAACAACTACATTAGCCAGTAGATGGCAGTGTTATAAGTTTGTAGCTGCTCTATGGTAAACTCTATTGCCTCGTACACACGTACGGGATTCCCGGCAGTAAAAAGTCTGCCGGCAATCCCAAGGGGAAAACTGAGAACCTGCTTGGTAACTTTCCCCCTGTACACATGAGAGGTTTTCCTGTCGGGAAAACTGTGGTGAGAGCTTTGGCTGGGAATAACGGCCATGTGTATGCTCCATCGCAGTTTTTCCTATAGGAAAACTGCCGGGGCATAAAAGAAAAGATTTTCCCCTGCAGTTTTCCTGTCGGGAAAACTGTGATGGAGCATACACACGGCCAGGATTCCCGGCCAAAAGCTCTCATGGCAGTTTTCCTGCCAGGAAAACCAGTCATGTGTACAAGGCATATGTCTTGTCTCTTTATAATAAAGCTTCCAGTTTCCTCTCTGCAGATGAGCAGCTAAGCCTATGTGGACTGTGCACTGTCTGTCTGTTCTGTAGGGTTTTAGACATAATTTCTAACATGTTATGGGAGCAGGCATAACCCAGAGAAAAGTTAAGAACCCAATCATAGCCCAGCCATAGCCAGCTACAGCAAACAAGTGCAAGATACAGCAACAGAAACAAGACTGCAAAAGAACAACAGAAAAGGGCTAGTAACACAGCTGCAACACAGCTTTCATTTGCAAGAACCAGAACTGCCAGTCTTAGAAATTAAAGATAAAAATGCTGCTAATAAGAGAAGTTACATGGAAATGTATAAATTAAGTCAGGCCACAACACCCTTCAGATGAGTGAATAGAGAAAGACCAAAAAGCTCAGAGCACAATCTCTCTTAGCACAGAAGGTGATCAGATCATACATATATGTAAGTGTGAAACTGCTAAAAACATGTGAGAAGGATTACAAAAGGTGCACAAATGGACTAATCTCAGCAATAAACTGTATTTGATTAGAAACCGATACCAAACCATGCTGATGAAAGGCCAGGATATATAGGATTGGATAAGGCACACCTTGGAAATGGTTGCATGCCTGAGAGGTATACAGAAAAAAAAAGGATTTCTAACAGATTTCTAACAGATTTTCATGTCGCAGTACTACTACTAAGTGGCTTACCAGAAAGTTATGAAACGCTTGTCACAGCACATAATACACGTCCAGATTATGAACTGACATTGCAATATGTTATGGGCAAGCTTGTGGAAGAATATAAACGTAAAACAGAAAGCATTAATAGTGACGGTGCTTCTGTAGCAGAGTCTGCTTTAAAGATGAAAAATAAGAATTAAACAGTAACATGCAACAAGGAACACATAATTGTTTTGTGTGCAAGAAGCAAGGCCATTTAAAAGCAGATTGAAGTGATGCCAGCAGGAGGTGGGACCAGTTGTCCCAGAGTCCTTTCAGATGGTTGATCCCTTTTACCCTGTTCACTCCTGTGGGCCATTGGTGCACTGACAGTACCTGGGGTACTAGATCACCGGCTGGTGGTCTCTTTCAAGACCGCACCTTCAGGGATTGCTCATGTTAAAGTTGGAGTGTTAGTGCGCTCTGAGGTTCTAACAGTTTGTAGTGTTTTCTACAGTACAGTACAAGACTTACAGCACCTTCATGTTCTGTCTCTATGGGCGTTACCTCATCTGCAGACTGCCCACTAGGGGGTGGGAGGAGGGGAGGAGTGGTATGCACTGAATTGGAATGTATTATCCTTTCCATGCCGGATTTTGTGTCTATTATGGCGGGATGGCTGAATGTACTTAATGTGGTGTCCTGGAATGTTAGGGGGCTTGGTGACCCTCTTAAACGCACAATGGTCTCCACGTCCTTGAAGAAATACCTTCCAGCCATATGTGCGTTGCAGGAGACTCATCTCACCCCTGATACAGTGTCATGTCTTAACTTATGGTGGGTGGGCAAGGCCTATCACTCCACTCACACCTCCTTTTCTAGAGGGGTGAGTGTTTTGATACATGGGTCCCTGGGTTACCAGGAATTTGATAGTGTGGTGGATACTGAGGGCCATTGTGTTATATTGCATTGCCGCTTGTTTTCCCTGAAATATATATTTGCCTTTGTATATATCCCGCCTCCATACAGTCATCAGGTTCTACGGGCAGTCCTGGACTTTCAGTTGGGACGTCCGGAGGTACCTTTGTACATTGTGGGTGACTTTATGGACTCGCAGTTGGACAAACATCCCCCAGTTTCGTCGGGGCGCGGTGCCAGTCGCACGGCCCTGAGGAAACTGGTTGAGGAGGTGGTGTGGGTAGATTTGTGGAGGAGTAGAAACCGGGGATGTGCCAGTTTTCATGTTTTTCCAAAACACATATGTCTTTATCACGTATTGACTTGTGCCTATGTTCGACTGCTGCGGTAAGCGCAGCGATAGAGATATCATATGCAATTCGGGGTATCTCGTATCATGCCCCGTTGATTCTGGTGTTGGAGGTTTCCCCTCCTTCGTCACTGCTTAGAGCCCCATGGAAGCTGAATGCCTTTTGGATTAATCTTTTGCCAGACCCAGCTGGGATAGCACAAAAAATTGCTCACTTCTGGGGGGACCAGGCGGACTACCCCGATGCTGGGGTGGCTTGGGAGACTTTTAAGGCCTTATTAAGGTGGTTGTTCATTACTGAGATGAATGCATTTATGAGACAGTCGGGAGCGGGAGGGGGTGGGGAGACTGGTGCTTGACTTGGTCTGACTTGGTCTGACCGGAGCTTCAGCCGAGTTCATTGCTTGTACTCTTGGATACGTAGTCTAAGGATCCCATCTGGAATCCGTTGCAGTTTTACAGCACGCCATTTGAACATCACTGGTTTCCGGTGTCCATGCCAGTTGGAGTTTCATCTACAACTTCCATCCTATACCCGGTTGCAGTGGTCCCGGTTTCCAAATGACCACTATGCCTGTCTGACTCTTTTGCTGTACAGTATCAGAGTCCAACTTATCCGGTAAGCGTATTTATACCTACCATACATCTGATGTCATTACGATTCTCATAGATCACTGCAGACAAATTGATCACCTGTTTGTTTCTTCAATCATTGGACATCAGTCCACCCTACACCCCTCACCAATTGTTTAGTTGATAATCCACTTCAAGTTCCTAATAGAGATTAGGTTAAATGTTTTTTGTGTTTTTTCTTTTTTTCATGGAATTTTATTTCTGACTTTCATGTCAGTCAGATATGTGCACCTGCACCATTTAATGTCGGTGCCCCACTTGGCATCTCACATTGTATTTTTAGCGCTACATTTTTTGTTCACCATTTACTTGCCCTGCGGCTGAACACTGCTATCTCGACCATAATACACTCGGATCAGGCAAGGTACACGCCTCAGAAGTCCACGGTTAATAATTTATGCAGACTATTTATCAACATTCAGTCCATATCTGATAACATGGGAGACATGGCTCTGCTCTCCCTTGACAACAATAAGGCCTTTGATATCATAGAATGGTCCTACCTATGGGCCGTTCTATGGAAATTTGGGTTTGGGGCGAATTTCATTGCCCGAGTACAGCTATTATATGCCTCCCCAAGGGCAGCCATTAGAGAGTCGGGAAGGGTGTCCCCATACTTTGATATTTTTTGGGGTATCAGACAGGGGTACCCCTTATCCCCCTTGTTATTCCTGCTGGCCATAGAACCACTGGCAGCGCGGATTCATGCCCACGCGAATATTAGAGGCTTTCAATATGGGGAACATCATGAAAAATGCATGCTGTATGCTGATGACACCATGCTCCTTCTGGGCGACACGGAGTCGTCTTTGAGGGAGGCAATGGAGGTTATCCGGACTTTTGGCTGTTACTCTGGGTTGGTGATTAATTGGACCAAGTCCTCTCTCATGCTCATAGATAAGGAACCGTGCTCACAGTTGACACATTTATTAGATATTGCTGTATCCACAGAGTTCCGGTATCTGGGGATCCAGGTTACGCCTAACCCATTGGACTATCTTGCTTTAAATTTGTCCCCGCTGCTGAATCGCTGCAGGGATCGGGTGAAGGTGTGGTCTAAACTGAAGATGTCCCCTGTGGGCAGAATTAATCTGATAAAAATGATTTTGATGCCACAGCTCTTTATGTGCTGCACAATTCCCCCATGGTTGTTCCTCTTAAATAGTTTAGAGTTATTAATTCTATATTTAGGTCCCTTATATGGCTAAATTCGGTGGCAAGGGTGAAGCTGGAGCAGCTTCAACGCCCAAAAGAGGCAGGAGGGCTTGCTCTGCCAAGCCCTTGGCTGTATTATCTGGCTTCCCAACTTCAGCACATTGCTAGAGTGATGTGTCCCCCTGGCAACCCGGTATTGAATCTGGTGGACCCTGTGGCGCAGTTATTCCGTTCTGTAATTGGGGGAGGTGGAAGAGGGCTTGGACGTGCTGAGATTCGCTAAGTCCAACAAGTTGTTCACGACATACAATTTAATGCAAAAAATCTAGGACTTTACAGCAAGTAGAGGGTTTTACTAGGTATAGCCCCATTTGGGGGAATAAGATATACTTGAAAATGGATAAACTATAATATGGTATGAGGTGGCAACCCTACGGGATTAAGTATATGACGCAAATTTTTAGAGGCGGTAAGTTGCGCCCGTTTTCAGAATTACAGGCTGATTTTCAGCTCCCTGCCTCTATGCGCTTTTATTATCTCCAACTCCAACATGCAGTAAAGGCCCAAGCAGAAGATAATGGCTGGACTCAAAGTCCTACGCCGATTTTTAATTACATGAGAGAAGTGACTTTGTTTAAAGGTTTCATTTCCTGCAGTTATTCCATGCTCCTCAGCAGGTCACTCACTGACAACACGGCCGGTATCATTTCAAAGTGGGAGAGGGATGTTGGAGCATTTGAGGAGGATCAGTGGGAAGAGGCTATGTCAGCAATTCCCCTGTGCTCTCTTAACCACTTAAGCCCCGGACCAATATGCTGGCTAAAGACCCAAGGTGTTTTTACAGTTCGAGACTGCGTCGCTTTAACAGACAATTGCGCGGTCGTGCAACGTGGCTCCCAAACAAAATTGGCTTTCTTTTTCCCCCCACAAATAGAGCTTTCTTTTGGTGGTATTTGATCACATCTGCGGTTTTTAGTTTTTGCGCTATAAACAAAAATAGAGCGTCAATTTTGAAAAAAATGCAATATTTTTTACTTTTTTCTATAATAAAAATCCCCCAAAAACATATATAATTTTTTTTTCCTCAGTTTAGGCCGATACGTATTCTTCTACCTATTTTTGGTAAAAAAAATCTCAATAATCGTTTATCGGTTGGTTTGCGCAAAATGTTTAGCGTTTACAAAATAGGGGATAGTTTTATTGCATTTTTATTTTATTTTTTTTACTACTAATGGCGGCGATCAGCGATTTTTTTCGTGACTGCGACATTATGGCGGACACTTCGGACAATTTTGACACATTTTTGGGACCATTGTCATTTTCACAGCAAAAAATGCATTTAAATTGCATTCTTTATTGTGAAAATGACAGTTGAAGTTTGGGAGTTAACCACAGGGGGCGCTGTAGGAGTTAGGGTTCACTGTGTGAGTGTTTACAACTGTAGGGGGGTGTGGCTGTAGGTGTGACGTCATCGACCGTGTCTCCCCTATAAAGGGGATGACGCGATCGATACGCTGCCACAGTGAAGCACGGGGAAGCCGTGTTTACACACGGCTCTCCCCATTCTTCAGCTCCGGGGACCGATCGCCGCACTCGAGCGACGATCGGGTCTGCGGGACCCGCGGTCCCGGTCCCGGAGCTTCGGACCGTGTCGCGGGAGCGTGCCGCGGGCGCACGCCCGCGACCCACGGCTGGGTACAAGTACAGGACGTATATATACGTGCTTGTGCCCAGCCGTGCCATTCTGCCGACGTATATGTGCAGGAGGCGGTCCGGAAGTGGTTAATGTTGCCCAAAGGCTGTCTCAGCTGTACATATTGTTACGTGTGCATTATACCCCGGCTAGACTGGTAAGCATGGGGGTTCGAGAGGATCCTTCCTGTACTAGATGCATGAGGGACCATGGTGATCTGATCCACATGTTGTGGCAGTGTCCCAAACTGCATCTCTACTGGTTGGAAGTCTTAGATACGATTAATGCTGTTTTTCAGGTGCAGCTTACTGCACATCCTGAACTGTGCTTGTTGGGAATTATTGCTGACATCCCGGAGGAGGATCCCATTAGGTTGGGTATAGCAAGAGCCCTATTCCAGGTGTGACAGGAAGTCAGGTAAATCTGTGGGTGTTGTCACAGATGGGACATACATTTCTGCCTTGTTTAGACAATACACAAGTTATTAGGCGTCGGCTGCAGAAATAGCCAGAAAAGGTTCAAAGACGTTGAAAAACTTCAGCTGTTCAGAATGAGGCAATTAAGGCCTCTATAAGTAATCCAGAGGATTACCACTGAATGCTGCATCCTGAGGCTTTCTGAGTCAAAGAGAGCAGTAGCTGAAAGTCTTCTGAGGAGGTGAGGAGGAAATTGATTTTTCTGTGTTATAAAAATCAAAAGACTATTGTTTTTCTGCTGTATAACCAGCAGTGTATGCCCAGGACTAGGCTGTGCCAGACTCCATAGATAGGTTCCTGTGTGGTGAAGATAGACGCCCCAAGTGGCCAGGGTTTATTTTATGTTTGATTTTGTTTATGCTGTTTGGATGCTTGCACTTGTTTCCAGCAAGATGGAAGAACAAACCAAAATCTTTGTTTTCAACCGTCTTCGACTGCCTGTCTGTATAAATTCAGTGTGTAGTGAACCCATCCAGGGGGTCACACACCCCGCTACCGAGCGAACCCCTTACACATGGTGGAGTGCCGCGGGCAGTTAAAGTAAACGCAAAATGGAGGAGATACTGAAACAGCTGGCTATAGCAAATGCAAATCAACAGCAGACGAATGCAGGTTTGCAGCGGAGCCTTGCAGCTCAACAACAGGCTCACGCAGCTCAACAACAGGCTCACCAAGAGAGCATGGCAGCTCAACAACAGGTTTACCAAGAGAGCATGGCAACTCAACAACAGGCTCACGCAGCTCAACAACAGGCTCACCAAGAGAGCATGGCAGATCAACAACAGGTTCACCAGCTCACCGAGAGAGCATTGCAGGCTTGGAACAGAGACACCAGCAGCAAATGGAGGCCATCGTGAAAAAGCTTCAGAGACAGCAGACCGAGGCTGGGATTCAGGCCAGTTACATACCGACTTTTCGGGTACGACACTTATTGCCAAAGATGACTGCAGATGAGGACCCTGAGATGTTTCTGACCACGTTTGAGAGAGCAGCGGAAAGAAAGAGTTGGCCTAAAGACCAGTGGGCTGGACTAGTGGCCCCCCTATTATCTGGAGAAGCCCAAAAGGCATATTTTGATTTGGAGCTTGCAGACGCAAAAAACTATGATCGATTAAAAGAGGAAATATTGGCACGTTTCGGTGTAACCCTGGATGTCCGTGCTCAGCGGGTCCACAATTGGAGTTATCAGCAGAGGAAGCCACCTCGGTCGCAGATGTATGACCTCATCCCTTTGGCTAGGAAATGGCTGCAGCCAGAAACTCTGTCCGGACCAAAAATTTTGGAGCGAGTAGTCATGGACAAATTTCTTAGGTCTCTTCCTAACACCCTGCAGAAATGGGTGAACCATGGTGGTCCGGAAACCGCAGTCAAACTTGTAGACCTGGTCGAAAGGTACCTAACAACAGAGAATTTGTCCTCTTCCACCAGAGACGCACAGACTTTTCACCCCAAGACCAGACCCTCCCCACCTATAGGTAAGACTGCATCAAGGGATGGGGGAGGAGAGAGGTACCAAGGAGCAACTAGAGGAATTATCAGGACTACTGCTAATGTTTGGCGAGAGCGGCCTGTAGCAGCGGTTTGCCCAGCGGGTGATGAACCCATGCAGTGTGACTATCTGACAGAGAGACGACAGTCCCTTTTTGCAACCACATGCACTGCAGTAAAGGGAAATGAGAAACCTTTATATAGAATGTGCTTAGATGGTAAAAATGTTGTGGTATTGTTGGATTCAGGTAGCCTGGTCACCTTAATGAAAATTGATCTAGTGGTGGGAAAAACCTTACATCCTAGGAAAATGGCTGTAGTTTGTATACATGGGGACACTCGAGAATATCCGGTGACTACGGTTTCCTTTGAAACCTCCCTCGGTAACTTGTGTCACCAGGTGGGTTTAGTTCCCAAACTGCCACATGACGCCATTGTGGGAAGGGATTTCCCAAAATTCGGGGAACTCTGGGACTGCCCAGATTCCCCAGTAGGTGGTTCTTCTGAGTCTGAACCATCTACTCCAGAAACCTATAACTGTGAGGATTCTCCTGAGTTTACATTCTCAGTATTAGCAGGGGAAACGCCAGTCCCTAGGGAGGAGCCTGCTACCTCAGAAGAGGAACAGCGGCCGATAGGGTTTGATGACCTCGAGGTGCACAGAGAAAACTTTGTCACTGAGCAAACGAGGGACCCCACATTGCTAAAGAGCCCGGGAGAATGTAGTGAAGATAGATGGGGAGTTAGTTAACCCTGACGAGAGGGTTGCCCTCCCTTACTTCAATATTGAAAGGGACCTGTTATATCGAGTGTCACGCACGGAGGATAGAGGACACCATTGAGAAACTGGTAGTGCCTAAACCGTACCGCAAGATGGTTTTGGAACTGGCCCATGGGCACATTCTTGGGGGACATTTGGGAGCAGAAAAAATCCGGGAGAGGATCACCCAGAGGTTTTATTGGCCTGGGATCACTAAAGAAGTGGAATTGTACTGCTCTTTCTGTCCAGTGTGTCAGATTACTGCACCCATGCCACATTTCTGCAGTCCGTTGGTACCCCTGCCCATTATCGAGGTCCCTTTTCAGAGGATCGTCATGGACTAGGTTGGCCCCTTACTGAAGTCCACTAGAGGGCACCAGCACATCTTGCTAATAATGGACTATGCCACCCGATACCCAGAAGCGATTCCTTTTCGAAACACCTCTGCTAAAACAATTGCCAAAGAGTTATTTTAGGTTTTCAGCCGTGTGGGTCTTCCTAAGGAAGTCCTAACTGACCAGGGCACCCCGTTTATGTCCAGGGTGACCAAAGAACTTTGTAAACTACTGAAAGTGATCCAATTAAGTACATCAGTATATCACCCTCAAACAGATGGGTTAGTGGAAAGGTTTAATAAAACCTTAAAACAAATGTTGAGGAAGGTGGTGGATAAAGACGGAAAGAATTGGGATTATCTGCTCCCTTATCTGATGTTTGTAATAAGAGAGGTTCCCCAATCGTCCACAGGGTTCTCTCCGTTTGAGCTACTGTATGGGAGCCACCCCCGGGGCCTACTGGACATTGCCAGGGAAACATGGGAGAGTGAGAGTTCCCCTCACCGAAGTGTGATTGAACATGTGGCCCAAATGCAAGACAGAATTGCCCAAGTGATGCCGATTGTGAAGGAACATTTAGCCCAAGCCCAATTGGCTCAACAAAGGATTTACAATCGTGGGGCCCAGGTCCGTTCCTTTGCACCTGGTGATAGGGTGTTGGTGCTGGTCCCCACGGTCGAAAGTAAATTCCTAGCCAAATGGCAGGGTCCATATGAAGTGTTGGAAAAAATGGGAGTGGTGAATTATAAAATTAGCCAACCGGGAAGACGAAAACCTGAGCAGCTCTATTACGTGAACTTGCTGAAACCATGGAAAGATAGAGAGTCCTTGGTCGCTAAGACTACCCGATTTTCTGCTCCATTTAACCTGGCTGTCCCTGAAGTTGGGATATCGGAGACTCTAGCCAAAACTCAGAAACAGGAGGTTAAAGAATTTGTGCTCCATAATAAGGAGAAGTTTTCAGACCTGCCAGGTTGGGTCTCCGGACCACACCAGGGGATAATGTCAAGTTGAAGCCTTATAGAATTCCAGAAGCCCGGCGAGAGGCAATTTGTCAGGAAGTAAAAAATATGCTTGAGCTGGGGGTGATATAAGAGTCAAATAGTGATTGGTACAGTCCCATTGTCTTAGTGCCCAAACCAGATGGAAGTTGGCAGTTTTGTAATGACTTTCGCCGCCTGAATCAAATCACTAAGTTTGACACCTATCCTATGCCCCGCATAGAAAAACTGATTGATTGCCTAGGCACTGCCCGGTACATGACAACGTTAGACCTGACCAAGGGTTATTGTTAAATTCCTCTCTCGGAGTCGGCCAGGGAAAAAACAGCATTTGTAACTCCAGACGGATCTTTCCAATATCGGAGGATGCCTTTTGGGTTACAAAATGCTCCCGCCACATTCCAACGCACCATGGATATGACCCTTCGGCCTCATCGAGCCTATGCTGCTGCATACCTTGATGACAATGTCATCCACAGTGAGGATTGGGAATCACACTTGCCAAAAGTTCAGGCTGTGTTGGATTCCATCTGGAAAGCCGGGTTTACAGCCAATCCAAAAAAATGTACCCTTGGGCTAGAAGAGGCAAAGTATCTGGGGTATACCATTGTAAGAGGTCTAATCAAGCCCCAAATAAACAAAGTTGAGGCTATTCAGGATTGGCCCCGTCCCACCAACAAGAAACAGGTTCGTGCATTTTGGGGGATCGCAGGCTATTATCGCCGATTTATCCCCCATTTTGCCTCACAAGCTACTCCCCTGACCAATTTGACCAAAGGGAAGGAGTCTGTCATGACCAAATGGACTCCCGAAGCAGAAACAGCTTTTCAGGCTTTAAAACAGGCTTTATGTAGTCAGCCAGTTTTAAATTCGCCTGATTTTTCACGGGACTTTGTGGTTCAGACAGATGCGTCAAATGTGGGCTTAGGAGCTGTGCTGTCTCAGATTATCAAGGGGGAGGAACACCCTGTTATGTACCTCAGCCGAAAGTTGAAGGCCCATGAGGAGAATTATGCCACCATTGAGAAATAATGTTTGGCGGTGAAATGGGCTTTGGATTCTCTCCGGTACTACCTCGTGGGTTGACAGTTTGAACTGGTGACGGATCATGCCCCATTGAAGTGGATGGCACAGAACAAAGAGACCAATAGAAGAATAAATAGGTGGTTCCTGGCCCTCCAGGAATTTAGTTTTGTGGTAACGCATCGCCCCGGTGCTAAAATGGGGAATGCAGATGGGTTGTCCCGAGTGCATGCCTGCCTGGCAACCTGTGTCCCAACCCTAGGGTTGAAACAAGAGGGGGGGGGTATGTGAGAGGAAGTCAGGTAAATCTGTGGGTGTTGTCACAGACGGGACAAATACATTTCTTCCTTGTTTAGACAATACACCAATTGTTATTAGGCGTCGGCTGCAGAAATAGCCAGAAAAGGTTTAAAGGCGTTGAAAAACTTCAGCTGTTCAGAATGAGGCAATTAAGGCCTCTATAAGTAATCCAGAGGATTACCACTGAATTGCTGCATCCTGAGGCTTTCTGAGTGAAAGAGAGCAGTAGCTGAAAGTCTTCTGAGGAGGTGAGGAGGAAATTGATTTGTCTGTGTGATAAAATCAAAAGACTATTGTTTTTTTGTCTGCCCAGCACTAGGTTGTGCCAGACTCCATAGATAGGTTCCTGTGTGGTGAAGATAGACGCCCCAAGTGGCCAGGGTTTATTTTATGTTTGATTTTGCTTATGCTGTTTGGATGCTTGCACTTGTTTCCAGCAAGATGAAAGAATAAACCAAAATCTTTGTTTTCAGCCATCTTCTACTGCCTGTCTGTATAAATTCAGTGTGTAGTGAACCCATCCAGGGGTCACACACCCCGCTATCGAGCGAACCCCTTACACAGGCTAGAAAACTTATTCTGCAACACTGGAAGTCAGAGGAACCCCCCACGGTAAGGGAATGGCGGAATCACATGGGGGACACTATTAGGTTAGAAAAGTACATATATCAGCATAGAGGGAGTGTGAACAAGTTTAACAAGATTTGGGCCCAATGGTTGGAGATTCCTGGTCTGGCCCCAGTTGATTTGGTTATGGATTGACTGCTGGCTTAAGGGGTGGCTCATTGGCGTGGGAGGGATTATGGCAATCACGATGGTCTATGGTGCTGTTATGGGGTTTGTATATAATCTATTGTGGTATGGTTACAAAGATTGTATATTTTTGATCTCCTGCCTGGGTTTATGTGATGTCACCTGAAATGCTTTGCCAAGCATATAAATCTGCGGTGGATGTGATATTAGGCTTAGTGCTTTGACTTAGAAGGTGTATAAATTTACTATGCTTTATTAGCTATTTCTTGTATTCATTGGTATTGCTATTTCTTTGCCCTGTGGATACATAACTGTATGTGCTGTACTGTGTGAAATGTTTTTTTTTTGTATACCTTTTGTATACCTTTTGTATATTTTTTGTATAAATAAACATCTATTTGATTTTTTTTAAAAAAAGCAGATTGAAGAATCTGGAAAGCAAAAAAAAACTAAACTACAAAAGCCCAAAAGTGTAAAGGAAGAAACAGATTTTGCTTCAGATAAAGAATATGTTTTTTTATTCCAAAAGTTGCACCTCATCTTTGCAGGCATGGTGTGTTGATTCAGGAGCTACACGTCACATAACAAATGACAGAAATTTCTTTATCCACTTTAACCAGAGTAAAACAGAAAAAGTCACCACAACTAATGGGTAAATAATGGAATCAGAAGGAATAGGTAACAGTCTTCTTTACTGTCCTATTTCCCAGAGTGTCACCACAAGATATCTGTGACAAATGTCCTCTATGTCCCTGCTTTTGAAGATAATCATTTGTCAGCGAAGAAGTTTACAAAACAAGGCAATGTAGTGACCTTCCAAGATTAGTCGTGGCATCTCAAAAGGGGATATCTTACTTGCAAAGGCAAATTACAGATGAACTGTATCAGCTTAACTGTAATGAGGCAGTTAATATTGCCATTGAGGAAAAACATTTAAACAGCATTCACATATGGCACAGATGCCTTGGACACAGAAGTTAAAGAAATTAACTTAGAATGACTATGCAAGTGGAATAAAAATGTGTCCATGTGATCAAACAAAGAAATGCACCAGCGGTATAAAAGGAAAAATGCCAAGAAAAGCCTTTCCAAAGCGGAGTAATAGGAGAGCTACGAAGCTTCTGGACTTAATTCATTCAGGACTTTGCAATCCAATTTAAAAAGAGAGTTTTTCCCACATTTACTGTATATATATTTACACCAGGTATACTACACTATATCTGTTACACACAAAACAAAAGTGAAGTACCAGAGAAACTTGAACAGTATTTGGCTCAAGTAAGCAACCCATTTGGAAAAATGCAAAGTGTATTACACACAGACAATGAAATTAAATATACAGGTGATAACACTCAGGCGATTCCCAGAAAGCATGGCATATTATTTCAAACTACTGTACCCAGAACAAAATGGGGTTACATAAAGAATGAACCAAGCTCTATGTGAGAGTGGAAGAACCATGCTGTTTGATGCAGATATGCCAACCACATACTGGGGGGAGACAATTATGACCACATGCTATCTCCAAAATCGACTACCAGGAAAATCAACTGAGAAAACTCCATGTGAACTGTAGAACAGATAAGCCCCAAAATGTGCACATCCCAAAAGAAAATTGTACAAAATTGAATGCTTTCGTGAGGTGTACTTGTGAGGTAAAGTGAATTTATAAAGGGACACAAAATTCTGTACAGAAACAATAACCATAATAATAATAATAATAATCATAATAATGAATTAATCATAATAATTCCACATCAGGGGGGCGTGGCTTGGCGCTTGATGGCGACGGACGCACACTAGAGAGGCTCTGTGAGGAAACCCGGCTCTCAGCCTGAAACCCTGCCTAAACCGAGCCAGAAATGGGCAAAAAGCTGTTCCACACCCCGCAGACCCGCTCCAAACGCAGCACAGTAGCGGTGTCGACCCGAAACATCACAGACCTCTTTAAAAACAACGCGATCTCCGGCGGCAGCATGGCGGGGAACAAGATGGCGCGCCAGCAGCGAGAAGACGAGGAATCCAGTGAGGACTCTCTCTCTGTGGCGGAGGACTCAGGTAGGGGGCATAGCCACCCGAACCACCCCCTGACATACGCTGACATGACTGGGTTTGCAGCGGACATTAAAACCACATTTTCTGCAGCGATCACGGACTTAAAATCCAATCTGCTTGTCCTCACAGAGAAGCTCACGGCCGTGGAAGCGGTTGGAAAACACAGGGATAAGAGGCTCCACAGGCTGGAGAGTGCTGTGGTTTCCCATTCCTCCCACCTCATCGACATAAACCGTCATTTGGAGGACTTGGATAATAGGGGGAGAAGGGCAAACATTAGGGTGAGGGGGATCCCCGAGTCAGTGGAGAACGCACAGATTATTCCAGCCCTGAGAAGAGTGTTCAACAGTCTCCTGGAGAGGCAGGAGGATGCGGCCATTGATTTTGATCGGGCTCACAGAGCCCTGAGGCCTAGAGGACCCGACACAGCTCCTCCACGTGACATAATCTGTTGCCTGCAGAACTATCCACTGAAAGAAGAAATCATGAATAAAGCCAGGAGAAGTGACAGTGTGGTGTTTAATGGAGAGACTATCATGCTGTTTCACGACCTATCCCAAATCACTCTCCGGAACCGCAGGGCGCTGCGACCATTGCTGGAGGTGCTGAGGGAGAGGGAGCTAACCTACTCGTGGCGCTTCCCGTTCGCATTGGCGGTTACGAAAGCGGGCAGGCAACATATACTGCGCACCCCTGCAGACCTCCCTGAGTTCTTTGAGGCCCTGGACATAAACCCCGTCGCGGTCCCGGAGTGGTACCAGGAATTTGCCCTCCCCAGGATGGACGGAGGTCCGTGCCGCTCCCCGCTCTCTACACCGGAGAAGAGGCTTCCCAAACGCTCTAAGCCGAACCGAGGCTTCGGTTCACAGAATGGCACGCCTGGGCCCAGGCAAGGCCCCGCCAGGGCCCAAGAGGAAGACTAGACGGAGTACATCTCTCACTGGCGGTTTCAAAATTCACTTTGGGTTGTCCCACCCTTCTTTTTTGTTTCCCTTTTTTTTTTATTTATTACCGTTATTTTTTCCAAGTATCTCCAGCTTCAACCCAGGACGTGCAGTTCTAACACGCACACGTAGGATAGTCCAAAGGACCGTGTTAGTCTACCTCGCGCTCACAAGTGCTCTTCTCTACAGACTATGAGGCCGCATAACACCATCAACTGCCCATACAAGATCTTGACATTCACTATGTGATATACGGCTGAGAGATGGCGGGGACTCTGCTTTCAAAGATATACGTCGAATGGTAATGTAGAAAGTAGTCTCAGCGTGTCACCTGGGTCAAGAGGGGGCCTTTCTCACCCGGCTGGGTGGACATACATTACAACATTACTCTATCAGCCTGATGCGGAGGTAGAGATGTATACTGATGCTGGCCCACAGGAATTGATACAAGACTGCTTAATTCAGGGGGACACCTGGAACGAATGTGCTCACTGCCTATGAGCCCTTTACGTTTTTTGTTTTTGAGGGGACGGTTGCTTTCCCCTTTTGTTTATCTTACTCCACCAGAAAGACAATGGCTAATATTGTTATTTTTGCCCATTAACCATCTGCTTTTACAGGGTTTCTACATTATAATTCCAGTCCGTGTGCTGCTCACACGAGAAGACTGGACATGAAGCCTTTTAATATGCCGGGTTTCCTTTCTTCTCACCTGTGCTGTGGAAGAAAGTTTTGTTTTCTTGTTCTGTTATTTTTGTTGCTATACCGCTGTACCACCCCTTTGTTGGTGGTGGAGATTGTCGCAGGGTGCTGGTCACTGAAGGTGATACGGGGCCCTGGGTCATCTCTTCAGAAGTGAACGAAGGACGTTTGCGTCCGTTGTTGTCGCGCAGTCACACCACGACCTCGCAGAGTGGGTTTCGCGAGGGTTCTTACGCTTGCGAGCCCACTACTTACGACTTCGGGGTGCTTGCCACATCCCGTAGTGTTAATTGTGCACTCTCCTATACCCCTCCCCCCTTCTCCCTTTTTCCCTTTATTCACACCTTTTTCTATTTTTTCTCTCCTTTCTGTCTCCACACATTCTATAGGGGATCTCAGTGACGAGCAAATTGGTATATCATCACACAAGTGACCCATCTAACCTGTTACTTCATTTTTAGATCCAGTCAGCTGGAATACCAGGGAACGCCTCAGATGGCGTACTCATCGCTGGGTCAGGGCCCTACGGTCATCTCACACAACGTCCAGGGGCTGAACATACCGGAGAAGCGAACCACGCTTCTTAGGGAACTCAAGAAAGGTAATCCACATTTCGCTTTCCTGCAGGAGACTCACTTTCAGACCAACAAGGTACCGAAATTGACTAACGTACACTTCCCGACAGCCCTACACGCGACTAATGACTTGGCAAAATCTAAGGGGGTGTCCATCTTGATAAGCAAAAATGCACCCTTCCAATTAACTGACAGGATGACCGACCCCGAAGGCCGATATGTATTTGTCAAGGGTAGTTATGCTGGCTCTCCAATCACGCTGGCAAACGTCTACTTCCCCAATACAGCACACGCAAATTTCTGCAGACGTATGATTCGGGCCTTATCAGGATTTACGTCCGGATGCCTGATACTAGGGGGAGACTTTAATGTCCCATTGAACCCTCTGGTGGACACCTCGACAGGTAAAACATGTATATCCTACAAAATCCTTAAAAGAATCAAGACACTCTTGCAGTCCCTGCAACTGGTGGATGCATGGAGATTTCTTCACCCATCAGAGAGGGACTTCACGTTCCATTCCGCCCCCCACAATCGATATTCCTGTATTGACCACCTGTACATTTCACAAAGAGACCTAACTAGAGTGACTGGGGCCAAAATAGGTCTACAGACCATATCAGACCATGCACCTACGTCCTTAACGATAGTGGAGTCCTCTCCCACGACCCATTCAGCCTCCTGGAGACTGAACGCATCGCTTTTAACGGACCCAACTCTGTTACCTCAAATAACCGAAAGTTTGGTGAATTTTTTCAAGCAGAATGAGTCTGAGCAAGCAGACCCTATGATGGTCTGGGGTGCTCATAAATGTACGCTCAGGGGGGACCTGATACGCATGGGGGCCAGGCGTAAGAGACTGCAGGAGGCTGAAATCACCAAGCTATTGAACACAATCTTCCTTCTAGAGACCAAACACAAACAGTCCTTGTCTGTACAAACGGCTGCAGACCTCCTGGAAGCCAGGAAAAAGCTACAAAATGTCCTTGCTACTAAGACAAAACGTTTCCTATTCTTTAAGAAAAAAATATATTATGAGGCGGGAGACAAGTCGGGTAAGCTGTTGGCGAGGGCCCTGCGTGACCCCCATTCCTCCACCCACATTTCTGGGATCAGGAATGATTCAGGCGTACTGGATGTTAAAACGGAAGACATTGCGGCACATTTCCATAAATACTATTCTGCACTTTACAACCTACAGTTGCAACACAGACCGCCTGGGTTGGAGGGGAATAGGAATCAGGCCATCCTGGACTACTTGAATCAGAGTGGCCTACCCAAACTGTCGACTGAAGCCATCTCTGCCCTAGAAGAACAGATTTCGCAACAGGAAATTCATTGTGCCATTAAGGCCTTGAAACCCGGAAAAAGTCCGGGGCCAGATGGCTTCAGTTCAATTTACTACAAGACATTCGGTGACATATTGACAGGTCCCTTGCAGAAAGCCTTCAACTCATTGACGAACCCTAGGCCCCTCCCGCGAGACTTCCACGCTGCACACATCACGGTTATCCCGAAAGCAGATAAGGATCCCGAAACATGTGCAAGCTATAGACCTATTTCCCTCCTGAACATAGACCTGAAGCTGCTGGCGAAAATATTGGCCAACAGATTGAGGCCGCATCTACCTGGGGTGATTGGTCCGGAGCAGGCGGGCTTTGTGCCAGGGAGGGAGGCAAAGGATAATATCATTAAAGCCCTCTTGCTCATGCAGGCAGCGCGTACCCAACAAGTCGAGAGTCTTCTCCTGTCTACGGACGCGGAGAAGGCTTTCGACCGAGTGTCGTGGGACTTTATGTTCGCGACTTGCACTCACATAGGCCTTAGCTCACGTATGATGGCGTGGATCACCTCGCTATACCACCACCCTTCTGCTAGGGTCAAAATTAATGGGTCACTGTCCGACGTGATAGAAATTCAAAATGGGACACGCCAGGGGTGCCCCCTTTCCCCTCTACTGTTTATCCTTTCCCTGGAACCGTTTATCCGTACGGTTAATAAAGACAACTCAATACAGGGGATCTCGGTTCGCGGTAGGATGTACAAAACGGCGGCTTATGCGGATGACCTCTTATTCTTTGTGACAGGCTCGCATATTACTATCCCAAATCTTCTGAAGGCTTTCAGCCACTATGGCTATCTCACCAATCTCAAGATAAACTTGACCAAGTCGGAAGCAATGAATCTCACACTACCTGCCCCGACCCTCACCAGGACACAATCCAACTGTCCGTTTAGATGGGAAAGTAAGGCCCTGAAGTACTTGGGAATTTGGTTGACCCCGTCCCTGACGTCACTCTATGATGCTAACTTTGCGCCATTGCTGCGTAGAATTGAGGACAATTTGAAACTTTGGAACGCGGGATATTTCTCCTGGTTCGGGAGAGCGGCCATCATCAAGATGGTGATGCTACCCAGACTCTTATATCTGTTGAGAGCCCTGCCCATAGTCCTGCCTAATAGGTTTTTTAAAAAGCTCCAAACCGCGCTTCTGGTCTTTCTCTGGTCTCACAAGCGGGCAAGGATTAAATTTGCCCTCCTGACCAGACCAAAGGAGGATGGGGGAATGGGGCTTCCTGATTTCAGGAAATACTATATAGCTGCACATGTGACGAGGGTCGTAGATTGGCATTGCCACAGAGAGATGAAGGACTGGGTGACCCTGGAGGAGGACCTAAGCCCCTTCCCGCTCCTTTTCTCCCCCTGGAACCCAGGCCTGAGAAAACCACACTTATTGCTTCATTAACCCCTACAGGCAAATACCCTGACAGTTTTTACGTTGGGGACCAAATGTTCATCTATCTCCTCAGTGAAGGGCCCTTTAACACCACTTTCAGATAACCCAGACTTTCAGCCAGGACTAGGGTCACGGACACTACGTCACCCATCCTCCAATAAGACACTTACGGCCGGGGAATGCTTCCGAGGGGGAACATGTGTGGAATATCAGACGCTCAAACACATCCTTGACCGCCCCTCCCTCCAGCTCTGGACGTATCTACAAGTACGTAGTTATACCGGTGACAAAGGGAACAAACAACACTTTGCCAGACAGTTGACTGACCTAGAAGAGGTCTGTAACAAAGGTGATCTCCTGCAGAAAACGACATCTGTCATTTATAAGTGGTTGCAAGAACCCTCTACCTCAACTGAAGATAGGTTCCAAAAGGGCTGGTCCAAAGCTCTTGGGAAGAACATCTCAGAAAGACAATGGCGGAGCGCTTGTGTTTTAGCACACAAGTGCTCTATAAGCACAAAAACACAGGAAACAGCTTATAAGTTGCTTACAGATTGGTATGTCACACCAGCTAAATTGAGTTCCTGGTATCCTCAGACGTCTGATAAATGTTGGAGGTGTGGAGAGGGAGTGGGCACGTTGTTACACATTTGGTGGCAATGTCCTCGCCTAGCCAACTTTTGGCAACAGGTCAAGGACCTCATTAAACAAATCACGGAGACCAGCTTAGTACTGGACGCAGCGTGCTGCCTGCTCCACATCTCCTCCTTCTCATTAAAGAGATATAAGAACTCCCTGACGAAGCACATGTTAAACGCAGCAAAGGCCCTAATTCCAATCTTTTGGAAGACCACTAAGGTCCCCACGATCACACAGTGGCTGGAAAGGGTTTCGGAGATCCCAGAGATGGAAGACACCCTTACACAGGCCTCAGACAATGTGGATAAGTTCCACGAGACATGGTCACCCTGGTTCGAGTTTCGCTTCTCTAAGGCCTATGAGGCACTTATGGGCACTGGCTGAATAATGATGTATCACTGACCAAGTGTTAAGGTTTAGTTCTGAGATAGTACACTGGCCTAGCCAATTTCTGTGCTACACCATTCTTATTTCCCCTACTTCTTCTTTCATCTCTGACCCGCTCTCCCATCCCCCCCCTCTTCCCCTTGCCCTGCCTTTTCTAATTGGCAGGAATGTTTAGCCTTACTCTATGGTATGGTAGTGGAAAATACACACAAAAGCGTTAGACGACTCTGCAGAAACATAATGTCAGAGGATTCTGCGAAGAAAAGGTTTACTTATGGTCTACACAAGATGTTACATGATCATAGTTACAGCAGAGCAGACTATGTAGGGACTAGTTCAATATAGCCCCAAGATGTGCCGAGTAACGTGAGCTCTATTACTACCCGCTGTAATAGTGTTGGTTGTCGACTTTAGATGTATAAGATCGCTGTGTATGATTGTCATTATCATGCTGAACTGCTTTTGTTTGTACCTGCATATTTTGTTCTTGACTGGAACATTAATAAACTTTGGAATGTTAAAAAAATAATTCCACATCAGTATCACATCAAGATAAGCAACAAAGTGACACATAAATAGAAAATGATTTAGACAATCCAAATGCTGTAAAAGAAGAAACCAGGCCACAAGAGACTTCTATCAGGAAATCCACCAGAAGTAATAAAGGCACCCCAGCCAAACTTCTGTCCTATGTTGCTCACGTAGAATTAACCAGAGCCAGATTCACGGGATGAGATGCAAAGACTTCTGACAAATGAGAAGCAAAAGTGGATCACAGCATTTGACAAAACTGCTCACAAGAAACGTATTTATAGAACTGAGATCCGAAAGGGGCTTAATATAAGGAGTAGTTGTTGAGTGGGAATGTTGGAATGCATTGTTCATGTATTTTGGGCAACAACTACATTAACCAGTAGGTGGCAGTGTTTAAGTTTGTAGCTGCTCTATGGTAATATATATGTCTTTTCTCTGTATAATAAAGCTTCTTGTTTTTTGTCTGCAGTTAAGCAGCAAAGCCCATGTGGACTGTGTACTGTCTGTCTGTTCTGTAAGGCTATATACAAAATTTCTAACAGTTTTCTTTTCTTGCCTATAGCCACAGAGGTGAATCATGGGCATAGACTCACTTTAGCGGCTTGTCTACAAAGGTATGTGTATAAATATCCTGGTATTTAAGGAGTTAAAGCAAGCTCATGGCTGCCGCTCCAACTGTGAGCTTGGTATTGATTTTTAAAGCCAACAAAGGGCATTCAGGTAAAAAAACAATCACTTTTACGGGGCTCATGGGGTGCACTCCTCTCCGGCTAGCTTAGTATTGTAGCATATTGTTGAAACCTTGAGAGGAGGCGATCAGCGAACATCTGTTCCCCAATTCCTTATGCGACTAATGAACCTGGAAGCAACATGTATTAGGTGACTTCCAAGTCAGACATTGGTGGGCATGGGAGACATTGAGGGTCTAATAGCCCCCTGATTTCTCAATAAAGAGTACCTGACACCTGCCTTCTTGTGATAACAACAAAGTTAAATAAAGAAAAAAAGGAAATAAGCATTTAAAAAAATAATTATACTAAAATAAACAAAGGTAATTAAAAAGCAATTAAAAGCACCCTCTGAACACATCCCAATGTAAATGCACACCATAGGTCATGCATGTGTATGTAAACATTAATTGCGTCACACGTGTGAGGTATGGCTGTGACCATCACAGCGAGATCAATAATTCTAAGCACAAAGTAATGGTTAAGGCTAAACTGATAACCTGTAAAGGCTTTTTAAGTGTCATCTATGATAAATTTTGGATAATCATAATTTTTTTGCAATTTCATAGGTGCAGATACGTTTAGACTTGATATATTTGGCATCTATTTACATAATCCCATATTTTATATTTTACCAAAAGATTGCTGTGGTATAATGTTTGATTGCTTTAATATTAATTGTAGTGTATTTTTCCCTGAAAATATGCAATTTATAAACAGCCCTGCATATATAGCACAACATAAAAAATGAAACTGCCACTAATATATTCTCCATGGTCTCTGTCAGAAAATATATAATTGTTTGCGAGTTTAAAGTAATTTTTAGCAAAGAAATCAGATTGTTACATGTGGGTGAAAAAATATAAAAGTGCCCAATAGACAAATAGTTAAAGCCAACCTTTGTTAGCCTCCTTCCGAAAATGCTAGTTGAATGCCTGACTGACTTATGCCCTGTAAACACGATCGGCTCGTCTGATGAAAACGAACCGATGGACCGTTTTCATCAGACGAAACGATCGTGTGTGGGCCCCATCAGTTTTTTTTCCCATCGGTGAAAAAAAATAGAACCTGTTTTAAAATTTTCGTATGGTTAAAAAACCGATAGAAAAAAACGATCGTCTGTGGGGAAATCCATCGGTCAAATATCCAAGCATACTCAGAATCAAGTCGACGCATGCTCGGAAGCATTGAACTTCATTTTTCTCTGCACGTCATTGTGTTTAGCGTCAGCGCGTTGGACACGGTCGGATTTTTAACTGATGGTGTGTAGGCAAGACTGATGAAATTCAGCTTCATTGCATATCTGATGAAAAAATGCATCGGTTCGTTTTCATCAGACGAACCGATCGTGTGTACAGGGCATTAGACAAAGTAACTAGCATTTTCAGAAAGAGAGGTCAACAAAGGCAGCCTCCATGTTTCTTTTATGGCAGGATTTCTTTAACAAATTTGAAGCATATGCAATCTAAAGCCTTGATCCTTGAGATTTCTTACAAGATATACATTTTTTTTGCAAGCTGAAGTGTCACAGTATTGTCATCTCCTTCTGGTACAAAATATTCACTGATGAAACCTAAGGTCAATGCTACACTTACCTTGAAGACAAGGGGGTCTCTGCTTCTACTAAATTAAAACAAACGTGAGTAAAAATATTAACACTATTAGAATACTGGAAAAGAAACAGAAACATTAAAGCCAGGAGAACATACTATAGTACAGCTCACAGAAATTCTGCAGAAACTTTGCATCAGGGCATGAAAGAGGCAATATATGCATGCAGTAATCTGCTGCCCTCTACCATTTGAAGTTGTAATGCCGTTTACACACGATCGGAAATTCTGACAAGAAAAGTTCGATGTGAGCTTTTGGTCAGAAATTCCGACCGTGTATAGGCCCCCTCTGACTTTTTCTGTCGGAATTGTCAGAATTTCTGTCCGACAGCAAGAATTTGAGAGCTGGTTCTCAAATTTTCCGACGGGAAAAGTCCTTGTCTGAAATTCCGATCGTCTGTATGCAATAAAAATAAAAAACCCTACGTATGCTCAGAATCAATTAGACGCATACTTGGAATCATTGAACTTAATTTTTCTCGGCTCGTCGTGCGTTCTTGACAGTCAGAATTTTGTGTGACTGTGTGTATACAACTCAAGTTTGAGCCAAACTTCAGTCTGAAAAAAAGCCACGGTAGTGGCTGTGCTTCCTACTGTCATATAGTTATTTATGTACATCACTTCATGTCTCTAGGGGTCAGAAATCCCAGATTGGAGGATTTTAACATCTTTTTTAAAGAGTAATTTCCAGGAAGTAAATGTAGAGACAACTGAGCCACATGTACTGTCCATTGAGGTGCTGCTGTAGCATTTTCACCCAGACCAGAAGAGACTATTATAAACTAATAGAGAGGGACTAAAGTGCAGAGTAGATAGGCTAACTCTAACTGAGTTCCAAAGCCATACTACAATTCCTGCCAATGAAAGGTCCCATTCCAGGCTAGTGGGACAACAGTTGGAGGTTATCCCCATGATGGCTGAACATCCTCAAGTCTCTGACACAAAGACAGCTGCCACGTCATCCTCAGGGGCCCCTGCAACTGGACATTGCTGTACCATTCATCCGGTGGAGTGTCTATCAATAACTATACTGGATATACCCAGGTATATGTACACAATTCCACCAGGGCTCCTATTGGACCCTTTGCTAATATTATCTACAGTGTTTTGCAGTGCCTTGCAAAAGTATTCACCCCCGTGGCATTTTTTCCTGACCACAGATTTTCTTTTGGATTGGGGTCTGGACTTTGACTAGGCCATTCCAACACATTTACATGTTTCCCCTTAAACCACTCAAGTGTTGCTTTAGCAGTGTGTTTGGGGTCATTGTCCTGCTGGAAGGTGAACCTCTGTTCTAGCCTCAAATCACACACAGAGTGGTGCAGGTCTTGCTCAGGAATATCCCTGTATTTAGCAGCATTCATCTTTCCCTCAACTCTGACCAGTTTCCCAGTCCCAACTGCTGAAAAACTTCCAGACAGCATGATGCTGCTACCACCATGTTTCACTGTGGGGATGGTGTTCTTTAGGTGATGTTATAGGTTTGCGCCAGACATAGTGTTTTCTTTGCTGGCCAAAAAGTTAAATTTGTGTCTCATAAGACCAGAGCACCTTCCTCCACACATTTTGGGAGTCTCCCACAGGCCTTTTCGCAAACTCAAAACATGCCATTTTGTTTTTTGCTGAAAGTAATGGCTTTCTTCTGGCCACTCAGCCATGAAGCCTAACTCTATGGAGCGTACAGCTTATTGTCATACTATCAATGAGTGGGGAAGAGGGCGCTAGTAAAAAAAAAAATTGTTATATACCTAGTATTGGGACACCCTCAGTGTGAGGATCCCAATGGTATAAGTGGGAAAGAAAATTAAATTAGTATTAAACACTCTGGTGAACATAAAAAATCATATATATAAATATACACTAATTGTGTACAATATGGATCATACAAAAACTGAAATGCATGCAGCAAAAACAAACATCTAATAAATATAAAATATATATATGTGACCAGTGATAGTGCAAACACCTCACTATGCAATTAAGTGTCTCTTGAGTGGACCTCAAAGGCACAATAAATCAGAAAAAAACTAAAATAACGCAGTCTATATGTGATTCTTTCCACAGGTGTGTTCAATCCAAAAGACCATTACAACATGCAGAAAGATCTTGAGTGTTACTGCAGCCACCACCATCTAATACGGCTTCACCCGAAGTGATCTTGCCAAGAGATAGGCTTACCAGATGCAGTGGATCCCTTTTGTGAAAAATGGGTCTAATGAGCTGAGCAGGTTTAAGTGCCTGCACACTGTTCACCACCTTTCAAACTGCTATCGATCTTTCAACCAATGATATCCAGGAATCCATCCAAAAAATTAAACAGGAGAGAGCTATAGTGCATTACCTTTTATTAAAATATAACAAATATAAAAAGCTGATTGGCCCCTTACTTGGAGGGTGCCTGCCCAGCACTAGGACTGCATGCGTCTATGTCAGGATCCAGACTGCCTCTCGTGGGTCACTGGAAGTGAAAGGGCGCGTTTGTATTGCAGAGTATCAGCGCGGGATCAGCTGTTGTGTCAGACTAGCCTCCGACAATTGTTTCGTGGGTTACCACGTCATCAGATACTCCAGTCTCTGCTGTGGAACTCTGCAGCTCCTCCAGGGTTACCTTGGGTCTCTGTGCTGCCTCTCTTGTTAATGCCCTCCTTGCCTGGTCTGTGAGTTTTGGTGTGCGGCCGTCTCTTGGCAGGTTTGCTGTTGTGCCATGTTCTTTCCATTTGGTTATGAAAGATTCGATGGTGCTCCTAGGGATCATCAAAGATTTGGATATTTTTTTTTATAACCTAACCCTGACTTCTCAACAACATTGTCCCTTACTTGGAGAATTCCTTGGTCTTCGTGGCAGTGTTTGTTAGTAGTGCTATTGGTTAGGTGTTGCAGCCTCCAGGGCCTTTCAAAAATGTATGTATATGTAATGACAGATCATATGATACTAAGATTGCACACAGGTGGATATCATTTCACTAATTATGTGACTTCTGAAGGTAATTGGTTGCACCAGAGCTTTTTATGGGCTTCATAACAAAGGGGGTAAATACATACGCACATGCCAATTATCATTTTATTTTTCTGAAAAATTGTTTTATGTATATATTTTTCTAATTTTATTTCACCAACTTAGAATATTGTGTTCTGATCCATCACATATAATTCAGATTAAAAAACATTGAACTAAAGGCTATAATGTAACAAAATAGGTAAAAAGCCAAGGGGGGTTGAATACTTGTGCAAGGCACTGTATTTGCACTTTGTCAATCTCTTCTTATTTAAAGCTTATTTTATTTTTATATTGGTGTGCATCTAGATACGATTAATGGTATATGCTAATTGTTGTAGTTGTTGTACTCCAAATTACTTTGTTTAGATTACTGATTATTATTCCAGCAAGATAACCCTTCTGTTCACAGAGGCCCTGTCCTGGGTGGAGGCATTGGCAACTTTATTATCAAACCCACTCTTCCCCTTACTGAAGGTTCTGGTCCTCTTATTTACCTACAGGTTTAATACAATATTCTGTTTGGGAAGGTCCATTTCTCATAATCCCCCAAAGAGGGCTACACACCTAATTGTACAGATTCTGTACAGGAGTTTACCATATACACTAAGCTCTGCAAGTTAGTTATGCCAATAAAGGTAGACAACAATCCTAGGCTCAATGTAATTTTGAGTTCATCCCATTTATTTTATAATGTGAAAATAGTGGAACACTACAGGTTTACAGTAGAAACAGCATAGTACAATGTTTTCAGGTAACCAACCCCTTCCTCAGGACATCTGAGTTTTGGGTGATCAAGTATTTATGCAATAAAGATATTCTCAAAGGCAGGGAACGGACTTAGCGAGAGCCATTAAACATGCCGCTAAGGAGGTCCCTCAACATTTGAGTATAGGAGACTGACCAGAAGAAGTTTAGTTTTTGATGAGTCTCCTATTCTTTTTGGCCGCATGACTGATTACTCTCATTAGGTTTATGTCCACCTATTTTGGGATAGTTTTAATGTACGGTATATATTTTCTATGATTACTGAGCACTTGAGAAAGGGCACAATAAGCATGAAAAAATATCCTGCGGGCATAATATGCTGCTGTACACTGTATTTATACAACATACAATAAATAGAATAATCTTAGAATCCACAGATTGTTTTCTACTCTTATCAGTGTCACACTTGTTATATCAATTCGCAACAGCAATTATTTAGCTAATACTAAAGAAATAATACCTCCCCACTGCAGCATTTACTCAATGACCATGGTAATTGTGCACATGTGTTCCTAAGTGATTTTATGTCTAAGTACCATAATCAGAATGCCATGCTAGGGAGAGAGAAAACAGAAAGAGCAATAGGGAAGGAAAATAATTAAATAAGAAAAACATATATACTGTATAACCCATAAGAACAGACAGAACAAAGCAAACATTTTAAAAAGAATACACAAACATATGGAGAAAGGTGATAGAGTTAATTGTTCAGATGACTGACAATTTCATGCACTTCTAAGTGCTGTGCTATTACAAGATCAGCAATGAAAGTTTATTTTTTTAATCCGTTTTATTTATTTATTAAATATTAATATGGTCTCACCTTTTTGGGAGATACCAGCCTGGCACAACAGGCCTATGGGTTAGTATCCTAATATACACATTACCAAAAGAAGTTAACATACTTATATTTTAACCTCTTTAGGACTGCTGGACCACATTGTGCTTTGGACGGGTGGCTCCTACAGGCACATCAGCATACCTGTACATCGCTGGCCTCTGCTGGGTACAGGGCATGCAGGGAGAAGGTACAAATATTTTTTTAGTAAAAAGCAGCACATAATACCTACATTACCATTTGTTAGGCACACACTTAACCCCTCGATTACCCCAAGATGATATCCTAATTCCAGTGTCATTAGTACAGTGACAGTGTATAGAACTATTACTGTATTAGTGTCACTGGTGATGTCAGTGTCAGTTAGTCAGTTCCCACCCAGTGTCAGTTAGTGCCAGATTTCCACCGCACTATCACAGTCTAATGCCTCGTACACACAAGCGGTTTTCCCGTAAAAAAAACGCATGTTTTTTCCGATGGAATTCAACTCAAGCCTGCCTTGCATACTCACGGTCACACAAAAGTTCAGTAAACTTTTGACTGCCAAGAACGTGGTGATGTAAAAGACTATGAGGAGCTGAGAAAATTAAGTTCTATGCTTCTGAGCATGCGTCAAATTTGTTTCCGAGCATGCGTCAGAATTTGTACACACGATAGGAAATTCCGATCTGATTTTTTCCTGACGGGAAAAGAGAGAACCTGCTCTCTATCTTTTTCCAGCAGTTTTTCCATTGGAAAAAGTCTGATGGAGCATACACACGGTCGGGATTCCTGACCAAAAGCTCTCATCAGACTTTTTCCAACGGAAAAACTGATCGTGTGTACAGGGCATCACTATAACTGATCACTGCCATTACTACTATAAAAAAAAATACAAAAAAATTCCAGTGTAAATAACATAGTATGTAGACGCTATAACTTTTACACAAACCAATTAATATACACTTATTGGGATTTTTTTTAACCAAAGACATGTATTAGAATACATGTTGGCCTAAATTTATGATGACTTTTTTTACATTTTTTTATTGGATATGTGTAAATGAGGAAAATTAGGTAATGGCGCCAAAAACAAGTGTCTACATTTTCAAAATGCTGCACCTAAAATTAGTAATAACTAATAATTCATAAAACAGTAAAAATAAAGGGCGCAATTTTATAATATAGTGATAGGATTAAAAACAAGAACAGTAATACAGTCAATAAAGTGCATATGCACATGCACAGTCAATAAAGTCAATAAAGTGATGCATTTGAAAAATCCAAAAACAGCAGTATGTTCACTTCTTCTTATATATACTCCAACACTGTGCTTCTAAAGTGCAGTGTGCTTCAAAATACATACAATCATGCTTCACCCGAAGTGATAATAAAATGCGCTCACCAGATAGCCAAATCTATGTGTCATCTACTGGATATATCCAGCTCCCATCACAAGTTTCTGTGGAATTGGCTCCACCACAAGAGACACAAAAGGAAGGAATAGTATAATATTGTTTTTAATCTCTTGAAAGTCCAGTATGAATACAGCAGGTAAGAAACAGCTCAATGGGAAGCAGAAGCCAGTCCGTCACTGTTATGTGACTTGCGGTGTATGGCGCGCGTCTCAGCTCCCGAGCGAAAGTAGGAGGGCTCCTTGGAATGCGTGTCAGGCCTCCTTGGTATTCAAGGCCTGACACTCATTCCAAGGAGCCCTCCTACTTCCGCTCGGGAGCTGAGACGCACGCCATACACCGCGAGTCACATAGCAGATTCCTACTGGCTTTTACTCTGCATCCCTTTAGAAGTGATTACGCCTTTGGGAGTATCTCAACAAAAAATCAAGTGTTATTGCAGAGGATGCCTAAAATCTGACTTTTATCTTAGTGCAGACTTCTGGGAAAATCAGTGAGCCAATCACACAAGCAAAAAATTACATTTTTGGGGAGGTTCTGAACAACAATCGTGTACAAAAAAAACACAGGTTTCCATATTGCATTGGATTTTACAGAAAATGACAGCGCTGCAGTTCGAAAATTAAAGGTGACATTTAGTATATACTATCAATTTAATTACCATATGGCTTGTGTAGCAATTGTATATTCTACAGTATATTTTATTTTCTATTTTTTCAAAAAAAGTGGAGTTACCCTTTACGGTTTCAAAATGTTTATATAAAATAATTAAACTATTCCATCACACTTGCTTTTTTTTCATGCAGAATAAAGACAAAGGGTTAACATTTTGCCTGAGCCTACTTTATAATATATGTCTGTAGTGCTCTGAATGAACTGCTGGATGTATTGGATCTCTTGACTCATATAATAGCACCACACACTCCGACACACCTGGAGGGCCGGGAACAATTGTTACAATTGTTACAGATGTATATTCAGCACCCCGGGAGCAAAAAAGATATAAAACAACAGCAATGATACAGCAAACAGTTAAACCATAGCAAGAAATATATTTCTAGTAGGTAAAGAGTAGAAAGAAGTACAGAGTTTAAAACAAGCAATGGGTGTAAACAGCAACTTCTCCTAAACGCTAAACTGGGCAAGCCAAACTAAAGAGACCTGCACCATTCTAACAGTTCAGCAGTCTTCAATATACTCTCTTCTGCTGACCAGCTTGTTGGGGCCCAATTGCCGCGTACACACGATCATTTTTCGGCATGAAAAAAAATGTTGTTTTTCAAAAACGTCATTTAAAATGAACGTGTGTGGGCTACACATAATTTTTCAGGTTCTGAAAAACGACACATTTTTTTTGAACATGCCGCATTTTTTAACGTCGTTTTAAACAATGTTGTTTTCCGGGTTGTAAAAAATGATCGTGTGTGGGCTAAAACGACGTAAAAAACCTGCTCATGCTCAGAAGCAAGTTATGAGACGGGAGCGCTTGTTCTGGTAAAACTACCGTTCATAATGGAGTAAGCACATTCATCTCGCTGTAACAGACAGAAAAGCGCGAATTGTCTTTTACTAACACGGAATCAACTATAGCAGCCCAAAGGCGAATGGAACTTCCCCTTTATAGTGCCGTTGTACGTTTTGTACGTCACCGTGCTTTGCTAGATCATTTTTTTAATACGATGGTGTGTAGGCAACGTCGTTTTAATGATGAAGTTGGGAAAACGTCGTTTTTTGGAAATGCTGGAAAACTGTATTTTTTTTCATGCTGAAAAATGATCGTATGTACACGGCATCAGGATAATGTCCCTTTAAACACTGATGATAACACTGACTCTGGCTCTGTAAAACTTGAAGGCAACATTGTCCCTCTTTATCAAAGTGTAATGTAGAACCGGTAGTAGGTGGTCCTCCTCTGTATACTGGCTGAAACACAGCTGGTCTGTGTCTGCAGTATCCCCCCTTTTAAAAAGGAAATGGGTTCCTCCAACATCTGTAGCTACAGTGCTTTGAAAAAGTATTCATACCACTTGAAATTTTCCAAATTTTGTCATGTTACAACCAAAAATGTAAATGTATTTTATTGGGATTTTATGTGATAGACCAACACAAAGTGCCACATAATTGTGGAAGCAAAATGATAAACGAAAATGAAAATAACAGGTTTTCATCTAAGATTGCCCTGTGTTTGGCTCCACCCATCTTCCCATCAACTCTGACCAGCTTCCCAGTCCCTGCTAAAAAAAAGCATCCCCACAACATAATGTTGCCACCACCATATTTCACGGTAGGGATGGTGTGTTGAGGGCGATGTACATTGTTAGTTTTTTAAGCCAGACATAGCGTTTTGCTTTTAGACCAAAAAGTTTTATTTTGGTCTCATCTGACCAGAGCCTCTTCTTCCACATGTTTGCTGTGTCCCCCACTTGGCTTCTCGCCAAAAATGCAATTGGGACATCTTATGACTTTCTTTTAACAATGGCTTTTTTTCTTGCCACTTCCATAATTGCCAGATTTGTGGAGTGCACAACTAATAGTTGTCCTGTGAAGCCCTCAGAGGTTTGTTGAGAACCTTAGTGAACACACAGCATCATGAAGGCCAAGGAACACCCCAGGCAGGTCAGGGATAAAGTTGTGGAGAAGTTTAACGCAGGGTTGGGTTATAAAAAAAATATCCCAAGCTTTGAACATCTCATGGAGCACTGTTCAGTTCATCATCCGAAAATGGAAAGAGTATGGCACAACTGCAAACCTACCAAGACATGTCCATCCACCTAAACTGACAGGCTGGGCAAGGAAAGCATTAATCAGAGAAGCAGCCAAGAGTCCCATGATAACTCTGGAAGAGCTGAAGAGATCCACAGCTCAAGTGGGAGAATCTGTCCACAGGACAACTGTATTTATATTAAGATTAAATTACACATAGGTGGACTCTATTTACTAATTAGGTGACTTCTGAAGGCAATTGGTTCCACTAGATTTTAGTTAGGGGTATCAGAGTAAAGGGGGCTTAATTCAAATTCCCCCCACACTTTTCACATATTTATTTGTAAAAAATATTGAAAAATATTTATTATTTTCCTTCTACTTCACAATTATGGGCCACTCTGTGTTGGTCTATCACATAAAATCCCAATAAAAATGCTTATTAGCACACACACACTGGGTTGTAGAGGTTCCACTGGAGGGAGCTCTCCACCTCTGTTTTCCACACTGGGACACACGCTCTGCCCGCTTTATGGTGGCCATCTCCGTCGGATGCACATGCGCGATTGGGTAGTGATGCACCCTGTTATGGCTGAGTCAGGTGATGCAGAAGCAATTGTACTGCTCATCTGATTGGGACATGTATATAGGGCTCTCTTTGGTGCCCTGTATCATGCCAGTTATCCCCCTGTGTGCATTCCTGTGGTTGGACTACCAGTATATCGTACTATACACTCCAAGGTATGTAAGACCATGGTATCTACTTAGCTGTAATAATTTGATAGATTAATAGCCTTTCAGTGCCTGCTCATCAGTGCCACCCATCAGTGCCGCCCATCAGTGCCACCCATCAGTTCCCCCTATCTGTGCCGCCTATCACTGCCCATCAGTGCCACCGATCAGCACCCATCAGTGCCGCCTATCAGTGCTGCATATCAGTGCCACCTATCAGTGTCCATGAGTGCTGCATATTAGTGCCACCTCATCAGTGCCGCCTCATCAGTGCCCATCAGTGCTCCCTCATCAGTTCCATTAGTTCAGCCTATATGTGCCCATCAGCGCAGCCTCATCAGCGCAGCCTCATCAGCGCACATCAGTGAAGGAGAAAAATTACTTACTGTATTTATTCGAGTATAACGCGCAAAATTTTATACCAAAAAAAAATCAAAGTTTTGGGTGCGCGTTATACACGAGGACTGGGGTGGGATGACAGTGGCGGGACCGAAACCAAGTATTAGCGGGAGTACTCGTACTCCCGCTAATACCGCCGATACAAGAGTACTTCCCCCCTCCCCCCGCCGCCGCCGCCACCAACGCCGCTACAACGTTAATTCCCGTGGCATGGGGAACATTACAGACAGCTTTCGTTTGAATAGCTGTTTTCCCCGCCGTGCATAGACACTCCCCCTTGGACGGATCTGTCCAATCGCGAGCAAGGGGGAGTGTCTATGCGCGGCAGGGAAAACAGCTGTTCAAACGAACGCTGTCTGTAATGTTCCCGCGCCGCGGGGATTAACAGTAGGTGGCTGCATATACAGGGGACATGGCTGCACATACAGGGGACATGGCTGGTTATATGGGGGACATGGCTGCACATACAGGGGACATGGCTGGTTATATGGGGGACATGGCTGCACATACAGGGGACATGGCTGGACATTCGGGGGACATGGCTGGACATACGGGGGACATGGCTGGACATACGGGGGACATGGCTGGACATACGGGGGACATGGCTGGACATACGGGGGACATGGCTGGACATACAGGGGACATGGCTGGACATACAGGGGACATGGCTGGACATACAATAAATGATTTTTGGCAATTACAATGATTTTATACCGATTTTCAATCGAAAATTAGGGGTGCGCGTTATACATGTGTGCGCGTTATACTCGAATAAATACGGTATTTACAATATTTTGTGGTAGAAAACCTTTTTTTTTTTATCTTTTTTTAGTTTATTTTTATCAAAAAATAAAAAACCCAGCGGCGATTAAATACCACCACAAGAAATCTCTGTTTGTGGGGGACAAAAAGATAAAAAATGAGTTTGGGTACAGCATTGCATGACCGCGCAATGGTCATTTAAAGTGTGATAGTGCTGAAAGCAGAAAATTGGCCTGGGCAAAAGGGGGTGAAAGTGCCCTGTAGGCAAGTGGTAAGATAATTTAGAGCTGATTTAATATATATATATATATATATATATATATATATATATATATATATATATATATATATATATATATATATTTGTATATTCAAGATAAAAGTACAGTAAAATGTTTTAATACATTTTGCCTTGATATACAAGCGATGTATTGATATAAGAGTAGTGTCATGTCACAACTGAGTATAAAAAAGAAGAGAGGAGCCTCTAAGGCCCCGTACACACGATAGAATCCATCCGCAGATAAATCCCAGCAAATGGGTTTCTGCGGATAGATCCTATGGTGTGTACACGCCAGCGGATCTGTTTCCGCGGAGAAATCTCCTCTGGGATGGATTCCAGCAGATCGGATATTTGCTGTGCTGCACAACAAATCCATCTGCTGGAATCCATTCCAACGGATGGATCCGCTCGTCTGTACAGACTTACCGGATCCATTCGTCCAAAGGGATTCCCCGCACGCGTCGTAATGATTTGACGCATGAGTGGAATTCCTTATATGACAGCGTCGCGCCCGTCGCCGCGTCATAATCGCGGCGATGGCGCGACACGTCATCGGCAGAGGATTTCCGCGCGGATTTCAATGCGATGGTGTGTACACTCCATCCCATCAAAATCAGCGGAAATCTTTGAGAGGATTTATCCGTGGAAACGATCCGCTGGACCGTATCTGCGGATAAATCCTCTTGTGTGTACGGGGCCTAAGTGTAGCAATATGGTTACATTTAATGACGGTACAACATTTAGCAACTTATTGCTACACTTAGGTCACGTACACACGACCGGTCCATCCCATGAGAATGGTCCGACGGACCGCTTTCATCGGTTCACCGCTGAAGCAGACTGATGGTCTAATGTGCGTACACACCATCAGTTCAAAAACCGATCGGGTCAGAACACAGTGACGTAAAACACACGACGTGCTGAAAAAAAACGAAGTTCAATGCTTCCAAGCATGCGTCAACTTGATTCTGAGCATGCGCAGGTTTTGAACCGATGCTTTTGTGTACTAACCATCGGTTTTGACTGATGGTCAGCCGTCCATCGGTTCGATTTTAAAGCAAGTCCTCTAATTTTTGTCCGAAGGACAACAGACCGATGGGCCGTACACACGGTCGGTTTGGACCAATGAAACTGAACTTCAGTCCGTCTTCATCGGTTTGGACCGGTCGTGTGTACGCGGCCTTAGAGGTGCCTCTCTTCTCTTTTATACCCTGTAAAAAAAATGCATCGATATACAAGTGCTTTGGATTACAAGCATGTTTCTGGAACGAATTATGCTCGCAAACCAAAGTTTTACTGTAAAGCGTTATCAAACTGATTTTTTTATGATGAGATCTGCAAAGCAACAGCAGTTGTGCATGGAGGAAAAACAATTATGCTATCAGTATAGAAAGTGGCTTGTTATGGTATGAGAGGTCAGGCTGTGGAATTACCTACTCCATGACAGTTATGGCAAAATCAATTACTAAATGATTAAATTATAATTACTGAAGGATAATATGCAAATAGCCAGAAGGAATTAGTATTTTCCTGTCAAGCTAAACTTTATGGGATGTTAAACTTTAAAAACATTATTAATAATCTGTATAAGGATACGTTTCTACAGTATATACTGTATTTATTGAAATAAAAATGTCTACCTTCAGAATTATCCAGTATATACTGTATATGCACATTTTATGTAGTTTATTTTATTTTTTTCTTCTATATAGTCTTCATACAGTGCCTTCTCCATACCTCACCATACAATTGTTACTGCACGTCAGTACATTCCTTATTTGGACATCAAATATCTTCTCTGTAGGTCCCCATTGCTGTCAGTGGCAACAGAGCAGTGCTTGTGTCAGATGAATTACCAGGAGTCTGAATTTAGTTTGTATGTTAGTTACTGCAGAGTTGCCGAGGTAAACGAGAATTCCTGTGGTAAGGCTCCATCCCAATCAAGACATATTCTTCATACCGTTTCCTGTTAATCGCTTACTGTACGCTGCTAGTGTTTGTTTGTCACAGACTTAGGAATAAACAGGAGCACCCAATGGGATTTATATTAAAGACTTGAATATGTGAGGTTTGGAAAATGCAACAATAAATAAATATGTCAACTCTTTCTTTTTAGTTATACTTTTAAAATCATGTGCCATAATAAGTGTGACCTTTGGATCAGTTTCAGCTTAATAAAGGCTTAAGTTGTTATGCCTGAATTATTTCTTGAATTTAAATATACAAAAGATATGTGTTGGTAATGAAGTGTCAGAGATAACGATCTGGATGAAGAATTTTAAATTTCATACTGAGGGCAGAGCTGTTATTCTCGATATAAGATCTTCTAAAATATTAGCAATCCATTTTTCCTCATGATTCTTTGCTTCTTTTGATTTAACATTAAAACACCCTATCATTGGGACTTCTCAATGCCCCTCCATTTGATGCAATACTACAGAGAATTTTAGAATAGACATTGCCATACCTACTGAGCTTATAATTCACAAATATCGATGGCATATGGAAAGGTTTTCAACAAGGATAGTTGTTGCCAAAACAGATCCACTTTAGCTCAGGACGCTATTGGAAAGACTGTTCAGACTATGGCACTGCAGTGCAATAATAATAATTAAACTAATCAACCACTTTGCAATTTGTTTCTAGCATAGGACATGGAAACAAGACTTAAGCCCTGTACACACGATCGGTTTGTCTGATGAAAACGGTTTGTTTTCCATCGGTGTTTTAAAATTTTCCTATGGATAAAAAAACAATAGAAAAAAAGGATCGTCTGTGTGGAACTTCATCGGAGAAAAATCCACACATACTCAGAATCAAGTCGACGCATGCTTGGAAGTATTGAACTTAATTTTTCTCAGCACCTCGTAGTGTTTTACGTCACTGCGTTGGACACGGTCGGATTTTTGACTGATGGTGTGTAGGCAAGACTGATGAAAGTCAGCTTCATCGGATATCCGACGAAAAAATCCATCGGATTAGATTCCATCAGATATCCGATCGTGTGTACAGGGCTTAAGGCGAAGGAATTATACATAGAAACATAAGAACTAGCATGCAGAAAAATGGCAGCAGGTGTTCTGGGCAGATGAGTTAAAATGAGAAATATTTGGCTGTAGCGGGAGGCAGTTTGTTCACCAAAGGGTTGGAGAACTGTACAACAATGAATGTCTGCAGGCAACTTGAAGCATGGTGGAGGTTCCTTGCAAATTGTGTCTGCATTTATGCAAATGGAGTTGGAGATTTGTTCGGAGTCCTTAATGCTGAGAAATACATGCAGATATTTATTCATCATGCCATACCATCAGGGAGGCATTTGATTGGCCTCAAATTTACTCTGCAGCAGGACAACGACCCCAAACATACAGCCAATGTCATTAAGAACTATCATCAATACTGCTAAAACTAAAGCCCTCCCCCTCCACAGATCTCCAGATGTTTTGACGCAACTCAAAAGTTCATACCCCTACAAATGGTGTTCCCAATTTCTCACATACCTGGGTATGAAACTCACCTCCTCATATTCCAGCTTATATTCAACTAATTTTCCCCCTCTCTTCCAGGATATATACCAGGCATCACTAAATGGCGGACCGCGGTCCGGTTCCGGCCCCAGTAGCCATACTGCCCGGACCGCAGCCTCGGCAAATAGTTTGCCTGCATGTTTCAGTCCTCACCCCAGCTCGCCCGCCTGCTGCTATGTTTACAGCATGGCAGGCGTGCCGCGCGCGGGTTTGTCTCTCCCTCGGAACGCTGCACCCGCCCTCCACCTGTCTTATTTACATAAGATGAAAAGCGCGGCCACTCTGAACAAAGGGCGGGACTTTTTAAGTTAAGACGAGCGTGATTGGTTGCTACGCAGTGGGCGGTCCTAGCAATCAATCAATCACTCACCTTGAACTTGTCCCACCCATTGTCCAGAGCGGCCGCGCTGCACATCTTGTGTAAATAAGGTACGGTTCTGTGGGGAGGGGGAAATGCTGTGCTGCGCTGTGCTGCTATGAGGACAGGAGTCTACTATCTAGGGGGGTCTGTAAGGGGGGGGGGACCAGTCTGTGATGGCGGACCCAGTCTGTAAGGGGGGACCAGTCTGTAAGGGGAGGGGGGACCAGTCTGATGGAGGGGGACCAGTCTGTAAGGGGGGACCCAGTCTGATGGAGGGGGACCCAGTCTGATGGAGGGGGACCAGTCTGTAAGGGGGGGGACCCAGTCTCTGTTGGAGGGGAACCAGTCTGTGATGGAGGGGGACCAGTCTGTGATGGAGGGGGACCAGTCTGTGATGGAGGGGGACCAGTCTGTGATGGAGGGGGACCAGTCTGTGATGGAGGGGGACCAGTCTGTGATGGAGGGCAGTCTGATGGGGGGGACCAGTCTGTGATGGCGGACCCAGTCTGTAAGGGGAGGGGGGACCAGTCTGATGGAGGGGGACCAGTCTGTAAGGGGGGACCCAGTCTGATGGAGGGGGACCCAGTCTGTAAGGGGGGGACCCAGTCTGTAAGGGGGGGACCAGTCTGTAAGGGGGGGACCCAGTCTGTAAGGGGGGGGACCCAGTCTGTAAGGGGGGGGACCCAGTCTGTAAGGGGGGGACCCAGTCTCTGTTGGAGGGGAACCAGTCTGTGATGGGGGAGGACCAGTCTGTGATGGAGGGGGACCAGTCTGTGATGGGGAGCACCAGTCTGTAATGGGGGGCAGTCTGATGGGGGGGACCAGTCTGTGATGGCGGACCCAGTCTGTAAGGGGGGACCAGTCTGTAAGGGGAGGGGGACCAGTCTGTAAGGGGGGACCCAGTCTGATGGAGGGGGACCCAGTCTGTAAGGGGGGGACCAGTCTGATGGAGGGGGACCAGTCTGTAAGGGGGGGACCCAGTCTCTGTTGGAGGGGAACCAGTCTGTGATGGGGGAGGACCAGTCTGTGATGGAGGGGGACCAGTCTGTGATGGAGGGGGACCAGTCTGTGATGGAGGGGGACCAGTCTGTGATGGAGGGGGACCAGTCTGTGATGGAGGGGGACCAGTCTGTGATGGGGAGCACCAGTCTGTAATGGGGGGCAGTCTGATGGGGGGACCAGTCTGTGATGGCGGACCCAGTCTGTAAGGGGGGACCAGTCTGTAAGGGGAGGGGGGACCAGTCTGATGGAGGGGGACCAGTCTGTAAGGGGGGACCCAGTCTGATGGAGGGGGACCCAGTCTGTAGGGGGGGGGACCAGTCTGATGGAGGGGGACCAGTCTGTAAGGGGGGGACCCAGTCTCTGTTGGAGGGGAACCAGTCTGTGATGGGGGAGGACCAGTCTGCGATGGAGGGGGACCAGTCTGTGATGGAGGGGGACCAGTCATGGGGGAGCACCAGTCTGTGATGGGGGGACCAGTCTGTGATGGGGGGGGGACCAGTCTGTGATGGGGGGGCAGTCTGTGATGGGGGGAGGATCAGTCTGGGATGGGGGGGAGGACCAGTCTGGGATGGGGGGGCAGTCTGTGATGGGGGGGGGATCAGTCTGTGATGGGGGGGGATCAGTCTGGGATGGGGGGGGGAGGACCAGTCTGTGGTGGGGGGAGGACCAGTCTGTGGTGGGGGGAGGACCAGTCTGTGGTGGGGGGAGGACCAGTCTGTGGTGGGGGGGAGGACCAGTCTGTGGTGGGGGGAGGACCAGTCTGTGGTGGGGGGAGGACCAGTCTGTGGTGGGGGGGAGGACCAGTCTGTGGTGGGGGGGAGGACCAGTCTGTGGTGGGGGGGAGGACCAGTCTGTAAAGGAGGGGGGACAAATTTGTGATGAGGGGGGGGACCAATCTGATGGGGGGGGACTAGTCTGTGACACTCGGACCTCCGCTAGAAGAAACATTTTCTGACCGGACCCCCGTGAATTTTAATTCACTACCCCTGATATATACCGATGCCTTCACCAATGGGCGGCATACCCCATCGCTATGTTAGGAAGAATTAATGTTCTGAAAATGTCTGTACTGCCATGGTTACTATACTTCTTTGAAACCTTACCTGTTCCTATTCCCATTAGTCAACTTAAAGACCTTCATAGAGGTTTTTTTAAATTTATATGGAATGATAAGACTCACTGCCAGCTCGGTGGTGTTTTCCCTCAAAACCCAGGGGGGGTCTGGGAGCCCCTGATATTATTAAGTATTATTATGCATCCCACCTTCAGGCTGTGATCTCCTGGTCTTGTAAGCTGGCACCGAACAGGTGGTCAGAGATTGAGCCGGGTGCTATATACCCTGTACATTCCTTCTCTTTAGTAAGGTCCCGTTCCCTATTCAATGACCATCTTGAAACACATGTGCTTATCACCAATGTTGTTTACCAAATCTATATGGCATAAATGTGTGCTGAAGTACTCTCTCTCCTCACCATGCCCTCCCCTTTCGAAAATACTGCTAAACCCGGACTTACCAGATAGTTTGACTTTTGGTCAATTACTGTCTTGGCTGCACACTCCTCTATTTCAGTTGCGTAACATGGTACATCCAGTCACTCGTAAGCTTCACACTTTTAAGACATTGCAAGAAAAAATATCTATCCCCTAAAGTCTATTCTATTTTTACTTTCAAGTTCAACATTTTTTTCACTCACTATCCCCGTCTCTCACTTTAGACATACCCACTCCATTTGAAAGATTGTGTTCTGAGGGTCCACATCAACTACATTCAATATCCTCCATATATCATATGTTGCATGACTCAACAAAGGTAACAAGTGATACCCACTTATATATGCGTAAATGGAAAGTGCTACTGGGTCGTTCTATTCCAATACAAATTTGGACCAAGATTTGGTCAACAACTTTCAACTCGTCCAAATGTGTGGTTCAGAGAGAATCAGCAGTAAAGATCCTAATGTTTTGGTACAGGATCTCAGAATGTATACACCATATAAACCCCACTTTCTCAGCTAAGTGTTGGAGGTGTTGTAAAGAGACATGTCCACTTATACAGACATTCTGGCTGGAGGTTATGCAGACACTTCAGACTGTAACGGGTTTATCACTCCCTCTAGACCCTATCTGCTATTTGCTAGGGCTCCCTTTTATGGGTACTCCCAAATCAACTAAACGTTTCATTTCTTATTTACTTTTAGCAGCTAAGAGGGCTATACTATTGTGTTGGTTGTCCACTAATCCCCGATCACATCTACAATTCTTACAACTTGTAGCAGAGGTCAGAATGATGGAGTCTCTCACAGCCATAGTACATGATACAGTTTCTCAGTTAAATACAATTTGGGACCCCTGGGACCAATCAAAGTTTGGAGATAACGTAGATCGAATGTGTACATTGGATATATTGTAGGGCATAGTTGTTTTGGTGCAGACTATGGGCCAGATTCATAAAGGACTTACGCCGACGTATCTTCTGATACGCCGCGTAAGTCCACGGATGCGCCGTTGTATCTATGCGCCTTATTCAGCAAACAAGATACGCCTGCATTTTGGCTTGATACGACCAACGTAAGTCTCCTACACCGTCGTATCTTGGGCGCATATTTACACTGGCCGCAAGGGGCGCTTCCATTGATTTACGCGTCGAATATGTAAATGACCTAGATACGCCGATTCACAAACTTACTTATGCCCGTCACTGTAATCTACGCCGTTTACGTAAGGCGTACATCCGGCGTAAAGTTAAGCCTCATAAAGCAGGGGTAAGTCATGTTAGGGTATGGACGTCGGAACAGCCGTCGGATTTTACTTTGTTTGCGTAAGTCGTACATGAATGGGGCTGGGCGTAGGTTACATTCACATCGAAGGTATTGAGCCGTCATATCTTAGGGAGTATATGCGACGTGATTCTGAGCATGCGCGCACATGCGCCGTTTGTTCGGCCCTTCATTTACATGGGGTCACGCTTTGTTTCAATACATCACGCCACTACCTGCCTACTTTGAATTAGGCGGGCTTACGCCGGCCCATTTACGCTACGCCGCCGTAACTTAGGGAGCTTTGTGAATACTGGCCTTGCCTCTCTATGTTACGTTGGCGTAGCGCATATGAGATGCGCTACACCCGCACAAAGATACGCCGCTGTACGTGAATCTGGGCCTATATATATATCTTTCTTTATATACTATATATTTCTGTTATTCTCCTGTAGGTCCCTCCATTATGAGCTGACATCTGTATATATATGTTATATGTCATTGTCCTCTATGATCTTTCTCTGTGTTTCTTTTATGATAGGTAATGAATGCTTTGATATTGTTATAAGGATATGTGTTTGTATGCCCTATTTCCCTTTGAATTTATTTTTCATTGTTTTGAAATGTATTCTGTTGATGTGATTTCTATATCTTATGTTATGTCTTTTAAATCAATAAAAATTACAATTATAAAAAAACAAACAAAAAAACTACAGAGTAAAGAAGAACACGGAGGCCTGGAAGGGATGTTTTGGCCCCCACAGAGCCCTGATCTCAACATCATTGTGTCTGTCTGGGATTACATGCAGAGGCAGAAGGATCTGAGGTAGCCTACATGCACAAAAGATCTGTGGTTAGTTTTCCAAGATGTTCGGAACAACCTACCTGCCGAGTTCCCTCAAAAATTATGTGCAAATTTACCTAGAAGAATTGAATAATTAATGCTGTTTTGAAGGCAAAGGAGTGATCGTACCAAATATTGATTTGATTTGAAATTTTCTTCTGTTCATTTACTTTTCATTTTGTTAATTGATAAAAATGAATTATTAACACTTCTATTTCTTAAAGCATTCCTAATTTACAGAATTTTTTCACACCTGCCTCAAGACTTTAGCACAGTACTGTATATACAGTATATAACAAAGTAACTATCTTTGTCTTATGTAGCCTGGCTAGTTTGTCAGTGTATGAACAGATATCATAGTGAAGTATTATTTTTGCCGTGATTTGCAGCCTGCATGTCAATCATCTATCTGTTTGGCATAGATAAATGAGCAGAAGGGTGCACGGTAGAGCTTTTCTGGTCATTTGTTAATCTCATCCTAGTCTGCTCTCAGCATGTCTCAGACTCTCAATCAATTACTGGGCAGTGATTAAAGCAGCCATTGGTGTGGGTGTAATAAATGTTACTGCATTGGCCTGTAGTGTAAAAGCAGAATTAGTATGCATGTTCTTAGTGACATTTATTTCATTTCTCAGGATGCAGACATAATCATTTCAGTTGATTTGCAAGCAGCAACATGATTATTAGAGCAACAGCAGCTGGCTGGAGAGACAAGCGAGCACAGAAGATATATACATCTCTTGTTTTGTTTGAAAGGTGCTGGTGCTGGTTAGGAAGCTTGTTTGCAATTTGATGATAAAAATCCACTAAGGAACTGTATCGTCCAGAGCTCTAGGTTCTAGTTCAGAAGTCTCCAAACTATTCAGTACGAGAGCCACATTTTATATTTTGCAAATATTCATTTACAAGTTGTAAAACAATCTGGTTTATATATATGAACAAATTAAGTTTAAATGAATGAATACATTTTACTTGGAGTTTTTTTATTTTTGTAATCAGCATGATATGATTTAGAACAATGGCAAAAAAACTTAGTGTTACTAAACCCAGGATGCTGCATTCAGGATACCTGGTCTCCCACAGTACACAGATCATGGAAATGCACATATTTTAGTAAATATAAACTGCTAAATACCTTTTCGCATCAGCAGTTAGAGCAGCTTGTAAGAGGAGTTTTCATTCTGTCCCGATTGTCCTATGAGGCTACAGGACCCCTGACTCTTCTGACCCTCTGTCTGGACAGTGCTGATTTGCCCTGTGCTAATCAAAAGCACTCTCCCAAGAAAAAAAAAAAAACTCTATTGCAATACACACTAAACTGAGCATGTGCATAGTGACTCCAGTACCTCTGTCTTATCTGGACATGTTTTGGAGTCAGTGGAAGAAGTGGAGGATCAGAAAAGACAGGATCAAAAAGCCTTTTTACACAATGCAGATTATTAACCCCTTAGGTTCCACAGTGAGTTTAACAAGCATGCTTCGCTGCATATACAGGCTGATTGTACTGTTGTGGGTTTGGCCAACAACACTTTAAGCAAAAAAAGCAAAGACATTTAAAAAACAACTTGAGACCCCACTTACATCAGAGCCTCCTTATATCAGAGTCCCCCTCACAACATAGCCCCTCTTACATCAGGGTCCCTAACAGAGTGATCCCTAACATCAGAGCCCCCCCCCCTTACACCAGGGTCCCCATCAGAGTTTTCTCTTACAGCAGAGGGACAAATAAAATCTTGCAGCAGGCTGGATTTGGTTAATAATTTGGAGACCCAAGTTTTAGCTCCATGATTCAAATGTGCTGCTTTTTGTTTTCAGCCGTGACAAAATACTGCTGAATGTAACTGTCTAAACTAATGCTGGCCATACATTATAAAATCTTCTTCTATGGATTTCCTTTAGATTTACCAAAACCATACAACACAATTTGTCTGCAATCAGGCAGGCTACACAGTTGAAGGTAAATCTAAAGGGAATTGTTTAAGAAAATTGTATGGTCAGCTTAAGTCTACATGACCCAATTTTAGTAGCAGCGCAACCATTCAAAATACTGTCAATTAGAAGCATTTAAATTGGTCCTACATACTTTACTTAAAGTGATGAGCACAAATTGAAACACTAAAGGTAAACAGTAGGACAGTAAATACTGATAAAATTACAATCTATAATGTGGAATCATAAAAGTTATGCAAATAACACACAAGTGAAAAGTGTAAAAGTTCTAAGGTGAAACAAAATAAAGTCCAAAGATAAGGTAAGTGCAAAAACGGGTTCAAAAGCTCCTGCCCATGGATGGTAATGCAACAATCTGGATGGATCTTCACAGGAATTGAGCTCACAGAGCACTTACCTCCCAACAGCAGAAAATGCGCCTGGACAAATCCTCAAGCCACTGGAATGGAAACTGGGGCGTCCTCTGTATGTGGAAGCAATCCAGGTCCAAACACGATAGGGTCAGCTCACCACGACAACCATGAGTATTAGCATGAATAGAGTAAAGAAATGGAAACTCCCATCGTGAAATAAGTAAAAACTCAAATGGTTTAATGAAGCTAAAAACTTGCTTACAGGCAAAAACGGGTAAAAACGCCAAACACAGACACTTCCCGTGGGACAGACGGGGTAGCACGTCACTTCATCAGACTTCATCAGTTTCCATTCCAGTGGCTTGAGGATTTGTCCAGGCGCATTTTCTGCTGTTGGGAGGTAAGCGCTCTGTGAGCTCAATTCCTGTGAAGATCCATCCAGATTGTTGCATTATCATCCATGGACAGGAGCTTTTGAACCAGTTTTTGCACTTACCTTATCTTTGGACTTTATTTTGTTTCACCTTAGAACATTTACACTTTTCACTTTTTAGTGTCTGGGTGTTATTTGCATAACTCCACATTATAGATTGTAATTGTATCAGTATTTACTGTCCTACTGTTTACTTTTAGTGTTTCAATTTGCGCTCATCACTTTCATTTCTATACCTTTGTTTTGTTGTTAGCACATACTAGATTTGAGCAGCAATTTGTTTTTTACACCAGTCATTTATTTAATTCACTGTTGGCTAGCGCTTTAGTTTATCTTTTACTTTACATACTTTACTTGTTTGCCCCAGGGATACAAACACAGCAAGAATAAAGCTCTTCAAAGTGAAGAAATTGCTTCCAAATGTGTTGCTATGCCATATGAAGATTTACTCTCACGTCCTATTGACACTTGACAGTGACAGCCGTAAAATTTTAGATTTCCTATCAGTTTTTGTCCCAGTAACATGGATCACCAGGACAAATGTTATAACTCAAAAACTCTTGTGCTATCCAGGTAATTCTGAGGCCACAAGTGTACTACTACAAAAAATTGTCAGCAGCCAGCTAGCACTGACATGTGTTCCCACATCCAACTAAGGTTTTAATTATTAACCACTTAGTGACTGCCCACCCACATTGTATTACGGATGAGCAGCTGCTCTAGGCAAAGCCACGTTCTGGTATGTCACTTCCTACTGCTTAATTAAGGGTGAGTGCATGCTCACATGCCCTTTAAGGGGTTGCAACCAGGTTTCTCTGGTGCCTATTCACTTCCTGTGCTAGCACAATGATGCCATTGGCTCTGCCCTTACACAGTATATTACAATACTTCAGAGGATCCTCTTGGTCTTTGCTGGGGGGTCAGTCTGTGCTGGGGAGTAGTTTCGGTAATGAGGGGGTTTCTTCTTGTGGGAGGGGGGGTTGTACTGAGGGGTCTGTGTTGGAGGGGAGTCTGTACTGAGGGGGTAGGCTGGGAGGAGTGATTTTGGTATTTTGGAGAAGATTTGTACCGTGGGAGGCATGGGCTAACAAAATAAATCATCTTCCTTAAAGTGAAGTTTCAGGGCAAAGTGTAGAATGCTGCAGACGCAGAAAATAGATCCCATTGTTGGCTCTAAAAACTACACTTTAAGGAAGAGGGTTTATTATTATTTTTTTTAGGAGATAATCTAATACATTTAGCAGTGAAACCAATGAGGAAGTAAAGGTCTGAAAATTTGTATGCTGCAGGCATGCACTCCAAGAGGAAACCTGAGCACATCCTAGATCTCTTACTCCCTCCTCTGCTGGGGATCTTCTTGTTTCAATATTTTTATTAAGGCATTTTCAATCTTTACACAACAAAATGCAACGAATAAAATCGTATAAGTAAGCCATATTATCAAGAGCAGTATAAAACATACACAGAATGTACCCTCAACTATAATGTATATGGTGGTAGTCTACGTATACAATGTAGAATTCTCAGTAGATTTCACCATTCGTCACACACAGTAGTATGCCAATCAATCAGAAGTCAGATAACAAAACTCATGTCAAGGCCAACGAAATCCAAGGCAGCCATTGAACATTTAAATGCGTGGAAAAAACAGAACAGTATTATCATCGATAAAAATGAATAATATAAAACGAATTTCAGAGGCCCAACACCATTCCCAATATATAGGATATCAGGCTTGGTATTGGGACCGCGTGTCAAAGATACAGGTATCTCAAACCTTTTGCTATAAGTTAAGCAAGGAAAATAAACGTAGTAAATCAAAAGAAGAGAGAAAAAAAAAAAAAAAAAAACATAAATGGTATGAGGGGGGAAGTGTCTCCGTGCCAGCCAATGAAACATCTGATATCTAGATCAGAAGAGACCTAGGATCATATGATAAGTAGTTGATCCATGGATCCCAGACAGCTTTGAAGAAATCTAGTTTGTCATGAAGGATAGCAGTCATATGTTCGTTGAGCATGATCCAGGAGAGTTTGTTTTTAAGGTGGTCGAATGGGAGCATGGCCGACCTCCACGATTTTGCTATAACCATTCTAGCTGAAATAAATATAAATCTTATAAGGCATTTTTGAGGTCTAGAGGCGCTTTTCACATCACACCCCAGCAGCGATAGTTTCGGAGATTTAATTAAATTAATTTGAGTAAGAGTATATATAAAATTATAAACTCTGATCCAATAGCGCCTCACTCTGGGGCATTTCCACCATATGTGGTACATTGTTCCCTCAAGTCCACACCCATGGAAGCAAAGAGGAGAAGCATCAGGTACAAAGGAAGCCAGTCTAAAGGGAACCATGTACCACCTCAAGAGTATTTTGTAATTTGCTTCGATTATTGAAGTGTTCATAAGCGAACGTGATGCCCCCTGAGCCAATTTGAACCAGTCCGAAAGCTCAATAGTTTCCTGGATATCCTCATCCCATTTTACCATATATTTCAATCTAACTGAAGAAGCTGTCAAAATAGAGTAAATATTTGAAATAAGACCTTGCATACTGTCCAATTTACGACATAAACATTCCATTTTTGACAGTGACGTTAAATTGGAATCACATGGCAAGTTGTCCAAAAAACGTTTTATTAGATCATAATTACATTTTTCAGAAACCGGTATATGAAAACGTTCCTTCAGGATATTATAACGTAGCATTCCACCAGTATCACAGACGTCTGCAATGCGTATCAGACCTTTATTCTTCCACCATTCAAAATTATTGGGAACAAGCCCCGGGGCAAATTTTCTATTCCCAAAAATAGGCGCCATCGGGAGTGAAGAGATCTAAATTTATATGTTCTGGACAATCTATCCCAGATATTAAGAGATAGCGATAAAGTTGGGCATAATATCGGCGGCCTATCACCAGGTGGCAACCAAAGCATGTGTGATAAAGACATACCTCTACATGCGTGGCTTTCCAATTCCATCCAGATAGGACCGGGGCGTGAAGAGTGTGATCTAGTCAATTGCGCCAGTATTGCAGCATAGTAATATTTGATGAAATCTGCCGGGGATCTTCAAGCAAACCAGGGGGACCCCACGGAGGAAATAGGAGGAGGAATGCGGAGTGCTGAATGGTTTTCCCCTTGAGGGATACAAGCGTTTAATGACCCATTGGCTGACATAGAGTCATTGAATTCTGGTGAGTTTCCTGATGAGAAGGTGGTGAAACACGGGTGGTGTGATATATTGGAAGGAACACCTATCACTGTTGAGGATACTTCTTGCACAAGTACTGTATAAGAGGCACGTTGTTTTAAGCACTGGATACCTTTGGTCTTTACAACATTATTTAAAGTAGCCCATTATTTTTATTACAGCACTTTAATGTGTTGAAGCACATTTTCTGCTGATGCACATTGATTCATGCTCATTTTGTTTTTGTATTCAGTAAGATTTTTTGGTGCATAGGGCTGTGTAAAAATACTAGAATTGGTGTTAATGCACAGCAGCTGAGCTACTTAATAATAGTTCCTGGTGCCGATGCATTTGAGTTACATAGCTGGTATATGATTCACCTTAATTACACAAAACATCTGCAAGTTATATCACATTTTAGGGTTAGAACCTATTGTGGAAAATTGTTTTCCTCATATCCTTTCCTGGTCACACGTGGTCATTGGGAAAGGAAGTTAGAGACATTTTCCAATCCTAGGACACAGATTACCATAAAAAACCTGTTAGGGAATTTAACCTTCCCTCACTCTCCAAAATCTCCAGCTTGTTCACATAGCAGGAGTTTTTTTTATGTTTTCCAGGAACATGGGCAGGCAGTTCTGACCCCTGCAAAAACCTGTATTTAAAATGTGTACTGACCCGAATGGTTCGAGACTGATTGGGAGATTGTCACAGCATGATGGCCAGAAGGCTATCTATAATATTAATTTCATGGCTGCCTATTGCTCTCAATGAATTCTGCTAGAAGGAGAGCAGTAAATTTGCAGGCGGAATGCTACCTATGAAAAGACACCGCATTGGAGGTGGAAACTTATCCAATGCAGAGTGAACAAGGCCTTTTTAAGATTTTGCCGAATATCCAGTTTCCATCTGACAATACTGTGTTGCCAATATTGGAAATACATATGTGTTTTCATAGATCTTCCATTTAATATTTACCCTTTTGTGTTCCATTCACAATGTAATTACCTGAAATGTCAACATGTTGACACAGGACTCTAGTCAGATACGGTCCCACACTGTTTGATAGACTGATCTTCCGTGAACATTCTTGATGTTCCATAAAACTCATTAATATTAGTTGCTGTCAGACCACGCAGCACAAAGTGAAGTGCGGCCTGAGTGATCGCTGACAGATGAGTTTTCCTGTCAGCTGTGAAAAGCTGAAAGCTACTTTGACCTTCAGTTCTTTCATAATGCTTTCCTATCAGGAACACTTTGAGGGATATGAGACATATGTTTCCCATTGTCATTGGCACCGCAGTATATAATAATCCTATAAGGAAATCAAAGCTTATCCATAATGGATACAGTTTTGTACTAAACTGAGATTTGCATCAGTCAGCCTGACACTGATGTATTCACAACTAATGAATATAACAGCAGAAAGGAAGTAGTTAACCTAAGTTTTGCAAAGTAAAGTAATCAGATACTCAACATTTAAAGATGCACAGGCACATACTACACATTAATCAGATAAATAAAATATTAAAATGCATTGTTTTTTAAGAAAATTGTAATTATGTGAAATACTTTTTGCCTGGCTATCACTGGCTTCAATACTTTTAGCTAGATTCAGTAAGAGTTAGGTCGGCGTATCAGTAAATACGCCGACCTAACTCGGAATCTGCGCCGACCTAAGTTTAAGTGTATTCTCAAACAGAGATACACTTAAACCTATCTAAGATACGACGGCTTGCGCCGTCCTATCTTAGGGTGCAATATTTAGGCTGGCCGCTAGGTGGCGCTTCCATTGCGGTCGGCGTAGAATATGTAAATCACTGGATACGCCTATTCACGAACGTACGCCCGGCCGACGCAGTACAGATACGCCGTTTACGTAACGCTTTATCAGGCCTAAAGTTATTCCATCAAATAGTTGGAATAGTAATGTTAAAGTATGGCTGCCGTTCCCGCTTCGAAATTCTAAAATTTTACGTCGTTTGCATAAGTCGTCCGTGAATAGGGATTTACGTCATTTACGTCCACGTCGAAATCAATAGGACCGTGCGGCGTACTTAGCCGCAATGCACACTGGGAAATGTAGGCGGACGGCGCATGCGCCGTTCCAAAAAAACTTCAATCACGTCAGGTCAAAGCATATTATCATAAAACACGCCCCCTCAGCCTATTTTGAATTAGGCGCGCTTGCGCCCGCCGCATTTACGCTACGCCGCCGTAAGTTAGGAGGCAAGTACTTTGAGAATACAGTACGTGCCTCTCTGACTTAAGGTGGCGTAGCGTAAATACGATACGCTACGCCGCCTTAAAGTTGCGCGGGGCTACCTGAATCTAGCTATTTGAGTCACTGACTTAAAACAAGTCATTTGATCTTGATAATCAGAGTAAAATCAGAATTCTTGATTGTAGTTCTTACCCCTGAAGGAGTCAGTTGATGTGTTGGGCCCAGGGATGGACTGGCCATTGGGACTACAGGGAGTTTCCCGGTGGGCCGATGGCTCAGTGGGCCGGCTTCAGTGACAGCAGACCACCGCCCCCCTCAGCTCCTCTGTCTCTCCCTCCCCGCAGCGCTCACCTGGGGGGAACAAAGAAGAAGAGGGAGGACCAGAGGAGCAGGGGGGATGACAGAGGAGCATGGGGGGAGGGGACAGACAGCTGACTCAACAGCTATGGCCTGGGAGTTTCTCACGTCTGCCTAATCTTGTCCCATAAGGGGGGGGCACCAAACTGATTCTTTGCCCGGGTGAAATAATGTCTAGATTCCCCACTGGTACTGCCTATAAGAGTACCAGTACCAGCCGTTCTACTCTAATAAAGTAGAACGGCTAGTGGCTAGTGAAGGGGGAGAGGGGGCTTGGGTGGCCGGGGGGGTGCGGGAGTTGTCCGGCCACCATGGGAGAGACCTGCCAAAGTGGGCCAGTCTGGATAAAGTCCAGGGCCAAATTTTTGTCCCAGTCCAGCCCTGGTTGGGCCCCCTGTTCCCGTGCCCATGACTGGCTGGGAGGGGACTTTTTATTGCAGGTGTATATGCACTAAAGTGTTTGACAGTGCAAGGCCCTGCCATTATATGAATTTTGAAAAGACACAGGATTCTCAAAGTTGAGAGGCTCCAGCGTGTTTATTGTAAGTGGAAAAAACTCTGTAGATTTTCCCTTGGTTTTTTAATCCTGGATCGGGGGCCTGCATTTTTAAGGTTCTAAAGTGCTTTGGGTAGGAAGGAGCCATCAGTACTATGTCAGGGCTTTACTAGTTGCCCACAGCCCATGTGAGTGCACAGGTGGGCAGGATCGTTATTAGACAGAGCTAAGCATATCTTGCAATTTCTGCCATTCAGACACACAGTCAGTGTGTGGAGCAATGGGTTAAAAGAGCGACTTTTCCTAAACTCTATACCAGGGCAATCCTAACTAAAAAGAATTTTGCCACTTTAACAGCTCTGTGATATGCTCTCTTCTACTAGGCAGCATGTTGGGGCTCAACTGTTAGCCAGATTTCTCAGGATAATGTCCCTTTAAGCACTGATGATGACACTGGCTCTGTGATACTCACGGGCAACACTGTCCCTCCTTTGTCAAAGTGTAATGTGGATTTGGGAAGCAACCTCTTACCAACTTCTTATGTTAGCAGGTGGCCTCCCTCTGTATACTATGTCTGCAGCATCCCTTCCCCTTGATAAGGCAACAAGCTTTATCAGCATCTGTTTTACACTTTGATGTTCCAGAATGTCTGTCGCTATGCCTCTCCCTCCCAGGTACAGTGGTGAGTGTTCTGTTAGCCTCTGATGTACACTCAGTCCACTCAGAGCAGCCTCCACACTTCTCATCAGCCTGGGGAAACAACAGGGAACAATCTTTCCCCTTTTTTTTCACCAATAAAAAAAAGGATTTTATATACAGAATTATTGGCTTACTGAAAAGTATGTCCATAAACAGTATAGTATGCACTCAATACTTTGACAGGGCTCCTTTTTCATGAATTACTGCATCAATTAAGGCGCTCAGCCTGTGGCACTGCTGAGGTGTTATGAAAGCACAGGTTGTTTTGATAGTGGCCTTTAGCTTGCCTGCATTGTTGGGTCTGGTGTATCTCATCTTCTTCTTGACAATACCCCACAAATTCTCTATTGGGTTTAGGTTAGACAAGTTTGCAGGCCAATCAAGCACAGTGATACCATGATCATTAAACCAGGTATTGGTACTTTTGTCAGTGTGGGCGGGAGCCAAGTCCTGCTGGAAAATATCAGTATCCCCATAAAGCTACAAATACAGATGGTGCAGAGCTCAAATTAAAATAATATGTAAATGAAAAGTCCATAAAAGTGTGGAACACCTCCAGTGAGTGCCAATGTTGACAGACAGATGACTGTGTAAGTAATCTTTACACGTGCTTAACACAACTCCACCACCACAAATAATGTCCTCTCACCTCACCAACTGGACCCTTTGGTTATAGAGGGTCATATATGCTTTGTATATGGATATCAGCGGATCCAGGAGTAGTTAGATGCCACAGAGAGAACAGGGACCGCTGAAGAAGTCCCCGCCCATAGAGGACGTAACGCGTACAGAAGGAGCATCGTGACGTCACCCGCGGCTATCACATTGTTTACCATACATGCTGTACACATCGGCACCGATCGTGGTGCTTTCATTGTGAATTTTTTACCTTATTTTAATTACGATTAAATCATCTGTCCAAACGGAGAGCACTATGTTTTGCATCTTGTTTGTTACATGACCTGGGATTGCTATTCGTTCTCTCTGTGGCATCTAACTACTCCTGGATCCGCTGATATCCATATACAAAGCGCATATGACCCTCTATAACCAAAGGGTCCAGTTGGTGAGGTGAGAGGCCATTTTATGTGGTGGTGGAGTTGTGTTAAGCATGTGTGAAGATTACTTACACAGTCATCTGTCTGTCAACATTGGCACTCGCTGGAGGTGTTCCACACTTTTATGGACTTTTCATTTATATATTATTTTAATTTGAGCGCTGCACCATCTGTATTTGTTTCTTCATAGAGATTTTGTGATTTTTGACCCTGGTGTTCAGCTGCTATAGAAAGGGTTTATTTGTAATTTTTGCGCTGATTCAATTTCTGTTAATGTCCATAAAGCTGGTCAGCAGAGGGAAGCATTAAGTGCTCTAGAATTTCCTGGTAGAGGGCTGTGCTGACTTTGGACGTGATAAACCATTGTGGACCAACACCAGAAGATGACTTGGCTCCCCAAATCATCACTGACTGTGGAAAGTTCCCACTGGACCTCATGCAACTTGGATTCTGGGACCTTGATTTCCAAATGAAATGCAAAATTTACTTTCATCTGAAAAGAGGACTTTGGACCACTGAGCAACAGTCTAGTTATTTTTCTCCTTAGCCCAGCTAATACTCTGATGTTGTCTCTGGTTCAGTGGCTTGACACAAGGAATGAGACATTTGTATCCCGTGTCCTGGATACCTCTGTGTGTGGTGGCTCTTGAATCACTGACACCAGCCGTAGTCTACTCCTTGTGAATCTCCCCCAAATTCTTGAATAGCCTTTGCTTCACAATCCTCTCAAGGTTGTAGTTATCTCTGTTGCCTGTGCACCTTTTTCTACCACACTTTTTCCTTCCAGTCAACTATCCAATAATATGCTTGGATGCAGCACTCTGTGAACAGCCAGTTTCTTTAGCAATGACCTTTTGTGACTTACCTTCCTTGTGGATGGTGTCACTGACTGTCTTCTGGACAACTATGAAGTCAGCAGTCTTCCCCATGATTGTGTAACCTACTGAACCAGACTGAGGGACTTGATTTAATTAGCTGATTAGAGTGTAACACCATGAGTCTACAATATTAAACTTTTTCACAATATTATGATTTTCTGAGATACTGAATTTTGGGTTTTCACTAGCTGCAAGCCATAATCATCAACATTAAAAGACAGAAATGCTTGAAGCTTATCACTCTGTGTGTAATGAATCTATATTATTTAAGCGTTTCACTTTTTGAATTTAATTACTGAGATCAATTAACTTTCTGATGATATTCTCATTTTTTGAGAAGCACCTGTATATCAAACTGCGCCATCAACACAAGTCTAGTGCAACCATACATATTCAAAAACGGATCCCCAGATCAATGAAGACCCTGACAGGGTCCTTGATGATGTACCCTCTGACAAAAAGTTGGATCAAAGCAGCAAATAAAAAACAAATTTAGACATTTAGAAGAAGCTGAGAACCTTAATATATACTTGAATCATTTTTTTTAAGCCAGGTTTAGTGTCACTTTAAGGAAACCTGTACTAAGAAAGTATAGAGGCTCCACGTGTAAGAATATTAGTCCCATCGCTGTCATGCTGATCTAGTGGCTTAACTCACTGTTCTGGAACAAGTATGCAGATCAGGATTAGGATGTTCTGACTTCACTCTGACTGATTTGCATTCTTATTTTAACTTTCTCAAAAAGCCATAGAAAGCCTGACCTGTAGCATTTTTAACAAAATAACTCATCAACGACAGCCTAAATTTACTCAATACAGGTTCCTTTTTATTTTCCATACATTTATTTTTTAAACATTATAAACTAGGTGACTGCCAACGATAGGTTAAATTGCCCAGCAGCAAGAAGTTAAACTACTGATTTAGTTTGGGTCGAAGTAAAATCAATCATAGAATAAAACATCTTTCTACTGAAACTTGGATTTAAATTACCATTCTCTTAATCTTAAGCCATATAAATAGTTCAGTGGCACTAAATTCACTTGCTTTTTTGTAACAAGTTAGGATTGCTTTCCTACAGTACATGGAGCTATTATGTATTTGACAAGTCAGGGAATGGATATTTCCATTAGAACTCTGTCACCTGGGTGTTTTGCTTTGTGTCAGACTCAGTCTGCCTCGGTGAAAGAAAAAAGGGTCATCAGATAAACACAAAACATTAACTACCTTTGCCCTTTAAGAAAACAAATATAATGCAATGCACCCCCCAGGCACAGCAAGAGTTAATTTGGTTATGGAATAAGCAGGAATACTTACCTTATTCCTCTTTTGCCCCATAATGTATCACTCTTGTTTGTTTTTCTAGGCTTGTGGTATGTTTGATGCCCTAATGTACAATTCATGACTTCAGTTCTTGAATGAACAGGAAGCCGCTCAGAACAGAGAACTTCTTATTCATTCACTGTCCAGTTCAGCTGAGGTTGCAGAGAAAGAGACTGGCGAATCTATGTCCTCAGTACCTCTCAAAAGTAAGACATCACAAATCTGTTTATACCCCTGATATTTCACCAAAACACCTCAACAGGGCTGTTAAAAGATTGTAAAAAAATAATAAAAAATAAAATTGTAAAAGATAATAAAAAATAAAATAATAATAATAAAAAATGACTGACACCATCCACCGCCCTACTGACACCAACCTCTACTCTACTGACATCATCCACCGTCCTACTGATACCAACCTCTGACCTACTGACACGTCCACTGCTGTACTGACACTGTCCTCTGCCCCTTTGACAAAGTCCACTCCCTACTAGAGTTGCCACCTCATCCCTTTAAAAAGGAACACATATGAATTACACAGGTTCTGAGGTTAATTTAATGCAGGTAAGGCACCAAATGAGTCTAATTACCACCTTAATTAGCCACAGAACCTGTGTAATTAATATGTGTTCCTTTTTAAAGGGATGAGGTGGCAACCCTACTCCCTACTGACACCATCCACTGCTCTACTGACTGACTCCATCCTCTACCTTACTGACACCGTCCACTGCCCTACTGACACCAACCTCTACTCTACTGACATCATCCACCGTCCTACTGATACCAACCTCTGACCTACTGACACGTCCACTGCTGTACTGACACTGTCCTCTGCCCCTTTGACAAAGTCCACTCCCTACTGACACCATCCACTGCTCTACTGACTGACTCCATCCTCTACCTTACTGACACCGTCCACTGCCCTACTGACACCAACCTCTACTCTACTGACATCATCCACCGTCCTACTTATACAAACCTCTGACCTACTGACACGTCCACTGCTGTACTGACACTGTCCTCTGCCCCTTTGACAAAGTCCACTCCCTACTGACACCATCCACTGCTCTACTGACTGACTCCATCCTCTGCCTTACTGACACCGTCCCTTGCCCTACTGACACTGTCCACACATCATCCACTGTCCTACTGACACTGTTTACACACCTTCCTTTGCCCAACTGAAATTATCTACACACCGTCTACTGCCCTACTGACATTGTCCACTGCTCTACTAACTGACACTGTCCACTTTTAAGTTAGGCTAACTTCATATTTTTACAGTGACATTTGTTTTATTAATCTAAGTATATCTTATGGGTACAATAATGCTTTTGTTTTATTTACCAATGCCCCTTTAAGCCGCTCCAACTGTTTATGCAATTTGGCCACACCCACTGTTCAACGTAGTGCACCACACATACCATAATACTCTTTTGGGGGCCCTAAAGGTGTGCCAGGTCTTTTACAATCCTAAAGTGTATACTACAAAAAAATTGCAGTGCGTCAGCAGGTTTTTTGAGTTCAGGTTTGGCTTAAAGAAAAGGTGGCATCTCTAACTAAATTGGACTCTAATATGAAATCCTCCACCTGCATACTTTACCCTATTGCCACACATTTATTTAAATCCTGTTTTAGTTCTATATGGCCCATTATTCTCAATATCATAAATCAATCCCTTAACGCCGGTTTTGTACCAACAATCCTCAAAACCATTACCCAGTACCAAAAAAAAAAACCCCAGAATGGCTCTGGACAATTTAAACAACTTTCGCCCCCTATATCTAACTTACCCTTCCTTGCCAAGATCCTTGAGCGGGCTGTGATATCTCTGTTACATAATCACCTGACTTTAAATAATGTATTTGAACTCCTCCAATCTTTTTTTTTGCCAAATGCATAGCACAGAAACCTCCTTGGTCGAAGTCACTAACAACCTTCTGTTAGCTTCTGATTCCGGGTCACTAACTATTCTTATTCTACTGGATTTTAGTTCTGCTTCTGATACTGTATATCATCATATATATAAAATCTTTTACTTTCTCACTTTGAAACCATATTTGAAGTATCAGAATTGGTTCTGAAATTAATTAAGTCATATCTCACTGATCGCTGTCACTTTTTTTCTCCTGGTAGATTCCAGTCTGAAGCTGGTCCAGTTAAAAAACGGTGTTCCTCAGAGCTCAATCTTTGGTCCCTTACAGTGCCTTGAAAAAGTATTCATACCCCTTGACATTTTCCACATTTTCTCATGTTACAACCAAAAATTTAAATGTATTCTATATGTATTTTATTTGATAGACCAACACAAAGTGGCACATAATTGTGAAGTGGAAGGAAATGATAAAGGAAAATTTATTACCAAATACTTACCGTAATTTTCCTTTCCTGATAGGCTCCATGGCAGCATACGTGTGGGTTAGCCCCGCCTCCATAACTACCCAATAGGACCCCTCCCCTATAAATCTTAGCTGTGGGCTCTCAGCCTTGTTCCGTAACTATCCTACTCCACGCATTTTGGGAGGGACTCCTGCTGCCATGGAGCCTATCAGGAAAGGAAAATTACGGTAAGTATTTGGTAATAAATTTTCCTTTTTCCTGACTGGCTCCATGGCAGCATACGTGTGGGAAATAACTCACAAAAAGAAACCCGGGTGGGCAAAAATGCTGAGAACATAAATTTATTTAACACTGTCCACCGACAGCACTTGTAAACCAAAATTTAAGGAAGACAAAGCAGCCGGTTCAATACAGTAGTGAGAGACAAAGGTATTAATTGAAGACCACGAAGCCGCTCTGCATATAACTTCAGGTGCGACATGTCGTGAGGCTGCCCAAGAAGTCGAGATGCTCCTAGTTGAATGTGCAGTTACTGCCTCTGGAGGAGCCAGGCCCTTCTCCTTATATGCCCTCTGGATGGTCTGAACTATCCAAGTTGAGATGGATCTGATTGATGCCCGCTTCCCTCTATTCTTCCCATGGAGAAGGACGAAAAGAAAGTCTGTTTGCCTGAAAGAACTTGTCATTTCTAGATATAGATTTAATGTGCGTCCTACATCAAGGGGATGAACACTTTGATCTTCAGACAACCCAAAGGTGGGCAGGACAATTTCCTGATTTTCATAAAAAATGGATGTCGCTTTAGGATTTGAGCCCAGCATAGGAATTAATACTGCTCAGTCGGGAAAGAAGGTCAGGAATGGTTCTTTTGAACCCAGATTTCTTATGTCGGAGATCCTCTTAGCTGAAGTGACTGCAACTAAAAAGATGGTTTTGAGAGTAAGGTCTCTAGCTGAAAGAGGTTTATCCGGATTAGAGCCGATTGAGGTAAGATAGTCCAGAACAAGAGGTAGATCCCATTTGGGGAACCTCGGTTTTCTTTGGGGCCTGAGCCGAATGGCACCTTTGAAAAACTGGCGAACCAGGGAATGGTTAGCCCAAGAGATCCCTGTAAACGCAGAGATGGCTGAGACTTGCACTCGGAGAGAACTGACTGCTAAAGGTAAGACCAAGCCCGTTTGTAGGAAGCTAAGGATATCTTGAACCTCTGGAGAGCTAGGAGGGTTGGACCTCGACGACATGTGGTCTGAAAATTTTGACCAAATACGTTCATACACTCTGTTAGTACTATTTCTTCTGGCGTTAAGCAGGGTTGACATGACTTCTTCTGGACAACCTAGTGCTTTAAGCCTTCCCCTCTCAAGAACCATGCCCTGAGGTGCAGACGAGCTGGACATGGGTGCCATATTGAGCCTTGGGAGAGAAGATCTGGTTTGGGGGGGGAGAGGAATTGGGTCCCGATAGCTGAGGAGCGATAGGAGAGAGAACCAGGGCCTGTTTGGCCAAAAGGGGATCACTGCGAGGATTTCCGCATTCTCTGACTTGAGCCGGTGAAGGAACCGAAAGATCACAGGGACTGGTGGAAAGGCGTAAGCTTTTTGAAATCTCCATTGATCCGTGAGAGCGTCTATCCCATAGGCTTGGGGATCCCTGCCCCTCGCATAATACTTCATCAACTTGTGGTTGCGCGGAGACGCAAATAGATCCACTTCTGGGGATATTCCCAAGGTTAGAAGCCAATTGAACACATCTGTGTGTAGGGACCATTCGTTGTTGTCCAACTGGACTCGAGATAAGAAGTCCGCTTGAACATTCTGAATCCCCGGAATGTATACTGCCGAGATGTTGGCCAGATTCTTCTGGGCCCAGTTCATAATTGGTTCTACTTCTCGAAGTAGGGTCCAACTGCGAGTTCCACCCTGTTTGCTTATGTAGGCCACTGCAGTCGTATTGTCCAGCCTGAGCATCACTGAACATTTTGTTAATATATGGCTGAAGGACAGGAGTGCTTGAAAGGCGGCTCGTAGTTCCAATATGTTGGAAACAATTCCGTGAGAGGGTGTGCTCCATCTGCCTTGAGCTATCTCTGAAAGGCAATGGGCGCCCCAGCCCAGATTGCTGGCATCTGGTGTTATTGTAACCCAAGTGATAGGACGAATTGAATGGCAGTTGCGGAGATTCTTCCCCTGAAGCCACCATAGAAGAGATCCTCTCATAGATTGAGTGATCGTGATGCGCTGACTCTTCCTGGAGGAGACCCATTGTTGGAGAAATCCTTTCTGGAATGGACGAGTATGCCACTGGGCCCATTTCACCATTGGAATTGTGGCTGACATGGTACCGATTAACTTCAGACAATGAAGGGCAGATAGCTGAGGAGCAGCGAATGCTTTGCGGATCCTGCCTCTGATCGTGGTAACTTTTTCCTCCGGTAATGAGATGGTGCCTATTGATGTGTTGAAGAGGGCACCCAAAAACACTAGGGTCTGTGATGGGACTAGATGACTTTTCTCCACATTTATTAGCCATCCGAACTCTTGCAGAGTGGTAATTACTAGATCTCTCTGTTCTATCAGTTGATTTCTGTCTTGGGCTAGTAGCAATAGATCGTCTAAATAATGATGAAGACAAACTCCTTTCACCCGCAGAAGGGCTACGACAGCTAGCAGGACCTTGGAGAACACCCGGGGTGAGGTCGTGAGGCCAAAGGGTAGGCAGGTGAACTGTAGGTGCTGGTCGCCCACCGAGAAGCGGAGGTATTTTTGAAAACCTATTGCCACCGGAACATGAAAATAAGCGTCTTTCAAATCTATTGACACTAACCAATCCCCTGGATGGACCGACTGTTGGATGGTTAACAGAGATTCCATCTTGAATTTTTCTTTCCGAATAAACCGGTTGAGATGAGTTAGGTCTATTACTGGTCTCCAAGTACCGTTCTTTTTCTGCACTAGAAATAAAGGGGAATACATGCCTTCGCCTCGTTCTGTTCTTGGTACACAGACAGCTGCGCCTTGAATTAATAAAGAGTTCACGTAGGCCAAAAGGATTTGTTTTTTCTCTTCTGTGCCTGGAAGGTTCGTGGGAACAAACCTGAGCCTGGGGACGCTGTTGAAGATCCAAGTGTGGCCCGACGAGACCGTCTTGATGGTCCAGAAGTCCTGAATAGAGGCCGCCCAAACATGCCGAAAGTGGGAAAGGCGAGCCCCCACCTGAAATGCTTGGGCGGGCCCAACCTCAAAAAGACTTTGTAGATTCCTGGCTGTTAGAAGTAGTGCCTTTAGTTTGCTTCTTAAAGGGAGGTTGTCTGGACCTCCATGGTCTAGAGAATTCACGACCGGGTCTATAGTTGCGTGCATCCCTCCAGCGATCTGTATTCTGTGGTCTGAAGAAGGTGCGTTTTTGATTCTGTAAACGCCTGTCTTGAGGGAGAAACCCCGACTTACCTCCCGTGGCCCGAGAGATGGCACTATCGAGTTTATTGCCAAAGAGGGACCCGCCCTCAAAGGGAATACGGCACCAAGCCTGCTTTGAGGCTGCATCCGCAGACCATGGACGGAGCCACAAAGCACGGCAGGCAGTGACTGCCGACAACATCACCCTGGCCACTAGGCGAGTAATATCAATAGAGGCCTCCCCCAAGAAAGCGGACGCTAGCCTAATTTCCTGGATAGGAGAATTCTTAGCTGTGTCCTCAGAAATGCTTCTCAAGGAATCATTAACACTGTCAGACCAGGCTTCTAAGGCTTTTGAGGCAGCTGCTATAGCCAGAATGGGTTTACAAGCGGACCCTGCTGTCAAGTAGATTCTCTTTAGGTCCGAATCGATCCGTCTTTCCAAAGGATCTTTAAAAGAAACTGTATCTTCCAAGGGAAGGGTCACATACTTCACCAAACGCATCAACGCTGCGTCCACTGACGGGGCAGCTTCAAGATGGGTCACGTCTTCTTGTCTGAAGGGATATAATTTTGTTATCTTCGACTGCATAGAGCCTTTTTTATCAGGTTTACTCCACTCGTTGGAAATAATGGCGCCTATCTCCGTAATAAACGGGAAATAATGTCGCTCCTTGTTGAGCTGTTTAAAGAGTTTTCTCTGTTTAGGGGGGGAAGTAGCTGGATCCTCCAAATTCAGGGTTTCCTTAATAGCTTTCACTAAGGCAGGGACTAAGGCATAATCAAAGCCTATTACTGTATCCTCCAATTCTGAACCACTTTCTGAAGGAGAAGCAGCCGACTGGCTGGCCAGAGTGGCTGCGAAGACCTCATGTAAATGTCCCTGATCCAATAAGGGAATCATTGGGTCTATAGGAGAGTCCTGCTGTATTATAGTATCTCTCTCCTGCAGGGATTTATCCACGACCCTTTTGACAAGAGCTTCCAGGTGTTTATCTACACCTCCCCTTTCATTGGCTACTTTAGAGAAACAATGATCACAAAGGGATTTGTTAATAGATAACGAAGCCTTGCACCCCCAGCAAGAATTTTCCAATCTTTCATCATGGGGGGAGAGATGAGGAGTACTTCTACTAGCATGACCAGTTCTGGATGAACTATGGTGTCTGGAGGACGAGTGCCGGTGATGTGACCTAGAAGACCTGCTGTGACCGTGGGACTCATTATGCTGCTGGTCAGACCTAGAAGGGCTGAGATAAAGAGAAGAAGAAACACAAATAGTCACACTATGTCCCTATACTCCACTCTCTTCCCCCCCAGCAGGTGCAGAAAACATAGTTTTCCCCTTAGCCATACCTGTTGAGGGAGGGCTGGCCACTGAGAGGCAAAGAGATGTCCATGTAGCCTTGGATAGACACTGTAACAGGAAAGTGACAAGCTGTCAAGTAGGAACATGAGGAAGGTTTTTAGCCCAAAACCGCACCAGAACACTTACCTAGATGTGGACAGGACAGTACACCGGGAACCGCCATACGAACGCACGCCCCCGGTGTACACATGTCTCTCGCTCTGTTTTAAAGGCTGGGCGTATGACGCCATGGCCGCGTCAGCCGTAACCAGTGCGCATGCGCGAGTCGAGTCTCGCGCATGCGCTAGCCAGGCCTCGCTCGCGTGTGAGCCAGGCCTCGCTTTCAGTCCTGGTCTGTCTGTGTAGAACGCAGACAGAACCCGTAAGTCAGAGGGAGCGGCGGCTGGAACGCAAGGGAACCAGACGCGCACAGGGCAAGTAAGACTTAACAAACAAGGAAAAAACAAACCACAAACATAAACACTGCTGCCATGAAAAAAAAAGAGAAACGATACTGCTCACCACCATGATCCGTTCGGCCAGGGACACACACCGGTCTTTAGATAAAAGAAGGCTACCTGCACCGCTAGGCATACCAATCTTGCGCAATAGACTCCATAACTTCAGCGCTATTCCATGCATTTCATACCCTGCTTAACAGACAAGGCTTATTGGAGAATTCATTGGCCGAGCTTGATCAAGGGATGAGTTGTGTATATGTTATATATATATTTTTTTTTTTTTTTTGGGTAGAAGAACCAAACACATGGTCCTACGGAGGAGGACAAAAAAGGAACAAGGCTGAGAGCCCACAGCTAAGATTTATAGGGGAGGGGTCCTATTGGGTAGTTATGGAGGCGGGGCTAACCCACACGTATGCTGCCATGGAGCCAGTCAGGAAAAATGGTTTTCAACATTGTTTACAAATAAATTTGCCTTAAGTGTGGCATGCATTTGTATTCATCCCCCTTTTCTCTTATATCCCTAACTAAACTCTAGCGGAACCAATTGCCTTCAGAAGTCACCCAATTAGTAAATAGAGTGCACCTGTGTGCAATTTAATCTCAGTATAAATATAACTGTTCTGTGAAGCCCTTAGAGGTTTGTTAGAGAACCTTGATAAACAAACAGCCTTATGCAGGCAAGGCTTCACAGAACAGTTATATTTATAGATAGGTCTAGGATAAAGTTGTGGAGAAGTTTAAAGCAGTGTTAGGTTACTAAAAAATATCCCAAGCTTTGAACATGTCACGGAGCACTGTTCAATCCACCATCTGAAAATGGAAAGAGTATGGCACAACTGCAAACCTACCAAGACATAGCTGTCCGCCTAAACTGACAGGCCGGGCAAGGAGAGCATTAATCAGAGAAGTGGCCAAGAGGCCCATGGTAACTCTGGAGGAACTGCAGAAATCCATAGCTCAGGTGGGAGAATCTGTCCACAGGACAACTATTAATCATGCACCCCACAAATCTGGCCTTTATGGAAGAGTGGCAAGAAAAAAGACAACATTGAAAGAACACCAAAAAAAGTCTCTTTTGCAGTTTGCGAGAAGCCATATGGGGACACAGCAAACATGTGGAAGAAGGTGCTCTGGTTAGATGAGACCAAAATTGAACTTGTTGGCCTAAAGCCAAAACACTATGTGTGGCGGTAAACTAACACTGCACATCACCCTGAACACATCATCCCAACCGTGAAACATGGTGGTGGCAACATCATGTTGTGGGAATGCTTTTCTTCAGTATGAACAAGGAAGCTGGTCAGAGTTGATGGGAAGATGGATGGAGCCAAATACAGGGCAATCTTAGGAGAAAACCTGTTAGAGTCTGCAAAAGACTTGAGTTTGGGGTGGAGGTTCACCTTCCAGCAGGACAACGACCCTAAACATACAGCCAGAGCTACAATGGAATGGTTTAGATCAAAGCATATTCATGTGTTAGAATGGCCCAGTCAAAGTCCAGACCTAAATCCAATTAAGAATCTGTGGCAAGACTTGAAAATTCCTCATCACAGATGCTCTCCATCCAATCTGACAGAGCTTGAGCTATTTTGCAATGAAGAATAGGCAAAAATGTCACTCTAGATGTGCAAAGAGAGACATCCCCAAAAAGACTTGCAGCTGTAATTGCAGCAAAAGGTGGTTCTAGAAAGTATTGAATACAAATGCACGCCACACTTTTCACATATTTATTTGCAAAAGACGTTGAAAACTATTTGTCATTTTCCTTCCACTATACAATTATGTGCCATATAAAATCCAAATAAAATACATTTATGTTTTTGGTCGTAAAATGACAAAATGTGGAAAATTTCAAGAGGTATGAATACTTTTTCAAGGCACTGTACTTTTTAGCATGTACTTGTTTCCACTTAGCCAGCTGCTTAGATCACACAGGCTCAATTATCACTTCTACTGTATGCTGATGACACTCAGATATACATCCACACTACAGATTCTATGTTTGCTTCTTCTTTCCTATCAAACTGTATTTGTGATATAAAAACTTGGATGGCCCATAATTTCCTTCAATTAAACTGTGACAAGACTGAAGTCATGCTTATTGGCACCCCTAGCAATTTACGTAAGGCCAGTCCTAAAAGCTTATCTATAGATGGCACTGTACTTGAGCTTCAGTCTAAATTAAAAAATCTAGGGGTAATATTTGATGCAAGTTTAACCTTTGAGCCACGTGTACAAAATGTTGTCAGAACATCTTTTTACTACTTGAGAAACATTGCTTGGTTGTGTCCTATGCCATCATACTGTACACTGTAGCTGAAAAACTGATCCATACATTTGTGTTCTCCCAACTTGACTACTGCAATGCTCTACTCGCTGGTGTACCTAAATCCACTATAAATCGACTTCAATATGTTCAAAATTCTGCAGCCAGAATCCTGACTAGGTCTGGTACAAATGATAATATTACCCCTATCTTGGAGTCCTTGCCCTGGCTCTACCTGTCAGGTTTCGTATAGACTTTAAGATCCTCTTGTTCACCTACAAGGCACTTCATGGCTTGGCACCCTTGTATCTCTCTGAACTTTTTTCAAATTACTCCCCCTCCTCCTCGTAACCTCTGCTCCTCAAATTCTGTTTTACTGTGTGTCCACCCTTCTCACCTACACTCAATGGGGAACATAGCCTTTACCTGCTATGCTCAAAAACTCTGTAATTCGCTTAATAAGAAAATCAGAGAGTCTTCTTCTCTAAACAAATTCAAATCAAATCTAAAAACGTTTTTTCTTTAGACAAGCTTTCACTTAATTGTCCCTTTTTCCCTTATGTTATCCTGTGTTTTTTTTGTGTTTTTCTTGTAAAGCGCTTTAAGAAGCCACCTTTAACCACTTCATTACTGGGCACTTAAACCCCCTTCCTGCCCAGACCAATTTTCAGCTTTCAGCGCTGTCGCATTTTGAATGACAATTGTGCAGTCATACAACACTGTACCCAAATTATATTTTTATCATTTTCTCCCACAAATATAGCTTTCTTTTGGTGGTATTTGATAATCTCTGCGATTTTTATTTTTTGCGCTATAAACAAAAAAAGACAAAAAAAAAAAACACCATATGTTTTACTTTTTGTTATAATAATATCCCTTTTTTTTTTTACTTTTCCTCAGTTTAGGCCGATACGTATTCTTTTACATATTTTTGTTAAAAAAATCGCAATAAGCGTATATTGATTGGTTTGCGCAAAAGTTATAGCGCCTACAAAATAGGGGATAGATTTATGAATTTTTTTTATTTTTTTTATTTTTTACTAGTAATGGTGGCTGTAACGGTCAGGGGTTAACGCCGTTTACGATATTCCATTCCACCAACCCAGGACAGCTTATCGACACTCCACAATCCGGCAGACGAACATGGCCCATACAGATTCCCCAGAAACGAGACACACATCTCTGTTCTCTGGTTCAACAGGAATAGCCTTTAATGGGAAACTCAGGCTTCTTATATACAGTTTAGGAACCACAATGAAAAATGACTTAACTCCACCCACAACATGACACCAGGAGCTCAATACACATCTTTTAGGAGACAGACATTATGTCTCCGAGATTATCTACATGAGCTAATTACTAATCATTTACTCAGACAAGGTGACTCCGAGATAAGCTCTTCTCACCTGTTATTCGATACACATTTATCATCAATAGAAATTCACACAATACAGTGTCAATTAGCATCACACAATGAAAGGTTCTTGAGAGCCAGACTAAGGTTCATTTACATCACAGTAGCAGACGACATTAAACACCTTAACAGTCTGTGTTCCCACATTGAATGAATTACTCTTTCTATTGACCGGTTGGGTTTAGAATCAACAACCTGTAATATTTCAAGATATCCTGGAATACATTGTGAATTATCAATTCTGTCCCATCTCATGTAATCCAAGATATAATTTCTCAGTCATCCTATGCCCCTAGTGGACATAGGATGACTTTAGACACAAGAGTCATCAGTGAAGCTGAAACAGGAGTACCCCACACCCTGCAAGAGCCTCTGGGTCCCACGGGCCCTCCCGTTACAGCGGCAATCTGCAATTTTTTTTGTCAGGCCTGCGATATTGCGGCAGACATATCAGACACTTTTGACACTATTTTGGGACCATTCACATTTATACAGCGATCAGTGCTATAAAAATGCATTGATTAATGTATAAATGTGACTGGCAGGGAATGGGTTAACACTAGGGGGTGAAGAAGGGGTTAAATGTATTCCCTGAGTGTGATTCTTACTGTGTGTGGAGAGAACTGACTGGGGGAGGTGACCGATGCTGTATCCCTATGTACAAGGGACACAGCATCGATCTCCTCTCTCCCTGACAGGACGTGGAGCTCTGTGTTTACACACAGAACTCCACGTCCATGCTGTCACTGCCGATCGCGGGTACCTGGTGGACATCGCGGCTGACAGGCATGCGCATCGGCATCTCAGCGATGCGCGGGGCACAGTTTTTCCTCGCAGCGGTGCATGCGGGGAATGCAAATAAAAGGACGTCCACCTGGCAGTGGACGTCTTTCGTCTACGGCCCCATACACACGATAGAATCCATCCGCAGATAAATCCCAGCAAATGGGTTTCTGCGGATAGATCCTATGGTGTGTACACGCCAGCGGATCTGTTTCCGCGGAGAAATCTCCTCTGGGATGGATTCCAGCAGATCGGATATTTGCTGACATGCACAACAAATCCATCTGCTGGAATCCATTCCAACGTATGGATCCGCTCGTCTGTACAGACTCACCGGATCCATCCGTCCAAAGGGATTCCCCGCACGCGTCGTAATGATTTGACGCATGCGTGGAATTCCTTATATGACAGCGTCGCGCCCGTCGCCGCGTCATAATCGCGGCGACGGCGCGACACATCATCGCCAGAGGATTTCCACGCGGATTTCAATGCGATGGTGTGTACACTCCATCGCATCGAAATCTGAGGAAATCTTTGAGAGGATTTATCCGTGGAAACGGTCCGCTGGACCGTATCCGCGGATAAATCCTCTCGTGTGTATGGGGCCTTAAGCGCGGGTCTCAAGTGGTTAAAGGTGCTATATAAAATAAAGTTTATTATTATTATTATTATTATTATTATTATTATTATTATTAAAAAGAAAATGAACTGTAAAATATTAAACACCTTTTGTTTTAAGCACCTGGAATATATTTTGTTGATTTTAACCTGAAAACCTCAGTTAGGCTTTGACAAAAGCAGAGCACCCTTATAACACTGTATGGTATGGACCTGAAAACATACTACTTATAGGCCCGGATTCACAAGGCACTTACGCCGACGTATCTTGAGATACACCCGCGTAAGTCTATCTATGTGCCGTTGTATCTATGCGCCGTGCCTACAATCTGAGATACGCCTGAAAATAGGCTGCATACGACCGACGTAACTTTCCTACGCCGGCGTATCGTGGGCGCATATTTACGCTGGTCGCAAGGGGCGCTCCCATTGATTTTCTATGCACATATGCAAATGAGGGAGATACGCCGATTCACTAACTTACTTGCGCCCGGCGCATAATATACGCGGTTTGCGTAAGGCGTACGTCCGGCGTAAAGTTATTCCACATATAGGAGGCACAACTCATGCAAAGGTATGGACCAGGGAACAGAGCCGTCGTATTTTCCGTTGTTTACGTAGTACGTGAATAGGGCTGGGCGTAGGTTACGTTCACATCGTAGGCAGTGATCCGGCGTATCTTAGGGTGTAGTTCCGACGTGATTCTGTGCATGCGCACTGGGTTGCGTCCACGGGACGGCGCATGAGCCGTACGTTATTCGTATCTTTATGACGCTCAGTCCATCATTTACATGGGGTCACGCCTCATTAGCATGGCTCACGCCCACTTCCACCTACGCTGGCTTACGCCGAGGAAACCCAGCGTAGATTTTGGGGCGAGTGCTTTGTGAATCCAGTGCTTGCATCTGTGCGCTGCGTCGGCGTAGCATATATTAGATACACTACACCCGCATAAATATGCTCCGATGTATGTGAATCCGGGCCATAGTATGTATTTTTATGTGCTTTATTTTTTCACTACACTTTAGGTGAGGAGGTTGCATTCAGTGATTCCACAGAGATAATCAGCTTGGTCATGAAGCACAGGGAGTGTTCCTTGCCTTTGCATGCACAGCTATTTATCTCAGTTAGCAACTGATTAAAAAACACTCTGTTTCTGCCTGCACAGTGTACAGCTTTTCCTCACAGTTGCTTTTTATCAGTTGCCTAACAATGTTAATGAACTGTCAGCAAGTCTGCGAATAACCTATAATAGAACCGGCAATCATTATTTTGTCTTTTCATAAAGCAGCCCCAGCATCTCAGAGATTTGTTTATCTGCATTACTTAATATTTCTCAGTTTGAGATAATCTGAATTGTAAATCTCTCATAATTCAAAACTGCATACAAACAAGCCCTATCTATAAACACTATCCGCTTAACACTGTCTTAAGCAGGCACTAACACTTTTTGAATGCTAGGAACACCATGCAAGACTGCATTTCCTGTCATTTGCGCCTAATGCAATCAACATTTTCATCAGTTCTAACCATAAATATTTCCTTATCAGGTAACATTCTGTAGACAATTAGAGATGGTTATTTGGTTGCAAATTTTCTTAAATAGTAAATTGATCCTAAAAAATAGATAAATATTTATGGAAATCCAAGAGCTGTTATAAATTTTATTGTTTTGACAAAATGATAATGTATTTAATAGTATAACTAAAGGCAATATTATTTTTAGATTTGGATAAGTAGAGAGGAATTCGATTACCTGCTCTCTGTGCCACCCCCTCAGTTTATCCCGTTTACTGTTATCATCAAGAGTAGGGGATGAGCCGAACACCCCCCCCCCCGTTCGGTTCGCACCAGAACCTTTGATTGGACTGAACGTTCGCGCGAACATTTAGAACCCCATTGACGTCAATGGGACTCGAACGTTCAAATTCAAAAGTGCTCATTTTAAAGCCTAATATGCAAGTTATTGTCGGAAAACGGGTTTGAGAACCCGGGTCTTGCCCCAGGGAACATGTATCAATGAAAAAAAAAAGTTTTAAAAACAGTTGTTTTTTTCTGGAGCAGTGATTTTAATGGTGCTTAAAGTGAAAAAAAAATAAATGAAAAAATAATATTGTACCTGCTGGGTGTCTATAATATGCCTGTGAAGTGGCACGTGTTTAGAACTGTCCCTGCACAAAATGAGATTACTATAAGAAAAAGGTAATTTAACCACTTAACGACCGCCTCCTGCATATATACGTCAGCAGAATTGCACGGCTGGGCAGATGTACATACAGGTGTCCGAAGCTCCGGGACCGCGGGACCCGTAGACCCGATCGCCGCTGGCGTCCCGCGATCGGTCCCCGGAGCTGAAGAACGGGGAGAGCCGCGTGTAAACACGGCTTCCCCGTGCTTCACTGTGGCGGCTGCATCGATCGTGTCATCCCCTTTATAGGGAGACACAATCGATGATGTCACTCGTACAGCCACACACCCCTACAGTTGTAAACACACACTAGGTGAAACATAACTCCTTCAGCGCCCCCTGTGGTTAACTCCCAAACTGCAACTGTCATTTCCACAATAAACAATGAATTTTAAATGCATTTTTTTCTGTGAAAATGACAATGGTCCCAAAAATGTGTCAAAATTGTCCGAAGTGTCCGCCATAATGTCGCAGTCACGAAAAAAAAATTGCTGATCGCCGCCATTAGTAGTAAAAAAAAAAAATATAAAAAATGCAATAAAACTATCCCCTATTTTGTCAACGCTATAAATTTTGCGCAAACCAAACGATAAACGCTTATTGCAATTTTTTTTTTACCAAAAATATGTAGAAGAATACGTATCGGCCTAAACTGAGGAAAAAAACGTTATATATTTTTGGGGGATATTTATTATAGCAAAAATTAAAAAATATTGAATTTTTTTGAAAATTTTCGCTCTATTTTTGTTTATAGCGCAAAAAATAAAAACCGCAGAGGTGATCAAATACCACCAAAAGAAAGCTCTATTTTTGGGGAAAAAAAGAACACCAATTTTGTTTGGAAGCCACGTCGCAGGACCGCGCAATTGTCAGTTATAGCGACGCAGTGCCGAATCGCAAAAAGGGGCCTGGTCCTTTACTTGCATTTTGGTCTGGGGCTTAAGTGGTTAAAACTGCTTTCGGCTTTAATGTAATGTCTGGTCCCTGCAATATGGATGAAAATCATTGTGAAAAATAGCATGGGTTTCCCCCCACTCCCCCAAGGTCATTACAAGTCCCTTTGACCCTATATACTTTGAACAGCATTATACAGGCGGTGCAAACAAGACAGGCACTGTAGGTTTGTTGTTAAGTAGAATCTGTTTGTAATTGTGAACTGGTACTTTTTTCAAGTGTAGCTCCAGCCATAAAATCTATTTTTAAACTTTTCTGAAAACATAGAGAAGGGTAATCACCCCTGTAAACATTTGTTTTGCTGTCTGTGTGCATTTGTTCAGAAGATTGCAATTCACTTTCTGTCCCAATGACAAATGATGTTTTGATTTTTTTTTTTTTTGTGAAACAAGGATTGGTGATAAAGCATCAGACAGGAGACACCTCTTGCAGAACAGAATTTCCCTTCCTAGGGGTAGATTTCCTCTCACTTCCTGTTGTCTCCTTCCGTTTGCAAGTAGGAGTCGTTTGTAAGTTGGATGTTTGAAAGTAGGGGCCTGCCGTATTTACTCTGCAGAAATTTGGGCCCTAGGTGTTGGTGTTGCCACAACACTCTAAGCCCTCACAGTTAGTCTTGGTGGGCGCTGGAACGCCCTGCTGTGTGAACTATTATATCAAGAATTGTAATTACATGCCATTGTTGAACAGTGGTAGAAAAATAGGGCCTTTGGTGCTGGCGCTGGTGCCACAACTCTGTAAGCTCTCACAGTTACTCTTGGTGGGCACAGGAATGGGCCCTGCTGTGAAATATTAGATCAAGAATTGTAATTACATGCCCCTGTTGAACAGGGGCAGAAAAATTGGGCCTTTGTTGGTGGTGGTGGTGGTGCTGGTGCCACAACTCTGTAAGCCCTCACAGTTACTCTTGGTGGGCACAGGAATGGGCCCTGCTGTGAAATATTAGATCAAGAATTGTAATTTGTGCCCCTGTTGAACAGGGGCAAAAAAATTGGGCATTAGGCACTGGTGCTGGTGCCACAACACTGCAACCTCTCACAGATACTCTAGTTGGAGTGCAGGAATGAGCCCGCTGCAAAGTATTGCATCAAAAATTGTAATTACATGCCTCTGTTAAACAGGGGCAGAAAAATTGGGCCTTAGCCACTGGTGGCGGTGCCCAGAACCAAAAATGTTCCTACAAGCTATCAGCATGATCATTGAGGAGGAAAAGGATAATGACTCGGCAAGCATAACAGTATAGTCACTCAGCATCAGCATAGGCAGTCTTGAAGGGATCTGACATTTCAAAAAAAATTATTCAGTTACATCAGCATCAAGTGCTTGGTAGCTGGTGGTGATCCAAGCCTGATTCATTTTTATGAAGGTCAGTCGATCGACCGAGTCGGTGGAGAGGCGCACCCTGTGATTGGTCACAAAGCCTCCAGCATCACTGAATGTGCGTTCTGAAAGAACGCTGGATGCAGGACAAGCCAGTAGCTCAATTGTGTACTGTGCAAGCTCTGGCCAGTGATCCATCCTCAAGACCCAGTAAGCCAGAGGATTTTCGGTGGGAAAGGTGTCCAGGTCTGATCTTGCCCCTAGGCAAAACAGATGCTGGTGATGGTTGCTGGAACCGGTCATACCTTTGGGCTGCGGACTAAAAAATTGTCTGAATGCATCGGTTAGACGGGAACCTTCTCCACCGCTCCTTCTGTGACTGACTGAAGCCTCAGCAACACGTTGTCCAGGACCTGGATTTTGTAACCCTCCCATTCTCTGGGAACACGTTGCACAGACCTTTCTGCAAGGCCTCCCAAAGATGTTTCATCTTCTGCTCCCTCTGCGCCGGCAAGATAAGGTCCGCAACCTTATTCTTGTAACGTGGATCAAGGAGAGTTGCCAGCCAGTAATGATCCCTCTCCTTGATAGCACAAATCAGAAGATCCTTCCGCAGGCTTTGCAGGATCAGGAAGGTTTGCTGAGGCATTCAGTGCGGACTCATCTGGGTCACTGAGGACGACAGGATACGCAGCCACCTCATCCCAGCCACGTACAAGTCCATGGGTTCCTTGGGACTGTAATTGATCCCTTGAAGACTGCTGCTGATGCTGAGTGCTAGGCTCCACCTCCATGCTGACACAATCCTCCTCCTCCTCCTTCTCGTCCTCTTCCTGTGTGATAGGCGGGCAAGCAGGAACACTGTCTGGATAAAGGGGGCCTTGAGAGGTAAGGAAGTCCTCCTCGACAGAGAAATTTTCCCCAATGGGGTTTTTAGGCAGCTCAAATGAAGAGTTAGAATGCAATATGTATAAAAGGTTTATTTGGGATTGTTACATACAACACAAGGGACGTGGGGAGTATCAAAAAGACATGAGTTGCGGTATTACAAAGGACATTTAAAATTCCATATTACATTTACAGCACACAACGGATAATTATACAGCTGATTACAGTGAACATAGCATGTATAAAAATTAGATCCTAATGTGTTTCGACCATAAAGGTCTTCTTCAGAGGTTTTTGGTTGTGACTGAAAATAAATTTACAAGGGATTATTTAATGATATTAAGTATTTTTATCAAGCGGTTACTTGATAATGATGATGATGTAATGATGATGGTGAGGTGGGGGGGGCTTGCAATGATCATGATCGGTTTGCAAATAATGATTGTGAGGGGAGGCTTGCAATGAGAGGCTTATAATGATGAAGGGGAGGGTTGCAATGATCATGAGGGGCTTGCAATGGTGAGGGGGGGGGGCTTGAAATGATGGCTTGAATTTGAAATGTTGGTGAGGGGGGGCTTTCAATGAATGTCTGAAATGACAGTGAGGGTGGGCTTGCAATGATGGCTTGAAATGACGGTGAGGGTGGGCTCAAAATAACATATGTGCAGTGTGCATTGGAAATTGTTCATAGTTTTTTTTTTATAATCCGGCCCTCTAACGGTCTGAGGGACAGTGAACCGGCCTCATGTTTAAAAAGTTTAAGGACCCCTGAGCTAGAGCCTATAACACTCCCCTCTGTAACTTCCTGCACAGCTCTGATGGTGGGTGGGATTGAATACATCCGAATTAGCATAACTAACTGCACAGAAAACGCATAGGTGTTCAAAGACTAAGTGATTCCGGTGCGATTTCTAGAAGGCTATAGTGTCTTTTTAGATGATATTTCGAGAGAGAAAGAGAGAATCACAGCTGTATCCAAATCACATTGGAATTATACCTGTACCCGCATGAAGTTGCACTGGACATTATCCTTGAAATTTCACTAAAAACCTCAGCCATAAGTGTGAACCAAATTTTGTGAAAAAAAAATACAGTCTGAGCCAACTAACTCTCAGACTACCCTATAAATTTAAAGCAGTGCCGGCTAGAAAGTAGCAGGCCGCTACATACTCCCCCACTAAAATAGACACTGTCCCCAGTGTCAGAACCATGGCATCTCAAGCCTGAGCGCCCACCTGAACCCACTGAACAACACAGTGACAGTAAAGAGGAAAAGAGAGGGAATAATAAAATATAACAAGTGTCATCACATCACAGTATTCCATTTTAAAATTTACATTATTATTCCTATCTATCTAGTCTGCCCCATTCTCAGACAGTCTTGATAGAATATCAACTGTACCTGAAAAATAAAAATAGAAAAACACACACACAATATTAAGTTATTTACATTCCCTAAGGAAGAGTAAAGCTTCACCTTCTGCCTAAGAGCCTAACCTAAGTGCTAGGCAAATTCAAAAAGGAGAGAAAAAAACGTCTTTAAAGGAAAAAAAAACCTGCAAGCAAGTTCTGCCGGTTCTCCTTACAAATAGAACCTGGGATTGTGCAAGGTAAGGGTTTTTCCCTGGTTATCAACAGTGGTGATTGAGTAGATCTTGTCATCCTTTCCAGGCCTCTGAACAAAAGAAAAATCAGCACTGAGGGAGGGCCTTTGCACTTTGAGATAGTCCCAAATGGCTTCCTGATACCATTTCTCTCGGTTCCGTTTTTACTTGGCTGTTACCTCTCGCAACAGAGAAAAATGTTTATTTCGCCATTGAGAGTCTAAAATTGTCGAGGTGTTGGACTTGCTCGCAAAGAAGGGGTTAAGGTCAGGTCGCTTGGCTCAAGGCGTTGGCCGCACGTGCAACGGAGTGACGTGTTCAAGCAACGTGCCAAGAAAAGAACTGAAAGTGGGAGGAGTTACCCACCCCTGCGTGAGACGTGAGTGTGTCTGTACGCATTGCCCGATTGCGGAGAGAGGATCGTGTGCAAATATGTCGGTGTAAAGGCTGAGGCCTATTATGTCTTTGGCTGAAGTTAGCCCAAGTTCCGCTCCAACTGGAGCTTCGTTGACGGTCACTGGGTTTCCGAATGAAGCAGCGGGGGCGTTTTGTGCTTTATACGAGTAGCAGCGTGGAGGCGCTTGGTGTGTCCTGCGCAAGATGTGAGGGGCTGGCAGTCCGAATCCAACCTTTCGCCCGATGTCTGAGATGTGGCGAGTATCTGTTAGAAGTAGACCAGCCTACTGGGTCGCCCCGTTCCTATGGGGTGGACTGGATCACAGGGGCCGTGACTGCGGAGGAAGTTACTCCCTGGCCCGCTACTGCTACTGCTTCGGCTGCTACGTCTGCTGTGTCCCGTACTGTGGGTGACTGTGACAAGAGTGATGGAAGTGTTCCTGAACCGAGTGTGAATGTCACTACAGAAACTGAGTGCATGGCGGTGGTACCTGCTCAGCCCGCTGCAAGGAAAGGAATTGGTAAGCAGGCTGGGGACAATGTAACTAAAATCGTGCGCACCTGTTTGCCCGCAGAGGAGTACGCAGACTCCGAACTAGATTCATCCTCTGATGCGGGGGATAACCATTGGTTTGAGCAAGAGTTTCCTGAACTGACATGGGGTAAAGGATTCCGTGCTGCAACTACCCGCAACTCAGGGAGATGCTCACCCATGGACTCTGGGGATACAACGCCACGGTCGGATATCCCAGAAACGAATTGGGAAGTTGTGTATGACACAGGTGTCGTCACTGGAGGGAAGGATGTGCCTCCAACCATGACACCTACCTTGAAGAGGTCTCCTGAGGCCTGTGTGATGCCAGGACTGGGACACTCCCGCACATTGCCCAAACTTGCCCATTTACAAAGAATCTTGATGAAAAGGGTAGCACTCGATTATGGGTGGGAGTTCCCCAGTGGCTACCATGGAGGAGATTGAGGAGAACCAGTGTCCGTCAATGAAGCTCCAGTTGGAGCGGAACTTAGGCTAACTTCAACCAAAGACATAATAGGCCTCAGCCTTTCCGATGGTGTTGGATACACCAACATATTTGCACACGATCCTCTCTCCGCAATCGGGTAATGCATACAGACACACTCACGTCTCACGCAGGGGTGGGTAACTCCTCCCACTTTCAGTTCTTTTCTTGGCACGTTGCTTGAACACGTCACTCCGTTGCACGTGCGGCCAACGCCTTGAGCCAAGCGACCTGATCTTAACCCCTTCTTTGCGAGCAAGTCCAACACCTTGACAATTTCGGACTCTCAATGGCGAAATAAACATTTTTCTCTGTTGCGAGAGGTAACAGCCAAGTAAAAACAGGACTAACATTTATTTACTGACACGCACTGGTCAACATACAATGACTGGTATGTACTGACCTACACTAACAGAGGATGTCCAGATGTACATAAACTGACTGGTCCATGCTTTAGAGAGATGCACACAGACAGACAACCAAATCAGGAGAGAGTAGATCGCACACACAGATTATAGGATGAGGCCTACTACAAACATACATCCAACATTAGAAAAAGGATGACTAGCATCCAGTAGGGTAGCTTAGTGTAGTTAGTGTAGGTCCTGCCCTAGAAGAGTCTACCTTGCCGTGGTGGGCAGGCTTGGAATCTCTTGGTCAAAAGTGTGTCAGCGAATGGGCGAGAGGATCACTAGATCTTTACTTATGGCCAATTGATTTTACCAAAGGACTCTTGCTTAATCAGAGTTTTTATAGTTGGAAAAGGAAAAAATGTGTATAGGTCTATAATTATACTTTCATAAACACACAATAACATTTGATATACCGTATATACTCGAGTATAAGCCGACCCGAATATAAGCCGAGGCACCTAATTTTACCACAAAAAAACTGGGAAAACGTATTGACTCAAGTATAAGCCTAGGGTGTCCATCTGCATGCCTCACTGTGCCTCACTGTGTTCATGTGCATGCCTCACTGTGTCCATGCCTCACTGTGGCCATTCCTCCCTGTGCCCATGCCTCACTGTGCCCATGCCTCACTGTGCCCATGCCTCACTGTGTTCATGACTAGACTGACGTTTAACATGGGAGTCTATGGAAGGGGTGCCCATATTTGAAAAATCGGTGCTCCCCGGCCATAGGTCCCTACGGAAAACAAACTTTGCACAGCTTTCATACTGGAGCGGTGCGCTAGCAGGACGATAAAAAAGGTCCTGCTAGCAGCATCTTTGAAGCAGTGAAGGAGCGGTGTGTATACCGCTCCTGCCCATTGAAATGAATAGGCACCACGGCTATACTGCCGGCAAAGCGGTGGTTTTAACTCTTTCTCGGCTGCTAGCGGGGGATAAACTCACCCCGCTAGCGGGCGAATAGCTCCGCAAAATTGGCGGTAAGCTCCGCTACAAATAGCGGCGCTTTACCGCCGACGCACCAACCGCCCCAGTGTAAAAGGGGCCTTAGTGGTGTCTAAACATCTTTTTGGATTGGGATGTTCATTTTGTACATTTTTTTTTTTAATCGTTATTTATGTACACTCGCTATAAATTTTAGATTGAACTGTTTTTGTTTTCTTTCTGTAAACTGCAAACTATTGAGACCATTGAGGGAAACATTTTTGGCAGCAGAATAGTAGAAAGCGTCTATTTTTAGTAGAGTGTGAGCAGAGTGTTCTGTTTTTATTTTCTTTCTGTAATTATTATTTTTTTAAAATATAAAGACTATTGAAGGATAATTTTTTGGCAGCAGAATAGCATCCATAACAAAGCATCCATTTTTAGTGGAGTGTGAACAGGTTAGATCCCTTGAAAAGTTTGTATTCCTCTCTGGGTCCCCATTGAGGAGGTTCCTCTCACTTCCTGTGGTGTCAGTAGGAAAGGAAGTGAGCAGAATCTCTCCAACAGCTACCCAGATACCAATAAAACAGGATTTCTGTACTCACCATAAAACCCTTCATCAAGGGACACTGGATCAGTATAATCTGTGATTACTGGGCTATGAGGCATTGAATAACTGCATACAAGAAAAGGTGTTGGTCACCCAGATATAATCCCTCACACTCCCATAATAATTCGATAAAAAAAAAAAAAAACAGTAGTAGTAGATTATAAACATAGGGGGTGGGACCTGTGTCCCTTGATTGCCTTCATGAAACTGCACTTTTATAGGAAATGTTGGAACCTAATCCTTAACCACTTGCCGAACGGCTTTGCGTACTTACACGTCGGCAGAATGGCTCCTGTGGGCAAAGCAACATGCCTGTACGCTGCTTTGAAAAGCCTGCCGTGCGTGCGCGTGCGCCACGAGCTCTGTGACCATGCCCACGGGACCCCCAGACTCGATGTTTGCCTGTGTCCCGTGATTGTGTCACGGAGCTGCAGAACAGGGGGATGTAAACAAGGCCTTTTTTCTGTTCTGCCTAGTGACAGGACACTGAGCTACTGCTCCCTGTCATCAGTAACAGTGATCAATGTTGTGTTACTAGTAGCCCAGCCCCCACACAGTTAGAATCCCTAGGACACACTTAATCGCTTCTTCGCCACCTAGTGGCTAACCCCTTCCCTGCCAGTGTCATTTACACAGTAATCAGTGCATTTTTATAGCACTAATCGCTGTATAAATAACACTGGTCCCAAAATAGCGTCAAAAGTGTCCGATGTGTCTGCCATAATGTCTCAGTCACAATAAAAATCGCAGATCGCCACCATTACTAGTAAAAAAAAAAAATATTAATAAAAATGCCATAAAACTATCTCCTATTTTGTAGATGCTATAACTTTTGCGCAAACCAATCAATAAACACTTATTGCGATTTTGTTTACAAAAAATATGTAGAAGAATACGTATAGGTCTAAACTGAAAACATTTTTTTTTTACCTATTTTTTAGGGATATTTATTATAGCAAAAAGTAAAAAATATTGCTTTTTTTCCAAAATTGTCACTCTTTTTGTTTATAGCGCAAAAAATAAAAACCAGAGGTGATCAAATACCACCAAAAGAAAGCTCTATTTGTGGGAAAAAAAGGAAATCAATTTTATTTGGGTACCACGTTGCACGACCGAACGATTGTCAGTTAAAGCAACGCAGTGCCGAATCACAAAAAGTGCTCTGGTCAGGAAGGGGGTAAATTCTTCCAGGGCTGAAGTGGTTAAAGTTGAACTTTGGGGAAGAACAACAACCTGTCCCATGTTTGGCTGCTTCTCTATTTGGTAAAAATGTTACATTCATTCAGCCCCCACATAACTGTAAGTACTTAATATCGGGCATTGATATTTGTAGTCCCGGCTGCATTAGACTGGTCATAGCAGGTAACTCGTTGTACACCTCCTCCATTCAGAAAAAGCCTTGTGTTCTTTTTACTAAATGCATTGATTTCTGTGATGTGAGGAGGGGAGCATGAATGAACAATCATAGAAATTCTTGCATTCAGTTAAAAGGACACAAGGCATTTTCTGAATGGAGGAGGTTCCCAGTTTTCCCAGAGTCCAGCTTTAAGACTCAATTTGTGTTTGTTGAGGTTCAAAAGCCAGTGCGAAGCAGGTTGTGGTTTATGGGGACCCTTGCGCAAGGGAAAAAGTGTCTGCTTGTATAAATCAAGATGCAGCTGGGAAGGAAACACTAATGCCCTGTACACATGATTGGTTCGTCTGATGAAAACGGACTGATGGATTTTTTCATCAGATATCCGATAAAGCTGTTCTATTTTTTTCACCGATGGGGAAAAAAGCTGATGGTGCCCTGTACACACGATCGGTTCGTCAGATGAAAACTGTCCGTTTTCATCAGACGAACCGATCGTGTGTACAGGGCATAAGAGCTCTGACTACATCCAAACAATGGATGGAAATCTCCCTAGGATATACAAGAGTCAGACAGAGGGATGGAGGCAACACTGTATCTTAGCCTAGGCCAACAAGGCCCAGGCCTAGGGCAGCACTTTGCAGGGGGGGCAGAATGAAAAGAGTCCCCGCTGGCTTGCGCTACACTTTTAGTGCAGCACCAGTCTTATGAGGTGGACTGGGCTGCAAAACAAATTGATCCGGCGCCCCCATAAAGCGGCCGCACTGCTGCCGGTATTATAGGGATGGCGCAGACACAAGGGACACTGACATGGTCACCTATACCTGTCAGGTAGGTAGTAGGACTTTCCTGCAATCATTTGCTTGTGTCAGTTGTACATATTAAGGAATCTTAATTGTATTTCTGTTGATTGCTGATGAGAAAAACAAACAAGTGGATTTATTTGTTCCTGTCCCCAATCCTTCCTTTGCTCACTGCCTGGACCACATACCTTCATCACTGTGCTACATGTTTTCTTCTACACGACTGGCATGGTTATATCCTCTTAGTCCTCTCAATAAATTTAGCAGGAATTTGTGTTTAAAGTAGAACTATAGGCAACATTGGATTAAGTAAGGGATGGTTATAGCCCCTGTTAATTTTGTTTGCCATCTGTTCATTTCCCTTCATTTCCTGCCCCATAGCCAAACAGGAAATGAAAGGAAAGCTCTGTAGATTAAGCTGGGAGTTCAGGGCACGTCTTAAACAGGAAGGGGTGTGACCTTGACAGGAAGGGGTGGATCATATTTAAATTAGATGTTGCACGAGTTTAGTCAGGCCTAGGGCAGCACAAAACCTAAATACACCACTGGCTGCTAGCAGGACTTTTTATACCGTCCTGCTAGCGCACCGCTCCAGGTGCACCCGGAGCATGATGGGACTGTGACGTCATAAGAGGACTATATAAACCGTTGCGCGCACACGGCATTACAGCGGGAGGAAGCGACATGTCAACATCGAAGAAGAGAAGAAGAAGAAGGCAGAAGGCGACAAAAGCCTGGGCACCCCCCCCCCCCCCGTAGAATATGTCGAAGAAGCCGGGAGGGGGCCGCTGTAAAAGAGCTAAAGAAGAAAGTGCCCCCCGCGGAAGAGAACCTGACGGCGGTGAAGACCGGGCCCCCCCCCCCCCCCCCGCAGAAGACATTGAAGAAGCCCGGGAGGGGGCCGCTGTAAAAGAGCTAAAGAAGAACGCGCCCCCCCTGGTGGAAGAGAACCAGATGGCGGTGAAGACTGGGACATCGAAGAAGCAGGCCCCCCCCCCTCGTAAAAGAGCTAAAGAAGAGAGGGGGGGCCCCGGAGCTGACTAATAAATTACTTTAAAAACCCTGTGTAGTGTGTTTTTTTACATTTTTTTTCCCGCCAGGTGAATGGTTAGGGGTATGATGTACCCCATACTCATTCACCCAGGGTGGGGGGTTGGCATCTGGGGGGCCCCTTATTAAAGGAGGCTCCCGGATTCCGATAAGCTCCCCTCCCGCAGACCCTGACAACCAATGGCCAGGGTTGTCGGGAAGAGGTACTGTTCTCATCAACATCAGCACCTACCCCCCCCCCCATATTGAGGGTGTGCGGCCTGGCACAGTTAAGGAGGGGGGTGCATTCACTTGTCTCCACACCCTTTCCTGACTGGCCGTGCTGCTGCTGCTCGGATACGTGTCTGGTATGGATTTTGGGGGGAACCCCACGCAATTTTTTTGGCGTATGGGGGTTCTTCTTAAAATCCATAGCAGACCCAAGGGCCTGGTATGCTCCTGTAGGGGGAACCCATGCCGTTTTTTTTTTAATTTGACGTGGAGTTCCCCCTCAAGATTCATACCAAACACAGTGCTTGGTATTGGCAGGGATCCAAGTCAGATCCCCGTTCAATATCGTGCCACGGCTATACGCAACCGCAGTTAAAAGCACTGTACAAATTCAGCTGATCGCTGTGCCTGGAGTCTTGAATTCCAGCAAAACATAAACATGCTTTTAGCTGCAGCAAAACAGCCGTCCGTGTGAAAGGGGCCTTAAACAGAAACCCTGTAATTACTGGCAATTGACTGCAGACATCCTCCTTTCTTTCCATTATCCTATTTAAGTTATGGGACGCTGTTTGTGGAACACAGATCTCTTGCTCCTCCTGATGTTAGCTAGCCCAGCTCAGAAGCCTCTATTTTCCTCCTGGTTTGTTTAAAGACTTGCCTCATATATATCACATGCAAAAAATTACAGAGGCATGCAATAGCGTGATAACATTTAAAAAGGTTTAATCGCAGATAAAACTCCACATACATACAACTCACATTTACAATGAGTAAAAATCGCCTTTAAAGTGCTGGAGTGCTAAGGGATGATAGAATCACCTATGGTGCGGTCCTGCAGCACCAGTTACATGGTATTCCCCCTATTCAGTGCCTGCTCTGCAACACTTCCTGGTACCTTAAACGTCAGCTGATCAAGCTCCTCCTACCGGTTTTGTCATAATCTCATCACTTCCTCTGGGATTTCTCAGAGTTGTGTGTGAATCTGTGTGAATGTGTGTGTGTGTGAATTTGACAGGCAGACTCCTGCCTGTCAGGTGAGAGCGTTCGGGCAGCGCCACTGCCCCGTTAACAGCATGCCCATCGGCGGGCCCGGGACAGTCATGGTGGGTGCTGGCGGGTAGAGAGGAAGGAGAAGAGCGGATACACGTCCGCTCTTCTCCCCTTCTTTCAGTGACACAGAAAGCGACGTCTCTGACGGCACTTCCGGGTAATGTTCTCAGTGTTCCCTGGCTTGCTTTGCTGGATTTAGGATGTTTTGCAATACGATCTGCATTGCAAAACAATCAGTGGAATGCAGGGGAGACATGCAGGGACTTTTAGACCCTGAATATCTCAATAAATAGAACCTGTCACCAAAAAATCATCACATAAATAACTATTTGTCCCCATGTGATGAAAAAAAAGTTAAGTAAAAAAAATATTTTGAGGCCCCCCCACTTCCACATATACACATGCATGAACATAAATGTATGCATCGGGGCGCCTACACGTGAAAATGTCAATTTGCGATACACATGTAACAAATCACCGCATACGCTAGACTGAAAGGAATAATTCTAACACAAGACCTCCTTCGTAACTCTAAACGGATACCTATAGGGGGCCTCTGAAGCATCGCCTATAGAAAATATAGGGTACTGAAGTTTGACGGCATTTTACGGATGAAAAAAAAATTGCGGTTTGGAATGTTGGGTATCTATTTACCCATCTATCTCGGCGTAACCTCGGGGGTTATCCACAAAGCCTTGGCGCAACGTAACTTTTCTGATTTAAGTTACTCCGCCGCAAAATTCCAAAGTTAGGTGCCGATCCACAAAGCACTTACCTGGAATTTTGCGGCGCTGTAACTTAAATCCGTCCGGCGCAAGGCGTTCCTATTCAAATGGGCGAGTCCCATTTAAATTAGGCGCGCTCCCGCGCCGGACGTACTGCGCATGCTCCGTCGGGTAAATTACCCGACGTGCATTGCGCTAACTGACGTCGCTCCGACGTCATTTGCTTAGACGTTACCGTAAATGGCGTCCAGCGCCATTCACGGACGTCTTACGCAAACGACGTAGAATTTAAAATTCGACGCGGGAACGACGGCCATACTTAACATGGCTTAGGACAACTAGGGCTTAGCCCTAGTTTTACGCGGCGGAACTCGACGTAAACGACGTAGATTTAGAGCGACGGGCCCGTCGGAGCGTTCGTGGATCGCCGTAACTGGTCATTTGCATATTCTACGCCGGCCTCAATGGCCTCGCCACCTAGCGGCCGGCCTAGAATTGCATCCTTAAGATCCGACAGTGTAATTCAATTACACATGTCGGATCTTCGTCCTAACTATGGGAAACTGAGTCTGTGGATCAGTTCCATAGTTAGGACCAGGGATACGACGGCGTAACAGCAGTTACGCCGCCGTATCTCTTTTGAGGATCTGGCCCCTCATCTTTAATATTCTACCAAACATTTGGATAATGTATTGCGCTTGTTTGCCCTACAATTCACGTTAGTGTGCTTTTTACTGAAATATTGTTTTTCTTAGACCTTTGCGGTAATATCGTGTGACATAAAAAATTGAAACTAGCGCTATTTTATTCTCTAGTTTGTCTGATTTCAGAAAATATATAATGTTTGGGGTTTTGTGTAATCTTCAGGCCTAAAATGATTTTTTAACCCAGGGTTTGACAAATTTGCTTGGAATCTAGGAGCCAGCTAAAAAACACACCCCGTCCCGACGAGCTTGCGCGCAGAAGCGAACACATACGTGAGCAGCGTCCGCATATGTAAACGGTGTTCAAACCACACATGTGAGGTATCGCCGCGATTCGTAGAGCGAGAGCAATAATTCTAGCCCTAGACCTCCTCTGTAACTCAAAAAATGCAACCTGTAGATTTTTTTTAAACGTCGCCTATGAAGATTTTAAAGGGTAAAAGTTTGTCGGCATTCCACGAGCGGACGCAATTTTGAAGCGTGACATGTTGGGTATGAATTTACTCGGCATAACATTATCTTTCAGAATATTAAAAAAAATGGGGATAACTTTACTGTTGTCTTATTTTATAATTTACGGCGTGACAGAAAGTATTGCAACGATCACCATTTTATTCTTTAGGGTGTTAGGATAAAAAATATATATAATGTTTGGGGGTTCTAATTAGAGGGAAGAATATGGCAGTGAAAATAGTGAAAAATTACATTAGAATTGCTGTTTAACTTGTAATGCTTAACTTGTAATACCAACGGCCACCACCAGATGGCGCCAGCTCACACAAGGAAGAGCTGAGGACTTTACAAAAAAAAAAAAAACACCTTCCAAGCCAAGTCGCCAGGAGGCTATTTCTAGTCGCCATGGCAACCTGGCGACCGGGATTTGTCGAGCCCTGTTTTAACCACTTGCTTACTGGGCACATATACCCCCTTCCTGCCCAGGCGAAATTTCCGCTTCCGGCACTGCGTCGCTTTAACTGACAATTGCGCGGTCGTGCGATGTGGCTCCCAAACAAAATTGACGTCCTTTTTTCCCCACAAATAGAGCTTTCTTTTGGTGGTATTTGATCGCCTGTGCGGTTTTTATTTTTTGTGCTATAAACAAAAAAAGAGCAGCAATTTTGGAAAAAAAAACTCAATATTTTTTACTTCTTGCTATAATAAATATTCCAATTTTTTTTTTCTCAGTTTAGGCCGATACGTATTCTTCTACAAAAAAAAATCACAATATGCCTATAGTGACTGGTTTGCGCAAAAGTTAGAGCGCCTACAAAATAGGGGACATAATAGGGGACATTTTTTAATAGTAATGGCGGCGATCTGCGATTTTTATTGGGATTGCGACATTATGGCAGACACATTAGACACTTTTGACACATTTTTGGGACCATTCACATTTATACAGTGAACAGTGATATAAATATGCACTGATTACTGTATAAATGTGACTGGCAGGGAAGAGGTTAACACTAGGGGGCGAGGAAGGCGTTAAATGTGTACCCTGGGAGTGATTCTTACTGTGGGGGGAGGGGACTGACTGGGAGAGGTGACCGGTCTGTTTCCCTATGTACAAGGGACACAGCATTGGTCTCCTCTCCCTGACAGGACGTGGATCTCTGTGTTTACACACAGAGATCCACGGTCCTGCTCAGTTACTGGGCAATCGCGGGTGCCCGGCGGCCGATCGCAGCCGCCGGGCACACGCATCGTGTTTCAGCGGGTGAGCGCACACGCCGCCAGAGCCACGCTCGCACCCCATAGTGGCTCTAAAAGACGAGGACGTCATATGACGTCCTGTCAGAACAATGGAGCTATCACGCCACCGTCAATTGATGGCGGCCGGTATTAAGTGGTTAAACATGTGGGCAAAAAGAATCAAAAACGGCTCTGGCAGCGAAAGGGTTAAGGGTAACCATCCTCACCTGTGATCTGTTTGCTTGTAATTTGTGTGTGTGTATAAAAGGTCAATGAGTTTCTGGACTCCTGATAGACCCTTGCATATTTCATCCAGTAATGCAATGAGATTTCTGGATTCTGAGTCATGGGGAAAGCAAAAGAATTGTCAAGGGATCTGTGGGAAAAGGTAGTTGAACTGTATAAAACAGGAAAGGTATATTAAAAAATATCCAAGAATTTGAGAATGCCAATCAGCAGTGTTCAAACTCTAATCAAGAAGTGGAAAATTAGGGGTTCTGTAGAAACCAAACCACGGACAGGTAGAGCAACTAAAATTTCAGCCACAACTGCCATAAAAATTGTTCAGGATGCAAAGAAAACCCCACAAATGACTTCAAGTGAAATACAGGACTCTCTGAAAACATGTGGTGTGGCTGTTTCAAGATGCACAACTAGGAGGCTGTATGGTCGAGTCGCCAGAAGAAAGATATTACTATGCAAATGCCACAAAGTATTTTGCTTACAATACACCAAACGGCACAGAGACAAGCCTCAAACCTTCTGGCACAAAATCATTTAGAGTGATGAGACTAAAATTTTGCTTTTTCGGCCACAACCATAAACGCTTAATTTGGAGAGGAGTCAACAAGGCATATGATGAAAGGTATACCATTCCTACTGTGAAACACGGAGGTGGATCGCTGATGTTTTGGGGATGTGTGAGCTACAAGGCACAGGAAATTTGGTCAAAATTGATGGCAAGATGAATGCAGTGTTATCAAAAAATACTGGAGGAACATTTGCATTCATCAGCCAGGAAGCTAGACATTCCAACATAACAGTGATCCAAAACACAAGTCGATCTGTCAATGTCTACAGCAGAATAAAGTGAAGGTTCTGGATTGGCCATCTCAGATCAGTCTCCTGACCTCAATATCATTGAGCCACTCTGGTTAGATCTCAAACGTGCAGCTCATGCGAGACAGTCCAAGAATTTTTGCCAAGAGGAATGGGCAGCTTTACCATCTGAGAAGATAAAGAGTCTCATCCACAAAAGACTTCAAGCTGTAATTGATGTCATTAGAACTGGGGAATGTAAACGTTTGATCAGGGTCTTTTCAGTAGTTTCTGTTGTGATTTTGATTTAAAAAGAGAAAACACAGTTGATTGATAATAAATGACTTCAGTCAAACACTAACCATGAGTGAAAGAAAAGTTTTTGTGTTATCATTCATATTCTCTGAAACATGGCCAAGAAATCATAAATTCTTACTTATGAGCACAACTGTATACTCAGTATCTCATAAAAGTGAGTACACACCTTACATTCTTGTAAATATTCGATTATATCTTTTCATGTGAAAAAACTAAAGAAATTACACTGCTACAATGTAGTGAGTGTACAGCTTGTATAACAATGTAAATTAGCTGTCCCCTCAATATAACTCAACACACAGCCATTAACCACTTCAGCCCAGAAGGTTTTGCTGCTCAATGACCAGGCCGTTGATACAGCACTGCATCGCTTTAACTGACAATTGCGCGGTCGTGTTATGCTGTACCCAAACAAAATTGACAACATATATATATAGATATATATCTATATATAAGCAAGGCTTTCTCTCTACAGCAGCATATTTCAACTGTGGCGCCATTAGGTTGTCAGGGGTACCATGCTTTCATGGTGTAGACCCGGGATCCTCAAACTACTGCCCTCCAGCTGTTGTAGAACTACACATCCCATGAGGCATTGTAACACACTGATATTCACAGACATGACTAGGCATGATGGGAATTGTAGTTCCTGAACAACTGGAGGGCCGTAGTTTGAAGACCCATGGTGTAGACGGACTGGCTGCCAGCACCCTGGAAATGCATGGCGCTTATCCAGGGTTGTCAAAATTTAGGGTGGCCCAAGATTTAGAAGGAAATGGAAGTCCACTTCCTCCTAGGCCTGCTCTATGTCCTGCCCACTATCATACTGCCACAGCCACTCTGTGGTGAAAATCTGAAGGTAGGACTCTCTTGTGAAAAGAAAGGGGGAATGGTAAACTGAATTCTCTGATGTGAAATGATGGGGAAGGGGGGAAGCTGAGGACCCTAATGTGAAAGTGGGAAAGGAGAGTGAGGATGCTGATGTACAAAGGGGGAGTGAGGACTCTTGGGGACTCTGATGTTCAAGGGGAAGAAAGTGAGGACTAAGATATAAAAGAAGGGGTGTAACGGCACCCCTAATGGGACAGGGGTTAAAGCCGTTTAGGATATCCCATTCCCGAAGACAAGGCAGCTACCGACACTCCACAATCCGGTGAACACGACCCTTAAGAATTCCCCCATTAATGAGACACACAGCTCTGTTTGAGGTTCAACAGGAATGACCCCTTATTGAGAAATACAGGCTCTTTATATACAATTTAGGATACTGCAGTAACCAAATGAACAATGACCCAACTCCACCCACAACATCACACAATGTTTACCTAATGACCCCCCCCCCCTCCAAAACACATCATCATCAGTACATCTTTTAGCAGACTTCCTGGCTCCAGGGCCTGACCTAATTTACATGAGCAAATTAACTACAGATGATGACTCAGACACCTGACCTTTAGGCTGTCTGTTAACTTACAATACACATTATCACAGTAGCAGACTTAATTACCACAATGAAAGATCCTTAGAAGCCATCCTAGAGTCATTTACACCACAACAGACAGACAGGTGGGCTGCAGTCGATGGCATTAGCATCTAACAGTATGTGTCCCCACATTATGAATGAGTCACTCTATCAATTAACCCGTTGAGTTCAGAATCAACAACCGGCAAATAGTTCTCCACAGATATCCTGGAATATATCATGAAATACAGACCCATGTTAAAGCAGTCCAAGACATGTTCTGCATGTCCATTATTTTCTGTCTCAATCTGTGCCCAAAAGTGACTCCCGTTTCAAGGGGGTTGAGGGGAGAAAGGAAGAAAGGCTTCTGATATGATGGGGGACCCCTATTCAGACTGGGGTGCCTCAAGGTTTTGCATACTTTCAAAGGGTGTTATGACTAACAAAAGGTTGAGAAACACTAGCATTCTGGCAAGTGACAGTTTTTCTACTTTTTTTTTTTGAAAATCTTTTTTTTTTTTTTTTGCAACAACACATAGACATACAAAACGTACAATAGCACAGCCAACATCTGGCATAAATCCCAACAAGGACCCACGCAGGGGTCAAAAGGTAGCAGTACAGAACCAAGACATGTCAGCGAATAAGCGACTACCACAAAAAACCAACATCAATAAGGCAGTTCAGCTCATGCTCCAGGGGCAGGATGATAGTGGACAGGTCCACCTAAGTCGTTATGCCAACAGGGGACGGCTCAGCAAGGCCTCAGGCATCGCTACCAGATATCATAGGAGCCACCTAATCTGTTGCCGCAGTGGAGGGCTCGGCCAACCATTTAGACCAGACTCTGTCGTATTTTTTCGGACAGCCTCTGTGTGTATAGGTATCCCTGTATAAAGGAATCACATTATTAACCAGTGTTTTCCATAGACCCAATGAGGGAGGGGCCCTGCGCTTCCAACACAGGACGATGGACTTCCTGGCATAGAACAGCAAGAGACCCAACAGGGTTCTCTCAGCCACCCTGGGAACCAGGTCCTCCACCAGCCCCAGCAGGCATATTCTTGGGGATGAATCAATAGAGATGCCTAACAATTCATTCACCTCCAGAACGATTTGTGACCAAAAGACTGTTATGACCGGGCAGGACCAGAAAATATGAATGTAGTCCCCTTGAGCATGGTCACACCGCCAGCACTCCGGGGAGAGGGAAGACCTCATCCGGTGCACCCGGGCGGGAGTGAGGTATGCTCTGTGGACGATCTTGTATTGAATGAGGCGATCTCTCAGGGAGACCAGTATTTTAAACGGGAAGTCCCATATATCCACCCAGTCCTCAGAGTCTAACTCCGGGATATCCCGGCCCCACTGCTGACGGAGCTTGGACAACTCAGGGGAAGAGACCCGTAGGAGATGAGCATACAACACAGAGGCGGGTTTGTTAGCACAGTCGAAGCGTAAAATCCGCTCCAAGTCAGACTGCACCAACTGCTTCTCGCCTGGTGGAAACTGGGCCTTGAAAGCATGGGACAACTGAAGATATCTGAATCCATGTGAGGGCGGAGCATTGTTTTTAGCCATTAAATGATCAAAGGAGAAAATCGAGAGGTCAGAGGTGATATCTGAGAGAATTTTAATATGATACTTGGTCCACACCACCGGGTCTGGGATGTTAAGAAAATGATTCAAGGTGGGGTTGTTCCAGAGTGGGGCGTTCAGGGATACTGCCGTCGAGGCTCTAAGGTTGGTGCACATAGAGGGGGTCAGGTTGTACGGAGCCCTCGGACCCCGCAATAGGAGGTTAGATAAGGCCTCCGCAGACCCCAACACCGCTGCCTCAGTGGCCCAGGCCGGGTTGGCTTTATCTGGGACAAGCCACCAGAATGCAGTGACTAATTGAGCCGCAAGAAAATATTTGTGGCAGTCCGGGAATGCTAGTCCCCCCTGCGAACAAGGTCGCATGAGAGTGGTTAACTTGAAGCGGGGAGGGCGTGGGCCCCATAAAAAAGAGGAGAAAAGTTGATTTAGGTGGGAAAAAAACTACTTGGGGATCCATTGATGGGAGTTACGGAACAGATACGTAAACTTGGTAAGGATTTTCATTTTCATCAGATTGATACGGAGTGTAACTGCTTTTTAAGAAAAGTTTACTTTGCACGCCTAATCTTTTGATACACCTGGACTATGTTTAGCTACTTTAAAGCAAAAGTTCAGTTGGGCTTCCAAAAAGTTGAATAAAATACAGATTACAATATTACAATATTATGTAACACATATTAAAGGGGTGGTTCCCCTAAAAATAAACTTTTGACATTGCATTTGCTATAATAATTACAGTTAGAATCGGCTGGTTTTATGTAAAAAATACCTCCGTACGTAGCGTTTGTATTATTCGTTCCCACCGCCACTTCCGGGTACGATGCTGGCGGTGGGCGTTCCTAATTGATGGACAGGTATCCGACCGACCCATCCATCGCGTCACGAGATGCCAAAAGAAGCCGAACGTCATTGCGCATGCGCCGTATAGAGCCACACCGACGTTCGGCTTCTTTCGGCATCTCGTGACGTGATGGATGCGTCGGTCGGATGCCTGTCCATCAATTAGGAACGCCCACCGCCAGCATCGTACCCGGAAGTGGCGGTGGGAACGAATAATACAAACGCTACGTACGGAGGTATTTTTTACATAAAACCAGCCGATTCTAACTGTAATTATTATAGCAAATGCAATGTCAAAAGTTTATTTTTAGGGGAACCACCGCTTTAAAAAGGGCACAATATACTTCCATTTTTTAGAAGGTCTCTATTTTATTTATTTTTTTCAGAACATACTGTATGTGGTTAAAGTGTTCAGAAGAACATTTTTATGTTTCTTGTTTTTTTGTACTAATTGTATTGAATGAAAGAAGGCACTTGTTCAATTATAGTAGCAGTCAAGAGGTCATAGTCCTTGCGTGAAAAGTGTTGAGAATGAGATATGCTATGATCTTTGAAACCTGATTTGATGCTTGATCTATGCTTCTTCTGTCTTTTCCTGAATGTGTGAATCATTCTGCCAACATCTTGCAAATTTCATGGGCAGGTTAACACATTGATGATAAATTAAGAAGCACACTTTACAAACAATTTGACAGCTCAGGACACTACTCATGGATGTCACCATATGAAGCTTATTCATTGTTGTCTTTTAGCATAGGCATTTCAGGTTCCAGCATTTGTAGCATTCTGCATTTTTTGTACATTTGTCTTGATGTCTATATTCAATCAAATGAACTAGATGCTAGAAGTCTTAGGTGTTTTGCTCTAAAAATATTAGTTTTATTTCTTTTTTTAAAGTTCTCCTTTTAGAAGGCGAGCCACAGTGAGGTTGTTCAAATGTTTATTTAGGATCAATGTTAACTTTTCGTGGCTATTATTGTCAGAGAATAAAATGAAAAGAAAACAGCAGTAGGGGTTCACCTCTGACATGTTTTGCCAAAAAGAGATTTTAAGCAGAATATATTTCAAAAGTAACTGCTGCCGTTGTTTAAACATAAACAAACTTGTTTTGCTCAGAGTGTGGTGGTTTCTTTTCTTTTCTGTCTGGTTTCAGATTCCCTGCTCACCTTAAAGAGGAGTTCCATTCAAAAATGGAACTTCCACTTTTTGGAACCCCCCTCTGGTGTCACATTTGGCACCTTTCAGGGGGGAGGAGGGAGCAGATACCTGTGTAATCAAGGTATTTGCTCCCATTTCCTGGCATAGATCACTGCGGTGACCTACGCCACATCCGGCGCCTTCTCCGTCTCCCTCCGCTGTCTTCTGCAAGACACACAGGTCCCACAGGAGACACACAGGTCCCAGAAGACAGCAGGGACCAGTGGGATCATGCAGTGCGACTTGCGCATGCGCATTAGGGAACCAGGAAGTTAAGACACAAGGTTTCACTTCCTGATTCCCTTACCGAAGATGGCAGCGGCAGCACCCGAGAGCCGAGGGACAGATTGGCTTTGGTGCTAACATCACGGGAGCCCAGGACAGGTAAGTGTCCATGTATTAAAAGTCAGCAGCTGCAGTATTTGTAGCTGCTGACTTAAGTTTTTTTTTGGCAGAACTCTGTTTTAAAGGAGATCTGTGGTCACAGAATACACTTTCATTTTATAACATCAGCATTGTAATAACAATACAAACAATAGTTATTACTGACAATCCAATATAGTCTTACTTGAAAATGTTGTGAGTTCTGCCTGTCTGCTGGCCATCCCTTTCCACAACTTCCTGGATTCCCTGCATTCTTTTCTGCTTCTCCTCTGCTGTTTACTTTCAGTTTCTAAGGAGTATGTATCCCATGGTACCTTGCTGTCTGCAAGCAGTGTTTCCTGTTCTGACTCCACCTCCTGAAACTCCTCCTCTCAGTACCTATGTAAATCAGAAGACAGGCTCCTGACACAGCAGAGGCTTCTTCAGGGCATAGTGAATATGTGTCACAGAATTCAAGGAAGTAAACATGTAGGTATCTTCACAAAGTAAATTTACAAACTTTAAAGCAGTTTAGAGTAGGCTAGAAAAAATGGAAACGCAATGTTAAAAACAAATATACGATTTTTCTTTTTTGACCATAGACTTTAAGCATTATACAGGTATTTATATGGCAAATATTATATGGAGTGATAAAATGCATATATTTTCTTTGATTTGTCTCTTGGGCAGTTTCAGGAAAATGTTTTTCGTTAAAGTCCATTTAGGCAAAATCTGTAATTTCCCCATACTTCCCTACCACCCCCTCTAACTCATCCTGCCAGCTGTTCGATTTGCCATACCTGGTGAAGTCAGTTATACTTACTTAAATATTCCTATACATATCCCTCGCTTATACTGTTTCCATCTGTGGGGACTGCTAGTCAAGCATCACACATTAACATTCACTCCTTTCAGTCCAATTCTAGAAAGACCCCTCCACTTCTTGGGCCATAGGAATTTACCACTTTATTCAGGCAGAAGAAGGACCCCTCTAGGAAATACACAGAGAGAAGAATGTCCCAGCGCTGGATAATCACATAACTGCGGCTTTTGGTACGTGAAAACGGGGGGTTTAGAAATTCTATTTTTTTAACCCGACTATCACAAATAAGTGAGTGGCGGGGGGTTTAATTTTATCCAAAGTTGGGCCTTAAGTTTTAAGCAATGTAGCCACCCTCCTGATTAGTGTAAGTTGCTAAGTAAATTTAGATGATCTCCTCCGTAATCAATGGACCAGGGGTTGATTGTTTTAGCCTGCTCAGTCTTTCACAGGCTGCTGGTCTAATTGTTTCCCCCTGCATTTGGAAAATTCCAGAATCTCAGTAGGAGAAAAAATAGAGAGGCAGCTGGAATGTTGATGGGGACCCAGCCAATGCCTGGAGTGATGTGTCTAGTAGGTGGCTGGAGAGCCTCCAAATAGTCTTGTAAAATTTCTAAAATCTAGTTCTAAAATCTGAGATTTCTCTTTTATGATCTGGAGAAGCTCACTGGAGGATAGCCGGTGAAGGCTGGATTGAAGAGTGAAGAGTGTCCAGCAGTCCTGTGGTATCGTAAGGCTGTGTTTCCCTCACTAAAGAGTGCCCATTGGATATCAGAAGGAGGCAACTGGTGATATTGTAGCACTGTGAGTACTGACCTAATCCTGTGCCCTAAAGACTGTGTGCAGTTTTCAGTTCTACAAAGAAGCAAGTCCTAGGCATTCTCTCTGCAAGTTGTAAACTGTGTGAAAAGTCTCTGCCAGAGTAATGAGAAGAGAAGTGTCCTCAATCCATTCAGTTATCCATTCAGTTATTTTGGGGTATCCCTTGGCTTCCCCATACCCATCCAATTTCTACTCAGCAATAAAAATACAAAAATTACCCCTATACTGTTTTTTTGAGCCAGTTTAACCCTGGAAGTGGTGCAGTTTTCCTATGCTAGTGACCTCCCATCAAGGCTGTGCTTTTTTTCTATTTTTCTTGTCCGTCAGTTGGAGTGATTGAAGACATCGCGGGATACTTTTTTTCTTCTTTTTTATTAAAGGAATTGTCAAAAACTGTCGGTTTTTACTTTTTGAATTTTTTTTGGTGAATGGGTCAGGGTTGTGGGGACGAGGCCCTTGTCCCCATCAACATAGGGACAAGGTGGTTTGGGGGGACTCCAAAGCACCTTCCCGTTGTTGAGGGCAAGCAGCCTGGTATGGTTCAGGAGGGGAGGGCGCTCGCTCATCCACCCCTTTCCTGGCGTGCCAGGCTGCTTGCTCAAATAAGGGTCGGTCTGGTATGGATTTTGGGGGGACCCCTTAAAATCTTTGCCAGACCCAAAGGGCCTGGTATGGATTTTGGGGGGGACCCCACGCTGTTTTTTTAAATTGGCGTGGTGTTCCCCTTAAAATCTATACCAGACCCAAAGGGCCGGGTATGGATTTTGGGGATACCCCATGCCGTTACTTTTCTTCATTTTGTCATAGGGTTCCCCTTAACAACTTCAATACACTGTATTATATACTTTACACTGACTGCACTGTATATTTATATATATACACACACACACACATATATATATATATACACACACATACAGTTGTGCTCATAATTTTACATACCCTGGCAGAATTTCTGATTTCTTGGCCATTTTTCAGAGAATATGAAAGATAACACAAAAACTTGTCCCCCGCTACCTGTGTCGGCTCTGCAGGCTGGCAAGCAACATCAATGATCAGTCCCCGTGGACCCCGAAGTGTCAGGTTACAGTAGTAAAATATATGTTCACCCCCCACGCACGACCAATCTTTGATTTGCAGCTGACAGTGACAAGAGCACCTGAAAGATCTTGCTTGTGTTACTACAACTGTACTCCCTAGGTCTCTAAAATGCTGCACAACTCCCCAACCTCTCCCCCAGTCCTTGATTGTTTGGACCACTGGTGTCATGACAACCAATGACATGAGGGCACACTGATGTGTGGGGGGCACAAATTGATGTAGGGGGGGAGCTATAATGCAAACAAGACACTATTGTAAGGGAGGACACTGATATTAAAGTGTAACTAAACCTAAAAACATTTTTTACCTTAATGCATTGCTTACATTAAGGTAAAAAGCATTTTCAGTTTCCTTCTGTACCCGCTAACAGTACCCACCAACAGTACCCGCCAGCAGCACCCACCAAAAGTACCAGCAGCCAGCAGTACTCCCAGAAGTACCCGCCAGCAGTACCCACCAACAGTACCCACCAGCAAGACCCACCAACAATGGCCGCCAGCAGTACCAGCCAGCAGTACCCACCAGCAGTACCTGCGAACAGAACCTGCCAGCAGTACCAGCCAGCAGTATCAACCAGCTGGACCAGCTATGAGTAAACATCGGTTATCGATGTGAAACGCGTCAGCTCTGTTACCCCACTGCTGTTGTAGTTTTCATTTTACTGGAATAAAAGGCACCATTTTTTACACTTTATTGGAGTGCGGCTGTCCATCATCTCCTCCCTCTTATTTGGACCAGCCAGCAGTTTCCACCAGAGATACCCACCAGCAGTACCCATCAGCAGTACCCACCAGTGGTACCAACCAGCAGTACCAGCCAGCAGGACCCACCAGCAGTACCAGCCAGCAGTAACAACCAGCAGTACCAGCCAGCAATACCAACCAGCAGTAGCAACCACTGGACCAGCCAGCAGTATCAGCCAGCAGTACCTACCAGCAGGACAAGCCAGCAATACCCACCAGCAGTATCAGCCAGAAGTGCCCACCAGTAGTACCAGTCAGCAGTACCAGCCAGCACGACCCACCAGCAGTACCAACCAGCAGTACCAGCCCTGAGGGACAGCCAGTGGCAGCCACCAGCCATACCCACCTGGTATACAGCAGCGGCCACCAGCCATACCCGCCTGGAGGATAGCAGCAGCCAGCTATACTTGCAGGTATCCTGAGGAAGAAGTGAAGATTGAGGTTATTTGAGGTGCAGGTAAACCACAGTGCATCAGTATGAAATCAGCCAAAATACCCCTTTCACATGATCTGTCCGATCGGTTCCGCCTTTCTTTTTTTAAGGTGGACCCAGTTGAACCCTCCATTCACCTCTATAGAGAGCGGCAGATATAAACGGACTTGTGTCAATTTGCACCTGCCTATCTCCAATCCGATCCACTTAAAAAAACAGAAGGGGATCTGTCCCCTTCTGTCTGTGCAGATCGGCCCATAGAGGAGAGCAGGCTGTGTCTGTGTCTGCTCTGCATATGCAGAGTGGACACAGACCTGTCATACGCCCACTCCGCTCATTGTGACCCACGACTTTTTACCAAGTCACATTGTGGCCCTCGATCCTCAAAGTTTGGGCACCCCTGCTTTAACACAAAGCCTCACCCTTAAAACTGTACAGTATATTATAAAAACTTCAACCCTTGATTTTTTCTCTGATCCCCACTTTCCACCCACTATACCCCCCCCCCCTCTTTTCCTCTCATCCCTTTGAAAAACAAAAATTTGGGAAACGGTAGTTACGCGTCTGGTGCTGGTTATGCAGATAACGCAATTGGGACCTGTAACGGAATGACCTGTGACAAACAGAGACTTTTGAAGGATGAGGGATACTCCTGTGCCAGCGTCACTAATAACTCTTGTGTCTAGGTTCATCCTGTGTCCCTTTTTGGCATAGGGTGACTGAGAAATATTAATTATAAATGACATGAGATGGGACATTACGGTTAATTCATGTATTGAGCCAGGAAATAAGGGACATGTGTTGGATTGTTTTAGCAGGGACAGTAATCCACAATACATTCCTTAATGTCTTCAAAGAACTAATATTGTGACTCTACCGGTCAATAATGACTCATTCCTCTGTGTAGCACAGGCTGTTGAGATGGTAATTGAGTCTGCTCCAAGACCTTTCATTAAGTATGCTAATACTGTTTTATGTGTGGAATGTGACTTCTCAGCTGTAGTAATTAGGTCATGTTAGATCGGTGCCCAAAACGTCTGACATGGAAATGTGTATTCTGCAGGTGAATCACTTATCGTCGGAGACGGAATGTCTGGGGAATAATTAGCTCAACAGGATGTCATTGTCTAAGAGAGTGTGTATTGAAGTGATGTGTGGGTGGAGAGTTCTTTGTTCCTTTGATTACTGTAATATGTTGTACTGCATATAAGTCTGAGAGTTACCATTAAAAGCGTTTATATATTTTGACTCAGAGAACGGAGCTTGTCTCGTTATTTTTGGGGAAAAGGGATGTCTGATGTCTGCTAGATTGTGGAGTGTCAGATAAGCTGTCGTGACTGATGGAAGGGAAATCGTAAACGGTGGTGGTCGTTACAGGACCAGAAACCTTTCATCTTTGCTATGTGTACTCTTGCCCCACCTTAACTAAGTGGTCTTAGAACTGTGTTAGTATGAGATTTATGTACTTTGTCATGGAAGCTTTGACCGGTTGTCCATCTCTTTTTATTTACTTCCATTCCTTCAAAATAAATGTATAAAATATATATATATATATATATATATATATATATATATATATATATATATATATATATATATATATATTATTTGAAACTACCATTTAGCTTTATTATAACCCTTTGCCCGTCATATTGTCCTTAATAGTGAAAAAGTACGGAAAATATCATGACTTGTTGCTTTCACTTCTGTGAAGATTTGCTATTATTAAAAAAGAAAAGTTTAATTTTCAATAAATCTTTTTGTCTCCCTAGTTTGGGCAATATGATATTTTAGTTTGATTTTGAACCTAATTCTGGGCTCAATATATATTTTAAAATAATCCTTACTGGCTTTGATCTGACACCAATACCACAATAATTACTTTATTAGCATGGTAACATCACTTTTGCATTTTTACATCAATTTGGTAAAGCTAGTTCACTGTGGCTTTAGCAACATGGCAATATTCTATTTATTTATCAATAGCGCATTAAAACTCCCCACCCCTATTTGTTTTCAAAGGCAGTTTTTTTTTTATCTAAATCTAGTTATGAGTCTATGATAGTCACTCTTCTTAAAGCGGTTGTAAACCCGCACATAAAAAAAAAAAAAGGAAAAAACTCTGCAAGGCAAAGCCATAATGAGCTAGTATGTATCATTATGAAATACTTACCTCAGAAAAAAGCCCCCGTGTCTGAGCCGAGGGAGCTGACATTTTGCCCTCGGCGTGTCTTCCGGGTTAGCGGATCCGGCACTGTGAGTGGCCAAAGCCGCGATGACATCACTCCTGCGCATGCCGGACATTCAGAGCGCATGTGCTGTTGATGTCAGTGGCTTCATGCAAAGGGAATATCTCTTAAACCATACAGGTTTAGGAGATATTAATTTTACCTACAGGTAAGCCTTATTATAGGCTTACCTGTAGGTAAAAGTGTCAAATTTGGGTATACAACCACTTTAAATAGGTAAGATATAAATAGTATGACAATGGTGAGCATGTCTTTAATATGCTATACATGAGTTCTGACAGCAAACAGTTGCAATATTCCTTGAATAAACAAAATAACAGTTGATAACCATAAGACAAGTATATGGCAGCATTTGGTGCTACAGATATTTAACTTGTATCAATTGTCTGTTTTTCTTTACACTGGGTAAAAAACACACCATGCTGTTTTGACTGTTGCACATGGATATACAGACTCAGCTGGCTAAAGAACCCGTTTTATTTCAATCATTATTAACTCTACATGGCAGGGACAAAGGTCTCTTATTTTTGTTCTGTCCTTGAACAGTCTTCCTCAAAGTGGTACCAGTTAATTAGCCGTTCCAGCCTTTCCAAGTCTTGGCATAAATTGGGCGCCCCGAGGATGTACCTCTCTCATCATGGCCTGATTTATCCTTTTCTCTGCAGCTTTCTGCTGAGCTGCAAGACAAGAGAAGGAAATGTCCATTAGTTTTAGACATAGACAGATCCCCTGAGCCAGCAACACACACTGGGAATAGCCACAGTGATAACAGTGTATCGACATCATTACAAGTAATGTGCATGCAAATAACTCATTGCTCTATTGGACTGTCTTCTTTCTAGCTCTCCTAATATATATATACTTCCCAAGGTCAGGATCTGGCTTAAGATCTCTCAGATCAAAAAAGGTTGACTGCTTAGCAAGCAACTAAGGCTGTTATATAATTGTTATCTAAAATTATATACATATATAGCTGTATAGATATATACTGTAGGTGTGTGTGTGTGTGTGTGTGTGTGTTTGTACTGTATATACTGCATAATATCAACATTAAAGAGGTTCTAAATTTAAAGGCAAAATATTTTTGCCATTCTCTGCATTAAGGTAAAAACATACTTTTAATAGCAGCTTCCCTCAGCTCCCCTCCTTAAACATTTACCCAAGTCCTGTATTGATCCAACACTATGCCCATCTGCAGGTCTTCTCTTCCTTCTTCTTTTATTCACAGAACACAGAGACAGCAGCGGGAGCCATTGGCTCCCACTGCTGTTAATTAAATCTGGTAAGGAGAATGTGGGGGTGGGGTCAAACCACTGTGTATCTATGGACAAGGTTACAAAGGCTGTCTTTAACATGAGGCAAAAGGGGAAGCTGCCCCAGGCCCAGTCATTGTTGTGGGTCCCAAACCAACTGCCCCTTGAGCCTGCACTGCCCGCAAATAGTTGCTATAGTTTATCACCCCTGCAGTTTTTATTGTTTGCGCTATAAACAAAAATATAGCGATAATTTAAAAAAAAAATGCAATATTTTTTAATTTTTGTAAAAATAAATATCCACAAAAAATAGAAAAACCTTTTTTTTTCTCAGTTTAGGCCGATATGTATTCTTCTACATACTTTTGGTAGAAAAAAAATCGCAATAAGTGTTTATTGATTGGTTTGCGCAAAAGTTATAGCATTTACAAAATAGGGTATAGTTTTATGGCATTTTTATAAAAAAAATTACTAGCAATGGCGGGGATCAGTGATTTTTTTTATGACTTCTACATTATGGTGGACACATCGGACACTTTTGACACATTCTTGGGACCATTGTCTTCCTCTCTGTGACCCGATCGCGGGACACTGGAGGTGATCGGTTCCACTGTTCTTGCAGGGACGGTCACGGAGGAGAGGACTGGGTCATGAGCGCTCCGCTGCACGACCCATGGCTGGGCTCTTAAAGGGGACGTATATGTACACCCTTGTGCCCAGCCATGCCATTTTGTTGACGTATATCTTCGAGGACTTGGATGATGGCAGAACAAGTCTTTGAAATAATGATCCCCAGAGCCTAGGAGGAGATGCCTGTCATGAACTTGAGGTCCTACAGACTTCTCCCTGTCGCCAAGTACCGCAACTAGTGATGGCTTTCCGCATGCAGGTGTCCTGCTTCATGATATAAGGGGACAGCAAAGCCAACAGATGGTGAAAAATGGGGTCAGTCATCCAGAGATAATTCCTAAAATCATCAGGATTGTTTTCCTGGATCTCCCACAGCAAAGGCATATGACAGAATTGGTCACGCTGGAGCAACCAATTCTTTGTCCATGAACTCCTCCCCACCCTGTTCATGGACTGAGCTTGGGTCAAAGCAAGAAGCCCAACACCAAGCCCCCGCAGCCCGCACAGCACAAATTCTATGACAAGTACGTACCCGCAACATGGCTAGAAAAACAGAACTCACTGAACGACCTGAAAATCAGAAACGAGCGGACAAGAACGCACTGAAAACCAGATACGAACTGACTACACGTGCTGAAATACAGATACGAACCCACAAGCACAAACTGAACAGCAGAAATGTTCTGAAAAGCACGAAGGCTGAAAAGCCTAAATCGTCTCTCACCAAACTTCTACTAAAACAAGATTAGCAATATGAGCCCAAAGGGTGTTGGACTCGGGATGGAATTTCCGTTTTATAGTGCCACCGTACGTGTTGTGCGTCACCGCGTTCTTAACAGTTGGAATTTGGTGTGACCTATGTATGCAAGACACGTTTGAGCGGATGTTTTTTCCGACGGAAATCCGATCGTGTGTATGAGGCTTTAGACTCCAGAACCATCACAACAATGCTGCAACTACAAATTATCAGAACTAATGTTGCATTGCATTAGTGCATTGTGCCCAGGCAAAGGACATTAATGTATAATGCTGGGCAAAACTACATATTTTTTTTTCTTTCATTTTGATTAGAGTGTTGAAGACTGTTTGTAAAATTGTATTTAAAGTCTATGGCCCGGATTCACATACATTGGCGCATATTTATGCTGGCGTAGCGTATCTAATATACGCTACGCTGACGTAGCGCAGAGAGGCAAGCACCGAATTCACAAAGCACTTGCCTCCCAAACTGTGCTGGGTTTCCTCGGCGTAAGCCGTCGTAGCTGGAAGTGGGCGTGAGCCATGCTAATAAGGCGTGACCCCATGCAAATGATGGGCCGAGTGCCATACAAGTACTTAAAATGAACGGCGCATGCGCCGTCCCATGGACGTATCCCAGTGCGCATGCACAGAATCACGTCGGAATTACTCCCTAAGATACAACGGATCACTGCCTACGACGTGAACATAACCTACGCCCAGCCCTATTCACGTACTACGTAAACGATGTAAAATACGACGGCTGTGTTCCCTGGTCCATACCTTAGCATGAGTTGCGCCTCATATATGGGGAATAACTTTACGCCGGACGTACGACTTACGCAAACCATGTATATTATGCGCCGGGCGCAAGTACATTCGTGAATCGACGTATATCTCCCTCATTTACATATTTGAATAGGAAATCAATGGGAGCGCCACTTGCGGCCAGCGTAAATATGCACCCACGATATGCCGGCGTAGGAAAGTTACGTCGGTCGGATGAAGCCTATTTTCAGGCGTATCTCAGTTTATGGGCACGGCGCATTGATATGACGGCGCATATTTACACTTACGTGGCGTATCTTGAGATACGTCGGCGTAATTGCTTTGTGAATCCGGGCCTATGTGTCCATTATAGAGATGTATCCCTCTTTTTGTAGGGTTAACCACTGTGCGGTAAAGAAAATTCTTCCAATCGGGACACCTGTTCTGGGGACAACTGGTTAAGAGGGTAATTCCACTCAGTATGAGAAAATTTACTTTAACTTTCTTGCATGCCTCTGAAAAAGTAAGTGAAGGAAAATATCCCCAATGGCACACAGACAGGATAAAACACGCTTTATTTAAAGCTACAAAAAAATTGGTTATACATGCATTTTAAATATTCCTAGCAAGCATTAAGGTCTTATTAGATCCAAATTCCTCAGGCATAAAATCTCTGACACATTCCCATGCCTGTTGAGCTGCAGGTAACATGTACAGCTGCCAATACAAGCAAATGGCTATACATGGCTGTACTCATGTGAACACTGGTTGCATCAGGGCTTACAACCACATTTGCATTTATGGAAATATGCTGTACATGCATGCATGGGTAAACACCAAATCAGAAGCAGTCAGCATTTACACATATATTGCTGCATGCAACCTTTCACTTTTATTGGCAGCTGTAGGCAACACTTGTGGCTCCTCATCAGTAGTGTTGAGCAGAATATGCCATATTCGATTTCGCGATATATCTCGAATATATAGTCGAATATTCGAGATATATTCGCTAAATTCGAATATTCGTGATATTTTATCGAAATGAAATGATTGCGAATTTTCGCTATTGCGAATGCGAAAATAATTGCGAATTTTCGATAACTGCGGTAGGAGCACTCTGATTGGCTCAGAATATTCTTGATATTTTTTCGAAATTTCGCAAAATGCGAATGCGATATTTACTGCGCAATTTCGACAAATGCTGTAGGAGCACTCTGATTGGCTCAGAATATTCGTGATATTTTACAATACAAAATAATTGCGAATATTCGGCAAATGCGGAAGGAGCACTCTGATTGGCTCAGAATATTCTTGATATTTTACAATACAAAATAATTGCGAATATTCGGCAAATGCGGAAGTAGCACTCTGATTGGCTCAGAATATTCTTGATATTTTACAATACAAAATAATTGCGAATATTCGGCAAATGCAGAAGGAGCACTCTGATTGGCTCAGAATATTCTTGATATTTTACAATACAAAATAATTGCGAATATTCGGCAAATGCAGAAGGAGCACTCTGATTGGCTCAGAATATTCTTGATATTTTACAATAGAAAATAAAAAGTGTTTTGCATTGGTGGTGATTCTTTACTCTATCCATCTGTCACAGCCGTTTGTCAATCAAACACTTTGAAGATTGAACACGTTCATGCTGCATGCTTTGGACTTTTTTTCACTTCACATATCAAAGACATTTTTATGAAAGATAATTTTTCTATTATTGGGACTATATTTCTTTATATATTTGTTTCACTGTGTATTTCACAAGTTATTTGCGCTTGCTTATTTTATAATTTGCCCACATGTCTTGTCACTAGAAAAATTTTTATTCTTGTAGAGCGACTCCATTTTTTGTCTTGTATTAAATTATGTTGTATAACATTTTTGAGTTGCTGCTGTATTCTCCCCTTTTTTTAAGGTATGCGCAATTTTTTCCTTCTTACAAAAAAAAATAATATCAAACATACAAATATTCATAACAGAAACATACACAAAGCATCAGAGACAATCAGAGTTCTCCTACCACAGTTATCGAAAATTCGCAATCATTTTCGCATTCGCAATAGCGAAAATTCGCAATTTTTTTTTTTCAATTTGGCAACATAAAAGGATCGCCTCAGCTTAGCTACTCGGCCCAGGGTCTCTAATCATACCAGCAATGCTTTTAGACGTCGATAGGATGTGATCTGTTTTAAAAATCAAATTGAAAAAATGTGAATATTCGGAATTGCGAATATTCACCGCGAAATTCGAAATATATCGCGAATACTCGAATATGCCATATTCGAGCCGAATATTCGCAATACGAATATTCGTGAGCAACACTACTCATCAGCGGTAAAGTGCAGGGGATTTCAAACTTGAGTGCTTTGAGGCTAATATATGTCTTTGTTAATATTTCCTAAATTAACTTTAAAACAAGCAATCCCTGACCTCTGTAGTTTCTTGTACTGTGAAATAATTTATTCTGAAAGATCACAGCAAAGACTCTAAGGTCTGGTTGCAATGGGTTTATATCAGCTTAGAAATATTAGCTGTATGTTTACATTAGAGGGCTGGTAGACTGCCAAATTTTTGCAGTAATAAAAAAATGTGTCTCTAGTGGGGGATCCCCACATTTCAAACCAGCCTAAGGCCCCATATCATATAGTACTAGGTGTTTAATCCTGGTGCATGAGGCTGTAGTGTTTAGCTGCAGCTAGTAGTCTGTCAAACACTATGAGAGCCTGACAGCTGCTGTAACTGGATGGTGCACCCAATGGTATGAACATTTAGGCAGTATGCACTCAGGGAGGATTGCAGGCTTCTTGCATGCCAAACCTAAAGGGAATTCCTGACTGTGTAGGTAAATAGGGTCAATGATGTCATTGGTTGTTAAGGACTCAGTGGTACCCGCACTCGTCGGCTTCCTTAACAACCACTGACAGTGAGAACCTACCATGTATAATAGCTGTAGTAATATCACTGTTATACAAGAAGTATGAATCCCGCTGAACAGCTAAATGTTTCAGACTTTCATCTGAACATGTGAAAAGCCAAGTTTCGGACTGAACATGTGTTTGGACGGAACCTTATGCTCATGCCTAAATGTCGCCTGATACTAAATCTGAGAATGCACTCTCATTAATAAACTGATGGAAGACTAAAAGGATAATTTCCCATTTGTGGGACCAGAAATGGCACCTGGAGTAGGCTGAATTATCTGGAGGCTACCAAATAATTGAAATCCCTGTTCCCAGTCCTGTATTAGTGAGGGGACTTTACTAAATAGAATCACGTTTCAAGCTATATTTGTTATATACTGTATCTGAAGACTTGTATGACCATGAATTCTACTTCATGGGTAATTTAGCTGTGGCTGCATTGTTTCAAAGCATATCATTTTCACAAACCATATTGGGCCAAACAATACACTGGCAATTCATAATGATTGTCAAACATGGTCCTTTTTGGTATGTGTATACTGTATTCTGAAACAACATGATAAGCACAAATTTGTGTTTTAAAGCACAATGAGCTTATTTGTTTCAGCTAGGCATAAGAGATGCATTGAACTAAAAAAAAGTACTGAAAGAAGAACCACTATATTTGTGGAATTCTTTTCACACAAGTTACAAGAGTTAGTGCTATGGCCTGCATAACTTGCTAACAGTTAAGGTCTGTTCCCAGAGATTACAAATTTGATGTCAAACGTTGGAAACTTCAGAGTCCAGAAGTAGCTATTTACAAACGGATGCAAGTTCCTCAGTAACATTACTATAACTCTTTTACATAATGTGTCCCTTATAGTCAGCATGTTAAAAATGCTTTTATAGGGGTTGCCTTGAATGGTTTTGCCAAGATGTTTTTTCCTGAAGGCTTCACGAAAATATATCAGATGAAGGTAAAAGGGAAAATATTTAGCAAGCAGCCTGACAGAAGCTTCGGGAGGCAGGAAACCAAAGATTAGAACTTCCTGTTATAGATCTAAGAGCAGAAAATAGGACAATTCTATATATTCACTCGAGAGCAGACAGAGAGGGAGGAACTCGTTTAGAGGCCACGCATTTATAGATTTGAGATTTTTAACTATGTGTTCGTCAGGTTGGCACATCGTTTTCAGCTCTGAAATGTACTTAAATTGTATAGCACACACAAAAAAGGCTGCCAATAAGTTCACAGATTTCACATACAATTTAATGCAGAGGAGAACTCCGAAGAAGAGAAACAATGATATTGTGGATTTTTTTTTTTTATATTTTTCACATGGTGCAGTTTTTCCTTTGACACGTATACCGTGTAAGGATTGTTCTATTTTTACTCTCTAAAGTTGCACAGTTCTTTTAGTGTACCTATAACTTATACAGCTAACTAGGTTAGAAAAAGACACATTTCCATTGAATTCAACCTCTTACAATCCCCAGAAATTCAGTCCCAGAGGATGCCAAAACAAAACCTCCCCTGGGCAATTATGACCAATTTTACCTCTTTCTTTCTGGCCTGACAAACTAGTCATATTCACACCTACGTTTGAGATTTAGTGAGAAATGTACAGTCAACACTCCACCATTTTTAGCAATATCATTTACCTTCTTATGTCCTAAATTTAGCCTGTGATTTCCTACTTGTTTCCTTTTTCCTGTAAACTCTTCAGCTTCAATCGTGAGTCTCTTTCTTTGTTTAAATTGTATCTAAAGCCAATTTTTTTTTAGCTCTGGGTAGAGTAAGAAGTTATTAAATCCTCTGTCAGAATTTTATTGCTGGAAGGTGCAGAAAGAACAAGAACATCACACCAAGCATTTATTTTCGATCAGCCTGCTGGGCATGAAACCCCCCCCCCCAAAAAAAAACATTTCCCCCATCTTCACAAGTAAGGTGGATCGAGGAATCCTCCTGCTGTGATATTGTATTCGCCCCCTCCGCTGTTAAAATGCACTGACCAGCATTGCGGCTAAATGGCTGCATTCACCAATCAAATGAAAATTTCCCAACATTCCCGTTTGAGGGAAGCCAATCATTATACCGACTTCTCTCAGCGGGAACAGCTATAGATGGATCAAAATTTGTCTGGTCTCGGTTTTTTCAACTCTCCATGGTCAGCTTAAATAATAAGTGTACCCTAACACTAAAATCTCTACACCTACAGACATCCATGATCTAACACTAACCTATCCAACCCTGTAAAGAAGAAATCAATATACATACCTTTTTAGAAGCCGATCTGACCCGATCTCACGCTAAGATGTCAGCTGCAGCTTCACTGTGGAGGTGGGTGCAGAGGACACAGCCGACGACGGAAGCCCCATAGTAAGTCTATGGATGACGGCCCTCCCCATTCATTTCACGTCCCTTGTTGGCTGTGTTCTCTGCAGAGCTTCCGCCGCTGGAGACCGGACCAAATTAGCTTTAAAAAAGGTATGTATACTGATTTTTTCTTTATAGGGCTAGATAGGTTAGGCTTATATCGTGAATGGCTGTAGTTGTAGCGATTTTTAATGTTAGGGTGGACTTATCCTTTAAGAGATACAGGTGCATCTTATAAAATAAGAATATCATCATATATTTTAAATAGATGCATTACACACAGGGTGATATATTTCAAGCATTTATTTTTATAATTTTGATGGTTATGGCTTACAGCTAGTGAAAACCCAAAATTCAGTATCTTAGAATACTAGAAAATTACATGAGACCAATACAAAAAAAGGATTTTTAATACAGAAGATGTTGGCTTACTAAAAAGTATGTCCATGTACAGTATAGTATGCACTCAATACTTTTTGGCAATGTGGGCAGGTGCCTTGTCCTGCTGGAAAATGAAATCAGCCTCTCCATAAAGCTGGTCAGCAGAGGGAAGCATGACGTGCTCTAGAATTTCCTTGTGGAGGGCTACACTGACTTTGGACTTGATAAAACACAGGGGACCAACACCAGAAGATTACATGGCTCCCCAAGTCATCACGGACTGTGGAAAATGTTGCATTTCATTTGGTAATTAAGGTACCAGAGTCTGGAGGAAGAGTGGAGAGGCCCAGAATCCAAGTAGCATGAGGTCCAGTGTGAAGTTTCCACAGTCAGTGATGATTTGGGAAGCCATGTCATCTGCTTGTGTTGGTCCACTGTGTTGTATCAAGTCCAAAGTCAGCGCAGCACCTGCCCATACTGCCAGAAAGTACCAATACCTGGTTTCATGATCATGGTATCACAGTGCTTGATTGGCCAGCAAACTCGCCTGACCTAAAACCCATAGAGAATCTGTGGGGTACTGTCAAGAGGAAGATGAGAGACACCAGACCCAACAATGCAGACGAGCTGAAGGCCGCTATCAAAGCAATCTGGGCTTCCATAACATCTCAGCAGTGCCACAGGCTGATCCCCTCCATTGATGCAGTAATTTATGCAAAAGAAGCCCCCACCAAGTATTGGTATAGTGCACACTATACCGTACATGGACATACTTTTCAGTAAGCCAACATTTCTGTATTGAAAATCTTTTTTTTTTTATTGGTCTTATGTAATATTCAAATTTTCTGAGAAACTGAATTTTGGGTTTACTAGCTGTAAGCCATAATCCTCAAAATTAAAAGAATTAAATGCTTGAAATATATCACCATGTGTGTAACGCATCTATAAAATATATAGTATGAGTTTCACTTTTTGAATTAAATTACTGAAATAAATTAACTTTTCAATGATATTCAAATTTTATGAGATGCACCTGCATGTGTGTGTATATATATATATATATATATATATATATATATATATATATATATATATATATATATATATATACACACACACACACACACATATCTTTACACTCTGGAACTAAGCGAGTCTTGCAGATTTTTCAAAAAGTGTTTTACAAGGGTTGTAACCATCCCCTACTATAAGATAATAAAAAATAAAAAAGTTTTAGCTTTAGATACTCCTTACTTTCGGAAATTCCATCGTTAAAACCTTGGATGTTTTTTCCGACGGAATTCCGCTCAAGCTTGGCTTGCATACACACTGTCACACAAAAGTTCTCTGAACTTTTGACCGTCAAGAACGCAGTGACATTCAACACCAGGACGAGCCGAGATAATGAAGTTCAATGCTTCCGAGCATGTGTCGAATTGTTTACGAGCATACGTCTGAATTTTGCACGTCGGAATTGCTACAGACGATCGGATCTTCCGATAGGAATTTTTTCCGTTGCAAAATTTAAGAACCATCTCTCAATCTTTTGCTGGTGAAAATTCCGATGGAGCATACACACGTTTGAAATTTCCGTTTAAAAGCTCAAATCTGACTTTTGCTGTTGGAATTTCCGATCGTGTGTACGAGCCATTACTCTAACCAAAGTATTTTCATCACTTATTATTTTTTTTAAGGTCAGTAAACACACTTTTTATTACACTTTGTTTTCCAGCTTGACAAAGTTTGTCTTGGCACTGGGGGTGAGTTTGTGCCATCAATGTTTCCTTTGAGTGAACCTGTAAGCATAGGCGTCTGCAGAACTTTTTTCGGGGGGGAATCATTTTAAGGTCACACATGCTCTGCCCCTTTTTGACAATGTAATCAAGGGGAGGGGCTTAGTCATTGTCACATAAAGCGTGATAACCCTCCCCCTTCCTTAGCCACATTTGGCACTTTTTGGGGGGGAGAGCCACATGCAAAACCATGCACAATATGCTGTGGCCACAGCAAGTGAAGGTATAAATTAACAAACAATTAGGCAATCTATCAATTTAAAAAAAGAAAACGATACCTGCATGGTGCAGCATAGACTTAAGCCAGTGGAGAGTTTAAATTCTATATGAACACAATAGCAACTTTTTTTCGGGGGGCATCATTTTAAGGTCACACATGCTCTGCCCCTTTTTGACAATGTAATCAAGGGGAGGGGCTCAGTCATTGTCACATAAAGCGTGATAACCCTCCCCCTTCCACTGCCACATTTGGCACTTTTTGGGGGGGGGGAGAGCCACATGCAAAACCATGCAAAATATGCTGTGGCCACAGCAAGTGAAGGTATAAATTAACAAACAATTAGGCAATCTATCAATTTAAAAAAAGAAAACAATACCTGCATGGTGCAGCATAGACTTAAGCCAGTGGAGAGTTTAAATTCTATATGAACACAATAGCATCTTTATCCTGTTGCGCCCATATAGCTGCTGTAGTGCCCACATGACTGTTATTGTGCCCTTATAGATGCTCTTGTGCCCCTAAAGCTGCTCTTGTGCATCTATATGGGCACAACAAAAGCTATATGGGCACAATAGCATTTTTATGGGCACAAAAACATATTTTGACTATGTTGCTGTGCTTAACCACTTGCCTACAGGGTACTGTCACCTCCCGTCCTGCCCAGGTCAATTTTCAGCTTTCAGCGCTGTTGCACTTTGAATGACTATTATGCAGTCATGCAACACTGTACCCAAATGAAATTTGTATAATTTATTTTCAGATAGATAAATCTTTCTTTGGAATTTAATAACCACTGGGTTTTTTATTTTTTGCTAAACAAACAAAAAAGACTGAAAATGTAAAAAAAAAATGTCTTAGCTTCTATTATTACATTTTGCAAATAAGTAGTTTTTCTCCTTCACTGATGTGCACTGATGAGGCTGCACTGATATGCTCTACTGATGGGCACTGATAGTTTGCACTGATCTGCTGCATCTGCCAGCCTTAAAGCAGATCTCCGCCGAAAAGAAAAATATTAAAAGCCAGCAGCTACAAATACTGCAGCTGCTGACTTTTAATATTAGGACACTTACCTGTCCTGGAGTCCAGCACTGTCGGCAGCAGAGGACGAGAGATCGTTCGTCACTCTGCTGCCCCCACCGCCATCCTCAGTAAGGGGAATCAGGAAGTGAAGCACTCCGTCTTCACTGCCCGATTCCCTACGGCAAATGCGCGAGTCGCTCAGCGCCGTCCTCACTGGTCTCCGTTGTGTTCTGGGAGCCGAGTGTTTCCCAGAACAAAACGGGCGGGGGCAGGACGTGACACACTACCCGCAGACTCCCCTCAGTGAGGACTCCCGGAAGTGGGTGCAAATACCTGTCTTTGACAGGTATCTGCACCCCCCTCCCCCCTGAAATGTGTCAAATGTGACACCGGAAAGGGGAGGGTTCCGATGAGCGGAAGTTCCACTTTCGGGTGGAGCTCCGCTTTAAATACCTCAGAGAGAGGGCGGAGATATCATGGGCATTAACCAGATTAGGAATAGCCAGAAGAGTCTACCCTAATTGTGGTAATGTCTTACACCTGCCGGCTAGACAGTCGTATAGGTGTCTGACATGTCCTGCATACATCCCTGCAAACAGTCCCGCCTCCATCATGAGGCAAGAGAGAGTGAGACCCCAGTCGTACTCCTGTCGGTAGATGCCGAAAAGGCTTTCGACAGGGTCCCCTGGCGTCTCATGTTGGGAACACTGGAATACCTGGGAATTGGAGAGAGGATGTTGCGATGGATATCCGCATTTTATTTACACCCAACAGCCAAAATTTGAATAAATGTCATTCTCTCCCCTACCCTAGAATTATTTAATGGCCCCAGACAGGGCTGCCCTCTGTCCCCAATGTTGTTTGTCCTAGCATTAGAACCCCTGTTAGCTGCAATTAGGAAAACAGGGACATAAAAGGAGTGAGAGTAGGAGATAGGGAGTTCAAGGTGGCAGCATACGCAGACGACATATTATTTTTTATTACGGATCCCAGGACAACGCTAACAATTATACTGAAGAAGTTATGCAGATATGGTAAGATGTCAAATGTTTTAATTAACACTGCAAAGTCAGAGATTTTAATTATAACCATCTCAAAAGAGGAGCAGCAGGCAATTCAGCCTGCTTTCCCATTTGCCTGGTGTAAAAAGGAATTAAGATACTTGGGGGTAAAATTTACAGCATTCATTGGGGTCCTTATTATTGAAGTGAATTACATCCCCATATTGAATAATATAAATCTTTGTCTGGGCTAGGGAGGATAAATGCATTAAAAATGATTATTTTGCCTAAATGAACATATATATTTCAAATGATCCCAATAAGAGTCCCACAGGATTTTTTTTTCGAAACTAAGAGATCCAACATCGAAATATATTTGGATGGGTAAACGTCCTAGAATTTCATATACAACTTTGGTAAATGGAAAAAAGTGAGATGGGGTAGCAGCACCAGACTATAAGAAGTACTATCAGGCAATTGTTATCTCAAGGATAATAGGTTGGACACACAATAAAGAGGGGAAAGGATGGGTGGAAATTGAAAAAGCACAAAGTAAAGCAGACTTAGGGAAGAGTGTGTGGATTCCACGACAGTATCGTGAACTGTCAAAAAATACAAACCCATTAACTAAACATTTGTTTAGGGTATGGGATGGACTGGGTAAAGTACACCACTGGCAATACAATTCATCTCTAATTTCTTTATTAGACACAAAGGCCTGGATTCACATACCTGAGCGCGTCTTTATGCCGGCGTAGCGCATCTCATATACGCTACGCTGACGTAACACAGAGAGGCAAGCACAGTATTCACAAAGCACTTGCTCCCAACGTTGCGCCGGCGTAATGTAAATTCCTAGGCGTACGTCGGCCTAATTCAAAGTAGGTGGAAGTGGGCGTGATACATTTAAATGAACCGTGACCCCATGCAAATGATGGGCCGAACGAATGGCGCATTCGCCGTCCCGTGGACGCTTCCCAGTGCGCATGCTCAGAATCACGTTGAAAATACTCCATAAGATACGTCGAATCACTGCCTACGACGTGACGTAACCTACGTCCAGCCCTATTCACGTACTACTACGTAAACAACGTAAAATACGACGGCTGTTCCCTGGTCCATACCTTAACATGACTTACCCCTGCTTTATGCGGCTTAACATTACGCCGGACGTAAGACTTACGTAAACCGCGTATATGAATGCGCCGGCGCAAGTACGTTCGTGAATCAGCGTATCTCCCTAATTTGCATATTTACATTTGTAAATCAATGGAAGCGCCCCTTTCGGCCAGCGTAAATATGCGCCGAAGATACGACGGCGTAGGAAACTTACGTCGGTCGGATGAAGCCTAATTTCAGGCGTATCTAGTTCTATGGGTACGGCGCATAGATACGACGGCGCACATTGACACTTACGCGGCGTATCTCGAGATACGTTGGCGTAAGTGCTACGTGAATCCAGGCCAAATTATTTTAAACCTGGAAAAGATGAGCACATATTTTATTAGATGGTCAAAAAAAGATGAAATATTACTACATGATGTGATGATAGGAAATAGGATATGCACATTCACAGAGTTAACACAGAATTGGGGTAGTAGACCATTAGATAGATGGAGATACCCACAAATACAACATTTCACCAGACTCTCCCCCAACCACTGCGGGGAAAGGGCAATATGAATTCAATGGAGAAACTTTTCTCCTCCCCTCTGAGTTTGGGACAGACTGTGTCTAAAATCTCCAAAATAATGGTAGATGAAATAGGACCCAAATATCCCCCGTACTTGAGTAAATGGGATGAAGAAATAGGTCCCTTACAGGGAGATAAACATATGAATAACATTTTGAAGATAGCCTGTTGTGCTTCTAGTGATGTTAGGACAGTAGAAATGTGCTACAAATTAATAGCAAGATGGCATATCACTCCACAGAGAGGACACAAAGTGAACATAGAGACCCCCCAATTTGTTGGAGGGGCTGTGGTGCTCTTGGGACTTTCGCACATATATGGTGGGGGTGTGAGAAGATCCAGCCGTATTGGGAAAGAGTAATTGATAACATTCATCAAATAACAGGGGAACAGATTCAGAAAGATCTGTGGAAATGTTTGTTCCACGATACAGATAAAAATATAGTTCAATATAGGAACACTTTGGTCCCCCACCTTCTGAATGCTGCTAAAAGTCTGATCACAAGACTGTGGAGAACTCCTGAAGCCCCCACTCTGAAGGAATGGGTAGTGAAAATAGAATGGCTGAGATCAATAGAAGAAACAATACATAGAATGGAAGACTCTCTAGAAGTATATAATAATATATGGGGGAAGTGGGCAGAGTTAAAAAAATAACGAAAATAAATGTTGATGATGGAGTGCTAAAGGGGAAGGGGAAGAAGGCAGGAGGATAGAGCCAGGGCGTGGGCTGAGACAGGAATGATCAAGTCCAGGACGGATGGGGGAGGGGTAGGGGGGGAGAGAGGGAGGTAGGACATTTACATGTTTTTTTTAATTAGGGGAGGGGATGGGGGGAGGGACACCTATTGTATAATTTGTTAAACTGAAAAAATTATAAATAAAGGCATAATATACAAAAAAAACAGCAATTGGGCAGCCTGTGACAGCGGGAGAAGGAGATCCAGGTATCAGTCCAACAATAAATAAGGTTGAGCTCCGGTTAAGTGAACGTTGTTCATGTTTGAACACTTTACTTTTCTGCACTTTCCTCTCTAGTGTGCAGACACCTTGCTGATTCTGGCTGGGGGTACTTGACCTCCCTTGCAGGCGCCCATGCCTGTAAGCTATTTCAAAATAAAGTGCCTGTCAGTGTGCTTTGTAATTGATTACCTTTGTTAGACAAACATGTTATCCAATTATTTTTTTGTGTTCCCTGCAGATATTAGTTTCACATCAACTGAGAACTTCCCCAACTTTGGAACTAAAGTCCCACTCATAAAGCTAAGCCCACGCCTACTGGGCACCTGTCCATTCTGAAGAGATCATTGGCATTGGAGACACTTTCATAGTGCAATACACTGATACACTTTAGGTAATTTTCTTCCCTAAAAGGTCACAGAATAATCAGTTATTGCAATAACCACCTGTTACTATTGATTTTTTCTATGGGTGTGACTTTCTTCTGATCTGAAGATAAGCATTTTTATCTTTAAAGAATGATTTATTGAAACACGAGTAAAAAATTCCTACAGACACCCCACTGCACCTGGTGTACTATGGTAGTAAATGTGGGGGGTAGGAACAGGTGCATCCAAGCTACTACCTCCTGTGCAATGCCTGGTGAGCCTCGAGAACAGCACTCAGCCTGTGAAGTCTCTAAATCTCCATGTAATCCATGCAAAAAAAGGAAAAAGGTTGGTGCCACGGAAGTTGGCTAAAACATTGCTTTATTATAGCATGTGAATAGCAGTTAAATCGAGGGGGTAGGGGCTCCCTCAAAGTAAGGAGGAAGGGAAGCTGAGGAACTTATCAATCCATGCATGTCCAGGACCAAGGAAGTTGTGAGAAATGTGAGGAGTTAAAAGAGCGTGTGTCTCAATCTGATCATGGTGAGTAAATGAGCTTTATGGTGGGGCCAGTCTGCCTCAGCTCCCGAGGGCTGACCTTACTTAGGCCAGCCTTCTGCCCTCCACGCCTACGTCATCAGTCATAGACTCACTTGTAAGTCATTTTGGGGAATCGTTGTTGCCTCTCTCTCCCCCCTCTTCATAGCTAGACCCATTACAAAAACGTTATTTTTAGTTTCATCATTTTATTTTTTAACATTTTAGACGTTCATCATATACTTGCTCCTGAAGAGTGGTGATGACCACGAAACACGTCAAGCCAACAGATGCCCCATTGCACATTTATTGCTACCTTTCTACCAACTACCCCAAATACCAATTGTACTCTACCTACCAATTGGGACTTCAGCTATTATGGAGACTTACTCCAATTAACAGTTTTTTAACATATTGGGTACTAATTATGTTGTCATATCATGCTATCTTGAGTAGAGTTGAGCAGACACCTGAATGTTCGGGTTAGGGTCCGAACCCGAACTTTAAAAAAAAGTTTGGGTTCGGGTTCGGGAACCCGAACCCGAACTCCGAACCTCATTGTAGTCAATGGGACACGCACTTTTAGAAAAAAAAATGTGCGGAGGTCCCCGCAAATTCAATAACCAGACCCTTTAGGTCTGGTATGGATATTAAGGGGAACCCCGCCGTCAATTTAAAAAAAAAAATGACGTGCGGTTCCCCCTAAATATCCATAACCAGACCCGTTATCCGAGCATGTTGACCTGGCCGGCCGCAGAAAAGAGGGGGGGACAGAGTGCGGCCCCCCCTCTCCTGAACCGCACCAGGCCACATGCCCTCAACATGGGGAGGATGTCCCCATGTTGATGGGGACAAGGGTCTCATCCCCACAACCCTTGCCCGGTGGTTGTGGGGGTATGCGGGCGGGAGGCTTATCAGAATCTGGAAGACCCCTTTAACAAAGGGGACCCCCAGATCCTGACCCCCCCTGTGTGAAATGGTAATGGGGTACACTGTACCCCTACCATTTCACGAAGGAAGTGTAAAGTCTTGTAAAAAAAAAAACACACACACACACACCGTAGAATAAAGTCCTTTATTAATCAAAAAAAAAAGAAAAAAACTCCAGCTGTGATAATCCACTCGTTCCTGGCTTCCTGCTCCTCCGCAGCATCGCCAACCTCCTCTCACCGCTGGACAAAACCCAGCGAATGATGCGCTGAAGCTGTGACATTACTTATATAGAGGAGGCAGGGCCACCCGTCACGTGACCCCGCACCCTCTGACGTACCCTCTGCTACGTCACTGGGTAAGCCCCGTCTTCCCTCTTCCTGGGCTTCCCCAGTGACGTAGCAGACGGTACGTCAGAGGGTGCGGGGTCACGTGATGGGTAGCCCTGCCTCCTCTATATAAGTAATGTCACAGCTTCAGCGCGTCATTCGCTGGGCTGTGTCCAGCGGTGAGAGGAGGTCGGCGATGCTGCGCTCTGGATGAATGGATCTTCTCTTCGCTGGACCGGAGATCACCCGTCGCTGGATCTTCTCATCGCTGGAGATCACCCGCACCCGTCCCCCATTACCATTTCACACAGGGGGGGGTCAGGATCTGGGGGTCCCCTTTGTTAAAGGGGTCTTCCAGATTCTGATAAGCCTCCCGCCTGCATACCCCCACAACCACCGGGCAAGGGTTGTAGGGATGAGACCCGTGTCCCCATCAACATGGGGACATCCTCCCCATGTTGAGGGCATGTGGCCTGGTGCGGTTCAGGAGAGGGGGGGGCGCACTCTGTCCCCCCCTCTTTTCTTCGGCCGGCCAGGTTAACGTGTTTGGATAACGTGTCTGGTTATGGATATTTAGGGGGAACCGCACGTCATTCTTTTTTTAAATTGACGGCGGGGTTCCCCTTAATATCCATACCAGACCTAAAGGGTCTGGTTATTGAATTTGCGGGGACCTCCGCGCATTTTTTTCCCGAACTCCGATCCCGGACCCGAACTTTTTCCAATTATTCGGGTAAGGGTCCGGGTTTGGGAAAAACCCAAGTCCGTACCGAACCCGAACTTTACAGTTCGGGTTCGCTCAACTCTAATCTTGAGCTTATTAGTTCACTTGTCAATATACTGCACCACTATCAGCAATCATTACTATATATTAACTGGATTGTACCAACATATCTAGGCTGCACCTATCCATTATGGAGATATACCTATGAACTGGCCCTGTTGCATTGTGTCATTTATGAACTTATCATGTTATTATATCTTGCCACTAATATGATTATATTTTACGTATTATTAAATTTTTAACCAATATACTAGGTATGCTGTGTTATCATTGCTGTTACCATATTTTTTATATATAATTAAAGTAATGACTGTCAATTGTTGATTTGCAATGCCTTTATTTAATGTCTTAAAGTGGTGGTTCACCCTAAAAACGACTTTCCCCTATTACACTGCCCCCCCACATTAGAATACGATTATGCCTATAATTTTTTTTTTTTTGCTGCTGTACATACCTGGGTACAGCTATTCACCCGTGTCCTCCGGGTTGCGAGTCCCGCGGGAGTGGGCGTTCCTAACATGGCGGGGATTGACGTTTTGACAAAAAAACGAGCTCCCCCCATCGCGTAAGCCGCGTCACGATTGGCGAAAGGAGCCGAACGGCGAGTCGGCGCTATACTGCGCCTGCGCATCGCCGTTCGGCTCCTTTCGCCAATTGTGACGCGGCTTACGCGACGGGGGGAGCTCGTTTTTTTGTCAAAACGTCAATCACCGCCATGTTAGGAACGCCCACTCCCGCGGGACTCGCAACACGGAGGACACGGGTGAATAGCTGTACCCAGGTATGTACAGCAGCAAAAAAAAAATTATAGGCATAATCGTATTCTAATGTGGGGGGGCAGTGTAATAGGGGAAAGTCGTTTTTAGGGTGAACCACCGCTTTAAGTTCCAATGCAAAAGCATACTGCCATAATCATTTCTTGATGTGTATGTCCTGGGTGTATGCTTCATTTAAAGTCCCACCCATGCTTCCCTTCTTTCAAAGTATCGGGGATGTTGGGTGTCTGGCTCTACATACCTCACGCCTCCCACAAAATCCCCAAAACTCTTAGTCTTAGCTCTGTACGCCCGAGTAAATGAGCACACTGACAGCAGGTTTAACTCTCCCATACACTATACAAAATGAAAAAAAAAAAAGTTCTGGCTTTTTAACTCGCATCATTCAATTATTTTGCTTATAATACTTCATGAGAGGAACTGTATGTACATTTCATTGTGAGATATGAGGGGGTGTGCAGCAAATAGTTTATGCTTAACAGGTTCAGGGGTTCCCAGGACATGACAAGTATATATTGTATACTAGCACACTTGTTTCCTATTTCCCAGTAATGTAATATATGTAATTTTCTGAAGCAACAACTTCCTTTTTAACAAATGTCAATCTTTGTATTCACTGTGAATTTGTCAGGTGTGAATCTGACTATAGACAGCGCACACAGAAATGAACTGGCACAGAAAACTAAGCTCTGACCAAATGCCAGGCAAATAGTAGCTATTAATGCGACCTTACAAATATCCTGTTGTGCCAGTTCCTTCACAAGTAAACTGGTCTGGAAATCATAGAAGCTAAAAGCTCTGAGCTCTGCCAAGCCTCCGGAATATAAAATACCCTGTGCTGGTACAGAAGTAGTACACAGAAACCAGAATATCTTATTTTAAGTAGTGTCCTCTAAATGTGGCTTTAAATTATTTCTAAATCCAGAACCAGAAATACAATATATTACAGGTTTACAGTTCTTAGATGTTACCGCTGCATTTGTTTTCTTGTTTTTCTTTCTTTATTTTCACCAGGTGATCTGGCCAGTAATGCAATTTTTGTCTAAGGGTGTCTCCACTCTGGATGGAGGAGCATGAAAGCTCCTCTAGTGACTTGAGCTCATCATGTCTTGCTAAGGGCCTTACATAGAGGAAGGGACTACTACCATCTGTTATGGTTATGTTATCCGAGCTGGGCTGCTGTGCAGAGATCTGGCTCCTCTTTGTTTTCCAATTCTGGAAGTGTGTAACTAATGCCCTCTTACCAGCTCTACAAGTACAGGCCCACTGCACACTTTGCCCTAGGTTAAGGACAGGAACCAATTGTTTTACATGATCATTTGTGTGGCAGGAGTAACTTTGGGTGGGGGGCTTGTGGAACCCAGATTACCTTGGAGAGCTCTAGAAACTCTTTGGGACCCTCCTATGTGTAAGTTACCCTGGGCCAGATCCTCAAAAGAGATACGGCGGAGTAACTGCTGTTACTCCATCGTATCCCTTGTCCTAACTTTGGAACTGATCCACAGAAGCAGTTTTCCAAAGTTAGGCAGAAGATCCGGCATGTGTAATTGAATTACACTGCCGAATCTTAGGATGCAGTACCGCATCCGCCGCTGGGGGCATTTCGAGTCGAAATGCCGTTTCTAGTATGCAAATTAGCACTTAAGGCGATCCACAAAGCTTTCCAGCTTCGTTTTTTCGCCGTAAGTTTTAGTTTGCAAGTGTAAAACTAGGGCTGGTGTTACAAAGTGTAAACTAGTCACACCATGTAAAAGCCCATTCCAGCGACGGCATTTGGTATGCATTCCCGAGGGAGAACTCCACGGCAATTTGTAAAGACAAAACCGGCATGGGTTCCCCCCCAGGAGCATACCAGGCCCTTAGGTCTGGTATGGGTTGTAAGGAGACCCCCCTACGCCGAAAAATCGACGTAGGGGGTCCCCCTACAATCCATACCAGACCCGTATCCAAAGCACGCTACCCGGCCGGTCAGGAAAGGAGTGGGGACGAGCGAGCGTCCCCCCCCTCCTGAGCCGTGCCAGGCCGCATGCCCTCAACATGGGGGGGTTGGGTGCTCTGGGGCAGGGGGGCGCACTGCGGGCCCCCCCACCTCAGAGCACCCTGTCCCCATGTTGATGAGGACAGGACCTCTTCCCGACAACCCTTGCCGTTGGTTGTCGGGGTCTGCGGGCGGGGGCTTATAGGAATCTGGGAGTCCCCTCAAATAAGGGGGCCCCCAGATACTGGCCCCCCACCCTAAGTGAATGGATATGGGGTACATCGTACCCCTACCCATTCACCTGGAGGCAAAAAGTTAAAGTTAGTAAACACACAACACAAGGGTTTTTAAAATAATTTATTATTCTGCTCCGGATGCCCCCTGTCTCCTTTATTAGCTCTATTAGCAGGGGGGGCTTCTTCTTCCACTCTCCGGGGGTCTTCTTCCACTCTCCGGGGGTCTTCTTCCACTCTCCGGGGGGGGTTTCTTCTTCCGCTCTCCGGGGGGGGCTTCTCCGCTCTCCGGGGGTCTTCTTCCATCTTCTCCCCTCTTCCGCTGTTGACTCGGCGAACCCCGGTTCTTCTGCAGATGTCCGGTGCCTTCTTCTTCAGCGCTGGCTGCCTGCTATCTTTGTGTGTTAGCTCAATTTCTAACAGGCAGCCGGGGCGGTCTTCTGTGACGTCAGGGTCTTCTCTTCTGTTCTTCTCCCCTCTTCCGATGTTGCCTCGTCGCCTCTTGTCGCTGTAATGATGGAAGCGCGCCTTGCATCCCATTTATATAGGCATCACCGTCCCATCATGCTCCGGCAGGTACCCACGTGGTGGGTGCCTACCCACATGCACCCACCACGTGGGTACCTACCGGAGCATGATGGGACGGTGATGCCTATATAAATGGGATGCAAGGCGCGCTTCCATCATTACAGCGACAAGAGGCGACGAGGCAACATCGGAAGAGGGGAGAAGAACAGAAGAGAAGACCCTGACGTCACAGAAGACCGCGCCGGCTGCCTGTTAGAAATTGAGCTAACACACAAAGATAGCAGGCAGCCAGCGCTGAAGAAGAAGGCACCGGACATCTGCAGAAGAACCGGGGTTCGCCGAGTCAACAGCGGAAGAGGGGAGAAGATGGAAGAAGACCCCCGGAGAGCGGAGAAGCCCCCCCCGGAGAGCGGAAGAAGAAACCCCCCCCCGGAGAGTGGAAGAAGACCCCCGGAGAGTGGAAGAAGACCCCTGGAGAGTGGAAGAAGAAGCCCCCCCTGCTAATAGAGCTAATAAAGAAGACAGGGGGGGCATCCGGAGCAGAATAATAAATTATTTTAAAAACCCTTGTGTTGTGTGTTTACTAACTTTAACTTTTTGCCTCCAGGTGAATGGGTAGGGGTACGATGTACCCCATATCCATTCACTTAGGGTGGGGGGCCGGTATCTGGGGGCCCCCTTATTTGAGGGGACTCCCAGATTCCTATAAGCCCCCGCCCGCAGACCCCGACAACCAACGGCAAGGGTTGTCGGGAAGAGGTCCTGTCCTCATCAACATGGGGACAGGGTGCTCTGTGGTGGGGGGGCCCGCAGTGCGCCCCCCTGCCCCAGAGCACCCAACCCCCCCATGTTGAGGGCATGCGGCCTGGCAAGGCCCGGGGGGGGGGGGCGCTCGCTCGTCCCCACTCCCTTCCTGACCGGCCGGGTAGCGTGCTTTGGATACGGGTCTGGTATGGATTGTAGGGGGACCCCCTACGTCGATTTTTCGGCGTAGGGGGGTCTCCTTACAACCCATACCAGACCTAAGGGCCTGGTATGCTCCTGGGGGGTGAACCCATGCCGGTTTTTTCTTTGAAAATTGGCATGGAGTTCTCCCTCGGGAATGCATGCCGAGCGACGCTGTCATTTTTTTTTTTCCCGACGCAACTTTTTCAAGCCGGCGCGATCCTCAAAACTCGGCGTAACGTAACTTCGCGCATGCGCAGTACGGCCGGCGCAGGAGCGCGCCTCATTTAAATGGGACTCGCCCCATTTGAATAGGAACGCCTTGCGCCGGCGGAATTTTAGTTACACGGCCTGAAATTTCTAGATAAGTGCTTTGTGGATCGGGCACTTAGGTAGAAATTTTAAGGCAGTGTAACTTAAATGGGATTTTTTAAGTTACGCCAGGTTTTTGTGGATCTGGCCCCCTGTGTCTATTAGGGACACAGGGTGACCGAGAACCCCAGTCGGGTCTGCACTAACTAAACTCACCGTACAACCACACCGGACTCAGCATTTTGTTTTACGCCTGTTATCTAGGGTTTTATATGTGTGCTTTGTGTTGAAAGAATAAAGGGGCCCTTTCACTTGGGACATTAATATTTCTGAACAATATCCCTTCTGAACAATAAAGATAAATTCCACCTTTCATCTCAGACCATTGCTAGATAGTTTGAGGTGTGGCTGTATCCCATTGTTCTATTGTTTTTCTGCCTTGGAAGCAACCTATTATGGGACATGTATGTGTTTCTAGCATGTAGACCGGGGGCAGGGTGGAGGGAGGGGGTAATTCCTCCAACAGCCCTTCCTGCTGATAGGACAGTCTACTGAAGTTTGAATGTACCTGTGTGTCTCTTGTTACTGAATGTAGTTTACCCCTCCCTGTGTCATTATGCAAAGAAGGGGGATGGTCCCCTGAGTGTATATATCTTTGTGCCTGTGTTTGAATAAACAGTGTTATGCTTCTCTTCACCCTACACTGATGTCTCGATAAGTGACTGGGTGAGCTAAGGGACCTTGGATTGTGCTGGTACCGTGCAAGGAAGCTTATACGGTGGACATACTCCTCTTGAGTATGGGGGTCCATCACAATTTGCAAGGCTATGCTAAACTCATGGTTCCAAGTAGAGTCCAGAGCTGTGGCCAAGATCTTTTAACAATAGCCCAGCCCCCCAGGATTTAAGTTAATATTTAAATATTGTATATTACATACATTTTGCTTATTTGTCTGGTTTAAGATTTAGGGTTTTTCCTATATATGCATGGGGTGTTAGATTTGTTCCTGGCCATATGGAATATTGCATTATCTGGGTTTTAGTATCTTATAGGTAGATTCACAGAGAGCGCCGCAACTTTAAGGCGGCGTAGCGTATCGTATTTACGATACGCCGCCTTAAGTCAAAGAGGCAAGTACTGTATTCTCAAAGTACTTGCCTCCTAACTTACGGCGGCGTAGCGTAAATGCGGTGGGCGCAAGCGCGCCTAATTCAAAATAGGCTGAGGGGGCGTGTTTTATGTTAATATGCTTTGACCTGACGTGATTGACGTTTTTTTGGAACGGCGCATGCGCCGTCCGCCTATATTTCCCAGTGTGCATTGCGGCTAAGTCCGCCGCACGGTCCTATTGATTTCGACGTGGACGTAAATGACGTAAATCCCTATTCACGGACGACTTACGCAAACGACGAATTTCGAAGCGGGAACGGCGGCCATACTTTAACATTGGCTACGCCACCTAGGGGGCATCTTTAACTTTAGGCGGCCTATCTCTTACAGAAACGGCGTATCTGTACTGCGTCGGCCGGGCGTACGTTCGTGAATAGGCGTATCTAGGGATTTACATATTCTACGCTGACCGCAATGGAAGCGCCACCTAGCGGCCAGCCTAAATATTGCACCCTAAGATAGGACGGCGCAAGCCGTCGTATCTTAGATAGGTTTAAGTGTATCTCTGTTTGAGAATACACTTAAACTTAGGTTGGCACAGATTCCGAGTTAGGTCGGCGTATCTACTGATACGCCGACCTAACTCTACCTGAATCTAGCTATTAATGTTTTTTAAGCTGAGGATCCTGACCCATGTTTGTCTTTATTATTTCTAGCGTTGTGCACGGTTTTGTTTATTGCAGTCTAAGGGCCAGATTCACAAAGAAATTCCTGCGTCGTATCTTTGTTTTGAATCCTCAAAACAAGATACGACGGCTTCTGGGTTAGATCCGACAGGTGTACGTCTTCGGATCTAAGATGCAATACTTCCGCTGGGTGGCGTTTTCCGTGTCGGGTATGCAAATTAGCGATTTACGACGATCCACGAAGGTACGCGCGGCCGTCGCATTTTCTAACGTCGTCTGTAGTCGGCTTTTTCCGGCGTATAGTTAAAGCTGGTATTTTGCGGCGTATACATAGAATTGGCATGTTAAGTATGGCCGTCGTTCCCGCGTCGAAATTAGAATTTTTTTTTTTTGCGTAAGTCGTCCGTGAATAGGGATGGACGTAACTCACGTCGAAGTTAAAAAAATGAAGTCCTAGCGACGTCATTTAGCGCAATGCACGGCGGCAAATTTCGGGACGACGCATGCGCAGTTTATTCGGCGCGGGGACGCCCTTCATTTAAATGAAACCCGCCCCCAACCCGCCCAATTTAAAATCCGCCGCCAGAAATACACTACACCGCCGTAACTTAAGGCGCAAACTCGCTGAGGATTCGAATATACGCCAGGTAAGGTACGGCGGCGTAGTGTATCTCTGATACGCTATGCCGATGCAATTGTATGTGGATCTGGCCCTAAGTGTATTATTTTGAGGGTACTTAGTATTTTTTCCCTGTAGTGTTCTCCTTAGGCCCTCCAAGAGATCAGGTGGCACATTGTTTTTTTCCTAGGATTTTTTTTAAACAAGAATTGAGGAGTTTATTGTTTGTGTGTTTTTTTTTTTTTTTTTTTCTAGTAAATGCGCCTTAATGTTTATTAACAGTGATGTTTATGCATTTATCAGTGCTAAATGATTTACATTGAAAAAATATACATTCAGTTTTTGTATAGTCTACAGGACAGTCTAAGGCCTGTACACACGATAGGCAAATTGGAAGTAAAATTTTGTCCGACAAACGATCTGCTGATTTTCGGATCGTTAGTATGGTGCTTTCGACAGCCAATTACAAATTTTCGGACGACAAAACCTGTATGTACAGGCTATAAAATTTTTATCGTACGTGAACACAGCATCAGATTTTTGTTTAATTAGTACAGTTTTCATCCAAAAAAATTGTAAGAGCAAGATTACAAATGCTCAGAAACAAAAAAATACATACAAAACAATTCAACAAATGACATCACTCTGAATTTGAATTCTGTCCTACGAGAAATTTCATATGAAAGTAACCTCTTCACTTTCAACATGAGACTAGCATGCAACAAAAAACGAATGAAAATGTGTCCGATAATCTGTTTGTGTGTACGAGGTTTCAATGAGATGCAGGTTGTGCAAAAACATTGGCAGAGGTCTTAACCCTCCCCTACGCTACCAAATATGAATACAAAAAGTTAAAACATTTTGGCTTTGGATATGCATCATAAATACGCATTACTGTTTTAGGATCACCGAAGATGCAACAGGAAAGTAACTATCAACATAATGTAGAATCCATTAAGCTGAATATGGCAAACATTCTTCTTTTAAATGCTTTAGTTTGTGGAGCAGAAAGTAAAATGGGCTTTATTTTAGGTATGCATTTCCCGTAAATGCTGAAAAGAAATAATGTTGATTTGGCTGACAGAGGAAACCAAGGCCGTCTTCATATTTTTCCTCTTTACTTTGCTTGTTCTCAGTGAACACATAACTGAATATAATGGAACAGTTCCACTTATAGGTACCAGCATTGTGGAAAGGGAAGTGTGATTCAATCAAAATTTGTTCCAGATTCAATTTGAATGGGTTTTTTTGAGAGGAGAGGTACTCCTTTTTATTTCCCAACATTTTGGAACATTTCCAGACATTAAAATGTGTCTTGAAAAGGTAAAAAATAAAAATACTGAAACTATTGTCCAAGGGAGATTGAATTTCATTATATCCCTAATATATTTTTTTGCTTCTTGCATTTCTTGGTGAACATTGTTCTTATTCAGAAATATTGTTAAAGTTTATTCAATATATATATATATATATATATATATATATATATATATATATATATATATATATATATATATATATATATACACACACACAGTTTATTATGATACCTGTGTAGCACCCTGCTGTAAATTTAGTGGGGTCTGAGTCGTTATTTGGCTCAGAGAAGTGTAACTATGGGCAATTTAGCCTCTGTTCCAGCCATGGCTGTGCTGGGAGTAACCACCATTGTTCGCCTGGTGATGTTGTTACCATTCCAGGCCAAGGGTGACAGCAGCAGAGTCAGGGTGTATTGGGTGTCCCCCTTGGCAGCGAATCAGTAGGAGTGGTCGTTCCGCTGTGCAGGCTGGGGAGAGGTACTTAAGGGACAGACGCCATTGGTGGGGGGTCTGCCGTCCCATGCGCCTCGTGGCCTGCCTGGCCCGGGGGTGTGTGTTCCTGAATCCTGACTCCAGGACCACGTTGGTCCAGGGTCGCGACTTTGCTTGGTAGGCCCAGTAGTCAGACTGGGTCTGCACTTCCAAGGTGATCCTGTGCTGTCTGTTCTGCGGGAGAAAGCCACTTGATGAAGGAAGCCAGGGGAGGACCTATCCTGGAGAGGACCATGCAAGAGGCTGGTATCTTGGGAGAAGGCTTGGAAACTTCACCGAAGGATACACCATATACTGAGAGGCTTGACGGGTGGTCGCCTGTCAGATCTAAGTTCTACAAAAGTTAATCTGGAGAGATCCAGGTGCTGAATCCTGTGGCAGAGGAATCTGGACCAAAAGTGTCTCCTTATAAAGGAAGGTCTGTGGCAGAGACTGTACTTTATTCCTTGCGTCATTCCGGCTGCTAGGCCAGTGAGAGGGACCTATCTGGGTGAGAAATACCCACTCTGGCTAGAGTGGCGCCGAGAACTGTTTTCTGGAAGCAGGAGTGTTTCCTATTTGACTGAACACCTGAACCTACCTACCTATTTACCCTTCCACCCCTCCAACTTCTTTTCTACTAAGTTCTGAAAATAAATCCTAGAAAAAGAAGTGTATTGTGTGGACATTGGAATTCTTCAGACTCTCTTTTATCACCCTGGACAGTGAGAAGATAGAGGTAACATGCCACCCAAAACATTTAGCAGCTCCTTTGGGGCTAGTGCTACACCTGTATATGAATGAATGAATGAAAAACTTATATAGCGCGGCATATGCGGACTGAATCGCCTCTGGGCGCTTGATGTTTCACAATCACTATTGTGTGGTTGAGCGCCCTCTACCTTCCATTTTCATTATCACAATTCAGTATTGTTCTTTGAGGAGCAGCTTATTTAGTTTAATTTAGTATTTATATTTGGCGCGGAATTTTCTATTCTACATCAAAAGAGCAGAGTTTTAATCCGTCTTCTGAAAGTCAGGTGGTTTTCCTCCAACCGAACGCTGGTTGGTAAAGCGTTCCATAGTCTCGGACCTTGAAAAGCAAACCTTCTTTCTCCTTTGGACTTGTATTTGGTTTTTGGCACCTTGACCAGATTTTGGTCAGTGGATCGCAGAACGCGATTAGAATTGTGAGGTTCTATCTTGTCGCAAAGATATTTCGGCGCTTTCCCATGGATGCACTTATGTGTCAGGCAGAGTGCTTTAAATACAATTCTGTCTTTTACTGGCAACCAGTGAAGGGTTCTCAGCGAAGGTGAGATTGATTCCCATGTCCTTTTCCCAGTCACCAGTCTGGCGGCCGTATTCTGTATGACTTGCAGACGAGCGATTTGGTACTTTGGGAGCCCGAGGTAAAGGGAATTTGCATAGTCCAGTCTGGAATTCACGATTGTTCCCACCACGACTGCTACGTCTTCGTTGGGGATAAATGGAATAAGTCTGCGTAGTAGGCGCAACAAATGGTGCGATCCGCTGACTACTGACCCTATTTGTGCATCAATTGTCATGAAGGTGTCAAAAATTACTCCTAGACTTTTGACTTTGGAGCTAGGGGTGATGCTTTGGCCCAGAATGGGCGGCGGTGTCCAGGTTGTTGCCAGTTGACTCTTTCGGCTGGCGTGAAACATAAGAAGTTCTGTTTTGGAACTGTTGAGTTTAGGATAACTCTTAGTCATCCAGTTTTCTATCGAAGAGAGACATTTCTCTAAACTGAGATGATGATCCTTTTTGTTGCAGATGCGAAAATACAATTGCGTATCGTCTGCATAAGAGTGATAAAGTAGTTCTTGGCTACTGATAATATCAAAGAGAGGGCGAAGATAGATGTTGAACAGTACCGGTGACAGGGGGGATCCTTGGGGGACTCCACATGGCACCGTGCGTTTTTCCGACGTGAAAGATCCCAGTTTCACTGTTTGTGATCGGTTTTCAAGAAAGGAGGAAAACCATGGTAAATCACCTTCTGCGATTCTGGCTACCTCGGCCAGTCGCATCAGTAACATTTTGTGGTCTACTGTGTCAAAGGCTGCGCTTAGGTCCAGCAGAACCAGGAGACAGGATTCTCCCTCGTCTGCGGCCTCGAGGGCATCGTCCCATATTTTGAGTAAGGCCGTTTCTGTCCCGTGTCCGGGACGGAAACCTGACTGAAATGGATCGAGTAGATTGTGGGTATCCAGATGCTGTTGCAGCTGTTGTACCACTATTTTCTCCATTATCTTGGAGAGAATATTTAGGCCTGTTATGGGGCGGCGGTGAGTTGGGTCCTTGGGATCCAAGTTAGGTTTTTTCAAGATGGGCTGGATTGTGCCCTCTTTCAGCAGGGATGGCACTATGCCTTCCTTAAATGACTGATTTATAGGCTGTGTGATGGGAGGCGCCAGAATGTCGGCGCATTCCTTCAGCAGCTTGGTGGGAATGATGTCATTGGGTGCTGTGCTGTTCCGCAACGCACCAATGATATTTTTGGTGGTATCGATGGAGATGGGTTCCAGAGTGAACTTAGTTGATTGTAGAAGGTTTCTGTTGGTGTTTTGTGGTTGATTGAAGAGGGGGCTGAGGGGGGTATTATTTTGCAGAATACTTACCCGGATTCTTTCGATTTTGTCGATGAAGAAATCCGATAGTTCATTACAGAACTCTTGGGTGTCTGAATTGGGGACTTCAAGACATCCCGGATTCATGGTCTGGGTGACCATCTTGAAAAGGTTCTCGGGGGCGGTTCATGGCACTGTTAATCGTCATAGAAAAATTATGTTTCCTGGTTTTGAAGATTTCTTTATGATATTGTGTTGTTATTGCCTTGTAGATGATGATGTGATCTTCTGAAGGGCTTCTTTTCCAGGCGGCTTCCGCCCTTCTGCGCTCTTGCTTCAGTAGGGACAGCTGGTTGTTGAACCAGCCGGACTTTTTTTTCCGGATGCGGACTTTGCGTTTCGGTGCTACTAAGTCGGCTGATTGTAGCAGAGCTGCATTTATGGCATCCAGTGTATCTGAGGCTGTTAACTGAGGATGAATAGTTTCGATTCGGTTTCCCATGGTAGATTTGAAGAGTTCCGAATGGAGCTTCTTCTGAGATCTAGCCCAGTGTATTGTCACCGGCTTGGGTGCTTTTATAACTGGTGGAATTTTGGAAATTATGAAACTAATTGCATGGTGGTCTGTCCATGGCAAAGGTTCATTTCCCAAAATGTTTATTTTCAGATTTTGTCTGAAAATTAGGTCGAGTGTGTGACCTGAAGCATGCGTGGGTCCGCATATAAGTTGCTGTAGTCCTAATCCTTCCAGGTGATCGATGCAGGCATCCGCAATGGGATCCTGTGAGGAATTGGCCCACAGATTGAAGTCCCCGAGCAGCAAAAGGTGTTTGCTGTTAAGGGTATAAGTGGATATGAACTCCGTTAATGATGGTAGAAGCTGCGATTTTGGCCCAGGTGGCCTATAGCAGAGGAGAATGTGAACAGTCTCCTGGGGGTTAGTTTGAAGTTGAAGAGTAAGGGTTTCCATAAATGGAAGAGGATTTTGAAGGACCGGCTTAGTGATTGCAATATGAAACTTATGGATCACCGCCAGGCCTCCTCCTCTTTGCCCTATTCTGTTTTCCGTTATAATTCGATAATTTTCTGGCACCAATTCTCCAAGAATGGTGTTGCAGTCGTCTGAAAGCCAGCTTTCTGTGATAAAGAGGCAGTCTAGATTGTTTTGTAGTAAGAAATCGTGGATTTCTGATCGGTGTTTTACTGCCGATCTTGTGTTGATCAAAGCACATGATATGTGCTTGAGCTGGGTTAAATGGTTGAAATTTTTGATGGTCGATCGAATCTCAAAAGTTGGTCTATTTTTAAGGCCTTTTTGGTGACGGCTGGTAATACTGTTGCGAATTGTCTCAGACCCCAAATCGTTTCTGCAGAGTATCGCAGTTTAACCATTGTTGCCAGTCACCGGGGGGGGGGGGGGGATTAATTGCAATAGAGGGAAGATTCGCTGAATCCTCTCGCTTGGCCTTGGTCCAGAGGAAGGCAAAAAAAAAACTGGCAGTGCTAAGCCAATTTGCTGCCGCAGGGAAAAATATTCCTTCCTGATCCCTGAAAGGCGATCGGACGAAACCCTGGATCAAGTACTGTTTGGAATGGGGGGGAAGGGGGGGAAGAAGGGTGTCACTGTAGCTGAGGAGTACCAAGATGGCCGCCGACCGGGCCACAGGCCTCAGGTTTGGGGGCTGTTTGGCTTGGTGGGTATGAGCTGGTTGTTAATCCAGGGGAGGATGGGATCCTCCAGGGATAGGGGGATGATCCCTGACAATTCCAGGAAAATTTCCAGGCTGTCAGTGCTCCTTTTTGCGGCGCGCCGCTAGGCCGCGGCTGAAGCCGCAGTCTTTCCTAGTTGCTGCGGCCGCGAATAAGGCCTGGTCTGGCGCGGATGCGGGAAAGAGCTGCAGATCGCCAGAAAAAACGCTGCTATGCGCGGCGGGTGGCCGGGGTGATTATGGGTGACTGATTGGGGTGCATGCGGCTCTAAGAGAAGGTAAACAGCCGCAATTTGGATCGCTGGAGTGGCTGTCCTGAAAAGGACGGTCACTAGCGATTCCTGGGGGTGGAAAGATGGCCCTGAAAGACAGGGTCTTACCTGAAGAGAGGGGCCCACGAAGGGAAGGAAGGAGCCGGTCCTATGGGCTGCAAGTTGATTCATGCAGCAAAGATTGTAGGAGCCTGCCTGCCTGTCTGCGGTGTCTAGCTGGCTATCTGTCTGGTCCCTGGAGAGAGCAGACTAGTCGGGAAGCATGCTACTCCCTCACTGAACTGACACTGACTGATTATCCAGCTAAGCCTTGTCAGCTGTGGCAACCCTATGTTGAGCGCTCTAGGTAGTTCATTGTCTCTACCTGTATATAGTGAAATCGACTTTCCAGCCATTTAAAAACTGAGCTAGATACAGTATGGCTGGGATAATCTGCATTTGTCCATTGGCATATGTATGTGGTCATCATACAGAGCTTAACAGAGCAGAGAGAACTCTGTGATTGGAGGAGAGACAATTATAAGACTTTGACAGGTCACATGGCCCATCTTATTATTATTTTTTGCTTTCTACACCCATGTTTTGCTTTTTAAATCTATTGTAAAATAGTAAATATGACTTGGTATAAGGAAAAAAAGTGCAGCGCTAATGATGAACCAAAATGATATAAGCAAATTATATGCTATATAAAATGTGAACATAAAAATGTCACCATTACATATAAGTAAATGCTATAAACAAAAAATGTCTTAGCAACAAATGATTAATGGCACAAATGTTGCGACATAAACAGCAGGGTAAAGTGTTTGTGTTGAATAAAGTTTGTGTGGATTGAAGAGTTGTGGCCACCGCAGGGTGTGCTGGGAGTGGTAGTTCCGGCTCTCTCCTCCCAGCATCACTCATTGCCTGGCTGGGATTCAGCTCATGGATGGAGCAACGGTAGTGAGAGGAGGCGACATCCCGAGCTGAACTCTATACAGGGAGATCCGGGGCTCCGGCTGAGTAGGGAGCAGAGGGCAGCACTACCCCCTACTGATCGGGCCACTACATCAAACCACTGCTCCATCACGGACTTACCTGCACCACGGGCCACCATCTTCACTGCCTTCTGGAATCCCTGACCAGCTGCTCGTTGGAAGGATCGTCTTCAGAAGCAGACAGTACCCTTATGCTGTTTTGACTCACCACTGCGGTGGGGGAGTCCACATCTCATGGTAAGGGTACCCATCTTCTTGTCCTTGGTGGTGGCTTCTCTCATTTAATTAGTGGTGTCATTATCTGCTTGTCGTCAGAATTTCCATCAGCCTTTTGGTTCAGCGGATTCAAACACTGACTGTTTATCATGATATGCACATGACACTGAATTTATGTTCACTCATAATTCTGCACATTTGTGAGGCCTGTGTTTACACTGAGTTCCTGGTCGGGAATCGTTTGTTACCAAGACTTTTGCTGTCACAACATTTGTGCCACGAATCATTTGTTGCCAAGACATTTTTTGTTTATAGCATTTACTTACATGTATTGGTGACATTTTTATGTTCACATTTTATATAGCATATAATTTGCTTATAATTTGCTTATATCATTTTGGTTCATCATTAGCTCTGCACTTTTTTTCCTTATACCTTGTCACAAATTTTCAGTTTGTTGGTGCTGGCAGCTTTTTTGTTTATTTCACTATTTTTGGGCAGCGCAGTACTATCCCCCCTTTTTTTCCACTTAGTAAATATGACTGACTGCGGAGTGGGGCATGCAAGTTTCTGTTTGTAAAGTAGCCTTCACCCGCCCTGATCTTCTTATCCCCTGCTTACCTTGTTACAGTGTCCTGCTGAGATTCTCCTCCCTTTTGCCCCATGCTCAGACCAGTGCTGCCATCTTCATGCGTGATGTCATCAGGAAGCCAAAGATGTCATGACAAAATAGGCAACTCGGCAGACAATCAAACCACGTCACATACATTTTCCTTAAACCATTAGTAATTGTTGAAAGAACACAAAAAACTGCGCTAATACATTCAATTACAATACAAAAATTAAACTAGACAGGCAGCAGCTGGCGTGCGATACACAGAGTAAAATACATAAGAAAACAGAGCCGCGCCAAGGGATTCTAAACAGATAAATTATCAGGATATATTAAGTCCATAGAGTGCAGTATTTCAGCATAAATCTCCAATGATAATAAAGTTCAAACAGATATGTGGTCCAGGAAGCTCACACCACCAAAGTGACAGGTATTATGATACTAGAGTGATCCCTTCACCAGTAATGTAAGGCTGCTTACCAGAGGGCAAGCTTTCTATGCAGTCGGCTATAGCCCAGCCGCGGCCTTTATGGACTCACATGATCATAGGGGAAGACAGGTCCCAGGGAAACGCCAGGCACGGTCTCAGTCTCATCCGATGTTATGAATGAAAAAGAAGGTGCACCATAGCATAATTCCGTATAAAATTGGCATTTATTAAAAACGTAAACGTACTTACAAACATCGATATAAAAACAGCATATAACAAAAGTGCCGGCCGGCAAACTCTAGGAGCACTTCCTCCTTTGCGTGGCTGCAGGCGTTACATATGCTACCCTAAGACCCACCCAAAACGATCCTGTTATGCCGCCAGTAACCAGCAGGCACTGCGTGTACACATAAACCTAACTATAGGCTTAGGCAGCTAACATTACTTAGCTCAGAGAGTAAAAAGTTTCCCATATTTTCCCGGAGCTAACCAAAAAAAACAAAACCCCTTAATCATAAATTTCTCAAAGAATTTGAGTTCCATGTGAAAAAATGTGTAAAGTAATAAAGTTATGTACATAAAGGCAGCAACCGTAGACTGTCTGCCTCCCTCTTCTTATAGTGACAATTCAATCTAAAACAACGTGTATTGTGCATTTCCAAAGGATAGGGACGCACCTCCCTGAGAGGAGATGCTATAGGAAATTAATTAAAAAGTATGCAAATCATTGGTATCAGTGATAGGTGATACCATTAATTATGCTCTATGGGGGCGAATAAACTCAGCCCACATAATGACGATCTTGAGGAGTGGTTCAAATATTTTAATCTCGCTGGTATTTCTTTTCTCTGGTTTTTGATCGAGAGGAAAGACATTAAATTGGCCAAACTTGATGAAGAGATCAAACGTATTAAAGAGAAGTTGGACCCCTCTAAAGACGGGGAGGATTATAAAGAAAAATCTTTGAACCTCTTGAATCTCCTTGAAAAAGAGGATAAAGAACAACGCACCAAAAAAAAGAAAAAATGTAATAGGGATCTTGAGGATTACCATGGTAACATCGTTTTTAGTTGGCAAAAAAACTCCTGGATGAACAAATGAAATTAGTTTCCACTAAGATGGAGGTCTCCAATAACTTGGGAGGCATCCTTACTCACATGAGTCAACCACAGGTCCCCCTTTTGGGCCCCAAATGCAATTTTCCTGCTATTAGGGCAGGAGGGCCTCAGGTCAATCATTCCCCCAGAAGGGGTTAAGGAGAATCTAGGGGGCCCCAGCATAGGGGTCAGGGACGCCCTCCAGGGGCTCCAAAGCCTGGGTTTGTGCCATCTTTTGGGACTGGGCTGCATTATGGAGCCCCTGGTTATGGGGTCCCTTCAAATATGGGGGCTTACTACCAGGGTCCGGCACCCAAACCAAAAGGTCAGGTGCCACGAGGTAGGGGTTGGGGACAGAATGACCACAGGGGAGGGGCTCTTTTATCGACAGTGTGGACAACTGGAGACAGGGCCAGTATGTAGATAGTGATTATCCATCTCCTTCATACTGCCGTTCGCAAGCAAACCCTGGGTGGGATTACAATGTCCCTACATCTAATTCCTTTTTTCTCTCAGAGATAGGGATGGTCCCGATGGTTATCAGGCTCCGGATGTGCCTCAATACCCCACCCCAAATGGTGGAGCTTGGTTTGCACCTCCCCCATTCCAATCTCAAATTAGAATGTCTAACCCTGGGGGTAACATGGCCCCAAATGGTTCTTCACATTGGGGTTTTCACAGACCTACCCAGGGTGTAAAAAGACAGGGAGAAAGAGGAGAGGGAATAGAGGGGGAAGGCGATGCAGGGCATTCAAAGCACACAAAAAAATAACAGGTAAAGGTATTTTTAATTTAAGTACCAAAACTCTTACTGATTCAGAAAAAATCATCTTAGACAAAGGGCTTAAATTTGCGCCACCTAAGAGTTTAAATAAATTGATTACGTATATGGATATTCATAAATTTATCAGAAAATTGAATATTAAACACCACATGATTGGGAGTTCACCTGCAGATCATTTGTCGTCTAATATGTCCAGTCTGGTCTAGCGAATGCATCCTTGTTTAACCCTCCAGGAGGGTTGGCAGCATCTCTTAAAAATTTCCGAGATGTACTAATTAGGGACCTGGAGGGTATTGAGATTAAAAAAGCGAGACTCAGCAAGACCATCCAGGAAGGGTTAGATTCTCTTTGTAATAACAAAGATCTTGTAGTGAGACCAGCTAATAAGGCCCCCCCCCCTTGTCATTCTAGATAGAGCAGACTATCTGAGAGAGATGCATAACAATGTGGATGATACCAACACATACACTTTGTTACCAAGTGACCCCAAAGTCAAATATAAGAGGGATCTGGAGGTACTTATTGGGAAAGGATTCTATGAAGGAATACTCTCCTCTAAGGAAAAACTTTACCTAATACCTAAGGCTCCCCGAACCCCAACAATTTACTACTTACCGAAACATCATAAAAATCCGGTCTGCCCCCCGGGACGTCCCATAGTGAGTGGGATAGATTCTATTATGTCCTGGGTGGGCAGATATATAGATTTTTACCTACAACCATTGGTGAAAAAAGTCCCGTCATATGTTAAGGACTCCACACATATTATAAATATTCTTTCTGGATGTTCCCCTACAGCCAACATGTGGATGGTTACAGTGGATGTCACCTCCCTGTATACGATCCATCCCCCACAAATTAGGATTTGAGGCAGTCCAATGTTTCCTAACAAGAGACTCTGGGCTCCAGTTGAAACAAGTAGATTTTGTGATGTCCTTGTTACGGTTCGCATCAGCATCAAACTATTTTTGGTTCGATGACAATTTTTACAGACAGGATATGGGGGTAGCTATGGGGGCTAAATATGCCCCTAGTCTGGCGAACTTGTTTATGGCCAAATGGGAAGAGGATGTCATCCACTCGAGGGTAATTCCACAGGTGGCCCTTTGGGCTAGGTATATTGATGACATCCTCCTCCTATGGGCCGGTGAACATCATGATTTGGCTGACTTCATGGAATCCCTAATCAGCATTTAGAGAGGGATTGAATTAAAATATGAGGCCAGTCAAACTAAAGTCCACTACTTAGATTTGAAAATTGAGGTTAGGGATGGTAAATTTGTTACCTCCACGTATTTTAAGGAAACAGATAGGAACTCCTTTATACCAACGGATAGCTACCACCATGAACCGTGGCTTAGGGCGGTCCCTAAGAGACAATATCTCAGACTGAGGAGGAATTGCTCTGATTCCAATCAATTTTTGTCCCAGGCTGAGATCCTTAAATGGAGTTCTGGCCACTAGGAGAGAGGACCTCCTTCAGGAAAAAGTTGTCACTGAGGGTAAGAAGTTCCCTGATTGGGTGCCTTTCATAAAGACCTATTCTATCCAACACAAAACTATTACCCAACTTGTTAACATGCACTGGCATATAGCAATGAATGATCCTGTATTGAAGGACATTCTGCCCTCTAAACCTCGTGTTATTTTTAGGAGTGTTCAGTACCTAAGGAACCAAGTGGCAGTGAATGTTCTAGACCCCCCTATTAGTGGTATAGTTTTTTTTGACCAATTGAAGGGATATTACGGGTGCAGACAATGTAGAGTCTGCTCCTTGAATTCCTGCACACAGAGGTATGTTACTACCTTTACAGCTACTGGGCAAGAACATAAAATTAGGCCCTGTATCACCTGTGCCTCTACCGGCATACCGGCATAGTATATTTACTGCAGTGCCCTTGTGGCCTGCAGTATGTGGGCCGGACTAAAAGATCCTTCCAGGTTCGTGTCAACGAACACATTACCAACATTCTGGCAGGATTTAAAAATCATCCTGTTTCTATCCATTATTGGTTGAAACATAAGAAAGACCCATCTAATACCCTCTTTCTGGGGATTGATAAATTTAAGCCACATTGGAGGGGTAGCCATCTGGTAAGGGAAATGTCAAGGATGGAAATGGGTTGGATCTATCGTTTAAAAACCTATGCCCCCTATGGGTTATGCGGCTGGTTTCAGGCCAGTTTAATGTTTAATTTAAAATTTTTCTATGGGACTTCCCTACCGACAAATTAGTACATAGAGGGTAATGACAGCTTTCAGGCACCACTCCCCTTTTTGTACTTCTTTTTTTTGTTAGATTTTACAAATAAAAAATCTTTTTAGTTTGCCCGGAGGTGTAACGCCGCGCCGCCGATTACTGGCATTTTTTACCATAGTTAAGATGGCGCCCACGCTGCTATTGTCCTGCATCTCACAATGAGACTTGGCTGTATATATTTGGTAAATCACTGATACGCCTTATCCCATTGAGAACGTCCTATTGATGACGAAACGCGTCTGTGAGGACGTGCAGTGACATCACCACGCAAAGGAGGAAGGGCTCCTAGAGTTTGCCGATCGGCACTTTCGTTATATGCTGTTTTTATATCGATGTTTGTAAGTACGTTTATGTTTTTAATAAATGCCAATTTTATACGGAATTATGCTATGGTACTCCTTCTTTTTCATTCATAACATCGGATGAGACTGAGACTGTGCCTGGCGTTTCCCTGGGACCTGTCTTCCCCTATGATCCTGTGAGTCCATAAAGGCCGCGGCTGGGCTATAGCAGACTGCATAGAAAGCTTGCCCTCTGGTAAGCGGCCTTACATTACTGGTGAAGGGATCACTCTAGTATCATAATCTAGTATCATAATACCTGTCACTTTGGTGGTGTGAGCTTCCTGGACCACATATCTGTTTGAACTTTATTATCATTGGAGATTAATGCTGAAATACTGCACTATGGACTTAATATATCCTGATAATTTATCTGTTTAGAATCCCTTGGCGCGGCTCTGTTTTCTTATGTATTAGTAATTGCTGATTTGGACAAATTGGTGTTTGGACACAACACCGGCTACCTACCGAATACAGTCCAGTACAGAAAGATATTGCTGTTTTCACAGCACAACAGCTAATGATGAAAAAGTTGTAGCTGCCCCAGAGGCAGCCATTTTATTGGTTAGTTTCAGAGCAGAGTAACAATCTCACAATAGCACTATCTACATTGCATCAAAAGGAAAGTTGTAGCCCGGCCTGGGTCCTGGACATTCACTGGGCCCTAGACCCTTGTCTAGGTTGCCCTATGAAATATCCAGCTTTGCTACTGTGTGACCAAAGTTTTCGAGAGTGCAATATCAGAAAACCTTTTCTGCCTGTGAGTAAACCATTAGGCCCCATTCACACCTAAGCATTTTGTAGCTCAAAGCTCCAAAACACTCAATTTCCAAAATGCGATGATTTTTAATTGTGCCTGTTCATATAAGAGTAGTGTCACTTGAAGTTTGAAGATTATAGCTCAAAAAGTACATTAGCTTCTTTAGAGTTATACGCTTCAAGTGTTTTTGGCTTCAAAAGAATTCAATAAGAGCGCCTGAGAAAAAATGCACGAAAATGCACATATTGGGCATTATTAAAAATTATAAAAAAAAAACAAAACACTCAATCAAGTGTGAATGCAGCCTTAGGCTATTCAGTGCATTGTTGAGTGGCTCTAATGATCATTTTACTCTTTTATTAAAACATTATTTTTTTTTTCAATAGAAGGCTTTTTCTTAACGTGTTAAAGTTGTTAGCATGTGGACATTTTGGAAGCTAACTGGTTCCCAAATCCTCCAGCTTTTTTAAACTACAGCACTGCTTAAAAATTCCCTAAAGAAACTTTAATCCACGAATACACTGAAAACCACAAAGATATATATGGTGCCTTAGAATGTGTATGCAATGGGTTGGATTTACTAAAAGCTTAGTAAATGAGAGGAAACTCTGCTGAGTTTCATCATCCAATCATGTGCAAGCAAAAATGTATTTTTTTATTTTATTTTCCTTGCACTTGATTGGATATTCTTTACAAAGTCAAGCTTTACCACATTACATTTACTGTGAAAGTGCTACAAAGAGGGTTACTTAGACAGTGCAACTGAACTTTCAGAGTGCACAGTCTATTTCCCTTTAATAAATCAACCCCAGCATGTAATTCAATGAACTTGCTCTACATTTATTGTGCAGTGCTTATTCTGTGAATTGACTATCTCTGGCTATATCGTGAAATAAGTCCCATTCGTTTTAATGAGCATGGCATGATCTGCACTCATTAAAGTGTAGATAAAGGTAAAGCAATTTAAAAAATGACATACATGAGACATTCTGACATTAGCATTAACACAGCAGTGTTTATTATTTGTCTTCCCCGTAACATAATTGTATTATCTGTTGATCCTGCCAAGTTGTTCTCCCAAAGGGATACTTACATTTACTGGAGGTGTCTGTCTCAGCTGCTAAATTATCCTGACTGGTCCCACTCCCCAATACAAAACAGTCCCAAATAATAATACTGAATCTCTAAAGAATAATACTACTCTCATCTACTTATTTACAACTATGCTGATCTGCCTGCTAGCACTATAATATGTTCCCACACTCAGTGTATTAAAATATTAAAACCAGTGCCACTCTGCTCTCTTTTATGCATAATGCAATATAAGAATATATATCACTAATAGCATATATTCTTCATGTGTATAGTCAACCATGAAACATAAAACCAAATGTGCTAAAATCACCACATGTAGTAGCTAGTGTAAACAAATCATCACAAACAAATAAAAAATAAAAGTCCATATATTAAATAAGCTTTCAAAATGTCCTAATTAATGTGATTCCACAACTGCAAAAAATCCACAAGTGATCACAACTCTTAAACTCTTCTGTGTTCCACTGCAAATTCCACATGTTTCACTTACGGTATGTCCTCCACTATTGTGCATACAATGCCCTCACCCTAATAGACTGATCCCCTGAAAAATAACCTGATGCCGTGACACAACACGTTGGACAGAGCCAAGGGACATCATATGACGAAGTGACTGCTGACATCAGCGGTGACAATCGCAACAGTCTCTCAGGAATTTTGCATAAATGATGCTGTGCAATGTACTAGTCAAGTGCACAATGACATGTGAGTGATTTAAATCTTAATAGCAACAATATGGACCAGAGTCTCCCCCACTGTGTGACTAATTATCTGCCCTATTGATATGCCTAGGGCTACCGTCCTTTCATAGGATGCTGGCTTTAGAGGCACTTTATCAAGATACCTACTACTAAGGCGGTGGAAGGATACCTTGGCCCTCTTGTGACACCCCGGATTCGCCTAGCCACAACTCAGGGAGAAGGGAATTGTTATATTGGTCGTTTATTCTGCATTATATCTGCAGTAATACAAATTACCATTTATTATTTAGGTGTGGGATACCCTTTTTCCATGCTACATCTGGCACTACGGCGCCTCCTTACTGGTCATATTGCTCTGTGTTCACTACTATGGCCCAATATGAATTCAAGCAGTGTTAAATCACAAGAGTAGGTATGCTATATAATATTTTTTATACTTCCTAAATATTATTTACTGTTTAAGGGATCTTTTTATATACTGGAGTACTGGTGGGGAAGTTATATCCCATCAGTAACACCATAGTCCTATATACCTATGTGACTGTGGCAACATGTATTTTATGTATACATACATGTTTATATATATGACCTATACTAGTTACACTATTATCTTTATAGATCCAACTACCCAATTTCATAAAAATCTGCAATCTACCCGAGGGTACTGCATCACCCAGAACCCTGCGGATCTGACTCCCGCAGGGGGTGAAGGTGCTGCTTAGACGCGCCCCTACCCGGTGGGCATTTTTCCAACTTCCCTCAGTCCTGTTTCTTGTGTCTCAGCTGGCGTTGCTTGACATCCCACAGTTGTTGGTGAGCATGTACATATATTATTTACGTGTTTTTCCTATATGAGCTTACTAATGAATTACATGAATGTATACTGTATACCCTGTAAAAAAGTATATGTAACTAATTTACGTTTGTTTACATATTATCAGATAAGAGTGTGTCATAGATGACTGCTGCTCCCAGAAGACGCTTTGTGCGAAACATGTCGGCGATCAGCTGTTCCATTCATCTAATTCTTGTCGCATCTTACCTGTCACAGGGCAATCAATGATTCCAATCATTGTATTTTTTATATATTTTGTTTTAATGTATTTATAATAAATGTTTATATTTTTCTATATATTTTTCTGTATCCTGTATCATTGCTCACCTATTCATGACACGACACACCACGAAAAGTCCTAGATTACTGATACGGTTTCATTACCTATTCAGTTTGTTCTCTGCTCTCATATTTAAATCTTAATAGATTGGTTGGTTGTTGTTACTATTGCGCAGTTGAGTGATTCTTTTCTACGTGAGCCTATTGTTATACTGCCTGCATTGGTAAAGGAAGAAGGAGAGAGTGACAGCCTTTTCCTGCCTTAAAAGGAACACTCGCTTTTAGACCGTACCCATATAGATCAATATACTACCATGTACTACATCTTTAAGTCATGCCTGTGCCCACCATCAACTGCCCACTCTGTACTGCCTGTCCCCGCCATCCCCTACCCACTTTGTACTGCCTGCCGCCACCACCAACTGTATCAACTGTCTTCCTCTGTACTACTTGTCTGCCAGGATGGGCATGCCAGCAGACAAAATGGCTACTCTGGGCAGACTTTGTGCATCTTCACAGGCTAATACACATTCCTTCTTGTGGACGTAGGAACTGAGCACATGCGCATGCGCATGTGCATGCAAGCATTAAAGTGAGCATGATCATACACATGCGCATTGGTGTGCTCACATGCACTCATGACAGATGATAGCGCCAAATGGGCTATCTAAACTGAGCCAGTGCTCACGTTTAGTGCTGCTTTGACTTCAGCCTTCTGCATGTCCTGAGAACCTACGATCCTGTATCCTGACTCCAGTTGTTGAAGCGGCTCATCTTGACTACTCCCTGAACTCTGCCTGTACTGACCTTGGCTTGCTTTCTGACCACCACTTCTGCCTGCTCCATTTGCTACTGCTCCACTGATTGGCTCCTGACCCGGCTTATAACTTGACCACGCTTTTGCCTGTACCTGATCTGTCTTGCCAGTGTATGACTCGGCCTGCCTGATTCTGCTATTCCTCCTGCTGTCACCAGTATCTGCCTGCCTTCCCAATGTATCTGCTTATCTCCTGCCTGCTACCAGTACATGCCTGCTGTCACCAGTACAAGCCTGCTTGAGTTTCCTGCTCACTAGCTGCCACCCAGCCTGTCTGCTTCTCTGAAGACCACTGCCTGGCGTGGACACCTGCTCTGCTAGCAAGACTTGTGCCACTCTGCACTCCTGCACCTTCTGTTTACACTATCAGGGGCCCCAAGTGAGAGGTGTAGGAGAGGCCTTCCTCATCAAATCAGGCTCTGCCACTGGGTACGTGATACGTTCCAAACCAACAGCTGGCCTCCGCTGTACTGTCTGTCCTCACTATAAATGACCTCCCTCTGTGTTGCCTGTCCCTACAATCAGCTGCCACTTTGGTTTTGCTTATTCTTTCCACCTAATGGCACAGGTGTAGAGACAGTTCTTTGACTGACACATAGGCCTTCTTTCCTTCTTTCTTTCCAGTGACAACACCAATGCAGGGATGATTTTTTCCTCACACTGATGCTGGGGCAATTCTAATTTCACTACTGTTAGAAGAAGTCTGTAGGTACAAGAACTGTGGCATATGGTTGCAGTGTAGTGTATACAGAGATTAGGCACAGATTATGTACAATCATCCCCCTTTAAGCCACTTTCTCTACAATGCACAATCTTCCTCTACCCACCACTCAAGGTGGCACACCAAGCATGCTTCAGAACCTGTTTCTGTTTTCTATCCCAGGGTTCCCTGGGTCTTACTTTATCATAGTTATGCTCACACTCTTATGGATACTGGCAATGTTTGCATAATATTTATACTGTTTAAATATTCATTGAAATGAGGCATGTTTTTTTGTGTACAGTTACATTTGGGGCATAAGTGTGAATGTGGCTACAAATGGGATGTCATTTTGTGGGTATGCTTAACCACTTAAGAACCGGACCTTTAGGCAGCTAAAGGACCCGGACAGTTTTTGCGATTCGGCACTGCGTCGCTTTAACTGACAATTGCGCGGTCATGCGACGTGGCTCCTGAACAAAATTGGCGTCCTTTTTTTCCAACAAATAGAGCTTTCTTTTGGTGGTATTTGATCACCTCTGCGTTTTTATTTTTTGCGCTATAAACAAAAATAGAGAGACAATTTTGAAAAAAAAAAATATATTTTTTACTTTTTTCTAAAATAAATATCCCCCAAAAATATATAAAACATTATTTGTTTTCCTCAGTTCAGGCCAATACGTATTCTTCTACCTATTTTTGTTAAAAAAAAAATCGCATATAGGCGTTTATTGATTGGTTTGCGCAAAATTTATAGCGTTTACAAAAAAGGAGATAGTTTTATTGCATTTTTATTAAAAACATTTTTTTTACTACTAATGGCGGCAATCAGCGATTTTTTTCGTGACTGCGACATTATGGTGGACACTTCGGACAATTTTGACACATTTTTGGGACCATTGTAATTTTCACAGCAAAAAATGCATTAAAAATGCATTGTTTACTGTGAAAATGACAATTGCAGTTTGGGAGTTAACCACAAGATGATGATGGGGTAATGTGTGACCTCATTTGTGTTTCTAACTGTAGGAGGTGTGGCTGTAGGTGTGATATTATCGATTGTGTTTTCCTATAAAAGGGAACACACGATCGATGACAGCGCCACAGTGAAGAACGGGGAAGCTGTGTTTACACACAGCTCTCCCAGTTCTTCAGCTCTGGGGACCGATCGCGGGACTCCAGCGGTGATCGGGTCCGCGAGTCCAGCGGCCACGGTCACGGAGCTTTGGACCCCACGGCTGGGGTTAAAGAGCCACGTATATGTACGTGGATGTGCCCAGCCGTGCCATTCTGTCGACGTATATCGGCGTGAAGGGTCCTTAAGTGGTTAAAAGTGGGCTTAGTCAACAGGTGTTCCTCATTCATTCAGTTTCATTTTGAACATGTGGTTACCTAATGTATGGGCTTATGTGTTTGAGTTATTTGTATTCATGGGGGAAGAGGTCTATGAACATTTAAAGTATAACTAAAGACAACATTTTTTTAGTTTTGGATAGAGTGGAGAGAGATTAGTACACCTGACCGTATTTATTGCTGTGTGTGCCTCAGTTAAGGAGATTCACCCTCTATATTTGTCCTAATTACCATTATCATTAAAAGTGACAGTATAAGAAAATCCCAAATTTTGGGTTGGCCCCAGAAAAGTAACAGAGGGAAAATCTTTCATTGGGGACACTAGTATGGAGACCTGGGGGTCTCCAAGGAATTCTCTTAATTTGCAAGGATTTCCTCTGACTTCCTGTTTGGCTATGGGACAGGAAGTTAAGGGAAATCTCTGCAATGGGACAGAGATAGTGAAAACAAATCTGAGAGGGGGTTCTAACCCTTCTTTACTTTAGCCAAAATGAAAAAAGTTTTGCCTGTAGTTCTACTTTAATTTGTGAGATTTATGAATTCATGTATGAATGTACTGTATTTATATACAAGTATAGGAATACATGTACTTTATGTGCACAACATGAAGTGGTATATGGACATTTAATGTGTGAGATTTATGAATGTACTGTATTTATATACAAATGTAGGAATACATGTATGTACATAACATGTCTATGAATTCAAGTATAAATGTATACACATGTGTGAATGTATACATGTATGTAAAGAAGTGTGTGTCTTAAAGGGGTTGTAAAGGTAAAAAATGCTTTCCCTAAATAGCTTCCTTTACCTTAGTGCAGTCCTCCTTCACTTACCTCATCCTTCGATTTTGCTTTTAAATGTCCTCATTCCTTCTGAGAAATCCTCACTTCCTGTTCTTCTGTCTGTAACTACACACAGTAATGCGAGGCTTTCTCCCTGGTGTGGAGAAAGCCTCTTGAGGGGGGAGGGGGCGAGCAGGCAAGTCAGGACACTCTCTACTTTGCAGATAGAGAAGGGAGCTGTGTGTTAGTGGGCATCCTGACACTCTTGCTCCTCCCCTCCCCCCTCAAGAGGCTTTCTCCACACCAGGGCACCTTGTATTACTGTGTGTGGTTACAGACAGAAGAACAGGAAGTGAGGATTTCTCAGAAGAAATAATGACATTTAAAAGCAAAATCGAAGGATGAGGTAAGTGAAGGAGGACTACACTAAGGTAAAGGAAGCTATTAAGGGAATTTTTTTTTTATCTTTGCAACCCCTTTAATATGCATAAATGAACTACATTTCACACTTCCTTCACACACAAAATCAGACAATAAGCTTTTTAGGTCCCTAGATTCATAGATATCACATTAATTCCACAAGACTCTATTGGGAACCAGATGTTTTGAAACTCTAAATTAATGATTTGGTCATAGAAAAAGAATCTCTGCCACAAGTTGATGTGTGCATGAATAGTTTTCAGATTGGTTTATCATTAATAATCTTTTTAATTATTTAACATCATATTAAAGACAAATGTAAAGTAAACATTTTGTTTAATCAAAGGAAGCTCACACAACCAAAGAGGTGATATGTTAAAAGTAAAAAAAAAAAAAATGTCCAGTATTATACGTTAGCAGTACTTGGCTATAATTAAACTCTTAGGCCCCATACACACGAGAGGATTTATCCGCGGATACGGTCCAGCGGACCGTTTCCACGGATAAATCCTCTCAAAGATTTCCGCAGATTTCGATGCGATGGAGTGTACACACCATCGCATTGAAATCCGCGCGGAAATCCTCTGGCGATGACGTGTCGCGCCATCGCCGCGATTATGACGCGGCGACGGCGCGACGCTGTCATATAAGGAATTCCATGCATGCGTCAAATCATTACGACGCGTGCGGGGAATCCCTTTGGACGGATGGATCCGGTAAGTCTGTACAGACGAGCGGATCCATCCGTTGGAATGGATTCCAGCAGATGGATTTGTTGTGCATGTCAGCAAATATCCGATCTGCTGGAATCCATCCCAGAGGAGATTTCTCCGCGGAAACAGATCCGCTGGCGTGTACACACCATAGAATCTATCCGCAGAAACCCATTTGCTGGGATTTATCTGCGGATGGATTCTATCGTGTGTATGGGGCCTTACTATTTTTTTTAAAGCTCGGGGGCTACTATCCTAATCTTTTGCTGTGTGCCCCAAGATTGTTAACATAAAAAGCTGGACATTTATTTTTGCTAAAATGCTCCTGGGGTATTTAATAAGATTAGGTCAAACTGAACAGCTAAACAGGTCAGAGCTTTGAGCAGTAAAGATTCTACAGGCAGACCGCTGCTGTATGTTTTACATTTTATTAAAGTGTATGTCAGGGCAAAATAAAAAATATGCTGTGCATCGCTGCAACATATACAAATTTCCTCAAGTCTTATCCCTTAAAAACCCTGAAAGTCCAGAAAAATATCAGAAGATCTGTAAGAAATGTACTTATCATAAAGTGCTATTGTGGGCTGACAACACAAAGCATATTTGTGGACTTAGTGGTGTCACCTTTACCCAGTTGTCTTTTGCTATCCTACTCAAATCCCTCTTCTACCATGTTCTCCTCAACATATAGGGGTCATTTAATAAAGGCAAATAGTCTATTTTAGACTCATTTTTAGACATATGTGATTTGATTCTTTTTGATTTGTTTCTTCAGAAAAAAATAAGTTTTTTGAAATTTGGATGTATCTGAATTTCTGAATGGACAGATAAATGAATGGCAATGAATCAAATGAGGGGCATCCACTTTCAAAAACTTTAATCAAGCACCGATAGAAGTCACAAGACTGCTAAATACTGCTGATGAGAAATGGTAGGTAGCAGTTTATATTTATGCAAAAATGTAAATGAAAAATTTGTAGCACTGTGTTCAGAAATAATATAAACATATCGAAAACATTTAAATAATATAAAACTAAATCACCACGTGAAAAAGTGTCAAAAAATTATTAAACATGAGAATAAAAAGAAAATATAAACTACAAATTATATATTATCTCTAAACAAGTGTTCATAGGTGGTCATCCAAAACCCACACCTAAAGTGTGGAAAGAATCAAAAAAATCAAGTCCATAAATTGTAGTGTTTTTCCAAGTGCTTCAAACTTAAACAAACATGCAATCTTCTCAAAAAAACTTGATATAATGCTTCCACCACACCAATTGTGTTTCTGTGACTCCGCCCACTTAAGGATTTGCACTCACCACAAGAATGTGCCTTGCATTCACATGCTTGGCATTTAAAGATTAGTAAAACTCTCCAAGGTCTCCTAGGCAATTCCAACAGTGTTCAGTAAACCAGTGTTCTTCCACAAAAAGTGCTTGCAATAGTGAAGTACTCTAAAACCATTTATTAAAACAGCACACATAAAATCTCCAAATATTGCACTCACATCCTTTCAAAAAAAACAAGGCACTTCAAACAAAATCCTTTTTCAGAATCAAGAGACTAGCAGCGGTGCATGCGATATATAACGGTCACGGCAAAACCGGGACTGAACCTACTTCTCTCACCCTCACTTGCTTGTCTCTCTGCTCCTAGAAGGATTTCACACACGGTGATTGGTAAATTCAGATGCTAAACACCACAGTTGATTGCCATGTAGCTCAGCCCAGACATGTTTCATCAAACTGATTTCTTCAATGGGATTGGCTACACGGCATAGCTACATTCCCTTTATACCCCGCCCGCAACTAAGTGTCGACTAATTGAGACTGCGCATGCGCACGCTCCGTGTCTCCCTGACCGGAATACATCGGGTCTGACCCGTCTGCTGTGATCGTAGAAGTATTGACACTGTATCAATTATATAAACAGGTACATTTAAAAAATAATTTATAACGATTAAAAAAAGAGATTAAGAAGGAACATATTCCAAATAAGTAAATGGCTGGTGGTTAGAAAAATTAGCATATCTGGAGTAATTAGCATATATAGACCAATGTGTACCAAATAGTCTAATATAGGCCCTACAATATTAATAAATGATAAATAACATTTAAAACTCATCAAATACTTCCATATACAATAATGTAGCACAATTAAAAATATATTTTTAAATTAATTTAAAACAAAAGGAGCATCAGAAGTAGCAAACTGTTCCACAACTACATTAAATAGTTATATATCCTATATCCATAAGCTATATGGATGGGGGGCCCCACTCCTATTTTATTTATCCTAAAGGGGAACCCTACCCCATGTGAAAGTGGATGTGATTAGTAATGGAAATCATTATATATTACTTCTCTGCCTTTTGGCTAAGATCAAGTGTAGTATCTGTTCTTATCAGTTGCCAGTAGGTGGTGCTATGCTAACTGTTCTGAGTACACATCAAGGTGGAAAGGGATGGCGGTTGGCGGACGCTAAACCTGCTGGCATGGAGGCGGAGGCCTTCTGATTTGGATGGAGAGGCATGAGGTCGAAGCTGAGGGGCCGGGTCCCTGGTCTTTGGCCTGGATTAGGTAGTGCCTGCCCCGGTCAGTTGTTCGGGAGAGAACACTTGCTCCTCCTTCCTCTTGGGGGAGCGGTTAATATTTCCCGAATGTGATTAGGTGGGAGTGGGGGGAGTAGCCTGCTGAGGTGGGCTCTCCCTAATCTCTCAGAACTCCTACCTTACTGGCTGGGAAGGGTTCTGCTGGTCCGGGCCGGGGGCCAGGGTCCATTGAAAAGCCTGTGGAGCTAGTGCCCCTGGAGTGGCAGTCCAGGGCTGCCATACCTTGCACAAGTGTTTTGAGAGGGACACTTACAAGTGTGGCACCTTGGTCACATCTCCACATACACTTTTTTACCACCTGCCTCTAGGGCCAAGCCTTTTGGCTAGGACCAGGGGAATTTTTGTTTCCTGGCAGGAGGGAAACACAGACTCCATGGATCCCTCCCATATTGTCAGGGATCGGATAGGAGACTGATTTGATGAGGTCGGCCTCTCTTATATCTCCTGTCCTGGCTCTGCTGAAGGTGAGACAGAGGAAGCCGAAGGACAAGAGGGACACGAGTGCCTGGAGCAGGAGGTCCCCGGAGAACGGCTTGGCAGGGTTAAGCGGCCTGGAGCAGACTGTGAAGAGCTGCGCAAGAACAGGTAACAGCCAGGCAGGTAACCAAGGGTTAACAGCAACCAGGAACATAGACAGGAGCAAGGTCTCAGGGATAGCCAGGTTCGTCAGCAAGAGGGCAGTGAGGTACCAAGTTATAGACAGAGCCAGAGTCAGGAACGGGAGTCAGGAACGGAGCCGGGCCAGGGATGGGCATTAGTACAGGAACAGAACACAGAGCCAAGGTCAAGAGCAAGCCGGGTCAGAATACTGGGAAGACACACAGGATTAGAGCAAGATTCAGGAACACAGCTGAAGATCAGTCAGCAAAGCACAAGAGCCCAGACTCCCTTTAAATAGGCTATCTGGCACCAAACGGGATTAGGCTTGTGCGTGTGCACACGTGCCCAAGTCTGTGCACATGCGTGCCCGCAATTGCGAGCTCTGGCGCGCATGCGCGCCTGTGTGCCATTCTATGGCAAAGGCTATGTGCTTGCGCATGTCTGTGTGCAAAACATCTCACAGGAGTTCCCTGACACATATAAATAGGAGGTCATCAATGAATCTCTGGTAAAGTTTCAACTCCGGTCTCTGTTCGTTGAAAACATGTTTATCCTCCCATTCCACCATAAACAGATTGGCGAGGCTGGGAGCAAATTTCACTCCCATTGCCACGCCAACCTGCTGGGAGAAAAACTGATCCTGATACCAGAAATAATTGTGGGCCATACAGAAGTCTAGCACCTTCCCCAAAAAACATTTCTGCGTGTTTATATTTACTAAAATAATTGCATTTCCATGCTCTGTGTACTGTGGGAGACCAGATATAGTGAACGCAGGGTCCTGAGTTTAGTAACACTGTAACAACCAGACACCAGACACCATTCGCATACATGGCCAGGAATCCCTAGCCATGTAACCAAGGGGGCAGGGATAGTTTAAAAATAAGTCATGTGCGTATTCCCCATATGTCATTCCAGGCCCTTTAGGTCTGGTCTAAATTTTTAGGGGAACCCCAGGCAAAAAAAAAAAGGCATGGGCTCCCTCCAAGATCTATTCCAGGCATGGTATACATTGCTCTATGATGTAATTGACAGTGGAATTACATTGTGGGACTTTTTTTTGTTTTTTTATTTTGCTTTTTTGTTTTTTAAAGGACTTTTGAGAGTAACTTTTTGTAAGCGTTTTGCAAGACAAGCAAAATGTTTTAATACATTTTGACTTGATATACAAGCGATGTCCTGATATACAAGTAGCGTCATGAGTGTAAAAGAGAAGAGAGGCGCCTCTAAGGGCCCTTTCACACGGGGCGGATCAGTGATGATCCGCCCGTGAACCTCCGCTTGCTCAGCGGGGATCGCTCCGTTGATCCCCGCTAAGCCGGCACACTGTGCAGGGACCGCCCTGTCTTTTCCCCGCTCTCCCCTATGACACCTGCAATCTCATAGGGACCAATGTATGTCCCTTTTTCTTTTTTCTTTTTTTTTCTTTTTTTTTTTTTCCGCTCAGTCAATAACTTTCTTGGTGACTTTCTCATGGAAGATGGACCCCCATCGTCTCCGTAGAAGTTTTAGCATCATCTGCGGATAAATGATTCCTTTTTATAGGTTTTTCATGCTATTCTTTTTTTTTTCTTTCTTTTTTTTATATATTATCAATTTTTATAAAGAGTAAGTTATTTTTACAACCATAAAGAGGATGGGGGAATACATAAATTGAGCCCAACGTTCCCCCCCTCCCCACCTCCTAATCCCCCCCACCCGCCATCTCGTGACTCCACTGCCCCTTCTTTACTAATTTAGCCCTGATGCTGCTTGACCTTTCTATAGCTCTCTCAGATTTTCCGCATATCCACTGTTTTTTTTTAACTCTTTCCAGTTTGCCCATTTGTCCCTGTGGTCTACGTTTTCCTCGTCAACCCCGTCCTTCCACTCCTCCCTCCTGTAAGTATCCTCCACAGACTCCATCCACTCCCACACTTGTGGGCTTTCTGCTTCCCTCCACTTTTTAGGTATTAGACGTTTAGCTGCATTAAGCAGATGGGGAGTCAGAGATCTTTTATATTCTTTTATGCTCTCTCTCCCCCCCCCCCCCCCGTGGAACAGAACTACCCATGGGTCTTCTATTATCTCTTTCTTGATTATTACCTTGATCAGTGGCAGAATTTTTTTCCAGTAGTTTTTAATTACCTGACAGTCCCACCATAGGTGAGCCATCGCCCCCCTTACTGCACACCCTCTCCAACAGTCTGCTGACTGCCCTTCTCTATATTTGCTGATTTTGTCTGGGGTAGCATACCACCCCGTTAAGCATTTAAAATTCATCTCGGCAGTCCTTACGTCTATTGCAGAGGTATGGATCATGTTTATAATTCTTGTTACTGACGTTTTTCCTCTAGGTGCATCCAATTCTCTTTCCCATTTTAGGATGTATTTTGGGATCTCTAACTCTTCCCTTTTAAACAGAAACCTATAGATTTTGGAGATGTTGCCTTTTGAACTAACAGTAGTGCAAAGTTTTTCAATCGGTGTATATTCCTCACATGGTCGAAGGGGTAGCGTTAGGCGCTTAACCCTCCTGGCGGTGTTCCCGAGTCTGACTCGGGGTTAGATTTCTGTGCTGCGATCGGTAACCCCGAGTCAGACTCGGGCTTGCCTCGCAGCATCCACAGACAGTGTTTACTTACCTTGTCCCTGGATCCAGCGATGCCACCGCGCTGTGTGAGCGAGCGGGACCTTGCTCGATTCACACAGCGTCCTCCTGTGCCGCCGATCTCCGTTCCCTGCGACGTTACGACGCACGGGAGCGGAGAACGGCGCCAAATTCAAAAACGTAAACAAACACAATACACACACAGTATACTGTAATCTTATAGATTACAGTACTGTATGTAAAAAATACACCCCCCATTGTCCCTAGTGGTCTGCCCAGTGTCCTACATGTACTTTTATATAATAAAAACTGTTCTTTTTCCCTGCAAACTGTAGATTGTCCATAGCAACCAAAAGTGTATTTTTATGTCAAAAATGGTTTTAGAGCAGCTAGAAAACAGCGATAATAAATTATAATCACTTGCAGAATTGTGCGATAGCGATTTGTGGGGAAATTCGTCATAAAAAAATAAAAGTAATGACAGCGAAAATTCTGCAACTGAGCAAATTTCAGTGATTTTGAGTTGATTACATTATTGAATAATTTTTATTATAATTATATTATTATTTGTTATAATTATTTATTATATTATAATTTATAATTTTGTTTTTAAAAAAAATGTCATACCCGGGATGCCTACAAGACTCTTGTTTGGTCTGATTTAAGTGAGATATTCCTAAGAATTACAGGCCTACAGTATAAAACGCCAAATTTCCTTGCAAATAATGGTACCGCTTTCAGCACCTTTTTTCTGAAAGAATCATACCGCCAGGGAGGTTAATGAAGAGCGACAGCTGCATATATCACCATTCATCCAGCCTCATGGATTCTATCTTAGCTTTAATCTCGTGACGTGTCAAAATCTTACCCTTTTGAATTATATCCCTAACCTGAATTCTATTTTTTTTTTTAAATCATTAAGTTTTTATTGATTTTTAAAAGCATATTAACCAATACAGCATAAGGTGTATAAAAGTCCAGGCAAAAATAAGGAATGCCCAACAATGGGCTCAAAATGTTACACATTTGCAGATACATCTTAAGGAAAACACGCATTTTCATATTGTAACCGTCCCGAACCCATATACACCAGAACATCAACACAAGTGAGAAAAGTAGAAAGTAGAATTAGGCAAAATAAAACAGACTAAGTAAAATAAAATATCCTAGATGAGTTCACTAGAATGACCATCAGCTTCATGTGTAGCAGCACTTTTAAACCTAAAGCCGCAATACATAAGAGGACACAGAGCCCCCCAGGAAAGGCCCCAGACCCCCGGCGCCCCTTAGGGATCACACTGCCGCCGGGAAGCCGGACCCCAACCCACCGGGCCCCGCCATCCTCCCCAATCCACAACCAGCATTGACCTCGAACTCAAACCATGTGTTATTGATAAAGAAGAAAATAAATAAAATCAAGAAAAATAAAGAAAAGGTGAAGATAAGGAAAGAACAAAGGATACGACAGAAGAGTATACCTCCAATATAAAGGTTTGATGTCATGGCCCATTTACATTCTGTTTATACCATGTTATCCATGGGTTCCAGACCTGTCGCCCACGTTCAAGATTATTTTGAGAAGCCATAAACATGTATTCGTATGTAATATGTAGATTAGTAGTTTTAATCACTTCAATTATAGTAGGTAATTCCACAGACCTCCATCGCCTCACTATCTCTAGTCTTGCACTCAGCAGAATATGAGATGCTATACATCTGTGAGAGCTGGGTATAGCCTCAATACCTAGAGAAAGGATCGCGTTACCTAGATCGAAGGGTGATCTGGAGCCAGTCAGCCGCTCTATAAGGTCAAAGACCTCTCTCCAGAAGGAGTCCAATTTAGGGCACCTCCCCAATATATGTATCAGTGAGCCTCTCTCTCCACACTGTCTCCAACACAAGGGGGACTGTCCCTTTGAAAAGCCCGCTAACCTCGTAGGTGTCAGATACCATCTGAGTAGTATTTTTTGAGATAACTCCCATAAATTAGCGCTCTTTGTGGCTTTGTAATTGGACGCTACGGCTAACTTCCACTGGTACAAGGAGTAGGAGCGCTTCAAGTCTAGTTCCCATGTTCTCATCGAAGGGGTTTTATCAAACTCAGTTTTTTGGCCAAATAAGTTGTAAAATAGAGATATTCCCTTGATAGACGAGTTGGCATTGGATAGGTAGAGGTACACTCGCCAAGGGACTATAATAGACGATGCGAATGGAGTAGCTAGTAGATGAGATATCTGGGTATAAGCATAGTTATCTTTACCTTCGAGTCCAAATTCGATCTGAAGAGACCGGAAGGACTTGGTTGCTGGGCCTACTCTCAAGTCCTCAACGGACAAAATGCCCTTAGATTCCCACGTACCAATGTTTAGGTTCGGGATAGCTAGGTTGAGGCCAGAGACAGGCAGATGTAAGGTCTTGTGGCTAGAGCCCCCCTGTGGTTCGTTCAGGAATGTCTTCCATGTCTTCAACGAGGCTAATATAGTAGGCGACAGGTCTGGAGGAACACTAGTTGGAGTATCGCAAAAGAATATTAAATCATATAAAGTATATCGAGAACATTGTGCAGTTTCCAGCTCCAACCATCTGGTAGCCGCCCCGCTAGGAAACCAATGCTTTGTTTGGGCCAGTATGGCTGCCATGTGATAATCCTTAAGAGAAACATGTCCCACCCCTCCCGTCACTCTGGACCTCAGTAGTTTGTGCGAAGCGCACCTAGCTTTCTGGCCCTGCCATAAAAATTTATTAATTTGCGATTGTGCTGTTAGAAAAAATTTAGTTGGGACCGATATAGGGAGGTTCCGAAACAGATAGATGAATTGAGGCAAAACCATCATTTTAAATGCGGCTAAGCGTCCAGACCAGGTGGACTCCCTCCAGGAAAGGTCCTGTAATTTGTTGCCTAGGTCGTTTAGGAATGGGGTATAATTGGCACCGACTAGGTCTTTTACTTGGGCGGTCAATGTAATACCTAGGTATTTTATGCCCTTGTCCACCCATTTAAATGGATACCGAGATTGAAGTCCAGAGCGAGTGACGGGGTCAATTCCCAACCCCAGGATAAAGGATTTACTCTCATTGACCTTGTAATAAGAGATTCGGTTAAATAATGTTAGTGCCTCAGAGGTTGCGGCTAGGGAGGAACCCACCTTGGTCATGATCATGATAATGTCATCTGCGAAGAGACTGATTGCATGCTTCTGAGTGCCCACCTCAAATCCTGTTATGTCAGGATGTGATCTCACGTGTATAGCAAATGGCTCCATTACTAAATTAAAAATTAGGGGGGACAGGGGACAGCCCTGCCTTGTGCCGTTGGAGATTGCGAAGGGGGTGGAGAGAATACCTGATATAAAAACCCTGGCAGAGGGATTGGAGTAAAGAGCTAAGATAGAAGATAGAATCTCACCTCTAAAGCCAAAAGCCTCCAATGTCCTGGTCAGATACAACCAGTGGACTCTATCAAAGGCCTTCTCTGCATCCAAGGATAGGAGCAGAGAAGGCCTTTGTCGCACCTGAGCCAGGTGAATAAGATTTATCATGCGTCTAGTAGCGTCTGACGTTTGCCTATGCCTTGTGAAGCCTGTTTGATCTGGGTGTATTAGTAGCGGTAGTATATTCACCAAACGCAATGCTAATAATTTTGCATAGATCTTGATATCTATGTTTAATAAGGAAATTGGTCTAAAATTTGCAGGACAGGTGGGCTCCTTCCCGGGCTTTGGCAAAGTGACAATCAGGGCCTCCAACATCTCTCGTGGAAAAGAGGCCGAGGCAGCAGCAGAACGGAACACTTGTAATAAGTGCGGAGATATGACTGATTTGAACGTTTTGTAGTACTCACTACCAAAACCATCTGGTCCTGGGGATTTGTTTAGGGGGAGTGAATCTATTACTTTAGATAGTTCTTGGTCACTAAAGGGTGAATTTAAAGTTAGTAGGTGCTCAGGTGACAATTTAGGTATATTTAATTTATTAAGGAACTGATCAATGATGTTCGGAGTGGGCTGAAAGGTGGATGGGTCATCCTTTAAATTATATAAGGTGCTGTAATAGTGACTGAATGCGTCTGCAATTTTCTGGGGATGATATTCTTTCTGGTTAGATTGTGGGTGGATAATGTACGGAATTTTAAGCTTATATCTATGTCCCCTGAGGGTTTGTGCTAATAATTTCCCTGCTTTATTACCTGTGGAGTAGTATGTCATCTTAAGTTTTTTTGTTGCACGCTCGAAAGTTTCTAGGAGTAGGAGTCTAAGGTCATACCTAAGTTTCATCAGCTGATCAGAGACGGTAGGGGATGTATTCTGTTTGTTTACTAATTCTAGATGGGTTATTTGATCAGTCAGCTCAGTAACCCGCTGCTGCCTCTGCCTCCTAAACCGTGCCCCCAACTGAATCCCAATACCACGCATGTATGCCTTATGGGCATTCCACAATACAAAAGGACTGTCAACAGAACCAGCATTATCAGAAAAATAAGAAGTTATGTGTGACTCAAACACCTCCTTCGCCTCACGTTGCTGTAAAAGAAAGGTGTTGAGCCTCCACACAGGGCTCCTCTGGGGAGGAATTGAGTCCTCAACAGTTAAGACAATAGACGCATGATCAGACCATGTTATGGTATTAATATCCGCTGATATGGTCTTCAACAACACTTGTTGGTCCACCACAAACAAATCGATCCTGGTGTAGACCCTATGAGGTGGAGAAAAATAGGTGTAGTCCCTTTCGGATCCATGCAAACAGCGCCAGGCATCATACACACCCTGGCTCTGCATACACGGAAGCAAGGTAGGCTGATAGCGGGTAGAATGGGAAGTAGAGTCCATCCCGGGGTCAGGTGCAACATTAAAGTCCCCGCACATAATCAAATGACCTCTTTTTAGTTTGAGAACCTTCTTCATCAAGTTGTTAAAAAAGCGGATTTGGTGGGTGTTTGGCGAATATGCCGTCACTATAGTATAAGGAACAGAGTCTATTTCACACAGTAGTATGAGAAATCTTCCCAGCGGATCCTGAACTTGGGATTGTAAAGAGAAGGCCACTGAGTCCCTTACAGCAATCAGTACTCCCTTCGTTTTTGAGTCTGCATTCGCCGTGAACACATGGGGAAAACATTTATGGGAACACTTAGGAGGAGCCTTGCTACTAAAGTGAGTTTCCTGGGCGCATAATATGTCCCCATTATGAGAAATGGCTTCGCTCCACATTGACTTCCTCTTCACCGGGTGGTTTAAACCCTTAACGTTCATAGATATTATTTTAAGTGGCATATTTTGTAGGTGGGGTTAATGCTTGGGAAGATGAGAGATGACATAACAATCCAGTGCAGAGGGTGCCAAGTGTGGTTATTTGGTAACAATACAGACAAAGGGCCAGCAAATAATACTCACAGCCAGAAGGCCAGCAGTCCACAGGATAAGCATGGGTGCATTTTCGGGTCAGTTGGCATCCTGGGCTATCCTTGATAATATTCCGGGTACAGTAGTGCACTCCGATCCGTCGACATCCATAAGGGCGAGGTATAGGTGAAGTGAGAATATCATGAAGAAAAAAAATAAAATAAAATGAGAAACAGGATGTAAGAAAAAAAAGGACAACATGAACAGAGCAACGTAGTAATGACCCTGAGCCCAGGGTCATATCCCTAGAAAGCGACAAGTCACTTGGGGCAGCTATCTGCTGCAACAGAATTGGGGTAACAATGTCAATGGCGACAACTTAGTGACATGTGGGAGACAAAGTAGAAATTGAGAGACCCACCATGGACAGTATCAGGTATGGGTTTTTGCATTCCTGGAGGTGACTTGTTTCCAGCCTGACTCCACATGAAGCGGAGTGCTAGTCAAGGCCTGCTTCCCAGCCTCAGCAGGGAGAAGCCCCCATTCCCTGAGGAGGGCAAGGCCCTTCTCCAATGCTGATATTGTGTAGGTGTGGTTATCCTTGGTTACAGAAAGCTTTGTCGGGTATCCCCACCTGTATATTATTTTGTGGTTGCGTAAGATTTTCGTGACAGACGTTAGATTTTTCCTTTTCTGCAGCGTGTACTGGGACAGATCTGCGTAGAACTGTATGTTCTGGCACTGCTCTGGGATCTGTTCCCTTTTCCTCATTGTAGTCATAAGCCGTTCTTTGACATGGTAGAAATGTAGACGTAGTAACACATCTCTAGGAACTTGCTCCGCCAGGTGTGACGGCTTTGGCAAGCGATGTATGCGATCAATAGTGACATCTAAGTCAGAAAGTTCTGGCAGCATATCTTTAAACATGGATGCAGCATAATGGTTCAGGTCATGTTGTTGAACTGATTCAGGGATCCCCCTAATTTTAAGATTGTTCCTTCTGGACCTATCTTCCATATCTGCCAACTTTGCTTTAATCCACTCATTATCTGCTTCTCTATCTTCATTAGCGTCAACTAGTTCATTTATAGTAGTAGCATATTCCTCCATTTTGGATTCAATATGATTCACTCTGGTACCAACCTCCTGTATATCTCCTGTTAAGCGATGCATACAGGCTGCCAAATCCGACTGCAGTGTACTCCTCAAGGATATCAGCATATCCTTGAGGACAGTGTCAATTACAGGCTGATTTTGTGTGGGGAACGAGATAATGGATTCCGGCAGGTCCCTGGTATCCTCCCCCGAGTCAGAGGCCTGGCTGGCTGCCGGACTCGTGGACCGGCCTAATCCCTGTCCATCCATCCTGGGTTTAGACTTCACCGGGCTGCAGGATGATGGCGTGGGTGGAGGGGAAGAGGATGCATCATCCGATGCTCTTTGTGTGGTGCGAGTACCTTGATGAGAGGTCCGGGCCCCGTTGGTGGTCGGCTGCGGGGAGTAGGCCTCGGCGCCATCTTGCCTGGTGTTACCTCCGGCCGGAGCGAAAAAGTCCGTCAAACGGTGAGGATGCTTAGCCATCTGCCGTTTCCCGGTCATGGCTGGAGTGCTGCGGGGTGTAGGTGGTGGATGATCCGTCAAAATTCGCTGTGTGCGGGTCGGGTTGTGCCGCTGGTCTCCTCGTTAGTCCTGAGCTCCGGGCTTAGACGTCCATCCGGCTCACGCGCCAAGCCACGCCCCCCTGAATTCTATTTTTAATCCAATTCCCTCCCACCTCTTTTGTCCCTGGTGCAAAGTATTCATTGTCTTTAACCACTAGCCGACCGCCCACCGCCGTTATACGTCGGCAAGTTGGCTCGGCTGGGCGAGAGCACGTAGTATGACGTCCTCTCTCCCAGCTGGCACTAGGGGCGCGCACGCGCGCCCCCCGCTCGCCCCCGACTCCCGTGCGTGTGCCCGGCGGGCGCGATCGCCGCCGGGCACACGCAATCGCTCGGTACAGAGCGGGGACCGGGAGCTGTGTGTGTAAACACACAGCTCCCGGTCCTGTCAGCAGGGGAAATGCTGATCTTCGGTTCATACAATGTATGAACCGAGGATCAATGTTTCCCCTAGTGAGGCCACCCCCCCCCCACAGTAAGAACACACGCAGGCATACTTAACCCCTTCCCCGCCCCCTAGTGTTAACCCCTTCACTGCCAGTGGCATTTTTATAGTAATCCAATGCATTTTTATAGCACTGATCGCTATAAAAATGCCAATGGTCCCAAAAATGTGTCAAAAGTGTCCGAAGTGTCCGCCATAATGTCGCAGTACCGAAAAAAAAAAATCGCTGATCGCCGCCATTACTAGTAAAAAAATGACATAAAAATGACATAAAAATACCCCCTATTTTGTAAACGCTATAACTTTTGCGCAAACCAATCAATAAACGCTTATTGCGATTTTTTTTTACGAAAAATATGTAGAAGAAAACGTATCGGCCTAAACTGAGGAAAAAAAATGTTTTTTTATATATTTTTGGGGGATATTTATTATAGCAAAATGTAAAAAATATTCATTTTTTTCAAAATTGTCGCTATATTTTTGTTTATAGCGCAAAAACTAAAAACCGCAGAGGTGATCAAATACCACCAAAAGGAAGCTCTATTTGTGGGAAAAAAAGGACGCCAATTTTGTTTGGGAGCCACGTCGCACGACCACGCAATTGTCTGTTAAAGCGACGCAGTCCCGAATCGCAAAAAGTACTCTGGTCTTTGGGCAGCAATATGGTCCGGGGGGTAAGTGGTTAAGATCCATCAGTGGGGAATTACATTTTGATCTCAATTGTTTGTGTAGTCTATCCCAGATCCGGAGTGCGTTAAATGTAATTTCATGTGCGGAAGTGTCTAAGGTTCTATATTGTGGTGAACCCGTGTGAGGACCGTTGCAACGTAATATTTTCTGATGTCTGGGACCGCCAATCCACCCATTTTCTTATTCTGTTTTAGTACTTGAGCAGAGATCCTCTGTTTTTTGTTTTTCCAAATGTAGTTGATCAGTAGGGAGTTTATTATTTTAATATACGTCTGTGGCAATGCTACTGGGACCATTTGAAATTTATAAATTATTTTTGGGATTAAGACCATTTTTACGACGTTTATCCTACCGAACCATGAAATTGGTCGGTAATAGATAGTTTTAATTTCTCGTTTAATTTCGTTTAGCAGGGGGATATAGTTGACTCTATACATTTTCTTTAGGGAGTTTACAAGTTTTATACCGAGATAATTTATCTCTTTTTGCCAGGAAAAATTGAACGTCGTTTGAAGGTATCGTTTTTCCTCCTTGGAGATATTGACGTTCAAAATCTCCGTCTTGGATACATTCATTTTAAATTTGAGACCTCACCATACTTTATAATGTTTTTCATTAGATTAGGGAGTGTATTTCTGGGGCTACTTATAAAGAATAGAATATCGTCCGCGAAGGCAGCCAATTTGTGCTCTTCTTCTCCAACTTTGACTCCCGAAATCTCGGAATTATTCCGTATCATTGCCAGAAGGGGTTCCAGCGAAAGAACAAAAAGGAGAGGGGACAGGGGGCATCCCTGCCTGGTCCCATTCCTCATCTCTAGGGGTGTGGGTAGGGTCCCATTGATTTTAATCCTGGCACACAGGTGATAGTACAAAGTTTTAATCCGCCTCAACATCCTCGGGCCTATTCCTATATTTTCTAACGTTTGAGTCATGAGCCCCCAGTCTACCCTGTCAAACGCTTTTTCAGCGTCCACTGACAGGAGTAGACCGGGGGACCCACTGTCTTTAATTTGCAGAAGGTTAAGGAGAGCCCTGACCCCATTGTCCTTACCCTCTCTGCCAGGTATGAAGCCCACCTGGTTCGGATGCACCATAGTTGTCATTATCCCCTTCATGCGTTCGGCCAAAATCTTAGCATACAATTTTGTGTCTGCATTTAATAATGAGATGGGCCGAAAGCCTGAGCAGAGTGTATTGTCTTTTCCCTCTTTTTTTATTACAGTAATTGTTGCTTCCAATGCCTCCCGACTCATCTCATAGTCAGCCCCCAAACCATTAAAGTAGTGGCAGAGTCTAGGTATCAAAATGGAACTGAACTTTTGCAAGTAAAAGGTCATAAAGCCGTCTGGCCATGGGCTTTTCCCCTTAGCTGAGTTTTTTAGGGCGAGGCCTACCTCCTCCTCAGTTATAGGCTCCTCCATTTTTGCGGTTACTTGATCATCTATCTTGGGCAAGTTTGCTTTCTGTAGCTCTGCTCTTATTTTGGCCTCTTTCTCGCCGGGATTCCACTTCTTTTGTTGTACGGCGTATAGGCCTTCGTAGTAGTTTCTGAAAACTTTGGCTATATCCCTAGTTGAGTTGGCTAATTCCCCAGTCTTTTCTTGGATCTTTTCAATAAAGTTTCTAGTTTTCTTTTTTGTACCATTCTAGCTAAGTGCTTACTGGGTTTGTTCCCCCATATGTATCTTTCTCTGTCCCTTCTATTTAATAATCTCCTTGTTTCTTGCTCTGAAAGTGCTCTATATTCATCTCTTTTTAGAGTCAATGCGTGGAGGGTTTCTCTCTTTTGACCCTGTGTTTTATGGTCTTGTTCTAACTTATAAATTTCTTCTATTAAAGTTTTTAATTTCCTGGTACTTTCTTTCTTTTTCCTTGCTCCCTCAGCAATAAAGATCCCTCTTATAAACGCTTTGTGAGCATCCCATAGGGATGCCCCCGAGATCCCCTCTGTATCGTTCTCCTTTTGGACTCTCCCTACCACCTCTTCGTCTTCAAGTAAACTTTCGTCCAGTCTCCACGCCGGTGGATTTGTTTTCTGTAGTGATGTACTAATTTTTATAGTTATAGGGGCATGTTCAGAGATTGTCGTGATCTCAATTCCCGTATCGATTACCCTATCAAGTAGTCTATGATCTATGAGGATATAATCTATCCTCGAGTACGTCCCGTGCACAGGGGAGTAAAAAGTGTAGTCACGTGTTTTGGGATGTAGGGTTCGCCATACATCTATCAATTGGTTATGTGACATTCGTTGTTTCAGTTCTTTTAATTGTTCACCATTAGTCCCCTGTGCCCGGGACGAACTATCAAGTACGGGATCCATACAGCAATTGAGATCCCCCATTAATACCACATGCCCTACCTCAAAATCTTTTAATTTTCTTAGGATTTTACTTACGTATTTGACTGGATTCACATTGGGGGCATAGACGTTTGCCAGGGTGAAATCCACCCCTCCTAATTTTACTTTCAAAAATAAGAATCTTCCTTCGGGATCAGTCTGTCTATCCCCCAATGCAAACCGTACGTCACTAGCAATTCTTATAGCGACCCCACCCGACCTCTTTGATATTATATCTCCATAGAACCATATGGGGTAATTAGGGGAAAACATCTTAATGTTGGACTCTGATGTTAAGTGGGTCTCCTGTAAGCAGACAACATCTGCCTTATAGTGCTTTAGTTCCTTAATAACTTTGAGTCTCTTACCATGAGAGTTCAGCCCTCTTACATTATATGAGAGAAATCTAATTTCAGTCATCTAAGGGAAATTTGAGTGTATGTACATCTTTCTTGTGGAGTCTCCGAGATGGTCCCCTCCCCCCGACACCTCCCGCCCCCCCCCTCCCCCAGCACCCTCCCCCAGCCCCCTCTCCCTCCCCTTCCCCTCCCTCCCCTTGGCCCATTCTTGGCCTAGGAGCCGCTATTGGTATCCTCCTCCCCTTTACCATCGGCTCCCCTCCTAGTGGTGATGCTCAAGAGTACCCCATGACTGCCCTCCCGCCCATCCCCCACCCCCCCCCCCCTCCTGCTCTCCATCTAGGCAACCTTACTTTTTTAAGCTACCCAATCCAGCAGATCCGGAACTATTAAATCAATTTTTTGACAGAACCCGTCAACTCTTCTGGGTATCTCAGCCGTGCGGTTATCCCCCCCTTTAGGCCAATAAGGCATGCAGGGAACCCCCATTGATATTTCACGTTCTGCGAACGCATTAGTTCTAATAGGGGTTTCAAGTGTCTTCTCCTTGTTAATGTTTCTTTCGATAAATCCGCGAAAATCTGAATCTCCTCCTCTCTGTATCTAATGGGGGGCTTCCCCCTCAGCCTACCCCAGATCTCAGCTTTATCTTCATAGTTCCGAAACCGAACTATAACATCTCTCGGACCCTTTCTTTCTGTCTGTTTGGGGTTCCCAACCCGGTGTACCCGTTCAATTTTGAGAGGCTTTGCTTCTGCCGATTTGTCTAACAGGGGGTTGAATATGATATTCATGATCTTCCTTAGGTCTTCTCCTTTCTCTTCAGTTAACGCACAGATTCTAAGGTTCTGTCGCCTGTTGCGATTTTCCTGGTCTTCTAACCGATACGCTAGCATTTTTTGATTATCTGTCAGGCCCCGTACACATGAGGGGATCTCCGTTGGAAACGGTCCGCCGGACCGTTTCCAGCGGAGATTCCTCCTCCGGATTTGGATCCGATGGCTTGTACTCACCATCGGATCAAAATCCGCGTGGAATTCATCCGCGGTGACGTGTCGCGCCGTCGCCGCGATGATGACGCGGCGACACGCGTGACGCTGGAAGGTAAGTACTTCCACGCATGCGTCGAATCATTACGACGCATGCGAGGGAGGGGAGCGGACGGATTGATCCGGTGAGTCTGTACAGACCACCGGATCAATCTGCTGGACCCGATTCAAGCGGATAGATTTCTTAGCATGCTAAGAAATTTATATCCGTTTGAAATCGATTGGCCCGAGAAATATCCGCTAGGCCGTACAGACGACCGGATTTGTCTGCTGGAACTGATCCGCGGATCAATCCCAGCGGATAGATCCGGTCGTGTGTATGGGGCCTCAGAACTTGGACTTGTGTTTTTAATTTATTAAATTCGCAGTCTTGTTCTTCAATTCTTTTTTACGTCTCCTCCACTCTTTCTTTTTTTAACTCAATAGTTTTTTATTGATAATAGAAATGTCATACAGTTCAACAGTGCATGTGCAATACAATTTTTACATATTTTCCTTTCGGAGGAGGAACAGTAAGTGCTTTCAATAGTAGAACACGTATTACCTCTGTCCGCTGTGGTCATTTTCAAGAAGTACATGAGATAACATACATGTAGTAACGTACAAAATAGGGCAATGTCTACGCCCTGCGTTCGTGGATCGAACATTCAACATCTTAAACAAACATACAAGGCATTTAAAGATTATTGCAGGAGTTTTGACGGAGGGTAGGGAGGGTCCCCTCCTGGGGCACCCCTTTCGGGAACTATACTGTGTCCCGGTGAGGACCCCCCCCCCTCCCGGGGGAACTAAGAGTATTACCCATTACTGTGTGGCAAGTCACTGCGTCAAGTTATTCAAAGAGGGGAAGAGAGTGTATCGTTTAAGCCCGATGATCCTACCCAGTCAGTCCATAGCTGCCATTTCTTGAGGTTTTGTGTTTTATTACCGTGGCGGAGTGCTAGAGTGGTTTCATATATAAAGTGGGTATGTGTGGTGTGTACCACGTCTCTGAGCGTGGGAGGTTCTGGATCTTTCCATTTTCTGGTGATGTTAAGGCGTGCAGCCAAGAGGATATGCATTGTGATCATCCTCGATGGGGCAGGGACGCGGTCTATAGTCAGTGAAAGAAGCGCCACGGCCGGTTGTCTGTCCACAGACACCTTTGTGACGTCCTTGAGAAGTTTGAACACTAAGGTCCAATAGTGGTCTAGTTTCGGGCAGCCCCAAAGCGTATGTAATAGATCACCCTTCGAGCCGCAGTTCCTCCAACATGTGTTGTCAAGTGTGGGGTCAAATTTGGAGAGTCTGTCAGGCGTAATATACCAGCGATAGGTCAGTTTGAATGTCAGTTCCCACAGGGTGGAACAGCACGTGGCTTTGTACGTAGATTGGCCGGCTTTTTCCCATTGTGCCAAGGAGAATTCTTGTCCTAGGTCTTTTTCCCATTTAATCAATGCATTGCAGCTGGTGAATGTAGTTTTGGAGCCAAGCAGAGTGTAAAAGGTCGAAATCCCCTTATTGTGGGCCGTAGGGGATCTGTAATAGATCCACGCTTTTTGAGGGAGAGAACAAGTCCACGTAGCTAATGAGAGGAGACAATGTCGGGTACGGAGATAGAGGAACAGGTCAGAGTCTGGGATGTGGAATTGTGTTTGAAGGACTGGGAAGGGCTTCAGGTCGTTACCTGTTATCAGATCGGAGATGTGGGTTATCCCCAGTGCCTTCCAGCGGGAGTAGGATGTGGACACCATAAAGATTTGTAGTGTCTCTAATGGGACAGGTAGTGTGGATCGTATATCGTGGGCCGTAAGTGAGCGTGTGAGTTGGTACCAGGTCGATAGGGTCGCGTAGATGGTAGGGGACATAAGGGGGGGGGTTTTGCCCCCGGTGCGGTGGCAAATAGCCAGGCTGGTAGGCTATGATGCGGGACCGAGGCTTCTTCTATTTTACCCCATAGTGTGGGGGGAGGGCTGGGTGCTAACCATTCTTTAGTTTGCGTTAACACAGAGGCTATATAGTAGTCTCTGAAGTCGACATAACCCATGCCTTCTGCCGAGCGGTGTTTCACCATTCGGGCGTGACCACACCTAGCTTTCTTGTTTTTCCATACATATCTTGACAGTATCGATTGCAATGATGTAAAGTATTTACGGGGTATGGGGACGGGAAGTGTCCTGAACAGATATAGTATTTGCGGAAGGTAGAACATTTTAAATGCCGCCAAGCGGCCCGACCATGAGAGCTCAAAGGATGCCAGCCTGGCGAGATCCGCCTGCCATTTAGATCGAATCGGTAGATAATTGGAGGCGAATAAGGCCTTAGTAGAGGGAGTGAGCTGGATCCCTAGATATGTAATGCTATCGTTTGCCCAGACGTACGGAAAATTACTTGTTATGTGGTTCTTAGTAGATTTGTCTATTCCTAGGTCAAGCATGTAAGATTTGGTTTCGTTCGCTTTGTAGAAGGAAACGTCGCTAAACCAGGCAAGCATCCTCTGGATCTCGGGCAGGGAGCGTTCAGGGTTTGTGACCGAAAGGATCACATCATCCGCAAATAGACTGATTTTGTGTTCTAATTCTGCAATTTTCACTCCTGAAATGTGTTTATTTGATCGTATAGTTTCTGCTAGGGGTTCCATTACAAGGTTAAATATTAGGGGTGACAGGGGGCATCCCTGTCTCGTTCCATTGGTGATCTGAAAAGGTGTGGAGAGGGCATCCGCCGAGAGCACACGAGCTGAGGGGTTGGAGTACAGAGCCATAATGGCATCATGGATGCCACCCACCAGACCAAATTTGGTCAGTGTTGCTGACACGTATCCCCAATGGACCCTGTCGAACGCCTTCTCTGCATCCAGGGAAAGGAGCAGAGAAGGCGTTCTAGTGGTCTCAACATGGTGTATTATGTTTACCATTCGCCGAGTGGCGTCAGATGCTTGACGCCCTTTGGTGAATCCTGATTGGTCAGGGGAAATGAGCAAGGGGAGAATATTTTCCAGTCTTTTGGCAATCAGTTTAGCAAATATTTTTAGGTCCACATTTAGTAGGGAAATGGGGCGGAAGTTTTTCGGGGAGACGGGGTCTTTGCCTGGTTTGGGTAAGGTCACTACTGTAGCTGCAAGCATTTCTGCTGGGAACGAGGCCGCTCCAGCGGCTCTATTGAACATGTGCTGCATTGTGGGGGCTAGAATGCGTTGGAATTTTTGATAGTATTCCCCTGTGAACCCGTCTGGGCCCGGGGATTTGGAGGATGGGAGTTCGTTGATCACCCTAAAGATTTCTTCAGTTGTGAAGGGGCTGTTTAGCGTGGTCAGCTGTGTAGGGGTAACTGATGGTAGATTTACACTGTCCAGGAACTGTCGGATCATGGTGGGGGAGGGTTGGACGGTGGAAGGGTCATTTTTGAGGTTATATAAGCCCTCATAGTATGTACTAAATGCATTCGCAATCAGTTGGGGTTTAAGAAGTTTTTCTCCTGAGAGGGGATGGAGTAAGTAGGGGATTTTCGTCTTGGTCCTATGCCCTTTGATTCTGAGGGACATTGCTTTGCTTGCTTTGTTCCCTGTGGAGTAGGATTGTGCTTTGAGTAGTTTATATGCCTTTTGGTGTTTTTCGAGAAGTATTGCCCGTAGGTCGTGTCTTAAGGTAAAGATCTTTGCCTGTAAATCGGGGGAGGGATTGGATTTGTTAAGGGCTTCCGTTGCAGTCAGGGTCTGTGTGAGGTCGTCTATCCGTTTGGTTCTATTTTTCTTTGCCCTAGCTCCCATTTGGATGAAGACCCCCCGGATCACTGCCTTGTGGGCAGTCCACACCACCACCGGGTCAGATACAGATGCCTGGTTGAGTTCAAAGTACTCCTCTAATTTTTGTTTAATGGTGTCTGAGTAGCTGGGGGTGTTAAGGAGGTAGTTGTTGACCCTCCATATGTAGGGAGTGGAGTGGGAGGAATCATCAGAGAGAGTGAGACTTATGGGGGCATGATCTGACCAGGTGGTGGTGTATATTTCAGCATCTACAACCCTTTGCAATATCCAGCTATCAGCTAAAAACAGGTCGATCCTTGAGTAGGTGTTGTGACGGGGCGACAGGAACGTAAAGTCCCTCTCGCTCGCGTGACAACACCTCCACACATCATACATGTTATGAGAAGAGATAAATGAGTCCAAAGAGGAAGTACAGCGTGGTGGAGCAGCGGTGGAGTCCATTGTGTTATTGGGTACCTTATTGAAATCCCCACAGATAAGCAGGTGTCCTGTTTGGAATTTTTGGATTTCTTTTATCGTTTTCCTAAGGAACGACATTTGGCCTTGGTTCGGCACGTAGATAGACACTAAAGTGTAGTGCACTTTGTTGATTTCACAGTCTAGAAAGATGTATCGACCTTCCGGGTCAGTTACACACTGGTGCCGAAGAAAGGTGACCGAGTCTCTGATGGCTATCATCACTCCACGCTGTTTCTTGGTGAATTGGGCTTGGAACACATGTGGGAACTGTTTGTGGGAGCATTTAGGAGCAGCATGCTGGGCAAAGTGGGTCTCCTGGACGCATAAAACGTCACATTTGTGGGCAAGAGCTGATGACCACAAAGATGTTCTTTTTGCTGGGTGGTTTAGGCCCTTGGCATTAAGGGAGAGTATTTTAATTCCCATGGCCTTGTGTGTGGTGATGTGGTAATACAAAACGTACTTACAGTTCTTTGCGGTAGGTAGGAAGATGGGCAGGGGTGCCGGAGAGGTGAGTCTTCAATTCGGGCAGGTATCAGGATCTTTTCTATGTGCTGGAGTGTGGAAAGGAGTGGTAGATGTGGGTTCCCTCAGTGGTTCGATGGGAGCAGTCCGTGCCGTTGGTGCAAATGAGGGAAGCACAGTTCCACTGGTGGAAGAGTCAAGCACAGGTGGGTAATCTCGAAACAGAAAAAAAAAAGAAGAAAAAAAGAGCAAACAAGAGAGATTTAAACGTGAAAACAAGTACCAATGAAGGTACAAACAGTATAGAACAAGCTGAGAAGTATTCCCTTATTAAGGGGACCAGCAGGTGTCAGCTACAGACTGCTCTGTGAGAGCGGCTGACTAAGTATGGGGGAGAGTCTGGTGAGCAGGTGGTGGGTCGCATGACCGAACCGAACGGTACTGTTGCTCAGCGTGGTTGTCTTGGGTGATGCGTTTTGAATTTCCCTTTATCAGCTCCAAAGGTGAATGGGTTATGCAGCCCGTTATGTTCTGGTGCGTTGCGGGAGGGTTCTGGCAGGATGCCCCAGGAGTGCAGGAGCTTCAAGCCCCCTTCCATGGTAGAAATAGCATGGGGTATGCCATTATATGTGACCAAGATGGTCGCCGGATGTCGCCATTTGTATATGATCTTGTGATTGTGGAAGGCCTTTGTGATGGTTTTGAGCTGTCTCCTCATCTGGAGTGTGTACTGCGATAGGTCTGCGTACAGCTGAATGTTTGCATAAGGCTCTGGGAGCGGGGACATTTCCCTTGCTTTCAGTAGAATCTGCTCTTTCGCCTGGTAGAAATGAACCCTTAGCAGAACGTCTCGTGGGACATCGGCCTCAAGATGGCGGGGTTTAGGGATTCTATGGATCCGGTCTACAGTGAGTTCAATAGGGGTGAGCTCGGGAAGCATGTTAGAGAACAGGGCAGTGGCATAGGCATGCAGCTCTTTCGGTTGGACTGACTCTGGGACCCCACGGATCTTAAGATTATTGCGCCTCGATCTGTCCTCGAGGTCCGCGAGTTTCGCTTTGATCCATGATGTGTCCTCCTTTTGCTCAGCATAAGCGTCTACTAATTCGTTTACTGTGTCAGTACAATCCACCATTTTGTTCTCTATGAACTGCATTCTATTATCCATGTGTTTCATCTCTAAAGAGAATGTGTTGATCAGAGATGACAGATTAGTCATGAGGGAGGACTGCAAGGTCATTAACATGTCCTTCATTGTGGTGTCTAGGACTGGTTGTCCTGTGGTTGGGAATTGGGCAATGGAGGACTGTAAGGATGATATGGCAGAGTCATTATGCAGGCCTGTACTCACTGCGACCGCGGCCTGCCCGGGGTGGTCCATCCTCATCTTGGATTTCGCTGGGCTCTGCGTCCCTGGGGTGGCAGGCGATGTGTCAGGCGGGAAAGCGTGCTGAGGTAACTTCAAGTCCTGTGGCTGTGCTGTGGGGAGAGCTGTGTAATCCAGCATCTGCCTCGCTGTACCTCCGTCCGCGCCATCTTGGTTTTTCCGGCGGGGCTGGAAGGAGAAGGTCTCCAGCTTTTTTGGGCCGCGATTCTGCGGCCTCTTGCGGGTCATCGTGTCTGCGGGTCCCGGGGGAGCTGGGGTGGTGTCCGTGGTGCCGGTTAGAGCGGCGTGTGCACCCGTTATTCGATGGTTGTCCGGTCCGGTGTGCGGAGCTCACAGCTCAGGCGTCCATTCACGTGCGCGCGCAAGCCACGCCCCTCCTCCACTCTTTCTAAGAGTCCTCCTAAGTCCGTTCTTATCCTGTCAATTTCTGTTTTGATGACATTTTCCATCCTTAGCAACATCACATTCATCTCAGCTTTCGATGGCGGCAGTGTCTCCTAACCTATCTCCTCCAGTCTACTTTGCTCATGTTCACTTTCTGAGGTAATTTCCCCTTTAGAGCGGTCCGAACTGCCTTCCCCTGTTTTAGTCTCGGTTTTCTTTTTTTCAATTTTCTTTGCCGTCCCAGGGCTTTTGGTTTTGCCCTCTTGGGTTATATAGTGCTGTATTGAGCTGGTCCAGGCTTTGCTTTTAGGCCCCTTTGGGGCAGCGCCTCTCGTGGACCTATTCATCTTGTTAGTAGGTCTAATTCTCTTCCCCAGTTTGAGGATGTTCTGATGTTTAATTCAAATCCTGATGCTGTCAACTCAACGGGAGTTGATGGGGCCCTGCGTGAATTTCTCCTTCTTTTCCCCTTCCCTCCCTTACCCTCCTTCACCTCCTGACCTCAGGTTGAGGGAGATGTTAATAGAACAGTTACGGGGAGAACCGTTAATCCGGTCCTAACGAGGTAAGAGGAGAGAAAAAAAAAAAAAAAATAGATAGAGAAAGAAAAAAGGGCAGATTGTCCATCCGCCTCTGTCTATGCTCCTGGTTTGTAGGCGTTAGTTAGCTTATCGGTGTAATGAATCGGTCTCCCCTTTGCTACTTAAGGTCTGCAGACTCTTTGCAATAACTTTACTATTTAAGGAGGTTGTAATGTATTATCATGTTGCTTTTTTATATCTTGAGGAGGGTCCGATCCAGTATGTGCTTAAGCAGCGTTAATTCAGAGCTACTGCACAGCCTACACCATATACCTTCAGAAAGCCCTACACCAATCAAGCAATACGGTACCATTCAAGTACCGTTCAGATACAATTCACTTCTTGCGGACAGGCTATCCAACTTCTTTAGTATATCGTTTAGGCAAAAATTTAGAAGAGAGAGAGCAGGTGAGCCACTAGATTAACACAAGCGGCGCACCCCCCCAGTTCTTTACCCAGTGTCTCAGTGGGTCATATATCAAAGCACAATATAGCGTTACTGTTCGCATAGTGAGTACATCTTTGTATAAAATTAACAGAGAATTGCTATTGGGTATTTACATTGTTGTTCTAAAGGTTGCAATCATTGATAGGGAAAAGTACAGTTCAATTCAAAAAAGCAAAGAAAAATAAATAAGAGGAAGGTCAATCTCTTTGATAAGTCTTTTAGCCAGGAGAGATACGTAGGAGTTTAGAAGCAAATGGATCACTAAGTTGATCCGGGTGTCATACCCCCCAGTTATTTCACCAGTAACCTCATAGATCGCATGGCAGATTGCAGATTTCAGCTGTTTTTCTTACACCAAACATTCTCTATGGGGTACTTGCAGATAGGTATGTGCAATATTACACAAAGGCTTGCCTAATGAACTGTAATAGAACAACAGGAGGGGGGGTTGGGGGGGGAGACCCGATCAATCTCGGCTCTGCTGAGCGCCTCACCAGACCCTTCCACCAGACCAGGTTTCCTCCAGGCGCCAGACGCCGCTGCCGGATTACTTAGCTCAGATAAGCCTCCAGGATGTCTCTGTGGGGGCCCCGCTGTCTCTCACCCAGTGTGTCCTCCACTCTGATTGCTGACACATTCCCAGCTTTACGGCATTGAGAGCTCGCTCCGGAGACCAGCTGTTCAAGTTTTTTTTTTTTTTCCTCCTGGCTGGCTGGCGTGTCTCGTGGGGACCCGTTTAGCTTAGTCCCCTAGGGAAGTCAGGTCCTGGGTGGGGATGGAGCTCCCGCTCGTTCCCCGCAGCGCCCCAGCCTCTCACGCTGGTGTCTGCAGGTCCTCCGGTGGTATCATCGGAGGCTTCGAAGCCTCGAAGCGGCGGGTGTCTCCAGCGACCACGGAGCTATCCGTCACCTCCCACCTCACGCACAACCTCATTGTGCCCTCCCTGATGATGACACTTCTATCTATCCCTACACGGATGGATGAAAAAGCAGACATATGGTCCACAGGTGTGAAAGGGGCCTTAGTGCAGCAATATGGTTACATTTTATGAAGGTACAACATTTAGCAACATATTGCTACACTTTAGAGGCACCTCTCTTCTCTTTAATACTCTGTAGCTCCTGCTGGATTTTGCTTCTTGTGGAGGGTTCCATTTGTGGATGGACATTTTATGGTTACACAACCTGGTCACATTGCTATAATCTTTTTATATGGACTATAAACTGAAGGACTTATGAATAAATGGTTGTGGAATGAATCATCTGAGTTTCCATTATTTATTATGGGGAAATTTGCTTTGATATAAGAGTGCTTTGGATTAGAAGCATGTTTCTGGAATGAATTATGCTCGCAATCCATGGTTTTACTGTATCTGTCTTTATTTACACTTTTCACTTTCTTTTTTTTGAATACCCCGTATCTATTAGTTTGCAATAGAAGGGGGAGGCACAGATAAATAATTACATTTACATTCACTGTCAGTGTCGTTTTTGGATTTTTTTTCCACACATGTTTAAAAAAATCTGTGTTTTATATTTTCTCAAAGCAGGCACCCTACAGAATAAAATAGTGACAGTTTGCATTTTTTATGTTACATGATATTAGTGGAACGGTTTATGAACCCCCACATTTCAGTGAGAAATACACTGAAGTTAATTTTGGGGCACACAAACACAATAAATTATCCAACTTTTTGGTAAAATATGGATCGCGCAAATGATTGAGTAAACAGATATCCAAAATGTCAAGCCTTAAAACTGCGTGTGCTCATAAAAATTGGCAATACCCAGCATTGGAGCATGAAACGGATGAGTGTAAAACTTTTTTACAATGTATCCCTTACAAACCCCTTTTATAGCATGGATATGAGAGGATAAACCATGTTCTTTTGTGTGGGACACTTTTTAGGTCCACAGAATACTGTTCCTATTATGAAATGGCAAGTTGGTTGTGTTTGCCACACAGGCTAAATGTTCCTTATCTGTTAAAGTGATTGCAAAGGCTTGTTTTTTTTTTCTTTAAAAATAAAAAACATGTTATACTTACCTGCTCTGTCACAGTGGATTTGCACAGAGTAGCCCGTACTCCTTCTCTTCTTGGATCCCTCTTTTGTGCTCCTGCCCCCTCCCTCCTGTTGAGTGACCCCGAAGCAAGCAGCTTTCTATGGGAGCACCAAACCGAGCTGAAGCTCCGTGTGTCCATTCAGACATGGAGCCATGGTTCAGCACTGCCCCCTCTCTCTCTTAGTTGGCTAACTGACTTTGATTGACAGCAGCGGGAGCCAATGGCGCAGCTGCTGTGTCTTAGAAAATCAGGATGGAGAGTCCTGGATGGCCAAGGCACTCGTATACATTGCTGGATTGAGATGGCTTTATGTAAGTATTGGGAGGGCTGGGGGTCTCTTGCATTCAGAAGTTTTTTTATCCTAATGCATAGAATGCATTAAAATAAAAACCCTTCTGCCTTTACGACCCCTTTAAGTATAAGAAGCAGTAGGGTCCAACAGTAATGTGAACCTGTTGCTTTGTCCTGCATTAGCTAAACACAGGTGCACTTTAAACTTTGGAATTCAACAGGTGAGCTGGAATACGTTCAGTGGTTTATTGGCAGAGCTTTCACTTCCTGCTGCATTAAATTTACCATATTTACCTGCTATACCATGTTTTGCTCACACCTTCATGTTTCACAAGAAAATGTTAAGAAAATATATTGTAAAAAACATGCCTTGTCTGAGGGTAAGCTACTACTTCTCAAATGTCCCAGTCTAGCTAACCGCGGGCTCTTTGGTCAAGCAGTTACATAAAGAGCCCTATGTAAGAAGAATTTTCCAAGATTTCACCTTGGAATTTTGAATTTGTTTTCAGAAATCCATCATACAAACAGGAAGAGAAGGATCCTTTTTAAGTCTTTGGCTATCTTCCAACCAGTACAGATTAAAAGTGATATAAGTGAAACATTTCAAATATATTTTCCAGGTAGTAATAAAAAAAAATTCTCATGATGAACTTAATTTTTAAAAGATTAATATATAATATTTTCATTCTTAGAAGTACAGCAGGCCTTATATAAAAGCTTTTTCTTGCATTAAAGAAACAGCACAGATCGCTTTCCTGACCCCTACCCTTAAAGCTAAAGTTTTGCAAAAAAATCCTTTAGTCACATCACTTACTTGCATGGGCGTCCGCTGAAATTTTTTCAGGGGGGGGCACTTCGGCAGCGGCAATACATAGTCACATTTAACCCTGTCTTCGACCACTAGCTGGGGTTTAACCACTTAACCCCCGGACCATATTGCTGGTCAAAGACCAGAGCACTTTTTGCGATTCGGCACTACGTCGCTTTAACTGACAATTGCGCGGTCGTGCAACGTGGCTCCCAAAGAAAATTGGCGTCCTTTTTTTCCCACAAAAAGAGCTTTCTTTTTTGATCACCTCTGCGGTTTTTAGTTTTTGCGCTATAAAAAAAATAGAGCGCCAATTTTGACAAAAAATTATATTTTTTACTTTTTACCATAATAAATATCCCCCAAAAATATATAAAAAAACATTTTTTTTCCTCAGTTTAGGCCGATACGTATTCTTCTACATATTTTTCGAAAAAAAAAATCTCAATAAACGTTTATTGATTGGTTTGCGCAAAAGTTATAGCGTTTACAAAATAGGGGGTAGTTTCATGGCATTTTTATTAATATTTTTTTTTTACTATTAATGGCGGCGATCAGTGATTTTTTTTTGGTACTGCGACATTATGGCGGACACTTGGACACTTTTGACACATTTTTAGGACCTTTGGCATTTTTATAGCGATCAGTGCTATAAAAATGCATTGGATTACTATAAAAATGCCACTGGCAGGGAAGGGGTTAACACTAGGGGGCGGGGAAGGGGTTAAGTATGTTCCCTGGGTGTGTTCTAACTGTAGGGGGGGTGGCCTCATTAGGGGAAATGACTGATCGCTGTTCATACGTTGTATGAACAGACGGTCAGGAATTTCTCCCCCTGACAGGACCGGAAAGCTGTGTGTTTACACACACAGCTCCCGGTCCTCACTCTGTAATGAGCAATCGTGGGTGCCCGGCGGCAATCGTTCCCGCACGGGAGTCAGGGACGAGCGGGGGGTGCGCACGCTCCCCTAGTGGCCGCTTAGGGAGCCGACTTTATTGTACGGGCTCTCACGCAGGGGAGCCGACCTGTAGAACTGCGGCGGCTGGTCAGGAAGTAGTTAAGCCCCCCCCAGCAGCCGGTTAGGATGGATGGTGTCAGTAGGGCAGTGGGCAGTGTTAGAAGATCAGTGGACGGTGTCAGCCTTTTTTTTTTTTTACAAATTTATTTATTTTTACATTTTTTACCAGTCTTGTTGGGGGGCTTTGGTGAAATATCAGGGGACTAAACAGACCCCTGATAGCTCACTTTTGAAAAATAGAAAGGGACTGAGTGTGAATTCTCCAGTTCCTTTCTCTGAGGCATAATACACATAGTAAATTGGAACAAATATACTCTCTGTGTATCAAACTTTTCCTGATTCCCTCAATCGCTGTGACTGGTCCCCTGCATCTTCTGTGAAAGTTGTGACAGGCTGTGGTAGCACTCCATCATCCTCATTGTACCATACAGGGTTAATGTTCCTGTATGGTATGCATTGATGCTGAGGCTTTGGGTTGAGGAGGAGAGCAGTGTGGCTGGCTGGAACATGGAAACATAGAAGTAAAAGTGGTAATTTTCCCTATCCTGGAGGTGGGCTTTATTCTGTATGTCTCTTTATACTTATGACAATGTCAGGAATATACTGGGACTTTTCAGGTTCTACATAGAAAGTATTCCACATTATTAAAAATAATAATTTTTGTTAAGATATGGTGTGTGTGTGGAATGCATCCATGTGGAGCCTGAAAAGTGCAGTCCACTTCCGGGGGGGGCAATTGACCCCCCTTGCCCTATGGAGCAGACGCCCATGCATCACTTGTAATGATGTCCGATGTTCTGCAGGATGCTGGATCCTGGAGAAATCTTCGTTGCAAGGATGCTTGTCCTCTTCCTGTCTCTTAACTTCCAGTGCTGCATTGATGAATGGTTTCAGGTTTTCAGACAGAACAGTAGTATAGATAGTATGACAGGAGCACCCCCCTTCCTTCCTCCTCCTCCCTTAAGAGAAGTTCTTTCATTGATAACATTGCCGGTAACTCAATTTGTGTATTGGGTCTAATTGGTCAAATAAATCTCCCATTCACAGATCGTGTTACAAGCAGTATAATCAATGAAATAACTGTTCCCAAAGTTAACCAATGAATGCCGATGCTGCTAATTTTGGCCCTGGTATGTAGGCTTCTGTATACTGTGGTCACCAATGTGTTTAAAAAAATAAACAAATAATAAGCATATAAATCTTAATACTTTGGGATTTGTTTAAGCATTTGTGATTTGATGGCATACAATTTATTTTATCTATAAATGCAGGTTCTAAAAGACATTCATCAGACAAATAGTGCTGAGTCCTGAGCATCTCACCTATATCATTTCTTCATTTTGTAAGCTTTTCATAGATTTAAAGCTTTGGAGAGGGATGTGTTTAATAATGATCCTTTCTAAAAGAAACATTATAATAATGTGACAATGATAATGATAATGGTCACCCTAGAGTACCATTAGCAGCAATAATGAGAGTGAAATTAAATAGGTTTGATGGATTGGGCAACTGGAGAGTACAATCACCAAATCATCTGACTTACATTTAAGTTTAAGACAAGCCCCAGGGGCCGGAATATGATTTCCAAACAGTGACATACTGGGGTTACAAATTAAAAATTCTAATGTAATTCTTTTACTTCAGGCTGTGGCAAGATTTTTATTATGCCTTGCTTTGTTGGCTCCCATCATTTTAGTTTCGGGACCTTAATTCCATAAATTAAAAAATAAAAATGATGGACTGTTTAACTAGGTGTTATTGGTTATGCCTAGGGATGCACCGATACCACTTTTAAACACTGATATGTTTTTGTAAGTACTCGCCAATACCAATTACCGATACATATCACCTAGGAAGAGTAGGTAGGGGGTGGTTTTGGAGGGGGGGGGGTTGTTAGGGAGTTGGATGAGGGCTGGGGTGATGGTACAGTGATGGGGGGGGTAGAGGGGTAAGTGATGGCAAGGTAGTTGAGGGTGGGGTAAAATAGGGATTTTGGGGTGGGAGAGTTGTATGGAAAACATTGTGATTGCTGGGGGAAGAGAATGGGAATGGGAGGATCATTGGGAGACATGGGAACAGAGGTGACAGCTGGTGGGGGAAGGAGGAGGCAACAAAGGGTGGGCAAGAGGACACCACACAGGGAGGGCACAGCACAGGATGCAGGAGGGCACAGTACAGAGGGTTAGCAGGGCACAGTACAGGGGTTAGGAGAGCACAGTAAGGGAGATAGGAGGGCACAGTATAGGGTGTTAGGAGGTCACAGTACAGAGAGTTAGGAGGGCACAGTACAGGGGGTTAGGAGGGCACAGTACAGGGAGTTAAAAGGGGACACAATACAGGGGGTTAGGAGGGCACAATACAAGGAGTTAGGAGGGCACAGTACAGGGGGCTAGGATGGCACAGTACAAGGAGTTAGGAGGGCACAGTACAGGGGGTTAGGATGGCACAGTAAAAGGAGTTAGGAGGGCACAGTACAGGGGGTTAGGATGGCACAGTACAAGGAGTTGGGTTTATTTTGTTAGGATCTTTTTTTTTAACAAGGTCAGCAGCAGCAATGTGAATCACATCTCATTCACCAAAATGAGACAGTTTACATGGCACCCAAGCTCCACTTACCCCTATGCAGCCCTCCCAATAGTTGATGAATAAACTAGGGAATAAGGACCCTTTCACACGGCAAGCCTGCTCAGGTTCTGCCTGTCCGTTTTTCAGATGGATCCAAGCGGGGCCATCCATTGACTCCTAAGGGGAGACAGATGTCAGCGGAGATGTGTCCGCTGACACCCGTCTGCCATCCGATCCGCTAAAATCAGACGTATGGCAATACGTTCGTCATCAGTCTTGGTGGATCGGATCAGATGAGAACTGATGAAAATGGATATTGCTGTCTGTTTTCGTCCGATCTTTCCATAGTAATCAGCGGTGCTCTGACAGGCTCCTCCCCGCTCAGTGAGCAAAGACAGACCTGTCATCTGCCGGCTAAGTGGAGATCAAAGGAGCGATCTCCTGCTGAGCTGGCGGACTCTGCTAAATGGATCTGCCTCGTGTGAATGAGGCCTAATTCCCACAATATCAGTATCATGTCTGGAAGGTCAGAAGTTCCCTTGCAGCTGTGAGGGTGTGAGCAGTCTTTTTAGCCTAAGGCCAAAACGGTGGTTGTGGATATGGTGCATCTTATGTGCATACGGTATGTGCGATCTCTAGCATCCAATGTAAATACAGTTGAGCATATAGCTATAAAATTTATATAAGTGGCCTTAAAACAATACCAAGGCAGTGAAGTGTTGACTTAGGGTCCTGAGGAAGCGAGACCCTCACAAAACGTTTAGGAGATATTTACACTACCTATAGGTAAGCCTTATTATAGGCTTACATAGAGGTAAAAGTAATGTGTGGAACTTTTCTTCAACTTTAAGGACACTGCCACCTTATCCCAGCGCTATGATTGGAAAAAGCGTGCAGTGCATTGTAGGGCGTTTGATGGGGCGAACACCCACCAAAAGCCCTGCAAATTCCCCAACGGGCGAACAGGCGATGTTAGGGGTGAACTTTTGCTTGGCCCAAATCGTTCACCCAAATCTATTGGAGAATTATATTATATCAGGATTGACTTATTGATAGTACTAATTGCTACTTTCCAGACCAAACTGCTGTCTACTCCCTGGCAGTCTAAGTTGACTCAGATGCCTTGTCTGGTACATGTCCTCAATCTGGTGGTGCAGTAGTTCCTGGACAGGTATCCAGTGCTACAAGAATTTCTAAGGCAGGCCAGAGGAGTTTGCAGCCATTTTAGGTGGTCCTACCCAGGCATTGTTCAGATGGGTGAAATTCAGCTGGAATTTTGCCTGATCTGTGATATGTCCACTAGGTGGTACCCAGCTTTGGCTATGATGCAGCAGAGCATGGCGTGAGAACAGGCCCAAGGGAGTTGGGCCTTTTCCCATGCCAATGGCTTCTGATACAGAATACATGCACTTATTGTTGCCATTCGAGGAGGCGACAAAAATGGTGTGTATGACAAAGAGTGCATCAACAACCCCATACCAGTTGTGTTCCTTTTGGAGCACACATTGCATGGCATCATGCTCAGGGAACTCAAAGCAGAGTAGCAAGAAGAAAAGAAGGACTTCCTTACACCTCAGGGCCTGCTGTATCCAAACATTGTATGGCTGTCATGAAGCATTTAGGCTGAAGATTATATTTGACAGTCTTCCAGGGGTGGGCTTTATGCCTCCCAAACTCCAAGAATAGTACATGGCTTGGAAAACAGTGTAATGTCATCCTTAACAACCATGAGGGCTGGCATTGGTTCACTCATGCCCCAAAGCCTGCCAAAGAACCATAGGATTTGTGACATCCAAGTACAGGGCCCATTACTAGTTGGTAACCCTGTGTGATCCACTTTATAGGGAGGACAATGTTTGCAGGGATTTGGGCTTTAAAGGTCTCTCCAATGCACTGCAGGGATTTTTCTGTGGGGTTAAGGTGTTTGGGCACCACAAACACCCAAAACTATTATTTTTCATGGCTGTGTGATGGTACCCCATTGACCCCCTGAACAGGATGGTCAAATGCGCTTGTCCCACCAGTTTTCATGCACGTATGGTGTGTACAAGCTCTAAAGGAATTATGGATCGGTGTATGTTTATTTTGGCCATAATCCTATTGTTGTCCTAAGCAGTTATGAAACTGCAAAATAGGCAATACTGGACCAAGCCGATGAATTCAGTGGGCATAGAAGGTTTTCAACTTTTTAAGATTTTTTCAAAGAGCATGACATCCAGGATCTCATCTCCATATTGGGACCTGATGCCTCTGCTTACTTATACTCTGTGGTGGGACAAGCTCATTTGACCATCCTGCTTGTTCAGTGGTCAGTGGTCTGAAGTATGCGGCTAGTCTCTTTATCAGTAGTGGGAGTTTATCACACCAGGTTTTTTTTTTTTTTAATTCTCACTCTTACACACAAGATCTTATTGGTATATTGACTTTTACTATGACCTCAATAAAGCAATGGACATTTATTATTGCTACTTTGCTAGTTGTGCTGCAGATTGACCTGGTATATAACAAAATGTACTGGAACGCATAAATTACACATTAAAAACGAGCATGCAGAAATGCATCTGGAATTGATCTGGAAGAAGTTTTTCTGGTGTGAACTGGCCTTAAAGTGGAGGTTCACCCGGAAATGTCAAATTTTAACCTTAGATTCATGCTCATTTTGTCAAGGGGAATCGGGTAGTTTTTTTTAAATCAAAGCCGTACTTACCGTTTTAGAGATGCATCTTCTCCGCCGCTTCCGGGTATGGGCTGCGGGACTGGGCGTTCCTACTTGATTGACAGGCTTCCGACAGGCTTCCGACGGTCGCATCTATCGCGTCACGATTTTCCGAAAGTAGCCGAACGTCGGTGCGCAGGCGCCGTATAGAGCCGCACCGACGTTCGGCTTCTTTCGGCTACTCGTGACGCGATAGATGCGACCGTCGGAAGCCTGACGGAAGCCTGTCAATCAAGTAGGAACGCCCAGTCCCGAAGACCATACCCGGAAGCGGCGGAGAAGATGCATCTCCAAAACGGTAAGTACGGCTTCGATTTTAAAAAAACGACCCAATTCCCCTAGACAAAATGAGCATCAATCTAAGGTTAAAAAAAAAATTTGGGGTGAACTCCCGCTTGTGACGTAATAAACCAAATTATTCATTTGTATCTAAATAAAATATCCCTCAACTCTTTCTCTGATATAGTGGCCAAGTACAAATGTTTGTTTAGGTTTATCCCCAATCAAATGCTCTCCAGCTCTACTATAACAGGAGCAGCCAACCAGCTTCCTTTTTTTGTGTGTGTTTCAAAGCTTAATTGAACAAGCTGAAGTTAGAAGCTGATTGACTACTATGCACATCTGCACCGGATTTTGCACTCTTCAGTTTTAGTAAATCAACTCTACTGAAGGGAAGATCAAAAAAGTTATGCTCTTGCTCTATGACTTGTTTTTCCCCTCTTTGGAAATTCATATAATGTTGTTAGCTACTTTTTAGGTTTATACCATATGGTAGTTTTCTTCTTTCTTTCTTTTTTTTTTGCTGTGTTGCCTCTGTTGCTTACAATGATCAATTAAAGCTTATTACTGCTACACAAAAATCAGTTGCTTTGGCAAAAACAAATTTGTTGGGAGTGGGAATTAATCATAATAGGTTGCTGCTGCTTTATGTTTTATGAAAGCCAAGCAGTTATGTAAAAGTAAATGATTATAATTGCAATTTGTGTGATGCCAGAATATAGTTTCACTGATGCTGAATCCAAGGCTCATATTGATCTGAAATTACACATACAGCTTTAGGGCATTCCCTATTTTTTTTATATTGCCTTTTGAGCTAATCTAAAATGACCTGTGCCTTTGGATTTTTAATTTAAAAAATATTTTTTCTTTGGTTCTTGTCCCCCAGGTCAGTGCCCTATCCAAGATTGCCTTTCTGACTTTTACCTTAGAATATGGCCATTAATGGAAATGAACCTTTGACTTCAATTGATTTCAAAAGGGTTTGGATTCTGAATCTGAACTTTGATAACATCTAGGCTCCGCTCACATACTGTATATGTGAATTGAATGCAGTTTGAACTGAATCCGATTTGCATGACATGTTAACAAAACTGGCTTTCTATGGAGCCGGTTCACATATATGTGGTGCAGCGGCAGTATGAATTCACTGCAAATACAAAAAACTTTTCTGAGCACTGCAGTGCAGTTCAGATACAAATTCCAGGCTCATTGCCTTCTATGGGAACACATCTGAATCGCACATCTCATCAGTTTTGAACACACATTAGATAAGAGAAGAAAACAGCGTGGGGGTCCCCCCTCTCCTGAGCCATACCAGGCCACATCCCCTCAATATGGGGGGGTTCTTTGGGGCAGGGGGGCCCTGACCCCCCAAATAGCTAATGTGACATCATAGACCGGTGCATGCTGGGTTGATGATGTCACAGGGTCGGGGTCATCCGGTGACATCGCTGGATGGCTCCACCCATTAGCTAATGAAGAACTGTCAGACAGCAGGAGCCAGTGACATCTGCAGAGCTTTTTTTTAATCAGGTTGGTGGCGACTATGTTCATAATAATTGGTGCTAGATCTACACTGGGGCATTGATTTTGTATTTTTTTTAACAAAGGAGTCAAAAACTGTCTGTATTTTTATTTATTTTTGACACCTTTTTTGGTGAATGTACCCCATACTCATTCACACGGGGGCCGGGATTTGGGGGCCCCCTTGTTAAAGGGGGCTTCCATATTCTGATAAGCCCCCCTGCTCACAGACCAGAAGCCCATATTCAGGGCATGTGGCCTAGTATAGTTCAGGAAGGGGGAACATTCGCTCGTCCCCCCTTTCCTGGCCTGTCAGGCTGCATGCTCAGATAGGGGTCTGGTATGAATTTTATGGAGACCCCACGCCTTTTTTTGCCAATTTTGGTGTGGGGGTTCCTCTCAAAATCAATAAAAGATTGAAGGGTCTGGTATGGAATGGGGGGGACCCTACACCCTTTTTTCTATTTTGGCCCAGGCCTTTTTGTTAACAAATTTTTATTGTCTGTGATGGGGTTTTTTACATTCAGCTGTCAGCGGGGAACCCCTCTGTCAACTGATAAGTCATCTGTTGTCAAGAATGCGGCAGCAGGCTTCCTGGCCCACTCCTTAATAACCAGCTATTGTTAAAGACGCTGGTGGTCACCAGCACCAAAAATGCACATCTAAACCATATCCAAATCGCAGCTGAACCGCTGAAAAACTGCTTTAGAAATTTGCAGTGAAAATGGAGGGGAAATGCACACTGGACATGTGTGAATCTAGCCTTAAAGAATCAAACCTGAATATACTTGGCTAATCATTAGAGTGACAGGGCCCAAACAGATATCTAGCAGGGTACTAAAGAACTGTAACTTCTGCCCCTCTATTTATTGCAGGTTGTGCTTCCTGCCCCAGTGACAATTGTTCCCCTAATTTTTTGCTTTGGTGTACAAGAAATTAGGAAATATCTCTAATGGGGTCATAGACAGAAAAATACTAAGCACAGTTTTAATTTCCCACACTGGGCTGGAGTTTGGTTTTTAAGACGGTTATTGAGCTTGCAGATGGAATTCAAGAACAAATTAGACCTCCCTTTAGCTTGTGACTGCAGGCCCATCTCTATACAGTGTTGCTGCTTAGAGTATTCTGTATCCCGCAGATGTTTAAAAATGATTAAATGTTTTCAATTCAGCTATGTTGTTGTTTATGTAACAATACAAAACATTACCGCACAACTATAATTAGGAATGTAAGAAAAATGCATTTAATTATATTGAGATGTATGTCACACCTGCCTTTCAATCCACTTTGTTCCATGCTATGTAGTTTAGTAGCAACTAAGCGTTTACAAAGGCGTGTGATGGCTCATTATCACAATGACAGTAAAAAAGTGACTAATGGATCAGAAAACTGACAGGCAACATGCATACCTCCCTGCTGTGCCCGTTGCAACAACTAGTTTTATTTAACCCTTGAAACACAAACTTTAAACAAGAATCCTCTTTCCCCTATTGAACTCAGAGGTACGGCCAGAACCCTCCCCAATTAAGTTTGGGATGACTGATATCTATTGAAGAGTTTTTCAGAATCTGTATTTGCAACTATTGTTTGGACATATACAGTATCTCATAAAAGTGAGTACACCCCTCAAATTTTTTAAACATTTTATTATTACTTTTAATGTGACAACACTGAAGAAATTACAAATTTTGCTGAGTGCAGCCAGAGCTGAACACAAGCTTGTGGAACAACAGGTGCCAGCCGACCTACAGCAGAAAAGCAATACAAAGCCCATAAGCTGCCCATGTACAAAGAGCTGCCTATGCGAGTTCTGAAAGAGGTTGTGAACAGCCAAAGCACTATGGCATGTCCTCTTTTTTATGAATGGATCCTTATTCCACTGGCATTCATCTGCTTATGAGCGCTGGGCCCTGGACTGACCACTGTTACAGTTTAGCCTGGATTGTATCCCTATGGGAATGCGCATTTGACCCTATCTAACAGAGGGTCCACCTTGGGAGGTGAGCGGCCCTTTTTGTTATTGGTGGAGGTGTTTCATTAACCCACGTTCATCACCTGCATGTGTTTACATCAAGTCACTTTCTGAAATTCACCGGGATGACTATTTGATGGACTTTTCTAGCGCTGCACTATACTTTATATATAGACATGTATTAATGCAACAAAAAGTTTTAAAAATGGCCGTTTTTTCGGGAGTGAAATATTCCTTCAAATCTTGTACCTGGTGGGTGTCTATAGTATGCCTGTAAAGTAGTGCATGTTTCCTGGGTTTATAACAGTCCCTGCACAAAATGACATTTCTAAAGGAAAAAAAGTCATATAAAACTACTCGCGGTTATAATGAATTGTCGGGTCCCGGCAATACAGATAAAAGTCATTGAAAAAAATGACATGGGTTCCCCCAATCCATTACTAGACCCTTTGGGTCTGGTATGAATATAAAGGGGAACCCTAAAACAAAAAAAAGGGTGGGGTCACCCCGAATTCCATTACCAGGCCCTTCAGGTCTGGTATGGATATTAAGGGGGACCCTACGTCGAATAAAAAAAACACGGCAAAATGAAAAAAAAATGGCGTGGGGTTCCCCCCAAAAATCCATACCAGACCCTTATCCAAGCACGCAACCTTGCAGGCAGCAGGAAAAGAGGGGGGCGAGAGAGCGCCCCTCCCCCTTCTGAACCATACGAAGTCACATGCCCTCAACATGGGGTGGATGTCCCCATGTTGATGGGGACAAGGGCCTCATCCCCACATCCCTTGCCCAGTGGTTGTGGAGGTCTGCGGGCGGGGGGCTTATCAGAATCTGAAAGTCCCCTTTAACAAAGGGGACCTCGGGATCCCGCCCCCCCCCTATGTGAATTGGTAACAGGGTACATTGTATCCCTATTATTTCACCCAAAAGTGAGAAAAAAGGAAAAAAAACACAAAGTTGGGACAAATCCTTTAATTAAAAAAAAAAAAATTCCTTCTACGAGTCCGACCCGCCGATACGAACGATACCGCCTTCATAGGAGGCTCCCGGCCGAATGACACACGAACCATCTGACAGCTTTTTTATAACCAAGGGCGGGCTACCCGTGAAGTGGATGGGTGACCACGCCCCCTCTGACGCAACGGGGGTTTTCCATGATGCATCAGAGGGGGTTGGGTCACCCGTGACACCATGGGGAAACCGCCGGAAACCCCTGTTGCGTCAGAATGGTGCGGGGTCACCCATCCACATCACGGGTGGCCCCATCCTTGGTTATAAAAGAGCTGTCAGATGGGTCGCACGTCATTCGGTCGGGAGCCTCCTATGGAGGCAGTATCGTTCTTAACTGCCGGTCGGACTCGTAGAAGGATTACGGCGATGGAATTTTCTTTTATTAAAGGACTTGTGCCACTTTATGTGTGTGTTTTTTTTCCCTTTTTTCTCACTTTTTTGGGTGAAATTGTAGGGGTACAATCCGATTACCAATTCACATGGGGGGCTGGATCTAGAGGTCCCCTTTGTTAAAGGGGGCTTCCAGATTTTGATAAGCCCCCTGCCCGCAGACCTCTACAACCACCGGGCAAGGGTTGTGGGGATGAGGCCCTTGTCCCCATCAACATGGGGACATCCTCCCCAAGTTGAGGGCATGTGACCTGTTACGGAATATTATTTTCAATATTTCTTGCATGGCATGTGGTTACGAGCCTCTATGAAGTTATCTTTAACACTGTGATTTGGGATCATCAAGTCGATTAGCTGTTCATCCCAGAGTTCTAAGAGAACTTCAAGGTATAGTTGTAGGACCACTAACAGATCTTTTTAATCAATCTCTTCTAACAGGAGAAATTCCCATGACTGGCCGACAGCTAATATTGTACCTATCCAAAAGAAGGGCAGAAAGGTAAAAGCTGGCAATTACAGGCCTGTGAGTTTGAAATTGGTTGTAGTCAAGTTAATGGAATCACTCCTGAAAAAGAGGATCATTGCTCACTTAAAAAAACCAACCTGCTAGACCCAAAGCAGCATGGCTTTACTGATTTAATTTTTTTTTACTATATTACCAATGTTTTGGGCCAGGGTATTGCTGTGGACATAGCATAGCTTGATTTTAGCAAGGCATTTGATACAGTTCCACATAATGATCTAGAACAAACGTTGCACAAGCTATGACTTAACCCTTGGGTGGTTCAGTGAATATGCAGTTAGCTAAAGAATAGATACCAGAGTGTGGTTGTAAACAGGGGCGCAGTTTCAGTGCTTGCCATAGGCGCCATTTTCACTAGATACGCCTCTGGAAATAAGGAAAAGGAAAGACATGACTAAAACCTTTAAATACATCATATTTGGTTTAGGAGGGCTGTATTTTCAATATGAAACCATAATCAAGAACACTGGGACATGACCTCAAACTAACTGGAGAAACATTCAAATCTTAGAAAGTATTATTTACTGAATACTGAATAGGGATGTTAATGCTTGGAATAAACTTCCAGCAAAGGTAGTGAGACAGTCAACAGTAAATGGCTTCAAACATGCTTGGGACAAACATAGAACTATACTCGTTATAAAAGTTAATCGGAAAAAAAAAACATGTAAAAAAAACATGTATTAAAAAAAATTAACAGACTCGATGATTCCTTTTCTGCTATCACTTTCAATGTTTTTATGTTACTATTTTGAGTAGAATAAAGAAAAAATATAGAATTTTAATATTCCACCTTGTGGTTGCCGTAAAGGTCTGTTTGGACATTTTATTGTCCAAAAGGAAAAAAAAAACTTTGCTGTGAATGCTTATAAAGTGGAGTTTAGCTTCAATTTGTTTGTCAAGTCCTTCTAAATCTGTTAATCTACCACTATCCTCCTGCCTGACTGATAATGCTGCTGTCCAGTGTCCACAGGGGTCTGCTTTACTACTTCATCCAGAATCCAGACACCAAAAGACAGAAGGGGCCAGATTCACGTAGCTCGGCGCACCTTTGTGCCGGCGTAGCGCATCTCATATGTGCTACGCCGACGTAACTCTGAGAGGCAAGAGCAGTATTCACAAAGCACTCGCTCCCTACGTTGCGCCAGCGTAACGTAAATTGGCCGGCGTAAGCTCGCCTAATTCATAGTAGGAAGGTAGTGGGCGTGATACATTTAAATTAACCGTGACCCCATGCAAATGAATGGCCGAACGGCGCATGCGCGCGCATGCTCAGAATCATGTCGAATTTACTCCCTAAGATACGACGGCTCAATGCCTAAGACGTAAACATAACCAACGCCCACCCAGCCCCATTCACGTACGACTTACGTAAACGACGTAAAATACGACAGCTGTTCCGACGTCCATACCCTAACATGACTTACACCTGCTTTATGAGGCTTAATGTTACGCCGGACGTACGCCTTCCGTAAACGGCGTAGATTACAGCGACGGGCGTAAGTACGTTCGTGAATCGGCGTATCTCTCTCATTTTACATATTTGACGCGCAAATCAATGGAAGCGCCTCATGCGGCCAGCGTAAATATGCGCACAAGATACGACGCCGTAGGAGACTTACGTCGGTCGGATAGAGGCAAAATTCAGGCGTATCTTATTTCAAGCATCAGGCGCATAGATACGACCGTGCATCAATGCACTTACGCGGCGTATGAGAAGATACGTCGGCGTAAGTGCTTTCTGAATCCGGCCCAAGGTGTTTTACTGGCTGGATCACCAGATGAAATAAAGGGAAAGAAGCTTAAAAAGAAAACAAATGTAGTCACAACTTCTCATGCCGCATACACACCATCACTTTATGTGATGAAAAAAATGACATTTTCTGTGAAGTAAAAAATGACGTTTTTGAAACTTCAATTTTCAAAGACAAAGTTGCCTACACACCATCGTTTTTTCACAATGCTCTAGCAAAGCGAGGTTACGTTCACCACTTTTTTCCATTGAAGCTTGTTCATAACTAGCTTCTGGGCATGCGCGGGTGTAAAAACTTCATTTTAAACAACGTTTTTTGCTACTGCTAATTTCTGTGAAGTAAAAAACGACGTTTTGAAAAACGACACATAAAATTGAAGCATGCTTCAATTTTCTTTTGTCGTTTTTCACAAGACATAAAACAACGTTTTCCCCCACACACCGTCATTAAAAGTGTCGTTTTTAAAAAAAACTTTGTTTTTTTTCATCACATAAAGTGATGGTGTGTACGCGGCATTAGAATTGATAAACTGCAATATTTTTCATTTAAAAAATACTTTATAGTTGTTACATGCTCCAATTCAAATGTCACAGCTATAAAACAATATTTTAAAAATGCCATTGCCCATTTTACTTGCTGAAAATGTTTACTTAGCTTCTATGTAATATTAAAAAATGTCTTACCTAAATGCATTCCCTCCATTAACCTCCCATTATTTTGCATGGAAATTTGGCGTTTTATATTGTAGGACTGTAATTCTTAGGAATAACTCACTTAAATCTGTCCAAACAAGAGTCTAGTAGACATCCCGGGTATAATAAAATTTGAAACACAAAATAATAAATTATAATATAATAAATACATATAAATAGTTATAACAAATAATATAATAATAATAAAAATTATTACTTTTAATTTTTTTATGACGAATTTCCCCACAAATCACTATCGCTCAATTCTGCAAGTGATTATAATTTATTATCGCTGTTTTTTAGCTGGTCGAAAACCACTTTTGACATAAAGGGACACTTTTTGGTTGCTATGGACAATCTCCAGTTTCCAGGCAGAAAGAACAGTTTATATTATATAAAAGTACATGTAGGGCACTGGGCAGACCACTAGGGACAAGGGGGGGGGTGTATTTTTTCATACAGTACTGTAATCTATAAGATTACAGTATACTGTATGTATTGTGTTTATTTACTTTTTTAAATTTGGCGTCGATCTCTGCCCCCGTGCGTCGTAATGTCACAGGGAATGGAGCTCGGCGGCACTCAGCACTGTGAATCGAGTGAGGACACAGCTCGATCACACAGCGGGAAGACATTGCAGGATCCAGGCACAAGGTAACTTGTGCCTGTGGACACTGCGAGGCGGTCCCGAGTCTGACTCGGGGTTACTGCTTTTGGTCCTGACATTCCACCCTGAGCCAGACTCGAGATTACCGCTCAGGGGATTAAGGTAAAAATGGTCCCACGGTCAGTTGTCAGTCAAATCCTGTGAAGAGGAAGCGGGGAGGCATGACTAAGCCATGCTGTGTGTTTCTATGGACATGCACGGGTGCCCCCTTAGGAGGCAGCATGAGACCATTTTGTGCAATATCATTGCACAGAACAGGTGCTGTATGTATAACTTCTATTTTATTTTAGGTAAGTAAAAGAATAAAAAAAAAGTTGCCTTTAATATCACTTTAAGGAGACCTCAGGGGAGTTATGCTTACCAAATGTATCCCTGTATGCACTGTGCTAAAATATCTTTATTATCAGTTCTAAATGTATTGTGCAAAAATGATTGAAGATCTCAAGGCTTGGGTGGTAAATATGTCCATGCACTTAAAAAAAAACTGTCCCCTAGTCTTTTTATTGTAGATTGCAAGCTATTCTCAGAAGATGGGGTCCTATGCATAAACCTGCTCCAAAGAGATAGCTAAAAATGTAATACATTTTTTAAATAATTTTTAGATATACTTAGCTACTTAATTTTTTGCTGAAAAAAAATGCAAAGCAAATAAAAATCCCCTCAGAAGTTCTGTGTAATCCTTTAACTAAAAAAAAGAACAAGTTCAAACAAAAGGCTGATGAAGCTTCAATCTCTAAACAATCCCCATGGATCTTCCATCAATGGTGACCTCATGTAGTGATCCCTTCACCACACATTAGGAATCTTACTCACCAATATTGTGTGCCTTGTTACAAATTGGCTTGTATCGTCTATGTTGGAATTTCCATTAAGTGCCTGTTCACACTGGTCCAACATGTGCTCCGACTTCCAGAGCACAAATCGCATGATATGTCCAAATGAATGGTTTCCTATGAGAACCATTGTAACTGGTCCAACTTGTGTCGGTCTGACTTTGAAAATGCTTCCTGCATTTCAGCCCATTGATTTGAATAGAAGTTGGTATCATCATCTTAACTGATCCGACTTGTGGCATGCAACTTGTGCTTTGAGGTTCTTGAGGGGGAACCCCACGCCAAAAATAAAAAAAATATGTTGTGGCGTCCCACTCCCCAAGACCATGCCAGACCCTTCGGTTTCCCCTAAAAATGGTCCCACGGTCAGTTGTCAGTCAAATCCTGTGAAGAGGAAGCGGGGAGGCATGACTAAGCCATGCTGTGTGTTTCTATGGACATGCACGGGTGCCCCCTTAGGAGGCAGCTGGAGGAGTGGAGAGCTCCGGCAAGGGACTCCAGAAGAGCAGGTATGAGACCATTTTGTGCAATATCATTGCACAGAACAGGTGCTGTATGTATAACTTCTATTTTATTTTAGGTAAGTAAAAGAATAAAAAAAAAGTTGCCTTTAATATCACTTTAAGGAGACCTCAGGGGAGTTATGCTTACCAAATGTATCCCTGTATGCACTGTGCTAAAATATCTTTATTATCAGTTCTAAATTTATTGTGCAAAAATGATTGAAGATCTCAAGGCTTGGGTGGTAAATATGTCCATGCACTTAAAAAAAACTGTCCCCTAGTCTCTTTATTGTAGATTGCAAGCTATTCTCAGAAGATGGGGTCCTATGCATAAACCTGCTCCAAAGAGATAGCTAAAAATGTAATACATTTTTTAAATAATTTTTAGATATACTTAGCTACTTATTTTTTTGCTGAAAAAAAATGCAAAGCAAATAAAAATCCCCTCAGAAGTTCTGTGTAATCCTTTAACTAAAAAAAAGAACAAGTTCAAACAAAAGGCTGATGAAGCTTCAATCTCTAAACAATCCCCATGGATCTTCCATCAATGGTGACCTCCTGTAGTGATCCCTTCACCACACATTAGGAATCTTACTCACCAATATTGTGTGCCTTGTTACAAATTGGCTTGTATCGTCTTTGTTGGAATTTCCATTAAGTGCCTGTTCACACTGGTCCAACATGTGCTCCGACTTCCAGAGCACAAATCGCATGATATGTCCAAATGAATGGTTTCCTATGAGAACCATTGTAACTGGTCCAACTTGTGTCGGTCTGACTTTGAAAATGCTTCCTGCATTTCAGCCCATTGATTTGAATAGAAGTTGGTATCATCATCTTAACTGATCCGACTTGTGGCATGCAACTTGTGCTTTGAGGTTCTTGAGGGGGAACCCCACGCCAAAAATAAAAAAAATATGTTGTGGCGTCCCACTCCCCAAGACCATACCAGACCCTTCGGTTTCCCCTCAAAATCATACCAGTTTCAAATTTGGTGTGGAGTTAACCCCTTAACCCCTTAAGATTCATACCAGACCCAAAGGGCCTTGTATGATCCGATCAAAGTCGGATCCCTTTAATTGAAGTCGCACTGAAGTTGGACATGAAGTCGTAGGGAAAAGTCGGGTCGGAAGCCGTACGACTTTCGTGTCAGATCAGTGTAAACATTATCGGACAAAAACGGCCTCTACAAATTCAGCACAGTGCCTAAAAATAAAGAGCAACTGAGCATGTGAAGAGCAGGGTAAGACTATATTACTGGATTTTAAACAGTATAGAAACTTATTTTTAATGTTTTACATAGCTATATCTGCAAAAGGGGCCTAGTGATCTAGCAGGACTTAATTGTCGTACTTTAAAAACAGAAATGGCAGCAAATAATTAGCATTAAGAAATAAAGTATAATTTCATAACTGATCCCAATCTTTCCCTATGCAGTGTGCCAGTTATCCCTATCCTTTACCTACAGTAGATGCCCATACACTGATCCAAAGTATCTTCTTTTTTCCCAGACTTATGTAAATGTACCACATAAAAAAAATGTTTAGTATATTCAGCTAATTTTGAGAATCTTAAACTAAAAAAAGTTATCCGCTGCCCTTTAGATTAGCAATTCTGACACTTTGTCATGCATTAAAGAGATAATTTTATGGCAGAATTGAGAAATGCTAAGATGCCATTGTAAGAAAAAGAACGTATTTCAGTCTTTTAAAGGATGACAAAGGAAAAACTGCAATCTATTATACTGTACTAAGTATATAAGTACAAAAGTAACATAAGAGGAAGTTATATAAAAAAAAATCAACTTTAATTAAAAAAGTAGCAATAAAACAGTGATTTGCCCTCAACCTCAGACTAATGATTTGTCACATTTTAAAGAATAACTCCACCACCAACACAACTGTATAAGAAAACAAAAAGTCACTTAGCTTTGTCCATAATATATATATATATATATATATATATATATATATATATACAGTATATATATATACATGCAGGCCCGGATTCAGAAACATCTGCCTATCTTTAGGCGGGCGTAGCGTATCTCAGATACACTACGCTGCCGTAACTTAGAGCGGCAGGTCCCGTATTCAGAAACAACTTGCGCTCTAAGTTACGGCGGCATAGTGTATCTGACACGGCGTAAGCCTGCCTAATTCAAACTAGGCTGGTAGGGGGCGTGTTGTATGTAAATGTTTGGTGACCCCACGTAAATGACGCTCTTTTCGAAACAGCGCATGCGCGCGCATGCTCAGTATCACGTCGAATTTTCAAAGTAAATTATGCCCGCTCAATGCTTAGTCGACGTGAACGTAACCTACGCACAGCCCCATTCACGGACGACTTACGCAAACGACGTAAAATACGACGCTGTTCGTACGTTTCCAACGTCCATACCTAACATGACTTACCCCTGCTTTATGAGGGGTAACTTTACGCCGGTCCGACACCTTACGTAAATGACATATCTTGATGCGCCGGGCGCACGTACGTTCCTGAATCAGCGTATCTAGTTAATTTGCATATTCTACGCGGAAATCAACGGAAGCGCCACCTAGCGGCCAGCGTAAAATTGCACACATGAAATTACGGCGGCGTATCTGGAGATACATCGCCGTAAGTTGTATCTGAATCCGGGCCCTTCTGTTTAAAAAAATTAAAGGAACACTTTTGAATCAGAACTCCTAGGACATTGATCTGGTCAGTTAAGTAGCAGAGGGGGAGGGGTGTATACAGAGGGGGTTGTTAATCAGATTCAGCTGCTTTGCTGTTAATTGAAATTAACAACAGGTGCACTAGATGGGCAACAATGAGATGACCCCCAAAACAGGAATGTTTTTCAGGTGGAGGTGTCTGACATTTTTTCCCTACTCATCTTTTCTGACTGTTTTCACTAGTTTTGCATTTGGCTAGGGTCAGTGTCACTACTGGTAGCACAAGGCGATACTTAGACCCTATAAAGATTGCACAGGCAGTCCAACTCCTCCAGGATGGCACATCAATACGTGTCATTGCCAGAAGATTTTCTGTGTCTCCCAGCACAGTCTCAAGAGCATGGAGGAGATTCCAGGAGACAGGCAGTTACCCTAGGAGAGCTGGATAGAGCCGTAGAAGGTCCTTAACCCATCAGCAGGAACGGTTTCTGCTCCATTGTGCAAGGAGGAACAGGATGAGCAGTGCCAGAGCCCTACAAAATGACCTCCAGCAGGCCACTGGTGTGAATGTCTCTGACCAAACAATCAGAAACAGACTTCATGGGGGTGGCCTGAGGGCCCGATGTCCTCTAGTGTGCTCTGTGCTCACTGCCGGACACTGTGGAGCTTGATTGGCATTTTCCATTGAACACCAGATTTGGCAGGTCCGCCACTGGGGCCCCATGCTTTTCACAGATAAAAGCAGGTTCACCCTGAGCATATGTGACAGATGTGAAAGGGTCTGAAGAAGCCGCAGAGAACTTTATGCTGCCTGTAACATTGTTTAGCATGACCGGTTTGGTGGTGGGTCAGTGATGGTCTGGGGAGGCATATCCATGGAGGGACACACAGACCTCTACAGGCTACACAATGGCACCCTGACTGCCATTAGGTATTGGGATGAAATCCTTGGACCCATTGTCAAACCCTACGCAGGTGCACTGGGTCCTGGGTTCCTCCTGGTGCACGACAATGCCCGGCCTCATGTAGCGAGAGCATGCAGCCAGTTCCTGAAGGATTAAGAAATTGATACCATTGAATGGCCCCCACGCTCACCTGACCTAAATACAAAAGAACACCTCTGGGACAATGGGCTAGATTCAGATAGGTTAGCGGATCTTTAGATCTGCGTAACCTATCTGATTTACGATCTGCCGCCGCAAGTTTTTGAGGCAAGTGCTTTATTCAGAAAGCACTTGCCTGTAAAGTTGCGGCAGGGTATCGTAAATCCCCCGGCGGAATTCAAATTCCGCTGCTAGGGGGTGTGTAAAATTTAAATCAGGGGCGTTCCTGCGCCGAACGAACTGCGCATGCGCCATCCGCTAAATTTCCCAGCTTGCATTGCTCTAAATGACGTCGCTAGGACGTCATTGGTTTCGACGTGAACGTAAATTACGTCCATCCGCATTCGCGAACGACTTACGCAAACAACGTAAAAAATTCAAAATTCGACCCGGGAACGACGGCCATACTTAACATAGGATACGCCGCATATAGCAGGGGTAACTATACACCGGAAAAAGCCGAACGCAAACGACGTAAAAAAAAAGCGCCGGGCGGTCGTTCGTTTCTGAGTCGACGTAACTCCTCATTTGCAAATTCCTCGCGTATGCAAACGGAAGCGCCACCTAGCGGCCAGCGTGAGATTGCAGCCTAAGATCCGACGGTGTAAGTCACTTACACCTGTCGGATCTTAGGCATATCTATGCGGAACCTGATTCTATGAATCAGGCGCATAGATCCGACCGTCGGATCTCAGAGATACGACGGCGCATCAGGAGATACACCGTCGTATCTCTATCTGAATCTGGCCCATTATGTTTCAGTCCATCCGGTGCCGCCAGGTTGCACCTCAGTCTGTTCAGGAGCTCATTGATGCTCTGGTCCAGATCTGGGAGGAAATACCCCAGGACACCATCCGTTGTCTCATTAGGAGCATACCCTGATGTTGTGAGGCATGCATACAAGCACTTGGGGGCCATACAAACTACTGAGGACCATTTTGAGTTGTTGCAATGAAATTTCAGCAAAATGGACTAGCTTGCTGCATAATTTTTTCACTTTGATTTTCGGAGTGTCCTTGAATTCAGCCCTCTGTAGGTGGATGATTTTAATTTCCATCAAATGATGTGCCATCCTTTCATTCCTAACACATTACCCAGTCCATATCAGTGTAGATATCCAGCATGAGATTTTTGCCCGTTGACATCTAATATGTTTTCAAAATGTTCCTTTAATTTTTTTGAGCAGTGTAAATATATATATGTATATATATTGTAAATACAACCTATAGATCCATCCATTTTCCACTTCCTGTAATAGGGTTTCAGCTCTGCCTGTTGGTTCTACAGTTAATTTGCTAAGCACCATCGTCACCTTGTGGAAAGGGTAGTATTAGATGGGCTTTAAACCGTAACTAAACCCATTGATTTAACTCTTTCCCGAAACAGTTACATTCAAGTCATGCTGTGAAAGATATCTGTCACTGTTGCTTGTGCTATCAAATTAACTGTCAAGCCATCAAATGGTTGGTGTCATAAATGATAATATGTGCAGCACCGTGGAGACTGCAGATCAAAAAAAAAGGCTAAGACGACAGCTTCCTTAGCTAAGCGGGTTTAATTCTCCCTTTAAAGACATAGAATTGAAGGCCCAAATCCAGAAAAAAATATTTACTAATTACCCACTTCCCTTGCTTACTTTTAGGCCCCATACTCACGAGCAAACATGTCTGCTGAAACTGGCCCGCAGGCCAGTTTCAGCAGACATGTTTGGTCGTGTGTGGGCGCGAGCGGGCCGAATTCCAGCAAACATTTGCCCGCCGGGCCTTTTCCCAGCAGACAAATATTCCTGGACTTGTTTTAAAACAGTCCGCTGGAATTCTGCCCGCTCGGACATGTACGGTCGTCAGTACAGACCTACCGTACATGTCCAGGCGCCCGCCGTCCCTCGCATGCGTCGAATGACTTCGACGCATGCGTGGAAGCATTTTAAAGGCGGGCCGCCCACGTCGCCGCGTCATTGTCGCGGCGACACCGCGTCATCGACGCGGCGACACCGCGGACACGCCCCGCGTATTGTTTACGCGCGGACTTCTGTACGATGGTGTGTACAACCATCGTACAGAAGCCCTCTGGCAGACATGTATGGTGAAAACGGTCCGACGGACCGCTTTCACCATACATGTTTGGTCGTGAGTACCCGGCCTTACAGTGCTCAGAAGGGGCCCCCTCACCCACTGCTGCCTGCTGCCATTCCTAGGCTTTCCCGTTCCTATGGGGAGCCTGGTACCACTGTGAGGCCGCGTACACACGGTCGATCCATCCGATGAGAATGGTCCGACGGACCGTTTTCATCGGTTCACCGCTGAAGTGGCCTGATGGTCTGATGTGCGTACACACCACCGTTCCAAAAACCGATCGGGTCAGAATGCGGTGAAGTAAAACACACGACGTGCTGAAAAAAACAAAGTTCAATGCTTTCAAGCATGCGTCGACTTGATTCTGAGCATGCGCGGGTTTTGAACCAATGCTTTTGTGTACTAACCATCGGTTTGGACCGATGGTCAGCCGTCCATCGGTTCGATTATAAAGCAAGTTCTAACATTTTTGTCCGAAGGACAAAAGACAGATGGGCCGTACACACGGTCGGTTTGGACCGATGAAACTGGACTTCAGGCCGTTTTCATCGGTTTGGACCGACCGTGTGTACATGGCCTGAGTGGTCTGACTGGCTGCGCACAGGGCAGATGGATGAACGACCTTTCCCCAATATTATTTGTTTTAAATAAAGCTGGAAGTGATGAGGATTTTTAAAGAGAATGTAAATAAAATACATTTTAAAGCACCCCCCTCATGTGCAAATGCGCATGCAAGTCGCACACGCATTTGTAAACCGTGATTGCAGCATGTAAGGTATCGCCGTGAACATCAGAGTGAAAGCAATAAGTCTAGTGCCAGAGCTCATGTGTAACAATAAACTGGCAACCTGCAATGGCTTTTAAAGTGTCACCCATGGATAATTTTTGGTACCATAGTTTGATGCCATTTCACAGGCGTGCACAATATTAACTTTTGACATGTTTAGTATCTATTTACTCAATGTAATATCACCTTTTATATTTTTCCAAAGTATTGTGCACTGTTGTAGTAAAGTCCCAGGGTCCCTGAAGCCCAATGGTGACCTCCAGAGTAGGGATTAACCAAACACCCCCCCTGTTTGGTTCGCACCAGAACCTTCGAACGGACCGAACGTTCACGCGAACATTTAGAACCCCATTGACGTCAATGGGACTCGAACGTTCAAATTCAAAAGTGCTCATTTTAAAGCCTAATGCCGCGTACACACCATCGCTTTCTGCGATGGAAAAAAACGTCATTTTCAAAAACGTCAATTTAATTGACCGTGTGTGGGCAAAAACGTCGTTTTATGTCTTCTAAAAAACGACAGAAAAAAATTGAAGCATGCTTCAATTTTATGTGTCGTTTTTGGCCGACGTCGTTTTCTGTGTTCTAAACATTGACCGTGTGTACGTAAAAACGTCGATTTAAGCCCGCGCATGCTCAGAAGCAAGTTAGGAGACGGCAGCGCTCATTCATGTAAAACGACTGTTCAGAATGGAATCAGCACATTCGTTAAGGTGTTTTTCAGCTTATAGACAAGATCTGATCTTGTTACATAGTTATGACAAGCTTTTAATTAGTTTCTTTCTTGTTTGATAATGTTTATGTTTGTGTTCTGTTATTTAGTTGTATCTTCCATCTTAAACATTTTAAATATATATATTGGTCCACCTTTTTTTTTATTTTTTTATTTTTGTCACCAATTTGATTAGTAATCTCTATTTTGTTTTTATTTAGGAGTGTGTGAAGTGTCTGCAACAACCTAATTTTTTAGTTAACTCACCAAGCATGTTTTTTTACCTTGTTAATGTTTGCATTATTTATTTTGTAATGGGTCTGCCCACTCAATACTGATCTCTCAAATCTACAATAAAGAAACATGTTGAAATTTGGCTGAAAAATTAATTTTTATTTTAGTCTTCATAAAAATTTCAAAAAAAAAAAGTGGCAACCCAAAAACACAACATAATAAAAACAAAGATGCCAAGGTAGGCAGCACTTTAGAGCATGCTTGTTTTTTTCTGAAAACAAGGGTCCCCGAAGCCACAAATACAGCCTGTGAGTCCACATTAAAATTCCATCAGGGGCACCGTATTATTTCTTCGCCCTTTTCTTCCCAGCAGCCTTCCCTGCAGTCTTCCCTGCAGCCTTCCCGGTAGCCCGAGTCCTTGGGGGCTGGGTTCCTGGAGGAGATGAGGTGGCAGGAGCCAGAGCAGCCTCATGAGGTGGAGGAGCAGGAGCAGGTGCAGGAGCAGGAGCAGGAGCAGGAGCAGGAGGAGCAGCAAGGACAGGAGGAGCAATCCGCACAATGTGGGTGTCGTCATCGAGCTGCCCCAGGGATGCCATGGTTATGGCTTGGAAGATGAGGAGTTCGCAGCGCACACGCTGGCTCTGCTCCAGATTGTACATCTTGGCTGCAATGAGCGCTGCGAACCCCTCAACTTCACTGGGTGGCTCTCGGATGGCTGCAGTAGCTTGGCGAAGCAGGCCCTGGGTCTCCTCCTCCATTTGTCGCATACTCCTGAGCCGTTTATTGGGATTGCGGAATGGAGGGATCCGGGAGATGGTATCCCGCCGGCGTGCCTCCTGGGTCCCACTGGGGCCTGCCACCTCCTGGCTCCCAGTGGGCTCTGCCACCTCCTGCCTTGCAGTTGGCCCTGGCTCCTCCTGGCTCCCTGTGGGCCCTGTCTCTTCCTGGCTCCCTGTGGGCCCTGGCTCTTCCTGGCTCCCTGTGGGCCCTGGCTCTTCCTGGCTTGGGTCTGCCTGTGTATCAAAAAAAGGAACATATGTTATTTGTGTTTGTCATTAATCACACACATTTTTACAATCATGAGTGATGCAAATTGAATGTCAATATATATTACACACAGGGTCGCCATCCTTAATTATGTGGCCCCTTAAACACCTTCAGACATGGTCCCCCTGGAATTATGTGGGTTGTTGCATGCCTAATTTAGTAAATAAGTGGCCTTTTCCCCAAAAAATAATTTATTCAATTTAGTGTCAACTAGATAGTACTCAAAAAGGGTGTCTTCCATCTGGGACCCCTTGCAGGTGTATTGCGTTACTCCCCCCTACTGGCCTATCTGAAAATGCCACCCACTCCTTCATAAACATTATTAATTTGCCCATTTTGACCCCATCATGTTTTCCCACTACTGACTATTGATCCTATCCCTAAACTTACGAGATTCACATAGAATTTAGAACAATAGTAACATACATTTACCATTATTACTATACTTGTCATATACTAACTAAATTCATACAAAAAACACATACCATTCTCCATGGCTCACAATTGGGGTCCTCCAGGAACTCTTCCTCTTCCTCCGAGCTTGCCTGCTCTTGTCTGCAGGGAACACTGGAGGATTGGCTGCTGGGAAGCTGGGAGCTACCTCTTGGGGGAAGGGTAGACATGGATGTCCTGGTCTCAATGTGGTCGTCCAGGAACTGCAGCTGACTATAGTACCACAGGGTTGGTTTGTATATGGAGTCAGCTGCAGCCCCAGACCTCATTGAGGCCAGGACTTGGACCCGTTGGGCCCTGTAGGTGCCCCTGATGGAATTGATTTTGCTTTTCACAGTGGCTGTTGTGGCGTTGGGGACCCTTGTTTTCACAAAAACAAGCATGCTCTGTCTAGCTTTCTCCCTGGCATCTTTGTTTTTATTTATTGTGCTTTTGGTTTGCCACAGAACTGGATGTTCCTTCCATTTTTGGATGAATTCTGTCAGGAACTCCGCATCCTTGAAGGCATCCATTCTTTCTGCACATGAAACAGAAGCCAAAACATAATGTAATTAAAGCCACTAGCTTACTTCCCCTAACTAGCCCACAAACTCATTCCCTATTCACTATAATAAAGTCGGAATAAAAAACTTACGTCTCGTCGTTAGGAAAGATCGTGATTTACGCCTTCTTCCACAGACTATGCACGCCGTTTACAAACACGTCCCATCCCTTTTACACTACGCACGCGTGACGCTCCGCACGACACCCCGCCCCTGACGTTCGGTATCGTCCTTTCCACGCCCCTTCTCTGTCGTTTGGTGAGTGAGAAAAGATGGACAACATGGAGGTGTATTCTAGCTCAAGCCAGGAGGCAGGCCAGGCCCAACCACGCCGCAGATTCCGCTGCAGAGCCTCCAACATGAGCTTTAATGAAATGGTGGAGATGGTCACCATATTGAGGAGGGAGGACTATGATGCCAAGCATGGCCCCTACATGCATCCCAATAAAGTAAAAGCCCAAATTATGGAGAAGGTCATCCGTAGGCTCCAGCGGAAGTTTGGGAAAACCAGGAGCAGAGAGCACCTGCGCAAAAGGTGGTCGGATTTAAAAAAAAGGGAACCCCACCAACTTTACAGAATTAATAGGGTGATTCGAAGAAGAAGTAAGTTTTTTCCATGTGTATTTAATTATTTTGGTGTGTTCTTTGTGCCATTTTTTTTTTTTGCCAGGTTGACCATAAAATGAATATTATGAATGTGGACGCATGATGCAGTCGTCGTAGTCGTCGTTCATTCGGTGACTTTCAATAATCCAAGACCATATTAATGAGAAATGGCATCATGCCTAGTTTGCATGTGCAAAGGGGAGTTGAAGCACTGTATCTGAACAAAAATCGTAAATTTATGAATTGTGGGCGAATGAACGACGACTCCTATGACCAATTAGTCGACACAAATATGAAAGTTGTGACATTTTTGGGGCTTAAAAAAAAGGTGTATTCAATTCTGGAATAGATGGAAATGTGTTTCAGCTTATTTTAGAAGAAACGTAAATACCTTGATATTCACAAAAAGGAGCGTTTGCTACTCCTTTTTTTATTGAACATGTGTACTCAGTAGCACAATTGTTTGTCACAATCACAACCTATGTTGGGTCACACACAGGGGTGAGCAGATCCAGGGGAGACTTGTTTAGCTTACATATCTAAAATTAAAAATTGGGTTAACAGATTTGACATTACTTTGTGAATGGATTAAATACTGGTCTATTTTCTTGATAATTGTTTAAAAATCAACAATAGTGACCTTTTGTTTATCATTTATAAATTTTTGGGTGTCATTTCATGCCGCTCGTAATGGTTGAACCTCATGTTTTCCCTTTCTTCAATCTTGTAGGGCACAATGAAGCAGAAAGGCAGGAGGCACAAGCCAATCAAGCCACACCCCCGAGGGATGTAGAGGAAGAGGAACCTGCCTCAACATCCGGTAAAGTAACATCTACCACATTTTCTGTAAATATAGATATAGGCATACAATCTTTTATCAGATGTTTTGGTTCCACATTTCAGGAGGAAATCGGGCTGGTCAGGGACTGGACACGTATAGTGCCCAGCTCCTCATCGGCGAGGTTCTCACCTGCAGGGCCCAAGTCGAGGACATACGTCTGGCCTGCCGTGAAATACGCCACAAAGCAAAGACGCTGGAACGGCAGCTTAAAAATTTTATTAATGTTTTGGGGAGGGTTTAATTGTTTGTGTATTTTCTTTTTTCCTTGAATTTAAAAAAAAAAAAAAAAAAAAAAAAAAAAATTATATTTTGTACTAATCAAAAAAGACCAAAAAAAAAATAAAAAAAATTATATTTTGTACTAATCAAAAAAGACCAAAAAAAAATAAAAAAAATTATATTTTGTACTAATCAAAAAAGACCAAAAAAAAAAAACTAAATTATATTTTGTACTAATCAAAAAAGACCAAAAAAAAAATAAAAAAAAATATATTTTGTACTAATCAAAAAAGACCAAAAAAAAATAAATAAATTATATTTTGTACTAATCAAAAAAGACCAAAAAAAAAAAAAATAAATGATTTGTTGTACTAATCAAAAATAAAAAAGTAACAAATAAATAACATTTTGGACTCCAAACAATTTGTGTGTAGTTATTGGTATCAATGCAGACTCATTCAATTACTCAGGCATATTTGTAGAGTTATTAAGATTTCACACTCATGGGAATTTAGGACATCCCAAACACATGGCTGGATGAGAACCTAGGAAAAAGAAACATTACCCCCCAAAACTTAAAAATAACTAAAATCAAACAAATAAAGACTGTTTCATCAAACAAAAAGTAAAGTTAATTATTTATTCAAGATCAGGCATTGCAATGGCCCCCCTCCCCATAAAATAGTCCACATAGGATTGACGCACTGCACGTGCGGTTTGGGGGGCCAAGCCTCTATGGCTAGCCTGATGTCCCGGCTCCGGAGCCACAAGATCAGCCTCATCAGGCAATACCGTCAGGTAAGTTTGAGAATTTCGTTTCAAAAAATTGTGCAAAATGCAACAAGATAGGATGATGTAATTCCACTTGTATTCCGCCATGTTTATTGCTGTTAAAAACAATCTGAATCGGCTGGCCATGATTCCAAAGGCATTCTCTACCACACGTCTTGCTCTGGCCAGCCGATAATTAAAAACCCTCCTCTCATGGGTGAGGGTGCGTACGGGAAATGGCCTCATGAGGTGGGGACCCAAACCAAAAGCCTCATCTGCTACAAACACGAAGGGCAGACCCTCTTCGTTCTCCTCCGCAGGTGGCAATCCTAGGTCCTCCAACCGAAGCCGTTGGGCGAACTCCGTCTCCGCAAACACACCGCCGTCCGACATCCGGCCATTTTTCCCAACATCCACGTACAAGAACTCGTAATTTGCAGAGACCACCGCCATCAAAACAACGCTGTGGAACCCCTTGTAATTGAAGAAATGGGATCCACTATGGGGTGGGGGCACAATGCGGATGTGCTTGCCATCAATGGCTCCTCCGCAGTTCGGAAAGTTCCAACGCTGGGAGAAGTCCGCTGCCACAGTCTGCCATTCCTGTGGCGTGGTGGGGAACTGGATAGAAAGAAAATAAAAAATACATTAAAACAAAGATTTTGAACAGAATATAGCTAAAATTACAAGGGATCCCACCAACAATTCCACAAAAATGGTTATTATTAAAAAATAACATGTGAACACTTAAGCATATTAATCACCCCCCTCTGATGTTGAAAAAATATATTTAGGGGGAGTGGGGCTCAAGATGAGTTTCTCACATGAGAAACAACCCCCCAAAAAAAATCTAACTAAGAAAAATAATTATTAGTATGTAGTTCAAAATGGAGGCCACAAATAAACGGGGATATAGGGACACACAAAATGCAGCACTACAATGGAGGCCACAAATAAACGGGGATATAGGGACACACAAAATGCAGCACTACAATGGAGGCCACAAATAAACGGGGATATAGGGACACACAAAATGCAGCACTACAATGGAGGCCACAAATAAACGGGGATATAGGGACACACAAAATGCAGCACTACAATGGAGGCCACAAATAAACGGGGATATAGGGACTATGCTAGGTGGGTTTGGCCACAACATAGAATGATGGACAGGTTGGCTAAATTAAATAAACATGTAGGGCTTTACTAATTGTGTAGAACAGCATACATAGAGACAAAGTGAGCATTCTGAGCATATTAGAAATGTTTTTTTTTTTTGGGACATAGTTTGACCATTGAAAGAACACCACTTACCTTAACATAGTCCTCCTGAAGAACCTGAATGATGGCCGAACAGGTCTCAGGGATTATGAGGCCCAGAGCCTGGGGGGAGATGCCCGTCGAGAACTTCAAGTCCTGCAGACTTCTCCCTGTTGCAAGGTAGCGCAACGTAGCAACTAGCCTCTGCTCAGCAGTGATGGCTTCCCGCATAACGGTGTCCTGCCTGGTGATATATGGCGACACCAAAGCCAAAAGCTGCTGAAATACGGGGTCAGACATCCTAAGAAAATTCCTGAAATCATCAGGGTTATTTTCTCGGATCTCCCGCAGCAGAGGCATATGAGAGAACTGGTCCCTGCGTAGCAACCAGTTCTTGGTCCACAACCTCCTCCTCACCCTGTTCATGGACCGTCGCTGGGATGCAGCACACATCCTAACAACAAGCACAGCACGATCTCGGCGACGAGTTCGTACCCGCAACATGGCTAGAAAACGGTCGTCAAATCAGATCAGACTAAAAATTACGCCCTGAAGTAAAGAATGGCCTTTGAAGAACGACCTGCTAAACAGCACCGTGCACACAAAACGTAATGCCTAAACAAATACGTCCTTAGTACAAGCACTGTATCACAGATCCGACAACAAATAGACAAACTGTACGACAGAAAACGAAATTTAAAGCACAGTCACTGAAAATCACGAATCGTATCTCACCAAACTTTTACTAACACGCAGCAACACGATATCAGCAAAAGAGGCCGTCTTCCGCATGGAAACGACCCTTTATAGTGACGTCGTGCGTGATTGACGGAACTGCGCTGTGCTAGAGCGTTGTGAAAATGCGATGGTGTGTATGCTACGTCGTTGTTCAAATTGAAGTTTGAAAAATGACGTTTTTTTAAAGCACATAAAGCGTCGCATTTTTCCATCGCAGAAAGCGATGGTGTGTACGCGGCATAATATGCAAGTTATTGTCGGAAAACGGGTTTGAGAACACGGGTCTTGCCCCAGGGAACATGTATCAATGGAGAAAAAAGTTTTAAAAAGGGTCGTTTTTTCTGGAGCAGTGATTTTAATGATGCTTAATGAAGCTCCGTGACCGTGAACGCGGGACTCGCGGATCCGATCGCCGCCTGAGTCTCGTGATCGGTCCCCGGAGCTGAAGAACAGGGAGAGCCGTGTGTAAACACGGCTTCCCCGTTCTTCACTGTGGCGGCATCATCGACCATGTCATCCCTTTTATAGGGGGACACAATCGATGACGTCACACCTACAGCCACACCCCCTACAGTTGTAAACACACTTCAGGTCACACATAACCCCATCAGCGCCCCCTGTGGTTAACTCCCAAACTGCAATTGTCATTTTCACAGTAAACAATGCAATTTTAAATGCATTTTTTGCTGTGAAAATGACAATGGTCCCAAAAAAGTGTCCGCCATAATGTCGCAGTCACAATGCAATTTTAAATGCATTTTTTGCTGTGAAAATGACAATGGTCCCAAAAATGTGTAAAAATTGTCCGAAGTGTCCGCCATAATGTCGCAGTCACGACAAAAAATCGCTGATCGCTGCCATTAGTAGTAAAAAAAATAAATAAATAAAAATGCACTTAAACTATCCCCTATTTTGTAAACGCTATAAATTTTGCACAAACCAACCGATGAACGCTTAAAACGCTTTTTACCAACAATAGGTAGAAAAATACGTATAGGCCTAAACTGAGGAAAAAAAATTATATATTTTTGGGGGATATTTATTATAGCAAAAAGTAAAAAATATTGCATTTTTTTCAAAATTGTCGCTCTATTTTTGTTTATAGCGCAAAAAATAAAACCGCAGAGGTGATCAAATACCACCAAAAGAAAGCTCTATTTGTGTTAAAAAAAGGACGCCAATTTTGTTTTTGAGCCACGTCGCACGACCGCGCAATTGTGAGTTAAAGCGACGCAGTGCCAAATCAAAAAAAGGGGCAAGGTCCTTTAGCTGCATTTTGGTCCGGGTCTTAAGTGGTTAAATATCGTACCTGCTGGGTGTCTATAGTATGCCTGTGAGGTGGCACGTGTTTAGAACTGTCCCTGCACAAAATGAGATTACTATAAGAAAAAAGTAATTTAAAACTGCGTGCGGCTTTAATGTAATGTCTGGTCCCTGCAATATGGATAAAAATCATTGAGAAAAATAGCATGGGTTTCCCCCCACTCCCCCCAGGTCATTACAAGCCCCTTTGGCCCTATATACTTTGAACAGCATTATATAGGCAAACTAAACAGGCACTGTAGGTTTGTTGTTAAGTAGAATCTGTTTGTAATTTTGAACTGGTACTTTTTTAAAGTGTAGCTCCAGCCATAAAATCTATTTTTAAGCTTTTCTGAAAACATAGAGAAGGGTTATCACCCCTGTAAACATTTGTTTTGCTGTCTGTGTGCATCTGTTCAGAAGATTGCAATTCACTCTCTGTCCCAATGACAAATGATGTTTTGAAAATTTGGGTTTTGTAGTGAAACAAGGATTGGTGATAAAGCATCAGTGGACAGGAGACACCTCTTACAGAAGAGAATTTCCCTTCCTAGGGGTAGATTTCATCTCAATTCCTGTTGTCTCCTTCCGTTTGCAAGTAGGAGTCGTTTGTAAGTTGGATGTTTGAAAGTAGGGGCCTCCTGTATATACTCAGCAGAAATTTGGGCCCTAGGTGTTGGTGTTGCCACAACACTGTAAGCCCTCACAGTTAGTCTTGGTGGGAGCTGGAACGCCCTGCTGTGTGAACTATTATATCAAGAATTGTAATTACATACCATTGTTGAACAGTGGTAGAAAAATTGGGCCTTTGGTGCTGGCGCTGGTGCCACAACTCTGTAAGCCCTCACAGTTACTCTTGGTGGGCACTGCTGTGAAATATTAGATCAAGAATTGTAATTACATGCCCCTGTTGAACAGGGGCTGAAAAATTGGGCCTTTGTTGGTGTAGCGCAGGAATGAGCCCGCTGCAAAGTATTGCATCAAAAATTGTAATTACACGCCCCTGTTAAACAGGGGCAGAACAATTGGGCCTTAGGCACTGGTGATGGTGCCACAACACTGCAACCCCTCACAGATACTCTAGTTGGAGCGCAGGAATGAGCCTGCTGCAAAGTATTGCATCCAAAATTGTAATTACACGCCCCTGTTAAACAGAAAAATTGGGCCTTAGCCTCTGGTGGCGGTGCCCAGAACCAAAAATTTTCATACAAGCTATCAGCATGATCATTGATGAGGAAAAGGATAGTCACTCAGCATAACAGGATAGTCACTCAGCATCAGCATAGGCAGTCTTAAAGGGATCTGACATTTAAAAAAAAAAATACTCAGTTACATCAGCATCAGGTGCTTGGTAGCTGGTGGTGATCCAAGCCTGATTCATTTTTATGAAGGTCAGTCGATCGACCAAGACGGTGGAGAGGCGCACCCTGTGATCGGTTACAAAGCCTCCAGCAGCACTGAATGTGCGTTCTGAAAGAACGCTGAATGCAGGACAAGCCAGTAGCTCAATTGCGTACTGTGCAAGCTCTGGCCAGTGATCCATCCTCAAGACCCAGTAAGCCAGAGGATTTTCGGTGGGAAAGGTGTCCAAGTCTGATCTTGCCCCTAGGTATTCCCGCACCATGTAAAACAGACGCTGGCGATGGTTGCTGGAACCGGTCATACCTTGGGGCTGCGGACTAAAAAATTGTCTGAACGCATCGGTCAGACGGCCACCTTCTCCACCTCTCCTTCTGTGACCGACCGAAGCCTCAGCAACACGTTGTCCAGGACCTGGATATTGTAACCCCCCAGTCTCTGGGAATGCGTTGCACAGACCTTTCTGCAAGGCCTCCCGCAGATGTTTCATCTTCTTCTCCCTCTGCGCCGGCAAGATAAGGTCCGCAACCTTATTTTTGTAACGTGGATCAAGGAGAGTTGCCAGCCAGTATTGATCCCTCTCCTTGATAGCACGAATGCAAGGATTCTTCCTCAGGCTTTGCAGGATCAGGGAGGCCATACAACATAGGTTTGCTGAGGCATTAGGTGCGGAGTTCTCTGGGTCACTGAGGACGACAGGATCCGCAGCCACCTCATCCCAGCCACATACAAGTCCATGGGTTCCTTGGGACTGTAATTGATCCCTTGAAGACTGCTGCTGATGTTGAGTGTTAGGCTCCACCTCCATGCTGACACAATCCTCTTCCTCCTCTTCCTCCTCATCCTCTTCCTGTGTGATAGGCGGGCAAGCAGGAACACTGTCAGGATAAAGGGGGCCTTGAGAGGTAAGGAAGTCCTCCTCTTCCTCCCTCTGTTCTGCCTCAAGGGCCCTGTCCATTATTCCATGCAGCGTGTGCTCCAACATGTGAATAAGAGGGACAGTCTCACTGATGCATGGACTGTCACTGCTTACCATCCTTGTGGCCTCCTCAAATGGTGACAGGACAGTGCATGCATCCCTGATCAAGGCCCACTGGCGTGGGGAAAAAAACAAGCTCCCCTGATCCAGTTCTGCTGCCATATTGGCACAGGTACTCATTGATGGCCCTCTGCTGCGTGTGCAGCCGCTGCAGCATGGCCAACGTAGAGTTCCACCTGGTGGGCATATCACAGATAAGGCGGTTCTAGGGCAGGTTATATTCCCTTTGGAGGTCTGCCAGCCGAGCACTGGCATTATATGACCGTTGGAAATGCACACAGACTTTCCTGGCCTGCTTCAGGACATCCTGTAAGCCCGGTACCTGCCCAAGAACCGCTGCACCACCAAATTAAGGACATGAGCAAAACAGGGCACATGGGTCAGTTGTCCCTATTGCAGGGCGGAGAGGAGGTTGGTGCCATTGTCGATAACTACCATTCCTGGCTTAAGCTGGCATGGCATCAACCACCTCTGAGCCTGCCCCTGCAGAGCTGACAGAAACTCTGCCCCAGTGTGGCTCCTGTCTCCCAAGCACACCAGCTCAAGCACCACATGGCATCTCTTTGCCTGCGCACATGCGTAGCCCCTTGAACGCCTACGGAGCACCACTGGTTCCGAGGACACATCAGCACAGGAAGAGGCCACAGAGGAAGAAGAGGAGGGGGTGGAGGAGAGAGGTGTGTCACAACCAGTAGTAGCATTTTGGAGGCATGGTGGCGGAACAACCTCCAACACTACTGTACTTTGTCCTGCGTCCTTCCCAGCTGCCAGCAGAGTCACCCAATGCACTGTGAAAGATAGGTAACGTCCCTGTCCATGCCTGCTAGACCATGAGTCAGCGGTAATATGCACCTTACCACTGACCGCCCTGTCCAGCGAGGCATGGACATTGCCTTCCACATGACGGTAGAGAGCCGGAATCGCCTTCCGTGAGAAAAAGTGGCGTTTGGGAACTTGCCACTGAGGTACCGCACATTACACAAACTCACGGAAGGGGGCAGAATCTACCAACTGAAAAGCCAGCAGTTGAAGTGCTAGCAATTTAGCTAAGCTAGCATTTAACCGCTGGGCATGTGGATGGCTGGGAGAGAACTTCTTTCAGCGCTGCAGCAGCTGGGGTAGGGAAATTTGCCTGGTACAATCTGCCATCGGTGTACCGATAGTAGATTGCCCGCATGTACTAGGCTGTGACACACCTAATTCTACACCTTCAGTCCTATCAGTGCAGGCTTTAGAGAGGACTGAGGGTATAGTGGGGTTGGAGATCCCAGCTGATGAGGGGCAAGGGGAGGTCCGCTTTGTTCTTTGGTGTGGGTCTTTGAGGTACGCTTGCCAACGAACTGCATGGCAGGTCAACATATGTCTGGTCAAGCATGTGGTGCCCAAGCGGGTGATGTTTTGGCCACGCGAGATACGCTTGAGACATATGTTGCAAATAGCAGCGGTGCGATCTGATGCACTCATCTCAAAAAAGGCCCACACCAAAGAACTTTTGGAATAACGCTGAGACACAGCAGCGCCCTGCACATGCGTAGCTCTGCGTTGTGATGCAGTCGGTGTGCTGCCCTTAAGCTGGCCCCTGGAGGTCAGTGACCTCATCATCCCCTCCCTCCTCATCACTGCAGAAAACCTGGCAGTATGCTGCAGCTGGGGGAACATGACTGCCAGATTGCTGTCCTTCTTGGACACTCCCTCTCTCTTGGCTCACGTTACTGCATTCCTCTATCTGTGTACCATCATCGGAGCCTTCAAAACGCTGCGCATCCTCACGCAGCATGTACCCAACACTGTGGTCAAACAGTTCGGGGGACTCCTCAGGAGAACATGGTGGGGCTAGGAAAGGAGTGCGTAATGTCATTGAGCAGAGGGAAGAGGACGCCTTGGCAGCTACATTGCCAGACAAAGTTTCCTGAGCCTGGGTGAGAGAGGATGAGGAGGATGAGGACGGCTTGGTCATCCACTCTACCAAGTCTTCGGCATGTTGCGGCTCAACACGGCCAGCTGCCGAAAACAAGGACAAGCGTGTCCAACGGCCACATGCTGATGAGGATGCACCGTGTCCACGACCAGCACTGTTGCCCCTAGAAGCAGAGCCTGCTTGCCCTTGTGACTCTCTGCCTCTCCTTGTTGGCCTTCCAGACATACTAATGGCCTGCAGAGGACAAAGGCAGTACACACACCTTGTAGCTTTAGGTGCAAACTGCAGAGGACATGTGCAGTACACACCAAGTACAAGTAGCTTTAGGTGCAAACTACAGAGGTCACGTGCAGTACACACCAAGTAGCTTTAGGTGCAAACTACAGAGGACACGTGCAGTACACACCAAGTAGCTTTAGGTGCAAACTACAGAGGACACGGCTAGTACACACCAAGTAGCTTTAGGTGCAAACTACAGAGGACACAGCCAGTACACACCAAGTAGCTTTAGGTGCAAACTACAGAGGACACGGGCAGTACACCCCAAGTAGCTTTAGGTGCAAACTACAGAGGACACGTGCAGTACACACCAAGTAGCTTTAGGTGCAAACTACAGAGGACACGTGCAGTACACACCAAGTAGCTTTAGGTGCAAACTACAGAGGACACGGCCAGTACACACCAAGTAGCTTTAGGTGCAAACTACAGAGAACACGTGCAGTACACACCAAATAGCTTTAGGTGCATACTACAGAGGACACGTGCAGTACACACCAAGTAGCTTTAGGTGCAAACTACAGAGGACACGTGCAGTACACACCAAGTAGCTTTAGGTGCAAACTACAGAGGACACGTGCAGTACACACCAAGTAGCTTTAGCCTTTAGGTGCAAACTACAGAGGACACAGGCAATACACCACGTGAGAATACTGCAGCTAGCACAATCAACTGCCTGCCAGTAAATTAGGAAGAACTGATCTAGCTAAACTATACAGTGTATAAATATATGTACAACACCTGGGATGTATATATATCCTCTACACACTGTGACTTTAACTGACTAGCCTGCCTGCTCTATCTACCTAGAAAAAAGGACACACTCTCTCTCTCTCTCAGACAGATCTCTAACCACCGCCGCAACACACTACACAAGGCCGACCTGCAGGCGAACGATCGAACATACGATGTCCGAGTCGAATATGGGTTTGACTCGAACACGAAGCTCATCCCTACTGCCCAGACCAATTTTCAACTTTCAGCACTGATGCATTTTGAATGACAATTGCTCGGTCATACAACACTGTACCCAAATTATATTTTTATAATTTTTTCCCCACAAATAGAGCTTTCTTTTGGTGGTATTTGATCACCGCTACAGTTTTTATTTTATGCGCTATAAACAAAAAAGACAGAAAATTTAGAAATAAACACAATGGGCCAGATTCACAGATGAAATACGCCGGCGTATTTTCAAATTTCCCGTGTCGTATCTTTAGTTTGAATCCTCAAACCAAGATACGACGGCATTTGGGTAAGATCCGACAGGCGTACGGCTTCGTACGCCTTCGGATCTTAGGATGCAATACTTCGGCGCCCGCTGGGTGGAGTTTGCGTCGTTTTCCGCGTCGGGTATGCTAATTAGCTGTTTACGGCGATCCACTAAGCTACGCGCGCTCGTCGCATTCTCTTACGTCGGCATTTCCCGTCGTAAAGTTACGGATGCTATTTTAATGGCTTATATTTAGACTAGCCATGTTAAAGTATGGCCGTCGTTCCCGCGTCAAATTTTGAATTTTTTTTATTTTTTCGTAAGTCGTCCGGAAATAGGAAAGGACGTAACGCACGCCGCTGTTCAAAAAATTACGTTGGTGTGACATCATTTCGCACAAAGCACGGCGAGAAATTACAAAACGGAGCATGCGCAGTACGTTTGGCGCGGGAACGCGCCTAATTTAAATGATACACACCCCATTTGAATTAGGCGGTCTTGTGCCGGACAGATTTACGCTACGCCGCCGCAAGTTTACAGGCAAGTGCTTTGTGAATCAAGCACTTGCGCTGAAAACTTGCGGTGGTGTAACGTAAATGGGATATGTTACGCCACCGGAATTGTACATGAATCTGGCCCAATATTTTTTACATTTTGTTATAATAATATCCCATTTTTTTTAAAAAAAACAATTTTTTTCCTCAGTTTAGGCCGATACGTATTCTTCTACATATTTTTGGTAAAAAAAATCTCAATAAGCGTTTATTGATTGGTTTGCGCTAAAAGTTATAGCGCCTACAAAATAGGGGTTAAATTTATGATTTATTTTTTATTTTTTACTAGTAATGGCGGTGATCTGCGATTTTTGTCAGGCCTGCGATATTGCGGCGGACACATCGGACACTTTTGACACTATTTTGGAACCATTCACATTTACACAGCGAACAGTGCTATAGTAATGCTCTGATTAGTGTATAAATGTGACTGGCAGGGAAGGGGTTAACACTAGGGGGCGAGGAAGGGGTTAAATGTATTCCCTGGGAGTGATTCTTACTGTGTGTGGAGGGGGACTGACTGGGGGAGGTGACTGATCTGTGTCCCTATGTACAAGGGACACAACATCGGTCTCCTCTCTCCCTGACAGGATGTGGAGCTCTGTGTTTACACACAGAGCTCCACGTCCCTGCTCTGTCACTGCCGATCGCGGGGACGCCGACATAACGGCCGCCAGGCATGCGCACCGGCAGCTCAGCGATGCGCCAGGCACAGTTTTTCCCCGCTGCGCACATGGTGAATGCAAATAAAAATGACGTCCAGGGACGTCCACCTGGCAGTTGAGAGCCGCGCTGTGGACGTCTTTCGCCTACAGCGCGGGGTCTCAAGTGGTTAAAGGCATTTTCATTTAAATTAGCCGAATATCCTTTTTCAAAAAACTTTATGCATCATTTTGGAAACCCAACCGCACTTTGACCTAGGGGAGTGGGAGGAACTCTACGTCCTGCAGGCTGCAAGATGCCATATGCTAGAAAGCATGGAAGCAGGTCCCAGCATTCTGTACATGTTAGAGTGCTGACATCCACTGGCCATGGCAAGAGAGCTCCTAGACTGTCAAAGAAAGTAATCTCTGGGCCACAGATAAACAATTTCACATTTTACAGTTGTGCATGCATCTTAAAGTGGTTTTAATTATATTTTTTTACCTTAACGTATTCTATGCATAGTAAAAAACCTTCTGGGCGCAGCAGCCCCCCTCCCCTTATACTTACCTGAGCCCCATCTTAATCCAGCAATGTGCATGAGAGCAGTGGCTCTCCTGGGTCTATCTCTCCTCTTTTGCTTACACAGCAGTGAAAGCCATTGGATCCTGCTGCTGTCAATCACAGCCAGTGAGCCAATGAAGAGAGAGGGGGCAATGCTGAGCCATGCTCTGTGTGTGAATAGAAAATGTCCATTCACAGGAGCGCAGCTCAGGAGCTAGCCTACTCGAGTGCCCCCATAGTAAGAGGCTTGCTTTTGGGCACACTCGGCAGGGTGGCAGAGCCAGAACTGCTTGTGGGGGGCCCAAAAATATGAGGATCTGGGCTGGTCTGTGCAAGACCATTAAACAAAGCAGGTAAGTATAATATGTTTGTTATTTTTCAAATCTTTACAACTTTTAGAATCACTTTAATTAGTAATTATCATTTTAATTAAAATAAATTGCTACATTATGTTGGTACACTTGCTGCCTTTGTATTTTTAATTTAGATTATTTACTGAAAGTCTACTTCCTGTTTTGCAGTGTAAAACTAAGCACATAATATACCTTCATAGATGACTATTAAATGGTGGGGCTCACAGCAGCCCAAAAAAAATAGATGGGCTCACAGTAGCCATATTGCTAGTGTAAACTAATATGAAGAGCTGACAATGCTGTGTAGGGAGAGATACTTCCCATTTTGCAGTTAACTACTTCAATACATAATACTCATTGGGCCGGATTCAGAAAAGAGATACGACGGCGTATCTCCTGATACGTCGTCGTATCTCTGAGTGGGGTCGGTCGTATCTATGCGCCTGATTCAGAGAATCAGTTACGCATAGATTTCCCTAAGATCCGACTGGTGTAAGTGTCTTACACCGTCGTATCTTAGGCTGCATATTCACGCTGGCCGCTATGTGGCGCTTCCGTATAGTTACGCGAGGAATATGCTAATTAGGTATTTACGCCGATTCAGAAACGTACATCCCGCCGGCGCATTTTTTTACGTCGTTTACGTTAGGCTTTTTTCGGCGTATAGTTACCCCTGCTATATGAGGCGTAGCTAATGTTAAGTATGGACGTCGTTCCCGCGCCGAGTTTTGAAAATTTTACGTTGTTTGCATAAGTCGTTCGCGAATAGGGCTGGACGTCATTTACGTTCACGTCGAATCCAATACGTCCTTGCGGCGTACTTTGGAGCAATGCACACTGGGATATTTCAAGAACGGCGCATGCGCCGTTAAAAAAAAAACATAAAAAACGTGGGGTCATCCTAAATTTAAATTAAACACGCCCACAACATCCCCATTTGAATTAGGCGGACTTAAACCGCCACACATACGTTACGCCGCCGTAACTAAGGGCGCAAGTTCTTTCTGCATACGGAACTTGCGCCCAAAGTTACAGCGGCGTAACGTATCGGAGATATGTTACGCCCGCAGAAAGATGCGCTCATCTTTCTGAATCCGGGCCAGTGTCTACTATTTGAGCAGCGGGAGTATTGTGATAACTGTACTCCTGGCGCTACGTAAAACTGGCAAATATAAATTAAAGAGATAAGTCCATTGCTTGGCATGCATCTTGTTTGACTTAAAGGGGTTGTAAAGGTTTGTCTTTTGGTTTCTAACCTGGTTCCTTTAAAGGGTCACTAAAGGATTTTTTTTTTTAGCTAAATAGCTTCCTTTACCTTACTGCAGTCCTGGTTTCATGTCCTCATTGTTCGTTTTTGCTTTGATGTTGCTGTAATTCCTCTCTGTTCTGTTTTTGCAAAACCTTCACTGCCCTCTATTGGCTCTTTGTCTCTGTACATCAGAGAACCAGGAAACAACAGCAAAAACTAAACTAAACTGTAGGTACAATATATGATTGTTTTTTGTCTATTTTGAATCATTTTTAAAAGGAATCAGTTAATTATTATGTCTCTATACCCTGTAAACAGTCATTTCAGCAGAAAAAAATGTTTTCCTTTAGTGACCCTTTAAGCTAGTGCATTGTTGGTTTACTTACCTTTCCTTCCATTTCCCTTCTAAATGTTTTTTTTTTTTGTCTGAATTTCTCACTTCCTGTTTCTCCTCAGTAAGCTTGCCCCCTTCATCCGAGCGGTGGAAAGTCAGCCAGAACAGCTTACTGAGGAGGAACAGGAAGTGAGAAATTCAGACAAAGAAAACAAAGAAAAACAATTTAGAAGGGAAACTGAAGGAAAAGGTAAGTGAACCAAACAATGCTCTAGCTTAAAGTAACCTATTTAGAAAATAAAAAACAAACCTTTACAACCCCTTTAACCCAAAATAAGCCCGAAGTAAGCCAGCAGATATTAGAAAGTGAAAGCATTCCTGGAAATCAGCTTTACATTGATTTATACATCGGCAGAATGGCACGGCTGGGCACAAGCACATACCTGTACGTCCTCTTTAAGTGCCCAGCCGTGTGTTGCGGGTGCGGGCCCGCAGGTCCGAAGCTCTGTGACCGCGGGACCTGATCGCCGCTGGAGTCCCACGATTGTTCCCCGGAGCTGAAGACTGAGGAGAGCTGTGTGTAAACACAGCTTCCCCATTCTTCACTGTGGCGCTGTCATTGATCGTGTGTTCCCTGATATAGGGAAACACGATCAATGATGTCACACGTCCAGCCCCGCCCCCCTACAGTTAGAAACACATATGAGGTCACACTTAACCCCTTCAGTGCCCCTAGTGGTTAACTCCCAAACTGCAATTGTCATTTTCACAGTAAACAATGCATTTTTATAGCATTTTTTGCTGTGAAAATGACAATTGTCCCAAAAATGTGACAAAATTGTCCGATGTGTCCGCCATAATGTCGCGGTCACGAAAAAAATTGCTGATCACCGCCATTAGTAGTAAAAAAATATTTTTTTTATAAAAATGCAATAAAACTATCCCCTATTTTGTAAACACTATAAATTGTGTGCAAACCAATCGATAATCGCTTATTGCGTTTTTTTTTTTATACCAAAAATAGGTAGAAGAATACGTATCGTTTTTTTATATATTTTTGGGGGATATTTATTATAGCAAAAAGGAAAAAATATTGAATTTTTTTCAAAATTGTCGCTCTATTTTTGTTTATAGTGCAAAAAATAAACCACAGAGGTGATCAAATACCACCAAAAGCAAGCTCTATTTGTGGGGAAAAAAGGACGCCAATTTTGTTTGGGAGCCACGTCGCACGACCGCGCAATTGTCAGTTAAAGCGGCAGAGTGCCGAATCGCAAAAACTGGCCGGGTCCTTTACCTGCATTTTGGTCCGGGTCTTAAGTGGTTAAACTGTTAAACTGATTTACTTACATTTTGCACTTGGTTGTAGGATTTGTATCTGGAAAACATTGAGTTTTTCTTTTGGGATCATGTTTTATCTTTTGTAATAAGCAAAAGGCGTATCTACAAACAAAACTCCACATTGTTGTATAAATGTTAATTTCTTTCCCTCCAACCAAAAACACTAAATAGCAGCATTTTAATTTCTCTTTTTTTTTTCTTTTTGCTTTTGGAGGATCTTTGAAGTTGAAATCAACATCAGAAATATTTACGCTCTCACAGTTTATGCTGGGTGGTTGTATGCCAACAAAATCTATTTTCTGTTAAGACAGGAGGCTTTACCCTATATTTCTTCCAGCCTCTGACACTGTGTAATATTTTTATTCCTGACATTTGGGGATAGTCAGAGACACAACAGGCAAGTTTAAAGTTTTAAAATTCACCTTTATAATACATTTTGCAGTGCAGTCAGGTAGATTAGAAATCATGATGTAGTGTAGAGAAATGTATGTTTCCTCAAAATACATAACTGTAGGCCAACTGTGGATTTCACAAAGCCTGGCCAATAACATAACATTCAGTGTGATCTGCTTCATCCTGCATATAAGCTAAGTGGGATGGTACATTGAGGAGTGAGGACACCCCATGATAATGAGGAATGAGTGTAGAAGTGGTGTATCGGTTGTTCAAAAACCGCACATGTGCAATGTTTTCCCCCCAGATACTCCGCTGGAGCCAGAAGGTGGTAAGTTGTGAGCAAGCTGGAGGTTGACCATACATGTGTGTTGTATTGCTTGGTATGGCTGTCAATCAAGAGCCTGATGCTGAGGCATTTGGGTAGTGATAAGGAAAAGGAGCAGCGGCGACCCCATCTAATTTATGCGCCAGGCCCTTAATCTACATGCCGGGTGCCGGACGCATGGATTTTAACAGGGTTTTTTTTTTAAGCATGTGATTAAAACCTGAGGCTCTAATTGGCTTCAAAAAAGGAAGGGCTCGGTATGCTGAGCACACCCTTTTTTGAAGGTGGTTTCGCCGCCATCCCATCCATTTCCCCGGTAGGTGGCATTGGTTTTCCCACCCCCAACCCAAAATATTGAGCACCAGCCACCACTAAAAAGGTGAAAGGGTGGGACCTTGAGGATGCTACGTGTCAGCACTAAATGTCATAGATGTAGTTTTTTTTTTAATGGGGATGAGCAGTGAAGGGTGGCTACATACACAAGGGAGGCATGAGGAATGATTGTAGCCACTCTGGAACAGGAAGGCTCAGAATACTAGAACAAAGCTTGCATTTCAAATATGAAACAAAAGAAAGGAGAAATAGAAGACACATTTTACAAATATTTAAATGTGTTTTAGTTCATTAAAAAACAGTTCTAGTTCATTACTAAAAACAAATAGACTGTGCACTTTGCAAATGCAGTTGCACTTATGTTACCTAGAGGTTAGTGAATATGGTGAAGCTTCACTTCACTTTGAATCAACCCCTTTAAATTGCAAGCTTCTTTAGTGACAGGGTATATTATAAATGTTTCCAAGATTTTGACTTTGCAGCATATTTATGTATACATTTCCTAGCTGCACATAACATATACTTAGTAACCTCTAGGAAGAAAGCAGGGTCGACACATTTATGTGCAGCATCATTTGAACAAAACACTTTACAGCTGGACCTTAGTGTTATCATCCTAATATATCTTCTCAATGACAGCTGACAGTTCATTTTCTTGCTGCTAACCATCCACTGCAAGATGCAAGTAAGCAGCCAAAGAGAAATCTATAATCCATAAACATTTAGCTATAATAAATCCGGGCCAATATTTAGCATGAATATTACAGAACATATTTTGTTAGACAATAAAACACACTGTTCTTTTGCTTTTTATTTTCAAACTTAGTTGCAGTAAAATAAAGCATATTGGTTTTGACAGGATAACTATATTTGTGGCCAGTGTCCTTGAAATGGCCTGTTTGGATTTGGTGGTTAGCCTTAAGCATTTTCCTTAGAAGCCCTCCTGTGTTCTGGCATGCTGTCATTTGGAACAACCTTTCTCTTGAGTTCATATGCTGGGCCTGCTTAGTATTACCAGTGTACAGTACTTGTTTGCTATGATTAAATCCTAGAAACTTCATAGTGCATGGATGGGGCCATAGGCATTTGTGGATGTCAACTTTAGCTATACAAAAATGTTTTTTTTGGTATGCTAAATTTACAATCGCTCATTTAAGGCAATTTTAAGCTTGAAAAAAAAATGCTTTATAGAGCAGTGAACTAGTCTGTTTTACATTAAGCATAGAAAAACAAGACTGATATCCCCAGTTCAAACAAAACAGACCTTCAGTCAGTTATATTGAATGTTACGTGCTAGCTGATAGGGATAGGTAAACTGATCTCCTGTGTCAAGATGTGGGTTTTAAGTGGCTAACGAAAGTAGATCAGACTTGTCACATGCAGGATTTGGTAAACAACCATTGAGGCTTTTATAATAAGTATTGTACAGATTGGAAGCGATGTTCCAATTTTTGCAGCTTACATGAATGGGAGTAAAGAAGGTAGATGACTTAAAGAGATTGTAACCCCCCTCCCAAAAAAAAGAGATCCTGTTCCCTTATAGCATGTTAAAGAGCACAGTGCTTGTGCTGTCTAATCTGTCCCTCTCTATGCTGTACAAAAATCCAGTTGATCCTGCCTGTTCCTGTGTCCCCATTAGTGTGCTTACTACGGCAATCATGGCTGCTGATCCATGATTACTGTTACCAGGTTACGTGCCTCCATCATCCCGCTGCTCTCCTCTCTCCCCCTCCTTACCTGCCTGTCAGCTTCTGTGTGTGCGTGAGCCGCCTACTGCGCCCCCCCTTTCTGCTGCTATTAGTAGTTAAATAAAGATTACTGCCAGGCCCTCTGTTTTACTGAGCTAGTCTACACTGTGTACATGCTTTTATAAAATTGTCCCTGTAAATACCATGATGCAGATCAGTTCTGCTCAGTCACGTGACCTCCTCCTTTTATCTAAGGGCTACACTAGGAGGGGCTGAGCAATGAGCACAGTGGTAATGTGACCTCCCGGCTAATGTTAGAGTGGGATATCGGCCCCTTCCGCTGTTCCCCTTTGATTGGAGGAGGAAAGAGGCCAGAGGTCACTTGACCGGCCAGAACTGATCTGAAATAAGGTATTTACAGGGACAATTTTATAAAAACGTGTACACAGTGTAGGATAACTTAGTAAAACAGAGAGACTGGCAGTAATAGTTATTTCACTTTACAACCACTTTAAGAGTATGGAAATCAATAGGAGAGAAAATAAGGTCAGATACTATGGGATAAAAGTTGGGAAACCAACTCTCAAGGAGGGTGAATTATTCCCTCCACTCCCTCACAGCCTGTTATTAAAAATATAGGTGTGACCATTGTCTCACTTTATTAGTCCTCTCTATGAAATGTATTTACACTGCTGTTGCGGGAATGCATGAAGATTGCATGCCTTCCGGCACCCCCAGTCAATACCTGCTGCTCGTTAGCAGACACAGGGGTGTCATCAATTCTTAAAGGGGTTGTTTTTGTTTTGTTTTTATATATAAAAAATAACAAACATGCCTATACTTACCTGCTTTGTGCAATCGTTTTGCATAGAGTAGCCCAGATCCCCTTCTTCTGGGGTGCCCTGCCGGTGCTCCAGGCCCCTTCTCCTTTTCGGGTGCCCTCACAGAAAGACACTTTCAATGGGGGCACCCTTGCGTGCTCGCTCCTGAGTTCCGCTGCTGTGTCCATTGACACAGACGGCCACGCCCCCTGCTCCTGTGTCACTGCATTTGATTGTATCAATCTGTCCAATGAGGAGAGAGATAGCAGCTGGAGCTGCTGTGGTCAAGCACATTGCTGGATTGAATCAGGTTTAGGTAAGAAAAGGGGGAGGATTTTCACCATAAGGATTTTCACCGTAATGCATAGAAAAACCTTGAGGCTTTACAACCACTTTAACCACTTACCCCCCGGACCATATTGCTGCCCAAAGACCAGAGTACTTTTTGCGATTCGGGACTGCGTCGCTTAAACAGACAATTGCGCGGTCGTGCGACGTGGCTCCCAAACAAAATTGGCGTCCTTTTTTTCCCACAAATAGAGCTTTCTTTTGGTGGTATTTGATCACCTCTGCGTTTTTTATTTTTTGCGCTATAAACAAAAATAGAACGACAATTTTGAAAAAAATTAATATTTTTTACTTTTTGCTGTAATAAATATCCCCCAAAAATATATAAAAAAACATTTTTTTCCTCAGTTTAGGCCGATACGTATTCTTCTACATATTTTTCGTAAAAAAAAATCGCAATAAGCGTTTATTGATTGGTTTGCGCAAAAGTTATAGCGTTTACAAAATAGGGGGTATTTTTATGGCATTTTTATTAATATTTTTTTTACTAGTAATGGCGGCGATCAGCGATTTTTTTTTCAGTATTGCGACATTATGGCGGACACTTCGGACATTTTTGACACATTTTTGGGACCATTGGCATTTTTATAGCGATCAGTGCTATAAAAATGCATTAGATTACTATAAAAATGCCACTGGCAGTGAAGGGGTTAACACTAGGGGGCGGGGAAGGGGTTAAGTATGCCTGGGTGTGTTCTTACTGTGGGGGGGGGGGGGGTGTCCTCACTAGGGGAAACACTGATCCTCGGTTCATACATTGTATGAACCGAAGAAAAGCATTTCCCCTGCTGACAGGAACGAGAGCTGTGTGTTTACACACACAGCTCCCGTTCCCCGCTCTGTACCGAGCGATCGCGTGTGCCCGGCGGCGATCGCGCCCGCCGGGCACACGCACGGGAGGTCGGGGGGAGCGGGGGGCGCGCGCGTGCGCCCCTAGTGGCGGCTAAAAGGTAGGACGTCATAATACGTGATCTCGCCTAGGAGAGCCACCTTGTGGACGTATTATGACGGTGCGGCGACGGCAAGTGGTTAATGGCACCCTCACACATCTGAAAGTACAGCACCTTTTTGGGTGCATGAAACTGCCTGGTGCAAAATAGCTCTGCAGCTATGGTTTTAAAAGGTGCCAGGATCTTATGAGAGTGTGAAACATCCATGTTGTGACCAGTTTTTATTAAAAGGAACAAATTTTTATTTTTGGAGTGCGGCCGTCCTGGTTCTTTCTTATACATTTGTGCCAGGATCTTTTCCCTACGTGTTCTGTGGGTACAGCAGACCATTTGAATGAATGGGCTGCTGTGCCTGTGCAAACAGCATGCCAAAAAAAGCATAGATTTGAACCTAGCCTAATAATGGAATGATAACATTTTTTTTATTTTTTTTAATTCCACAGTGGCATCGAGTAATAAATACGTATATGTTTAATTGTTTGGGGGGGTTGAGGTTAGGTGTGGTGTTTTTAATAATCTCTATAAAAGTAGAGTCATAGAAGGGAGAGGATGGGATAGGAGAGAAGAGAAGAGATGAAGAACAGGATGCTTATAGTATGGCCTATAGAAACCAAAAGAACATTTGGAAATGTACCCTTTGTGTCTTTGTTTTGCTTTATGTGTCATATCTGTATGTAAAAGTATAGGGATGCATCAAAGGAAAAAGTAAGGAGATAAATCAATTTCTCTAATTATATTAGATAAAATATTTAAAACAAATGAAAAAAGCTATCTTGTGTTTGAAGTATCTAATCAACAACAGTAAAATGCACGTGCTCTCTCCTTATAGAAACCTTTTTTTTCCTAGGATAGGGGTGAGAGAGGATAGTGCAATCTGTGAGTTGGAGTTATTATGCAAGTCAGCATTATTTAGTGTAAGGAACAAAAAGAAACTGCTGTTTTAGAGATTTAAACACTGCCATAGCCAATTCTATCTCTAAAAAATACTGTTTTTATTTGCTTGTCAGCAAAGCTGACACTCTTTTCCTATTTCCAATCTAAGAACAAAACATTGAATAGGGTTTTGAGACATATACTACTCAGCATAATATTTATGCATTTGCAAAATTTCTTTAAAAATAGACTGACCAACTTTGATTCTTACTCAACAACAAATCTGTTATTCCTTTATACTTTTAACTTTTGAAGAAAAGTGTAATAGTTTCCAAGAATCACAAATTGACAGAATGCCTACAAAGGAGACCATTAGACTGCCTAAATTGTGTTGTACCTGTCAACAAAGCTGTCCATCTTTCCATGTTCTGCTTAAAATGAATTGCCTTACAGCAAGCACCTAGATAAATATGAATTTAATAATGTTGTGATATGCATTTAAATTTGTCACTTAATGAAAATAACATAAAGTGAACACAAATCATGTGAGACCACCCAAGTGAATTCAACAAATTATAAAAGTCCATTTATTGAACCAAAATTTGACCAATTAACATACAAATTATTCTGTGTGAATCCCCCTTGTGCATTTCTCCACCAGTACAAAATAGACTCCCACACTATAGATCTGAAGAACGCTTAATCATAACCAGGAAGTCTTTGAGTCCTTTAACTCAAAGACCAGGAAGGCACTGAGGTATTCAGCAGGGTCAATGTGTCACCATCAACTCTGCCATGTGCAACATCAACATCAGGCATAGAATAATGCAATAGGACGGTCCATAGTGTAAAGCTAAAAGGTTACATTGCATTGTTTACATTCGGCTGCCAGCAATACATGGGGCAAAGGATGGGCATTGGTTGCTAGGATGCTGGAAGCTGCCCACTGTAAATCAGAGCATTGGAGCTTTGCTGTCATTTGCAGTAAAATGCAACATTTATATAAAATTTGGACATCGTAATACATTACTTTTGGACATCGTAGGACATTCTTTTTGGACATTATTTTTGGACTGCAGGGGACATTCATTTTTGTTCATTATGGGATAATATTATTATTTTAATAAAGAACTTTGTTTACACTGTGTGTGTTTATTTACTATTTTACATTTATTGAATGGGTAACCAGGGGTACTATGTAAACAACTTCAAAAGAGGTTCTAGATTCTAATATGTTTCCCCTAAAAACTATTCCATCCACTGGGCCAGGATGTGGGGATGACACCCTTGTCTTAACAAACATGGGGAAAATGTGCTTTGCCAGGTTCCTACCTCGGCAAGGCACCCTTCCTATATTGAAGGCATGTGGTCTTGTATGGTTCAGAATGGGGGAGGGCGCATGCTCGCTCGCTGTCTTCTCTTTTATGGCTAGCCACGCTGCATGCTGGGATAAAGGTCTGGTATTAAGCTTAAAAAGGGGACTTTCCTGTTTTTTTGTTGTTTTTTTTGCTTTGGGTATCTCCTTAAAATTCAAAAAGGGTTTGTTAAGTATTTTAGGGGCCTCTTATGTCTTTTTTGTGGGGTTGCCCTTACAACTCATACCCAACCCTTGTAATTTATATAAATGTTTATCAGAGTCCCCAGTCACAAACAGAACAAGCTGTGAGCTGGGAGCTGTTATTTACCAGCAGTTTAAGTTGCCGGTTTTTTCTTTGTAAATGCTGCTTTAGTACATCATAGAGGTGGGCTAGTTCACAGGCAGGTTTAGGGCATCCCCCAAGCATGTTATTTGAAGGAATAGTACATTTTAAATGAATCTCTTTTTTTATTTAAAGCAAAATAATACAATACATAATACATAATACAAAAGCAATAATACAACCCGACCATCACAATCCTACTTATTATTATACATCCCCTATTAGGCATATTTCTCTTTCGTTCATATCTTTTGCCCCCCCCCCCCCCCCCCCGGAGTCCCGGGAAGGGCATCCAAGAAAAACAAGGACAACAACAAAACAAAAAAAAAAAAAAAAAAAAAGAGGAGGGAAAAAAATGAAAAAAGAGAAAAAAAAAGAATCAGGATTTTCCTCTCCACCAGCCCCTCTCTGCAGTCCTGTATTTTCCCAAATAGCCATACACATACCCCTTTAACATTCCCGGTCTTCCCGATCTTCTTCTATAACGTTCGACCCGACCCTCCTTAAGCCTCTCCTCTGGCGTCCGTATAGAACTTCCAGGGTATCCACGTTCTTAAATATTTTTCCTTTTGGTATTGTGCTGTCAGGACTAACTCTTCTAATTTACTTATTTCTTTAACTCTACCTATCCACATCTCCACTGTTGGTGGGTTTGATGACTTCCACTTCTTCGTTATACAGGCCTTTGCATCTAAGAGGTGGCGTATGATTGTTTCCCTGTAATCTCTTTCTGATATTTGATTTAAATGTAGAAGGTAGAATTCTGGGTCTTCCGGGATCTCGTGTTTTGAACAGAGCTGAAGAGCTCTTTTAATCTCTAACCAAAAACTCCTCAACATAGGGCAATCCCAGAATATATGTAGCATCGTTCCTTTGGTTTCCTGGAACCTCCAACATTTATTGGTTACCTCTGGGAAAATTTTATTTAGTCTTTCTGGTGTCCTGTACCATCTCGTAAAGATCTTATAATTTGTCTCTTGTATTCTCACGCAAATTGATGTCTCATGTGCTCGCCTATATATACATTGACGCTGTCCCGGACTAAATGTCTTTTCTAGTTCTCTTTCCCATTCTTGAACGCACTTCGGAGGGTGGATTCCTGATTGCACTAGTAACTCATAGCTTATTGAGAGAGTATGTGATAGCGTTCCTCTTTCATTACACATTTTCTCAAACCTCATGAGGGGTCTTTCGAAGCTCTCAGGATTCGGCAAGGTATTAAAAAAATGGACCATCTGAAGTGCGCTCCAGAATTTTAGACGAAATACCTTTCCTGTTTCCATCAGTTCCTCTATTGTTACCCATCTCCCCATTTGGATATACCTCCTTACTTGTGTGCACTCTCTGGTCCTTAAATGCCGGAATGCTCCGTCTTCATATCCCAATGGGAAGAGGGGGTTACCTATCACTGGGTATAATGGAGAGGTCCTAGGCTCAATACCTATCATGGGTAGTACTGTTGCGCAAATCCTCACCGTGTTGCCCACTATCGGATTTTTGTTTGTTTCCTTCGGCGACGAGGCGAACCACCATGGTGCTCTTTCAAGGGGTATTTTATATTGTGCCTGTTCAATTTGTACCCATAGCTTCGTATCTGAGTGTCTGTTCCAGTCTATTAACCTATTCAGATGTGTTGCATAGTAGTATTTCCGTATATCTGGAACTCCAAGTCCTCCCTGCTGCTTAATATTCATTAATTGTTTCCTTTGTATCCTGTACATTTTAATGGTTTTTTTTAAGTCTTATTAAAAGTGCTGCTTCCTGCTGAAGGGTATTTTTTTTTTCATTTGTTTGCTTTGTTACATGTTCTCCCTGGTATATTCCAGCTCCCCGTGTGTTTTGTTTGAGGGTCCCTTTTCTATTATTCTTACAAATGGGCTAAATTAATTTGCAGGATTCGTCCCCATAGACTTCAAAGGGGTTCAGAGTATGTTTGCAACTGTTTTGCTCATCAATAGAAAGTGAGGATACAAAGGATGCAAAAATGAAACAAAACAACTCCTTCCATCGTTAAGAATATTGTTTATAGGCTGGACATATATATAGGTCACATAGTTCCACTGTGACTCTTTCTTCCCATGTTCTCTGCTACATTATGTGTGCTGTAGTTCTTACTATTCTTCTCCTTGTAGGAAAAAAATTAAAATTGGATGTAATAAAGGTCACCATTATAAATGTAAAAATTGGGATGGACTTACCCTCTAAGATATACAGGTATTTGAGGGGGGTGTTCATAAAACACATACTAAAGCAACATTTACTTACGTTTTAGGTAGTAGTTTCACTTATTTCACTTCCCCTGTCCCCTCCCTCTGCCTCTGTGCTGCAAACTGTGACAATCAGCCAGATAAGAAAATCTGTTAGAGTCAATAGTTTAGCTGCAAGATAAACAGTTCCGCAGTAACTAAATCTAAACTGCTGTGTTTTTTAATTTGATACTCCTGGTCCAAGGTTGCCCTATCTCTTTCCACCCCATAGCTATTGGTTACTGAGGCCACCAATCATGTTCAATACCTAACATACAGTATATATGAACAAATGTTAATATCTACATGTAGGAGAATCTGGGGTTTTGGGGGATCCAGGGCACTTTAAAGGCTTTTGCAGGAGCATTCAGGTACCTTTCTTGTCATTAGTATTTTACAAAGGAGGTTCAATGGAAAGGTTCGCTTAACCACTTAACCCCCGGACCATATTGCTGTTCAAAGACCAGAGCATTTTTTGCGATTCGGCACTGCGTCGCTTTAACTGACAATTGCGCGGTTGTAAGACGTGGCTCCCAAACAAAATTGGCGTATTCTTTTCCCCACAAATAGAGCTTTCTTTTGGTGTTATTTGATCACCTCTGCGGTTTTTAGTTTTTGCGCTATAAACAAAAATAGAGTGACAATTTTGAAAAAAATTAATATTTTTTACTTTTTGCTAAAATAAATATCCCCCAAAAATATATAAAAAAAATGTTTTCCTCAGTTTAGGCCGATACGTATTCTTCTACATATTTTTCGTAAAAAAAAAAAAAACGCAATAAACGTTTATTGATTGGTTTGCGCAAAAGTTATAGCGTTTACAAAATAGGGGTAGTTTTATAGCATTTTTATTAATATATTTTTTTTACTAGTAATGGCGACGATCAGCGATTATTTTCGGTACTGCGACATTATGGCGGACACTTCGGACACTTTTGACACATTTTTGGGACCATTGCCATTTTTATAGCGATCAGTGCTATAAAAATGCATTGGATTACTATATAAATGCCACTGGCAGGGAAGGGGTTAACATTAGGGGGCGGGGCAGGGGTTAAGTATGTTCCCTGGGTGTGTTCTAACTGTAGGGGGGGTGGCCTCACTAGGGGAAATGACTGATCGCTGTTCATACATTGTATAGACGGTCAGGCCTTTCTCCCCTGACAGGACCGGGAGCTGTGTGTTTACATACACAGCTCCTGGTCCTCACTCTGTAATGAGCAATCGCGGGTGACCGGCGGCGATCGCGCCCGCCGGGCACGCGCACAGGAGTCCGGGACGAGCGGCGGGCTCTCGCGCAGGGGAGCCGACCTGCCGCGGTATAACTGCGTCGGCTGGTCGGCAAGTAGTTAAAGGCCTTATTGTAGCTCACCTGCTCCCTCCTTTGAAAATAAATATATATTTTAGGCATATCTTTGCAGTCATTTGTTCTGTTATTCACGTATTATTGCACTTGACAAGCAGTGGTGCATGTTTCATTTGTTTAAGAATATGTAAAGAGAGTCACTAAAATGTTATGTTTAAGCATGTTAATGTAATTTTAGAAGTACACCCTGTTCCAAATTATTATGCAAATTCTATTTCAGTGTCACAAAGATTAAATATTTTGTTTTTCAGTTTAACTCATGGATGGCATTGTGTCTCAGGGCTCTTTTGATTACTGAAAACAATATCAGACACCTGTGATAATTAGATTGCCAGGTGAGCCCAATTAAAGGAAAAACTACTAAAGGAGGGTGTTCCAAATTATTAAGCAGACCACCATTTTCAAGCAATATGGGGAAGAAAAAGGATCTTTCTGCTGCCAAAAATATTGAAATAGTTCAAAGCCTTGGACGAGGTATGAAAACATTAGATATTTCACGAAAATTAAGCGTGATCATCGCACTATTAAGAAATTTGTGGCTGATTCAGAGCACAGACGGGTTTCGTGCAGATAAAAGCACATTGAGGAAGATTTCTGCCAGATCCATGCATCAGATCAAGAAAGCAGCTGCTAAAACACCATTACATAGCAGCAAACAGATATTTGAAGCTGCTGGTGTCTCTGGAGTCCCACGGATATCAAGGTGTAGAGTCCTCCAGAGTCTTGCAACTCTGCATAAACCTTCCATTCGGTCACCACTAACCAATGCTCACAAGCAGAAACGGCTGCATTGGGCAGAAAAATACATGAAGACTAATTTTCAAACAGTTCTGTTCACTAATGAGTGCTGTGCAACCCTGGATGGTCCAGATGGATGGAGTAATGGATGGTTGGTGGACGGCCACCCTGTTCCAACAAGGCTGCAACGTCAGCAAGGCGGTGGTGGAATCATGGGAAGAGAGCTGGTCGGCCCCTTTAGGGTCCCCAAAGGTGTAAAGATGTAAAGATGACCTCTACAAAGTATATGGAGTTCCTGACTGACCACTTCCTTCCCTGGTACAGAAGGAAGAACTCTGCTTTCTGTAATAAAATCATCGTCATGCATGACAATGCACCATCTCATGCTGCAAAGAATACCTCTGCATCAATGGCTGCTATGGGGATAAAAGGAGAGAAAATCATGGTGTGGCCTCCACCCTCCCCTGACCTCAATCCTATTGAGAACCTTTGGAGCATCCTCAAGCAAAAGATCTATGAGGGTGGGAGGCAGTTTACATCCAAACAGCAGCTCTGGGTGGCTATTATGACATCTTGCAAACAAATTCAAGCAGAAACTGTCCAAATACTCACAAGTTCAATGGATGCAAGACTTGTGAAGCTGCTATCAAATAAGGGGTCCTATGTTAAAATGGAACGTGACCTGTTAGAATGTTTAAAAAGTTAAAATGTTGTTCAAAGTTTGATTATAATAGCTTTTGATTTCAGTAAATATGCTGCAAACACAACAAATGCCAATTTTCAGTTCTTTACAACCTATAAAGTGTTTTTCAACTTACTGTGCGTAATATTTTCAAACAGTGCATTGTAAAAAAACTTTTTTGAAAAAAAAAACTTTTATCATTAGGAGGTTTGTTCAATAAAATTTGAATTGTACTCTTAATTAGGGATGAGCTTTATGTTTGGGTCGAAGATTGGCTGTTCACCGAACAGAGAACAATTTGGGGTGTTCGTGGCAAATTTCGAAAAGGCGCCGAACACCCTTTAAAAGTGCTAATTTTAAAGGTTAATATGCAAGTTATTGTCATAAAAAGTGTTTGAGGACCTGGGTCCTGCCCCAGGGGACATGTATCAGCCCTGGTTCACACTGGGCTGCGGGAGTGAAGCTGTGCGAGTTCAGCTGAACTCGCACGATTTCACTCCCGCCGGGAGTCCCGATTTCGGCCGCGATTTAAGAGACATCTGTGCAGGTTTCTGCACAGATGTCAATGTAAATCGCGGCCAGAAATCGCAAAAAGTAGTACAGGAACTACTTTTTGAAATCGGTGCAGCGCCGCAGATGCAGCGTCGCACCGATTAGGACGGTGTCATTGCCAACAATTGCTGGCAAATGGCGCCGATTTGAGATGCGATTTCACATGTGAAATCGCATCTCAAATCGAAGAAAAACGTACCCAGTGTGAACCTGGGCTCAATGCCACAAAAAGTTTTAAAAACTGAAGTTTTTTCAAGAGCAGTGATTTTAATAATGCTTAAAGTGAAACAATAAAAGTGAAATATTCCTTTAAATTTCTTACCTGGGGGGGTGTCTCGAATATGCCTGTAAAGTAGCGTATGTTTCCCGTGTTTATAAGTCTCTGCACAAAATGACATTTCTAAAGGAAAAAAAGTCATTTAAAACTACTCGCGGCTATAATGAATTGTCGGGTCCCGGCAATAGAGATAGAAGTCATTGAAAGTCATTGAAAAAAATATATGTGGCGGTCCCCCCAAATTCCATTACCAGGCCCTTCAGGTCTGGTATGGATTTTAAGGGGAACTCCGCACCATTTTTTTAAAAAAAGAATGGCGTGGGGTTCCCTCCAAAAATCCATACCAGACCCTTATCCGAGCATGTAACCTGGCAGACTACAGGAAAAGAGGGGGGATGCGAGAGAGCCCCCCCTCCTGAACCATACCAGGCCACATGCCCTCAACATGGGGAGGATAAGAGCCTCATTCCCACAACCCTTGCCCGGTGGTTCTGGGGGTCTGCGGGTGGGGGGCTTATCGGAATCTGGAAGTCTCCTTTAACAAAGGGGACCCCGAGATCCCGCCCCCCTATGTGAATTGGTAAGGGGTACACTGTACCCCTACCATTTCACAAAAAAGTGGCAAAATGTAAAAAATGACAGGAGTCGGCTTGGGACAAGTCCTTTATTAAAAAAAAGAAAAAAAAAAGATTCCAGCGTTGTAATCCATTCTCGATCTCCAGAAATGTAATCCATTCTCGATCTTCAGCGATGATCTCCAGAGAGGATATGACGCACACGATCCTGCCTCCACCGGAGGCACCCGACGAATGGCGCGCTGCCAGCCTGACAGCTCTTATATAGCTGAGGGTGGGGCCAGAGACACAAGGGGAATCACCGGGTTACCCAGTGACGTGTACGGGTGACCTCGTCCCCTTCTGAAACAACGGAGGTTTGTGAAATTGTCGGGGTACAGTGTACCCCTTACCAATTCACATGGGGGGCCAGAATCTGGGGGTCCCCTTTGTTAAAGGGGGCTTCCAGATTCTGATAAGCCCCCCACCCACAGACTCCTTGTCCCCATCAACATGTGTCCTGGTATGGTTCAGGAGGGGGGCGCTCTCTCCTAACCCCCCTCTTTTCCTGCAGCCTGCCAGGTTGTATGCTCGGATAAGGGTCTGGTATGGATTTTTGGGGGCAACCCCACACCATTTATTTATTTTTTGGTGCAGGGTTCCCCTTAAATCCATACATTTAGGTCTGGTATGGGTTTTTGGAGGGAACCCCAGACCTGAAGGGCCTGGTAATGGAATTTGGGGGGAGCCCCACACTATTTTATTTTAAATGTTTCAATGACTTTCAATGACTTTTATCTGTATTGCCTGGACCTGACAATTCATTATAGCCACTAGTAGTTTTGAATGACTTGTTTTCCTTTAGAAATGTCATTTTGTGCAGAGACTGTTATAAACACGGGAAACATGTGCTACTTTACAGGCATACTATAGACCCCCAGGTACGAAATTTAAAGGAATATTTCATTTTTATTGTTTCACTTTAAGCATTATTAAAATCACTGCTCCTGAAAAAACTGGCATTTTTAGAACTTTTTTTGCATTGATATATGTCCCCTGGGGCAGGAACCGGGTCCCCAAACACTTTTTATTACAATAACTTGCATATTAACATTTAAAATTAACACTTTTGATTTTTCATGTTCGTGTCCCATAGACTTTAACGGTGTTGGCATGTTCGAACAAATTTTTTACCTGTTCGCATGTTCTGCTGTGAACCGAACGGGGGGGGTTCGGCTCATCCCTACTCTGAATAGTTAATAACATGAGAATTATGCTGACTGTTGTTTACATTAATTATTTAGGTAAATGAGAAAAATATCATTGGCATAATAATTTGCAACAGGGTGTATTTTTACATATTTTTAAATCAGCAGCTTTCAGTAAAAAAACACGTTGATTCTGCCATAATAATAATTTTCCTTAAGCGCTTTCTTTTATGTGACAACACTCCATCCCTGTCAACCACGTGTGCTCTTGCGTTGTTACATGGTATTTCAATGAAGACTACCTTTTTAGCAGGTACAGATATTACACATGTCCACTGTTATCACCATCAGAAAACCAGTTTTAAGAAATGCCATGCAGCCATCTCCTCAAGTGTCTGTAAAAAGGCTACAAAAGATCAGAAAGAACTAAAATTGTTTCTACAGAGTGCTTTTGAAAACTAGATCATTTATGTGTAGTTTACAATTACATCAAGGCCTGTTTAAGCACACCTAGCGTTCCTCTCCAAAATAATGAAATATACCGCTTGCATGGTTTTTACTCTTGACTTTTGTACTTGATGTTCTCGTAATCAATGGTAAACCTGTTGAATTGTACTGGAATTTTCAACAGTGGAGACTATTATCAAACAAATGTAGATGCAAATCAGGGTGCCTCTCATTAACCACTTCAGCCCCGGGAGATTTTTACCCCCTTCCTGACCAGAGCACTTTTTACAATTTGGCACTGCGTCGCTTTAACTAACAATCGTGCGATACTGTACCCAAGTGAAATTTGCGTGTTTTTTTCCCCACAAATAGAGCTTTCTTTTGGTGGTATTTGATCACCTCTGCGGTCTTTATTTTTATAAACAAAAAAATAAAAAAATATGCCAGTTTACAAAAAAAATAAAATGAACAGCTGTTCAACAACCATATATTACAGAAGCAGAAGTACCGTATTTATTGGGGTATAGCGCGCTCCCGCGTATAGCGCGCACCCCTAAAGTTGCCCCGAATTCCTGTGGAAAAAAGTTTTTTTGTACTTACAGTTTTGGTGTTTTGCGCGGCATCCATCGGCGGCCTCGTCGGGTCCGGCATCCGTCTGCGGCTTCGGGTGTCCTCTTCATCGGGTCCGGCATCCTTCTGCGGCGTCTCCGCGTCCTCCCCGCTCGTTTCCCGCGCCGAGTTTGAATACTGCGCCGACATATACAGAGCGCAGTACACTCGTGTATTGTCGGGCAGGCTCGGCTACTCCCGCGCTGACGTCCTGTATGTCCAGGACGTCAGCGCGAGAGGAGCCAAGACTGCCCAACAATACACGAGTGTACTGCGCTCGGTATATGTCGGCGCAGTATTCAAACTCGGCGCGGGAAAGCGGGTATCGGCGTATACCGCGCACCCACGATTTTGCCCTGATTTTCAGGGCAAAAAAGTGCGCGGTATACGCCGATAAATACGGTAGCTACATGTAGTGTGCATACTATGCATGTATCATAAATCATGTCAAAAGCCCCATAGTTACAGCTTCATGGAAGAATGACAATATAATAATAGTGTTTAACCAATTCGTTACCGGGCCTATTTTGGCACTTTTCTCCTTTATGTAAAAATCAAATTTTTTTTGCTAGAAAATTAACCAGAACCCCCAAACACTATATATTTTTTTTAGCAGACACCCTAGGGAATAAAATGGCGGTCATTGCAACTTTTTTTTCTCGCACGGTATTTGCGCAATAATTTTTCAAACGCCTTTTTTAGGGAAAAAAACAGTTTCATGAATTAAAAAATAACAAAACAGTAAAGTTAGCCCAATTTTTTTGTATAATGTGAAAGACGTTGTTACGCCGAGTAAATAGATACCTAACATGTCACGCTTTAAAATTGCGCACACTCATGGAATGGTGCCAAACTTCGGTACTTAAAAATCTCCATAGGCGACGCTTTAAATTTTTTTACAGGTTACTATTTTTGAGTTACAGAGGAGATCTAGTGCTAGAATTGTTGCACACGCTCTAACGCACGCGATGATACCTCACATGTGGGGTTTGAACAGTGTTTACATATGTGGGCTGGACTTGAATGCGCGTTCGCTTCTGCACGCGAGCAACCGGGACAGGGGCGTTTTAAAAAAATGTTTTAATTATTTTATTAAATTTTTTTACTTCATTTTTTTATTTTTACACTTTTTTTTACATTTTTTTTGATCACTTTTATTCCTATTACAAGGAATGTAAACATCCCTTGTAATAGGAATCACTGTGACAGGTCCTCTTTATGGAGAGATGTGGGGTCAATAAGACCCCACATCTCTCCTACAGGCTTACAAGCATGAAATCGGTGGAAAAAAAATCACCGATTACATGCCGACAGCCGCGATAGCGGCTTTGTTTACTTCCAGGTACCGGGCGTGACGTCATAACATTGCGCGCGGTCCTCCGACGGTCATAGAGATGACTGTCAAAAGGATAAATGCATCCTCACATGTAGTGCGCATGTGGATGCATGATATTTTCGCATATGCCACGTCCTAAACAGAGTTTATAAGGAAAAAATGACTTAGGGGCTAGTCATGGACTTTGTCGGCATGGTAGGTTGGTAAAGATAACAGTCACCACCAACGGGAACTTTATATAAAAAATTATTTATTACAAAAATATACTTTAAATAAATTTAAAATTGATCTCCAAGAAATATACACTATGGGCCAGATCCTCAAAAGAGATACGGCGGAGTAACTGCTGTTACTCCGTCGTATCCCTGGTCCTAACTATGGAACTGATCCACAGACTCAGTTTCCCATAGTTAGGACGAAGATCCGACATGTGTAATTGAATTACACTGTCGGATCTTAAGGATGCAATTCTAGGCCGGCCGCTAGGTGGCGAGGCCATTGAGGCCGGCGTAGAATATGCAAATGACCAGTTACGGCGATCCACGAACGCTCCGACGGGCCCGACGCTCTAAATCTACGTCGTTTACGTCGAGTTCCGCCGCGTAAAACTAGGGCTAAGCCCTAGTTGTCTTAAGCCATGTTAAGTATGGCCGTCGTTCCCGCGTCGAATTTTAAATTCTACGTCGTTTGCGTAAGACGTCCGTGAATGGCGCTGGATGCCATTTACGTTAACGTCTAAGCAAATGACGTCGGAGCGACGTCAGTTAGCGCAATGCACGTCGGGTAATTTACCCGACGGAGCATGCGCAGTACGTCCGGCGCGGGAGCGCGCCTAATTTAAATGGGACTCGCCCATTTGAATAGGAACGCCTTGCACCGGACGGATTTAAGTTACAGCGCCGCAAAATTCCAGGTAAGTGCTTTGTGGATCGGCACCTAACTTGGGAATTTTGCGGCGGAGTAACTTAAATCCGAAAAGTTAGGTTGCGCCGCGGCTTTGTGGATAACCCCCATAATGTCTAATTTACACAGCGTTCACAGTGATTGAGGTAGCTTAGTCACAGAAGATTATATATGGTTATAATAAAGTAGCACCCAATTTAGACATTACTAAATTGGAAATAATAAACGACGTCCTGATGCGAACTAACATTTTTGACCATAGATGGATAAAGTAACTCCTGGAATAAGTCTTCAGATTGTATCAACTGGAGATCTTAGCATTTGCGCTGGATTGATAGGGGTCCCGACATGTTTCGCGCTATAGATAAGCGCTTCTTCAAAGGACCTATTTAGATCAATGTGCTGTATTGATAGAGACACAAACATGAATATATAGTATATGTTTTTTGACAAATAAATATGTACAGCAAACTGTATGTATATTCAAAAATCATGAGTGCTGATATATATCATGCATTTCGGTGAAGAAAAGGACGGAAAAGTGTCACCCATGTATACCAAAAATTGGTGGAAAAAACCACACACAACAAGAGAGATGCCTGACAAAAAGTCCCAAGGATTCCAGTACGAAGGAGACAGGAAGCATAGTAAATAGAGGTATGCTAGTTAGCAAAAATAAGTAAAGTTGAAGCAATACTGCTTACCTTAGTGATATTTAATCCAAGGTAAAGGGGCAAGAAAATACAGGAAAAATTAATGGAAAAATTAATTAATGGACAACTTGGCGCAATACTCTATGAATAGGGAGCTGTACAGCGAAGGCTAGCAGGGGGTTAGACTTGTATCTCAACCTTAATTGAGTAGCATGAGATGTCAATCAGGGCTGTAACAAGAAATAAATAAAAGACATGTATGTAAGATCAGACATTGCCAGAAAACACAGTGGCCATAGTACAAATAATAATCAATAGGAAGCCTGATGCTTACCATATATTTGAAGAGAGTCTACATAAGGGAAATTGAGTCTGTAAGTAGTGAGGCTGTATTTAGCCAACGCAAAATTTAATGTTTGGATAACACTGGACAGACCCTTTAGATGGTTCCAGAAAAGGAAAGGGCTAAAGATGGCCAAAATAAACCAGTTGCTGAAATGTAAGTAATAAAACACTAGTAAGCCCAAGTTGTCAACAGCAAAAAAATATCAATACCATCTGGTCACCAGTCATCTCTATGCTTCACCAACGAGCGCCGGCCGATTCGCTCTCCGGGCCCCCGATGGCACGGGAGAGCCTGGAGAAGCACTGGATGGCGGCAGGAGGGGGGCCATCCCCTCCCGCTGCCTAGAAGAACGATCGAGTGGCGGAACCGCCGCTTTGATCATTCTTCTGGTGCACAGAATCCCCGGCTGAAGACGGCGACATCTGAATGATGCCTGCAGCTGCAGGCATCATTTAGGTATCACCGCACAAAGCCGAGGATGTCCCAGGGACGTCCTTGGGTCTGAAGTGGTTAAACAGCAGGTATTCAAATGGGGAAAGTGGGATGATATCCCAGTGATCTAGGCTCTTCTTTGTCAGGACCAAGCAGCAATAGTTATTTTAGGGGGAAACAAGAGGCAAAGGCCTAAGGCCCCGTACACACGGTCGGACAAAACCGATGAGAATGGTCCGACGGACCGTTTTCATCGGTTCACCTCTGAAGTGGCCGTACGGCCTGATATGTGTACACACCTTCAGTCCAAAATCCGATCGGATCAGAACGCGGTGACGTCAAACACACGACGTGCTGAATAAAACGAAGTTCAATGCTTCCAAGCATGCGTCGACTTGATTCTGAGCATGCTCGGGTTTTGAACCAATGCTTTTCTGTACTAACCATCGGTTTGGTCCGATCAGGCAGCGGTCCATCGGTTCGGTTTTGAAGCATGTTTTAACATTTTGGACCGAAGAAAAACAGACCGATAGCCTATACACACGGTCGGTTTGGTCCGATGAAACTGAACTTCGGGTTTGCCTGAGAAATGTATGTTATCTTCCTGTATTGTTGCTTCAGTTAAGACAGTGATCCGACTTCTGAGGCGACTTCCATTGAAGTCAATGAGAACAAGTTGCCTAGAAGTCGGATTGAAGTAGTACAGGAACCTTTTCTGAAGTCGGAGCGACTTCAGTAGTGTACATTAAGACTGCTCCCATTCACTTCCATTCATTTTCTCGCCCACGCGACTTGGGGCGACTTGAAGTCTGATCCCAGGTGGCCCAAGTGTGAACCGGCTCTTAGGGTCAGGTATAACTCTGTTGCAGTGCAGTCTTTTAAAAAGAGGGTGGAAAATCTATGATTCAAGCTGTATTCTTATAGTAAATCTGATGCTCGGTCTTTCACTGTTCCTGTTTACTGTAGCACTGCCTTAATGTGTGAAAGTATTGATAAATGTACCCCCAATGCATTTTAGGATATTAGTTCTATAATTTCACTTTTGAAATGTTTGCATATTTTTAAGCTGTGAAAAGTTGAAAAGTATGTATGCACACACCAAGAGCTGTATACAGTGTGAGTTCACAGCAAACAGCAAAAATGACAATTTAAAAGAAAAAATCTGTTTATATACCTTATCAAATATACATTGACTACTATTAAAACAATTTGGTTTAGCGCTATCCCTTGCCTCAGACAGTTTTCCCTCCATATCATGCACAAGGTCAAAACTTATATGACAATAAATAATTTAGTCTTGCAGAAAAGCAAAACTAAAGCATAGTATAAGAATGTTTGTTAATATTGTTCCAATCCCCACTGAAGATTTTGTTCTTCTCTGGCCCCAAGGGCTAATATCACAATACTGGTGTCACAGTTGTCACTTCGTCTTTGCAATTGGTGACATCGGATTAAAATCAGTATCTACCACAAGCAGTCCTTTTCACAGCTTCAGTTACGATTTGATGTACATGTTTGGTAGTGGTGGGCCCATTATAAACTGCTGTATTTATTAAAGATTCCATGGGCTTTTCGCAAATGTATTCTTTACATGTCTCAAATTATGCCTTTTATGAAGGTAAGTATTATAAAAAGACATTTCACAATTCATAAAGCGATATCTTACCGCATCCGAGTATGCGGTAAGATACCACATAGAATTTTTCAATTTTTTTTTAGTATTAGTAACTGCATGCATTATTGTATGAAGTCATGCAGTATTTTAGTAGTGAACACATGCAGTAATTTAACGGCTGGCAGTAGCCGGCATATTTATTAACATTAAAAAATAGGCAATGTTAAGGAGCGCCCGCGTCCTTAATAACCACTAAATAAAATTGTTGTTAAGGAGCGGGTGGCAGTCACGTCTTTAACATCCGATGAGTCATTAACTGTGAGGGGGGTAACCCGCTGACAGCGGAAAGTACAAAAAACAATTGTCGGCAATTCAAAAACATGGGGAAATTCCGGAAATTTATTTTTTAGTTTCAGCTGTCAGCGCTGAATCCCGCTGACAGCTGATTGCTCATTGGTTGTTAACCACTTAAGCCCTGGACCAAAATGCAGCTAAAGGCCCAGGCCAGGTTTTGCGATCGGCACTGCGTCGCTTTAACAGACAATTGCGCGGTCGTGCGACGTGGCTCCCAAACAAAATTGGCGTCCTTTTTTCCCCACAAATAGAGCTTTCTTTTGGTGGTATTTGATCACCTCTGCGGTTTTTATTTTTTGCGCTATAAACATAAATAGAGCGACAGTTTTGAAAAAAATTCAATATTTTTTACTTTTTTCTATAATAAATATCCCCCAAAAATATATAAAAAAACATTTTTTTTCCTCAGTTTAGGCCGATACGTATTCTTCTACATATTTTTGGTAAAAAAAAATCGCAATAAGCGTTTATCGGTTGGTTTGCGCAAAATTTATAGCGTTTACAAAATAGGGGATAGTTTTATTGCATTTTTATTAATTATTTATTTTTTACTACTAATGGCGGCGATCAGCGATTTTTTTTCATGACTGCGACATTATGGCGGACACTTCGGACAATTTTGACACATTTTTGGGACCATTGTCATTTTCACAGCAAAAAATGCATTTAAATTGCATTGTTTATTGTGAAAATTACAGTTGCAGTTTGGGAGTTAACCACAGGGGGCGCTGAAGAAGTTATGTTTCACCTAGTGTGTGTTTACAACTGTAGGGGGGTGTGGCTGTAGGTCTGACGTCATCGATTGTGTCTCCCTATAAAAGGGATGACACATTCGATGCAGCCGCCACAGTGAAGCACGGGGAAACAGTGTTTACATACAGCTCTCCCCGTTCTTCAGCTCTGGGGAGCGATGGCGAGGGGGTGGTTAGAAACGAATAGCTGCCCCCTCATCCCGAATCGCTCCCAGACGATTTCCGACCACCGCATGTACCGGGGGGGTACGCCCATCTGCCTGTACGTGCCATTTTGTGGACGTATATGTACATGCGGCGGTCGTTAAGTGGTTAAGGGCGCAGTGGCCGCCCATTTCTAAACAACCAGGTTGTTTACTGCTTGTTAAGGATGCCGCCAGCTGTCGGTTCCTTAAATAACACATGCAGGGACCACAACTTATTTACCGCATGAATTTCTTTATTTATTTGTAAATTTACTTTACTCCTATTATATGCAGAATGTACCTAATGGTTTTGCGGTAAATACCACATAAAGAAGTAGTGAATTTACATTTTCAGGCTTGAATGCGGTATTTGTAAAAACACCTAAATACTGCATGCATCTGGTTCTGTGAATGGAGGCCAATGTCACAAAACCCCCTGTTAGTCTTAAGCCTCGTACACACGAACGAGGAACTCGACGGGCGAAACACATCGTTTTGCTCATCGAGTTCCTTGTTAGGCTGTCGAGGATCTCGGCGAGCCAATTTTCTCCATTCCCGTCGAGGAAAAAGAAGACATGCTCTCTTTTTGGCTCGACGAGATCCTCAACGGTTTCCTCGTCGAAAAGTGTACACACGACCGGTTTCCTCGGCAAAAAAAAAAAAACAGCAGGCTTCTTGCTGGTTTTTGCCGAGAAACTTGGTCGTGTGTACGAGGCCTAACAGTAGCACTCCTAAAGCCATCTCCTAAAGTGGAAGTAAAGGCTAGTTTAAAAACACTGCTAATGAGACATTTAGTAATCCAAAATGTGCATAATACAAAAGTGTTATCTACCAAATAGGTGAGGGTGAGATTTCGATTTTTTTACTGGAATTCCACCTTTAATACCAAAGATGTTCTATTTTTTGTGACGTGATAGTGTTTAAAATTATACTACCAGTTTGAATCGGCCCTTCTGTTCTTAAGTCTCTCTGATCAGATTTTCGCTCCATTGCAAAGAAGTCAGTTCTTCAGTTTGTGTATTGGAGTCCTGGTTTGCTTGATGCTTTCCTTGGTATGGGTGCCTTTGTAAGCTCCAATAAAAAGGTGTTAGTTAGTATTTAGACAGGATGGTCACAAAAGCACATATAGGATAAAAGCATTTTTTTAAGTATACTCTATAAAAACAAGTTATTTCTAATGATGACAATCCTATGTATTCAGTGCTGCTGCTGCTGCTAACTATAAAAAATATACTTTCATTCTACCCAGATACTACAGGCAGCACTCCTGTTCTGGCACTAGCTTTGGCTAGTGTATAGTACAAGGATTATTTCCCCTCACCCATTTATAAAACATCAACAGCATCATTTTGCTTTAGCTTATATACAATTTTCCCAAAGTAGGTTCAAGGTAACTTTATGTTACCTCACCTCGCTTTAGCTTCCCTTATGTTTTAGTACAGGGGTCTCCAAACTTGGGGGGGTGAGCGGACTGTTGTCAGTGGGAGTAAACAATGCTTCTTTTGTATAAGTGGGAGGTATTGCACCCTGATGTTGATATCAGTGGAAGGAATAGTGCTCAATCATTGGTATCAATGGGAGGAATAGTGCCCCATTATTGGTGTCAGTGGGAGGAATAGTGCTCGATCATTGGCATCAGTGGGAGAAATAGTTCCTTATCATTGGTATCAGTGGGAGAAATAGTTCCTTATCATTGGTATCAGTGGGAGGATTAGTTCCATATCATTGGTATCAGTAGGAGGAAAAGTTCCCAATCATTGGTATCAGTAGGAGGAAAAGTGACCCATCATTGGTGTTAGTGGGAGGAATAGTGTCTTATCATTGGTATCAGTGGAAGGAATAGTTCCGCATCATTGGTGTCAGTGGGAGGAATAGTGTCCTATCATTGGTATTAGTGGGAGGAATAGTGCCCCATCATTGGTATCAGTGAGAGGAATAGTTCCCCTTCATTGGTGTCAGTTTGAGGAATAGTGTCCCATCGTTGGTGTCAATTGGAGAAATAGTGCAATGTTGTTGATGCCAGTAGCATGAATAATGCCCCATTGTTGGTATCAGTGGGATGAATAGTTCCCCACCATTGGTGTCAGTGGGAGGAATAGTGACCCATCATCGGTGTCAGTGGGAAGAATAGTGTCCCATCATTGTTGTCAGTGGAAGGAATAGTGATCCATCATTGGTATCAGTGGGAGAAATAGTGTGCTATCATTGGTATTAGTGGGAGGAATAGTGTGCTATCATTGGTATTAGTGGGAGGAATAGTACTCCATGGTTGTTATCAGTGGGAGGAATAATGCTCCATCATTGGTATCAGTGGAAGGAATTATTCCCCATCATTGGTGTCATTTTGGGCAATAGTGCCCCATCATTGATGTCAAATGGAGAAATAGTGCCCTGTTGTTGATATCAGTGGAAGGAATAGTGCTCAATCATTGGTATCAACGGGAGGAATAGTGCCCCATCATTGGTATGACTGAGGAATAGTGCCCCATTATTGGTGTTGATGCCAGTAGCAGGAATGATGCAAACAAAGGGTCGCATCTGGCACACCGGCCACAGTTTGGAGACCACTGTTTTAGTAAATCAAGTGTTGGAGCAGGAAGAAAGGTGAAATGGAGCAGGAAGTAATATGCACCTATTTACATTTTGAACATTCAATCATGTACAAGGGAGTTAGAAAATTAGAACTTCCCCAATTTTTCTTGAGTGTTTAAGGGGAACATGGATGCATTCTCTTCATATTTTAGTAGGCTTACTGCAACTGTTTGATCACACGGTTAGTGCTGCTGCCTCTCTGCATTGAATGTCTTGGACCTGCTTGGATTCATAATTGCTGCTTTACATTACTTTTTCAGTTCTGTTGGGAATCTTATCGTTTCAGCTCCTACAGTGTAGTTACAAGCCCTCCTTTCATCTGTTGACTGATTGGTAAGTGGGGCTACTCTATAATTGCATAAGTGGCCATCATTGAGTTATTCACTCTGGCATAATTAACTACATTCTGTTAGACAGCCTTGGCGCGTTTTAGATTTCTGTAACTGGAAATGTTCATAAATGAACATGGATGAAAATATCACGGAGTTAGTTAATTGATGGGTGGAGAAAAGATTGACTGTGACCCAAGCCAACAAAGGATGTCTTTTTAAATCTAAAATCAGGCCATTGCAGTGTTTTATGAAAGCCACTATAATTGATATTGTAATGTATTTTATTCTGAAAATGAGGGTATACAAGGTACATTAGCCATTACATTGAGCACAAATATAATTGGAATATTATGTTTATAAGCACTTACATTACAGTATATATAATATATTAACTATTACACCAAAGTCTGCCATCCATAACATTCTGATTCATCAATTTGTACAGAATACCTCAGAAGCCTTGAGTGACATCTGAGTGCTTTTCTATGAAGTGTTGATAAGCTTTTGTGTTTTCTTTTTTATAACAGTAGTGGTTTCCAACTTGTGATTCTCTTGTGTATCCCATGGTTGCACAGACTTTCTTGTTAGGTCACAACAACTGACTTGAGCTAGGACGAGAGAGCTCTGCAATTCCCTAGGCTTTAGTCTGGAGTTCATTTTAAGTTTATAAATGATTTTACATGTTACTAACAAAGATATTTTGTCAGGACGTGCATTTCTGTGTATAATGGATTCAACACTGTTTTAAAATTCAGTGTGTGATGAGTATGCCACTGAGTAAAGTTCAAAACCTTAGAAATGTAATTGTTCCCATGTCCAAATTTATAGGCTTGGCAACTTTTTTTTTTTACAGGAAATCAATTCTAGCATCCTTTGTCACAATGCAACCAGGGCGTGTTTATTCTGTCATGGTGAGGAAGTAATAATGAGCAATAATAATGAAGAGATGAAACAGCTAACAAGTAAAAAAGAAAACATACTACAGATAAGACAGTGAACACAAACAAAAATAATTGATGATCAAGTTATATATAAAACTGTATTCAAAGATATACGAATGAATAAACTTGAATAATGGTAAGGAAACAGGACAGACAGGAATAAGACAGGAAAGGATTACAGCAATACTTGGTACAGGGTAATAGAAAGAACAGGAGGCCAAAAAGACACATACATATAAGGCTTGTTCATTTGTAAAATGCTGAGATGTCGAATTCTAGCAGAGGGGGAAATATATAGATCTTCAATGGTCAGATGTATGCATAGGTCAGTGATGGCGAACCTTGGCACCCCAGATGTTTTGAAACTACATTTCCTATGATGCTCAACTACACTGCATGAGCATCATGGGAGATGTAGTTCCAAAACATCTGGTGTGCCAAGGTTCACCATCACTGGCTTAGGTTAATGTTAGATGTACATGGATTGCAAAGAGACACCCATTTGTTGGCTACTGTAACCGGTGAAACAGTGTGCAGTTTTCTCATAATGGTTTTATCCATAAAGCATCATGATTTTGCTTTAAACATGGTAGAAAGGACTCCAATTAACTTCTATTAGAAGTCTGACTTTTGTTCAGGGTTTAGGGTCCATTTATAGATTTTCATTCTGGTCGGGGCTCATTCACACATTTAATTTCTGGTGTGTTGTTATGTCATACCTTAACAAGTGTTGCGTTAAAGCAAAATAGAATAGCAATGGAGTGCACCATAATGTATGGCAGTTCTAATGGCAATTGTACGTTGGGGTCCTGAAGAAAATGCAAGTACAGTGTGTTAACATGTATTGCTACAATGCATACATGTAAATAGGCTAATAAAGTGGGACTATACTCCAGAAAGGAAGTTAGTTCCACTTTAACACTTCCTCCCTCTGCAAAAAGTTTTAATTTTTAGCTGTCAAATTCAATCACCCCCATCATAATCATGTGTACCTAGTTGTACAGCCCCCTGGGAAACTTACACCATCTTCCAGGAGGCTGCAGGATTGGCACACAGACCGGCTGGGGGGCAGCCCAGACAGCATGCTGAAGGTGGGTCTGGCTTGTCATCGGAGCTGGCTGCTTACACCTGGAAGAGACAATCAACTGAAGAGGATGAAGATGGTGGCTCGGGACCTACTGCGTGGTACCCAGGCAGAGGGACTATGCTGGATTCACTGTGCAGGTGAGTATGTGCCTTTGAAGGGCACTACAGGTAGGTGGAGAAAAACAGGGGGGGGTGTGTTAGTACTGTTTCAAATGTTTGAAAAATATCCCAAATCAGCCTTGACAATGTTCAAACAGCTGACTAAACAAACTTATAGTATATATTATTATATAAACATATGCTAGCTTGACCTTGCACAAGACTAATGCCACGTACACACGATCAGTCCATCCGATGAGAACGGACCGGTGGACCATTTTCATCATTTTCATCAGCTGACTGATGGTCCGTCGTGCCTACACACCATCGGTTAAAAAAACAATCGTGTCAGAACACAGTGACGTAAAACACAACGACGTGCTGAAAAAAACAAAGTTCAATGCTTCCAATCATGCGTCGACTTGATTCTGAGCATGCGTGGATTTTAAACCGATGGTTGTGCCTGCTAATGATCGTTTTTTTCCCATCAGTTAGGAATCCATCGGTTAAATTTAAAACAAGTTGGCTTTTTTTTAACCAATGGTTATATAACCGAGGGCGCCCACACACAATCGGTTTGGACCGATGAAAACGGTCCATCAGACCATTCTCATCGGTTTAAGCGATCGTGTGTACGCGGCATGAGAACTCTGGGTGCTAAGCGATATATTGGCTTACACCAGCACTGTCAAAAGTGAGGAAGTCCCATGTACCCAGAAGTACAAGGTGTTTTTCCTCACTCCCAGGATGCAAATGGATAAGTGTGATATTGAAGGAAAGGTACAGTGAATGCACCTACGTAGAGTTTTCCTTTTGTTTTTTTCTGGATGGGCAAAGCACGGGTTTCGTTTACACAGGTTTAGGTACTTTAAATTAACTGGTAAAGATTGTGGGCAATTCAGTTTTTTCCCCACACACTTTTTGCTTATACTGTACTGACAGAAGAAAATAATATAAAAAATAACACTGGTGTAATTATCTGTTTTTCTTGACCTGTTATTGGGCCCCCATTCATATATTAATATAACTGATGATAAAGATTTATTCTGATTTAGAGGCTAATTTATCAAAACTAAAGCAAATATGCTTTGGAGCCTTTCTTCACTATAGAGGTTCATATCAGTGCTGTTAACTACAAGCTGTCACCAAACTGTTGCATATAAAGATATGGCTCTGTGCCCATATGCTCAGCTCTAAGATACCCTTAGGAGATTTTTCTGCTTATACCTTTTCTTTCATGCATTTCTGATTTTACCTGCTGCTATTTTCTCGTTAATCTTTATGGCCCAAACAGAAGGATTTTAGGTGAAGCAGTGATGTTTCTACACTATATACTGTACATGTTCCATGTGCTGGAGAAAGCATTTTATTAAAGACTACAAATTAAACTGTTAACACTGTGTTATTCTGTTTATTTTTGCTAAAACAATGCCATATTATCCATACATTTTCGACGAGAAAAAAAATACAATAGGAAAGATGTTATCCACAACAATAAAAAGGTTTAAATCGCTTTTGCCAAAAAATATATATCCAAATATAGTATTTTACATGACTTTTAATATTTTTCTCCACATATAATTGCAGGCCATGCTGACTAGCAAAAATGACACATATGTGGTGCGATCACTGATTACATATGATTGTGAAAGTAACATATGCGTTCGCATTTGCCCTTAAGCACGGTGGGACAGGGGCGATTACATTTTTGAAATTATTATTATTATTTATTTTATACAATTTTTTTTTTTTTTCAATTTCTTTATTTTCAAAATGGTTTTCCCCTACATTTATACAAAACATGGGAATTAACAATCATCTTAACACAAAAAGTCAAAATACATTCAATGATCCTATTTATAATGCAATCTCTCTTTCCGTTAGTCTCAGCAAGAGAAAAAAAATGCAAAAGAGAGAGATAAAAAAGAGAAAGAGAAGAAACGAAACAATAATATTTCTACCATTGGGATCTATTCTTCTCCCCCATTAGTACCTGCCCTCCCACCCTTCCGAGCCGAGAGCATGCCCATTAAATCCCAATATTGGGTCATGACAAGAGGGGAGAGCTCTATGGGGGTGGCCTCTAGTCTCGCTCAAAAAAGCTTCAAATTTCCTAATGTCCGGTCATGGGGGGACGCTCTCCCATGTCCTTCCATTTTATCTTGACCCACTCCCCGTACACTCTCTTCCCTTGGTTTTTATAGTTCCTTATCCACATATTCATTCCCAAGTTCTCCCTCCTCAACCCTATCCATTATCAAAGATCAATAAAAAAAAACAGCAACAAACAACAAAAAAAATATTCAAAATTCAAACAAAACAAAATAAAAAAAAATCCATATCTCTCCCTCTCCCTCTCCGTACACCCTACTCCCCCTCTGATAGCCCTCCATCTCCCTCAGACTGAATCCAATCATTCCATGGTGTCCAGATTTTACAGTATACTTCTCTTTTTTTCCTACTTGTCCAAATCAGGTCCTCCATTCTATTCACTTCTTCCACCTTCTTAATCCACATGCTCAAGGTTGGGGGTTGTGTTTGTTTCCATTTAAGTGGTATGCATGCTTTGGCAGCGTTCAACAAATGATACAATAGAGGATTCCCATTTATTTCACAGGAGATATCTGACAGATGCAGAAGAAAGAAAGCTGGATCCTCTGGTATAATCGTCTTACTAAATTTTTGTGTGATCTTCCGGACACCTCCCCAAAACCCCCTAATTCTGGAGCAGGTCCAAAAGATATGCACCATCGTGCCATTCTCTGCCTTACATCTCCAACATTCACTTTTTATGTTTGGGTAATATCTATGTAACTTATCTGGAGTCCTGTACCATTGTGCAATTATTTTGTAATTATTTTCCTGCATTTTGGTGCAGGTTGCTGTCTTAAATATGGCTTGTATCATTAAAATTTTTTGGTTTTCCTCAAAAATCCTCCCCAAATCTGTTTCCCATTTCTGAATAAAGGGCAACTGGAAAATTTCTGATGGGCTACTCAATATTGCATACATTTTAGATATTGTATGTGTACTTGGTTCTTTTTCCATACACTGTTTCTCAAATGGTGACATTTCCCGTTCCCGGTACCATGGCATCACTTGAGTATTTAAAAAATTTATTAGTTGTGCTGCTTGCCAGAACTCTAACTGGTAAGGTCCACTCTTATCCATCAAGTCCTGTATTGTTGGCCAGTTGCCCCGACTTCTGAAATGGGAAATCTGATATATCCCTCTCTCGATCAATGCCATAAAGGGTCCTTTCTGTGTGCCAGGTATAAATCGCGGATTCCCCAGTATAGGTATAAGAGGTGAATTATACGTAGATATTAATTGCCTAGAAAATACGTTATGACAAATCCGTAAGGTGGTACCTATTGTTGGATGTTTTTTTATATTAATTGCAGCTTCTTTATAACACCAGGGAGCTCTACTTAATAATTCCTTACACTGTGCTTGCTCTAGGTTTGGCCAGATCTTTATGTTCTTATGTCTACACCAATCAAGTACCCGACCTAAGTGTACTGCCTGGTAGTATTTATAGATATCAGGTACTGCCAAACCTCCATGAAGCTTTGGTAAGGATAGCAGTGACCTCTTTATTCTTGGTTGCTTACCCGCCCATATAAACCTTGTAAGTACTGTTTGTAAATTCTTAAAAAAAGTTCTTGGTAATGTAATCGGAATTGCCTGAAGGAGATACAATATTTTAGGCAATATATTCATCTTAATTATATTACTCCTTCCGAACCAAGAGAACATTCCCTTATTCCATCTTTCCAACAATTCACGTATTTTATTCAATAACGGTACAAAGTTTAATTCGTACATTTTTTTTTAGGTCACTGCAATCCTTGTCCCCAGGTATTTCAGACTTTGGTCTGCCCATTTAAATATATAACTTAGGCCTATTCCTTTTGATATTTCCTTTGGTATTGCTATCATCAGGGCTTCTGACTTGCTACAATTTATTTTAAAATATGATAATCTGCCGTATAGTTGCATTTCTTTAATCAAGATCGGTAATGACACTGTCGGATTTGTTATTGAGAATAGCATATCGTCAGCATATGCTGCTATTTTATGTTGTGTTCCCCTTATTTAAATTTTATTTATTATTTGGCATTTTTTGTGTATGAACTTTATTGATAGTACAAGGAATGAACAACATCCCTTGTGAAAGCAAGGGCCATGACAGGTCCTCTTTATGGAGAGATCTGGGGTCTATTAGACAGCCTGTAGGGAGGCGGATCATCCATCAATCAAGATGTGACATCCGACCCAAGGTGTTCTTTTTTAGTTACTGGGCATGGAGGAGGAGGGAGGGAGGGACTGGGCTGTCATTTAGGATCTGTATATACACCCAAATGTGTGATGTCAATACCATGTGACCTGATAATCTCATTTTAACAAGGAAATGTTCTCGCCAGCAATATAGGCCAATCTGAGCATGTGCAGCTTTACTACTCTGACTGTGTCTTATCTGATCTTTCCAAGAGAGACCCTGCAGGAGCGGAAGGATGTGTGCATAAAGGATCAATTCAGAGGATTAGCCCCTTATTTCCACAGTAAGTATAACAAACATGCTATTCTGCATATACAGACTGATTTGAGGGTTTATTAACACTTTAAGCAGAATTAAATCATCCTATCCTTTACAGCCAAGGAAGTTGCCATCTTATTTTGACCTGCAGATGCCAACTGTGATTAGTTATGGCACCAGCCGTTTGATCACTTGGCAGTTTGGTTGAGAACTAACATGAGCACACTAGTAACTGTAACATATATCATTCAAGACATGCCATGAATATACTATATACAGAATATATATATATATATATATATATATATATATATATATATATATATATATATATATAAATATATATATATATAGTAGGTCTGCGGAAATGAATGATTAATTTCTCGATTAATCGTTAATTTCTTTGATCGATCAAAATAATTTTGATCGGGGCGATCCGCGGATTGATTTCCGCGGTCTCACCCATAGGAAAGGCCGCGGCTCTGGCCTAGCTCCGGAGCCGCGGCCATCTTGGTACACCCAGCAGCGGCCTAGTAGCGGCGCGAGCAGGGAGATGTGGACATTACAGTATGGGGCAAGATGTGAACATTACGGTATTTGGGGAGATGTGGACATTACGGGGGAGATGTGGATATTACAGTATGGGGCGAGATGTGGCCATTACGGGGGAGATGTGGACATTACGATATGTGGGGAGATGTGGACATTACGGGGGAGATGTGGATATTACAGTATGGGGGGGGATGTGGACATTACAGTATGGGGGGGAGATCTGGGCATTACAGTATGGGGGGGAGATGTGGACATTACAGTATGGGGGGAGATGTGGACATTACAGTATGGGGGGGAGATGTGGACATTACAGTATAGGGGGGGAGATGTGGATATTACAGTATGGGGGGGAGAAGTGGACATTACGGGGGAGATGTGGACATTACAGTATGTGGGGAGATGTGGATATTACAGTATGGGGGAGAGTTTAATAAAAAAATATTGTAAAAACTGTGTTATAATTAATCAAAATTAGTCGATTAATCGATTAAAATTTTTTTATTAATCGAACACGAAAATTTTTATGAGTAACAGCCCTAATATATAGATATATATATATATAGATATATATATGAATATACACACAGTATGTTATATAGAACAAAGTATTACCAGAGGACCATAGGTTAGTTAAAGAAGCAGAGCAGAAGTGACATGTCTGAATGGCACTTTAGACTGAGCCATCTGAAAAGGGATTATTTACTGAAATCTGTTACTATTGTTGAGTTGTATACTTCAATGTGTAAATTGTAGCGTGAGCATCCTAAATTATAGGCTGTAAGTAGAAATACATTTTTAAAAAAGGCACCGAAGGCTACAAATGAAGGCTTAACATGACCCTGACAGCAAAGTGTAGTTTGTATGGAATTACCTGCTAAAAGAAGTAACCCGATAATTACCATACCTTCACAGTGGCCTATTTCCTGAAATGCTGCTTCGTTGTCCACTGTATGTATTGTGGAAAACAGGTATTCAACAACTATTTGAACCATCTAACCAGTCAAATAACTACAGCTGCCAGCGAGCAGCAAAGGAGCGGGTATATAATTCTATACAGTACCAATAAACGACAACTGCTCCAACCTATAACTAGACTTAACAGCAAGGAGCACATGAAACACCAAAATAAAAATTCCCAGCTAAACTTACCAGCCAGCCTGCAACAAACTGAATTGAACAGTTCACATTAAAAACAGGGGTTTAGTTTGCACACATTTGCAAATATATGCATAAGCTGCAGAGGCCTAGTCACTACATCCCAGTATTATCTGCATTCCTAACTCTATAAATTTTGAGAGCATCCATAATAGAAGCACATGCGGTATATTATAATGAAAAGATTGAGGGCAAGTATGCCTGGAGGGCCACAAGGGCACTGCAATAAATATATTACATTACAGAAGGAGCAAGTAATAAAGGAATTGATAGAGTAATGCCCCGTACACACGATCCGATTATCGGATGAATGATCGTCTGTTTCTTTTTGCATGCTAATCTCATGTTGAGTCTGATGAGTTTACTAAAGTCACGAAAATTCTCGTATGGCAAAATTAAAATTCGTAAGTGATGTCATTTGTTGTAATGCATTTGTATTGCATATTCAAACGACAGCTGTACAGATTAAACAAAAATCGCACGATCTGGCGTCGTACGAAAAAAAAAATCTGTGCATGTCCGATAGAATAATATGGACACACTGGGCCTGATTTACTATGCTCTGTGCGCTGCGCTGGTTCATGCATTAATTAGTACTCCGGGTGGAGGCTTAATTGGGCGCATGAACCAGCGTAGCAGCCGGCGCATTGAAACTAATATGTAAAGCCGCGCCGAACTCCCTATAGAAGTCTATGGGAGAAATCAAAAGTGTTCATTTTAAAGGCTAATCTGCAAGTTTTGTCCTAAAAAGTGTTTGGGGACCTCAGTCCTGTCCCAGGGAACATGTATCAATGCTTTTTTTATTTTTTAAAACGGCCGTTTTTTCGGGAGCAGTGAAATTAATAATTCTTAAAGTGAAACAATAAAAGTGAAATATTCCTTTAAATTTCGTACCTAGGGGGGGTGTAATGTCAGCATGTGAAATAGCGCATTTTTCCCGCACTTAGAACTCCCCCTGCACAAAATGACATTCAGAAGGAAAAAAGTCATTTAAAAATTCACACGCGGCTATAATGAATTGTCGGCTCTGACAATTCTAAAGGGATTCATTCATAAAACAAACAAAAAAATGTGTAGGGGTTCCCCCAAATTAAATTACCAGGCCCTTCAGGTCTGGAATGGATATTAAGGGGAACCCCGCCGTAAAAACCAAAAAAAAAAAGACGTGCGGTTCCCGGCAAATATCCATTCCAGGCCCTTCAGGTCTGGTGTGGATTTTATGGGGAACTCCACCCCAAATTGAAAAAAAATATGGCGTGGAGTCCCCCTAAAAATCCACACCAGACCCTTATCCGAGCACGTTGACCTGGCCGGCCGCAGAAAAGAGGGGGGGACAGAGTGCGGCCCCCCCCCTCTCCTGAACCGCACCAGGCCACATGCCCTCAACATGGGGAGGATGTCCCCATGTTGATGGGGACAAGGGTCTCATCCCCACAACCCTTGCCCGGTGGTTGTGGGGGTATGCGGGCGGGAGGTTTATCAGAATCTGGAAGACCCCCTTTAACAAAGGGGACCCCCAGATCCTGACCCCCCCCCTGTGTGAAATGGTAATGGGGTACATTGTACCTCTACCATTTCACCCCAAAAAAAATGTCAAAGTGTTAAAAATGACAGTAGCCGGTTTTTGACAAATCTTTTAATAAAATCTTCTTTTCTTCTTTCCTTCGGGTTTCTTCCGCTGCTTCTTTCTTGGGTCTTCTTGTCCACATCTTGCCCGACGTCTTCTTCTATCTTCTCCGTCCGTCCTTCAGCCTTGTGGTCCCGCATCTTGCCCGTTGTCTTGTCCTGTCTTCTTCTCCGTCCGTCCGCCAGCCTCCTCGTCCGCATCTTGTGTCTTCTGCGGTCTTCTTCTCGGTCCGCCAGCCTTCTCGTCCCCGGACCCAGCGTTTGAATTTGATTTGGCCGCCGTGTTCCCGCTCCTGGGACCCGCCCCCCTCTGACGCCACAAGTAAACTCCTTAGAAGGTCATGTGCGTCAGAGGGGGGCGGGGTCACAGAGCGTCACACAGCGGGGGAATTCAATTTCAATCGCGCCGCCCGGAGAAGAAGTTCCCGCCGTGTCACACTCATGTGACCCCGCCCCCCTCTGACGCACATGACCTTCTAAGGAGTTTACTTGTGGCGTCAGAGGGGGGCGGGTCCCAGGAGCGGGAACACGGCGGCCAAATCAAATTCAAACGCTGGGTCCGGGGACGAGAAGGCTGGCGGACCGAGAAGAAGACCGCAGAAGACACAAGATGCGGACGAGGAGGCTGGCGGACGGACGGAGAAGAAGACAGGACAAGACAACGGGCAAGATGCGGGACCACAAGGCTGAAGGACGGACGGAGAAGATAGAAGAAGACGTCGGGCAAGATGTGGACAAGAAGACCCAAGAAAGAAGCAGCGGAAGAAACCTGAAGGAAAGAAGAAAGGAAGATTTTATTAAAAGATTTGTCAAAAACCGGCTACTGTCATTTTTAACACTTTAACATTTTTTTTGGGGTGAAATGGTAGAGGTACAATGTACCCCATTACCATTTCACATAGGGGGGGGCCAGGATCTGGGGGTCCCCTTTGTTAAAGGGGTCTTCCAGATTCTGATAAGCCCCCCGCCCGCAGACCCCCACAACCACCGGGCAAGGGTTGTGGGGATGAGGCCCTTGTCCCCATCAACATGGGGACATCCTCCCCATGTTGAGGGCATGTGGCCTGGTGCGGTTCAGGAGAGGGGGGGGGCCGCACTCTGTCCCCCCCTCTTTTCTGCGGCCGGCCAGGTCAACGTGCTCGGATAAGGGTCTGGTGTGGATTTTTAGGGGGACTCCACGCCATTTTTTTTCTCAATTTGGGGTGGAGTTCCCCTTAAAATCCACACCAGACCTGAAGGGTCTGGTATGGATATTTGGGGGGACCCCACGCCATTTTTTGGGGGGGTTTTTACGGCGGGGTTCCCCTTAATATCCATTCCAGACCTGAAGGGCCTGGTAATTTAATTTGGAGGGACCCCCTTTTTTTTTTTTTGTATTTTTTTTTAATGAGCAATGACTGTATTCTTTATAGCCATGAGTACTTTAAACTTCCTTTTTTTTGTTTCACTTCAGAAATGACATCTTGTACAGGGACAGTTCTAAGCACGGGAAACATGCGTGTACCCCCCTCCCCCCCTGTATCAAATTTAAAGGAATATTTCACTTTTATTATTTCACTTTAACCACTTCCATACTGCGCCTATTCTGGCACTTCTCTCCTTCATGTAAAAATTATATTTTGTTCCTGGGAAATTAATCAGGACCCCCAAACATTATATATAATTTTTTAGCAGACACCCTAGGGAATAAAGTTAGCGGTCATTTTTTATTTGATTTCCAACGGTATTTGCGCAATAATTTTTCAAACGCCTTTTTTTTGGCCCAAAAAAAAACACGGTTCATGAATTAAAAAAAAAAAAAAAGTAAAGTTAGCCCAATTTTTATGGATAATGTTAAAGATGATGTTACACCGAGTAAATAGATACCTAACTTGTCACGCTTTAATATTGTACACACTCATGGAATGGCGCCAAACTTCGGGACATAAAAATATCCATAGGCGATGCTTGTTTTTTTTTTTACAGGTGACCAGTTCAGAGTTACAGAGGAGGTCTAGGGCTAGAATTATTGCTCTCGCTCTAACGCACGCGTCAATACCTCACATGTGTGGTTTGAATGGTGTTTACATATGTGGGCGGGACTTACATGCATATTTGCTTCTGAGTGCGAGCTTCTAGGGACAGGGGCGTTATTTTATTTATTTGTTTGTTTTTTTTACCTCATATTTTTATTCTTGCACTTTTTTGACACTTTTTTTGATTTTGGATCACTTTTCTTCCTATTACAAGGAATGTAAACATCCCTTGTAATAGGACTAGTGTGTGACAGGTCCTCTTTATGGAGAGAGGCGGGGTCAATAAGGCTGGAAAGCATGGTATTGAAAAAAAAAATAAAAGTTCTCATGCTTTCAGCTGCAATCATGTTCGTTCAGCACAGTGGTGTAGTGTATAGCACTTTGACCTAGCAGCAAAAGAGTCTTTGGTTCGAATCCCGCCCGTGACAGCATCTGCATAGAGTTTGCATGTTCTCCCTGTGCCTGCGTGGGTTTCCTCCCACAATATAAAAACACGCTGTAAATCGGATCCGGTCTAAAAAAGCCCTAATATGCAGTAGTATATTTAGGTTTTGTTCTGCCCTAGGCCTGACTACATATCTGCACCTCCTAATAGAAAAATGACCCACCCCTTCCTGTCAAAGCCACACCCTGTTTTTGTATGACCCGCCCAGTAATTTTCAGGGGACCCACACACTAGTTCTGGGGGGGCACTGGATTCCCTTAACCACTTCCATACCAGGCACTTACGCACCTTCCCGCCCAAGCCAATTTTCAGCTTTCAACACTGTCGCACTTTGAATGGCAATTGCGCGGTCATACAACACTGTACCCAAACAAAATTGGCGTCCTTTTTCCCCCACAAATAGAGCTTTCTTTTGTTGTTATTTGATCACCTCTGCGATTTTTTTGTTTGCGCAACAACTAAAAAAAGACTGCAAATTTTGAAACAAAAAAACGTTTTTAATTTTTTAGGTTAATTTTTTTGTAAATAAGTTTTTCTCTTACAATTACGGGCACTGATATGGCGGCACTGATGGGCACCGATGAGATGGCACTGATGGACATCGATGAGGTAGTACTGACGGGCACAGATGAGGTGGCATTGATTGGCGGCGCTGCTATGCGGCACTGATGAGCACTCATAGGCGGCACTGATGGGCACTCATGGGCGGCACAGATGGGCACTCATGGGCGGCACTTATGGGTGGCACTGATGGATACTTATGGGCGGCACTTATGGGTGGCACTGATGGATACTTATGGGTGGCACAGGTGGGCACTGATAGGTGGGCACTGTGGGGTGGCACTGATGGACACTGTGGGGTGGCACTGATGGACACTGTGGGGTGGCACTGATTTTCCCAGGTTGCCAGTCAGTGCCCATTTGTGGGCACTGATTGGCATCTTTTTTCTTTTTTTTTAATGCTTTTTGTTTTTTTTTTCTATATTTTTTTTTTTTTGCACACCCTGGTGGTCCAGGGTGGGCATCCCTGGTGGTCCAGTGTGGTGATCCGAGGGGGGGCTGCGCTGATAAACAATCAGCGCGAACGCCCCCTGTCAGGAGAGCCGCCGATCGGCTCTCCTATACTCGCGTCTGTCAGACGCGAGTGAGGAAGAGCCATCGATGGCTCTTCCTGTTTACATCGTGATCAGCCGTGATTGGACACGGCTGATCACGTGGTAAAGAGTCTCCGTCTCCGTGAGAGACTCTTTACCGAGATCGGAGATGCAGGGTGTCAGACTGACACCCCGCATCACCGATCGCCGCGCTGCGTGCCCCCACAGGCGCGCGCGGCATGAAATCCTGCAGGACGTCCTGTCAGGATTGTGTAACCACTTCCCGGACGTAAATCGGCCATAGGCTGGGCGGGAAGTGGTTAATTTGCATAGTTTTTCTCTCACTTCCTGTTTGGCTATGGGGCAGGAAGTGAAGGCAAATCTCCCCAATTGGACACAGATAATACAAAATAAACTGACAGGGCCTATAACCCTCCCTTACTCTATCCAAAATTAAAGAAAATAAAACTTGTTGATTATAGTTCTTGTCAGGGGCGGACTGACCATTGAGTCACTCGGGCACTGCCCGAGGGCCCCATGCCACTAGGGGGCCCCATTCCGGGTTGCCAGGCTCAGTAAAACCAGCGACAGTATGTAAAAATCTGTGTTTTTTTTAGATCTGTCCCTGATATGTCCGAAAATGACATGCTTTTAATGTGAATATCCCAAGATTGTAGCTGCCCGCCTCTGCACTACCTCCTGGCGTGGTGGTCATCTGTAAGCCAGAGGGGCCCCATAATCTTCTATTGCCCGGGGGCCCCATGAGTTGTCAGTCCGCCCCTGGTTCTAGTTTAAGCACAAATTTCATAGAGTTTTATTGAGAGCCCTAAGAAAATATAACCATGCCAATAGGCCAGGATACAGCGTTGCTAATATGTAGGAATGTGTGTGTGTTAGAGCACCCCACCCAATGTTAACTAAAAAATTATTAATTTGCAAATAAGTATTATCTGCTCATTTTTTTGGGGATGTCTGCACCCCTGATAGTGACAACATTTGTGAGGTGTCTTCACCCTTTCTAATTCATTCACTTCCTGTCACATAGCCAAACAGGAAGTGAGGGTAAAACCTTACTAATATCTTTTCTTGGGGACACAGAGATCAATCTAAATAGTTTCCCATTATGTAAATTGCACTCTAGCATTTTGCTGTGTACACCCCAAATTATTAGGGATCTTGGACTTTGGGGTCCATTTACTAAAGGCAAATCCACTCCTACAAGTGCAAAGCAAGGAAGAAAACAAAACAACTTTGCTTCTACAGGATTGGATGTTAAAACCATCAGTGCTTCCTCTCTGATTTTCAGCAACTATGCTTGTACTGCAGAGTGGCTTTGCCTTTACTAAACCCCAAACTAAATAATCATTTGGGGCAGGGATCCTCAAACTACGGCCCTCCAGCTGTTGTAGAACTACACATCCCATGAGGCCTTGTAATGCACTGACATTCACAGACATGACTAGGCATGATGGGAATTGTAGTTCCTGAACAACTGGAGGGCCGTAGTTTGAAGACCCATGATTTGGGGTGTACACAGCAGTGCTGGAGTGCAATTTGCTTAATGGGGACACTAGTTAGATTGACCTGTGTCCCCAAGAAATTACACTGGTAGGGTTTTAACCTCACTTCCTGTTCAGCTGTGTGACAGGAAGTGAAGCCAATTTTAAGAAAAGGGACACAAAGCTCAACACAAAAATAAAAAAACACAAAGCAGGGGTTCTAACACTCACTTGGCTTCCCTCAAACACCCACAATTTGAATAGGATTGCCTTGCGCTAGATTTAAGCACAGTGCTGTAAATCAGCACGTCAAGCCTGTCCACCAATAGCAAACCCCCCCCCCCAGGCCATGTTTGCAGGTTTTCCTTCATCTTGCACATGTGCTTTAAAATACAGTCTGGACAGCAATTCTTGATAAGAGAAATCCCCAAAACATGTCCTGTCGGGGGTACTTGAGGGCTGAGGACCACTGCAGAAAAAATAAAATTACCAGTTTTGTCTTTAAAGTCATGGAGAATAAACATGGCAAACATTTCATGATTACACACCAGGAAAGAAGCTTAGACAAAAATCACACATAATTTGTTAGGCCCAAACCGATTTCAGCTGCAGCGGTCAACATATGTAGCATGAAAAAGTAACAAAAGACAAACTTAACAATTTTAAAGTAATTTTTATTGGTCAACAAAACAAGGAAAGCAAAAAAAGACAAACAAACAAACAAACACAAACAAAAATACATTTCAAAATTCTAAATAACCATAGCTTCACACATTTTTCATAAAATAAGGCCACATAGACAAATACATCAAAGTGAACATCATTTAAAAATAAACCAAAACCATTGGCAAAATAAAACAAAACCCATGCAACAAACCACATTTGTGTTTAGCAACAGCATTTCTGCCAGCCTGCCCCTTCTGAGGGCAGCTGAGGACTGATCGATCCAAGCTTTTTATAACAGTGCTAGTAATGAAGCAATTGAAATCACATGAACAAATTGCAGTCTCTAGTTTGGGTGAGCTTGTAATTGGGCACACCTGCAATTAACCCAAACCACGCTCTATGAGCATCCAAGGAGTGTTTTTCACCTTTTAAAAAGAAAGGATATTTGTTTTCTAAGTGTTTGAGCATGCTCAGTTCATCACACATGTAGGAACCAAGCTGCAATGGAATGAGAGCTTTTTTTTTTTTTGTTTCCCCTGATCTGATGCTTTCCAGCCTGAAGGGGAGGTGTTAAAGACAGAAGTAAACACGCACATTTAATAATCTATTTGTGGGCAAAAAAGGTTGCCAATTTTGTTTGGGAGCCACATCGCACGACTGCGCAATTGTCAGTTAAAGCGACGCCGTGCCGAATCACAAAAACTTGCCCGGTCATTGACCAGAAATATGGTCCGGGCTCAAGTGGTTAAAAATTAACAAAACACAAAAGTGAGCCCAATTTTTGGGGATAATGTGAAAGATGATGTTACACTGAGTAAATAGATACCTTACATGTCACGCTTTACTATTGGAAACACTCCTGCAATGGGGCCAAAATGAATTCCGTGAATATCCCCATAGGCGACCTTTTTCTTTTTTTTCCAGGTTACCGAAAATGAAATTAGGAGGGCGGGACTTTGAATGAGACACGCAGTCAGCAGTAAAGAACCAGAAAATGGTGTATTAAAATGTAAATCAATGACAATCCATGGGTTAAATACATAAAATCACAGAAAAATTCATATATGTACATAGGAACATGATAAACATGACAGTGGGTAGGGGCATGTGCTACACCATCTGAGAAACTTCCCGTATCATAACATCTCAATGACCGTAATAATGTGCAAAAATGTCCATGAGAGTGTAGAGAGATACACTTGGTCGGCTGAAACATTGCATGTACACAGGCTCGACGCGTTTCGTGGAGTATTGATATCCACTCTTCAGGAGCAGCAATGTCTGGTCTGAAATAAGACATAGAGTGTCTGTGTCAGTGAGGTGGAGGAACAGCGGGTATCTACTGTATCTGAAGGTGGTATATATCAAATGGCCTGAAGTGGCAGTACTCACGAACACTCTGTGAATGGGTGTCCTGAGACCCGAGGACTCCCCTGGGAGGACATCTTTTCCGGGAGCTGTGGCAGCATAAGGCGTAGGGAGGTCCAAACGGAGGCACGTGGAGGAGACATGTCCACAAAGTGATGGCTCAGCGTAACCTTAATGGATGGTGGCTCCAGATCATCTGGGCGGCTTCTAAAACACAATGAGTGTTTGTAATGATCAGATACCAGGTAATATTCCTGTGCTTAAATAAGAACAGAGAGTGCAGCTCAGGATAGGCTGCAAAAATTACCTGATAAAGGGCATGAGAAGCCAAGATGTGCACGATGGGTGCTAGCCGATACCCAAAGGAGAACCAGCAGAGGGGGACAAGCCGCCACACACGAACCAGCGGTGGTCCGCACGCCGAACAAAGCCAAACGCCACAAGCGTGCCAGAGGAGGAGAGAGCGAGGTGACGCCGTCATACGGCGTCAGACTCCAAGGATCTCCTCTCGTTGGCCGCAGATGGAATAAGACGCTCCCGGTGAGGAGACGTGCAGGCGACGTCACACGCACGGTGCGTCATACGTGGCGTCGATGCGCAGCAGGAAGGACCCGCCCGCTCCATAGAGGGAGAGGGGAGGTCCCATGGTGCGCATCGCAGTTCCCGGAGAGAGGTGTGAGACAAGGCTCACAAGTCCCAGGTCAGGAGTCATCACTCCCACATCTTAAATGGGTGGGCAGGCAAAATATGTTAAAAAATAGGTAACAGTGGTAAACCAAAAGGAAGTATATACTGTCCCCACAGACAAATAGATGTGTAATAATCCAAGCAAAGAGAACTAATTGTATATCTGGTGTGAATGACCAAAGTCAATTAGAGTGCACGACTGCCTATTTTTGGTCCCATTACATGCACATTTTTCTTTTTTTTCCAGGTTACCAGTTTATAGTTACAAAGAAGGTCTAGTGGTAAAAGTATTGCTCTCGCTCTAACGCACGCGTCAATACCTCACATGTGTGGTTTGAACGATGTTTATATATGTGAGCGGGACTTGCGTAAGTCCCGCCCACATATGTAAAAATTATTTTTACTTTTTGCTATAATAAATATCCCCAAAAATATATATTCTAAAAAATAAAAAAAAACTCAGTTTAGGCCGATATGTATTCTACATCTTTTTGGTTCCAAAAAATCGCAAATAGCGTTTAGTGTTTGGTTTTGGCAAAAGTTATAGCGTCTACAAAATATTTTTTTTTTGTTTTAACTAGTTATTGGGGCGATCAGCGATTTTTTTCAGTACTGCGACATTATGGCGGACACATCGAACACTTTTTTGGAACCATTGGCATTTTTCTAGCGATCAGTGCTGTAAAAATGCATTGCTTACTCTAAAAATCCCACTGGCAGGGAAGGGGTTAACACTAGGTGCGAGGGAGGGGTTAAATATGTTCCCTGGGTGTGTTCTAACTGTAGGGGGGTGGGACTGACATGTGTAAATGACAGATCGCTGTTCATGAAGGGGAACTCCAGACCCCCAAAAAAAAAATAAGGTGGGTTCCCTCCAGGTGCATACCAGGCTCTTAGGCTTGGTCTGGAACATAAGGGGTTAAACCCGCGCAAAAAAAATAGCGTGGGGCCCCCCCCCAAGATCCAAACCAAGCCCTTATCCCAGGCACGCAGTCTGGTCAGATAGGAATGGGGGTGGGGACGAGCGAGCGCCCCCCCCCTCCTGAGCCGTACCAGACCACATGCCCTCAACATGGGGGAGTGTGTGCTGTGGGGGAGGGGGGCACTGCCCCCCCACCCCAAAGCACTCTTGTCCCCATGTCGATAGGGACAAGAGCCTCTTCCCGACAACCCTGGCCGTTGGTTGTCGGGGTATGCGGGCGGAGGGCTTATCAGAATCTGAGAGACCCCTTTAATAAAGGGGTCCCCAGATTCCGGCCCCCCACCCTATGTGAATGAGTATGGGGTACATTGTACCCCTACCCATTCACCTGGGGAAAAAAATGGAAAAAAATAATACACCACACACATTTAAAAATTAATTTATTAGTCAGCCGGGGGTCTTCTGCCGGGGCCCCCCACCACCACCCCATTAGGCCCCGGGCTTCGCCATCTTCTGCCGGAACCCCCTTCACCAGTGAGGCTCCTGCCTTTGGGGGAGGGTCCCGGGCTACTACGACGGTTTCTGCGGGGGGGGTGCACTGGCACCCCACCCCCGTCTTCAGCGACGTAATTCACCGGGACCCCCTTCACCAGGGAGGCTCCTGCCTTTGGGGGAGGGTCCCGGGCTTCCACGACGGTTTCTGCGGGGGGGGGGTGCACTGGCACCCCACCCCCGTCTTCAGCGACGTAATTCACCGGGACCCCGGGCTTGTACGGTGTCTTCCGCCGGAGGGCGCCACTCTCCGGGCTTCTGCGATGCCTTCCGCTTCTGCCTGTGTCCTCCGCGGAGCCCAGGGCTTGTCTCCGCTGTCTTCTCCCTTCTCTTCCATTCGATGTTGACACGACGAGGTCCGGCGCTGGAATGCCGTCTGAGCAGTGGGCATGGACTTATATAGGGCAATGCCACCATGTGACCTCAACCCATGTGACATCACATTCCCATCATGCCCAGGGAATGTGATGTCACATGGGTTGAGGTCACATGGTGGCATTACCCTATATAAGTCCATGCCCGTCGCTGACACGGCATGTCAGCGCGGAACCTCGTCGTGTCAACATCCAATGGAAGAGAAGGAAGAAGACAGCGGAGACAAGCCCTGGGCTCCCGGAGGAGACAGGCAGAAGAAGGAAGAGAGAAGAAAGAAGACGGAAGAAAGCCCTGGCTCCGCGGGGGAGCCAGGCAGAAGAGGGAGCAGAGAAAAGACCGGGGAGTTGGCGCACCCCCGGCAGAAGACCAGGAAGACCGGAACCCTGGCGGAAGGCACCGGAAAGACCGGGGGATAGGCGCCATCCCCCGGCAGAAGACCCCGAAGTCCGGATGCCCCTCCCTAATGAAAAAGAGCTTAAATGGGGTGGGGGCATCCGGCGGAAGGCTCCGGAGAGGACCGAGGGATGGCGCCCTCCCCCGGCAGAAATCACCGAAGCCCAGGGTCCCGGCAGAAGATCGGGAGAGAAGAAACCCCCCCTTCTAAGAGAGCTAAAGAAGAAAGGGGGGGCTCCGGAGCAGATTAATAAAATATTTTATTCTGTGTGGTGTTTTATTTTACTTTACATTTCCCCCATGTGAATGGGTAGAGGTACGATGTACCCCATACTCATTCACATAGGGTGGGGGGCCGGCATCTGGGGGCCCCCTTATTAAAGGGAGCTCACAGATTCCGATTAGCCCCGCCCACATACCCCGACAACCAATGGCAAGGGTTGTCGGGAAGAGGCTCTTGTCCCTATCGACATGGGGGCAAGAGTGCTGTGGGGTGGGGGGGCAGTGCCCCCCTCCCCCACAGCACACACTCCCCCATGTTGAGGGCATGCGGTCTGGTACGGCTCAGGAGGGGGGGGGGCGCTCGCTCGTCCCCGCCCCCATTCCTGTCTGGGCCAGACTGCGTGCTTGGGATGAGGGCTTGGTTTGGATCTGGGGGGGACCCCCACGCCGAATCGGCGCGGGTTTAACCCCTCACGTTCCGGACCAAGCCTAAGAGCCTAATGTAGCCCTGGAGGGGGACCCGCGCCGATTTCAAGTTTGAAATTTGGCGCGGAGTTCCCCTTCAGGGCTGAAAACAGCTCGGAGATTCCCGTGCGCCGCGTCACGCAGCGCAATCACGGGTACGCCGCTTGGTATTTACCAAGATTTTCACGGCGTACTGACAAGGCGCACGGGAATCCCTGACTTTTCTCTCTGCGCATGCCCAGTATGCAAATTAACCTACCGAGGTTCAGGCGCACTGTGCAAGCGTACGGGGATCTGTTTTCAAAAAACACTTTCCCTTTCAATTCGGCCCGCCAAACACTTCAAAACACATGTCACTTCACTTCCCCTGCATCCCCCCACCTCCCCCCCTAATAAACTCCCGCCCGAACCCCCGCAATTTACAGTTTAATGTGCCGTGCGCCAGGTCTGTACTGGTGCACAATGCACCCTCTCCTGGGCGCACGGAGCACATTAGTAACTAGGGAAATACACTGCACTAGCAGCGTATTTCTTTAGTAAATGGCCAAACGGCTGCTACTCCTGCTTTTACTCCATGAGTCATGGAGTAAAGGCTTGGTAAATCAGCCCCACTGTCCTGATCGACTCTCAAAATCTCTGTACTAACGATCTAATTTTTGTACGATTGATTAGAATGCGTCATTTTTCGTATGATTTTCGGATTGTGTATTTGGCTTATGTATTCAACGTGATTCATACTACACTTCATGCAAGGATAAACCCTTCATATCTAGAAACTTGTTCTTGAAAGGGGGTTTAACATTAGAGGCCAGTTTGTGTCTCAAAGAGGAAACCCCTTTAAATATAACCTAAAGAAAGAAGGGCATCTATGCTCAAACCAGAGCAGCATTCAGTCCACAATGTTCAGAAAAAAACTAAAATAAATTTGCCCATGGGGCTATTCTGAGTGGTGCTGAGTAAAATAATACACCAACTGTTAAAGTACAACACTTATTTCGTAATACATAAAAGCAAGCGCAGTTCAGTCTTTAGTTGCGTCATCACAAGAGACAAATCAACAATGTATATAAAGTCTGCCAAACATAATTGCTGGAAAATATAATTCCTAATTTATAAGGGCTGTAATCTCTACACTTCTTCAGGAGACAGCCAAAGTGTGAACATGAAACATGTTGAAGACGTAGAAAAAACAAGCTAGAGGGTATATACATATAACCAGATAGGGACAGATACAGCATGTGTGTCCATCTGTGCAATAAGAACTATCCATATCATAATACAACAGGAGAGTGGATACAAGTTAGTGGGGAGATATGGAACAGTGATACCTTAGGAGAGAGATCACTGGAAAAACACAGGAGAAAGCTCAGCATGGCTGGCTGCTGCAAAACACCCAAACGTGAGCCAGACCCATCAAGCAGAAAGTCCCCCATTTTTATATGCTTCACCTTTCCAGGGATCCACCCCCCACCAAGCATCATGAAGGTGGGCGAGGCTGTATATCAGCCTAAGCCCACTAAACAAGCCTGCAGAATGGCAGTGGGTCACCACCAAACACGCAGCATGTAAAGTATTCAGAGCACGCATATGACATCACTCAGGCGCAACGAGCACGCACGGGTACATTACACGCATGTGCGGAACTTTAGAGAGCGCAACTATCTGTTCTTATCTGGGTATATGCATATACCCTTTATACCCTCTAGCTTGTTCACTCATTTAGATGTGTCCAGTGTTACTTTTTATTCCCTACAATGCTCTTTGCATGCTATCTCAATTTTCACTCATTCAACTCTTTATTATTTTATGAGCCCCATTATTCCTTTTTTCAGGGGCACTACAGTCTGGGCCCCTCCGGGTTGGAGCCTTTGCTGTGGAGTTATCTTCACAGTGCTGGGATCCAGGTGTCTATAGATCTAATCTGTGGCTTCCACCTTGTAGCCTATCTTTGATTCTTTCAACCCATGTGTGAGTATACTCTGTGCATATTATTTGACTTTACCCAATGTGAATGGATGCACTTTTCAAATAAAAACAGAGTAACTTTAAGTGTTTAACCACTTGACCACTGGGCACTTAAACCCCCTTCCTAACCAGACCAATTTTCAGCTTTCGGTGCTCTCACAATTTGAATGACAATTACTCAGTCATACAACATTGTACCCATTTGAAATTATTGTCCTTTTTTTCACACAAATAGAGCTTTCTTTTGGTGGTATTAGATCACCTCTGGGTTTTTTATTTTTTGCGCTATAAAAGAAAAACGACAGAAAATTCTGTAAAAATAAATAAATAAAAACTTGTTTCTGTCATATTCGCAGGTTATTTCTCACACACAGCATATGCATACCACGAATGACACCCCAAAACACATTCTGCTATTCCTCCCGAGTATGGCGATACCCCAAGTGTGCGACTTTTACACGGCGTGGCCACATACAGAGGCCCAACATGCAGGGAGCACCATCAGGCGTTCTGGAGCACCCAGGCCAATTCTGACATTTCTCTCCTACATGGAAAAAATCACCATTTATTTGCTAGAAAATTACATAGAACCCCAAAACATTATATATGCAGAGTATTGGGGTATTGCGGAGTATTTGGGTATTGCAGAGTATTGGGGGCATTGCAGAGTATTTGGGTATTGCAGAGTATCGCGCAGGGTATTGGGGTATTGCAGAGTATTGGGGTATTGCAGAGTATTGCGCAGGGTATTGCAGAGTATTGGAGTATTGCAGAGTATTGCGCAGGGTATTGCAGAGTATCGGGGTATTGCAGAGTATCGAGGTATTGCAGAGTATGGGGTATGGCAGAGTATGGGGTATAGCAATGTATGGGGTATGGCAGGCAGAGTATGGGGTATGGCAGGCAGAGTATGGGGTATTGCAGGCAGAGTATCGGGGTATTGCAGAGTATCGGGGTATTGCAGAGTATCAGGGTATTGCAGAGTATCGAGGTATGGCAGAGTATGGGGTATGGCAGAGTATGGGGTATGGCAGAGTATGGGGTATGGCAGGCAGAGTATGGGGTATTGCAGGCAGAGTATGGGGTATTGCAGGCAGAGTATGGGGTATTGCAGGCAGAGTATGGGGTTTGGCAGGCAGAGTATGGGGTATTGCAGGCAGAGTATGGGGTATTGCAGGCAGAGTATTGGGGGTATTGCAGGCAGAGTATTGGGGGTATTGCAGGCAGAGTATTGGGGGTATTGCAGGCAGAGTATTGGGGGTATTGCAGGCAGAGTATTGGGGGTATTGCAGGCAGAGTATTGGGGGTATTACAGGCAGAGTATTGGGGGTATTGCAGGCAGAGTATGGGTTATTGCAGAGTATTGCGCAGGGAAGGATGGCTGGATCTGTGACTGCAGTTGTCACAGATCCAGCCACTGCTGACACCTGCTCCCCCCCCCTCTCTGTACCGAACGGTACAGAGAGGAGAGGGAGGAACCGGCGTCATCAAATGACGCCGGTTTGTTTACAAGTGATCGCTCCGTCATTTGACGGAGCGATCACGTGGTAAACGGCCGCGATCAGCGGCCATTTACCGTCATCCGTGATGCGCCGGGTCTTCTAGACCCGGCGAGCACGGACACTTCCGCAAGCGCGCCCCAGGGGACGCGCAAACGCGGAAGTGCACGAGGACGTCCCAGGGACGTCCTGTCAGAGTAACTTGACCGCGCTGTAGCAGTATTTTTGCTATAGCGCGGTCGGCAAGTGGTTAATTTGTTGTTTTCGTTATGACATGGTTTCTACACAGATATACATAAAATCCATCTTTGGCTGTCTCCTGAAGAAGTGGGCACTGTCCCATAGGACGCGTGTAGATTACAGCCCTTATGAATTAGGATGTATTTGTTCCAGCAATTATGTTGGCACCCTGTATATACATTGTGGATTTGTCTCTTATGATGACACAACTAAAGACCGAACTGTGCTTAATATTTTATGTATTATGAAATATTTAACTTTTTAAACATTTGGTGTATTATTTTATATGGGGACATCAGATCAAGGGAGGAAGTCTACACAACCAACCACTAGGGCTGATGGACCGATAGATACGACCACTACGCTTAGACCCCCTATGGTTAAAAAAAACGTACTTCACATCATCTGGTTATTGGGGTGGTCCCTCTTAGGGTGGATATCAGGTGAGGCAACCTAAGAATATCTACAGAAATGATTACCCCTATTCACCTAGAGACCATCAAGATGGTCTTGGATATAGGTAATTTTCAGGACCTATTTATTAACAAGGACATGATAGACTCGATTATCAACAGGGACCCAATTATCAACAGGGACAGAATAGAGTCCAAGGGTGGGGTTTTCAGATGCCAAACCGGTCTCACAAAAGAGGTATAGAAAGAAGAGAGGAACCAGAGGGTGGAGGCGGTTTCAGTCCAAAAAGGAGAAGAGTATAGTGGGAACAGGCATTTTTAAGTAAAGTTATTTTTTAGGTACAAAATAAGGACCCTTCAGGCACTAGCTTTATAGCTATCGAAAAATATACTCCACATTGGAGGGACAGTTCCAGTAAAAGAGGGATCTCTAGACTTGAAACCAGATGAAGCTAAGGTTTAAAGGTCTTCCCCCTTCAAGGTTTAAACATTGAGTGGGATATAAATACATTTATAGACAATAGTTGATCCACCTGTGTGTTTTTGTTGTTTTTTTATAACTGTTTTATTATATTAAGGAGGACCATAGGATCTTTACCATCTTTAAATTGTGAGTGATTATCTGGCCAATTTACATTGGTAAATGTTTTCAATAACATTCCCTTTTTTCTTTATTTGAATAGGTCTAATAAACCCATTTTTTTCTTTTTTATGTATTTGTCCATTTATTCACTGTCATCTACTTTGACATGTATTTATTTGCCACTATATAGAGCAATATTATTTAGCTCTTTTGTTACATCTATTTTTGCAATGATGTGAATATTTAATTGCGATCTAGTTTACAGTCACTAGAGGATGCAATGATACATACGCTCATATTACTTTGGGTATCTATTCCATGTTTTAATCTGCTTCCTAGATGATGTGTAATTGTAACTGTCATCTATTTTCTAGCCATTAGATGGCACAGTATTGCACATGCTCATTATATCAACATGGGCATTTACTTTTGATCTGGCCTTTGACAACAAGATGGCATAACATCATATAAGTCTATTAAATTGATGTGGGTGTTCCCTCCTGTGCTCCTCCTCATTGTAAAATTGTATATACCGTAAACATAGTGGGGATGTGTCACAGCTTCTTCTGGACTCCTGATGATGTAATTTTTGAAAAAAATGTACGTAGGGCATATCCGGAAGTCGTGACGTCACCATGCAGCGTTTTTTTCTGTTTTACATGCTTTTCAATAAAGTCTCCTTGGGGATTTTACACTATATAAGCCTCATGCTCTGCTTCTTTCTGTTTTTGGAACTTTAAAACGGAGCAATACCTGTCAGTGGAGACTGGCTGGAGGATTCTGGCTAACCTAGTGAGGGTTTACTCAGATAAGTCACGTTGGATTTGGTAAGCATACTCACATGTGGTAGTTGGAAGTACAGGTGGTGTTTTTTTGGAGGGCATCCCATTTCCTATACTTAGAGGGCAGAGTTGGGATCCACGGTTGATCACCTGTATTGCTGTATCCTTTATTTGACCTTGAATTTTATTATTTGGTGTTGGATTTTTTTATTTGCACAAACTTTATATTATTTAGTCATGTGAAACTTGAACCTTTCACATTATATGTTATTTAATTAAGGTTTTTTCCCCCACTGTTTATGTTATTTGTGATAATTAACACCATTTGCACATTAATAATTCACTTTCACTTGAGTTTAGCACAGCATCTTACAAATATTATGTATGCCATATATAATAGGAAAAGCTCCCCCAGTGGGGTTTTTGGGCATCAAAGTGTATAGAATGGTAGGTAAAATAAAAACTGAAAATGAATGTAAAAAGTAAAGAATATTTATTGGTACATTGAAAGTCGTAAAAATGAGCTCTGGTACTCCATACAAAGTCAAATATATACATACAGAAGGGTAAGCACCAAAAGAATTACATAAAAGAACATAAATGGTATACAAATATGTCAAACATAGTTCTGACGTGTTTCAACCCATAGGCAGGGTCTTCTTCAGAGGAACTATAAGTGTATGCCATATATTTTATCCTATACATTTGATGCCGCAGCTTACTAATACTTTTTTTATTTTAAAAAATGTCACCATTTGCATGCGACTTTTGTTTTTTATTTGCTTATTTAAAGTGTATTGCCACTTTCATGAGTAATTTCATAATTTGCTACACAAGCCATATTGTAATTGAATGTTGTTTAAAAATATCTTTCCTTTTCAATCTGCAGCCACTTTAATTTTCTGCTGATGTACAGAACCCTCTCAAACACACACACAATTTCCTGCTTGTGGTATTGGCTCACTGATTTTCCCAGAAGTCTGCACTAAGGTACAAGTCAGATTTTAGGCATCCTCTGCAGCAAAAATCCAAAGTATTCAAAGATTCAAAGTGGAACAAACAGCTTTTTATTCAGAGCAGAAACAGGTAGAAATCTGCAAAAACTTTTGTTAAAAGTTTTGGCAGTATACATTGATCACCCAGAGGGGATTGTTTTTTTATCTCAACAAAAGTGGTGTTACTCTTTTTAGTCACATTTTGTATGTTTACAGTAGACTCCAATTACCTGTCCTTCTCTGCCAAATTAGCAGCATACAATTGTTGCAGCAAGGAGACTATGCACACATTTTGGAGACCTTCCTGACAAAATACATAGGGCTGGAACTGAAATAATAACCATTTGCGATTAATTAACAATATTTATCAGGTTTTGATTGTACATTACTCTATAAGCAAAGATTGTATATTAACAAACTCATAAATTAATTTGGTTTAATTTACTTGATTTATCTTGGCTCAGAAGCAATCAGGTAAGTGATGCCTTGATTGAACCACCTGTCCTGAAGTAATAATAGTGCTGAAACTGATGACAAAATTAACATTTTATGAGGTTGAATTATTCTCCTCTGCCCAGTGAAGCTCAGCTAAACACAATATTCTGGCAGGTTAGATGTTTCTCTATTTGGTGCACAGTTTTTTTTTAAGACAGTATCGTTTCAGTGGGAAATATATAGTAAGGTTAGGTTCAGATGCTGAAATATTTCATTTTTTTTCTTCATTGGTCTGTAATTTGTCCATTCTTAATATGTTTTTACAAATCAATCAATGTTTATCTATAGAGTACCAAGAGCTTCTTGTTACCATGCTAATAGCAAAAGTCTTCACAATATTTAACGACAAAATACAGAAATATTCTCGTAAGTGTTAATTTTTACACCTTTTCTGGATGTGAGTGAGAAAACATGACTAAATAATTAAGAAAGTGATATTACCATTTACGTATAATAAAAAAAACAGCACCACAAACCTTTTTTTTTTTGCTGTTAATGATATCAGTTCTGCAATTGAATATGTGTTCCCAGAATGTGTATATATTGTGGACAGATTGTGTTTGACAAAGTACTGTATAGCAATAAAATCAAACCTACTTTTTTTTTATTTTAGATAGAATGGGAAAGGATTTGAAGCTCTGTGTTTTTTTTTTTTTTGCTCCTTGTATCCAATTTAGTAGTTTTTTTTCCTATCCCAGAAATAAAATGGTAGGGAAAGGAAATCTTTCCAAAGTGATCATAAAAATACCATCTTAAACTGGCCATACGTGGATTGAAATTTGGCCAGTTCAATTTCAATCCACGTATGGGCATCGTGGTTGTACAAAAGTAAATCTACTGATACGTTGAAAGCTATTGACACTGAGAGCTATTGACAGCAGTGCTCATCAGTGTATTCTGACGATGGGTAAGTCTCCTCGCTGTCAGAATATATTAGCTCAGTGGGAGGATTCTCCCATCCACCTCGAATGTGTGAATGGGGAAATCGGGGAATTTTTTTATTCAACTCGTTGGTTGAACGAAAAACATGAGCCCATGTATGGGATGCTTTAAACATTTTCACTACCTGTTATAAAGACCGTAATATTTTTAGATTTCCAATCACTCTCTATGTTGGTGGCAATGGCCCTCAGGATAAATAGATATGATGAAGCTCCCCACCAGTGCTAGAGGCTTATGGCTTAATCAGTAAGCAGGAGACTTCAGGAAATACTCCAAGTAAAACAGATCCATTTAAGCCTCTTCCAAATTAGAAGGGAACGTCTGGCTTGAATGAAATATTTATATTGCAGTCCTGTAAGTGAATGTTCAACCAACTGGATTTTCAAAATCTTTTCCTATGTTGACCAAAAATCCTATGCTCTTATTACTCAAGTGCAAAGCAATGCTGTTCTTATGTTATTGTTATAGATAATCAAAAGATAGATGATAAATTAAAAATGCAATGGGTGGTGCCTTCGGTTACAGGTCTGTCTTGTATAAATTCAAGTTACTCAGAAGTCCTTTTTCCTTTTTAGCAAAAATAATAATTTATATGACACCAATGTAATGGTTGCTTTGTAAAAATTTCCCAGGAGTTTACATTCTTTAGCATTACTAGGGTTAAAATAATCCACCCGAGTTTAATGAACTGAGCATATTCACAAACCTGGAACTTGATATCTTGGTATTCTTTTTCTGACCATTTCCAAGCTATTGTTGGGCACTGCCAACTGGGCACTGCCATGGGTCACATATTCCAAATCCAAAAATACAATAAAAAGGATTTATACCATACAGCAAAGCATAGAGAGTATGGCGGTCAAGAGTTCTTACATACTCATGACCTCTGAACTTGTATATTATGCTGTATGCTGCACACTCCCAACAAGTGTATTCTCAGCATTCATAAGACATGACGAGATAAGGTGTAATTAAAAGGAAACTTCAGTTCTATAGCATTTGCAATACCCCCCCCCCCCTGTAAAAAAAATCTCCTATTCTTACCCCTAATCAAATCTTCCCAGCAAGATCCCCTACTCCTTCAAGGGAAAACCTCCAGCAATAATCTCCCCCAAAACAAATTCCCTAGAGATAATGCTTCCCTTCTCTAAAGCAAACTATGGCAGAGAGCACTTGCCGCAAGAACCCCCCAAAAAACAAAAACCCACAAACCCACATAAAAAAACAGCAAAAATCCCCCCGGCAATGAACTCGTCCTCAAAAAAGAAAACACACCCAACAAAGGCCAGTAGCATGGCAGACAGGACAGTTTTATTCAGGGAAAAAATAATTAATGGGTGTATGCCTCACTTTTATTTATCTTTAGGGATAGTGGAATAAGATGAATGTGAGTGATTGACACAGTTCTTAAACTTAATTTTACTTTTCCTTTAAAGCTGTGTACTGTGAACAAAAGGCATACAAGAACAGAAGAACAAGATGGCCAGGAGAACCTAGAAAAAAAAAAGAAAAAGGACACGTCAATTTATAAGTCAGGAAACTCCCAAAAGAAGCAAAAACCCCTATAATACCAGCCCTAAAATAAAAGCCCCGCTTTTTTCTGTAGTAATCATATTTTCAAAGATGCATATCAAAGACACATCTCAAATGAATAATAAAATCCTTTATGAAAGGGAAAAACACTGCAAGTAAGCATATAAATGCTTGATTTTACTGCTCTTTTACCTTCATTTTTTTAAGTTGGACTCATTATGTGTATTTAGTTGTTTGTCCGGAGTTCAGCTTTAAATCTGATTTAACTCCCTTCACCTAGTCCTATGATATTTTGTTCTAAATATCCAATGACACTTTATTCTAGATCAAGCGCTTTCCCTACAGAAGATTGATTATTGTGCTGCAGTCTTCTTTTAAATATAATCAGAACAATGGGTGGTCAGCATTCTAGAAAGAATTAGAAAAAAAGCTCTATGGGAACCGCTAAATTTGTAATATGCCATTATTTATTGGGAAAGCACGTACATCATGCTTTGGTTAGCAAGGCTTTCATTAATGCAAAAAGTTCCACTGTATAATATAACAAACATATTCTATCTGTAAAGTGATCCTAATTAACGTGAAACGTGAAATAAAGTAACATTACGAATTCAGATAGGTAAATAACATACACAAGGGGGGTTATCCTCAAAAGAGATACTCCGACTTAACTGCTGTTCAGTCTGTGTGTAACTTTGGAAACGATCCTCAAAAGGCTTTTTCCAAAGTTAGACAGAAGATCCGGCATGTGTAATTGAATTACACTGCCTAATTTTAGGATGCAGTACCGCATCCGCCGCTGGGGGCATTTCGAGTCGAAATGCCGTTGCTAGTATGCAAATTAGCACTTAAGGCGATCCACAAAGCTTTCTAGCTTCCTTTTTGCGCCGTAAGTGTTATTTTGCAAGTGTAAAATTAGGGCTCGTTTTACAAAGTGTAAAGTTAGTCACACCTTGTAAAGGCCCATTCCAGCGACGGCATTTGGTATGCTTTCCCGAAGGAGAACTCCACGGCAATTTGTAAAAAACAAAACCGGCATGGGTTCCCCCCCAGGAGCATACCAGGCCCTTAGGTCTTGCATGGGTTGTAAGGAGACCCCCCCACGCCGAAAAATTGACGTAGGGGGTCCCCCTACAATCCATACCAGACCCGTATCCAAAGCACGCTACCCGGCCGGCCAGGAAGGGAGTGGGGACGAGCGAGCGCCCCCCCCCCCCTCCTGAGCCGTGCCAGGCCGCGTGCCCTCAACATGGGGGGGTTGGGTGCTCTGGGGCAGGGGGGCGCACTGCGGGCCCCCCCACCCCAGAGCACCCTGTCCCCATGTTGATGAGGACAGGACCTCTTCCCGACAACCCTTGCCATTGGTTGTCGGGGTCTGCGGGCGGAGGCTTATCGGAATCTGGGAGTCCCCTTTAATAAGGGGGCCCCCAGATACCGGCCCCCCACCCTAAGTGAATGGATATGGGGTACATCGTACCCCTATCCATTCACCTGGAGGCAAAAAGTAAAAGTTAATAAACACACAACACAAGGCTTTTTAAAATATTTTATTATTCTGCTCCGGACGCCCCCCCTGTCTTCGTTATTAGCTCAATTACCAGGGGGGGCTTCTTCTTCCGCTCTCCGGGGGTCTTCTCCGCTCTCCGGGGGGGGTTTCTTCTTCCGCTCTCCGGGGGGGGGCTTCTCCGGACTCCGGGGGTCTTCTTCCATCTTCTCCCCTCTTCCGCTCTTGACTCGGCGAACCCCGGTTCTTCTGCAGCTCTCCGGTGCCTTCTTCTTCAGCGCTGGCTGCCTGCTATGTTTGTGTGTTAGCTCGATTTCAAACAGGCAGCCGGCGCGGTCTTCTGTGGCGTCAGGGTCTTCTCTTCCTTTCTTCCGATGTTGCCTCGTCGCCTCTTGTCGCTGCAATGATGGAAGCGCGCCTTGCATCCCATTTATATAGGCATCACCGTCCCATCATGCTCCGGCAGGTACCCACGTGGTGGGTGCCTACCCACGTGCACCCACCACGTGGGTACCTACCGGAGCATGATGGGACGGTGATGCCTATATAAATGGGATGCAAGGCGCGCTTCCATCATTACAGCGACAACAGGCGACGAGGCAACATCGGAAGAAAGGAAGAGAAGACCCTGACGCCACAGAAGACCGCGCCGGCTGCCTGTTTGAAATCGAGCTAACACACAAACATAGCAGGCAGCCAGCGCTGAAGAAGAAGGCACCGGAGAGCTGCAGAAGAACCGGGGTTCGCCGAGTCAAGAGCGGAAGAGGGGAGAAGATGGAAGAAGACCCCCGGAGTCCGGAGAAGCCCCCCCCCGGAGAGCGGAAGAAGAAACCCCCCCCGGAGAGCGGAGAAGACCCCCGGAGAGCGGAAGAAGAAGCCCCCCCTGGTAATTGAGCTAATAACGAAGACAGGGGGGGCGTCCGGAGCAGAATAATAAAATATTTTAAAAAGCCTTGTGTTGTGTGTTTATTAACTTTTACTTTTTGCCTCCAGGTGAATGGATAGGGGTACGATGTACCCCATATCCATTCACTTAGGGTGGGGGGCCGGTATCTGGGGGCCCCCTTATTAAAGGGGACTCCCAGATTCCGATAAGCCTCCGCCCGCAGACCCCGACAACCAATGGCAAGGGTTGTCGGGAAGAGGTCCTGTCCTCATCAACATGAGGACAGGGTGCTCTGGGGTGGGGGGGCCCGCAGTGCGCCCCCCTGCCCCAGAGCACCCAACCCCCCCATGTTGAGGGCACGCGGCCTGGCACGGCTCAGGAGGGGGGGGGCGCTCGCTCGTCCCCACTCCCTTCCTGGCCGGCCGGGTAGCGTGCTTTGGATACGGGTCTGGTATGGATTGTAGGGGGACCCCCTACGTCAATTTTTCGGCGTGGGGGGGTCTCCTTACAACCCATGCCAGACCTGAGGGCCTGGTATGCTCCTGGGGGGGGAACCCATGCCGTTTTTTTCTTTGAAAATGGGCATGGAGTTCTCCCTCAGGAATGCATGCCGCTGTCATTTTTTTTATCCCCGACGCAACTTTAAGCCGTCGCGATCCTCAAAACTCGGCGTAACGTAACTTCGCGCATGCGCAGTACGGCCGGCGCGCATGCGCAGTACGGCCGGCGCGGGAGCGCGCCTCATTTAAATGGGACTCGCCCCATTTGAATAGGAACGCCTTGCGCCGGCGGAATTTTAGTTACACAGCCTGAAATTTCTAGATAAGTGCTTTGTGGATCAGGCACTTAGGTAGAAACTTTAAGGCAGTGTAACTTAAATTGGATTTTTTAAGTTACGTCAGGTTTTTGTGGATCTGGCCCAAGATGTGGATTTCACTAGAACTGTTAAGGCTTTGTTTCAATCAGTTTAGTAGGTTCATTATTTACTGTAGATGAACCTCCAGTCTCCCCAGCATTCAGTTTTACTACAACACATTTCCTTTAAAAAAAAAAAAAACTGTAATGCCCTGTACACAGGATTGGTTCATCTGATGAAAATGGACCGATGGACCGTTTTCATCAGACGAACTGATCGTGTGGGGGCCCCATCAGTTTTTTTCCCATCGGTAAAAAAAAAATAGAACCTGTTTTAAATTTTTCGTATGGTTAAAAAACCGATAGAAAAAAACGATCGTCTGTGAGGAAATCCATCGGTCAAAAATCCACGCATGCTCAGAATCAAGTCGACGCATGCTCAGAAGCATTGAACTTCATTTTTCTCTACAAGCTGTTGTGTTTTACGTCACCGCGTTGGACACGATCGGATTTTTAACCGATGGTGTGTAGGCAAGACTGATGAAAGTCAGCTTCATCAGATATCTGATGAAAAAATCCATCGGTTCGTTTTCATCAGACGAACCGATCGTGTGTACAGGGCATAAGAGTTTTTCTTTCCTGAGTAGATATATTGTTGGACTTTTCTAAGCCTTATGCCTTGTACACACGACCGGTTTTCACAACGAGAAAACTGCCATTTTTTATATTGGTCGTGAAAAACGGTCGTGTGTATGCTCCCTAGCAGTTTTCTCGACGAAAAAAACTGCCCGCAAAAATTTGAAACCAGCTCTCTTTTTTCCCGTTGTGTTTCTCGTCAGTTTTTTTCTCGTCGAGAAAAACGGTCGTGTGTATGCTTTTCCGAGGGGAAAAAAACGTGCATGCTCAGAATCAAGTATGCAGCCCAAAAGGTGGTGCCATTTGAAAGGAACTTCCCCTTTATAGACAAGTTGTACGTGTTGTATGTCACCGCACTTTGGTTGGATGTTTTTTTGCATGAACGTGTGTGCAGATGTCATGTACCAGGTGTGACCAGAACTGTGTGGCTAGCAACAGAGGAACACCAAACACATATAAGTGAAAATATTTAGTGATTTATTTAGGTAAGTGAATAATATAAATACAACCACTTCCAATATGACACAGGGCAACAAACCAACAGACAGAGACCCACAAATAACAACAGACAGATATGTACAATAAATGGGAAATGCCAGAATCATAAACAATAGCCAGGCCAGGGTCATACACAGCAGATCGGCAGATGGACAAAGGGATATTCTAGAAGCATAAACGTTAGCCAGGCCAAGGTCATACACAGGGAGATCACCAGATTGGTTAAGGAACACAGGACAGGGAGAAGATGGATGGTCAGGACAGGGAGAAAGGATCAGGAACTTAGGTAGCAGATTTCAGGAACAGGTTCAGATAATCAGGCAGAGAAAAATGGTGATGCGTACGAGGCATAAGTCATCAAATTCACTTTAAGAAAAATGACAAGACCTAACTGAGCTTTCACTTTTTGAATGCTGCTGAATAGAGTATTGTTCAGACTTTTGCTTATTTGGTTACTGTTGTGGAAATTTCAAGATGTATTTAATATGTATTGTCATAGTGTCACCCAGTGTTAGTACTTCCGCAACCCGCACTAAAGAGCTGACTGGGGCAGTCTGAGACTGGTTGAATCCCGTCTGGTAGTAGAAAACGTCTTTAGGTTGAGTGTCATGTTAGCGGCGTGGGCAGGGCAGGACTTAGGGTGGTGGGGGCCCCTGGGCTTGAGTGTTGAGGGGGCCCCCTGGAGCCGAGAATTGGGGGGGGATCGAAGTTGTTGAGCGGGGGGCGCATTAAAGTTGTAAAGTTGTTGAGCGGGGGGGGCGCATTAAAGTTGTTGAGCGGGAGGGGGGCGCATTAAGGTTGTTGAGCGGGGGGGTGCCTCTCACCTGTGCACAGAATGTGTCGGCTCTCTTCCCTTCAGCAGACATCCACACACCACTCCGGTTCCTCCTGGGGGGGGGGTTTGCAGTTGTTGAGCGGGGGGGGGGGGCCCACTCCGCAAGGACATTAGTGGTTATAAGCAGATGTGCGCTCTTGTCTCTGCTGTGTCTGATCAGCATGGTTGGGATTTGTAGCACACGCCTCCATTCCACCTACAATAATGGTATAATCTGAATATGCGTTATTCTATGGAATAGCGCAAAATAAGGATTCCTATCAGCGGTAATATGAGAGCTTGTGAGGGTTTTCAGAGTCAGGGAAGGCATCCATGTTTTAAAAGCAATACGGCTTTGTTTGCTACTAGCATACACGCATTCCCTGCCTGGACACGCCCATAAGACTTTAGCCAGCATTGTATTCATGTGTTGTATTCATGTGTTGTATTCATGTATTGTATAGGACATCCTGTTAGAGGGATGCCCTGAGATGGTGTTTGCTGTGTGGAGGGGACATCCTGTGATGACCACTCCCATGGGGGAGGTGATTCGCTGGTGCAGCGAATCACTTCCAGTTTGTGAGAGATTTTGGGACAATAAAAAGAGCTTGTAAGGATGTCGGCTAACCAGTGCTGCTGGGTAGCTGAGATGAGAACATAACGGTCTGATGATGTCTGTGACTTGAATGAATGGTGAGTAAACCTTTTAGCTTAACCACTTCCATACCAGGTACTTACGCAGCTTCCCGCCCAAGCCAATTTTCAGCTTTCAGCACTGTCGCACTTTGAATGGCAATTGCGCGGTCATGCTACACTGTACCCAAACAAAATTGGCGTCCTTTTTTCCCCACAAATAGAGCTTTCTTTTGGTGGTATTCGATCACCTCTGCGATTTTTTTTTTTTTGCGCAACAACTAAAAAAAGGCTGAAAATTTGGAAAAAAAATTACGTTTTTATTTTTTTCTGTTAATTTTTTTGTAAATAAGTTTTCTCTTTCAATTACGGGCACTGATATGGCGGCACTAATGGGCACCGATGAGATGGCACTGATGGACATCGATGAGGTAGTACTGACGGGCACAGATGAGGTGGCACTGATTGGCGGCGCTGGTATGCGACACTGATGGGCACACATAGGCGGCACTGATGGGCACACATAGGCGGCACTGATGGGCACACATAGGCGGCACTGATGGGCACACATAGGCGGCACTGATGGGCACACATAGGCGGCACTGATGGGCACTCATGGGCGGCACTGGGCACTCATAGGCGGCACAGATGGGCACTCATGGGCGGCACTGATGGATACTTATGGGTGGCACAGATGGGCACTGATAGGTGGGCACTGGGCATGGATGGGCACTGTGGGGTGGCACTGGGGTGGCACTGATGGACACTGGGGTGGCGCTGATGGACACTGGGGTGGCAGCACTGATTTTTGCCAGGTTGCCAGTCAGTGCCCATTTGTGGGCACTGACTGGCATCTTTTTTTTTTTCTTTATGCTTTTTTTTTTTTTTTTTTTCTGTCATTTTTTTTTTTTGCCCACCCTGGTGCTCCAGGGTGGGCATCCCTGGTGGTCCAGTGTGGCGATCCGAGGGGGGGCTGCGCTGATAAACAATCAGCGCTAACCCCCCCTGTCAGGAGAGCCGCCGATCGGCTATCCTCTACTCGCGTCTGTCAGACGCGAGTGAGGAAGAGCCATCGGCGGCTCTTCCTGTTTACATCGTGATCAGCCGTGGTTGGACACGGCTGATCACGTGGTAAAGAGTCTCCGCCGGAGGCTCTTTACCGAGATCGGAGATGCAGGGTGTCAGACTGACAGCCCGCATCACCGATCGCCGCGATGCGCGCCCCCACGGGCGCGCGCGGCATGAAATCCTGCAGGACGTTCTAGAACGTCCTGTCAGGATTTCATAACCACTTCCCGGACGTAAATCGGCCATAGGCCGGGCGGGAAGTGGTTAAAGATGAATTGTTTCACTAAGATTAAGTGTGTGCTTATTAGCACAAGGCAAAATGGCTGTGTGCTCTGCATACAACTGATTTTGCCATGACATTACGCACAGGGCTTTTTTTTCTTAGAAAATAGGTTCAGGAACTCAACAGGAAATGACCCCTCAAAGCCCCCCACACCCCCCCCCCACACCCTCCGAACCAAATCAAATAGTGGATGTGATCAAATTTCACCAACTGTGGAATGGTCTTATACCGGGAGTGCATTCCATGCAGAGTTCAGAGGTGCATTACTTGAAGAGTGATGCATACAGAGTGCAGAGATCAGAGGTGCACTACACACAGAGTGCAGAGTTTAACCTTCTTCCACAGCTGCTTACCTCTGCCTCCTTATCCACATTTCACTTTCACCCCTCTTCAGCTCTGACCTCTGTATGCAACTCCCCTTCCACTGCCCTCATCTTTGCCCTCCCTCCTTAATAGCTCCAACATTCTTCCACATGTCTTACTTGTGTTGCTGTATTACGCTAAAGCACCCAGGCGGCTCTAGTAGGAATGTCGGCATCTGCACTGCACCCCGAGCACCTGCATCTCCCTTGCCCCATCCTGCACTCAGTGTTAGCTGCTCAAGAGATCAGATCTGTGGGAGCCATTGGGAGACAAGCTGTCACTTGTAAACACAGAAACTGGATTTCTGTTTTTACAAATGATAGTGGTAAGCAAGGGGCCTAAGCCAGAGGTGGTGGAACTGAGTTCCACCAAATTGCAGCTGAAAAAAAGCCCTGGTTACACATATGCATAGCCATTTTAGCCAGTTGTCGAATGCCAACTGATAGAAACTGTATAAAAATATTATTCGCTGTCCAAATTTAACAACCAGTTTGTGCAATTTGAAATTTTTAAGTCAGATCAACAAAAAAGATTGAGCATATTGGTATTTAGTAAATGAATGAGCTACCATTTTGACATTCTGTTAATTATTTCTGCAAACATTACTCAATTCAGTAATAATTCTCCTGTTTTGTAGATCATTTTTGAAAAAGTGCATATTTTGCCTGGGGTTTGAATTTTTAATCATTTTATTAACTACCGCCGTCAAACCGCCAATATTGTACGTCGGTCCTTTGATGTAGAATACTGGGGTTTTGGCAGCAGATAGCTGCCATAACCCCAGTATTTTTTTCAACGGCGGGCGGTCTGCTTTCTGATAAAAGTGGTCTCCATGGCGGATTTGCCACAAGATCACTTTTATTGATGGCAGGAGAGGTGCCCCCCTCACATTGCACCCTGGTCGTTTACGTTGCTTACCGGAGCCGTTGGTAGTGGCAGAGACGATTCGATCCTATCCCCTCAGTAGCATGGAGTAGAGTGAGGGAAATATGGCCCCCACTGCCATAACATTGGATGACGGAAGCAACGTCAAATGTCACTTCCACCCAATGGTCAATGAGGATTTTTTTATTTATTTTTATTTTAACCACTTCAATACAGGGCATTTTCACCCCTTCCTGCCAGACCAATATTTAGTTTTCAGCGCTGTCGCACTTTGAATGACAATTGCACGGTCGTGCGACATGGCTCCCAAACAAAATTGACACCCTTTTTTTTCCACAAATAGAGCTTTCTTTTGGTGGTATTTGATCACCTCTACGGTTTTTATTTTTTGCGCTATAAACAAAAGAAGAGCGACAATTTTGAAAAAAAATAATATCTTTTACTTGTTGATTTAATAAATATCATAATTTTTTTTTTCCTCAGTTTAGACCAATACGTATTCTTCTACATATTTTTGGGGGAAAAAAAAATATCGCAATAAACGTATTTGATCGGTTTGCGCAAAAGTTCTAGCGTCTCCAAAATAGGGAATAAAATTATGGCATTTTTTTTTTTTTTTTTTTTACTAGTAATGGTGGCGATCTGCGATTTTTATTGTGACCGTGACTTTGGGGCAGACATATCGGAAACTTTTGACACATTTTTGGGACCCTTCACATTTACACAGCGATTAGTGCTATAAAACTGCACTGATTACTGTGTAAATGTGACTGGCAGGGAAGGGGTTAACACTAGGGGGAGCTGAAGGGGTTAAATATGTTCCCTAAAGTGTGTTCTAACTGTAGGGGGAGGAGGACTCACAAGGGGAGGAGATCGATGTGTGTTCCTCTGTACTGGGAACACACATCAGTTTTCCCCATCGCTGACAGGACATGGATCTGTGTGTTTACACACACAGATCCATGGTCCTGCCGTGATCCGCGCACTGGGTCCCGAGCAATGCGGCGGGGGCGCGCGCGCCCCCCTAGCGGCCGGAAAAGCAAAGACGTCATATGACGTCCAGTCTGAAGGACGAAAGGTCCCTACCAACGTCATTTTACTATGACTCGGTAGGGAAGTGGTTAAAGAGATTTTTTTTTATTGCATTTAGGTGTAAAATGTGAGATCTGAGGTTTGAGAGATATCCGGTCCTGCTTCATTTCTTTTTTTTTTCATTCAAATTTAAGTTTATTTTCAATAAAATAAATACATACATTTGTATTAAAATAGCAGGATATAAGTCAATAGCTTACAGAAATATAATAATTTAAATACATTTCAATTCATATCAATCATTTCTGTCTTACAAACTGCCATTTATATCTAACTATCCCATATGCTCATCACCATATGGTGAAAGTAAGGCAGTTCACATAAGCAAAAAGGATATAGTATTTCAAAGTAATAATTTATATTTGAAAGAGAAAAAGAATAGTTCTATATATCAAGGAATTGCTAGGTCCATTGTTATCACACAATTAGTTATATAAAGGATAAAACTAAATGAGTGTACCAGACCAAATTACATAGAACAATTAAAGGATACGATTACCGGAGTACATCAACCTCTCCGACACCCCTAACGGGAACTTTCTGTGTCCTAGAGGCTGAGCAAAACCTCCAATCCACCCTCCCTCCCTCCAAAAACTAATACTGGAACCCACCGGTATCCGAAAATATATTTTCAGAATCCCCATCAAACCTAATACCTCCAAAGGTTTGGTAAAATCCTTCAATTACTTTAACATAAACTAAGTTTTTCCAAATAAAACAAACTGAGGATGAAAAATATTAAGGATTCTATCCCCAGAGAAAAAACAATGACACAAAACCAAAGAAGAATCAAAGAAAAAAAGAAAGAATGACAAAAGACAAAAGAGGAAGTGAAAAAAGAAAGCTGGAGGAAAGTCAGGAGAGATAGAAAAGTAGCCTGCCTGCCATCAACCAACATCGTCCTAAAGACTCTGATGTCTTCAGAACCTTCATGGAGTATAAGTTATCCCCATGTATTTCAACCAAGGTTCCCAGATTTCATAGAAAAGAGTAGACTTATCCAACATGGAGCACACCCTTTTTTCTTGTTCCATAATCCATGTGACCTTTCTTTTCATATATAGGATGGAAACATTAGTCTTTTTCCATGCAGCTGAGAGTGTAATCCAGTCCGTTAAGTAAAGCAATAGTAGGAGATTGATGCAAGTTACAGCCTGTGACACGTCTGACTATATTAAACACCTTATTCCAGTATCCCCGAATTTTGGGACATTCCCACCAAATATGTATCATAGACCCCAATCCATGGCAGCCTCTGAAGCATAGGGGTAAAGTCGACGGATACATAGAGGTCAGTTTAACGGGAACTAAATACCATCTAGTATAAATTTTTATGTTAGCTTCTATAAGAGAAACATTCACATAACCTTTAATGGATCTGGTATAATTCTTACACCAGTCCGACAAATCCCATTCGTTATTAAGTTCCTTTTCCCATGCCAGCATATGAGGCAATTTGGTGCTATTAGTAGCAAGCAAATTATATATAATTGAAATATTCCCTTTCCTGAACAAACCCTGATCACATTTACTTTCATAAGGTGTCAAAAGTCCAGATATCGAGTCGTTATCCCATAGGCTTTGAGCGTAGTCATGTAGTTGAGAAAATCTTAGTTTTTCTGAAACAGGAAGGCCTAGCTTGTCAATAAAATGTTGTTCAGGAAGGGGACCTGAACGTGAAAAGAAGCGTCCTATACGATATAACCCCTTATCATGCCACCATTTGAAGGAATCCTTATAAATTTTAGAAATAAAGAGTGGGTCTATGAAAATACTCGATAAAGGCCTTCCTTTAGAGATTAGAGAGGGATTGTTTTTAAGTGAATACCATAAAACTAAAGTTTGAGATAGATTCGGAGATAATATAGAAGGCCTATTCTTGATAGGACTCCACATTAAATCCTCTATCGTTAGATTTGGGATCGCCTGTTCTTCAATATCTATCCAATCAGGACGATCACTTTTAAGAAAAATTTCTGATAATTGCGCTAATTTTGCTGATTGATAGTACCATATCAAATTAGGTACTCCTAGGCCACCCTGTTCAGGTAAGTTATATAGAGTACGAGATGGAAGGCGTGGACCCTTGTTGTTCCAAATAAACTTGGTAATTTTGCCTTGAAAGGATTTTAGTTGACTTTTTATTATTGGTATGGGTAATGATCGAAAGAGATACAAAAGTCTAGGGAGAAGAGTCATCTTGACCGAATTAATTCTACCAATCCAACCTATATTTTGAGTACCCCAGTCTTTCAGATCCTTCTCAAGTTTTCTATACATAGGGGGATAATTGGCTAAATATAAATTCTGAATATTGGGGGTCAAATTGATACCCAAGTATTTAATATAAGAGGCGTTCCATTTGAATCTATATCGTTTCTTCAGTAGAGAAACCGTGGACTCAGAAAGTGAAACATTGAGGGCCCTGGATTTGGCTATGTTTACAGCAAGACCTGAAACCAAAGAGAATTTGTCCATAAGAGAATATACTTCGGGCAGGGATGCTTCCGGTGTGGTCAAAAAAAGTAAAAGGTCGTCTGCAAATAAGGCGCACTTATGTTCTGTTTTGGCACAACGGACACCCCTGATATTTGTGTTTTCACGAATAGCTATAGCCAGGGATTCAATCACAATAGCAAATATCAGGGGAGAAAGAGGGCATCCCTGCCTTGTACCCCTACGGATCTCAATAGATTCCGAAAAAATACCTTGAAAGCGTATTTTAGCTTCAGGGGAATAGTAAAGTGCAGACAGGATACCCAGAAATTTAGTGCCAAACCCCCAACGGTTCATCACCTTGAACATAAATGGCCAACATACTGAGTCAAATGCTTTCTGAAGATCTATGGAAAGAAGCATACCCGTTTGACTAGTATCCCCAGACCATCCTGAGTTCAATATAGAAATCAGATCAATAGCTCTTCTAACCTGATCTGGACCTTGCCTTCCAGTAATGAAGCCTACTTGATCTTTACTAACATACTGACCAACGAAAGAAGATAACCTATTAGCCATTATCTTAGTAAGTATCTTAAGATCGTTATTGATAAGAGATATTGGTCTGTAGTTTTCCACCAGGCTATGATCCTTTTCTGGCTTAGGGATTACCGATATATAAGCCAAATTGAGTTGTCTGTCTATAGGAACTCCCTCGGTCATGTGGTTGAAAAACCTCACCAAATAGGGCGTCAAAATGCTCGAAAATGTTTTGTAATATGAACTCGAAAATCCATCAGGTTTCCATCAGACGATACTTCCTCAGCCGATATGGGAGCCTCCATCACCTCTTTATGCATATCAGACAATTTAGGAAGAATCAAATTGCCTAGAAAATCATCCATCCTCTCTAAAGAAGAATCCTCAGTGGAAGCATAAAGCTTAGAATAAAAGTCATGAAAGGCCCCCATTATCCGCCTAGGATTCAGGGTGAATGAACCATCAATCATCCGTATTTTAGGGAGAGTTCTTGATTGAAATCTAGGTGACAATTTATGTGCTAGCATTGGACCTATTTTATCTTTAAATTTATAGAAATTAGCTCCAGTCCATTTCATGTCTTCCCCCGCCTTAGTCGTAAGTACCAGGTTCAGAGCAGATCTGGCAGCATCAAGTGCCTGAGTAGGGAAGTTATGAGGATCGGTTTTATGTTTTCTACACAGGTCTAAATAGTTTTTTTCCAGTCTTTTTATGTCTAGGTTCTTCTGTTTCTTGAGGTTAGCGGCCACTTGTATTATTTTGCCCCTGATAGAAGCCTTGTGAGCAGCCCACAAAGTTTAAGGGGATACATCATCTGTATCGTTGTGCTCAAAGTATTCCAGAAGAGATCGCTCAATATCCTTTATTAGGACAGGATTCTTCAAAATAGATCTATTAAGTGTCCAATGAGACACTTTAGGAGAAGTATCCTCTCTCCTCATTGTCAAAAGAACCATTGAGTGATCTGACCAGGAAACATCCACTATATCGGATTTAATGGCTGCCGGGACGTGATGGTTGGAAAGTAATATATGATCTATACGAGAATAAGAATGGTGAGGGTTAGAATAGTGAGTATAGTCTTTAGTTTTTGGGTTTAATTCCCTCCAAATATCAGTCAATCTGTATTGATGTAAAATACGTGCTACTTGCAAACTAATTTTAGTCGGTCTGATGACCTTATCGGCTTTAGGTTTGGATTTATCCAACCCAATGTCGAAAGCCAAGTTAGAGTCTCCACCCATAACAATGATACCCTCCATAAATGGACGGAGGGTATCAAGCATCTGAGTGAAGAACCGCTTCTGACCTCTGTTAGGTGCATAATAAGAAATTAATGTGTACATTTTATCGTCAAGTGTACCTTTTATCAAGATAAACCTACCTTCCGGGTCTCCGTATTCCTTGATCAAGTTAAAATTACAATATCTGGAGAACAAAACGGCCACCCCTTTAGTTTTGTTTTCCGCTTTAGCTAGAAAAAATAATGGAAAGTGAGCATGCAAAAAAGTGGGGTTGTATCGTTTAGGGAAGTGGGTTTCTTGAAGGAAAACCACGTCTACACGAAGAGACTTGTAGACTTGAAGAGCTTTGCATCTCTTAATAGGAGAATTCAACCCCTGAGTGTTGTGAGTTACAACACTAAGGGGTTTAGATACATCATTTGATCCAGCCATAAGTCTCGTCAACCACTATGTCTAGGCATGACCGTAAGGGTAACATCTGTAACTCCGTTAATACGAGCAATGGCAGGTAGGCCGAAGAGAAGAAGAGGGTGAGAAGGAAAAAAAAGAAAAAAAAATTAGAGGTAAAAAGATAAAAATAAAAATACATACTGCACAACAAGTTACAAATTTGTGTAAGGTCAAATCGTGACCTAGAATGAGGGAAGAGAAAGATCCTCTCTCCCTCATTGAAACAAAAAACACTAGCATAGTCCCTTAAAAGGACTATATTCTTACCCATTGGGTCGACAAAGTGTCGCTCCAAGAAGTAAGTTGAGGTTCAATACCTCACCGTCGTCAGTCATCGACAAATTAAACTTTACATCATAAAACAATTTCAAGAATAATGGTATTCTATTAATAAGATCTTCTAAAAAATCATCCCAGACAATGTGTGTCAGAAAGAAATCCTGAGAGATACTTCCTGTGTAAGTCTACTCAATATTCAGGTGATGTGATCTCTTCCAATTTTTCTGTATTTGACCTTGTTCCAAGGATTCGGATTTGGACTAGTAGGCGTATTCCTCTTGCCTGATGGTAGATGAGGTGAAGTAGTGTCCATAGCTGGTTCAAGAGAGATAATTTTTAGATCAAGTAGGAGTTTTTCACCCTCGCGGAGACTATGTATCACGTGGTGCCTGCCATTGTGATTGAACTTTAAGGCGAAGGGAAAGGCCCATTTATATTTGATGTAATTGTCAATGAGGGCTGACAATAACGGTTTCATCGCTCTTCTTCTCTGAATGGTGTATGGTGAGATGTCAGAAAATATTTGTATTGTAGCACCATGGTATTGCAGATTCTCCTGTTGTCTGGATCTTTTCATAACGTCCTCCTTGGTGGAGAAATAATGAGGCTTGACCACCACATCTCTGGGCAAGCCATCCCTTCTTAGAGGGCCTAATGATCTATGAGCCCTGTCTAGTTCCATTTTTGGAGCAGGTATAGATGGAAGAAGGATTTTTATAATGTCCTGTATTGCCGAGTGAACGTCTACAATGGATTCAGGAAGACCCCTGACCCTAAAATTTTCCCTTCTTGACCTGTTTTCCAAGTCATCGATCTTATCTTGAACAGCCTCCAGTTGATCTTGCAAGAAATGTATATGGCCATCATGTTGTTCAGTTTTCGAAACGTTAATATCCAACTTATGTTCTATAGAATCAATCCTGTTGCCAAGACATTGAAAGTCAGCTCTAAGATCTTTAGTGATTTTCTCAGCAGTATGAGCTAAACCCCTTTCCAGCATTTCAGATATTTTGTTGTATAGCTCAGAAACATTGAAAGAAGCTTCCAGAACATGTTCAGTATTTGCAGTTACCTGTACAGGACCTTGAGAGATGGTCCCAATAGGAATCACGTGGTCAGCCATTGCAGGAGCGAGAGCTCCCCCAATTGTAGAAGGATACAAATCCAGAGGCTCAGTTGAACCCAGAAGAATGAGGTGAAGAGGTGGGTAGCAGAAGGGACGAAAATTGTTCGTCAAACTTAGTATCCTTAACAGATGTCTTAGGGCTTGTATGAGGAAGGGAGTCCATATCATAAAGAAACTCTTTGATGATTGTATGCTTTTTTTACTTTGTTTCCCCTTCATATATATGAAGTGTTAAAACAAATTATTGATAAAAGGATTCAATTAGCAATATATTATGAAATCTGCAGTATACTCCTATATCAGCTCCGTTAGGCAGAACACTCTCGCCACGCTCATCAGTCAGCGGATGTTAATCTCGCGAACAGCTAAAACCCAGCTTTGAGTATATAAGCAAAGGAAAAGACCATCTTTATGAGAATGTCATAAATCATATATCATTCAGATATCCTACTAGTGGTTAGGGAGATTCAAATTTGCTTCTTTCGTCGACAGACTTCGGACGGTGTGTAGGAACATCTCAGTGAGTTTCCATTGTAGGAATAATCATAGTATAATCTGACGGTGTATATGACAGCCACTGAGAACTGTATCCAGTCGGTAGCCTAACTTTGATATCCGTGGATAGTCTCTTAATGCAGTCAGGTGGTCAGTGTATATAAAAATATACCTCAGTATAGAAAAAAAAAAAAAAAACACCACAAGGTTATCAGATATCAATATTGTCATTCACAGTCCTGTTCCCATATCCGTCACAGAACTGAGGCATTTTGGACCATTTGTGCAGCAAAATTTTGTGGTGTCCAGACAATTAGATTTAATATGACACTGTCAGTATCTTGCAAGAAAATAGCTGGGTAATGGTAATAAGCTGTAATATATGTGTAGGCCACAAGATGGCGTTGTCACCTCAATGGATGAATTCCAAAGTGCGTCTCAATTCAATTCTTGCAGTCAGGTAGCCAGTTTGTGAGGAAGCAAATCAGTAAATGAAAAATCACCAGATAGGTATCAGATATTGATAATAACAATAACAGTCCAGACCCTAAAACCTGCACAGTGGTGAATCTCATAGATTGCAAACAGTTTCATGAGACTTCTGAGGAGAGGGTGTTTGAAGAAATTATCAGGCCCTTGTAATTATATTGCTAGATTATGAACCTCTGTCCCCACACTGAGCTTCAGTCTCCTGAGGTGGATTATATGAGGATAGTGGCTAAGTACATCGGCTATCACCTCAAAAAAGGGCTGAAATAATTTTAAGTAAATGCGTAGGCCGCAAGATCTTCTAATCATGAAAAGTCATTATGATTTTATCCCAGGACAGTGGTCAGTGGTGAGGTAAGTCTCCTTTTATTAAGCCTCCATCTTAGCAGCACTCAGGAACGCACCACCATTTCTCAAATGTAAATTTTGAGGTATAATAATCAGCCGTGAGGTGAAAAATCATCATAGTCAGAGGGCCTAAGGAGTATTACAGCTGCTGACTCTCACCTTTGTCACTCCCAGTATCCTGTTCTTACAAAGCTCTGTTGCTGGATAGTGGGTCTTCCTCCTAATACACAATATCAGGATTTATGCTATTAATAGGGCCTGGCTTCAGACTCGGAGCCTCCTTCAGCTGCGGTATCACATTACAGACAGTAATGTCTTACAGGCCTCAAAATGGTGCCGACGGATCTCCAGCAAGAAAGGGAGAATCTCGCCTCCTAACGCCGTTCAGGTGTCTGCCCTGGGTTACCTTTGTGGAGCTCCCACCCCCTGTGCTTCATTTCTTTTACAAGGAATGTTTACATTCCTTGTAATAGGAATAATAGTGTCCCAAACATTTTTTTTAAAAGGACAGTGTAAAAATAAAAAATAAAGTCCTGCCGAGTTCATGCACAGAAACGAACACATATGTAAGTCACGCCCGCATATGAACACTGTGTTCAAACCACACATGTGAGGTATCGCAGCAATCATTAAAGCAAGAGCAATAATTAGTTAAAACTGGTAACCTGTAGAATTTTTAAGATTTTTAAGGGTCAAAATTTGTCACCATTCCACGAGGGGGCACAATTTTGAAACATGACATGTTGGGTATCAATTTACTCAGTGTAAAATAATATTTTACAATATAAAAATATTGGGCTAACTTTACCGTTGTCTTATTTTTAAATTCAAAAACGTGTATTTTTTCCCAAAAATTGCGCTTGTAAGACCTCTTCGCAAATATGATGTGACATAAAGTGTTGCAATGACAGCCATTTTATTCTCTAATGCCGCGTACACACAACCGTTTTTAAGGGTCTAGAAAAAACAACGTTTTTTTCAACCCGATCATTAAAACGCCCTTGCCTACACACGATCATGAAAAAAAAATGCTCTAACAAAGCGCGTGACGTACAACACGTACGACGGCACTATAAAGGGGAAGTTCCATTCGGATGACGCCACCCTTTGGACTTCTTTAGCTGATTTTGTGTTAGTAAAAGACAATTCGTGCTTTTCTGTCTGTTACAGCATGATGAATGTGCTTACTCTATTACGAACGGTAGTTTTACCAGAATGAGCGCTCCCATCTCATAACTTGCTTCTGAGCATGCACGGATTTTTCACGTCGTTAAAGCCCACACGCGACTATTTTTTACAACCTTAAAAACGACAACGTTAAAAATGTTGTGAAAAAATAGAGCATGTTCGAATTTTTTTGGGCCTTTTTTTAGAAAAATGCTCTGAAGCCCACACACGATCGTTTTAAATGACATAAAAAAAAAAGTCATTTTTTAGAACCCAAAAATGGTCGTGTGTACATGGCATAAGGTGTCTGAAAAAAAATATAAAAATTTTTGGGGGTAATTTTCTAGCAAAAAAAATGTAATTAACTTGTAAACAACAAGTTTGAAAAATAGGCCTGGTCCCTAAGTGGTTAAAACAGGGAATTGCTCATCTATTTTATTTTATTTTGTAGCTACACTTGTACTTTGCTTCTTTATTGTGTCTTGATAGTATGCTTCCACACAGTGGGATTTCCAGCATTTCCTATTTAGAAGGCTGGTCTCCTCTGACTGGTCTTTATGAGATGGGTGACCAGTCTTCTCTTGTAGTTAAAATTTCTGACAGCACTGATTGTGTGGTTTTCTATAGTTGAGAGCTAAATAGGGAGGGACAACATGGCACAATTTGAGACTGATACTGAGCTGCTGATGATTGGTAAAGAAGTCCAAAAACAGTTTCCAGGCTGCTCAGTTGTATCTTTAATCTTTAAATCAGATGCACAGCACAAACAGATATCAAGAAGAGAAACCGTGACACTTTTCCAACACAAGGTGCATACTTGTAAGGTCAGACTTTGTATTCACTAAGGATTTATGTGATAATCTTCCAAGTGCCTGCCCTACACACTCTGTATATGCAGGCTGAGGGTTAATGGGGATTGTACAGGGTGGGCCATTTATATGGATACACCTTAATAACATGGGAATGGTTGGGGATATTAACTTCCTGTTTGTGGCACATTAGTATATGTGAGGGGGGAAACTTTTCAAGATGGGTGGTGACCAAGGCGGCCATTTTGAAGTCGGCCATTTTGAATTCAACTTTTGTTTTTTCAATAGGAAGAGGGTCATGTGACACATCAAACTTATTCGCAATGTCACAAGAAAAACAATGGTGTTTTAACGTAACTTTATTCTTTCATGAGTTATTTACAAGTTTCTGACCACTTATAAAATGTGTTCAATGTGCTCTCCAGTGACATGCGGCGAGTGCTACGCTGTGGGCTCTTGCTGAATGAAGCTAGGACAGCCAGTGATGTTTCTTCATTAGTGACAGATTTCATGCGTCCACATTTTGGCAAATCCAACACTGAACCAGTTTGACGATACTTAGCAAGCAGTTTGCTAACTGTAGCATGGGAGATGGGTGGTCTCGTAGGCTGTCTTGCATTGAAATCTGCTGCAATGACCCGGTTACTGCATTCACCAGACATCAAAACAAGTTCTATCCGCTCCGCACTTGTTAACCTCTGCGACATGTCAATGGCTGGTAACAAAGAGAAACTTGTAAATAACTCATGAAAGAATAAAGTTATGTTAAAACCAAGCACACCATTGTTTTTCTTGTGAAATTCCCAATAAGTTTGATGTGTCACATGGCCCTCTTCCTATTGAAAAAACAAAAGTTGTATTAAAAATGTCTGACTTCAAAATGTCCGCCATGGTCACCACCCATCTTGAAAAGTTTCCCCCCTCACATATACTAATGTGCCACAAACAGGAAGTTAATATCACCAACCATTCCCATTTTATTAAGGTGTATCCATATAAATGGCCCACCCTGTAGTTCTGCAGAGAACCCAACTTGAGCAGGAAGTGATGTAAAGACCCAGCAGAATCTTTCCACTGGAAGCCACAAAAAGCAGACCTTTTGGTCAGTGACTTGATCGGTTTTTACGCAGCGCTGGAGGAAATTACACATAAAAGACATTATGAGAGAAAAATGAGCCTGGAGATGAGTTTTGAATAATCTCAGATGATTCATTGCACTTTATAAACTCTGGACATTATCCAGTATGCAATAAACTGGCTGCCCATGCAAGGTGAACAGAGCACTGTTTAAGGTTCTAAAATATATACATTGCCATCTTTAGTCAACTGTCAGCTCTGCTAACTGATATGACAGCTAATGTAACTATAGAGAGATATTTTTTCCTCGTCTTCCTCCTTCAGTTAGCAGCAGTAGTTAACCCCTTTCAGTGTACCGTCTTACTTAGTTTTTCTCTTCAGCTCAGCTTTTATACTCCGAAACACAAAACAGTTTTCAATTTTCTTCCTAACCCATTGTGTATTAAAACTCATTTTGTCACCTATTGGTGTGCAGCATGTCAATCATGATTTTCCCTATTATCATACAGGCAGTGCCTGATTTCTCACTCTTTCTATGTGCATCATACCAAATGTGACACACATCATGATACTAAGCATGATCACATCCATGTAGATGTCAAATCTCCACCACAACTTTAAAAACACCAGTTCATCAAAAAATCAGCAATTTGCCATCATTATTTATTCCTTCTCTAGCATTCAATAGCATTTATTTTAAGCTAATCCAGTTTTAATCAAGTTTTTTAAATGCAATTTCTATTTTTTTTTATACTAAATGCAACTACTCAGTTATCATATGTGTGTCAGTCAGTATATCTAAAATAGCTTAATTTTCCAATGCAGCAAGAAGTCAGTTTGCCAATGTTACATGTTCCAATGTTACAGTTTTAATAGGATATTTTCATGTTTTAAGTTCACTGCTGTAGAAAGGAAAATATAAAGCATCCCTATGTATTTGATTTTCTTCCAGCTGAATAATATAGTTGGTATAGTATTGGTTTATTGAAATTTTTGCCAGCATTTGCTCATTTCCATTTGAGCTCTAGCTGATGATGACATCATTAATTTACTGTGGTGTGACAGTCAGTCACTCAGTTGATTGATTTCTGTTATGTTTAGACTATCCACAAAGAGCATGAGTACATCTGGCAAACTATTTTCTCATTAAATTAATCTGATTTTTAAATGGTAATATTAAGACATGAATGAAGATTTCTCGAATTTCCCAATCTGAGTCTGCGCAAAACAAACAAAAAATATATTTCTTCTATAAAATTCAGTTTCTCACAGTACATATATTTTAATATATATATATATATATATATATATATATATATATATATATATATATATATATATATATATATATATATATATATATATATATATTTTGTTTTTTTTTTTGTTTTTTCCTTGCCACTTTCAGAAAATACTAGGGTGGATATAATGAAGTAAGATCACCCCAAAACTGTGTGGGCAAAGGCAGGGCAGTCTTGTTGTTTTAAAATTCACAAGCATCAGCGACAGTTTTTAAAAAAAAAAACAGACACAGAGCCAGGCCCTCTCCCAAAATACTGTATGTAAATTCAGCCTGTAATGAACACATCTTAAGGGGGTAATCACCAGAGTTAAGGCAGAGCAAGTTATTTCTTAAACAGCTTAAGTGAAATAAATACTTTTGGCCCAGAGTCTGCAAAGTCTCTGAGAACATTAATTGGCCATTATAAAATGCTGAAGGCTATCATAAGCAGCAATTTAGGAAAAAAATTGTACCTTTACAACCCCTTTTAGCTTTATACAATTTTTATATCTCCAGCTATGATTGAGAAATATTTATAAAATATGTACAGTGCCTTGCGAAAGTATTCGGCCCCCTTGAACTTTCCGACCTTTTGCCACATTTCAGGCTTCAAACATAAAGATATAAAACTGTAATTTTTTTTGAAGAATCAACATTTTTTTATCTTACCTCAGCCAATCCCTGGTGGTAAGACCAGAAGGTGTGGCTGGGGAGAAGATAAATGTTTGGGAGAGTCCGATCCAAGCTCTCTCATGGGGTCTCTTCCCTGGAAGGCAGCCCATGTTACTGAGGAGATGTTGCTGTTAGGCATCAGCATGTGCTTGGCTGAGGACTATGTCTAAAGAAACGGAGTCATTAGAAGGTTGAAAGCCTGTTTTCTTTTATATAGCAATTCAAACTCCTCCATGTTTACAAGGAAATTCCACCATTCCCTCCAGCCACCTCATATTTATAAGCTAAGAAACCAAGCAGGTAAATTGGTAACACACCCTCAAGAGGTTCTCCAAATATTTATAGACTTTTCTGAAAAGTTACTCTCACCACCGCCTTGTCCCACCTCCCTGGCCTGGCTAGAGAATCTTTCTCTTCCGTGATTGTCTGATGCACAGATTAGTTCTCTGAACACCCCTTGCCCCTCAGATGAGATTTCTGCCATTATAGCATCATTGAAAACCTTTAAAGCCCCAGGCCCAGATGGATTTTCCACCCTATATAATAAAAAATGCCCCCCGACTTTCTAGGACGTTTACTTATATATGGAATGGCCATTAGTTCCCTAACGATATGCTATTGGCAAACAAGTCCCTCCTACCCAAAACGAACAAAGACCCATTTTCGTCATCAATAATGACCTGAAACTATTTGGCCACTTATTAGCTGACCGCCTAGCCAAAGTCATCACCTCCCTGATCTCCCCAGATCAAATGGGCCTCATACCTACCAGACAAATAACAGATATTGTCTTGCCTGTAACATTATACAATAAGCTAATCTTTATTTTCAACTGGTTATGATGCTGAGCCTGGACATATCTAAACCCTTTGATAGTGTTAATATGGAACTCATCTTAGCCAAGTTTGGCTTCGGAGAAGAATTTGTGCACTGCTTTCGGGCCTTATACACTCACCCACGCACTAGAATAGGGCTACCAGGTTGCAATTCAGAATACTTTGCCCTGGGAAGGGGAACAAGGCAGGCCTTTCCACTCTCTCCACTGCTCTTTGTCTTTGCAATTGAGCCATTGGCACATTCTATAAGAATGAATCCCGATATTTGGGGCTACGCTAAAGGGGACCAACAAGTAAAATTAAGCTTGTATGTGGATAATGTTTTATTATTTTTAACTAACCTCATGACAGCGAGACTGAGAGATAACTTCCAATTTGCATGGTCTGGGGGATCATTGTCCTATCTAGGAATTCGCTTGTCCCCTTCACTGCAAAGTATGTACCAGATTAATTACCATTCTGTGTTTTTACGCATTAAGCAATTGTTAAGGATCTGGTTCTTCTACCATATTGTGTTCCTTGGCTGGATTCAAGCAGTGAAGATGTCAATCCTTCCCATGTTATTGTTTTATTTCCATGTGATCTCCCGGTCCACAATAGAGGCTATTCAATTGGAGGTTAATAGGTTTATATGGACAGATAAAAACCTTGTTTAGGTAAAGGCCTCTTACCTTCCTGGTCTCCTATGGTGGAGGTCAATCTGTTTGAAAGACCTATCTACCTGGAATGAAATAGTCAGTCAATCATACATCTATGGTCCCTTTATAAAGACAAACTGGACCTTATCTCTTCCCTCCCCCTGTTGGCCACTTATCTGGTAGACCCAAACTTTCCTCCAGCTTTCACCTCTTCTGGCAATTTCTCCAGATGAATAAACAATGGCCTAGTGACATTGGAATCCTTATTACAATGTTCCTCTTTTAGTTCATTCTCCAGTCTATAACAATGATATAACTTTCCCCATGCAGAATTATTTAAATATCTAAAATTAGACACTATTTCTCTGAGAACTACTGTCTGAATGCATGTAGCTCTGCCATGGTGTTTGAGCGGTACCAGACACCTGTTTGAGGGGATGCACATACAGAGGTACACACCTACACACATTTTGAAGCTGTAAGGCCATTAAACCCCTCTGGCAACAAGCCTCCTCCATTGTAGCCCACATTACAGGGTATATTATAAATTTCCCCATATTCTTGTTTTTTGCTGATCTACCTGAGGTCCCACCCCCTCCAGGGGTCTGCAACCTTTAAGACATAAAGAGCCACTTGGACCCATTTCCGAAGGAAAAAAAAACTGGGAGCCGCAAAACCATTGCGACATTTAAAACAAATATAACACTGCATATATTGTTTCTTACCTTAATGCTATATACAGGATCGTGCACTCCAACCAAAAAAAAAAGAATGCAATTGAACAGCACATTACACAGCCAATAACAATGCCCCCAATTAATCAGGGCCCCAGTGTACCATAAATCATAATCAGTGCCTGATGTAAATAATAATTAATAATGAGGGCCCAATGTCATCCCCGTCATTATAAAAATAACTTGCTGGGCATGTGGAGGTGGAATCTTATCTGATATAATTGATATTGTACAGTATTGCATTTGCTGGGCATGTGGAGGTGGAATCTTATCTGATATTGTCATTAAAACACTTAAAGCTGTGCTAGCTGGACAGGCATAGAATCAAGCATAAAATCAGCGGTTTCTTGTTTGTACCTATATCTCAAGTGTAGCAATACGTTGTAGCTCCTCTTGTATTCGCTTGTCATGTATGTTGATGATGCTGTTTTATCTGTAACGCTGATCCCTTTTGCTCAATAAAATCTTTATGGACAAAAAAAATCTGCGGTTTCACGAGATGGCCATGATGTGACGTCAGTACGTAGGCTCTGCGCCTCATTACGTCAAGGCGTAGACTTCTTCAGTAGACCCTTGAAGAATGTCTACAGGCCATTTTTGGAGTGGCACCTTGTTCAAAAGTGGTTCATTTAAAAGAAAAAAAATTGTAATGTCTCTCATACTTCTGAAGTAGCGTGGGGTGAATTAAGTCACAAATCAGAGTAAATGTATTGATTCGCCTTGTCCAAACTTGATGGATATGAATACTTAAACTTTAAAACAAAAGTGTGCTGTCTCTTTAAAATGAATACAGACAAAAATAAATGCATACATAAATATATAAATATATAGATAAATATATAAGTATAAATATATATTCTGTTCACATCAATGTGTTGAGGTGCACTGCTTACATATAACTTTTTTAACATGGCTGTGTGGCGCCGGGGACTTCCTCATCTCTCTATCCAGCTACCATAAAGCCCTGTACACACGATTGGATATCTGATGGAATCTAATCCGATGGATTTTTTTGTCGGATATCCGATGAAGCTGACTTTCATCAGTCTTGCATTCACACCATCAGTCAAAAATCCGACCGTGTCCAACGCGGTGATGTAAAACACTACAACGTGCTGAGAAAAATTAAGTTCAATGCTTCCGAGCATGTGTCGACTCGATTCTGAGCATGCATGGATTTTTCTCCAATGGAGTTCCACACAGACTATCGTTTTTTTCTATCGTTTTTTTATCCTCAGGAAAATTTTAAAACGTGTTCTATTTTTTTATCACCAATGGAAAACAAACCGATGGGGCCCACACACGATTGGTTTGTCTGATGAAAATGGTCTGTTTTCATCAGACAAACCGATCGTGTGTACAGGGCTTAAGAGCTAGGACAAGCTCCACTTCCCTGCCAGCACTCTCGTAGCAGCGGATGCTTTTATCTCCTACACCACTCCCCGAACCAGAGCCTAAGCGGCATACTACTTCGTCCAAGGGTCATCGACTTTCTTAATCGGCTGCAAAAATTGGAACAGCAATACAGAGGTTATTTCGATTAAATGTCCATTAGTTCGTTTCTTTATTAAATAAAAATATATGTACTCTGTTCTGCATATTTCTCATTTTAAAAAATGTGGATTATATATAGTTATATCTTTATATTTGCAGGTATGTAGGTGTTAGAGTGTTTTTCTTTAGGGGTTACCAATACAGATTGTATAGTAAGTATCCAGAGGAAGCATACAACATCATGTGCTAATTGGATGAGGAAGGTAGCAATTTAAATACTAAGATTAGTCACAGTGACTATGTTTATAAAATGATTGATAAGAGTGACTCGCTTACTGACACTTGAAGCAGTTTGGATGAGGAGAATCTTTCTCCTGCAAAACGTGCTAGGGCTTGATAACAGAAGCCCTGGTTTCCTAGCTGTAGTACAACACTAGCTTCTACATTGGCACCAAATGCTTGTAGTACTGGCAAGGAAAAACATGCTTTCCACAAGTAGGGAGCAGGGCTTTGAAGTATATCCCGCTGTTTTTTTTTTTTTTTTTTGTCAGTAATTTGTCAAGTAACCTTTTGGAAGTGATTTTTTTTATCAAATGAATTTCAAACATTTTTGTAGGAAACTCAACAGGCTATCTGGTCATATTTCGGGAACATGATTGAACATGACTGAATAATAAAGATTACCACATACTTGTTCGCTATTCGTCTCACTCATATGTTAATATTACATTTATTGAAGCATAAAGTAACGTTATAGTGATGTATGGTTTGATTGAGGTGGACTTTCTGTATCCCAGAGTGTGGTGGGCACACCTTACCATGTTTGGTGGATATGCCATAAAGACAGAAGTTTCTGGATTTGCAAACAGTATATAATTTCATATACTCTTTGATCCAGATCAACCTTAAAAAATCCCCCTGCATGAATTACTGAATTAACCAATATAGGGAGCCCTGGGTTGTACCAGAAAGATGTTCTCATTCATATTCCTTAGCAACAAAAATCACAATAGCCAGGTCTATGAATTAATCGACAATATGTTTTGACCTAGTAAAGACCAAAATGTCATGGATAATGACAAATGAAAAACTTTCTGCTATTCTGAATGATAAAGTTAAAGCAGCGTTCCACCCAAAAGTGGAACTTCCGCTTTAAGCACTCCTCGTCCCCTTACACGCCACATTTGGCATGTAATTTTTTTTGGGGGGAGTGGATGCTTCGGTAAGAGTGGGACTTCCTGTCCCACTTCCTGTTCCACCTAGGTGACTCCTCCTCTGCCCCTAGGCAGCCCCTCCCTCTAAGCGATCTGCTGGGACACGTGACAGGTCCCAGGAGATCGCCTGTCCATTCATGGAGTGCAGCGCGACTCGCACATGCACAGTGTGTGCCCGGCCGTGAAGCCGAAAGCTGTCATGGTCGGGTGCCCAGAATGTGAATGGAGGCGCTGAGGAGAGGAGGGGGAGAGGAGCGACGTTCCGTGCAGCCGCATCGCTGGACCGTGGAACAGGTAAGTGTCTGTTTATTAAAAGTCAGCAGCTATAATTTTTGTAGCTGCTGACTTTTAATAAACAGTAAAAGGCTGGAACTCCGCTTTAAGTTATTTGATAAAACTTGGGATCCTTGGCTAACTTTTACTCTATACCTGGAGAAAGTAATAGTAATGGCTGCCATCCGGTGCTTCTCCGGGCTCTCCCGTGCCATCGGGGGCCCGGAGAACGAATTGGCCAGCGTCGGATGAAGACAATAGAGATGTCCAGTGACCAGATGGTCACTGGTCATCTCTATGTCCGTTGGAGGCCTGGGCGCAACGTTATGATGTCACGCCCGGGTACCTGGAAGTACACAAAGCCGCAAATTGCAGCTGTCAGCATGAGATCTGTGAATTTTTTTCCCAATCTCATGCTTTCCAGCCTGGAGGAGAGATGTGGAGTCTTATTGACCACGCATCTCTCCATAAAGAGAGCCTGTCACTAACAATTCCTAATACAAGGGATGTTTACATTCCTTGTAATAGGAATAAAAGTGATCAAAAAAATTTAAATGTAAAATAAAGTGTAAAAATAAAAAAAATTAAGTAAAATAATAATAAAAAAAAATTAAATGCCCCTGTCCCCAGTAGCTTGTGCTCAGAAGTGAACACACACGTAAGTCCCGCCCACATATGTAAGCGGTGTTCAAACCACACAGGTGAGGTATCGCCATGTGCGTTAGAGCGCTTGCAACAATTCTAGCACTAGAGCTCCTCTATAACTCTAAACTGGTAGCCTGTAAAAAAAATTAAAGCGTTGCATATGGAGATTTTTAAGTACCGACGCATATGGAGATTTTTACGTACCGACGCATATTATGCTGAACAGTGGTCATTGCCACATTTTCTTACACAGTGCGAGTGGATTAAAAAGACAGTGTTAACAACAATCAGCCTACAAACCACATACACTGTGCACATATGCTGTCATCCTTGTAGTTTATGGATATAAAATAATATCTATGCAACAAGCAAGAGTCACATAGACACAAATTTTAAATACAGACATGAAGATAAGTTGTCGAAGCCTACAGTTTATAAGAACTTCAATTAAATAGTTGGGGACTACTTTGCAGCCAGCAACAGTTGAGACAATAAACACATCACAGTCAGAAGTTTGTAATTCACAGAAGAGCGCAGCAATCATGACTGTAGCATACAACCTAGACTATTTAATGCATTTTCAAGAGTATTTAACATACAGAACTGTGCACAGGGTGCAATAATCACTAATATCTACTACCAAGAGTGCATGGGGTAAGGACAACATAGTGTATGAAGCTCGGTAGTCAGAAATATGTAACCCACAGCACAACATGTGATTGCAGTGGTCAGTGAGTACATTACAAAGAGCACAACATACAGGTGAAACTCGAAAAAATTTAAATATGGTGCAAAAGTTCATTTATTTCACTAATGCAACTTAAAAGGTGAAACTAATATATGAGAGAGACTCATTACATGCAAAGCAAGACAGTTCAAGCCGTGATTTGTCATTATTGTGATCATTATGACTTACAGCTCATGAAAACCCCAAATCCGCAATCTCATAAAATTTGAATATTATATGCAATCAATAAAACAAGGATTGTACATAGAACAATATCGGACCTCTGAAAAGTATAAGCATGCATATGTACTCAGTACTTGGTTTGGGCCCCTATTGCAGCAATTCCTGCCTCAATGCGGCGTGGCATGAAAGCCATCAGCCTGTGGCACTGCTGAGGTTTTATGGAAGACCAGGATGCTTTAATAGCGGCCTTCAGCTAGATAAGTGCAGGGTTCAGCAATAGGTAACATGCAACAAAGCATAAGGATGCATGGGGAAGGAGGGTGTAATACAGTCCAGCTTAGAGAGTGCAGCAGTGATTTTTGTAATGTACAGTACAGTGTACATAGTAAATCAGTAAGAGAGTAGGCAATGCATAGCATAGTTAGTGCAGGGTCCAGAAGCATGAAAGACAGAGGTGCAGAGTGCTGCCTATGTAATGTACATATTGCAGGGATCAGGAGTATATAGGATAAATACCCTCTTGCTAGTGCCAGTAGGAAGAATATTATCCTCTTACATTGGTGTTTAGTGGAATTAAGAAAGTCCCCATACTTTGGTATTTATGGTAGATAGATTATAGTGTAAAAAGTGAATACTTTTTTTTGCTCCATTTTTTTTTTTCAGACCTAGTGTGTCACTTTACATGTGGCACTTTAGACAAGGATTTCTCGGCCAGAGTTTTGTGAAAACCCTAGGATTTCTAAGGGTTTCTTGAGTAGCGGCAGATGAATTTCTTGCCTGCTGATGACATTGAAATCACTTGGCAGAACAAAACAAGTGGAAATAGTGGGCCCTATCCTCTTAATCCTTAGGTAAGTGTCACGTATCTTGGTTGGATGCCAAGTTGATGGAAGGGCCACCCTTGCAGCTCTGGCTCAAGCACCCCTGAATGTGGTGACAGAGGTACACGGCTCAAAGAAGCGTGAGTGCTGGTACCTTGGTAGCAGGTGATTGCCATGCACAAAGGCGTTGTCAAGGTAAACCAGGGTCATACGCGGTGAGGCAGAAGCATTGTCAGGAAGCAGGCTGAGGTCAGTACCAGGGAAGCAGGCAGAGCAAGGTTCAGTAGCAGGCTGAGGTAAGTACCAGGTAAGCAGGCAAAGCAAGGTCCAGCAGCAGGCTGGGGTCAGTACCAGGGAAGCAGGCACAGAGTAGTCAGAGACAAGCTGATGTCAGTATCCAAAATCCACAGAGCAAGGTAAGGAACAAGCCAGGTCAGCAAAAACAGGAACACAGGTCACATGAAATGTGAAGAACATCCAGTGGTTAACAAACACTAGGGTTTCCTTTAAATAGGCAGCTTGGTGCCAAGCACTTGGACGTGCACGACACACACAGGACACACATAGCCCAAGCTCGTCTGTGTGCTGTAGATGTGCATGGATATTAGTTGCACGGAAATGAGAATTAGATGTGCAAGTATGAGCATTAGGTGTAGACGTGCGAGTATTGGTCTCCAGATAGTAAGTAACCTCTGACACTAATGACGATTTTTAGCTGTCTGTAAGGGGAGCATTCTTCCCACTGACCACTAATGTAAAGGGTATTCTTCCAATGGGTGAGAAAACCAAAAAACACCTACGCTTATAAAATATATACATAACCTATGTTAGCTGCTGCCACAAGACACCAATAGTGTGCTCTGAACCTGAATATCATAAAACCCCAAATAAACCAAGGGGCACATCACTATACACCAAATGAAATAAAATTAAATAGTAGCAGTTTAAACATAAATAATACATGTGAATATAAATAGAGTCTGGACTTTATAAGGTCTTGGATTTTATCTATATTTATTATTGTACTGTTAATATTTACTTTTAAGAGCTGTGCCACTTTGTTTCATTTGGGGCTTAATGATATTCTTCCGATGGGGCCACCACTGTAACCGGACATTCCTTCCACTAATCACCAATGTAAGGGGGCACTAGGCAATGTAAGTGACAATCTTATTACTAGCTACCATTGTAACAGGGTATTTTTTCATTGACCACCAATGCAAGGGGGCCTTCCTCTCAATAACCACCAATGTAAAGAAGCTCTTCTTCCACTCACTACCAAAGTAAGAGGACATCTCTTCCACTCACTATCTATGTAAATGTGCCCTTTGCCCACTCACCTTGTTGTTTTGGTGTTGTATTGTATGTGGTAGTGTCAACTGGAGGGTGGCAACACAACCAGCAAAGGGGAGCTATTTCTATGGGACCAGTTATTTAAAGGGAGAGAAAGTCTTTGGGAGTGAGAAATAAGGTAATTCTGCCTGCTCCTTGCCCTTAGACTAAATAAGCATTTGAGATGTACTCTCTTCCACTCACCGACAATGTAGGGGGGGGGGGCATCTCTTCCACTCACTACCAGTATAAGAGGGCACCTCCACCAATGAGCACTACACACTCTAATGGTGAAAGGGGTGCTTTTCTTCTCAGACCTCCAATGTAAGGGGGCATTTCTTCACTGACCAGCAGGTAAAAGGATGCTACAGTTTTCACTATCTAAGTTTCTTTTTATTATTAATTGTTTCATTTCATGATTATTACTGAAGAAATGTTGTTTTAAAGAGCATAGCATAGCATGAAAAATTATCTGCTCTCAGTGTGAAGCAGTAGTGTATTTAGGTTTTGTGCTGCCCTAGGCCTGACAAAACTTGCGCACCCCCTAATTTAAATATGACCCACCATTTCCTGTCAAGGCCACACCTCTTTCTGTTTAAGACCCACCCTGAAATTTTTGAGTGGGGACACCAATTTTTAGGGCCTGGGGGGGGGCATTGGATTCACTTAATTTGCATAGATTTCCTCTCACTTCCTGTTTGGCTTAGGGGCAGGAAGTGGAGGGAAATCTCTGCAATGGGACAGGGATGGTCAAAAATAAACTGACAGGGGCTATAACCCTCCCTTACTCTATCCAAAATGAAAAAAAGTGTTGCCTATAGTTCCACTTTAAGCACAAATTTCTGATAATTTTATGGAGAGGACAAAGAAGCTACAGTATAACCATGCCAATGGTACAGCAGAAAACATATAGCACAGTGAGGAAGGTTTGTGGTCCAGGTGGTCCATAGGACAATCAAAATTACACTAACAGCCAGCAGGGACTCTTCCCGTGCTGCCCCCCTGCAAAGTGCTGCCCTAGGCCTGGGCCTTGTTGGCCTAGGCCAGGATACAGCGTTGGTGTATGCTACATACCTCACATTCCTTCTTCTTATGTTTATTATTATACATATAGCATATTAATAATTCTAATGTACTGACAGCTTACGTGAGAATAATTTTTAGTAAAGGTTACTTGGTTCTGATTTTTTTTAAGGGTCCTGCCATGGTGAAGAAGCTGTGAAAATCTGTTTTACACAAACTTAATTTCTTTGACCACTTCCCTACCGCACATAGACATATGATGGCAGCAGGAACCCTTTGTCCCTCCGGGCCGCCGTCATACAACGTCTTTTACCTCCCGAGCCTCTAGGGGGCGCGCGTGCATGCCCGCCGAATCACTCGCCACCCGATGCATGTCATCCGGGCACTTACGATTGTGTAAACACACAGATCTATGTCCTGTCAGACGATGTGTCCGCCACAATATCACAGTCACGATAAAAATCGCAATTCGCCGCCATTACTAGTAAAAAAACTAAATAACAATAAAAATGCCATAAATGTATCCCCTATTTTGTAGACGCTTTAACTTTTGTGCAAACCAATCCATATACGGTACGCGTATTGCAATTTTGTTTTACTAAAAATATGTAGAATAATACATATCGGCCTAAACTGAGGATTTTTTTTTTTTTAATGGGATTTTTATTATAGCAAAAAGTAAAAGATATTTGGCTAGATTCACGTACAGCGGCTTAACTTTCTGCGGGCGTAGCGTATGTTATTTACGCTACACTGCCGCAATTTAGATGGGCAAGTGCAGTATTCACAAAGCACTTGCTCCGTAAGTTGCGGCGGCATAGCGTAAATTGGCCGGCGTAAGCCCGCCTAATCCAAATGTGGAAGAGGTGGGCGTGTTTTGTGTAAATTAATCGTGACCTCACGTAAATGACGCTTCGAACGAACGGCGCATGCGCCGTCCGTGGACGTATCCCAGTGCGCATGCTCCAAATCACGTCGCAAATAGGCAATGCTTTCGACGTGAACGTAACTTACGCCCAGCCCCATTCACGGACGAGTTACGCAAACGACGTAAAATTTGAAAAATGTTATGGCTGTCCGGCGTCCATACTTAACATTGGCTGCGCCATCTTTTTGGTGGTTTATCTTTACGCCTGAAAACATTTACGTAAACGGCGTATCTTTACTGCGACGGCCGTGCGTACGTTCTTGAATAGGCGCATCTTGCTGATTTACATATTCTAGGTGTAAATCAGCGTACATGCCCCTAGCAGCCAGCGTAAATAGACATCTAAGATACGACGGCGTAGGAGACTTACACCAGTCGTATCTTAGCAACATTTAAGCGTATCTCAATTTGAGCATACGCTTAAAGATACGACGGCGCGGATTAGGACTTACGATGGCGTATCTACTGATACGCCCGTCGTAAGTGTTGCTGAATCTAGCCCTCTGTGTTTTTTTCAAAATTGACGCTCTTTTTTGTTTATAGCGCAAAAAAAAAAAAACTGCAGAGGTGATCAAATACCACCAAATGAAAGCTCTATCATATCATATCTATCATATGGGTAAAGTGTTGCATGACCGCACAATTATCATTCAAAGTGTAACAGCACTGAAAGCTGAAAATTGGTCTGGCAGGAAGGGGGTGAAAATGCCCTGTATTGAAGTGGTTAAACACGATTTTCTTGCACTGCTAGTGTAATTTATTAAAGGCTCACCAGACACAGCCAGCAAATTTTTCCCATTACCAGATTAGATTTTTAAGTAAATACAGGTTTTCTGGCTTCATGAACTTCTAATAATCCATTCCATACATGGCAGTGACCAACTCTTACTACAGTACAATGAAGACTATTTTCTCCACACATCCATGTATAATATTGTACTGTTCTTTAGATTAACTTTGCTCAAGCAGTAAATGGCAACAGCAGAATTTACTGGCAAAACTACTTAAACAGCGAACAGAATCTGAATAGCACTGGTCCAACACAACCAAATATTCTGTTAATCCATCTTAAAACTTGGCATTAGAAGGAGCTAGGGATTCTCCAGCTGGCGCTGAGATGTACTTCACTAGCAAATATATAGCAATAAGCCATGGACTAAGTCACTAAGGATTTATTCATACGCCCAACAGAAACAGGGCAGTCCAGAACATTTTGGCAAACCATCACAGACATTCAGTGCTACAGACATTTAGTAAATAGGACAGCACTGTCATGTCGAAAATCAAAGTGCCTCTAGAACAATTTCAGGGACAGGGCAACAGAAAGCAACATCATTTTTAGCCTTAAACCAAATATGGTTTCCATACCTTGATCTAAACTAGAGACAAAACATTATAAAACTGTTCTTCCTTAAGAAAAAAACAATAGCCTTTTTAAAAATGTATTATTTTAAGCCATTTTGTATTATATGTATTACAATATTATTTAAAATCTTATTACAAAATATTTTTTCCATTTCAGTCTGCAGTCAGGCATGATTGTTTTAAAACTTTATCAAAATTAACATTTTCAACAATGACAGAAGTAATAGGCTGGGGGGGCTGGGTATCACACAGATAGGGATGAACTTGATGTTTACTTCAACCATTAGTTTGACCCAAACCCAGACTGAAAACAGTTTGCTGAATGAGTGAATTAAATGACCAGATTTGGCCAGTTCACTCTCCCGCTCAAACCTTCAGCTGCAAAAGCCAGAAATCATTCAATTAGTGGTAGAATCACTACCACTACTAAATTAAAGCTTGTTTAAATGGTAAACAAGCCGAAAGGTATTGTCAATGAACATATTTTGTCAATGACATCAGCCAGCATCCCTGACCAATTTCTTGACATTCAGCAACTGGTAAGGGAGTTGTCATTTGCGATGGGAGTAGTGGCTTTAGAGTTAAAATCCTTTGTGGGGACTTTGGGTGACAACCGCCCAACTTGAATTTCACATGTGACTTTCATAAAGAGAAGGTACAATTTTTAGAACTAACAATCATCCTAAGTGAGGATGCTTATATTAAAACTAAATTGTACAGAAAATGTACTGCAACTAATGCCCTGTACACACGATTGGTTTGTCTGATAAAAACCAACCGTTTTCATCGGACGAACCGATCGTGTGTGGGCCCCATCAGTTTTTTTCCCATCTGTGAAAAAAAATAGAACCTGTTTTAAAATTTTCGTATGGTTAAAAAACCAATAGAAAAAACGATCGTCTGTGGGGAAATCCCTGAAGCATTGAACTTTATTTTTCTCTGCACGACGTTGTGTTTTACATCACCGCGTTGGACAGGATTGGATTTTTAACCGATGGTGTGTAGGCAAGATTGATGAAAGTCAGCTTCATCGGATATCTGATGAAAAAATCCATCAGTTCGTTTTCATCAGATGAACCGATCGTGTGTACAGGGCATAACAGTCTACTACATGCAGAGACCTTTCCCCCTAGGACACTAATTAAAAACATACCCATTGGCCAGTACTTGAGGGCCCGTCGCAATTGTACAGATGGGCAAGATTTTGAACAGGAAGCTAAGGTTTTGAGGGAGAGATCCCAGTGAGGACGCTTTAACAACAAATGGCTTACCAAGGCCTACAATAAAGCGAAAGATAGTGAAAGATACTCCCTCATTTTTGCAGGGAGAAACTAAAAAAAAGGAGTCAGCATTGGTATTCCCTGCATTGGTATTACTTATTAATGTAAAACTCAACTTTGCCTTTGAAGCTGATCTCATATCCCCCCCAAAAATTTGAATGTTTGAAAGTAGCAGAATTTAACAACCCCACATACTATATTATCCCCAAAATTCATGCCAAAAATCCACCTGGTAGGCCAATTGTTTCAGCCATTAAAGGACCCCTCGAAAGAGAAGGGAAATACATTGATTCACTTATTAAAGACCTAGTATATGACCTACCCTCTTATGTTAAGTACACTGGAGATGTGCCAAGCTCCCTTGGCAAAGTACCCTCCCAAAGATGAGGGCATGTTGCTTGATATGGTTCGGGGGGAGTGAAAACCTGCAGCCTTCCCCTTTCCTGGCCAGCCAGGTTGTATGCCCAGAAAAGGATTTGGTGCAGTTTTTTGGGGGAACCCCACATGTTCCAAAAAATGATGTATAATGTGTTAGTTTATCTTGTGTAGGTTACCCTAATAAAGTGTCCTGGGATTTATAGAGGAATAGGAGGAGAAAAAAAACTGAGACTAAATTGGTTAAGAATACAATAATTCATATAATACATTTCTTAGGGACTCAATGAGAATTTAGAAAGTAGTTAAGAATGCAATATAAGATAAAATACCAAGCATTTTTTTTTAGATGTTAGCAAGTGGCAAAAAGACCATGTAAAAAAAACAAAAAAACAACTAGCCCTTGCAGGGACAGATTTTTCTGGGTTAAAAAATATGTGTCATGGTGCTTTATTGTTTAGGGAAATGGAGAAAAGTTGGTGTCCCTGAAGTGCATAAGGTTTCTTTGCGGCATCTCATCAATATATTTTTGTTCTCCAAACCGCATATCCAGCCTGGGACGTCTTCGAAGAAGTGGACCTGAACACAATTCACTTGTGGTCTGGTATGATTCACCTCAGTGTGAGTGCAAACTGCCTGAGTACTACATAACTTTCCATAGACCACAGAAGTAGGGGTCACTGTGGTCTGACTGGCAAAAGTGGTGATGATGTAAACTGTAAAGCCTCGTACACACGATCAGTCCATCCGATGAGAATGGTCTGAAGGACCGTTGTCATAGGTTAACCGATGAAGCTGACTGATGGTCTGTCGCGCCTACACACCATCGGTTAAAAAAAACGATCGTGTCAGAACGCGGTGATGTAAAACACAACGACGTGCTGAAAAAAACGAAGTTCAATGCTTCCAAGCATGCGTCGACTTGATTCTGAGCATGCGTGGATTTTTAACCGATGGTTGTGCCTACTAACGATCGGTTTTGACCTATCGGTTAGGAATCCATCGGTTAAATTTAAAGCAATAACCTATGGGACCCACACACGATCGGTTTTGACCAATGAAAACGGTCCATCAGACCGTTGTCCTCTGGTTAACCTATCGTGTGTACGAGGCCTAAGTGTACTCGTGATGAAGCGAACACTTCCTTACAGCAGAGCCTATTGCATTAGGGTGTGCACCCCAAAGCTCAAACACACATGCATGTGTGTATATATATATATATATATATATATATATATATATATATATATATAGCAGTAGGGCAGTGGACAGTGTCAGTAGAGCAGTGGACTTTGTCAATAGGACAGTGGACCTTGTCAGTAGGGCAGAGGACAGTGGCAGTAGAGCATTGGATGGTGTCAGTAAAGCAGAGATTATTTTTCTTCTTCTTTTCTTTTTTTTTTTACATCTTAATTTTTTACTATTCTTTACAATTAAATTTTTTCTTGAAAAAAATTTTTTAGGAGCCCCGTTGGGGGGACTTTGGTGAAATTTCAGGGGTTTAAACAAACCCCTGATGTCTTACTTTTGAGACAGAGAAAGTGACTGAGAACAGAGATTTCCCAGTCCCTTTCTCTACAACCAGGTAGCAGGGGGAATCTGCACAGTACAGGGTGATTAGGGTGGGTCCAGACACATCTGGCACCCCATGTGTGCATGCTTATGCAGCAGAGTGTGAGGGCAGACCAGTGGGGGAATTGGGAAGGGGGCTTTAGAATAGTTTGGTTCAACAATGCCTAGTGTGAGAACACCTTTAGAGCCACAAAGAAAGTTGGTGCTGAAAGTCATCAATCTGCCAAACCTAGGATTGCGCATCTAAATAGGAAGTTACTAGCTACTGTAAGCTGGGGGATAGGTAGCAGGTACAAAAGCTCCCTGGGATGAGCAGGCACAGATACCAAGTTCATGGCTGAGCAAGCCTACAGCTTGTCAGCTTCCACAACAAAGGCTTAAGAGTTTTCAACAACCTACTTGCTCTCACAGATTAGTACCAACTGTGTTTCCCAGGCAGAGCCAAGGCTGTCTGCTCAGGTGAGCTTAAATGGACCTGGGAGAGAGGAACACCTGAACTGGATCAGAGATCAGAGATCCCTGAACGTATAATAAAGGAGCCTGGGAGAGGTATAAACCCCGAACAGGACGTTCCCAGGCTCTCTCTGGGACGCTCTGCTACACTACATTAAGCAATTTAATGTACACCATCTGCCAGTGACTGAGGGTCCAACTCCTGTCAATGCCTGAATTGTGAAGTATTTCCAGTCAGGTCCACCAAACCAGCATATTTTATCAGAACTGGCCCATGGTGTAAATTCTCCTTTGTCACCCAACTCAAACTTCCCCTTTATGACACTATTCCTAATAGATATGTGCATTCCCGTTCGTACGAATGTTATTTTCGTACGAAAATGTTCATTTTCGTACCCGCAGAATAATGTGTACATACGAAAAAAATAAAGCACCAAAATACGAAAACGACAGGATTACGAATGAGCCGCATAACAAACAACCGCAAATACGAACGAACGATCTGACGAAAATACGACAAAACGAAAACGGCAAAAGAACAAAAATTACATCTATAACAAAAGATTTGCATTCTGTATCCTGTTTGAATCCCCTCTCTGTTCGTATCCTCAGCCGTATGTTCACACGACATCCACAACAAAAGATTTGCATTCTGTATCCTGTTTGAATCCCCTCTCTGTTCGTATCCTCAGCCGTATGTTCACACGACATCCACAACAAAAGATTTGCACTCTGTATCTTGTTTGAATCCCCTCTCTGTTCGTATCCTCAGTCGTATGCTCACACGACATCCACAACAAAAGACCCGCACCCTGTATTTTGAATTCCTTTTTTCTGTTTGTATTTTGGATTCAACAGAATGCAAATCTTTTGCCACAGATGTCACACGAACACACGACCGAAAACACCAAAAGAAAAAGGACCCAAAATACAGAATAGAAATCTTTTATTATAGATGTCATTTTCGTTTTTTTGAATGGGCAGTGAGTGTAGTTAGTAAAGCAGCTTCTCTTTTGTGCTGAGTAGTACAGTAAAGCCAAATAAACTTTTCTGTGGATTTTCATCTGAAGGGAGATCAGTTGGCCAGACTTTTGAACCCAAAAATGGTTTTCTGATGGAGTTTAAAAACGAACAAATTTTCTGAGAACGAATGGAAAACAATCGTTTTTATGTTTGTTGTTAAAAAAGTCTGACCAAGTGTATGGGGCTTAACAATCGTTAATATGGATGAGCCGCGTGTTGAAAGTGCCGCGAATCCCTGCGATATATTTACGAAAGTACAAAATGACGAAAATCCTTTTTCTGTTCGTATCTTCAGTCGCATGCCCACATGACATCCACAACAAATTGTCATAGATGTCACACGAACACACGACCGAAAACACGAACAGAAAAAGGAATCCAAAACACAGAAAATTCACGAAAATTATTGTCTAACAAGTAACGAACATGAATTAAACAGAATAACGAACCATCCTGCATGTACGAAAATAAAACGGTAACGAAAATAAGAAACGATCGGAATACGAAAAAATCTCGTCATACGAAAAACGAACGGGAACGAACAGGAAAACCGGCGTCCTACGAAAAACGAACGGAAACGAACCTACGGAACGATACGAAACAGAACAAAAAAAAACTAATTTTTTTTCTGTGCACATGTCTAATTCCTAATTCCATTGATACTGTTTTCAACATGCTGGACCACCAAAAAGTCTGCAGCAACAGTGATATGGGGGCATTGTGGTAATATGGTTTAAAAAAAAATTCTAATGGTAGCCAGATATCGTTGCATTGACTTATTTTGAAGGGACAGGCTGGAAAACTTTTGTAGGAATCTGTTTTCTTTTTTCCGATTCAGCCCACTAACTGAATGAAAAAAGAAAACGAACCGTCTATGGCATTCTTAACCGTATTTGTGCTTTAACTGTAACAGAGAAAGTGCTGAATATACTGTCTGGCAGAAGTATATGAATCACAAACATAGCTGTACAGAACTTTGAATACTTTGGCAGAGAAAATAGTATAGTTCATATGTATACAGTATATTTCATCTGTACATTTAGATGTTTACTTGTAGTTTAGACTTAAGAGAATAATATTTCATCCCATGTAGAACACGCCTACATATATAAACGATAACACATTTATAGACACTAAAATCTGTGAATATAGAAGGACATGGCAAACTGGAGAGGCATTAAAGTTCCATAATGGGATTTGATGTGATTCTATATTGCAGTAATTCAGATTGCAATTATTTTTTTTTTATGCATACAGTTAAGTGCATTTTCTCCACTATCTGTTGACTTTATGATAACATTTTATTATTTTCCTTTCTGTGACAGTAATCACATGATGTTTTTGTTATTTTCTGAGTCTTTGTTCTGGTGTTCTTTCTTAGGAGTGCTAATACTTTATGCTTTAGGAACATAAGCTATTGATTTATCTGGACTTGCTGGCACAGATTTTTTTTTCTCCATCAGCTAAAGGACAAGCTTACTTCCACTTTGCTTTGTATAAGAGGGAAGCCAGTTTCAATTTGCCATAGCTTACGTGCAAGTAGGACACAAATAATGTCTCTTGTCTCTTTAATCTTTATGTGGAACGAATCTTAACATGCTTGAAGTTAATAGGATGTTAGGTGTGTTGGTAAGCAATAGACATTACCATCAGCACAACACCATCGGCAACAGATTAGACATCTTTATCAGTAAAGACAGTGGTACAGACAATGTCAGTTGAGTGCAAGTATTTAGTTTAGAGTAAACCATGGGTCAAAAATAGGCCTAGTAAGGTATGAACCTTTAACCACCTCAATACTTTGCACTTTCACCCCCTTCCTTCCCAGGCCATTTTTCAGCTTCCAGCGCTGTCACAATTTGAATGACAATTGTGCGGTCATGCAACACTAATAATTTTTCCCCACAAATAGAGCTTTCTTTTGGTGGTACTGTATTTGACCACCTCTGCGTTTTTTTATTTTTTCGCTATAAACAAAAAGAAGAGTGACAATTTTGAAAAAAAAGCAATATTTTTTTTTTACTTTTTGCTATAATAAATATCCCCAAAAATATATAAAAAAAAACAAATGTTTTCCTCAGTTTTGTCCAATACGTATTCTTCTACTTATTTTTGGTTAAAAAAATCGCAATAAGCGTATATTGTTTGTTTTTTTGTGCAAAAGTTATAGCGGCTACAAAATAGGGGATAGATTTATAGCATTTTTTTTACTAGTAATGGCAGTGATCAGTGATTTTTATCGTGACTGCAATATTGCGGCGGACACACCGGACACTTTTGACACTATTTTGGGACCATTCACATTTATACAGCGAACAGTGCTATAAATATGCACTGATTAATGTGTAAATGTGACTGGCAGGGAAGTGGTTAACACTAGGGGGCGATCAAGGGGTTAAATGTGTACCATAGTGAGTGATTCTAACTGTAGGGGGAAGGGACTGACTGGGGGAGGTGACTGATCTGTGTCCCTATGTACAAGGGACACAGCATCGGTCTCCTCTCCCTGACAAGACGTGGATCTCTGTGTTTACACACAGAGATCCACGGTCTTGCTCAGTTACTGGGCTATCGCGGGTGCCCGTCGGACATCGCGGCCGCCGGGCACGCGCATTGGGTTCCCAGTAACGCTGCGGGGGCGCGTGCCCCCTGGTGGCTCGGCAAGGCAAGGACATCATATGATGTCCTCTCAGAACGAGAGCACTATTGTGCCGCCGTCAAGTGACGGCGGGCGGTAGTAAAGAGGTTAAAGTGGTATTAAACCCAAAGGCAATTTTTTTTTATGTTGCAGCTTATATTTTCTTAGATGCGATGGCTGCATTAATTTTCTTTTTTAGGCTGTCTTTCTTCTATTTTCATCTGGTGATCCAGCCAGTAAGTCTGTTGTTTTTCAAAAGAACAAGTTCTCCAGCAGAATGTATCCCCTACAGAGATGAGACAAACCATCTAACACTAGCAGGGGTGCGTACAATGGTCAGCCTTTAGTTACTTGTGTAAAACCTTTATCCCAAAGGAAAACATGTTTGCTGTAGCTGCTTATAAAGTATTAACTGGAGTTTGGCTTGAGTTTCTAATTGTACTAAAATCTCATTTCCTAGTCGACTGAGGAATGAGGCGTGACTCACCTCTGAAACGTGTTACAATTGACCAGTTCTACTCCAGGTATTGTCAGCTGTCAACAGGCTCTGTGCAGCTCATGGTTCAGCATTCTCCCTTCTGTCTCCACAGAGCAGCCGCTCAGGACTTCTTCAAGCTCCCATGCTGGATCCTGCACACAGTCCATCCAGGCACAGACTATTTACCTGAAAACATTCTGTGAGATGAACATGTCACAATGTTTTTTTATGTACACCTATTAAACCGTTTTACACTATTGGTTGCTTGGCGCCTTTTCTCCTTCCCCTTTTCTTTAAATCTCCTAGTATATCTAAGGCCTCGTACACACGGCCGAGGAACTCGACGTGCCAAACACATCGAGTTCCTCGGCCAGTTCAGCCCTGAAGCCGCCGAGGAGCTCGGCGGGCCGAGAGCTCCCATAGAACAACGAGAAAATAGAGAACATGTTCTCTATTTTCTCGAAGAGTTCCTCGGCGGCTCCATCGGGCCGAAAGTGTACACACGACAGAGTTTCTCGGCAGAATCCGGCTCTGACCGAGTTTCTCGCCGAATTCTGCCGAGAAACTCTGTCGTGTGTACGAGGCCTAACACTCCACCCCCCTCCCCCTCAAGACAGACAATACTGCTGTGAAAAGGTGCCCACCGTGCTCCTTTATCCAGAGTGGGAGCACTCTAATACATGGACTGTGTTACTAACCAGATCACCAGGTGAAGACATAGAGAAAAGAAAACTGAATTTTTACTTTGGGAATTGACAAATATACACTATATTATCAAAAGTATTGGGATGCCTGTCTGCCTTCCCACACATATGGACTTTAATGGCATCCCAGTATTAGTCTGTAGGGTTTAGTATTGAATTGGCCCACCCTTTGCTGCTATAACAGCTTAAACTCTGTCCACAAGGTTTAGGAGTGTGTCTATGGGAAAGTTTGGCCATTCTTCCAGAAGCGCATTTGTGACGTGAAGGCCTGGTTTGCAGTCTCCGCTCTAATTCATCCCAAAGGTGTTCTATCGGGTTGAGATCAGCACTCTGTGCAGGCTAGTCAAGTTCCTCCACCCCAAACTCCCTCATCCATGTCTTTATGGACCTTGCTTTGTGCACTGGTGCGCTGTCATGTTGGAACAGGAAGGCGGCCATCCCCAAACTGTTCCCACAAAGTTAGGAGCATGAAATTGTCCAAAATATCTTGGTATGCTGATGCCCTAAGAGTTCCCTTGAACTAAGGGGCCAAGCAAATCCCCTGAAAATCAACCCCACACCATAATCCCCTCTCCACCAAATGATTTGGATAACATACTGTATGTACTCCTTTCTGTTCAGGGATCTCAAGAGAGAGGCAGAATAAGGACTAAAAGGAAAAAGATTAATAGCTGGATTCAGATAGCTTTACGCCGGCGTATCAGTAGATACGCCGACGTAACTCTGAATCTACACCGTCCTAAATTTAAGCGTATTCTGGAAACCAGATACGCTTAAATTAGGCTAAGATACGAGCGGCATAAGTCTCCTACACCGTCGTATCTTAGGGTGCAATATTTACGCTGGCCGCTAGGTGGCGCTTCCGTTGAGTTCGGCGTAGAATATGCAAATTACTAGATATGCCGATTCAGAAACGTACGTGCGCCCGGCGCATTTTTTTTACGTCATTTACGTACGTCTTTTTCCAGCGTAAAGTTAGTCGAACAAATAGCTGGCCTAGTCAATGTTAAGTTCGGCCGTCGTTCCCGCGTCGAAATTTTAAATTTTTACGTTGTTTGCGTAAGTCGTCCGTGAATGGGGCTGGACGTAATTTACGTTCACGTCGAAACCAATACGTCCTTGCGGCGTACTTTGGAGCAATGCACACTGGGATATGTACATGGACGGCGCATGCGCCGTTCGTAAAAAACGTCAATCATGTCGGGTCACCAATCATTTACATAAAACACGCCCCCCTCATTTGCATTAAGCGCGCTTACGCCGGCCACTTTTACACTACGCCGCCGTAACTTAGGAGGCAAGTGCTTTGTGAATACAGCACTTGCCTCTCTGACTTACGGCGGCGTAGCGTAAATACGATACGCTACGCCGCCTGAATGATGCGCCACCCTACCTGAATCTAGCTATGAGACAGGAAATTAGATTTAAAGTAGATATTAACCACTGGATGGCATTTAGTTTGCTTGAGAACTAGATATCATAAACAATTGCCTTCCTTTTCCCATAAAATACTGTTTTCACCATTTTCATCTTTATTTTCATCTCACTGCTGCTTCCTTAATGCTTTTCAGCTGATTTCTGTCTACATGTCCTCGCTCCTCTATCAGTTTGAAATTATTGCTCTGGACAGGCCTTCCACTGTGTGTTGGCATGGCCACTTGTATTCTTAATCTGTGCATATGAAAGAGTGACCACACAGGAGCAAAACTGGAGTACCTAGAGAGACTTTCATGGCACCAGATATTATTTTGGCTGTGTATTTAAGAAAAAAAATTGGAAATGATGTTTATTTTACAGAATAACTATGTTTTTGTTCAGGAAAAAAAAAAAACATTCCCCTCTGGGCAATATATGTTCATTGTAAGGATTAAAAAAAAAAAAAATTGTTACAGATTCCTACCTTTCGTCATTCTGAAGGAATAGCTGTTGGTTTGTCTGTGTCCACGTGGAAAGCGTGGAACATGTATGGGAGTGGTTTTGTAATTATCAAGCGGCTGCACCTGCAGGGCTCTAATGAGAAAAATTGCAGGGTCTGCATCCCTTTAGATGTGCTTTTTCTTTAGGAGTAGCTCACCAAAAATTACATTAATGTTGCAGGGGATGTTCAAAATCAAATTGGTATCTTAGTGCAGACTTCTATTAAAACTAGTCAGCCAATCACACAAGCAGGAAATTACAAATCTGGTGGGCGTTCAGGTTGCCATATTGTATGCATTTTTAAGGAAAATGACAGTGCTGCAGATTGAATAGGTAAGGGATGTTTTAATAGCATTCAATTTCAATATGACTTGTATAGCAATTGTATTCACTATATTCTATTTTTGTAATTTGCTATCTTTTTTCCTATGAAAACTATAAATATAAAATTCACAAAAATATATCTTGAATGTTCTCTGTGGTACACTCCTTAGACATGTTATAACAAAGCATTGATGCCTTTTAGGGGTGCAGAACTGGAGTTTCAAATTCACTGTAATTTTGTGGGAATGTTGAAGCTTCATTTAAAATGAAACAAAAAATATGTCAGAGTACAGATGCATTAACATGCAGTAAATAGGGTCTAAACATAGCTTTAATCAAACATGTGCACATGTACTGTCCATATAATTTATTAAGCTTTTTTCATCCATCAATAATAACCACAATTTTATAATGATTTCCTGGATTAATGAATTATAATAGGAGAGTAAATTAAGCGGCAAGAAGCATTATTAATTTGTCATTGCTTAAAGAATTACATTTTATATAGTTAGATCTTAGCCGCAGGCTTCTTAAAGGATCATACTAAGTTACATTCAGCCTAAATTAATGAAAAGAAATAGGAAATGATGTGGGAATTTTAAGAATTAATATAATTGTTTTCTTCAAATGATAATGCCCCAGAGAAATATTTTACCCAACATATATTTATATTTTTAGGTTTTGGATAGTCATTTTACATTATTGCCTAAACACAAAGCAGCTTAATTTTTTTTTTTCTAGGTTGACTTTTCAGAAAAACTGAAATTGGAAGCAATTTGCTGAAAATATAATACGTTCTATGACATGAGAGAATGCCAAAAGTAGATACAGGACCGCTTACAATATTTTAAAAAGGATAATTATAAAGGCTTTAACCACTTGCTTACTGGGCACATAAACCCCCTTCGTTTCCAGGCGAAATTTCAGCTTCCGGCACTGCGTCGCTTTAACTGACAATTGCGCGGTCGTGCGACGTGGCTCCCAAACAAAATTGGCGTCCTTTTTTCCCCACAAATAGAGCTTTATTTTGGTGGTATTTGATCACCTCTGCGGTTTTTATTTTTTGCGCTATAAACAAAAAAAGAGCGACAATTTAAAAAAATATATTTTTTTTTTTACTTGTTGCTATAATAAATATCCCAATTTAAAAAAAAAAAAAAAAAAAAAATTTTCTCAGTTAAGGCCGATACGTATTTTTCGACGTATTTTTGTAAAAAAAAATAAAATAATCGCAATAAGCGACTGGTTTGCGCAAAAGTTATAGTGCCTACGAAATGGGGGATAGATTTATGTTGTTTTTTTTTGTTTTTTTTTTACTAGTAATGACGGCGATTTGCGATTTTTTAGTCAGGGCTGCGATATTGCGACGGACGTATCGGACACTTTTGACACAATTTTGGGACCATTCACATTTATACAGCGACCAGTGCTATAAAAATGCACTAATTACTGTATAAATGTGACTGGCAGTGAAGGGGTTAACACTAGGAGGTGAGGAAGGGGTTAAATGTATTCCATCATTGTGTGGGGGGAGGGGACTGACTGGGGGAGGTGACCGATGCTGTGTCTCTATGTAAAGAGACACAGCATCGGTCTCCTCTCTCCCTCACAGCACGTGGAGCTCTGTGTTTACACACAGAGCTCCACGTCCTGCTGTGTTACCGGCTGTGTTTACCGACGATCGCGAGTGTCTGGCGGACATCGCGGCCGCCAGGCACTCGCATCGGCTCCCGAGCGATGCGCCGGGCACGTTGTTTCCCCGCTGCGCGCCCCCAGCGGCGCGCACGGGGAACAACAACAGCAGGACGTCCAGGGACGTCCACCCAGCAGTTGAGAGCCGCGCTGTGGACGTCTTTCGACCATAGCGCGGGTCTCAACTGGTTAAAGAGGATTGGCCATTTTTAAGAATATGAATCTCTGCAGCCTTTGTAGCTGGACGTCGATGGGTGTCGATGGGCAAATGCAGTATGCTTTAAAATCATTTAGGCCCCTTGCACACTGGGGCGGGAGGCGCGGTGGCGGTATAGCGCTATACCGTCAGAATTGCCGCGGGATTTGGCCGCTAGCGCTGCAGTATTAACCCCCGCTAGCGGCTGATAAAGGGTTAATACCGCGGTTTCCCATTGTTTTAAATGGGAAGGAGCGGTGAAGGAGCGGTATACATACAAAGATGCTGCTTGCAGGAGATTTTTTTCTCCCATGCCAGTGCATCGCCTCAGTGTGAAAGCCCTCGGGCTTTCACATTGAGAAGGCTGGGCAGGAGTTTTTCAGGCGCTATTTAGGCGCTATTTTTAGCGCTGTACTGCCTGATAAACTCCTTAGTGTGAAAGGGGTCTTAGGAGCATTGAAACAGGGGTGGATGTAGTGGCGCTTACCAACATAATTAATAAAAAATCTTAATAATACAAATATATCCACACAGCAAATATATGAATCCAAAAGGCTAATCGGTCAAAGCCATCACCTGCTGTGGGAAAATAAATGTTCCACTCAAAATGACGTCAAGGAATACCACCCAACACTAATGCCGCATACACACCATCACTTTATGTGATGAAAAAAAACGACACTTTCTGTGAAGTAAAAAATGACGTTTTTGAAACTTCAATTTTCAAAGACGAAGTTGCATACACACCATCGTTTTTCTCACAATGTTCTTGCAAAGTGAGGTTACGTTCCACCACGTTTTACCATTGAAGCTTGCTTCATAAGTAGCTTCTGGGCATGCGTGGATGAAAAAACGTCTTATAAAACGAAGTTTTTTGCTACACACGGTCAATTTCTGTGAAGTAAAAAGTGCACTTTTGAAAAACGACACATAAAATTCAAGCATGCTTCAATTTTTTTTGGTCGTTTTTTAGAAGACATAAAACGACGTTTTCCCCCACACACAGTCAATTAAAGTGACGTTTTTAAAAACGTCATTTTTTTTCATCACATAAAGTGATGGTGTGTACGCGGCATAAGAATTAATGTGGAAGGTAATGAGAGTGGTAAATAATGAATCCCTAATAAGGTAACCAAATGTGCCAACCTCAGCACAATGAACATAAACAATCACCATACACGATGATAATACAATCAAATATGTGAAAATCCCAATAGTGCTTCATCCAATTTAAAGGTGCATAATGCAAAAATCAGTGTGATACTGAACAATGAGTCCATCAATGGAAAAACAATACGTGCAACATAATGTAATAATAAAAAAATATAAAAATATAAAAATCAATATCATGTGCAAGTGGGCGTGACCAAAATATAAAAAGTGTAAAAAAAATTGTTGATCAATAATGATTCCAAATAATCATAGGAGCATTGAAAAGAACTGCAGGTGCAGTTGATCTGTATTTTAATTGAGCTATGGAATCCTCGTGTTCCCTGCCATCAAAATATTCTATTGAAGGGGTCTGAAAAAAATTGGGAAAACTAGAATTGCCTCAAAGGAGTCTCCATTTTCTCTAAAACCTCCATGCAAAGTGGATTGAGTTATTGTCTGTACTTTTTTTTGTAAGTTCATCAGAGTAGGACATTTGTCCAGAGAGAAAATCACTTCTGACTGGGCAGTGTACCAGATTAGGCCCAAATATTCCAACTTCTGGTCTAGGACCCAACCTAGACTTCTGAAAATTCAGGACCCATCCAGACTTTCTCAAAAGTGGGCAACATGTAAGGCCTCGTACAGACGAGGGGTTATCCACTGGAAACGGTCCGCCGCACCGTTTCCAGCGTACATTCCTCCTCTGGATTTTGATCCGATGGCTTGTACACACCATCGGATCAAAATCCGCGCAGAAAACAGTCACGTGTCGCGCCATCGCCGTGACGATGACGCGACGACGTGCGCGACGCTGGAAGGTAAATACTTCCACGCATGTGTCGAATCATTACGACGCATGCGAGGAAGGGGAGCGGACGGACTGATCCGGTGAGTCTGTACAGACGACCGGATCAGTCCGCTGGACTGGATTCCAGCGGATAGATTTTCTTAGCATGCTAAGAAATTTTTATCCGCTGGGAATCCGTCGGCTGGATTTTTATCCGCCGGGAAATGTCCGCTCGGACGTACACACGACCGGATCTATCTGCTGGAACTGATCTGCGGATCAATCCCAGCGGATAGACCTGGTCGTCTGTACGAGGCCTAAGACACAATTGTCTCTAATACACAGTGTGCATTGCTCCCTCAAAATAAAAATGTCTGGGTACCCTTACACTGAGCCACAGGCCTCTCCTTCTCTTTTAGTCGTAACAGTGTACTCTCACCCATAGTCACCTTTAAATGTATTCATCCAAAAAAGGCTCAACAAACATTTCCCCTTGAAGGGTAAACATTCCACATGCTTCTTTTAGGGTAACCCCACTAACTGACCTTCCTACAAGAGAATTTGTTAAATAAAGCCTCAAGTCATCCACTAAAAAAATCCCTGAAATCCTCAAGGCTTCTGAGAATCTCACCCATGACATTCAGTCAATAAATGTGAAAAATTTCAGATAACTCTACCGATGTTAAACAATACAACAACAAAATGTGCCTGACAAACACTTGAACAGTGAATGTGAATGTGCATTGTGCACATCAGGTCAAAAGCGACCTTCCAAGGGTCTGATTATACCAGATAAAAGGTAAAACCAGAATCCCTTATGTATGAGTATATTTAAAATTAGGCCATATTTCAACTGAGGAGATGCATATCAGTTTAAAAAAAAATTGTGAAAAAAATTCATTATGCACGACACTGCCAGAAAAGTGAGATAAAAAGTTTTAATACAGCATCTTTAATAGGGTTCAGTGCATATTTCCTTCTCTCAAAGACTGGATAAAAAACACAGAAGGATATCTCTCATCCTTTACTACCCATTTCTTCAAGGACAGTAACCATAAACAAGAATACAATATCATTTCTTTTATTAACTCATGCTGCCATCTCTCTGCCTTTATGCATATTAGAGGAGTTTTTGTCTTAATCCCAAAGCTCTTTGTTGCACTTATTCTTTGTTGGTTATAAAATCACATTAAACTAGGATATATACTTTTAGCAAATAACAACTGTATGATTTTATTGATAATGTTTTTAAAAATAAAAAACACGTACCCTTATATATCCTAGTCATTAAATTGCACAGAAAAAAAGAGACTCGCTCTAAGACACACACATATTACAGCGTATTTATTTTATGATCTGTGGCATCTCATCCGCAGAATAAACAGAATAAAGGAGAAGGGAGATGAAAGAGATACATTGAAGTCTGGGGCTGTTTTTTAGTCTCTCTTCGTTGCAGAGGCTGGACCAGCACTGAACATCAGGCGGTCTTTGATGCCAAGAAATACAATTGTATGAGTCATTTCATAAAGTACTCAGGTCGATAGCATGAACCTCACAAAAGATGCTGAAAAACATCCAAGAAAAAATATAGATTGTATAAAGAATCGTATGAATATGCACTATACTTTGAAGCCTGTCTAAGACAACTTTACCAGTCCTATAGAACCTATTTATTGGGTATATAGCATGAAATGGAAAATGAGTGGATAGTGATGGATTGCACAAATAGGAGTTGTCAGAAATGGCTATAGTTTAAAGGGGTTTAGCTAGATCATGGGTGCTCAACCCGTGGCCCTCCAGCTGTTACTGAACTACAAGTCCCATCATGCATCAGCCTTATGGTTGTATCTGTCAGCCTTGCAATGCATCATGGGACTTGTAGTTCCGCAACAGCTGGAGGGCCACAGGTTCAGCACCCATGAGTTAGATAGGCAGTGAAGGATTGTGCCACTTGTCTTCCCCCTTCTCCCTCAATCGTCTATTTACTTTTATTTTTTTTTACAAAATGCAAAGCATTCTGTAAATGGAGGATCAGCAGACAAATGACAGGGCCTCCCCATTCACAGAATGCTTTACATTCTGTGAAAATAATGCAAAGAGTGAATAAAGAGGGAGGCACGTTCCTTCACCTTAACCAACAGCCAGCAGGATGTAGGATAACCTTCATTGGAGGTAAGCTACATCTCTGGTAAAGGATACCCCAAAATATTTGTAACTACGCTTCAGCTTTAAGCCTTCAAAAATGTCCCAGCTAATACATTAATAAAACACAATGACCTCTACTCTCATCCAGCTTCATCCAGCATGATGGTTCTTCTTAGGTGCAGTGAATCAAAGAAGGCAGTGTGATCAGGAATGCAATGGAGGCAGCAAAATTATGTATAGGGGTTACTCTCATCAATAGGTTAAAATTACCATCTGAAAAAAAAATCTAATAAGCAGTTAATCAGTCACAGGGTGTACTCTTCTTTATAATCCATAAGAAACAGAAGAACATGTTTGACCATCTAGGACATGGAATACAGAAATCTGTAGCTTAAAGTAACATTACACTGTGCAAACTATTTTGTGATTTTAAATGAAAATAACCAAAGATCAGCTGCTATACAGAAAATATTACTCTGCATTTACTTCATGTTACCCATTGTCCTACATTTTTATTCATGCATACATCTAAATGTCAAGTGACACCAACTTCCAATCAGTGCCATAGCTGAAAGTCTGCACTACAATACTGGCCTCGTGGACACATCTAACAACTTCAGCTTGTTTGAACTATACAGACACTCCCAAGCCAACCAATCTTGGACAAATTATTGGTAACCTAGGATACATTTTCCTAAACAACTTGTAATACTCTGGAAAGATAATGCTTAAGGCCTAGTACACGCGAGAGGATTTATCCGCGGATACGGTCCACCGGACCGTTTCCGCGGATAAATCCTCTCGAGGATTTGCGAGGATTTTGATCCGATGGAGTGTACTCACCATCGGATCGAAATCCGCGCCGAAATCCCATCGCGATGACGTGTCGCGCCGTCGCCGCGATGATGACGTGGCGACGTGCGCGACGCTGTCATATAAGGAATTCCACGCATGCGTTGAATCATTACGACGCATGCGGTGAGTCTGTACAGACCAGCGGATCAATCCGTTGGGATGTATTCAAGCGGATAGATTTTAAAGCATGTCTTAAAATTTTTATCCGCTTGAAATCCATCCCAGGGGATAAAAATCCGCGGAAACAGATCCTCTCGTGTGTACGGGGCCTAAGTCAAATCTGTCTGCAAAGGCAATACACATGCATGTTTAGGCTATGATTTTTCGGAAGAGCCATCACTGACTATAATAAACCCCCATGCACACTGAGATTTTGCTAATCTCTTTCCAGGCAGGAAAAAATAGCTTCTAAAATGCAGCTAAAGCCACATTTTTTAAAACACGACAAGCGCATCTATTTATTTCATTCGCCAGGATATTAATTTATTCTGGTCAGTGAAATGAATTATACTCAAGCCTAGCGTTAACGCACGTTTTTACAAGCATTTAGGTGCATTGGGTGTTTTTTCCTGAATGCACTGGCCCAGGGTTTTTTTTTTCATCCTCTAAACTCCCCTGCCTCTAAACGCCTGTAAGCGCCTATGTGTGCATGAAAGCATAGGATAACATGAAGGTCCCCATTAACGAAATGTAGACCTGAGCACAATAGAGATAGTAGAAAAAAAGTGGTTATTCTGTATACTGTTCAGTCAGGAGAAAGGATAAGGGCCATAACCAGACTAGCAGTCAAAATTCTCAGAACAGCATTCTGAGGCACTAAGGCCCCTTTCACATGTACGGATCCCGTGAGGATCTGTACATGTCTCATCCAGTTGCTCAGCGGGGATCGCTCCGTTGATCCCTGCTGAGTCGGCAGGTGACAGGGCGGTCCCCGCACACTGTGCAGGGACCGCCCTGTCAGATCTCCGCTCTCCCCTATGGGGGGATCGGGTGAACACGGACAGACTGTCTGTGTTCACCCGATCCGATCCGCAGACAGGTGGAAAAATAGGATTTTCCTTTGTCTGCCAAATCGGACCATAGCAGAGACTGATGAGATCCCATAGGGATACATGTATGTCTGTATTTCATCCAAAAACGAATGGATGAAATACGGACATACTGTCCACATGAGTGAAAGGGCCCTAACTTAGGGTGACCAGACATGCCCAGTTTCAGGGGACAGTCCACAGATTGAGGACACTGTCCCCAGACCAAGTCTGTCCCCGGTTTTGTCCCCGGATTGGATTTGAACAGGGGCTGGGGCAATTTCAAAGACAGTCAGCGCAGAATTATAAAATAAATATATATAAAAAAAAAATTCCATTATCTGTGCCCCTTTCTTAAACCATGTGCTGGTCAGAGCGGAGGGAATATTTCTTCAGTTTCGGGTGCCCATTCAGCTCCACTCACATTTTCTTCTGCCTTGGCTCAAATCCCATCCACACCCCACCCAGTAGTAGACGGGGCCTGAGAGTAAGACTTGACAGGCAGTGAGGCGGGCGGTGACAGGCAGAGAGTAGCCGATTGCCGCCTTTACTAGTAAAAAAAAAAAAATATGTCCCCAGATTTCATTTAAAAAATCTGGTCACCTTACCCTAACTGCAAGTACCAAAAATAATATTTGTCCAAGTGTACAATGCCAAATTTATTCTAGTGCTTGGAAATATTATGGACATTATAGAACATGCTTTATTGTACATATTAGGCATATTATTATTATTATTATTATTTTTATTATACAGGATTTATATAGCGCTGACAGTTTGCGCAGCGCTTTACAACATGAGGGCAGATAGTACAGTTACAATACAATTCAATACAGGCGGATTTAGAGGGCCCCTTGTTGGAGCTTACAATGAATGGCATTCTAAGGAATCAAGGAATTTAAAAGGGATTTTTTAGTGTGGAGAAGATATTGCATGGCTGACGTGTCCATCTCTTGTCATTCTAGACATTAGAAATGTTTGGCATCGGCAGATATTTGTAAATTAAATGCATTCCCATCACTATACCGATGGAAGTATTAAGCCTGGCAACATTGGGCCAGATTCATGTAGATTTGCGGCGGCGTATCGTATCACGTTTACGTTACGCCGCTGCAAGTTTCCAGCGTAAGTGCTTGATTCACAAAGCACTTGCGTGTAAACTTTCGGCGGCGTAGCGTAAAGCCGTCCTGCGCAAGCCCGCCTAATTCAAATGGGGCTTGTACCATTTAAATTAGGCGCGTTCCCGCGCCGAACGTTCTGCGCATGCTCCGTTTGGAAATTTCCCGCCGTGTTTTGCGCGAAATTACGGCGCCCCGACGTGTTTTTTGAACGGCGACGTGCGTAACGTACTTTCGTGTTCCTGGACGTCTTACGCAAAAAAAAAAATTTGAAATTCTACGCGGGAACGACGGCCATACTTTAACATGGCTGGTCTAAATCTAAGCCATGAAATAGCAGGCTTAAGATTGCGACGGGAAAAACCGACTAGCGACGACGTAAGAGAATGCGACGAAAGCGCGTACAGTACCTTCGTGGATTGCCGTAAACAGCTAATTTGCATACCCGACGCTGAATTACACCTATGATCCGAAGGCGTACGAAGCTGTACGCCTGTCGGATCTATGCCAAAAGCCGTTGTATCTTGGTTTGAGGATTCCAAATCAAGATACGACGCGGCAAATTTGAAAATACGCCGGCGTATCAGTAGATACGCCGGCGTATTTCTGCTGTGAATTTCTGCTGTGAATCTGCTGTGAATCTGGCCCATTCTGTTCAGTTTTACATGGACCAAAACCTCCTTTATAAATAAAAAATATGTGCATCTCATTTACTCATCTTTTAGAATCAACTAGGCACACTTTTGCTATTTTCTAATTGGAGTCAAGAATGTTCTTTGAATGCATTATATTGTACACAGATACAGTATACAATACATGACAACATGTGGCTGATTTACCAAAGGAGTAAAGCATGTTTACTTTGCAAAGTTAATTTTCACTTTGCAAGGGAATTTTCACTTTAAGGCTGGATTCACACCACAGCATTGAGCGGCTTACAGCAGGGGTCCGGTGCGTCTCCATTTACAATTTCAGGTGATGCATTCAGACCTGAAACTGACAAGAATTGCGCAGGACTCCTGTGCAATTCGCACCAAAGCTGCTTCGGAGTTGTATGAACTGGTTCCATAGAGAGCTGGTCACAATCTTATGACAAGGGAATTGGATACGGGGAAATTTTCATCCAATTCGCACTAGTGTGAACCCAGCCTCACTCACAATGGTCAAGAAAAACTAAAGCAACAGTTCTTTTTGCTGGCACATGACTGGATGATAGAAATCAGCACAGCTTCCCCCCATTCACAAAGCTAAACAACTTTTTTGGTATTTTAGACAGTGAAAGAAAAAATTACTGACATTAATGGTAAGTGAAAGAAAAAGAAAAAAATTCTGGAATTGTTGGTCAATGAAAGAAAAAAATTCTTGTGCTATTGGTCAGTGAAACCAAAAATGCCTGGCATCATTGGTCAGTGAAAAAAAAAATACCAGGCACTATTGGTTACAGTTAGTAAAAGGAAATAAAACCTGGCATTGTCGGTCAGTGAAAGAAAAAGTATCTGGTGCGTCAGTAAAAAAAAATGCCTGCCATTATTGGTCAGTGGCATATCAAGGGGTACCCCTTCTATTTTCAAAACACAAGATTTGTGCCCCCAACTAAAACATTCCAGGCCACATGACCTCAACATGGGTTCGGGGGGGAGAGATAGGGCAGACTACCTCCCCACCAAAGCACCTTGGGCCAGATTCTCGTACCTGCGGCGCAGCGTAACGTAACCCGTTTACGTTACACCGCCGCAAGTTTTCAGTCTAAGTGCCCGATCCACAAAGCACTTACCTGGAATCTTGCGGCGGTGTATCGTAAACACGTCCGGCGCAAGGCGGCCCAATTCAAATGGGGCGGGTACCATTTAAATTAGGCGCGCTCCCGTGCCGGACGTACTGCGCATGCTCCGTTCGCAATTTTTCCGACGTGCTTTGCGTGAAATTACGACGCGCCGACGTATTGAGAATCGTGACGTGCGTAACGTACTTATGCCGGGAAAACAAAAAAATTCAAAAGCGACGCGGGAAATACGGGCATACTTTAACATGGTGGAGTAATCTTCCACCATGTTAAGAGCAGCCCTATCTTTGCGACGGGAATCTAACACTTGCGCCGACGTAACAACGGGAAAAACCTTTGTGGATCGCCGTAACTGCTAATTTGCATACCCGACGCTGGTTTACGACGCGAACTCCCCCCAGCGGCGGCCGAGGTATTGCATCCTAGGATCCGACAGTGTAATTCAATTAACCTGTCGGATCTTAGGGCTAGCTATGCGTAACTGATTCTATGAATCAGTCGCATAGTTAGAACGGCCCTAAAATAGAGATACGACGGCGTATCAGGAGATATGCCGTCGTATCTCTTTTGTGAATCTGGCCCCTTGTCCCTAAATAAATGAGAACAAGAGCCTTTTCCCTTTGGTGTGCTAAAAGAATATGGAAGCCTGCTTTAAAAATAGGGGGCCTCTAGATACAGGACCACCCCCTATGTGAATTTTTAGGGGTACATAGTACACCGTCGACATCCTCAGCTCAGTCTACTGTGCCCATGTCACCAGTGACATCTGCACTTCAGCACACACAGTTAAGTTAACAGTATCTATGCCAGCAGTACAATCTGCACTTTAGCATGCACAGTTCAGTTTACAGTGCAAAAAATCCAGCACAAAGTCAGGGAAATTTAACAAGATTTAGTGACTTATTGCTGGTGATGACAAGGTAACTCAGTAAGACTTGTAGGGTCTAATGCCGCGTACAGACGGTCGTTTTTTGTGATGAAAAAAAAAGAAATTTTTAAAAACGTCATTTAAAGTGACCGTGTGTGGGGAAAACTTTGTTTTATGTCTTCTGAAAAACGTCAAAAAAAAATTCGAACATGCTTCAATTTTTTATGTCGTTTTTCAAAACGTCATTTTTTGTGTCATAAAAAATGATCGTATGTGGGCTAAAACAACGTTTTTAAAATGACGTTTTTAAACCCGCGCATGCTCAGAAGCAAGTTATGATGCGAGCTTGAATGGAACAGAGTGCCGCCGTACGTGCTGAACGTAACCGCGCTTTGCTAGAGCATTTTGAAAAAACGATGGTGTGTAGGCAACATCGTTTTTTAAAATGAAGTTTGAAAAACGTTGTTTTATTTTCATGAGAAAAAACGACGTTTTTTTACAAGACAAAAAACGACCGTGTGTACGCGGCATTAGAAACCAAAAGTAACATTTATTTACTATTTACTATCCCAATTCCCAGCCATATAATGCCTGCTGAATAAAATACACTTTTGAAATCCATCTGGCACCAGTACAGGATGAGGCTAGCATCCACCATACTTATACAAGATAGTGGGTGTCCTTGGTATACCTAATCTAGGAAAACACTATACTAGCATCCCAGATCACACATTTAGCACTGCTACATACTTCCCATTAACAGTGCCCCTTTAGACCCACGTCAATATCATTAAATATGCTTCACTTCTCCCTTTCAAAATAATCTGGCTACCTCCACACCAATGACCTTCAAAAACAGATCCTATTCAGCAACATTCTCAAAGACAATTGGACTCCAATGGGACAATGTCATTTTTAGCTGTTTAATCTCACCTCACCTCCCACTCTCAGGAATTCTACACAAACCTTCATTCCTCCCCGCACATGAAAACCCACACTCGGTCTGATATCTTAGTTAAAGTGGAGTTCCACCCAGGAAAAAAACATTTGCCCAAAGAGCATAAAAAAAATTGAAAAAAAAAAATTTGAAGAAAAAAAAAATTATACTCACCCGAAATACCTGTTGCTATGCGGAAGTTTGTAATCTGCCTCTTCTGTAGCCACGGTCCGTCTTCTTCTTCATCTTCTCCTAGTGAATGGGGTACGCTGCTTTCTGGGAACTGTGTGTGTTTTCAGAGAGCAGCCGCCCATTCACAAATCGGCACGAGACTCGCGCATGCGCAGTAGGAAATGGGCAGTGAAGCCGTAAGGCTTTACTGCCTGTTTCCCCTAGTGTAAATGGCGGCGCGGGACCGGCATCGATCGCGGGATCGGCATCGGGGGGGGGGGCCATCAGCGTGGGCAAGTAGGACAGGTAAGTGTCCTTATTAAAAGTCAGCAGCTACACTGTTAGTAGCTGCTGACTTTAAAAAAAAAAAATGGCAGGTGGAATCCCGCTTTAAAGGGGTTGTAAAGGTTTGTTTTTTATTTTCTGAATAGGTTACTTTAAGCTAGTGCATTGTTGGTTCACTTACCTTTTCCTTCAATTTCCCTTCTAAACATTTTTTTTCTTTGTTTTCTTTGTCTGAATTTTTCACTTCCTGTTTCTCCTCAGTAAGCTGTTGTAAATGACTTTCCACCACTCGGATGATGGTGGAAAGTTTACTGAGGAGAAACAGGAAGTGAGAAATTCAAACAAAGAAAAAAAACATTAAGAAGAGAAATGGAAGGAAACAGTAAGTGAACCAACAATGCACTAGCTTAAAGCAACCAATTTAGAAAATAAAAGACAAACCTTTACAACCCCTTTAACACTGGAAACGGCCCTACATGGAAACATTTATATACATGCAGATCAGACATTACATAAGCACCCTTATCAAACATTGTGCAGATTGCCCAATACCCTTGGCTGCTTTTGAAAATCACTTCCTGAAGGACCCTCATTCCACAGACCTTGTTCCCACTCTGTACACTGCCCATACTGACTCAGCAAGCTTATCAAAGCTTATATATATGAAGAAATGGGAGAGGGACCTAAGAAAATCCTAAGACATAGCTAACTGGAACAAAATCTGGACCACCGCAGTAAAATGCTCATCTAACATATTAGCACAACTCTTACAAGGTGATTTCTGTCTGGTACATGGCCTCTGACCTTATCGCTAAATTAATCTCTGGGGCCTCTCTGCCTGCTTTTAAGGTTGTGGAGAATGTGGTACCCTAATACACATATGGTGGCACTGCCCTAAAGCCCGTCCCTTTTAGATCTACTACATATATAATTTGATCAGGTCAGTTCTGAATTGATTCAGAATCCCTGGGAAACTTTATTAAATAGGCAAGTCTCTAACTTCTGCAGATGTTAAAGGAAACAAATGGATTTCATATTTCTTGCTGATAGGTAAACACTGGCCAATGCTTGGAAAAAAAATGAACTCTCAACTTTGTGAACGTGAAACAGAAAGTAAATGGCACTGTGGTACATGAGAAACCTACTGCAGTTTTTAATGACACCCACTTTAAATTCCATAAAACATCTCCATGGCTATAATCACTCTATAAACCTAGATTATTCCCTTCTCTCACTCTGGAACTATCCCCCTACAAAACCAAGGCAACCATGTGCTTGGCCAGACCCCATAGGGCTTTGTATTTCACCCTACCCCTCCTTCCTAATCATTATCTTTCCCTCTCCTCTAAACCCTCCCCCTGCCTTTCTTACTACCTTCATAACTTTACTCCTATTTTCCACCATAGCCCTCATCTCGAATCTTCTAAATCTATGCTTTCTCTCATTCTCTTCCCACCTACACCTAGCAACAGGGACATTATTTTTAGGTATGATGTGTGAATGGGAACTAATAACAAATATATAGTGAGGTTTTCTCTAATCTGATTTTAAAAGTGGAAATACACTTTAAAGTAACATTTCATGTGTTTCTCCAGATGGTATAATAGTCCAGTCCTCAAATTTTCCACTCGCCTACTCGCATTTTGCGAGTGGAAAATTGTTTCTGGCAAGGAGCTAGGCTGCCTGGAAGGGGGGGCGCGAGTACCGCCGGCATGCGGGATTGATCGGGAGCTCTTCTCCCATCGATCACCCTAGGGGAAGAGAGCATAAGGAAGAGAAAAGACGCGGGATTACAGAATGGATAGCTGGCTATTACAGCCGAGTTTACATTACAATTGCCTCCTCTCTGCTCCGCTCATGGTTACACATAGCCCCACCTCCTGACCCCACTCCTGTGATAGACAGAACATGTCCAAGCATTGGACTGGCACTCTGTCTATCACAGGTGGCACAGGTGAGGTGAGGCTGCAATGATGGCACAGGTGAGGTGAGGCTGCAATGATGGCACAGGTAAGGGTGCAATGGTGGACACAGGTGAGGTTGCATTGATGGACACTGGTGAGGCTGCACTGATAAAGTTGTTAATATTTATTTTTGTAGCTTAATTCTGCATAAAACATTTAAGTGTCATTTCATGAGATAATTTATGAGGGCGTGATTAGGGGCAGTGCAGGGTGGGGATCGGTTGGGGCAACTGGTGGCGAGTAACCCTTAAGGCCTGGCTGGCTAGTAGCTCAAGAAATTTTGAGCCCTGTAATAGTCAATAAACGTCTGTATAGATAGGTGGTCTCTCTGAAACCATTACTAGACAAATCCCCTTATATTTTATCCTATGGAATCACCTTATTAGAATCCAAGGCTATTAGTCATTTTCTAGGTTTATTCAGTTCATTGGATATATTTTATTTTAAAGTTGTCTTTTTAAACTGTTAGCCATTGCAATTCTTTTTTTTTTTTTTTTAGGGAATACAAGTTGTCAGCATGTACTCACCTAATAGCAATAGTGGAAAAAATGATTGTGGTTTAAAATTAGAATGAATGACACTTTTGTTCTCAGTCGTATTGTCTTCGTGATTCTGTTACTTAAACACTGAAGCAAGTGTACACCTGTCTAAAAAATAACCTAAAAAGAAGTACAGTATAATTCTTTTGTAGATCTTTTCTTTATATGTTATGTTGAAGAATTCAAATTGTTATTTTATTTCTATTTAGTCAGCAAATGAATATTTCGTAGTTACCACCGATAGCTAGCAGGTAGAGTTTAACTGCAACTCCAGTTTTTCTGTGCATGCTTTACTGCTATGTTGCAAATTGCTTGACTAACTGGTTTAATTTGACTTGCTGTTCAAGTCACAACATACTCACAGCTGAATGAATCAGAGGAGAACCACTGCCCCTCTTTGCTAGCTCATGTGGAGTATTGGTTGGGAGCAATAAATATTTTAGCAGCCAGTGCTAGACCTGGTGCTAGGGCTTAGGTCAACCATCTTAACCTTGATGTAATAGAAACACTCTGTATTAAATGTTTCACTTTAAAATATACATTAATACTAGTAATAAAAATAATATAATGGAGCATACACATTATTAAAACTATAGTCCGGCCCTCTAACGGTCTGAGGGACAGTGAACCGGCCCCCTGTTTAAAAAGTTTGAGGGCCCGTGCATTAAACAGACCAAAAAACATTATAGTTTGCTGTCAAAACTATCGAGAGACATTCTGTATAAAGTGGACACCTGGATGTTCGGGTTCGACGGGTTCGGCCGAACTTCGGAAAAAAGTCCGGGTTCGGGACCCGAACTTGACCCCGAACCCCATTGAAGTCAATGGGGACCCAAACTTTTGAGTACTAAAATGTCTCTAAAAAAGTAAGGGAAAGGGCTAGAGGGCAGCAACATGTTGGTAAGAGCATGGCAAGTACTCTGCAAATAAATGTGGATAGGGAAATAACTTAAAATAACATAAAAAAAATAAAAATAAAACACTGGAGGAAACACTGCAAATATATTTTTTTTGCCCTGTGGGTGTTTTTTTTAATAGAACAATAGAAATACACTAGCTAAAGTGTTTATCTCACACATACAGATATGGAGGAAAAACTGCAAACACTGGAGGAAACACTGCAATTTTTTTTTGCCCTAAATGGATGTTTTTTGAATAGCACAATAGAAGAAAAGTATCTAAAGGGTGTATCTCACAGTAACATATGCAGTGCTGGTGTAATTTGATTTCTGAAGCAGGACTGACTCCTATATATTTCTGTCCCTATAAGCAAAATCAGGAACCTTTCCCTAAAGTATCTAATGCAGAGTATCTCACAGGAACATATGCAGCGCTGGTGTAATTTGATTTCTGAAGCAGGACAGTCTGACTCCTATATATTTCTCTCCCTACAAGCAGCAGCAGCAGCAGCCTTTCCCTACCCTAACTAAAGCAGAGTGACGTGCTGTGCTATGTGCCTCTAGCTTATATAGAGGCTGGGTCACATGCTGGGTCACATGCTGCACTGGCCAATCACAGCCATGCCATTAGTAGGCATGGCTGTGATGGCTTCTAGGTCACACGATTAAAACAAATGGTGATTGGCTGCCCTGCAGCGCACCATTACATTGCCAAACACCGAACCTGAACCCGAACTTACAGCAAATTTACAGTTCGGGTTCGCTCAACCCTAATTCTGTATGGATTTTCTACTAACAAATGAGTTGTTTGAGAGCATTTGTATCTCTCACTGTCTAACTTGATACTTTGGGCATCAGGATCCTACATGGCTGTTTTCCAGCTTGTCAGTTTTGAACGCCTAGGGAAATACAAAAGAGAAGGCCTGCTCTGGAAAAAGTCAGTCACCTATTACATATGAAACCTGAGAACAGCCATCTAAAAAATACATCTAAAACTAGTGTTTTTTTAAATAAATCATTGTGTTTTTATTTTTTTTACCTTTTTACTGACTTTATCTTCTGTTAATGAAATGACTACTGCAACGCTGTCTTAATGCAGGGCGGTAATGCAGACGCTGGTCTGGAGAAACTATTTAAACAGGACTTGTACCATGGAACCAGCAAAGTACAAGGGCCCTGCAGCTGATATTTTCCACATTACAAATCTGCCTAGCTTTGTTCTCAGAATCAGAATACTTTATTAATCCCAATGGGAAATTATTGCCACACTCAACAAAGACAACACAAGATCACAACAATGAACAGAACAAGATACAATGACACAACACAATTACCAACAACCGCAATTAGCACCCATTAAAAAAAAAAAGAAATACTCTAATAAACATCCATTCCAATAAAATACAACAATAAATAAATAATACAGATTAAAAAAAAAAATCGAACTGCCAAAATAATACGCTACTTTCTCTAGCATTGCCCCAAAAAATAAATAAACATAATATCAACATACTATAAAGACGACATAAATATCCTGATTATAATCCAGATTTAAATCTGCACCTCAGTAAATCTGCAAAGGCCCTTGAAAAAGTCACATGTGCTGTGATGTAACGCTTAAGGAGGAGCCATCGACGTCAGTGCTGTGTGAGCACAGACAGCTAAGTGAGGAGTTCTGTTATGCAATTGACCTTCTCATATGCGAAAATATTGCGGGGCATGCAGGGCTGGACTGGGACAAAAATTTGGCCCTGGACTTCATCCAGACTGGCCCACTTTGACAGGTCTCTCCCATGGCGGCCGGACAACTCCCGCACCCCCCCCCCCCCGGCCACCCGCACCCCCTCTCCCCCTTCACTAGCCACTAGCCATTCTACTTTATTCTACTTACTCTTATAGGCAGTACCAGTGGGAAAGCTAGACATTATTTCACCCAGGGCAAAGAATCAGTTTGGTCCCCCCCCCCCTTATGGGACAAGATTAGGCAAAAGAAAGAAACTCCCAGGCCATAGCTGTTGAGTCAGCTATCTGTCCCCTCCCCCATGCTTCTCTGTTCCCCCCAGGTAAGCGCTGCGGGAAGGGAGAGACAGAGGAGCGGAGGGGGCAGCGGTCCGCTGTCACTAAAGCCGGCCCACTGAGCCATCAGCCCACTTGGAAACTCCCTGTAGTCCCAAAGGTCAGTCCATCCCTTGGGGCATGTGTGAGTGCAACTGTGGTTTTATTACACATATGTTGTTCCCAGTCTATTTATCTGTGCAATGAGTAATGGTATGTCAATCTTTTCTTTTTGAGCAACATGGGTCTATGAAGGATTGAAAACTATAAAGGTTTGAAAGCAATCCATCACATCACTGGAGACTTTAAACCTGATCATCTGGGTATTGTTGTCCTCCTGATTTCAATCTCACCTAGGAGTGGTGTCTGACTTTTTCTCTACATTATTAGAAATATGGAATAGCACTTTATTTATATATATTTTTGGAAGCACTTTATTTATTATTATTTTGTGTAGATTGATTGGATATTAATTGCTTATGTAGTATATATTGGATCATTGTGCAATAATATAAGGTTAGTCATAGCGCTTTATTAACCCTTAATTCATTTATCTTTTTGTGATATCAGTACACAACACAATAATAGCAGCAATCATCATTTGATCACCTTAATATTTTTTGGTTCATGTTTATTTATTCACTTTAGCGCTTTAGTAAATATAACACAAATATTAAATATAATTGCATTATTTAGCTACAAATTAGCTTTCATTCATTGTTCCTGTTCTGTCACTTTCCTTTTATTCCTTCCACTTGGATCTTTCAATTGGAGATGGTATATTCTTATCTTCTCTTCTCTTCACTTGTAGTGCAAAGTGGATTTGCCTTTCGTAAATAACCCCCTAGTGTGTTACTGAAACTCAGTAGTGTGATCTCTGCTTAAAATATGAGCTCCATTTGCAAACCTATTCTGGGTTAGTGCCTAAAAGTATCAAAACCTGATGATTAGCATACCAGCCAGCCAACTAGAGATTTTAGAATGAGAAGTCTGCAATAGTATGTTTCTACTAGGAAATGTTTCCTTAAAGAAGTCTATGTTGCCAGACCATTAATTACAGCAACAAACTTCCTATAAGATTATATTTTTTCATATAACCCCATAACTATAGCAACTAGCAGACTGAGTTGAATAAACGGTACTTAGCCCAGGATCTGAACAGCCTCAAAAGACTTCTGATTAAGTCATAAACCTGCCATATCATAAAACCTCTGGCAGAGCTCTTAACAGGCTCTAAATCATCTTGGCCTTAATTGGGTGTTGTAAACCCCCAATTCATCCAGTTCAGCAGGAATCAGCCAAATGTATGGGCAGGCTGTTTGTATATTGTATAGAAGTTGGTCTGTCAGGTTTTTCCCAATAGCTCAGTGCCCCCGGTTATAGCTGGAAGCAGGAAGGATTCCCACATCCACCTCGAGCGTGTGAATGGGGGAGTCAAGTAATTATTTTTTTTGTTTGTTGAAAAAAAAAATGTATGATCTCCCTAAGCCAGAGCCTGCTAATAGGTATTGTAAATATTCATAAAACAGCACAGAAAAGGTTTTCAAAAATACACATATTGATCTATTTTTTTAACTACCAGAATCAAAATTTCCTTACTAGTATCTTCATAGTACATGGCTACACTACTATATAAGAAAATAACAATCGAGTAGGTAGAAAATGTGCCCATTGTATGTTAAAATTTGGTTACATTACATCTCCTACAGAAGAATATGCATACAATAAGTTTATTATATATATTAAATTATGATTTCATTCTGTGCAATAATATGTTGGTTGTCTGGCTGTAAAATATGGGCATCTAAAATATTGGCATTGTGTTTTGATCTTAATTGTCACCACATTGATGAAGTTTTGTTATCTTACAGGAGGAGGAAAAATGAAAAATTCCAGCATGTAATTTTTATGTGCCCAATACAAAAAAGAAAAATTTTAAGTCGGTTTTACCTAAAATAAAGTAGAAGGTTTCCTCCTTTGTGCAAGACTCTGGATTAAACTTTAAACATTGGAAAACTTAAAAGTGAAAATTAACAAAAAGGATCTTGAGGGGGAAGGCTTCATAGATTTTAAACTTTAGATATCAGTTGAATATCAAAAGTTTTGTTGGCTTTCATGGGAAATAGAATTCCTACCTAGTAGTTTTTTTTTTTTTAAACTTCAATCTAAGCTGCATAAATGTGTTTCAAATGTATGCTACAATTCCAATGACTTGCATTAAAAAAGAAGTCGTTCTGATGGGAATAAAAAGCATCATGGCCACGGCATTTGTACTCCCCTCCCTGCTACCTTTGCAGTATAAGGGAGAGTGGTTGGGGGGTGTAAGAACACAGGGCAGAGCCCCGTGTTTTAATCCCCCCCAAACACAAGCGTAAATGAGGCCAATAAGAAAATATCTCATCGTCCTCATGTGATGATCAACATTATCACAATTACACAGTACAGGCTGCAGACTGTTTGCACTTTCAGAGGTATACTCTACAAGTCCAAACACTTAGCATCCATGAACGGTAGTCTTGGTTTCTGTGCCTTAGTGTACTATATGAAGGGCCTGGATAGGGTACTACTTACCAGTATAAAGGTGCTTGATCAGTTGTGCTAGCTATCTTTTGCACCTCTGTCCTTTCCACTACCATCACCTGGATGATAATCAATTAACAAACTATACCTATCATACACACCTTGCTGATGGACAGCTACAGTTTCTCACAGTTATTGTTGGCTGCAGCCCCACCTTCTGCCCCCGATACTTACTGAGGGAGCAAGGCCAACAGGCATCTATTCTATATCACTCCACCAGGGACAGACACCCTGGGGTCCGCAATGTTACATTTATTGTCAGCAAATGCTGCACTGGTTGTCTGTGCACTGAATTTTTTTTTTAAAAAAAGGGTTCTTTCTCTGCTACTGTCTCCTGCACACCACTGATGAAATGGTGGGGCCCAGTGAAATGTTATTTATTTATTGGAAAATCTAGGAGCTGCGGCCAAGATTTGAAAACTGTGCGCAACCTATAATGTAACATAAAGCTGCCTGGATCCCTTGTTGAATTCATGGGGCCCAGACCCCATATAGGAAGACCAGTGGTACTCCCTTATCAGCTTCCCTGGTTGCCAGACCAAAGTAGCTGGATTCAAATTGCCACCACACCAGAATAATGGAGCAAGCTTCTGTTCACTGACACACCAGTCGCAGTGTAACCAGGCCAGTGTATGCCAGGAAGAGTGTTCCTTATTACCATTAAGACCGGTCACAGTGTTACCACAACTGGTATAAGACAGCAACGGTGTCCCTAATTGTCGTCACACCAGTCCCAATGTCAATAGACAAGTGAAAATCAGCAATAGTTTTCCTGATTGCTGCCGGACTAGTTCCTGGTGGAACCAGACCAATGTAGGTCAGCCACAGTGTTCCTGATTGATGCTACACAAGTCCCAGTGTCACCAGACCAGTGCAGTCAGCAACAGTGATCCTAATCACTGCAATGCCAATGTTGCCATTGTCTGCTACCTATACTGACCCTGGTCTGTTAATTGAACACATTTCTGCCTGCTGCCTCGACCAATTCTTTACCTGCTTGCTGACCATATCTCGGCCCGCCACCTGAACTGACCCATCTACACATCCAACTGAATGTGTTTCTGCAAACCATAAATCCAAGCCATCCCCTGGTAACAAATGCACTTCTGGAACAACTGGAACTTGCTTGTTCTACCTTTCTACAGCCTCCTGTACTTCTTGGCCAGTGAACATCGGGCAGCCATGTACCAGTAGGCTAGGCTTGTTTGGCTTATAGGAACTGGAACTGCTATAGATGGCACTACACTAAGCTATAGTTCTTGACCATTACATTACATTGCTTTTAACACAATTGGTTGATTTGCATCATACACAAAATAAAATGTTCAATACATAATCAGTCCAGACAGTGAATATGTCTCACATGTGGTATTACTATATTCAGGATGAGGAGTAGAATGTGTTTTGGGTTGTAATTTAAAGTTCGTCCATGCTTTGTGTCAGAAATATCTTAAACTTTGTGTAACAAAAATAAATTTTTATTTTCGTTCCACATGTTCCAAGAACTCATGGCAATAACATGAAGTCTACAAAAGACTAACTGTACCTCTTAAAAATACCTTGGGTGCTTTTTTGGGGGGTAATTTTGTGGGTGTTTCCACTGTCCTGGTTCTCCAGGGGCTCCCAAAATTTGAAAAGTAGTCAGGAAATTAGATGTACAATTTGTGCCCTGGAACACCTAAGGTTTCTGATTGGTTCTTGGTTAGGCTGTGAAAAGGTCTAATGCATATGGTAACGCCATACTCGGGGTGAATAGCAGAATGTTTTTTGGGATGCAATTTTAAGTATACCAATGATGTGTGCTAGAAATATCTTATTATTGACTACTCTGTGTGATAAAATACATTTTAATTTTTTTTCCTGCATTTTCCAACAACTTGTAGCAAAAAATTACATTTTCAAAAGAGTCACTACACCTTTCAGAATATACCTAGGAGTGTTTGCTAGGAGTGGCCCCTACAGGTTTGCACTTCATAAGCTATGGGTTTTATTTTTGTGTTGTTGGGTACAAAGGCCTCTTCCTGACAACCCTGGGTGGTGAGTGTGGAGGTCTGCGTGCGGGGGGGGGGGGGTTAGTATAATCTGGAAGCCCCCTTTACCAGGGGGCTCCCAGATTCCGCCCCCCGATGTGAATGAGTAGGGGGTACCCCTACACATTCGCCAAAAATGTGTCAAAAATAAATAAATACAGTACACAGTTTTTTTGACAAAGTCCTTTAGTAAAAATTAAGAATGTCCCCTGTCATATTTCCAAAGTGTTTTCTTTCTCCGGTGATGTCTTCTCCCTCTAGTTCTTCTCCCTCTGCTGCTGATGTCTTCTTCCTCTGGTTCTTCTGTTGGTTCTTCTCCCCCCACTGATGTCTTCTCCTGACACTGGCTCCCACTGTTGTGTCGTCTCCTGCTGTCTGCCATTTCACACATTGCACACAAAGCATTGTTTATATTACACAATAATAGATTAAATACTTTGTAACATCAAGGCTGTTAAAATAATGGCTGCTTACCGAACACATGCTCAGAGGTAAACTGAGTATGCAATAACAAGTCTGGCTTTTGTAAATTGCATGTTCAGTAAGAAAAAAATAGAGTAGCAACATAAGAGAAGGTAATTTAACTTCTGCTAATGCTGAAATTTGTAAATGAGCCCTTATGCAATGCATTCAATTTAATGAATCTAAAGCAATGTCACTACAGTGCAATTGGAGAATCTTGCTATACTATTGGTGATTTTGTCACATAAGTTATTACAGAAATACAAATGACTATTGTTTGCTAAAACTAAGATAGAAGTTCCTTCTGTTTTTGCTCTCAGTATAAACATTTAGGAGGTAGGACTTGGGGTGCTGGATTTTATTTGGAAAATGTAGTGACTATAGGCATTTAAGTAACTCATGAGATGCGTGGTCAGATACAGTAATTCTTAAAAGCACAACATTCTGCCAAATATTTTTTATATATATTTAGGGCATGCTCATGATTTTTCGATATCTGGTGTCACAGCAGTAATAAGAACCCTGTTAGACCTCTGCATTCGGCTCTAGCCGTCACACATTTCGAAATACTGAAAGTTATTCTGCTCATTCTGCTCAGCAGACTGTGGAACAACTGTATAAAAACACTGTATAAAATAATTAGTGCTGTTACTATATACATTTTAGTAAAGACATCTTTAACGTGAGATTACAGTTGCACAGATTGGACAAAAATGACAGGACTGGGTGGTATACTTGTGTCTGTTGGAGCCAACTAGGGGTTGTGAGTTGAGAATGGACAGGTTAAAGTCTCCCCAATAAGCCAGCATTGACTTGGTCATCCTTCTTTCTTTAGCCTTTCTCCTCACCACTGACATAAACTTGTATGCTTGGCAGATCATGATAATCACATTTACAAAATGATTTTCTGTTATGTAGCTACAACATATTCAGCAGCACTATGACGAATACTAATAACATCCATTCTAGTTTACAGTCTAATGACTACCACAAACATAAACACATGCATTTAAAGCACCTGGATAAAAAGGAAGTCAATTTGTCTGGATTGTTTGTACCCATAGGTAAGCCTATAATATGACTTACCTATAGGTACTGTAAATATATTCTAAACTTGCACCATTTAGGAGATATATACACTACTGATGACATCATCGGCGCATGCGTTTTGAAGGAGTGACGTCACGCGGTTTTGGCCGGTCACACAGCCGAAGTCCGCAGACCCAAAAGGAAGATGGGTGAAGGTGGATGCAGCCTCCAGCGGTGACAATGAGGGCTTCATTTGCAGGACTACCGTGATGTGACCACCATGAAGGATGTCCATGGTCCATTCTGACGCGTTTCAGAATACCTTCTTTCTTCAGGGGTGAGTACATTAACATGTAACATGATGAACCGTTTTCATCAGACTAACCTATCGTGTGTGGGCCCCATCGGTTATTTATCCATCGGTTAAAAAACTAGGAACTTGTTTTAAAATGATCTGATGGTTAACTAACCGATAGAAAAAAACGATCGTTTGTGGGCACGCTCAGAATCAAGTCGACGCATGCTCGGAAGCATTGAAATTCATTTTTATCAGCATGTCGTTGTGTTTTACGTCACCGCGTTCTGACACGATCGTTTTTTTAACCGATGGTGTGTAGGCACGACTAATGAAAGTCAGCTTCATTGGATATCTGATGAAAAAATCCATCAGACCGTTTTCATCGGATGAACCGATCGTGTGTACAGGGCATTATGCCGCGTACACACCATCACTTTATGTGATGGAAAAAAACTATATTTTTTTGTGAAGTAAAAAACGACGTTTTTGAAACTTCAATTTTCAAAAACGACGTTGCCTACATACCATCGTTTTTTCACAATGCTCTAGCAAAGCAAGGTTACGTTCACCACTCTTTTCCATTGAAGCTCGCTTTATAACTAGCTTCTGGGCATGCGCGGGTTTAAAAACTTTGGGCCAGATTCACAAACGAGATACGACGGCGTATCTACTGATACGCCGTCGTATCTCTGTTTCTAACTATGCGGCTGATTCATAGAATCAGTTACGCATAGATAGCCCTAAGATCCGACAGGTGTAATTGAATTACACTGTCGGATCTTAAGGATGCAATTCTAGGCCGGCCGCTAGGTGGCGAGGCCATTGCGGCCGGTGTAGAATATGTAAATGAATACTTACGGCGATCCCCGAACGTCCGAACGGCCCGTCGATCTAACTCTACATCGTTTCCGTCGAGTTACGCCGCGTAAAACTAGGGCTGAGCCCTAGTTGTCTTAAGCCATGTTAAGTATGGCCGTTGTTCCCGCGTCGAAATTTAAACATCAACGTCGTTTGCGTAAGACGTCTGCGAATGATGCTCGACGCCATTTACGTTAACGTCTAAGCAAATGACGTCAGTGCGACGTCATTTAGCGCAATGCACGTTGGGTAATTTACCCGACGGAGCATGCGCAGTACGTCCAGCGCGGGAGCGCGCCTAATTTAAATGGGACTCACCCCATTCGATTGGGCCCGCCTTGCGCCGGACGGATTTAGGATACACCGCCGCAAATTTCCAGGTAAGTGCTTTGTGGATCGGGCACTAACTTGGGAAATTTGCGGCGGTGTAACTTAAATCGTTTAAGTTACGTTGCGCCCGGGCTATGTGAATCTGGCCCTTTGTTTTAAAAGTCGTTTTTTGCTAAAAAAAAAATGACATTTTGAAAAACGACACAAAACATTGAACCATGTTTAAATTTTTTTTTTGTCGTTTTTCACAAGACATAAAACAACCACACACGGTAATTTAAATTGACATTTTTAAAAACTTTGTTTTTTTTCATCACATAAAGTGATGGTGTGTACGCGGCATTAGCGTCGGAACTCATCAGTCCAGCATTTTCTGCTTCCTACATTGCTTTTTACATTTATTAATTTGTGATCACTTTTATCTATATTTGTCATTTTATGTATGACATTTAATTTAATATAAAACCTATTTGGTTGATCTGCACCATATGGAGCTATTTTTATATTGTATTCCCTATTGGGGCCTTTGATGAGAACATTCATCCCCATTGCCTTCCCTTGGACTGATCCTACTGCCGGCTTGCCATTGCTGTCCTGTTGTTCTGTTGGGAATTCAGGATTCACCGTCCGGTCCAGCTTGGCCTTTTCATCTATACAGCATTGGAGGAACCAAGGGTTCAAAGTCTTTTTGACCCACTACTGTATGGCATGTGTGTCCACTATATCTGGTAAGAGTACCCAACTTTTTCCATTTTGAGAATTCTCAGAAGTAACCACAAGCTATTGCATTGCCTACTTTAAATGTATGGTGTCATCTGCATCTGGAAGTGGACCTCCCTCCTTGCCTCTGTGGACGTTATGTTTTGTGTACTCACACCACTCTTCTGTTTCTGTTTTTAGTGGACTTACATCCATTTATTTATCACTGTGAACACTGTCACTGTGGAATAGTGGCTCACACCATTCTTTTATAGTGCCAGTCAGTGGGAACAATACTGTGCTGCAGTGTACTTCCGCCATACCGGAATGGCGTGCGTTCTACCCAGTCAACAGGTAAACGGCGTGCTGCGCTGCCCCGTCCCGGTGGGGCGGGGTGGCGTCCTGCATCAGACGCACACTGATGCCCATATGGGCAGGACCTTGGAAAAACATAATTTATTTTTGTATGACATAGTGGACCGTTGCTGCAGATTTGTTTGTGCAGGAAGACTCTCACAACCACCGTTTTTTTTATTTTTTCCACAGAATCACCCTAATCCCCAGTCTGTCTGCTAAATAAGAGAGTGAATAAAGTGTGGATGGCTTAAGATGTCTGTTCTCCAGTTCACCCAAGCACATATTTTTCAACTTTCTGAGATTGGAATGAGGGGCACTTATTAGCAAAAGTATGTAGGCATAGAACACACCTACTGCTGTGCCACTCTTGGCGACGGCCATATGCAAATAAAGGGCCTCTTAGACCCCATACACACGGGAGGATTTATCCGCGGATACGGTCCAGCGGACCGTTTCCGCGGATAAATCCTCTCGAGGATTTCAGCAGATTTTAATGCGATGGAGTGTACTCACCATCGCATTGAAATCCGCGCCAAAATCCTCTGGCGATGACGTGTCGCGCCGTCGCCGCGATTATGACGCGGCGACGTGCGCGAAGCTGTCATATAAGGAATTCCACGCATGCGTCGAATCATTGCGACGCATGCGGGGGATCCCTTTGGACGGATGGATCCGGTGAGTCTATACAGACGAGCGGATCCATCCGTTGGGATGGATTCCAGCAGATGGATTTGTTTGGCATGTCAGCAAATATTCGATCTGCTGGAATCCATCCCAGGGGAGAAATATCCGCGGAAACAGATCCGCTGGAGTGTACACACCATAGGATCTATCCGCTGAAACCCATTTGCTGGGATTTTTCAGCGGATGGATTCTATCGTGTGTACGGGGCCTAAGTGTCTGGTCCTTAGCGCAGAGGGACCGCATTCTTGTATAAATTGTTACCAATACACCTGTGCCGAGGGCGACTGCCGTGACAGCAAATCACATTGGTCACGTGATCTTAAGCTGCGCCCTGCCTCCCAGCGTCATAAACTTCTTAAAGGGTGTGAGGCAAGAGGCGCTAAGAGGTTTAAGAAAAATTATGCAAAAACTGATTAGCTTAATGCATCAGTGCTTTTTTTATACCACTACTGTTCCTTTATATTGGCTTTTTACTAATGCAGAAGTTTAGAAATTGGATAAAAGGTTTAGCACTGTGAAACACTTTTTGATAGATAACAAGTGCATTTTATATACAACTGTATAGATCAGACCAAAATGAGGGACACATGAGGAGGACAGAGGGACTTTGTTCCAAATGAGGGACAGTCCCTTGAATTTAGGGAGAGTTGGGAGCCATGTAAGCAGCATTCTCACATTCTGTACTGGAGGCTTGTCTAATATTACTTGTAATTTATGACTGCACGCTCTGGGGATCCCTATAATCCTCATGATCTCACTGCACACCACAAAGAGAACTGAACTGGAGTAGGATATAATTGGTGTCAGCTGATAGTGAACCTGTGCCAAGGCTTTGGACATTCAGATATTTACATATTCTTCATAATGCAGTAAACATGCTTCAAAACAACTGTGAATAATAAACTTAGTGAAGCGCTACCCCTCTAGTATTAAAATAAAATCAAAATGTAAGTATGGACAGTACTAAAAATGGCTAGTTTCTAAATATATAATACCATTAAACAATGGTGATCACCGCCAAATTCCAAAAAAAACACTTAATAAAATCATGCAAATTACTGTCATGGTAGCATAAACTTATGCAATATGTGACAATAAGTAAAAATATATATGAGAAACAAGTGTGATAAATAACACCTCCTAAGTGATAACACAATGTGTGACAAATGCTCTAAATACAGGTAGTAGATGTGAACAAAGTCCTTAACCACTTAAGCCCCAGACCATTTTGCTGGTCAAAGACTGGGCCACTTTTTGCGATTCGGCACTGCACCGCTTAAACTGACAAGTGCGGCGTTGCTCCCAAACAAAATTGGCGTCCTTTTTTTCCCACAAATAGAGCTTTCTTTTGGTGGTATTTGATCACCTCTGCGGTTTTTATTTTTTGCGCTATAAACAAAAATTGAGCTACAATTTTGAAAAAAATTCAATGTTTTTTACCTTTTGCTATAATACATATCCCCCAAAAATATATATAAAAAAATGTTTTTTCCTCAGTTTAGGCAGATACGTGTTGTTCTACATATTTTTGGTAAAAAAAAATCGCAATAAGTGTTTATTGATCGGTTTGCGCAAAAGTTATAGCATCTACAAAATAGGGGATAGCTTTATGGCATTTTTATTAATATTTTTTTTTTACTAGTAATGGCGGCGATCAGTGATTTTTATCATGACTGTGACATTATGGCAGACACATCAGACACCTCTGACACATTTTTGGGACCATTGTCATTTTTATAGTGATCAGTGCAATAAAAAAAACTGTGAAAATGTTACTGGCAGTGAAGGGGTTAACCACTAGGTGGCGCTGTAAGGGTTAAGTGTGCCCTAGTGAGTGATTCTTACTGTAGGGGGGTGGGCTGTGTGTGACAAGACAGTGATCACTGCTTCCGATTACAGGAAGCGGTTATTAGTGTCATTGTCACTAGGCAGAGCTGGGAGACGCTTATTTATATCAGCATTTCCCCGTTCTTCCTCACCATGAGATGATTGCGAGTATCCCCGCGGCAATCAAGTCTGCGGGACTCGCGGTCGGGGCTCGCGCGCATCCACAATGCTGCTTCCTTAAAGGGGAGGTGTATATATAAGTGCTTCTGCCCAGGAGTGCTATTCTGTTGACGTATATGTGCATGCGGCGGTCGGCAAGTGGTTGAAATAAGTACACAGCTGTGAATTCTGTGTTTCCATAGGAAAACAGCTAGTGCCCCTCCACCGTTAAAAGTATGCGCTCACCTCATAGATAGAGCTTGTGCAAGTCCATATAAACCTTACCATTAGGGGTATAACTACAATGGCTGACAACTTGCTTCAGTGTGCAGTAATCCTCATGCAGATGATGCTCAGAGAATAATGCCGCGTACACACGATAATTTTTCGGCATGAAAAAAACGAAGTTTTTCGGCATGTAGAAAAAACGTTTTTCCAACTTCATCATTAAAATAACGTTGCCCACACACCATAGTTTTTTAAAAATGCTCTAGCAAAGCGCTGTGACGTACAACACGTACGACGGCACTATAAAGGGGAAGTTCCATGCGGATGACGCCACCCTTTGGGCTGCTTTAGCTGATTCCGTGTTAGTAAAAGACGATTCGCGCTTTTCTGTCTGTTACAGCGTGATGAATGTGCTTACTCCATTATGAATGGTAGTTTTACCAGAACGAGCGCTCCCATCTCATAACTTGCTTCTGAGCATGCGCTGGTTTTTAACGTCGTTTTAGCCTACACACAATCATTTTTTACAACCCGAAAAACGACATTGTTTAAAACGTCGTTAAACAATGCAGCATGCTTGAAATTTTTTTTGGTCGTTTTTCAGAAGCCAAAAAATTATGTGAAGCCCACACACGATCATTTTAAATTACATTTTTTTAAAACAATGTTTTTTTCATGCCGAAAAATGATTGTGTGTACACGGCATAAGGCTAGGTTCATACATATTCAAATTGGATGCATTGTGAACTACATCCAATTCACATGACATGTGAAAGAACACTGTGCTTTCTATTGTGCCTGTTCATATATGTCCAGTGCAGTCAGAGTACGGATTCAGTGCAAATTCAAAAAAAGTCCCGTTAATTTTCTGTGCAGTGCAGTGTGGCTTAGGTCCATTGACTTCTATGGGAACGCTTATGAATCGCACATGTCATTCAGTTGTAAACAGGATAAAATCTTGACCTGATCGTCATGTAAACCGGCCCGGGTACTTATGCAAACCTGACCTGATCCTGATCAAAAACTGCCTGAAAAGCTGAACAACTACTTTGTCAATTAGTAAAAAAGGGAGCTTCAGTTTGCAGCACACAGCCTTGCGGCTTCACTTCCCGGTTCCCTACTGCGCATTCACGACTCACACTGCACAATGCCACTGGTTCCTGTTGTCTTCTGGGACCTGTTTGTTTTCCAGAAGACAGCAGGGGGAAGGCTGGACGTGACATAGACCCCCCGCAAATAATTGGGGGTCTATGCCTGAAAGTGTGTGCAAATACCTGTCTTAGACAGGTATCTGCTCCCCCCTGAAAGGTGCAAAATGTGACACCGGAGACCCAAGCCCCATATTATTTAACTATTTTCTGGTTATTGCAATTTTGTGAGTCTATACATAGCAGCGCAAGGATAATAGATGAAAAACTTGTTAAAAAACAATTCCTCACTGACTTCTGTAGCTGCAGGCAAGGTGGAGCAAGTTAAATTGATAATTTCACAGGGAAATAACTCTGCCTATCCCTACATAGCAGCCTTACAGTTTCATATGTAATGTAAATACAATGCAGGTGCTCTGGGAGGTTGAGGTAATGTAAGATGAACTACTAAGAGAACCAACTTGAACAACTTCATTCATTGAGTTTTGAGAGTGAATCGCTCCGAAATACCTGTGGCTACAGAGCTCAGTGAAAATGTGTTTTAAAGATTATTTACTGCTAAGAATATCTATATACTTGAATGCCTATACCTTGCCCACAAATTCGCTTTAAGCAGAAAACATTTTAACTATCATTATATCTTTGGATGATGTTAGGAAAATGAAGCAACCAGGAAAAGGTATGCAAATAAAGGGAGGCAAGAAATCTCTACGCAGAGTGCTCTAATGGGAGTTGAAACCCCAATAAAGTATTCCAAGCCTGCTAACCACTGATCCACCTTGATTCATCTGAAGCTAATACAAAAGGGAAGTAACATTAATTATGTAGGAAGTTGGATAAATATCATTATCTATAGCATGCAGTTGTTAAACTAAATGTTACAGAATTTGTATGGCTGACTGAGCTGATCAGTATAGTGTCTAGGTGAAATTGAAGATCATTCTGTTCTTAGTGACAGGCATTGCTCTGCTGGATAATCAGCTCATTTGAAAACTAAATTGAACCCTTTCCACTGTTTACATCTGTGATCCATAATCAGTGCAGAACTCATTTACATGTCACTATGCAAAGTTAGATTTGCTAAGTGGGTTGAGCAAACTGCGCAAAATATTTTAAAATGGAAATTAAAAGTTTTGCAAATGTTTACTGTTTATTCATGTGTGTCTTTGACATTTGCTTTGTTAGTAGAACATTTATCACTGTAGCAGCGTACGAAATGACCAGATCTATACTGTTTATCCGATAAAAGGCAGGATTGCATGCTGTCATTTTTTTCAGCTAAAGATACCTAAAGCTTGAGGCTTATGAAGGATAAAGCTACCATCAGACAATAGGCAGAGACCAGTCGTGCATACACAATTCAGCCGACAAACTTGTTCTTAGAAATTATCATTAAACAAACATGCACTCACAAGAGGTAAATTTGCATCATTGTGCCTATGGAGAATAGAGGAGGAGCACTGCAGGTGCCTTTCATTTTGGAGGAAGAAATAGTGATTGACTGGAAAATTCCATCTCAGCCTGTCCACTTTTCCCCTAAAACAGGCTTGGCCAGGAACTGTTGGCCAGTGTTGTTGTTTTCCATACATAGTAAAAAAAAAAAAACATGTAACCTTAAAAATAAAAAGAAAACTATCAGTTTCTTTTTTGCAACATTTAAATTGCATTTTTGTTCTGCTTGAAAGCAGTTTGGCATTATCAGTAAATGTCCCTTTATAGTTTAAATGGAAAAAAATAAAACCTTTATATAAATTACACACTGTTTATAATAACATGGAGCACTCATAAAATTATAGTTTAGAACGCATTTACTTAACTAAATAAAGTCGATCTAGTAATCGATGAGCCACTTACAGTCACCTGTTTCAGCTGTAGGACATTTTTTATTGTCACATTTAGAACTTTATGACATGGCACCCCCTGTTCTGCATTTTATTTTTCAGTTACAGATGTGCAGACTACACAGTTTGGTCCGAATTCTAAGGTTCTATTCATGCCATGCAAGGGCATATAGTGCATGCATTCATTTTTCAATGTCCTGGGCACCGTTGGTTTATGTGTACACTCACACCTGGCTCAGTTAGTTTTGGATGACACATTAAACTGCGTGTTATGGAAAGCTGACATTCCTTATTCACACTGATGTTCTCTCACCTGTATGTTATTATGAGAACTCTGAATTTAGAGTAGCTATATACAGAAATGTTTGTGATTATCCACTTTTGTAAGTCTGTCATTTTGCAGCTATTCTTGAATTTGGTAATAATAATTCTATATCTGTATTGACTAAAAATATGTCTTTACCCTAATTTTTACCATGTGTTTAAATATCTTATTGCAAATGGTTTGGCCTAAAAATGTATGTTGGTATGACCAGGTTGTTCAAATAATTTATTTACGTTAGTTAACTATTTGCATCATGACTGTTAAACAAAACATATGGGGAAAGCAAAATAGGGAACTGGTGGCAGCATAAGAAAAGATCACATATATGGTAATAATAGTGAGTTGTAGTTCCAACATAAACTAAAAGTAGTTTAACTGGTTACCGACCAGTTCACGCAGATATACTGCGGCACAATGGCTCTCCTGGGTGAAACCGTGTACGGGTACGGTTTTCCCTTAAGAAGCCCCCAGGGGGTGCCTGCTGCACGGCGGGGGACACGATGGGTGTGGCCATGTGCGATCGCGCGCATGAGAGCCAACACAGGGATTTGTGTGTGTGTAAACACACAAATCCCTGTTCTGTTAGGGGAGAGGAGACTCTAAGTAGGAACAACAATATGTAGGAACAACAATATGTCTCCTCCCCCAGTCAATCCTATCCCCATACAGTTAGAACACATTGAGGGAACACACATTTAACCCCTTGATTGCCCCCAAGTTTTAACCCCTTCTCCCCCAGTGACATTTACACAGTAATCAGTGCATATTTATAGCACCGATCGCTGCATAAATGTCAATGGTCCCAAAAATGTGTCAAAAGTGTCCGATCTGTTCGTCACAATGTCGCAGTACAGCTAAAAATCGCAGATCACCGTCATTACTAGTAAAAAAAATAATAATAATACAAATGCCTTAAATCTTTCCCCTAGTTTGTAGAAGCTATAACCTTTGCACAAACCAATCAATATACGCTTATTGCGATTTTTTTTACCACAAATTTTTTTGACCACAAAAACTGTTGATGAAATTTTATTTTATTTTTTTAAATTGGGAGATATTTATTATAGCAAAAAGTAAAAAAAATATTTTTATTTTTTTTTTAAAAAACTGTCGCTCTTTTTTTGTTTATAGCGCAAAAAATAAAAACGCAGAGGTGATCAAATACCACCAAAAGAAGCAGCTCTTTTTGGGGGGAAAAAAGACGCACATTTTGTTTGGGTACAGCGTCGAACGACCGTGCAATTGTCAGTTAAACCTACACAGTGCCAAATTGTAAAAAGTTTTCCGGTCAAGAAGGGGATAAAATCTTCTGGGGTTGAATTGGTTAACTATAACAATTTTAGCATAGATCTAACTACTCAAAAGATTACGTCCTACATTGTATAAGAAAGGATAAAACCAACTTCGACCAGGTTAATATATGAACTCCATTTCTGACTGCTTCTGCAAATGCCAGCCATGCTGCTCCTCTGGCTTCATTCCTTCATTCCTCTAAATTTATAGCCACGTGTGTAGCAAGTGCATCCAAGGCTCCTACTTCTTCTCAGTGACTTATAAAATATTCAAGCAAGAACACAGCAAGACAGTCAGTAAAATAGCTACAACAGAGCTCCCATATTTCTTTGACTGAAAGCTCCCTAAGGGAACCCAGGACACTTTACATGCTTGAAATCCGGGGCAATTTTTCTATTTTTTCACATTTGTTCAAATAAGTATATTTTATAGAAACTTACTTAGAAACCCAAATAATTTTGTTTTGTGAAAGCAGAAGCCCTGTAAAATATAATGGTGACTGTTTAATTTTATTTTATGTTGCACAATATTTTCACAATAGTTTATCAAACATATCGTTTTAATAATAAATACACCAAATTACATTTTAGCCCATACAAACATTATGTAATATCCAATTTTTTGAAAATGTTTAATATAGGGTTGTGTCAAGAAAATATATACAAAACATATCATGCCTCAAAACTGCGTGCACCCGTGAAATAGCAAAACATTTTCGATATTGCTTTGAAAACCTTTACAGGTTATCAGTTTAGAGCAGTGGTTCTTAACCTGGGTTCCATGGAACCACAGGGGTTCGGTGAGTGAGTCTCGGGGGTTCGGCGGAGGTCACACAGGGCCGCCGGTACAAGGCAGGGGCGGACGGGTGCCCTGGGCGATACCATTTAGTATAGGAGGGGGGAGGCAGCCGCAGGTGAAGCTCTGCCATGGCCGCGGCCGCCAGCGCGGCCGGCGACAGCGTACAAATTGTGTGCCGAGTGCACTCCTGCATCCGGGACCGTCACCTCCCGGCTCCCTTTCCTGTCTTCTGCAGCCTGTTTAATCCCCCTATGAAGGAGTCTCTTGGTCCCTTCCAGCGGTGTGACGTCACTCCACTCATGGCCGGAAAGGGGGGGACTCGGAGCGCTGCGCAGAGAGCTGTGTGTCGGCGCTGCCTGTGACGAGCTAGAGAGGCAAGGACTAGTCTCGAGGCGCCTGTCTGACTAGTGGAATTTAAACCTAGCAGACAGTGTGCTAAAAAAGAGTACTGAACTTGTTTAAAAGTAATTAGAGCCTGTTTAAGAGCATATAATTAACCACTTCCCGACCGCCGCATGTACATATACGTCGGCAGAATGGCACGTACAGGCACATTGGCGTACCTGTACGTCCCTGCCTAGACGTGGGTCGGGGGTCCGATCGGGACCCCCCCAGGGGCGGACTGACAACTCATGGGGCCCCCGGGCAATAGGAGATTATGGGGCCCCCGGGCTTGCAGATGGCCACCACGCCAGGAGGCAGGGCAGCTAAAATCTCTGGATTTTCACATCAAAAGCATGTCGGTTTCAGACATATCAGGGACAGATGTAATAAAAAACACAGATTTTTACATACTGTCCCTGGTTTTATTGAACCTGGCAACCCTGATGGGGCCCCCTAGTGGCATGAGGCCCTCGGGCAGTGCCCGAGAGCTTCAATGGTCAGTCCGCCCCTGGACCCCCCCCCCCCTGCTACACGCGGCGGTCGGGTTCCCTCGGGGAGCGATCCGGGACGACGGCGCGGCTATTTGTTTATAGCCGCTCAGTCGCGATCGCTCCCCGGAGCTGAAGAACGGGGAGAGCCGTATGTAAACACGGCTTCCCCGTGCTTCACTATGGCGCTGCATCGATCGAGTGATCCCCTTTATAGGGGAGACTCGATCGATGACGTCATTCCTACAGCCACACCCCCCTACAGTTGTAAACACACACTAAGTGTACACTAAATACTACAGCGCCACCTGTGGTTAACTCCCAAACTGCAACTGTCATTTTCACAATAAAGAATGCAATTTAAATGCATTTTTTGCTGTGAAAATGACAATGGTCCCAAAAATGTGTCAAAATTGTCCGAAGTGTCCGCCGTAATGTCGCAGTCACGAAAAAAATCGCTGATCGCCGCCATTAGTAGTAAAAAAAAAAAATTAATAAAAATGCAATAAAACTATCCCCTATTTTGTAAACGCTATATATTTTGCGCAAACCAATCGATAAACGCTTATTGCGATTTTTTTTACCAAAAATAGTTACAAGAATACGTATCGGCCTAAACTGAGGAAAAAAAAAATTATATATGTTTTTGGGGGATATTTATTATAGCAAAAAGTAAAAAATATTGCATTTTTTTCAAAATTGTCGCTCTTTTTTTGTTTATAGCGCAAAAAATAAAAACCGCTAAGGTGATCAAATACCACCAAAAGAAAGCTCTATTTGTGGGGAAAAAAGGACGCCAATTTTGTTTGGGAGCCACGTCGCACGACCGCGCAATTGTCTGTTAAAGCGACGCAGTCCCGAACTGTAAAAACACCTTGGGTCTTTAGGCAGCATATTGGTCCGGTCCTTAAGTGGTTAAATGTCTGGATTGGGGGGGAGGGGAGGAGGCTGACTGAGGTGAGGTGACCAGCACTTAATATAAAATGACAGATAAAAAAAATGTTTTTGTATTATTTTAAATGAGCCTTCTCTGACTAGCAAAATATATATATATATATATATATATATATATATATATATATATATATATATATATATATATAAATTGCAGCCTCACTATGCCATCACATGCAGCCTCTGTGCCATCAATTGTCGCCACTGTGCCCATCACATGCAGCCACTGTGCCCATCACACGCAGCCACTGTGCCCATCACACGCAGCCACTGTGCCCATCACACGCAGCCACTGTGCCCATCAAACGCAGCCACTGTGCCCATCACACGCAGCCACTGTGCTCATCAAACGCAGCCACTGTGCCATCAATTGCCAACAGTGTGCTGCCAGTTTGCCCCATCAATTGCTGCCAGTGTGCCCATCAGTGGCGGCTGGTGAAGTTTTAGGATGGGGGGGCGCAAGACCCCGCCCTTCCACATTTGGCCCCTCCCATTTCACATAAGCCACACCCCTTATATAATCCACCCACTCCGTCCCCTGTATTCCACTTGCTTCCACTCATAGTGTCAGGAGTATACAGCTCAGCGTCACAGCACAGAGTATACAGCCCCAGCATCACAAATCATGGTATACAGCGCAGCCTTACAGATCGGTGCAAACAAAGTAAAAAATTACACTGTTAGTAATGAAGGACTCGAAATGGGCAGAAGATTACCAGAGACTGCGGATATACTGCACAAGATTACCAGAGACTGTGGACATACTGCACAAGATTACCAGAGACTGCGGACATACTGCACTAGATTACCAGAGACTGCACAAGATTATCAGAGATTACCATACTGCACGAAATTACCAGAGACTGCAGACATACTGCACAAGATTACCAGAGACTGTCGACATACTGCACAAGATTACCAGAGACTGTCGACATACTGCACAAGATTACCAGAGACTGTCGACATACTGCACAAGATTACCAGAGACTGTCGACATACTGCACAAGATTACCAGAGACTGTCGACATACTGCACAAGATTACCAGAGACTGCGGACATACTGCACGAGATTACCAGAGACTGCACAAGATTATCAGAGATTACCATACTGCACGAAATTACCAGAGACTGCAGACATACTGCACAAGATTACCAGAGACTGCAGACATACTGCATTACTTGTCCTGCGACTTGGGACTTCAAAGTTGCATGACAAGTCGTACCCCATGATTTCCAATGAGAACTGTTCATATCTGTGCGACTTCAAGTCACAGCAACTTCAAAGTAGTGCCTGCATTCCTTTGGTCCCACTTTGATGCAACTTGAGGGCCATAGACCTCCAGAATACACAGGCATTGAAGTCACATCAAAATTGCGGTAGAATTGTGCAACTTTCAGACTGCGTTAGCCTGAAAGTCGCAAGATTCTGCCACAATTTTTTGCTGCGATTTTGCAGCGACAATGCCTATGTATTCTGGAGGTCTATGGACCTCAAGTCACATCAAAGTGGGACAAAAGTAATGCAGGGACAGTTCTCATTGGAAATCATTGGGTCCGACTTATCCTGCAACTTTCCAGTCCCAAGTCGCAGGACAATTTGCAAGCAGGGGGTGGTTTGGTGTTGACGGCCGATATTTTCCCCGCACATTAAGTATAAAAAAAGTTTTTTTTTAATAACTGTGGGGGTGGTTTTGACGGCCGCTATTTGTGCTGTAATCAATTTTTACATAGAAAAGAAATGTTGGTAATAAGTGGGTAAATGAAGTATAAAAAAAGTTTTTTATAATAGCTGGGGGGGGGGGGGGGCGGGGGGGGGCTTGAAGCCCGCTATTTGTGCAGTTATTCTGATGTATTAAAGAGATTTTGTTAATAAGCGGGGTGGGGGGGGATGGAGTGCTAAATTAAATTAAATATAAAAAATAAACTGTTAATAATATTAAATATAAAACAAAAACATTGATTACAGTGGTGGTGCCTGGCGTTATTTTCGCTTAATATTAAATATTAAAACAAAATTGGATTAAGCGGGGGTGGGGGGGGAGGGTGGATGCCAGTCGCCAAATATTGCATACAAAAACATATTTTTTTTAATAAGCGAGGGGTGGGGGTGGTTTGTTTGCCGGCCGCCGAATAGTACATATATAAAAAAAAAATCAATAAGCCGGGTTTGTATTGGCTTTGTTGGCCACCGATTATTAGATATAATAAAAAAAAGAAAACTTGTAATAAGCGGGGGGGGGGGGGGGGGTGTTGCTGTTTTGCCGGCCGCCGAACATTACATAAAAAAATAACATCCATGTATAAGAAGATAAGCAGGTGGGGTGGTGTTCTGGCCGCCGATGCTGTTGCTGCTGCAGTGTTGTAATACAGTTAGGGTGAGTGGAAGAGGAAGACATAGCTCAGCTTACCCGTTCCAGCGGGACGCACTGAGCTACTGAGTGCCGACGTCACTTCCTGTTTTTCGAGTGACGTCGGAACTAGCACAAGGACGTGCGGGTGCACACAGAAAGTGTATGCACCCGCTCGGCGATAACACCAATGTCTCCAGCGCGCCGGAGACAGTGGCGCGCTGGGAAGCGCCACAAGAGCATACTTTTCCTGCCAATGTAGCGCCACGTCTGCAATCCCGTGATTGCACAGACGTGGCGCTACTCCAACAGCACTGTGCCCGGCGTCCGGCGCGCGGACACAGTGCACATAAGGACCTTTTTTTGGATTTTTTTTTTCTTAAAGGGACAGTTTTAAAAAAATTTTTTTTTTTTTTTTTTTTACTGACTGGGGGGGGGGGGGGGGGGCGGCGCCCGGGCGCCCCATATGGACGGGCCGCCACTGGTGCCCATCAACTGCCACCGGTGTGCTGCCAGTTTGCCCCATCAATTGCCGCCAGTGTGCTGCAAAAAGAAACAGCATACAGTACATGACATGAGAGTGGCACTTGCCAAGGTAAAGCCGCGCATTTCTGAACTGGTCTCTGAAAGACAACAGCAGAAGTCACACTGATTTGCAGTAAATATTCATTATTATGTTTTTGTTTTTGTGTGAAAATCATGTTTTAATCATGGTTTTGTTCTTTGTTCCTTATGATTTTGTTCTTTAATGGTTTTGTTCATTTTGTGCACCTATGTATAAATATATACCTAATTATATACCTATGTTTTGAATTTGAAAAAATCATATTTTATTTTTCCAATTAAGAAGGGTTCGGTGAATGCGCATATGAAACTGGTGGGGTTCAGTACCTCCAACAAGGTTAAGAACCACTGGTTTAGATTTACCATAAATCTGATGTTTTTAGCAATACCTCACATGTGTGGCGCCAATGCTGTGCATATACACTTTCATGCCCTGCTTGCGTTTGCATTTGCATGTGTCTGAGGGGATATGGCAGTGCTTTTGAACTTTTTTTATTGTTTTTAGTTTTTTTATGATTTCATTCTTTTACCATCTTTATTGCTATCAAAGGGAGCTAACAAGCCCTCTTTATGTAAGCATGGGAAGTGGCAGGTCCTCTTTATAGAGCTATTAGAGGTATGTTAGATCCCCAATGTCCCCTTTGACCTCCACTGCAGCTTACTAAGCACAGATTGTCCTTGATTATCTGCTTACCTAGCCACAATAGCTGGGGACTGAATGAACTACAGCTGAAGCCATAAGTTTTCTTTAACCACTTAAAGTGCAGGCTGTTCATAAGCCTTATGGATGTCAAAAAACGTAATAATAGGTAATACAGTAGGTAATTAAAAATAATTTGGGCTCTTTGATGCAATTTTTGACTAAAGCTAGTCTGTTTTTGCTGGATTATACCCATTTATAAAGAACTGTCTCAAAATAATGAGACTTGATAATACCTGTAAGTTATGCCCCCACTTCTTGCCTTCTCATTTTAGGCTCGGTTCACGCTAGCCCGACTCCAAAGTAACGCGACTTTCTGTGCAAGTTTGGAATACGACTTTTTTGGTTGAACTGGATAGACTTGTGTCTTTTTTCAACTCAACTAACTATGTAATTACCGTATTTATCGGCGTAAAACACACACTTTTTTCCCCTGAAAATAGGGGGGAAATCACGGGTGCGTGTTATACGCCGATAGTGTATCTTGGGCTCGGAGGAGAAGGAGGGGGACGAGCACCACCGAGCGCAGCTGAGCGCCGCCGGAATTCACCGAGCTGTCACCTCCGAGCCGTCATCTCCTGTTTGCTCGGCTCTCACTCGACTCGGCTCTAACGTCACACACACAGTCCCACATCCGCCACCGGCATTGGACCAGTGTTCTATTAATCACAGGAGCTGATCCAATGCCGATGGCGGAGGCGGGACTGTGTATGTGACTGCCGCCGAGTGAACAGGAGATGACGGCTCGGTGATTCCCTCACTCCACGAGAGATGGTGAGGCTGCAAATAGGCACATAGGCTGCATCTAGGCTGAAGATGGGCGCATAAGCTGCATTCAGGCTGGAGATGGGCACATAGACTGGAGATGGGCACATAGACTGGAGATGGGCACGTAGACTGGAGATGGGCACATAGGCTGCATTTAGGCTGGAGATGGGCACATAGGCTGCATTTAGGCTGGAGATAGGCACATAGACTGGAGATGGGCACAGATTAGGCTGCAGATGGACACTGACCATAAAATGTAAAAAAAAACGTTTTTTTTTTCCTGAAACTTCCCTCTTAAATTGGGGTGCATGTTATACGCCGGCGTGTGTTATACGCCGATAAATACGGTATATATATGCGACGTTGATGTGACATTTTACACTCTGGCATTGACGTCGTACCAAAGTCAGACTAAAGTAGTGCAGGAACCTTTTCTAAAGTCAGACAGACTTGTGTAGTATTAGTTAGGACAGCTCTCATAGGGAGACATTGAATTTCACGTGTCATCCGACTTGGGGTCTCACAAGTCGGATCCTATGTCTCATCAGTGTGAACTGAGCCTTAAAGCATATAAGCATTTGAGCAAACTTTGTTTAAGTTTCTTACTTTTTGTTATTTTGAATAAATCACTGTTTGTTGCTTTGTGCCCCTATGCTGAGTGAGTCTAATGGGAGTCAGCCTGTACCTTAGAATAAGAGGGAGGTGAAGCCACCATTAATCTACGTGTGATATCCCACTCCCATAGTGTTTAGCTGGTTAGTGGGCATGGAGGAGGAGGGAGGAAGTGGGCTGTCATTTACCACTGTGTATACGCCCACATGTTTGACTCTATAATCACATTGGCTGCTCAGATGTGATCCATAGGAAATGCTCCGCATAGAAACTCACTGAACACTGAGCATGTGCAGAGTTTCCACTACAACTGCAAAATCCCTAGCTGAATTGGGGACATGAACAGAAGGTGGAAATAGACAGCAGCAAGATCAGTCAGGTTTTTTGCAGAATACAGAAAATGAATCTCATAGGGACTGGCTGAGTCTGAAAAGCATGTAATACAGCTTGTATTGATAGTTTGTTATGACGCGGGTTTAGTGACACTTTAAAAGTGAAGATTTTAAAAGATAACAGTGTACTTCCTGGTACGTGAGTGTGCCTGGGCACTCCTGTATATCTGCACTGTGAGATCCAAGGAACTGCTGCCTCTGACTGCTGCTCTCAGAAGATTTGGGTTATGATTTTGTAATTTCACTATAGCGCTGCTCACTTCTTCCTGGAAGCTCTAGCATGATAAAACAAAACACCTCCACACTAGTGACTAGTCCTTTGACCTCTGCCTGCTTCTTTTTGGCAACTGCTTCCAGTGCTCAGTTCTCCTTGCAGCCAGCTACTTGTATTGCCACCTCCTATACCTTTTACTGAGGCCGAGTACTCACGGCAGGACATGTCCGATGAAAACGGTCTGCAGACCGTTTCCATCGGACATGTCTGGCCGGGGCCTGCCCGGGGACTTCTGTTCGATGGCTATACACACCATCGAACAGAAGACCGCGCGTAAACAATACGCGGGGCGTGTCCGCGGTGTCGACGCGTCGATGACGCGGTGTCGCCGCGACAATGACGCGCCGGCGTGGGCGGCCCGCCTTGAAAATGCTTCCACGCATGCGTCGAAGTCATTCGACGCATGCGAGGGATGGCGGGCGGCAGGACATGTACGGTAGGTCTGTACAGACGACCGTACATGTCCGGGCGGACAGGTTTCCAGCGGACTGTTTTAAAGCAAGTCCGGGAAACAGTTGTCTGCTCAGAAACGGTCTGTCAGACAATTGTTTGCTGGAATCCTGTCCGCGCGGCTGTACACACGACGGAACATGTCTGCTGAAATTGGTCTGCCGACCAGTTTCAGCAGACATGTTTGGTCGTGAGTACGGGGCCTGACAGGAAAAATATTTGCTTAAATTTGTACTGAGTAGGAGGAAACATTCCCCCTTATGTTTTTGGTCATTTGAAGGAAAAATGTCCCTTACATTGTTGGTCAATGAGAGGAAAACACCCCTTACATTGGTGGTCAGTAATAGAAAGCATGTCTTTTACATTGTTAGTCAGTGGGAGAAAAACTGTACTTTTACATTGGAGGTCATTGGAAAGAACAATGTCCCTTACAATAGTGATCAATGGGAGAAAGAATGCTCTTTCATTGGTGGTCAATGGAAACAAAAATGCCTCCTATTTTTTCTTTATGCTTTATTTTTTCTTTATGCACTCCCCAATTTGGATCCCCAAAGCCTTCTTTTAAAAATTTGACTCCACTACAGCCTCCTTTCTGTGGAAGTCAACCCCCCCCAGAATAAGTAAATCTATACTCAAAAGGTCCTGTACAGAGGGTGGCCTAGTCTGTCCGGATCTTCAGAAATATTTCTTTGCTGCACTACTTTCACAGGCCCATAACTGGATAGCTTTTGATGATACCAATGCCGCTGTAGTCCTTGAGGCCGCACACCTCGGTTCCTATGAGGCACTGAGAAATGCTTTATATAGGGGTGTCAGGTATGTAAACTCCAAGGGGACTCCACACTAGATCTCCGGACACCCCCTTGTGGCTCAACCCACATTTATCAGAGTTTCTGATGTCCCAGACCAAAGGTTCTAGGCTGCTAGAGGTATCAATAAACTAGAAAATATCTGTATTAGTGGTTCCCTTTAAGTAGAAATTTGGGATTACTAATCACCAATTCTTTAGATATCTTCAAATTCGCCATGACTTCGCTACCCAATTTGTATCCATCCCAGTGCTTCTCCTTCGGTCCAACCTTGAATCCACATTAGAGCATGTCCCTCTGGTCAAACCCACCTCTACGGTTTACAAAGCTTCATTACCCTCAGTCCACTTTGGTCTGGAGTATTTGTTCTCTAAGTGGCAGGGTGAGATCCCTGATCTGGATTCGGAAGACTGAGAAAACCCCTGGGAGTTTCCTTTTCTACAACTTATCTCCATCAGAGATCAGTTGATACAATTTAAACTGATTCACAGGGTTTATTTGTCACCCCAAAGATTATTCAAATTTTACCCAAATTCCTCCTCCAACTGTTGGAAGTGTGGTAAAGCAGATGCTGACTTCAACCATATGTTATGGTCCTGTCCCAGGATCCAGGTCTTTTGGACCAAGGTCACAAACTTGATTGAAACTTTGATCATGATTCATGTTCCCCTGAATGTGTCGATCTGCTTGCTGGGTCTGGTGGGCTCCCTGGCCTGCTGTCAAGCAGCCAGAACTATAATAGGACTCCTATTATTTTATGCTAGGAAGGCTTTACTCATAAAATGGAAACAACCAGAGGTAGCCACTTTTAATTCATGGAAATTGTTTATCAACTCAGTGGTGCCACTATACAAAGTGGCATATCTCACCAGATGCTGCCCAGCTAAGTATGACAAAATTTGGCACATGTGGTTAGAATTCGACATCACGAGCGCAAAACAATAGGATCCGGATCCCTTTGTTTGTTTACTTTAACTAAATGTCTTGTAGCGGTGAAGACATAATATTGCTGTTATCCGAAGGGACACCTAGATGCGTAATCCTCAACCTCAGCATGTCTCCCTGAACTGGTCATCTGAAGTATACGATCTTTTATCCTTCCCCGTATCCCTCCAATTTGACGTAACAAGTAGTTTAAGTTTGTAGTTGTTTCTATATAATGTATTACCGTATTTATCGGCGTATAACGCGCACTTTTTTCCCCTTAAAATCAGGGGAAAATCGTGGGTGCGTGATATACGCCGATCCTGCTGTCTCTGGGCGCCGCCCAAATAGACCGAGCTGAGTGTACTGCGCACTCTGCTAGGCTCGGCCATGCTCAGCTCCACCCGCAGGACCCTGAGAGAGGCCGAGAGAAGCCGAACAGACAGGAAATCCGGCTCTGTACAGCTCGGCAGAGGCGCCAAACTCAAAAATACACGCCGGGCAAGACAGCAGATGGACACCTCCAAGCAAGTCTGCAGACGGACGGTGGACAAGGCCACCGATGGACGCCGGACAAGGCCGCCGAGAGGAGCCGGGCAAGCTGAAGATGGACACCCACAAGGCTGGATGGACTATGCGCAAGTCTGCAGACGGACGCCGGACAAGGCCGCTGATGGACGCCGGGCAAGACAGCAGACGGACACCGACAAGGACGCACCTTTTTTTTATGTAATTTTTATTTTTCCTTAAAACTTCCCTTAAGCTTGGGGTGCGCGTTATACGCCGGCGCGCGGTATACGCAGATAAATACGGTATATCTTATAGGACTGTTACAATGTATGTTGTTTAAGTCGGGTTATGCCCAGAGGCTTTATTATGTAACCCTCTTTTTCACACGAAAACTCAATAAAAAGTATTAAAAAAAAAGTTAACGAAAGCAGTTGCCATGCTCCCGCTCTCCATCCAGCACTGTTTTGCTTCTCACTCCACTCTGCTAGTGAAAGGAGAGTGGCGTCGGCAGAAACTGGGAGAAGCATCAGCACAGCCCTGATCGTAATCTACCTGTTGGCATGATCCACAGGTAGATTGTGATCAACAGATTGTTGTTTAATGAGTCGGAGTGAATGGAGTGTTGCAGTGTGCCTGGCTTCCTCTTCACTTTTTTGGAGAGAGAACCTGTTAGGCCCCGTACACACGGTCGGACAAAAACGATGAGAATGGTCCGACGGACCGTTTTCATCAGTTCACCACTGAAGTGGCCTGATGGTCTGATGTGTGTACACACCATCAGTTCAAAATCCGATCGGGTCAGAACGCGGTGACGTAAAACACACAACGTGCTGAAAAAAAACGAAGTTCAATGCTTCCAAGCATGCGGCGACTTGATTCTGAGCATGCGCGGGTTTTGAACCGATGCTTTTCTGTACTAACCATCAGTTTGGACCGATGGGGCAGCGGTCCATCGGTTCGGTTTTGAAGCATGTTTTAAAATTTTGGACCAAAGGAAAACAGACCGATAGCCTATACACACGGTCGGTTTGGTCCGATGAAAATTAACTTCGGTCCATTCTCATCGGACCAAACCGACCGTGTGTACGGGGCCTTACACTCAGCAGCTACAGTAATAATAACTTAATGGGAAAACACTGGGTCTAAACTAAGATTTCCAGTACTATAGACTGAAGATGAGTCTCATGTAGATTGGTTAAATTTTTTTTAAAGTATATTGGACAAGGTTAGATGTTTGTAAACAATGTGACTGCTAATCTACCTATTTACCAGGGCAACAGTCATATTTATTCATATTCTATTATATACAGTACAGTATTTCTATAGTAGAGATGTTTGTCTACCCTTATCTTAGAGAGAGCTGTATGCTGAGGTCTCCAGTCACCAATAGACAGTACAGGATTATACACTAGACAATCTGGGCAGTAGCTAGTTGCACACATCTTGTACGTGGATCTTTAGGAGGTTCAGCTACACCCTTATTTTCTTGCAGTAAACCAGGAAGGTAGAATAATTTGTCAAAGTTGTGCACCTGCCTGTCTCTTCACAAGGGAGGGTACAAGGGAAGTTGAGAAAAGGAAGGTAAGAATAAACAGCTATGGGGACCCGGGAGTAGCACTGATACATTACATGTTGCCCTTGCCATGCAAGTGGGATGTACAAGTTCACTTTAGGGCCTAAAAGATTGGTAGGCCTTATCAAACAGATACTGCAATTTATTTTAAATGTTTATTTGTTTGATATTTTGTGTATCACACACCAGATTATACCTGCTATTTGATGTATAACACCTTATAAAAGACAAGCATTCTATGTTTAAAAATTAAACAACTGATCTAAGATTCATGATCTGAGGTGTCTGAAATAAAGAATCATTCACTAGCTACTTATTAAAATGATCAAGTGTTTTGAGAATATTTTGAGCCCTTGGAAGAACAGGTTCTCATGGTGAGTAACAGCTTAAGGTCTGCTTTGCAAGACTCTAAATGTACCACCGAAAAATAAAACCAACACAAATAAAAAAATATATATCCTTCTGCCTGTCTACAAAAGGTCATCTGTGTTTAGGGTATGTTTTGCTTGCAAAACTTTATGCTGCCTCAGGAAATTCCAGTGAGGCCTCCTTCTCCCTCAAGCACTCGTCTCTATTAGAGCCTGGGAATGCAGGGAAGCCAAAAATGTCACTGTACATAACACGTGTATGTATTTGCCTCATAACTAAAGTGTGTGTTTGCTAATGTGAGCAGAAGCATTTAGAACCAAGGCCCTATGTTTGTACAAGACAGGACATATGTTTGTATTTATACTGTGCCACTGCGGTGTAGTACACTTTGCAAATCGGGAGAGTAAGATAAAGGTCTGCGTGTGCAGGATTACTGATTTCTGATCTCTGTACAACAAAAACACAGTATGCAATATTTCAAGGGATAGAGGATTTCTCACGTAGGTGTCTGAAATGATTTTCAATGCCTACCACAGCACGCCAAAGTACGAATACACAGAATGATGTGTGAAATTCTGTCTAATTGCAATTTTTGACATTTCAGAGAATATGAAGTAAATTCATCATAAAGAGCAACCTTAACCTTTTCTTTTAGATTCATGTTTTATTTGTTTTGAAATCAACACGTTTGCTTATGAATATCATTTGTGCCTGTCATGTCCAGACTAGCACTCTCATATTTACCTAAGAGGCAAGAGGACTTTATGCATGTGTGACGGATATTTTTCTAGATGCCTACATTACAAAAATTTCTTAAAGTGGTGGACGCGGTTGCTCAGGAACAGGAAGAGGTAAAAGCCACTGTGGCAGTGACACAAAGGTATGTTCCATCACACAAAAAAGAGGAGCACCTCGTCCCCTCACAACTGTCATACACACAGCCCTGGACATGGCCTCCCCGAAACCAGAAATGTCCTCATTTAAACAAGATTCTGCTACTTATCTTCGCCTAAGGGTGAGGGACCCAGAGGAGGACTGGAAATGTTGGTGGTGTGGCCTCTTTGGACAATTAACCAACACTGTGTCAGGCCTGAATTTAAAAGCTCACACTGTCTGCCATTAAACGAGTGGCTCCTAGGGCAGAGGGACAACCCCTGGGTCAGAAAACACAAGGTCCCAACAAAACTAGAGTCTATGGTTACGCCAAGTTTTGTGGTGGCTGCTCTCTTGAATGGACAAGAGGTCCCATGTCTGATTGACACAGGTTCCGAGGTCACTGGTATGAAGTATAAATTAAGTGTTGGACCGAGTAGGGGTAGTGGTGACTCATGGTCCAGTAAACTCAGCATTGCCGATTGTTCTGGGCATGAATGTGTTAAAAGACTTGAACTTGCCCTGCTTGCTGGCCAAGTTTGAACATTCTAGCTGGCGTGTGTGGGGCTGTGGTCTGTGAGCTGTGTGGTTTAATGTAATACGGGTCTACAAATCTCACCATATGGCAGCAAGGATTCAGCCTTAACAGGTGGTAGTTGTCTGCACGCGCCCCAAACCAAAACTACTCCTGGCACCTCTCCAAGAGGTAGTCTAGTCTCTTCCCATCGGGGCCCACAAGAAGCTTCAAGGGGTCACAGTAATGGTGGAACCCCAAAAGAACCCAGTGGTGCCAGGGTAGTAGCTAGTTGCACACATCTTGTACATGATCCATAAAGGAAAGGTTCTGGTGCAGCTCATCAATCTGGGTACAACCCTGGTTTCACTCCTTGTCCTTGTTGGACAAGACACAATACAATATACTGTATGAACAGTTGAACAGCCCCATCTGGGACTATCCTCTGCAATTAAGGCTGCTTCACCAACTCTTTTAAAAACATCTACTGATTTTTGCTGCCAGCCCAGAAGCCTACGGCTACACCAAGGCCATCGACCACTCAATCCATATGGGGGATGCTCCACCTTTTTGGGAGCGATACCTTCATATTCTCCCAGCTTTATGCCAGGAGGTGAAGGACTTGCTCCACAACATGCTACTCTCATGTCTACCCCAATGCAGGTGGTCAGACACTATAGCTGGCTACTGTGTTCTTCACCTATAGCAGCCCTCTTTTGCATAAGGCAAGCAGGCCTACCTGTACTCAGTTGCCCCCAGATCTTATACAGTAGGTGCACGCGATATTGTGTCAATCTCGCTCCCTTTCTCGGCGAGATTGAGCACCTACGAGCCCCATCGCAGGAGCCAGCGCCGAGCTGGCTTGCCGCGATAGAGACAAAGCCGTCATAGAAGCGACGGGAGATCCGACTTGGATTCCCGCCAATTCTACACGTGTGCAGCGTTTGTTATGAATCCTGAGGGGGGAACCCATGCCGGATTTTTATTTAAAATCCGGCGGGGACTTCCCCCTCAGGTTCCCCCCTCAGGAGCATACCGGGCCCTTAGGTCTGTTATGGGTTGTAAGGAGAGCCCCCCCTACGCCGAAAAAACGGTGTAGGGGGTCCCCCTACAATCCATACCAGACCCGTATCCAAAGCACGCTACCCGGCCGGCCAGGAGCGAGCGCCCCCCCCCCTCCTGAGCCGTACCAGGCTGCATGCCCTCAACATGGGGGGGTTGGGTGCTCTGGGGCAGGGGGGCACACTGCGGGGCCCCCCCCACCCCAGAGCACCCTGTCCCCATGTTGATGAGGACAGGGCCCCTTCCCGACAATCCTGGCCGTTGGTTGTCGGGGTATGCGGGCGGGAGGCTTATCGGAATCTGGGAGCCCCCTTTAATAAGGGGGCCCCCAGTTCCCGGCCCCCCACCCTAAGTGAATGGATATGGGGTACATCGTACCCCTACCCATTCACCTGGAGGAAAAATGTTAAAGTCAATAAACACAACACAAGAGTTTTTAAAATAATTTATTTTTCTGCTCCGGAGGCCGCCCCCGCAGTGCGCCCTCCTTCCCCAGAGCACCCAACCCCCCCATGTTGAGGGCATGCAGCCTGGTACGGCTCAGGAGGGGGCGCTCGCTCGTCCCCACTCCCTTCCTGGCCGGCCGGGTAGCGTGCTTTGGATACGGGTCTGGTATGGATTTTAGGGGGACCTCCTACGCCGTTTTTTCCGGCGTAGGGGGGCTCTCCTTACAACCCATAACAGACCTAAGGGCCCGGTATGCTCCTGAGGGGGGAACCCATGCCGGATTTTTATTTAAAATCCGGCGGGGACTTCCCCTCAGGATTCATAACAAACGCCGCACACGTGTAGAATTGGCGGGAATCCAAGTCGGATCTCCCGTCGCTTCTATGACGCGCTTGCTGGGATGTGCTGTCACTATTCCAGTGAGTGCGAGATCTCGGCACCATGTCGCCGAGAATCAGCGCGATGCTGTCGTGCTAAAAACACAATATCACAAACACCTACTGTACACAATGCTATAGTGCCTGGCTACCACCACGCCAGGGCAGGCGGGAACTAAGCAAAGCAAACACTTGTGGTTGGCAGACAGGCAGCAGGGTTCTATGATAGCCCAGGTAAAAGGCAGGCTGAGTTCAGGGAATAGTTCAAAATCCAGTTCAAGGTCATACACAGGGAAATCCAATCTAGCAGGGCAGACGGACAGGGGGCTTGATCAGGAATAACACACGTAACACACGTATCACTCTCTATCACAAGCATGCAAGTAAGTGTTTGGCTGGCTTATAACAGGTTTGGTTTCCACCCAGAGACTGACCACACAAATCACCTTGCAGGTGGACAAAGACAGGGCTATAGCCAAAACCCAGATGCTGAAATTAGGAGCAGAAGCACTAGACGTAGCCAATGGGCTGCTCCTGTGGTTTTTGTACAAGCGAAAGAGGGAAGTTTCCGGTTTTGCATACACTACCAGAAGGTAAATGCCTGTACCCACCAGAATGCTTACCCATTACCCAAGGTAGAATAATTACTTATGGCATTGGATCAAGCCAAGTACGTCTCCACCCTTGACTTGGTAATTGGCTACTGGTAAGTCCAAATGAGAGATCAAAATAGTGAAAAGACTGCCTTCGTCAAACCTCAGAGACTGTTCGAATCTAATCGTATGCTCTTTGGGCTGAGTAATGCCCCCAGCATGTTTCAGAGCTTAATAGACAGATGCCTGGGAGAATTCACCTTTGCGATTGTGCTTGTCTGCCTGGACGATATCATTATTTTCTCCAAGACCTTTAAGGATCATATCAAACACTTGGACCAGGTGTTCACCCCTCTAGCACTGTATGGGTTTAAACTCAAACCCATTAAGTACTGCTTATTGAGACAGAAGATTCAGTATCTGAGGCACATTGTAAAAGTTGGAGGAGTTTCCCCAGACCCAGCTAAAATACAAGTGGTACAAGGACTGGTAACCCCCCCAAAGATTGTCACTGAGCTACGCTCTTTTCTGGGACTGGTGGGGTACTACCAAAGGTTTATCCCTAAGTTTTCCCAAATAGCCACCCTGCTTACCCAGCTGCTGAGTGGCCATGTCACATAGAAGAAAGGCTGTTCTTCCCCCTCAATCCAAGTCCAGGGGCATCATCCCCAAGCAACACTTAAATAACAAATTACTTTGGCACCTTTTTTGGCCTATGTGGACTATTCAAAGCTATTCCATATGTACATGGATGTCAGTTTACAAGGTCTGGGAGCTGGTACAAGACAGCTGTGAATGGGTAATCACCAACGCAAGTCGCAGCCTCCAATCTACTGAAGAAAACCTCATAAATATAGCTGCTTAAAGTTGGAGTTGCTGGCTTTAGTATGGGCCATTATCATAAAGTTTGCTGAATACTTTACATAGAGGACAACAACCCCCTTGCCTACTTGGACACAGCAAAGCTAGGGGCTTTGGAGCAAAGGTGGGTCGTCCACCTGGCACGGTTCCAGTATAAGATCCAATACAGGCCTGTAAAGCTTAATGGGCATGGTGATGCACTGACTCTTGCTGAGAAGACATTGATGTAGCCCCTGTTCTGTCCATGGCAACCACCTCATGCTCTGGGGACAAGAAGTGATCCCCCAGGTGCAATCCACCGAAATTTACAGTTGGGAGGCATGGGTGCTGATTCAACAGAAGGATCCAGATCTCATTCAGGTGCAACGTTTTCTCTCCTGTCTGCATAGGCCATCCTCCTGTGAAAGTCAGAGACTGTTAAACACAGCTGAAGCAATTCTGAGGCAATGGGATCGACTCTAGACACGGGACAATGTGTTTTATTGGCAGATGTGCATTCCTACCAGACAGCGGGACATCATGCTGATAGTGGTCCCCCAGTCGTACATCCTCTAAGTCTGCCGAGTACTACATACTGTGAGTGGACACTTTAGAGTTGACAGAACTAAGTCCTTGGTCAGGAGTAGAGTTGAGCGGACACCTGGATGTTCGGGTTCGGACCCGAACCCGGACTTTGAAAAAAAAGTTCGGGTTTGGGTTCGGGTTCGGGACCGAACTTTGACCCGGACCCGAACCCCATTGAAGTCAATGGGGACCCGGACTTTTGACTACAAAAATGTCTCTAAAAAACTAAGGGAAAGGGCTGGAGGGCTGCAAATGACAGCAAAATGTCGGGAAGAGCATGGCAAGTACTGTGGAAATAAATGTGGATAGGGAAATAACTAAAAATAACCAAAAAAAAATAAAAATAAAAAATATATTGATTTTGACCTTGGAGGACGAGGTCCATACAGTTTTGTTCAAAATTATTCAACCCCCCAATGCTGTAAAGGGTTTTAGGGAATTCAGTGTACATTTGTAATTTTATTCAGAATGAAATCCTACAATAGGGTGACCAGACATCCCCGGTTTCAGGGGACAGTCCCCGGATTGAGGACACTGTCCCCGGACAAAGTCTGTCCCCGGTTTTGTCCCCAGATTTTGTCACCTTATCCTACAAGGACTTCATAAACAACCATATGCAACTAAAATGATATCAATTGGTTTTGTAATACAGTAGTAAATGCAAAATTCAAGGCAATGGGCACTGTTGAAACGCTACCTGGTCGTGGCAGAAAGAAGATGCTGACTTTTGACTGCTGTGCGCTTACCTGAAGCGTAGAGTGGAGAAAAGTCCCTGTGTGACTGCTGAGGAACTGAGAAAATATTTGTCAGATGTGGGTACTGAAGTTTCTGCTCAGACAATACGGCGCAGACTGCGTAATGAAGGCCTCTATGCCAGAACTCCCAGGCGCACCCCCATGCTGTCTCCAAAGAATAAGAAGAGTCGACTGCAGTATGCCGAAAGTAATGTGGGCAAACCACACACGTTTTGGGATTGTGTTGTGTGGACTTATGAATCAAAATTACAACTGTGTGGGCCCATGGATCAACGCTATGTTTGGAGGAGGAAGAACAAGGCCTATGATGAAAAGAACACCTTGCCTACTGTGAAGCATGGCGGGGGGTCAATCATGCTTTGGGGCTGTTTTGCTTGTGCAGGTACAGGGAAGCTTCAGCGTGTGCAAGGTACCATGAATTCTCTTCAGTACCAAGGAGATATTGGATGACAATGTGATGCAGTCCGACACAAACCGTAGGCTTGGGAGACGTTGGAGCTTTCAACAGGACAATGATCCCAAGCATACCTCCAACTCCAGTAGAGCATGGTTGCTGATTAAAGGCCGGAACATTTTGGAGTGGCCATCGCAGTCACCAGACTTAAATCCGATTGAGAACCTCTGGTGGGACTTAAAGAAAACAGTTGCAGTGCGCAACCCTAACAATGTGACTGAAGGTGGAAGTGGCGGTGGAGGAGGAGGAGGAGGAGGTAGCCAACACAGCAGGTTTTGGTTTTTAATAGATTTATTTTTTAAATTAGGGTAAACCCCAAAATAGTTAGACAGATCTAGGGTTGCTACCTCATCCCTTTAAACCTGAACACAGAGTTACACAGGTTCTGGGGCAAATGTAATGTCGATAGACTCGATAAGGCACCAAGTGAGTTTAATTAACAGCACCTTAATCAGCCAGAGAACCTGTGTAAATAATATGTTTTTGCTTTGAAAGGGATGAGATGGCAACCCTAGAAAGCTCAGAAAAAAACAATGGCTGGGTAAGGCCGGCCCGGTGTCTATTCTGCACAAGGTACGGACAACTCCTCTGGGATCCATGCCTGGTTCATTTTAATGAACGTGAGCTTGTCCACATTGGATCTGGACAGGCGGCTGCGCTTGTCTGTGATAACGCCCCCTGCCGTGCTAAATACACGTTCAGACAATACACTGGCCGCAGGGCAGGCCAGCACCTCCAAGGCGTAAAGGGCAAGCTCAGGCCATGTGCCCAATTTGGAGACCCAAAAGTTTAAGGGGGCATTGCCGTCATTCAGTACGTGTTGGGGTGTGCTGACATACTGCTCCACCATGTTGCTGAAATGCTGCCTCCTGCTAAAATGTTCCATATCAGCTGGTGGTGCTGTTTGTTGTGGCGTGCTGACAAAGCTTTTCCACATTTCGGCCATGCTAACCCTGCCTTCTGAGGTGCTGGCGGTGCCCATGCTGCGTTGGCAACCTCTTCCTCCTCCTCTGCCTTCACCTTCTGCTTCCACTGTGGCCCCGCTGCCAGGTGGGAATTGCACCAGCAGCGCGTCTAACAGCGTGCGCTTGTACTCGCGCATCTTGCGTTCACGCTCCAGTGAGGGGATTAAGGACGGTACATTGTCCTTGTAACAGGGATCCAGCAGCGTGGCCACCCAGTAATCAGCACCTGTCATAATGTGCGAAACACGCCGGTCGTTGCGGAGACACTGCAGCATGTAATTGCTCATGTGCGCTAGGCTGCCCACAGGCAATGAAAAGCTGTCCTCTGTGGGAGGTGTATCATCTGTGTCCTCTGTATCCCCCCAGCCACGCACCAGTAATGGCCATGAGCTGGTCTGGATGCCATCCTGCTGTGAACATGGTTCCTCCTCCTCCTCCATGTCTTCCTCCTCCTCATCCTCCACCGCGTCATCCTCCAGAACTGTGCCCTTGCTAGACAATTGTGTACCTGGCCTTTGTTGGTGCACGAACCCACCCTCGGAGCCACTTGTGAATGACTGCCCTGAAAGCCTTGCAAATGATCCCGATTCCTCCTCCTCCTCCTCCTCCTGTGCCACATCCTCTTCCATCATCGCCCGTAGCGTTTTTTCAAGGAGGCATAGGAGTGGGATAGTCACACTGAGAGGGGCGTCATTGGCACTGGCCATGTTGGTGGAGTACTCAAAACAGCGCAACAAGGCACACAGGTCTCGCATGGAGGCCCAGTTATTGGTGGTAAAGTGGTTGTGTTCTGCAGAGCGACTCACGCGTGCGTGCTGCAGCTGGAACTCCACTATCGCCTGCTGCTGCTCGCACAGTCTGGCCAGCATGTGCAAGGTGGAGTTCCACCTTGTGGGCACATCACATATGAGGCGGTGAGCGGGAAGGCCAAAGTTACGCTGCAGCGCTGCCAGGCGAGCAGCAGCAGGGTGAGAATGCCGAAAGTGCGCACAGACGGCCCGCACTTTCTGCAGCAGCTGTGGCATATTGGGGTAACTTCTCAGGAAACTCTGCACCACCAAATTCAGCACATGCGCCAGGCAAGGAATGTGCGTCAAACCGGCTAGGCCCAGAGCTGCTACGAGATTTTGCCCGTTATCGCACACCACCAGGCCCGGCTTGAGGCTCAATGACGCCAACCACTCATCGGTCTGTTGTTCCATGTCCCTCCACAACTCCTGCGCGGTGTGTGGTTTTTCCCCCAAACAGGAAAGTTTTAAAACTGCCTGCTGGCATTTACCCATGGCTGTGCTGAAGTTGGTGGTGAGTTTCTTAAGCTGACTGGATGAGGAGGCGGCAGAGGATGAGGAAGCGGAGTAGAAGGAGTTAGGAACAGGAGGCAAACTGAAGCGCCCTGCAATCCTCGGTGGTGGAAGGACATGCGCCAAACTGCTATCCGCCTCAGGCCCAGCTGCCACTGCATTTACCCAGTGCGCTGTTAGGGAGATATAACGTCCCTGACCGTGCTTACTGGTCCACGTATCCGTAGTTAGGTGGACCTTAGCAGAGATGGCGTTGCGCAGTGCACACCTGATTTTGTCCCCCACTTGGTTGTGCAGGGAAGGGATAGCTCGCCTGGAAAAGTAGTGGCGGCTGGGCATGACGTACTGTGGGACAGCCAATGCCATCAGGCTTTTAAAACTCTGCGTCTCCACCAGACGGAATGACAGCATTTCAAAGGCCAGTAATTTTGAAATGCTGGCATTCAGGGCCAGGGCTCGGGGGTGGGTAGAGGGGTACTTCCTCTTACGCTCCAGTGTTTGGGAGATGGAGAGCTGAATGCTTCCATGGGACATTGTGGAGATGTTTGGTGACCCAGGTGGTAGTGTTGCCTGCCGGTCCCCTAATTGAGGGGTGGCAGGTGGCACTGTCACTACAGAGGTGGATGAAGAGGCAGAGAGGCCCGAGACTGATGCAGAAGAGGAAGCAGGAAGAGCCAGAGACCTTTCTTGGTTTTTGCGGTGTCGACTCCACTGCAGCTCGTGCTTTGCACTTAGATGCCTGGTCATGCAGGTTGTGCTCAGGTTGAGAACGTTTATGCCTCGCTTCAGGCTCTGATTGCACAACGTGCAAACCACGCGTGTCTTGTCATCAGCACATTGTGTGAAGAACTGCCACGCTAGGGAACTCCTTGGACCTGCCTTTGGTGTGCTCGGTCCCTTGCTGGGTTGGGCAGTAGCAGGCGTCCTCCTGTCTAGGGGACGGACGCTCTGCTTTGGCACCCTGCTCCCTCTTCTGCTGTGCTGGTGGCTCTGTGCGACCACCGCCTCTTCCTCCGATCTACATGGGTCACCTGCACGACCTTGATTCCATGCCGGGTCGAGGACCTCATCGTCCTGCACATCATCTTCCACCCAGTCTTCACCACTGCCCTCCTTGTCGCTCTGCACAATTGCAAAAGCACCAGCAGTTGGCAACTGTGTTTCATCATCATCATCATGCAAGACGTGCTGTGATGGTCCCCCCATGAACTCATCCTGAAATAGAAGTGGTTGGGCATCAGTGCACTCAATCTCTTCCCCTTCTGGGCCTGGGCTAGTTGGATGGCCCTGGGAACACATGCTAACAGACTCATCAAAAAGAAGAAGAGACTGCTGCATGCTTTGGGGCTCAGACTGCTTGGCTGATTTGCAAGGGGGTGAGGTGAAAGACTGATGGTGGACATCGGCTGCAGGCGCCAACTCTGAGCTTTCAGCACAAGACTGGTTGGAAAACAATGTGAAGGAACTGGAGGCACTGTCAGCAACCCAATCTACTACCGCCTGCTCTGCTCCTGGCCTCAACATTCGTAGAGCTGGATTAGGCCCCACCAAATACCGCTGCAGGCTCTGTCGGCTACTCGCACCTGAGAAAGGTGTTTCACTTGTGCTTGTAGCTGTCACAGATCGACCACGTCCTCTCCCTCTAACAGGAGCTCCACCAGCAGCACCACGCCCGCGGCCACGTCCCTTATTTGACGGTTTCCTCATATTTCTCAAATTTAGGGTCTTGCCCTAACTTTGAGAAATTTTAAATACAAAAAAATGTAAGCTGGTGAAATAGGTAGAGATTCAACTATATATTTCTCCAATAAATAATAAGTTCCAATGCGCTACTGTGAGTAAACAGAATGTGAAAAAATAGTGTATATATTGTACCTGGGGCAGCTATATCTAAAGTGTTCACATGACACAAAAGGGGAAAACAAGTAAAACAAGGAAGGTGATAAGCGCTCCAGGTATGTGATAAATCACAAACAAGGTGTAAAGTATATGAATGAATCACAATCAAACAAAGGGAATAGTGACCAAACTCAAGATGTGCAGTGCGTGCTAAATAACAATAGTCTGGAAGTGGGTGTTAAGATACTGTGAAACCACTAGGGCATATCCAGTCCCCTAAAAAATAACACTTGTGCACAATGTAGAAATAAATAATATATAAAAATATTGAAAGTGAAGATAAACTATGAAATGACAACAATATAGTGATGATCAAACAGTCTATAGATGGAGATGGTAGGGTGTTCTCATATATGGATAACTGTATGAAAGCAGCAGTTTTAAAATCCTCATTAGTGTTGTAGTACCCTTACCATGAAGGTGCTATATGTGCGCATATAGTGATAACCCTCTGGATTTCCGATCACCTTTCTCCTGGGGTCGTTTCAATGGCGGTTGTTCCAGCTACTGTATACCATAAGATTTATTGGAGGCGTATGTGTAGTAACAGCCCTCTGAATCTCCGGTCTCCTTTCTCCTGAGGTCACTCGGTTCAGGTGAGATCTGGCTGCTGTATACCTCCAAAGCACTCCAAGTAATGTTGGTCCAATAGGAGCAATGGGGCGGGGAAAAAGAAAATTGCCTCCAATAGTGTAGTATGTTTTGGAAAATCCAAGGATGTTTATTATAGTAAAAAAGTTTATCAGGTAAAAAAACAAGTAACGCTACAAGCGCTTAACAGTGAAAGACAGCGTTCGTATGATAGTGCAGACGTGGCGTTTTAAAATTACCGCCTTGCGTCCTGTGGCCTCCGGCTTGTACGGGTGTATTCCTCGGTCTCGACTTTCAGTTCCCTACGGCGTTACGTCACGTACCTCGTGACTTCATCAGGGGATTGCTATTGGCTGTCGGGCCGCCGGCTAAATACGCCCAAACCGGAAGTAAACAGACTTCCATTTTTTTGAAGTCCATGTGTGTGGACATGGTGTGTTTCAAATAGGGCTGCTATTAGGACATGACTGGAGTAAAATAGATGCCTAAACATGTAATCAGCATCACGTTTTCTGCATAGACTAAGTGTAACACTACTAAACTTAGCGTGAATGTTTAAAGAGGAAACCTCATATAAAACAATTGCAGTCTCCACGTCATTATTGGGAGACAATGAACAGATCGGTGATTAAAAATAATAATAATAATAATGGATGGTTGATTACTCAATGCAAACAAACATATAGTAGTTTAATTTAAAATGGTGAGGGGTAAAAACTTCATATAGTTACCAATAATATTGGAGTTAAAGAGTTATACAAAAATATAACAAATTAGAAGTAAGGATATATAAAGAATTAAAAAGTTAAAATATTAATTAAAAGCCATATAGGCAATGGTTGACGCAGGATAAAGTGCATCAATACCGAAAAAGGTGTCTCAAACACGATGGGCTAGTGGACAAAGTTGCCCTAAGGGGTAAGAAAAGTGCCTAATTATATTTCTATATATAATAAAATATTATAAAAGTGGACCAAAATAAAGATGAAAGTATATGTGGCGTAGGAGTCATGGGTGATGTATTATAACCTAGCTACTAATTCGCGTATGAACACAGAAGGACAAAAAGTCTCGTCGTGTACAAAACTAGACCTGAAGCTTTGAATAAAAAGCGTGGTTGGGAGATAAAATGTCTTTCCAACTAGGTGAGGTAGGTATAGGGGCTAATGGCGAATGAGGCCCCTCACTGCAAAAAACATCTATGGAATCTAGATGTCTATGTAGTGCCCATGGGTGTCAATCTATATGAAAGTGACTAAACCGATACTCCCACAAGCCTAAGTCCATCAGGACCCTTTGGGTGACATAATGAAATAAATATACAGTAAACATATGGCAATGAATATCCTACCCACATATTGCAGGTTACAACTACATTGGAGCACATAGATAACGCCCTCCGTGTGACACCCAATGAAGTCTCTTATTAAATGAGTTTGTCCTGTCTTTGTGCCACTAAAGTCTAGTCGTTTACCTTGAAAAGGTTTTGCATGTCTGCAGGCAAAGCAATTCCTACACGGATAGAATCCTTTTCCTGTGAAAAAGGAAAACATTGGTTTGGGGGGCGAGGCTATTACCGATTTGACTAGTATGTCTCTTAGAGTGGGAGCCCGTTTGTAAATGATTTTGGGTTTATTAGAGAGAATTGTCTGAAGATCTTTATCACCCAGTAGCACATGCCAGTGCCGTTGGATGAGTTTGTTTATTTCTTTGTGTTGAACATTATAGTCTAATATAAGACTTGGTGCCATATTATTGGGTAGTTCTTTGTTGGCTGTCTTGTTCTCCAGCATGAACTTTCTGTCCAGTTTTTGTACATTCCTTACTTGTTCTTTTAGCCAGGAGATATCATACCCTTTATCTTCAAATCTTTTCCCAATAAATTGGGCCTGCTCACTGAAGTCCTCTTCCTTGGTGCAGTTTCTCTTTAGCCTGACTAATTGGCCTTTCGGGATGTTGTACAGCATCTTTATATATCCTTACTTCTAATTTGTTATATTTTTGTATAACTCTTTAACTCCAATATTATTGGTAACTATATGAAGTTTTTACCCCTCACCATTTTAAATTAAACTACTATATGTTTGTTTGCATTGAGTAATCAACCATCCATTATTATTATTATTATTTTTAATCACCGATCTGTTCATTGTCTCCCAATAATGACGTGGAGACTGCAATTGTTTTATATGAGGTTTCCTCTTTAAACATTCACGCTAAGTTTAGTAGTGTTACACTTAGTCTATGCAGAAAACGTGATGCTGATTACATGTTTAGGCATCTATTTTACTCCAGTCATGTCCTAATAGCAGCCCTATTTGAAACACACCATGTCCACACACATGGACTTCAAAAAAATGGAAGTCTGTTTACTTCCGGTTTGGGCGTATTTAGCCGGCGGCCCGACAGCCAATAGCAATCCCCTGATGAAGTCACGAGGTACGTGACGTAACGCCGTAGGGAACTGAAAGTCGAGACCGAGGAATACACCCGTACAAGCCGGAGGCCACAGGACGCAAGGCGGTAATTTTAAAACGCCACGTCTGCACTATCATACGAACGCTGTCTTTCACTGTTAAGCGCTTGTAGCGTTACTTGTTTTTTTACCTGATAAACTTTTTTACTATAATAAACATCCTTGGATTTTCCAAAACATACTACACTATTGGAGGCAATTTTCTTTTTCCCCGCCCCATTGCTCCTATTGGACCAACATTACTTGGAGTGCTTTGGAGGTATACAGCAGCCAGATCTCACCTGAACCGAGTGACCTCAGGAGAAAGGAGACCGGAGATTCAGAGGGCTGTTACTACACATACGCCTCCAATAAATCTTATGGTATACAGTAGCTGGAACAACCGCCATTGAAACGACCCCAGGAGAAAGGTGATCGGAAATCCAGAGGGTTATCACTATATGCGCACATATAGCACCTTCATGGTAAGGGTACTACAACACTAATGAGGATTTTAAAACTGCTGCTTTCATACAGTTATCCATATATGAGAACACCCTACCATCTCCATCTATAGACTGTTTGATCATCACTATATTGTTGTCATTTCATAGTTTATCTTCACTTTCAATATTTTTATATATTATTTATTTCTACATTGTGCACAAGTGTTATTTTTTAGGGGACTGGATATGCCCTAGTGGTTTCACAGTATCTTAACACCCACTTCCAGACTATTGTTATTTAGCACGCACTGCACATCTTGAGTTTGGTCACTATTCCCTTTGTTTGATTGTGATTCATTCATATACTTTACACCTTGTTTGTGATTTATCACATACCTGGAGCGCTTATCACCTTCCTTGTTTTACTTGTTTTCCCCTTTTGTGTCATGTGAACACTTTAGATATAGCTGCCCCAGGTACAATATATACACTATTTTTTCACATTCTGTTTACTCACAGTAGCGCATTGGAACTTATTATTTATTGTTCACTGGTTATTCACTCACACATCCTCTGCTGCCACGATGGAAGTTTTTACTTTCATAGAGAGCAGAAGTGTTAATTTAGAAGAGGTATTTAATACACGTAATATGACACTGAACACAGACCTAGATAGCCTGATTAGAAAATTGGGACATCTGATGGAAAAGAAGGTATCCCTGTGGTGGGATATACACACCTTTGACCAATATATCAAAGATAACATAGCACCCAGGCGAGTTAGATGGGACATGCCACCTAATGATGGGCTTGATGATAAAGAATCATTGGACGAATGGTTCGAATTTTTTAACAACAGAAGTGTAGAAGGGGTAAAGTTCTTGCTTAAAAGGAAACAGAAGAAATTAAGGATAGTACAACAACAGATTGAAGATATTAAAACTAAACTAGACCCCTTTAAAGAATCTAGTGACTTCCATAAACTCTCTACGCTACTGAATAAAGATCTAGTAGCTAAAGATCTTGAGGTACAACAGCGTAAAACCAAAAAATTCCAAAGAGACGTGGCGGATTATAAAACCGACCGTGTTTTTAAATGGCAATTGAAAACAGAATCGGCTCAGTCTAATTCCACACAATCAACACCGGTTAAGGAAGTGAGAATTCAAGACCCCACAGGATTACAAATGCGACCTCCACCAAGGTGGGAGGAACAAACAGGATATAGGGACAACATTAGACCACAATATGAACAGCATAACAGTGGACAATATACCTATCATACACCTAAAAAACAATGAAAAAACCTTTTAACCACTTACCCCCCGGACCATATTGCTGCCCAAAGACCAGAGTACTTTTTGCGATTCGGGACTGCGTCGCTTTAACAGACAATTGCGCGGTCGTGCGACGTGGCTCCCAAACAAAATTGGCGTCCTTTTTTTCCCACAAATAGAGCTTTCTTTTGGTGGTATTTGATCACCTCTGCGGTTTTTATTTTTTGCGCTATAAACAAAAATAGAACGACAATTTTGAAAAAAATGAATATTTTTTACTTTTTGCTGTAATAAATATCCCCCAAAAATATATAAAAAAACATTTTTTTTCCTCAGTTTAGGCCGATACGTATTCTTCTACATATTTTTCGTAAAAAAAAATCGCAATAAGCGTTTATTGATTGGTTTGCGCAAAAGTTATAGCGTTTACAAAATAGGGGGTATTTTTATGGCATTTTTATTAATATTTTTTTACTAGTAATGGCGGCGATCAGCGATTTTTTTTTTGGTATTGCGACATTATGGCGGACACTTCGGACCTTTTTGACACATTTTTGGGACCATTGGCATTTTTATAGCGATCAGTGCTATAAAAATGCATTAGATTACTATAAAAATGCCACTGGCAGTGAAGGGGTTAACACTAGGGGGCGGGGAAGGGGTTAAGTATGCCTGGGTGTGTTCTTACTGTGGGGGGGGGGGGGTGGCCTCACTAGGGGAAACACTGATCCTCGGTTCATACAGTGTATGAACCGAAGAAAAGCATTTCCCCTGCTGACAGGAACGAGAGCTGTGTGTTTACACACACAGCTCCCGTTCCCCGCTCTGTACCGAGCGATCGCGTGTGCCCGGCGGCGATCGCGCCCGCCGGGCACACGCACGGGAGTCGGGGGCGAGCGGGGGGCGCGTGCGCGCGCCTCCGGCGGCGCGCGTGCGCCCCTAGTGGCGGCTAAAGGGTAGGACGTCATAATACGTGATCTCGCCTAGGAGAGCCACCTTGTGGACGTATTATGACGGTGCGGCGACGGCAAGTAGTTAAGAAGCCGAATAATAAGAAACCGTATAATAATGGACAACATAATGAAAGAAATCCAAGAGATAATAGAGGCCCTCCTCCCCAGTTACAGGAACCATATGGAGGATACTATAGAGGACCCCCTCCACCACAAATGTATGATTATTATGGCAATCCTATTAGGGGACCCCCACAGGTATCTGAATACTATGGAGGGTATAACAGAACCCCTATTATGGTACATAACAGATTTGAGCCTCTTAGAGGACAACAAGACCAGCACTATGAAGATTCACGATCAAGTCATGAACATTATCCACATACAGCACCTCGGTCCTCTTTTTTAGACAGGGAAAGGAGAGACCACTCTCCACGAAGACCCACACAAGACCCCCACTGCTCTCCCAGGAGACGGACACAGGAGAACACAACAAGACCAAGTCCAGGAACAAGAGGGGAAACAGAGCAGGAAAGGGACAACAAAAGAAAAAGAAAAGACGAGGAGAGAACGTGGTAAATTTAACCCCCACCGAACTAACACCTGAAGAACTAGCAGTTTTGGATAGGGGGCTCAAACATGCACCGGTCAAAAATCTTAATAAATTTGACACGTATATTGGAATTCGTAAGTACATAAGAAAGCTTAATATGAAGAAATATTTCCTTAATGATAAATTTCTACATTCCGTACCACAGCCACCAAGTAACGATCTAATGCATAGTACGCTACGCAACAATTCCACCTTTAACCCACAAGTGTCAGACAACCATCATATAGAGGTCTTCAAAAAACTGGTCCTTGCAGACCTTGAATTACTTGAAGTCAAAAAGAAATATGATCCGGCGCATATTAAAAAGGGTATTAAATCATTGAGGGAAAGGAAAGACGTGGTTATCCGCCCGGCGGATAAAGGAGGAGCAATAGTTATTCAGACTAAAGCACAGTACTTGGGGGAAATAGATCGTCAACTGTCAGATGAAGATACGTACATTAAACTACCAGGTAATCCCACTAATACATACAAAAAGGAATTGAAATTAGTGGTGAACCTAGGTGTAAAAAGAAATATTCTGAACAAAAAAGAGGCCAAATACCTTGTACCCGAGTGTTGTAGAATTCCAGTAATATATACACTACCAAAAATACACAAATCCAAAGATAACCCACCTGGAAGACCCATAGTCAATGGCATAGAATCTCTTACATCTAGGATGGGCCAATATATTGACTTCTTTATTCAACCACCAGTACAAAACACACGTGCCTATCTTAAAGACACCAAGCACATTCTCCAACTTTTAGACACTGTCTCTGTGACAGAGGGAACCACCATACTCGCCACTGCCGACGTTACGTCGCTATATACCATAGTAGGCCATCATGATGCATGCCACGCTACTAAGTGGTTATTACGTAAACACAGCAACATGATGTGCAAACAACGCAAGTATTTGATCAAATGCTTGGAGTTTTGCCTTAAATTTAATTATTTCTGGCACAACCAGACCTACTACAAACAGGCCATAGGCATAGCGATGGGCGCCAAGTTCGCCCCCAGCATAGCCAATGCCTTTATGGCCCAATGGGAAGAATTGGCCATATACGAACATATGCCGGCAGAGCTTATATTATATAAAAGGTATATAGACGACGTCATTATTCTATGGAACGGCAATAAAGCAAGTTTGGAGAAATTTATGGAAAGCTTGAATAACAACGAGAAGAACATCAAATTTGTCTGGAAAATAGACACTAAAGTGGTTGACTTCTTGGATTTGAGTATAACACTGGAAGGTAATAAAATTATTACAAAAACCTACTTCAAAACGGTTGACACCAACAGTTATCTGTCCGTTGAAAGTTGCCATCACAAACCTTGGCTGTACAACATCCCGAAAGGCCAATTAGTCAGGCTAAAGAGAAACTGCACCAAGGAAGAGGACTTCAGTGAGCAGGCCCAATTTATTGGGAAAAGATTTGAAGATAAAGGGTATGATATCTCCTGGCTAAAAGAACAAGTAAGGAATGTACAAAAACTGGACAGAAAGTTCATGCTGGAGAACAAGACAGCCAACAAAGAACTACCCAATAATATGGCACCAAGTCTTATATTAGACTATAATGTTCAACACAAAGAAATAAACAAACTCATCCAACGGCACTGGCATGTGCTACTGGGTGATAAAGATCTTCAGACAATTCTCTCTAATAAACCCAAAATCATTTACAAACGGGCTCCCACTCTAAGAGACATACTAGTCAAATCGGTAATAGCCTCGCCCCCCAAACCAATGTTTTCCTTTTTCACAGGAAAAGGATTCTATCCGTGTAGGAATTGCTTTGCCTGCAGACATGCAAAACCTTTTCAAGGTAAACGACTAGACTTTAGTGGCACAAAGACAGGACAAACTCATTTAATAAGAGACTTCATTGGGTGTCACACGGAGGGCGTTATCTATGTGCTCCAATGTAGTTGTAACCTGCAATATGTGGGTAGGACAAAAAGGAAATTAAAATTTAGAATAGAAGAACATGTACGAAATATAGCCAATGGCTACCCCAAACATAGTGTATCACGCCACTTTGCGAAAGTGCATAATCAAGATCCCACTATGTTGCAATTTTGGGGCATAGAAAAATATAAAGCATCCTGGAGAGGTAGCCATAAAATACGTGTCATCAGTCAGAAAGAATCACGCTGGATACACACATTAAACACACTCACCCCAGGAGGTATGAATGTGGACTTTGACTTGAATTGTTTTTTGAATAATTTTTAATTAGTAATTTTGAATCACTATTAACGAATAATGCATTCTGTTCTTCATAGTATCCATTCTACATTTTTTACAATATTCATTGCCATATGTTTACTGTATATTTATTTCATTATGTCACCCAAAGGGTCCTGATGGACTTAGGCTTGTGGGAGTATCGGTTTAGTCACTTTCATATAGATTGACACCCATGGGCACTACATAGACATCTAGATTCCATAGATGTTTTTTGCAGTGAGGGGCCTCATTCGCCATTAGCCCCTATACCTACCTCACCTAGTTGGAAAGACATTTGATCTCCCAACCACGCTTTTTATTCAAAGCTTCAGGTCTAGTTTTGTACACGACGAGACTTTTTGTCCTTCTGTGTTCATACGCGAATTAGTAGCTAGGTTATAATACATCACCCATGACTCCTACGCCACATATACTTTCATCTTTATTTTGGTCCACTTTTATAATATTTTATTATATATAGAAATATAATTAGGCACTTTTCTTACCCCTTAGGGCAACTTTGTCCACTAGCCCATCGTGTTTGAGACACCTTTTTCGGTATTGATGCACTTTATCCTGCGTCAACCATTGCCTATATGGCTTTTAATTAATATTTTAACTTTTTAATTCTTTATATATCCTTACTTCTAATTTGTTATATTTTTGTAAAACTCTTTAACTCCAATATTATTGGTAACTATATGAAGTTTTTACCCCTCACCATTTTAAATTAAACTACTATATGTTTGTTTGCATTGAGTAATCAACCATCCATTATTATTATTATTATTTTTAATCACCGATCTGTTCATTGTCTCCCAATAATGACGTGGAGACTGCAATTGTTTTATATGAGGTTTCCTCTTTAAACATTCACGCTAAGTTTAGTAGTGTTACACTTAGTCTATGCAGAAAACGTGATGCTGATTACATGTTTAGGCATCTATTTTACTCCAGTCATGTCCTAATAGCAGCCCTATTTGAAACACACCATGTCCACACACATGGACTTCAAAAAAATGGAAGTCTGTTTACTTCCGGTTTGGGCGTATTTAGCCGGCGGCCCGACAGCCAATAGCAATCCCCTGATGAAGTCACGAGGTACGTGACGTAACGCCGTAGGGAACTGAAAGTCGAGACCGAGGAATACACCCGTACAAGCCGGAGGCCACAGGACGCAAGGCGGTAATTTTAAAACGCCACGTCTGCACTATCATACGAACGCTGTCTTTCACTGTTAAGCGCTTGTAGCGTTACTTGTTTTTTTACCTGATAAACTTTTTTACTATAATAAACATCCTTGGATTTTCCAAAACATACTACACTATTGGAGGCAATTTTCTTTTTCCCCGCCCCATTGCTCCTATTGGACCAACATTACTTGGAGTGCTTTGGAGGTATACAGCAGCCAGATCTCACCTGAACCGAGTGACCTCAGGAGAAAGGAGACCGGAGATTCAGAGGGCTGTTACTACACATACGCCTCCAATAAATCTTATGGTATACAGTAGCTGGAACAACCGCCATTGAAACGACCCCAGGAGAAAGGTGATCGGAAATCCAGAGGGTTATCACTATATGCGCACATATAGCACCTTCATGGTAAGGGTACTACAACACTAATGAGGATTTTAAAACTGCTGCTTTCATACAGTTATCCATATATGAGAACACCCTACCATCTCCATCTATAGACTGTTTGATCATCACTATATTGTTGTCATTTCATAGTTTATCTTCACTTTCAATATTTTTATATATTATTTATTTCTACATTGTGCACAAGTGTTATTTTTTAGGGGACTGGATATGCCCTAGTGGTTTCACAGTATCTTAACACCCACTTCCAGACTATTGTTATTTAGCACGCACTGCACATCTTGAGTTTGGTCACTATTCCCTTTGTTTGATTGTGATTCATTCATATACTTTACACCTTGTTTGTGATTTATCACATACCTGGAGCGCTTATCACCTTCCTTGTTTTATATATTTCTCCACCTATAGCAAGAAGCAGGAAGCCAGCACTAAACAATGTACTGCACAGACAGTATATTAGGGTTGTCCCGATACCACTTTTTTAGGACTGAGTACAAGTATCGATACTTTTTTTCCAAGTAGTCGCCGATACCGAATACCGATACTTTTTTTAAATGTGTCCCCAAATGCAGCCATGTCCCCCCACAGAATCACAGATGCAGCCATGTCCCTCTAGCCATGTCCCCTCACAGATGCAGCCATGTCACTCTAGCCATGTCCCCCCACAGATGCAGCCATGTCCCCCCACAGATGCAGCCATGTCCCCCCCCATTATCCAGCCATGTCTCCCCCCCATTATGCAGCCATGTCTCCCCCCATTATCCAGCCATGTCTCCCCCCATTATGCAGCCATGTCTCCCCCCATTATGCAGCCATGTCACCCCCCATTATGCAGCCATGTCTCCCCCCATTATCCAGCCATGTCTCCCCCCATTATGCAGCCATGTCTCCCCCCATTATGCAGCCATGCCTCCCCCCATTATCCAGCCATGTCTCCCCCCATTATCCAGCCATGTCTCCCCCCATTATGCAGCCATGTCTCCCCCCATTATGCAGCCATGTCTCCCCCCATTATGCAGCCATGTCTCCCCCCATTATGCAGCCATGTCTCCCCCCCCATTATCCAGCCATGTCTCCCCCATTATCCAGCCATGTCTCCCCCCATTATCCAGCCATGTCTCCCCCCATTATCCAGCCATGTCTACCCCCATTATCCAGCCATGTCTCTCCCCATTATCCAGCCATGTCTCCCCCCATTATGCAGCCATCTCTCCCCCCCATATCCCGCTTACCTGCATCCCCGCTACCGCCGACTGTGCAGTGCCGGCCCAAGACATTGTGCTGCCTGTGACCAAGAATGAAATGCTGTCCCCCCCCCAAATAAATCACGCCCACCAAAAGGCCCCCACATTCATGATTTTATATCATGATAACTAAAGGGGACACGTCATGGCTCTATACATGTATAAAAGGAGGGGGCCGACGGGGGTTGCTGACACAGAGGGGGCCGACGGGGGTTGCTGACACAGAAAGGGCCGACGGGGGTTGCTGACACAGAGGGGACCGACGGGGGTTGCTGACACAGAGGGGGCCGACGGGGGTTGCTGACACAGAGGGGGCTGACATAATAAAAAAAATATATATATATATATATATATATATATATATATATATAATATATATATATATATATATATATATATATATATATATATATATATATATATATATATATATATATATATATATATTTCTGTTACCTCCATCCATGAGAGCGCTTATCTTTGAACTGTTGTGCGGCACCACCAGCTATTTCAGATATATCAATTTAAAAATGTTATTGCAAGCAAATTATAGCTGTTTTATGATAAAACAGCTATAATTTGCTTGCAATAACATTTATAATTTATATAACTGAAATAGCTGGTGGTGCCGCACAACAGTTCAAAGATAAGAGCTCTCATGGATGGAGGTAACAGAAATATATATATATATATATATATATATATATATATATATATATATATATATTTATATATATATATATATATATATATATATATATATATATATATATATATATATATATATATATTATATATATATACACTTTTTTTTTTTAAGAGCTCTCATGGATGGAGGTAACATAAATACTTTTATGCTGGTTATTACCTTCCTTAAACAAAGTGCCCTACCTTTCCTGTGGCTGTTCTTCCGAGAGTCACTGACTCCACCCCCCGGGAGCAGGGAGTTGAGCATGTAGCCGGCGGCGCCGCGAACTACAACTCCCATAACCCCTAGCGGCGACCATCTCACGCGACATCACCTGACAGACTGACGTGAGTCAGGATTTCAGCGCTGCTTCGGCGGCGGCCAGAAACTCCAGTACAGACACATGCAACACTCACAGGCAGCGAAACGGGCTGGCAGGGGTGTCAGAATGCCGCTCCCCTAAATGTGCCGCCTGGTACCAATGGTACCACCCGGTCCCATCATAGGGCCGGCTCTGCAACTGTGTAATACGCGCCGAGAACATTACAGCTTAGAATAACTGTAATGATTGGCGCCGCGCATAGACACTCCCCCTCGCTCGGGATTGGACAGTTCACCCGAGCAAGGGGGAGTGTCTATGCGCGGCGCCAATCATTACAGCTATTCAAAGCTGTAATGTTCCCGGCGCGTATTACACAGTCGGCGGTAGCGGGGATGCGGCGAACGGCGGCGGGAATGCACCGTGACAGTGATGGCGGCGCGCGGGGGGGGAGTATTCTATTTGGGTATCGGGGGTATTTGCGGGAGTACGAGTACTCCCGCAAATACTCGGAATCGGTCCCGATACCGATACTAGTAGAAAAAGTAGTTCAGAAACCTGTGCCTGCCTGACTATGTACTTGACAGAAACTCAGTAAATGACAGGTGAACAGACACCTATACAGTAATGACTGCCACCACCCCACAGAAATTATTTTTTTTTCTGAAAAATCTCACTGAGTATGGAACTGTTACTTGACAGAAACTCAGTATATGACAGGTGAACAGTCACCTATACAGTAATGACTGCCCCCACCCCACAGAAATGTTTTTTTTTTCTGAAAAATCTCACTGAGTATGGAACTGTTACTTGACAGAAACTCAGTATATGACAGGTGAACAGTCACCTATACAGTAATGACTGCCCCCACCCCACAGAAATTATTTTTTTTTTCTGAAAAATCTCACTGAGTATGGAACTGTTACTTGACAGAAACTCAGTATATGACAGGTGAACAGTTGCTGTGGCAGGTCTGGTGTTATTGTAATATGCAGCCAGTTAGCTATAGATTGCAAACAGCCACTATAAATGAAGCAAATGCCTGAAGTATATAGCAGCACTGGCGTAGCAAGGGGGGGGCAGGGGGTGCTGTGGCCCCGGGCACGCCATTTAGGGGGGCGACTTTCCGTGCCTCCTCCTAATTTTAATTGTCCGTGTCACCAAAACGGATGTCCGGACTCCGGACCGGCCAGCGGCCACCATGTTTAATGTCCTCCAGCGCTCTGTGATTGGGCATATGGGGGTCATGTGAGGAGTGGGGCTGGAAGTCCCACCTCCGCACATGACCGCCATACGCCCAATCGCAGAGCGCCGGGAAAGTCTGAACATGACGGCGGGAGACGGCAGGTGCTGAAAGTGTGAGTCGCCATCTTCCCCTCCGCTCTGGTGCTCTGCGGTACGGTGCTGTCTGTGTGGAAGGAGTTGCAGCATGGAGCGGGCTGCGGGTGGATGGCGCTGTGGGTCCTGTCCGTCCTGAGGAGAGTCCTGGAGAAGAGCAGACAGAGGTAAGGAGGACTCTGAGGAGGATGGATTTTCACCAAGCTGGGGGGAGGGGGGTGCGAGTATTGCAGGACTTCTACTGTAGGAGTTAGGTGGGTTAGTGTCATTGTCAGTGTCAGTGTCTGGTCAGTGTCAGTGTCTAGTCAGTGTCAGAACAGTGTCAGTGTCTGGTCAGTGTCAGTGTCAGAACAGTGTCAGTGTTAGGTCAGGGTCTAGTCAGTGTCAGAACAGTGTCAGTGTCTGGTCAGTGTCAGAACAGTGTCAGTGTCAGGTCAGTGTCTGGTCAGTGTCAGTGTCTAGTCAGTGTCAGAACAGTGTCAGTGTCTGGTCAGTGTCTAGTCAGTGTCAGAACAGTGTCAGTGTCAGGTCATTGTCAGTGTCTAGTCAGTGTCAGAACAGTGTCAGGTCATTGTCAGTGTCAGGTCAGTGTCAGTGTCAGGTCATTGTCAGTGTCAGGTCATTGTCAGTGTCAGGTCATTGTCATTTTCAGTGTCAGTGTCATTTTCAGTGTCAGTGTCATTGTCAGTATCAGTGTCATTGTCAGTATCAGTGTCAGGTCATTGTCAGTGTCTAGTCAGTGTCTGGTCAGTGTCAGTGTCTAGTCAGTGTCAGAACAGTGTCAGGTCAGTGTCATTGTCAGGTCAGTGTCATTTTCAGTGTCAGGTCAGTGTCATTTTCAGTATCATTGTCATTGTCAGTGTCTAGTCAGTGTCAGTGTCTAGTCAGTGTCAGAACAGTGTCAGTGTCTAGTCAGTGTCAGAACAGTGTCAGGTCAGTGTCATTGTCAGGTCAGTGTCAGAACAGTGTCAGTGTCAGGTCAGTGTCATTTTCAGTGTATGGTCAGTGTCAGTATCAGTGTCAGGTTATTGTCAGTGTCAGGTCATTGTCAGTGTCAGGTCAGTGTCATTGTCTTGTCATTGTCAGGTCATTGTCAGTGTCGTGTCAGGTCAGTGTCAGGTCAGTGTCAGTGTCAGGTCAGTGTCAGGTTATTGTCAGTGTCAGGTCATTGTCAGGTCAGTGTCAGTGTCATTGTCAGTGTCAGGTCATTGTCAGTGTCATTGTCAGTGTCATTGTCAGTGTCAGTGTCATGGTCAGGTCAGGTGTCATGGTCAGGTGTCATGGTCAGGTCAGGTGTCATGGTCAGTGCAGGTGTCATGGTCAGTGCAGGTGTCATGGTCAGTGCAGGTGTCATGGTCAGTGCAGGTGTCATGGTCAGTGCAGGTGTCTGGTCAGTGCAGGTGTCGGGGGTCAGTACCATTACCGGTTGAACTTTCACATATACACGATCGGCGGCTCTATAGCCTGCCAATTGTGTATATGTGCTGGCTGCGTGCCCCCCTATCCCCCTCCAGTACTGCCGCCGCCCCCCCTCCTGACCCCTCACCTTCAATCCCGTTCCTAGAGACCCCTAATGTCTCCATAAAGAGGACCTGTCAGTGTACCTGTGCTATTATATAGGGGGATTTTTATCCCCCTATGTAATAGCAATGACATAAAGTGTAAAAAAACATAAAAAGAGGGAAAGAAAATAAGTAACTATAAAAAAAAGTGGATGTTTATATAAGGGGGGGGGGGGCGAAAACATTTTTTTGCCCCGGGCGCCCATAGCTCTGGTTACGCCACTGTATAGCAGCACAGCAGATGTCAGAGGAATACAGTGCTTCTTGATATTTAAGAAACAAACTAAGACCTACAACTGTCCCTATGAGAATCAGCAGCAAGCAACCATCCCCTCACATAACTGAAGCAGCCAGATACGATAAGATGATGCAGATCTCAAATGAATAAAGTGTTCCCTCTTGAAATTTCTGGAGCAGTAATTAATCACAGCACACACCTAACACTCTCCCTAAAGAACAATCAGGAACCTTGCCCTCACATAAGTAGAATACAGCCAGATCACCTAACTTTCCCTAAGCAGCAGATTCCACCAGCCTTTCCCTATCTAGAGTAAAGCAGAGTGACGATCTGTGCTGTGTGCCTGTATCTAATATAGAAGCACGTCACATGATGGGTCACATGCTGCACTGGCCAATCACAGCAATGCCATAAGTAGGCATGGCTGTGATCAGATTACAGTCACAGTTGTAAAAAGAAAGGCGATTGGCTGCCGTGCCGCGCGCCAAATATACCCGAACCCCGAACCCGAACCCAAACTTTTTCCAACTATTCGGGTTCGGGTCCGGGTTCGGGAAAAACCCAAAGTCCGTACCGAACCCGAACTTTACAGTTCGGGTTCGCTCAACCCTAGTCAGGAGGTACTTCTTCTGCCCATGGCTGGCAGATTGGATACAGAAGGTTTGACAGGAATTGAAGCTTAGATAGGACAGGGTATGGGTGGCGCTGCCCCAATGTAAATGTATATAAATTAAGGTGTAAGAGTGTATTTAATGTCACACACTGCTCCTTTAAAGGATAATATTACTGTATGAGTCAAAAACATAATAAATATATATATATAAAATATGTCAGTGAATCACATCTCTTATCCTCATATACAACCTGGGTTTACCCAATTTGATTTAAAGTGCAATAGTGTCCAAGAAAAAAAAGCACTGTGGAGCGATATACAAATGTATACAAATAAAAAAAACAATAAATATATTAAAAAGAAAAGAAAAAAGAAAAACAAAATTAGAAATTGTGCTCTGTGTCTTTAAGAAGTGCCAGGTGCTGTTCTGTCCAAACCAAATTATATAACAACTCAAAAATGTTCTTATGTAATCAACCGTTACCTATCTAATATATTCAAAAAAGTGCTGAAATGCATATGTGAAAAAAAACGCTGTGCCAAAGGTCAATAATATAAGTTTAAAGTAAACTGTCCCAATCCAAGGTGACTTGTGCGGTAAATATCCATGCAACAGTATCCAGTCCGTGGATGGGTGAATTCACTCGTGCTCCCCCTTTTGGTTTACACTCACCAAATGGTTGCACCCCTGCAAAAGGCACTGTGTGTGAGTAATTCCTGGGTACAAATCGTCTGGTCTCTCCTTCTCCTCTTTACTCAGCAGTGCAATCAATGGATATACTCATGCAGGGAAATAGATGGACAAAGAGACTTCTCATAGTGTGAATTTGTTTTGTGATTTATTAACCCTGAAGCCAAAAACTCACTTACAGTATTCAAGGAGTAAACAAGCATGTAGGAAATACTATGTCCAGGATGCCATGCGCAATGTGCAATGAAGCTCCAAGCCCTGCCCTACGCTTCTCATCAGATTGATGTCATAAGGATAAGGAGAGGGATGTGGCCCTTGCTCTGTGCATTAATCCCTATCTGAAAAGACCATACCCATGAATATCACCATGCCTGGGAGCTGACAGCAGAAGAAGGTCTCTAGGACCCAGCATCTGTCAGGGCACCAACAACAGGAGAAGGGCTCTAGGACCCAGCGTCTCCATCAGCACATCACATAGGCCTTTATAAGGAAGTCTATCAGTGCTTAAAGTTGCTGACTGATCTCTGCTTGTTACCTGTGTTCCTGTGATTGCTTTTCTCCTGTGATCCCTAGTTGCTGATCGTTAAAATGGGCATTTGAGTCCTCTGAACTATCAAAGAGACACCAGAACTTTTTGATTGATTGTTTGATTTTTTGTTTATCGAAAAATTATTTTTGGTATGATAAACAGTTCTATCTCCAAACCAGAGGAGTTGCAATGGGGGCACGTTTCGCGCCCAGCGTAGCCAATCTATTCATGGCACACTGGGAGGAACAGGCGATTTACAAACATAAACCCCCGCAACTTATCTGTTACCAGCGATATATAGATGATTTGATCATGATCTGGGATGGAGATAGAACTAGTTTTGATGAATTTGCATCTTCATTGAATGCTAATGACAAAAATATTATACTTACGTGGAACATCAGCCAGGATCATTTGGTCTTTTTGGATCTAGACCTTAGTAAGGATGGCAACCAGGTGATTCTGAAGACATATTTTAAGGCGACGGACCGTAATTCCTATATCTCTACAGAGAGCTGTCACCATAATAAATGGTTATTGAACATACCCAAGGGGCAATTTGTGCGCCTCAGACGCAATTGCACCCAAGAAAGTGACTTTGTCTCACAATCACAGGCTCTGTCTAAACGGTTCCTTGAGAAAGGTTATGATAGGGATTTGTTGGATAGAGAAATGGAAGCAGTCCGTAACCTTGACAGAAAAACCCTGGTTGCAGATAGACCAAAAAAGGACCTAAAGGATTCTTCAGGCATCCGTATGGTCTTAGACTTTAATATCCAATACCGTAAATTTGAAAATATTGTCAAAAAACACTGGCCAATTCTTAAACATGATAGGTTACTGGGCCCGTTATTGCCTGACCGCCCACAATTTGTTTACAAGAGAGCGCCTTCACTCAGGGACAAACTGGCCCCAGGAGTAATAGATCCACCTGTGTATACTGAAAATAGGATCTTCAATTTTCTTACTGGCTTCCATGCATGTGGCAGGTGCCGACCCTGCAGGAAGGCCAAGAAGAATATCAAGAAGCGTAAAGAGTTTACATCCTCAGTTACTGGAAAAAATTACAAAATTAAGGACCTCATCACTTGTGACACTATAGGGGTAGTCTATGCACTACAATGTGATTGTGGCCTCCAGTATGTGGGAAGAACTTCCAGACCTCTACATGTGAGGATTGGTGAACATGTAACTAATATTAAAAAGGGATTTGTCAACCACAGTGTGTCCAAACATTTTAGACTGCACCATAACCGCAATCCGGCTGGATTGCAGTTCTGGGCTATAGAAAAGGTGGCAAATCACTGGCGAGGTGGTAACTTCATCAGGCATCTCAGCCAGCGAGAGTCGTTTTGGGTTTATGAATTGAAAGTAGGTGTACCGTTGGGGTTAAATGTAGAATTTGACCTGAATTGTTTTATTTCAGATCGTTAGTCTTTTTATTCAGTTTTTTATTCTGTGCTTGCTTGTGTTGACTGTGAGCTAATATTTTTGTATTTGTATATTGCATTTTATTATGTTATGTGCCTGGTAGGTGGCTGTGCTGATGTCTCTTTTTTATTTCATTTTAAATTTGTTTTTTCATCTCGCATTATCTCCACCTATCATAGAGTGAAGCCCGTGTTTTTTTGGCTCCCTATGTTTGGAGATTAATTCTATACGGTATAAAACACTCATTGTACTTTTTATCCTTGGTTTTTATGTGATGTGTCCTTGTATTCACGCTGACCACGGTTATTTAGTTATGAATTTTTTGTATCTCTGTTCTTGTCTATGACAAGTGGTCAGTTCGGGGACAATTGTAATTTTGTCTTTTGCCCTCCCCCTCATTTTTGATATTCTGCATTATAGACATTTGCCTTGTTTAGGTTTTGTGAGCCTTTTTTCTGTACCATTTGGTTGGTTAAGGATATTTTATGGCATGGTTTTTTATCATTGCTGCATATGCTTGGCTTTGCTAGCCCGTTCTAATTAGCACTAGACTGCTGCTTATATGGGCGTCCTTTTAGTTATCTAGCCAGCCCCTATGAGCCTTGTGTCTGCTCGTCACCGCCCACGTTGTCCTGTCATGACGCTTGGGTACCGCCCATGTTGGGTGGCTGGTCTAGCCCTGTTCTCAGCCAATAGGCACTTCCTGCCTTTGGTGTGTCATGTGACTGGTTGCGGTCATGTGACCTATGGTGGACACTGTTTGTTTATGGACACATCCTTTGGTTTGTCTGTCTACCTGAGCCACACAATATGTCATCGCTATGCAAGTAGGTACTGGTCATCTGTGTATGTATGCCTATCTTAGCTGCACGGTGTGATCTTGTGATGCAAGTAGGTACTGGTTATCTATTTTATTTTATTTCATTTAAGTACTGCTTATGTATATTAGATCCGTGTTATCTGAGCCACACAATATGTCATCGCTATGCAAGTAGGTACTGGTCATCTGTGTATGTATGCCTATCTTAGCTGCACAGCGTGATCTTGTGATTCTAGTAGGTACTGGTTATTTATTTTATTTCATTTAAGTATTGCTTATGTACATTAGATCCGTGTTGTCTGTTTACAGCCATATGATGGGTTATGGTGGCTAATTTGTTTGCCTGCACATCCCGGTAGCATAAGTTTTTCTGCTTATCTGTTGTTCTTTATTTTGTCTGTTGTTGTCTTTTAAATGCATGTCCATGGGTGTTTCCTTACCTTGAGGGGCGGGGTTTTGTCCAATTGGCCAAATTAGGTCCTGGTGGTATATATTGAATCCTGACACCATAGCCCCTTATCCGCTGAAGAAGTCCTGTACCTTGGGACGATACGCGTGCGGGGGGCTTCCAATTTTGATGTCAGGACAGCCACCTACTTGGTATTTTATCGATATATGCTCATATTCTACGCACTAGGATATAGTGCCTCTTTTGTGAGTACTTTTATTTTAAATAAACTTATTGTATTTTGGTTACTATACGGAGAGCACTATGTGTCTACTTTATACTTTTTCATGCCATTCAACTACATGAGAGTATACCAGATGACCATCCGCCACTGAAAGTCGGTTTGGAGAAAAGGATCGACCGAGGAGGCACCGTTATCATCTTATAATACCCCCTTATTAAGAGGGACAGCGCATTCGACCTGCTGCTCACCCACAGGTCCATCTGCTAAGGTGAGCGGCTTGTACTTTTATCTAAGGATACTTGACTGTTTTATAAGGAGTCTTCATCCGATCACCTATTGAGGTTCCAGAAGTCACCCTTATCCTCTCTTCATTTTGATTATTTTTTTTTTTTTTTTTTTTTTTTTTTTTTTTTTTTTTGGACTTTCATCATTTTGTTAGTAGCGCTGCACTGCTTTTTTTACATACTCTGACCAAGGACATATTGACCCTCAGTGTTCAGCAGCTTTGTTATTGTTTTGTCCTTTGCGCAGTCTGCTCTCTCTATTCAAAAGTTACTGTCTTCAATTTTTACAGACGTGCTGCATTAATATGGATGTTTTTCAATATCTAGAGAAGAGAGAAATCAAAATTGGTGACATCTTCTCTAGAAATGGTAATACGGCAGAAGGTAACGAATTGGCCCACTCTTTCAGAAAACTAGGACACGTTTTCGAAAAGAAAGTTAAAACTTGGTGGGACATCGTTTCCTTTGAGCAGTATATTGTAGCTAAAATTGTCCCGAGACGTCTTAGGTGGGATGTTCCTCCTAATGATGGTCTCACTGACAATGAATCCATGGCTGAATGGGGTAAATTTTTTACCACCAAAGGTGTGGAACTTTTGGAGTTGTTACTCCTTAGGAAACAAAGGAAAATGAAATTATTAGAGACACAAATCAGGGACCTTAGAACCACCATTGAACCTTCTAAAGATTCTGATGAATTTCAAAAGCTTTCTTTGGAATTGAAAAATCGCCTAGTCAAATGGGACACAGAAGCTCAAGTAAAGAAAAGAAAGAAATATATTAGGGATCTTGATGATTTTAGTACACAGACTGCTTTCAAATGGCAAGCCACTCCCACAGTTCCTGCCATCCAAGATCCCTCTAATGTTGATATGTCCAATAGTCCACTTCCCATTTCTGGAGAACGGGAGGTCTATTCCTATGAGACATTTGATTATCCTGATACGGGTACCCCTCAACGGAATAAACATGGCTTAGAACCTTATACTAAGAAAGGGAAAAATAAAGGACGTGGGAAAAAGGGAGGGTACCATCAATCCCCTTTTAGACAACATGTCACTAATGTGCCCCACAGAGGGACTGAGTCTAATGTGGGGTACCAACATCATCAGTCCAATCGTCCTTTTCCTAATGATCGATTGGGTTCTTATGACGCTAGAGGTAACTATGATAATCACCCTGGATTCAATTATCATGATAATAGGGGACCACCCCCACTTCCGTATGGATACTCATTACCTACCCAGAATCGTTTTACCCCTTTGGTAAATCGAGGCTCCCACTCAGGAGGGGATTTTCATGGGACAATGAGAGGTGCGGGGAGGGGGGCACCCTTTATCCCTCCCAACCCAGGAGGGTGGTGGACCCCTCACCCCCAACAACATCCCCAACAATATACCCAGGATCGAATGACACCACGCAAAAGAAAAGCAAGAGAGGAAGGAGAGGAGGTGGGAGAGCAAAAAAGAGCGAAACCCCAGTAGGTGCAGGAATATATAATTTAAGTGGGACACCCCTTAATGATGAGGAAATTAAAGTACTTGATAAGGGTTTAAAATTCGCCCCCACTCGTAACTTAAATAAATTCCAAACCTACGTTAATCTCAAAAAATTTGTCCGGACTTTGAATATTAAAAAGTATTTTTTGAATACTCATTCAGCAAGTGCTCCGGCTCCATCCGTACGTCAATATTCAAATTTACGGAATAAATCGGTCTTTAACCCCCAGAATACTGATACCAAGCATCTCGAGGTCTTTAGCAATATGGTTGCAAGGGATCTTGAGTTACTGAAGGTTCGTAAGGTTAATGATCCGATTTATATTAAAAATGGCATTCAATCACTTTCCGAAAGGAAAGACCTGGTGATACGACCGGCGGATAAGGGGGGAGGATTGGTGGTACTTAGCAAAACTTACTATAAGAGCGAAATGGTCAATTTGCTTTGTGACACCTGTACTTATAGTACTCTGTCCAGGGATCCTATGCTTGAATTTAAGAGTGAATTACATTATTTGGTAGCGAGAGGTAAACATATAGGGGTTCTTGGCCCCAAGGAGGCATTATATCTAGACCCCCTGTTTTGCCGTACTCCGATTATTTATTTTCTCCCTAAAATTCATAAGGATAGCACCAACCCACCCGGCAGACCAATAGTAAACGGGATCGATTCGGTCTCTTCACGTTTAGGTCAATATATTGACTCTTTTTTACAGCCGCTGGTCGTTAATACTAAAGCGTTCCTTAAGGATACCAAACATATAATTCAAATATTAGAGACTCTGACGATTTCCTCTACTTGCCTATTGATTACTGCAGATGTCAGTTCATTATATACAATCATCAGTCATGAGGATGCTCTGACATCTGTAAAATGGGCATTTGAGTCCTCTGAACTATCAAAGAGACACCAGAACTTTTTGATTGATTGTTTGATTTTTTGTTTATCGAAAAATTATTTTTGGTATGATAAACAGTTCTATCTCCAAACCAGAGGAGTTGCAATGGGGGCACGTTTCGCGCCCAGCGTAGCCAATCTATTCATGGCACACTGGGAGGAACAGGCGATTTACAAACATAAACCCCCGCAACTTATCTGTTACCAGCGATATATAGATGATTTGATCATGATCTGGGATGGAGATAGAACTAGTTTTGATGAATTTGCATCTTCATTGAATGCTAATGACAAAAATATTATACTTACGTGGAACATCAGCCAGGATCATTTGGTCTTTTTGGATCTAGACCTTAGTAAGGATGGCAACCAGGTGATTCTGAAGACATATTTTAAGGCGACGGACCGTAATTCCTATATCTCTACAGAGAGCTGTCACCATAATAAATGGTTATTGAACATACCCAAGGGGCAATTTGTGCGCCTCAGACGCAATTGCACCCAAGAAAGTGACTTTGTCTCACAATCACAGGCTCTGTCTAAACGGTTCCTTGAGAAAGGTTATGATAGGGATTTGTTGGATAGAGAAATGGAAGCAGTCCGTAACCTTGACAGAAAAACCCTGGTTGCAGATAGACCAAAAAAGGACCTAAAGGATTCTTCAGGCATCCGTATGGTCTTAGACTTTAATATCCAATACCGTAAATTTGAAAATATTGTCAAAAAACACTGGCCAATTCTTAAACATGATAGGTTACTGGGCCCGTTATTGCCTGACCGCCCACAATTTGTTTACAAGAGAGCGCCTTCACTCAGGGACAAACTGGCCCCAGGAGTAATAGATCCACCTGTGTATACTGAAAATAGGATCTTCAATTTTCTTACTGGCTTCCATGCATGTGGCAGGTGCCGACCCTGCAGGAAGGCCAAGAAGAATATCAAGAAGCGTAAAGAGTTTACATCCTCAGTTACTGGAAAAAATTACAAAATTAAGGACCTCATCACTTGTGACACTATAGGGGTAGTCTATGCACTACAATGTGATTGTGGCCTCCAGTATGTGGGAAGAACTTCCAGACCTCTACATGTGAGGATTGGTGAACATGTAACTAATATTAAAAAGGGATTTGTCAACCACAGTGTGTCCAAACATTTTAGACTGCACCATAACCGCAATCCGGCTGGATTGCAGTTCTGGGCTATAGAAAAGGTGGCAAATCACTGGCGAGGTGGTAACTTCATCAGGCATCTCAGCCAGCGAGAGTCGTTTTGGGTTTATGAATTGAAAGTAGGTGTACCGTTGGGGTTAAATGTAGAATTTGACCTGAATTGTTTTATTTCAGATCGTTAGTCTTTTTATTCAGTTTTTTATTCTGTGCTTGCTTGTGTTGACTGTGAGCTAATATTTTTGTATTTGTATATTGCATTTTATTATGTTATGTGCCTGGTAGGTGGCTGTGCTGATGTCTCTTTTTTATTTCATTTTAAATTTGTTTTTTCATCTCGCATTATCTCCACCTATCATAGAGTGAAGCCCGTGTTTTTTTGGCTCCCTATGTTTGGAGATTAATTCTATACGGTATAAAACACTCATTGTACTTTTTATCCTTGGTTTTTATGTGATGTGTCCTTGTATTCACGCTGACCACGGTTATTTAGTTATGAATTTTTTGTATCTCTGTTCTTGTCTATGACAAGTGGTCAGTTCGGGGACAATTGTAATTTTGTCTTTTGCCCTCCCCCTCATTTTTGATATTCTGCATTATAGACATTTGCCTTGTTTAGGTTTTGTGAGCCTTTTTTCTGTACCATTTGGTTGGTTAAGGATATTTTATGGCATGGTTTTTTATCATTGCTGCATATGCTTGGCTTTGCTAGCCCGTTCTAATTAGCACTAGACTGCTGCTTATATGGGCGTCCTTTTAGTTATCTAGCCAGCCCCTATGAGCCTTGTGTCTGCTCGTCACCGCCCACGTTGTCCTGTCATGACGCTTGGGTACCGCCCATGTTGGGTGGCTGGTCTAGCCCTGTTCTCAGCCAATAGGCACTTCCTGCCTTTGGTGTGTCATGTGACTGGTTGCGGTCATGTGACCTATGGTGGACACTGTTTGTTTATGGACACATCCTTTGGTTTGTCTGTCTACCTGAGCCACACAATATGTCATCGCTATGCAAGTAGGTACTGGTCATCTGTGTATGTATGCCTATCTTAGCTGCACGGTGTGATCTTGTGATGCAAGTAGGTACTGGTTATCTATTTTATTTTATTTCATTTAAGTACTGCTTATGTATATTAGATCCGTGTTATCTGAGCCACACAATATGTCATCGCTATGCAAGTAGGTACTGGTCATCTGTGTATGTATGCCTATCTTAGCTGCACAGCGTGATCTTGTGATTCTAGTAGGTACTGGTTATTTATTTTATTTCATTTAAGTATTGCTTATGTACATTAGATCCGTGTTGTCTGTTTACAGCCATATGATGGGTTATGGTGGCTAATTTGTTTGCCTGCACATCCCGGTAGCATAAGTTTTTCTGCTTATCTGTTGTTCTTTATTTTGTCTGTTGTTGTCTTTTAAATGCATGTCCATGGGTGTTTCCTTACCTTGAGGGGCGGGGTTTTGTCCAATTGGCCAAATTAGGTCCTGGTGGTATATATTGAATCCTGACACCATAGCCCCTTATCCGCTGAAGAAGTCCTGTACCTTGGGACGATACGCGTGCGGGGGGCTTCCAATTTTGATGTCAGGACAGCCACCTACTTGGTATTTTATCGATATATGCTCATATTCTACGCACTAGGATATAGTGCCTCTTTTGTGAGTACTTTTATTTTAAATAAACTTATTGTATTTTGGTTACTATACGGAGAGCACTATGTGTCTACTTTATACTTTTTCATGCCATTCAACTACATGAGAGTATACCAGATGACCATCCGCCACTGAAAGTCGGTTTGGAGAAAAGGATCGACCGAGGAGGCACCGTTATCATCTTATAATACCCCCTTATTAAGAGGGACAGCGCATTCGACCTGCTGCTCACCCACAGGTCCATCTGCTAAGGTGAGCGGCTTGTACTTTTATCTAAGGATACTTGACTGTTTTATAAGGAGTCTTCATCCGATCACCTATTGAGGTTCCAGAAGTCACCCTTATCCTCTCTTCATTTTGATTAATTTTTTTTTTTTTTTTTTTTTTTTTTTTTTTTGGACTTTCATCATTTTGTTAGTAGCGCTGCACTGCTTTTTTTACATACTCTGACCAAGGACTTATTGACCCTCAGTGTTCAGCAGCTTTGTTATTGTTTTGTCCTTTGCGCAGTCTGCTCTCTCTATTCAAAAACTAGTTGCTGACCTGGCTTGTTCCCGATCTTCACTAATTTCAATCTGTTCCAGATCATTAAGGACTACATCCCCAAAGATTCTGATACTGGGGGCCAATGACCCTGGTGGGTTGAACAATAAAGCATTGGCCAGACTTGAATGTTTGTATTCAGTGGTGGGCAACTGCCAATCCGAAGTCCGATTGGACGAAAAGTGCCTCTTGATGCTGAGTCGCCTGGTGAACGTGTGGACGTCCATGTAGGTCTGGAATTTGCTCAGACTCCGCGGAGGAGCAAACTTCAGACCTTTGTCCAGAAGCTTCTTCTCAGGGTCGGTCAGCACCTGCTGGCCTAAATTGTAAATGCCAATCCCTAAACTCGTTTTCTTTTTGGCCGACTGGGCCCTCCTCCCCCCTCTGGTCCCTCTCTTGGTTCTCTGGGACCTCCCCGGCCTTGTTGGGCCCTGGGAAAACCCCAACCTAGGCTGGATTGATTACTGGGAGGTCCCACAGGGTAATCAAGAACAAAGGGCCAGATTCAGGTACATTAGCGCCAGTGTAACGTAAGCCGTTTACGTTACACCGCCGCAAGTTTTCAGTTTTAGTGCCCGATCCACAAAGCACTTACCTGGAAACTTGTGGCGGTGTATCGTAAATACGTCCGCCGCAAGGCGGTCCAAATCGAATGGGCGGCTAACATTTAAATTAGGCGAGCTCCCGCGCCGGACCTACTGCGCATGCTCCGTTTCTTAACTCCCGCGGTGCGTTGCGCGAAGTGACGTCATTTTTTCGAACGGCGACGCGCGTAGCGTACTTCCGTATTCCCGGACGTGTTACGCAAACGACGTTAAATTTTAAATTTCGAAGCGGGAACGACGGCCATACTTTAGACAGCAATACGATTGCTGACTAAAGTTAAGGCACCCAAAACGACGACTAACTTTGCGACGGGAAACTAGACTAGCGGCGACGTAGCGAACGCGAAAAACCGTCGTGGATCGCCGTAACTCCTAATTTGCATACCCGACGCTGGTTTACGACGCAAACTCCCCCCAGCGGCGGCCGTGGTACTGCATCCTAAGATCCGACAGTGTAAAACAATTACACCTGTCGGATCTTAGGGATATCTATGCGTAACTGATTCTATGAATCAGTCGCATAGATACTCTGAGAGATACGACGGAGTATCTGAGATACTCCGTCGTATCTCGTTTGTGAATCTGGGCCATAGTGGTTGCTGGATTGATCTGGATATCCCAAAGGGTAGGGGGGAGGGTTTCTCAACTGATTGCTAAATCCTTAGCCTCCCCTTTCTGGTGTATAACCTCCAGAGTTCTCCAAGTCGGACATGGGGAAAAACGGTTTTGAGTGGGAATATTAAAGCCATTCCCTCCGTTGTTTCCACCCTGGTGGTATCCATAATTGGGCCTGTCAAAAGCAATGTTTTGATGTGGGTGTCTCTGGTTGCCAGGGTTGTGATCCCATATGCAAGGGGACACCCCCTGGTCATAATGCTTGATACCATGACCAGAGTTTCCCCCCTCCCATACCCTTAATGGGGGCCATAGTTTGAATTGGGCCTTTTTTGGGGGTTTTCTTAGGTTTGTGGGATTGTGATGAGGCTCCCTCTCGTGGAAAATGAGTGTTGCCTCCCTGAGCCTGTGAGGATATGGAACCAGGGGGAGGATTAGCTACCCCAGAGAAATGGGGTAGTGTGTCCATCCCTGAGTCTCCCTCAACCTCTGAAGCCAGCTTCTTTTGCCACAAAAAAACGAAGCCTGACTTATAATCCTCACTGTCCCTAATGAACTTTTTCTTTTTTTGGGTTTTCTGTTCCTTTTCTTCTTTTTCTAATGTTTTAAGTAGATTGGTGGAATGTTCCTTATACTCATCCCCATTTTTATTGTTTACAAATGTTTTTATTGAAGTACGTGAATTGGTACACAGATAATTTTGCAAAGAGTATACAATCTTATCAGCGGTATACAGTGGTTAAGCATCGTGCATGGTAAAAAAGAAATGTCTTACATCTATTGGAACCTATGAAGGCAAAAGTAAAGAAGGAAGATGATAGTACAACGAAAAAGGTCGAAGAGTTATATGAATGAATAGAGCGACCATAAGACTGCTACCAGTATGACCATTTGGTCTCAAACACTTGAAGGCTATCATTAATTGTATGGTATATTCTCTCTGATAGTTTTAAAAGTTCCATTCTATCTAGCACCTGTGACCATAAAATTTCTCCAGATCTCCAATTTAGAGCTATCATCCACTGCACTGAGCTGCAAAGCGAGTGAAGGAGTCTGGTGCAGGGGAGTGGGATGTCAGGGACATCACTATATAGAAGGCATATCTGGGGGGTGAGGGAGATTTTTTGTTTGGAGGATTCTTCAATTCTATTAGTAACTTCCCTCCAGACTTGTGAGAGATGTGGGCAGCTCCAAAAAATGTGTAGTAAGGTGCCTTCTAGTTGGCAGCCTCTAAAGCATTCTGGAGAAACTGAGGGGTAAAATGTATTGATTTTGGACGGGGTGAGATACCATCTTGTGAATAGTTTGGTTGGAGTTTCTCTGAAGGATACTGCTCTGTTGCTTTTGCGAAGATTATCTGTCATGGTGTGCCAGGTATCAGGAGAGAGATCAATGTTCAGGTCAGATTCCCAGTGTAACATGGGTTGTGTTTTTTCCGGGGTAGAGAAATCATTAAGGTAGTTGTAAATTCTAGAGATCATCCCTCTGTCTCTGGAAAGTGATTTGCATATTCTCTCGAATATGGTGATAGTGGGGTTTGTGGAGATTGAAAAGTGTGTTTGAAAAAAAGATTTGATCAGTAGATATCTTTCCAATTCTGTGGGAGGAAGATTAAAGTCTCTCTGAAGGGAGACGAAAGGTACAAATTTCCATCTGGATTGAAGTGAACCCAAAGTAGTGAGTCCCTGTTCAACCCACATGGAAAATGATTGGTTGTCCTTGTATGCAAGGGGGAATCTGGAATCTCCCAAAAAGGAGGTGAGTGGGGAGACATCTGAGGCCAGTGAGAAAGTGTCTCTGTTGTTTTGCCATAGCTTATATGCATGAGCCACTATGATGTTGCGTCTAATGAGGTCGCGGTAGAGGACATATTTGGACCAGAGTATACCCTGTAGATGTAGAGGGCGAATAGATAGAGTCTCAAAGTTAATCCAAGGGATATTCCTGTCAGGGGAAAACCACTGAGAGATCTGGGAGAGTCTGGCAGCCAGGAAATATTTCCACAGATTGGGTAGACCCAAACCACCCTTGGACTGATTTCTGAATTGTAAAGCATAACTATATCTCGGTCTTTTATCGGCCCATATAAATTTATTAATAATTCTTTGCAGGGCCTCCAGTTTGGATTTGGGGATATTAATCGGTAGCGTGCGAAAGTAGTACAGTAATTTAGGGAGGATACTCATCTTGACCGCACAGACTCTGCCCAGGAAGGAAATATGAAAGGAGGACCAAGTGTTCAATAGAGAGGTAATGCGGGCAAATAGGGGGGTGTAGTTGGCTTTGAAAAGACTATTATGTAAAGGGGTGACATTTATTCCTAGGTATTTAATTGATGATGACATCCATGTGAAGGGGAAGTTTGCCTGGAGAAGGTTCAGGGCAATTGGGGGGATGTTGATAGGTAGTGCGGAGCATTTGTTTAGGTTAATTTTAAGCCCAGAGATTTTATGAAAAAGATCTAATTCTTTGAGAAGAACCGGAATGGAGGTGTGAGGGTTTGTAAGATATATCAGCGCATCATCAGCGTATAAACTGATTTTGTATTCTTTGTGGTCTTTAGTGTAGCCCTTTATATCTGAGTTGGTTCTAATGGCCTGTGCAAGGGGTTCAATAGCAAGGGCGAAGAGAAGGGGGGACAAGGGGCAACCCTGCCTAGTTCCCCTACCCAGGGGGAAAAAGTCAGAATTGATACCAGGTATCCGGATGCGAGTTTGTGGGGAGTTATATAGCGCATTAAACCCCTGTAAAAATGCCCCAGAGATTCCATATCTGGGTAATAAATGATTTAAATATGACCAGCTTACGCTGTCGAACGCTTTATGGATATCAAGGCTAAGCAGACAGGCTTGGTTTGAGTGGAGATTCGCATCCTGAACAATGTTGGTAACAAGTCTGATGTTATCTGTAATTTGTCTGTTGGGGATAAATCCTGATTGGTCAATATGTACTAAAGGGGATATAACTTTGGCAAGTCTATCTGCTAAGATTCTGCCAAAGATCTTAAGATCGTTGTTTAAGACCGAAATAGGGCGGAAATTTTGGGGGAGTGAGTGGTCCTTATTGGGTTTGGGGATAAGGGACAGGTTTGCCAGCAACATTTCCCTTGGGAAATCATTGCCCTCCAAAACGTGGTTGAAAAGGTTTTTTAGGTGGGGGGCGAGAGTAGAGGCGTATTTTTTATAATATAGGGAGGTGTAGCCGTCTGGACCGGGTGCTGTAGAGGATTTAAGTGATTTGATAATTTGAGTAACTTCATCAATTGTGCATGGGACATTAAGGGATTCTAGGTGGTCTTGATTTAAAAAAGGGAGGTGAATGTTGTCGAGCCAGGACTTAGCAGCAGCGCCTGGGGGGGTGTTGGGATCAGACATAAGGTCTCGATAGAAAGAGGTGAATATATCCATCACCTTTTGTGGGTGGGAGACTATATTACCGTTATTGTCTCTAAGTTTGTATAAGTGGGTTGGGTTACAGTCTTGTTTGAGTTTTCGTGCGAACATCGCAGAGTGGGAGTTGCAGTGAAGCATATATTTGGCTTTGGAGAATCTGAGGGACCTTTCAACTTTGGTGGAGAGGAGTAGATCTAAGGATTTTCGTTTGTCTTGAATTTGTTGGGTAATAATAGGGTCCACTGAGTGGTGTAATTTAATGTAAAGATGGTGAAGCTCGTTGGTGAGGCGCTTGATGTCTGCCTGTCTTTCCCTGTTCCGGGCTGCCGCTATACTGATAATATGTCCCCTCAAGACTGCCTTATGGGCAATCCAGATCGAGGTGGGCGGGGTTTCACCGTTTATGTTGTCAGAGAAATAGTTTTCTATATGTGAGGAAATGGTAGTCTTGATAATGGGGTCAGATAGCAGGGAGTCATTAAAACGCCAGTTGTATTGGGAGGGAGCAAGTCCTATGTATGTGGTGGAGAAGGTACAAATGTTATGATCTGACCATGGGCAAGGATGGATCTGGGCTTGAGAAGAGTTGGCGAGGAGAATAGGGGTAGAAAAGATATAGTCAAGTCTGGCATAACAATCATGTGGGTGAGAGTAAAAGGTGTAGGCCCTAATACCTGAGTTGTGAGCTCTCCAGGTGTCAATTAGTTGCATTTTGTTAGTTAATCGGTTGATAGTCTTGGAGAATGATTTAGTATGTGGGGAAACTATACTTCTGTCAAGGATTGGATGCGCGGCAAGATTAAAGTCCCCGCCTATCAGCATATGAGGGGAGTGATATTTATCAAGGGTTTCGAAGAATTTAATAAAAAAAGAGGTGTGGGTATCATTCGGGGCATACACAGATGCTATAGTGATTTCTTTATTATTAATGCATCCCTTGAGGATGATGTATCTGCTTTCAGGGTCTCTAAACACATGTTGTACATCAAAGATCAGAGAATTGCGTATAAAGATAGCGACACCTTTGGTTTTGTTAGCAGAGGTGGTAAAATAATTTTGGTTGTAGTGTTTATGAAAATATTTAGGGTGATTAGAGGTTGCAAAGTGGGTCTCTTGAAGAAGGATAATATCTGCCCCCAGTTTTTTATATTGTTGGAAAGCCTTTTTGCGCTTATGGGGGGAGTTAAACCCATTAGTATTGTGTGATAGAATCCTAAGACCCATAATGAGAGTTATAGCAGCCTATCAACTGAACAATACCATGATCCAATATCTGATAAGAGATGAGTGTAGAAAATTGCAAGAAGAGAACATTATCTGAATACAGAGAAAGGTACTTAAAGTGGAGGTTCACCCTAAAAAAATTATATAACATTACATCCAGCATACTTGCGACATGAACAGTATGCTGGTATTTTTTTTTTCGCCGTACATACCATTATATTGTTATTTTCCCCCCGGCTTCCAGGTTCTGATTCCCGCGGGACTGGGCGTTCCTATTCAGGAGGTAGATGATTGACGTCTGGTGAAAAACTTCCCAAGGCGCATCACCAGTTTTCCGTAAATACCTGACCTGCGAGTCGACTCTATACGGCACCTGCGCCCGCCGTGTAGGGCTAACTGCGCAGGCGCCATATAGAACCGACTCACAGGTCGGCTATTCACGGAAAACTGGTGACGCACCTTATGCCGCAAGTATGCTGGATGTAATGATATATAATTGTTTCAGGGTGAACCTCCACTTTAAACATAAGATGTAACGACCATGCGCAATAATCACCATGGTATGTAACCTCCATAGTATGGAATAGTCTATCGAGGGTGCATAGGTGGAGATCATACTGGTTGTGTACAACTGATAATGAAAAATAACGACGATACTTATACTCTATGCATGTAGACAACATACTAATTTTTTTAAATGGAGAACAGCATAACATTGCAATCCTGAAAAAACCCAAGGACCTTGAGGCAGGAGAACAACTGCCTATCTTGGGTAAGAGCTTCTTCAAAAAATAGAAGAAAAATAAGAAAAAAAAACTAAAGGACAAAAAAAAGTTGTCCTGTACCTGCTTCAGGTTCGGGCGGACCATCATAGAGTGGTGATCCGAACGAAAACCGAGGCAGGAGTGGGGTCAATCCAACAACGGCGGACGCACCCGGTCATGAGTAACAGGTTGTAATATGAAAATAGTAATCAGCATATTAGTGCATGGAAATTTTAAATTTTAAAGTACAGCAACACATATTTTTCCAAGTAGTATCAAGTGATGCATGCTAAATTGCCTATGTAGGCACTGAGTCAGGAGAAGAGCACTCATAGAATGCTTTCTTTAGGGCTAGTGGAGAAACCTTCCTGAGTTGAGGGGGCAGTTTCGATGGGGGAGTGAAAAATATAAAAAAATAAAAATAAAAAATAGTAATAAACCAATAAAGTGAGTGTTCACAATAGTGACAAGGGGTTAATGTGCGGAAGTCCAGGCAGTCTTTTATTCCCTTGCAGATTATTTGGCAGGAGGGTTGCCTCAAAACTCTCTGAAAGTTAAAGAACCGTGTGAATTCAAATTGAGGAGGGAGATATCAGCTATGTTAGACATCATAGTGCAAACAGTGTAGTAATGATTTGTTGTAATCCCTTAGAGTTCAGGTAGGCTAATTGTGGAGGGGGTTGAACAATCTTCTCTGATCTCTCTGGCTGCGTCTGTTGGAAGGGGTAGACCAGATCGGCGAGGGTCTTGGGGTTGCAGGGAGTCTGGGATGTGGTTCATTAGGCAAAAGACCTAATTTTATCAGGAGCTCTTTCCCTTCGATCACATTATAGACTGTATATGTGGATCCATTATGGGGGATAGTGAGTTTAAAGGGGAATCCCCAGCGGTATCTTATCCTGGCGGATTGCAGGACCGAGGTGACTTCCTTCATCCTGCGTCTTCTGTCTAATGTAGCAGGGGAGATGTCTGGATAGATCTGAATCCTCTTGCCCTCAAAGGAGATGTTGGGGGTGTTTCTAGAGGCCCGCATAATGTCCTCTTTCACCAGGAAATCCTTCATACACATGATGATATCCCTAGGAGGATTTTCTGGTGTGGGTTTAGGGCGGAGAGCCCTGTGTATCCTATCACAGGCAAAAGCTGACATTTGCTTCTCTGGAACAAGATCATGGAAAATTTTTGATGCTGCAGGCAATAAATCAGTAATAGATTCTGGAATACCGCGTATTCTAATATTTTGGCGGCGATTTCTGTTGTCCAAGTCCTCTACCTGAGCCTGCATAAATGCAAAATTATCTGCCAGATTTTCATAATCTTTTCTCAAGTCATTATGCGCCAGGGACAATTCATCATGCTTAGTCTCCAATAAGTCTGTGCGGCCTCCAATACTGGCAATCTCATGGGAAAGAGCAGCAGTGGATTTGTGAACCTCTTTCTCTATTTTTTCCACTAATTTATCAAAAATCAGTGAGAGACTCTCATCTAGATCGGCTTTAGAGAGAGGGGAGTTGTACTCACGGTTGTCAGGGCCCTTAGAGGGCTGTGAGATGATTTCACCATCTCCCCACATGCTGCTGCCGCCAGCGCCATTTTGTGAAGTCTTCCCGGTTCTCTGCTCCATGGCTAGGAGAAAGTTGGTCAAAGTGTGTTGCTGACTCCGTTTGGGCTTCTTCTTAGTGCCGGGCATGCACCCCGTATTCCCGCAGGGGTGTTGATGTATTTGGTGGAGGAACGAGCGAAATAGCCCTGGGGAAACGGCTTCTAGGAGACCGGGTGCTGCGGAGCTGAGACTAAGCACGTCTCATCAGCGTCGCGCCGCGCATGCGCCCCCTCATCCCCATTTTTAAAGGGAACGAGTAGGTCTTTTACCAATTTGATTTCTTCATCCAGTCTAGTCAATTTACCACTTTTTCTCTCTGCGAGAAATCATAGAAATGCTACCCCAGATTCATTAAAATACTTGGTCCAACCTATTAGGTCGGAGTCACCCTTTTGGGGACACACCTCCCATCTCAAACTCCGGGGGACCATGGTGCTCCTGATGTAGGTTTCCAGGAACACGATGTCCCACTGAGTGTGGATTTCAGCCACCAGAAGGTTTTTCAATCGCATGAATAAACCGCTAATATCAGAACCAGGAGCCGTAGGGGTAGAATCAAAAACAAAAAGAAAAAAGATGAGTTGCGCTAGGAGTCGCAACTTAATGCGAAAATAATATAAATAAATAAATGCATAAATGAATAAATGAATAAAGTGCTAGTGCAAAAAATAGCAAAAAAAAGGGATGATGCCCAAACAGTCATGGGAAAAACCTTTCGGGGTAATTACAACAATCTGCTATTTGGGACCAAACGCTTAAAAAACTTTGTTAGTCCATTAGAATTGCATACTAATCAATTGTTAGGCAGTCCAAAATGAGAGGGGAAATCAACAGCAGAACCCCAAAACATATGAATGTCCAAATAGATGGGCAAAAAACAGTTGCAGAGTAATAAAATGATCCAAATATTGAACAGCCTCTGGTCTCTGGTCAGAAGAAACATATATTCCCACCGAGAGGTAAGTAAGGGTGTGCTCTTACCAGATCCACGATCATAAAAAGCGTGTCGATCCACTCAGGTCATGGAGAAAACTCGGTCACAGCTGACAGGCAGAATATCCTCTCCAATGTGTTTAACGGCTCCACGTCCATCCGGCGAACCAGGGGAAGAAATAGGCTCAGAATGTGAAGTACCGTCAAATATTTATTAAAAATTGTGCAACATATACACAGCGGTACATATAATTTAAAATTGCCGGCTAAAACAAGCAAACAGATACAAATAAAAAACGTGCGCCCGTGCATCCGGGGTCACGTAAAACGCAATGACGTTCGGTGCGTGGCTCCGCCCTGATCGATTTCACCACAGATGGCGTTGTCAAATCTAATAAAAAGTGTATCATATGGTCAATTGAACTTGTTCCCGACCTGTCTGACTATCTCCAGTCCCTAATCCCGGCTCGTCTCATGGATGCCCTCTGCCTGCCTCTCATGGTTGACCTGGCTTCCATCTGACTTTGTCTGCTCTGCTTTCCAACTAGTTCTGATCTCGGCTTGTGTTGACTACTCTATTATCTCAGTGATTTTCCAGGCCTGTCACACCTCACAGGTGCCACATGCCTACAGACTCTATTCATCACAACAGCAATTTTCCTGAGCTTCCTGCAAATGACCTGTGCTACTTTGTGCCCGACTCCTTCCACCTCTGGAACTTAGCTGCAAAGGAAGCCCTCTCTCCATTGGCCACCAGCACCTGGTATGTGGTATACCACCCTGGAGCCCCTTGATATGTTGACCATGGAATTTTTAACGATTTCCAGTTTGCCCTTAGGATATCCCTATGCCTTTTGTTTTTGTCGACCACTTCACCAAGTTTGCGGTGGTAGTCCCACTAAGGACCAGGGGCCAATTTTGAAAGTTTGTACTCCAAACATATGGTTGTCCCAAATGTATACTCTTGGAGCAAGGCCTAAACTTTGAGTAAGTGATTATTATGTCTAAGCTGTGCCACCTCAGTGGTATCCAGAAGTCGCATACCACCCCCTACCTTCCTTCTTCTAGATGTTCAAGCACTTGATGTTGGCCCGGCTACTAGTGGATCTCCTACTGGGCTCCCCAGAGGGCAACACGGTCCTGGACACCTTGGCCCATATTCTCTCTAAATGTCTGCGGGCGACGCGTAAGGCATTTACACTCCGCCGCCCCAAACTACAGGAGCAAGTGCTGTATTCCCCAAACACTTGCTCCGTAGTTTGGGGCGGCGGAGTGTAAATGGCCCGGCGTAGCCACGCGTATCTTCAAGGGGGCGGCTTCTATTCAAATTAAGCGCGCCCCCGATTCTAAGTAACTGCGCATGCGCCGGGCTTAAAAAAGCCCAGTGCGCATGCTCCAGTTCTCGGCGGAAAACGTAAAAGACGCCGACGTGTGCGTCATTGACGTAAAGTCGTATTCAAGAACGACTTAGGGAAACGACGTAGCCGACGGAAAAACACGACGCGGACCCGACGCTATCCGTAACATGGCCTACGTGGGACATGCGGAAACATACTCCTCATATAGCAGGAGTAAGTTTCCGCTTACGCAAACGACGTTAGTGACGGGTACGCGACGAGAAATCGTTCGGGAATCGGCGTAGCAGGCTCATTTGCATAAACAAATGAGACCTTCACGTAAATGCCATCTAGCGGCGGGCGGCGTAATTACATTTAAGATCCGACAGTGTAAGTGACTTACACGTGGCGGATCTTAAGTGTATCTATGCGAAAATGATTCTAAGAATCAGTCGCATAGATACACGGGCGAAAAAAGAGAGATACGATGGAGTATCCTGAGATACTCCATCGTAACTTCTCTCAGAATATGGCCCCTAGTGCCTGGATCTAGGAGCATTGGGATAGGGTACAGAAAGCCAAGCAGTTGGTGCTAGTTAGACACAAGGGCTTGGCAGAGGACTCTGTCCTGAAGAAACTGCCATTGCAACTAGGGGAACGGGTGTTGGTTAAAAATACCCAAAAACAAGCAAGACAGTAAGCTGGAGCCCAAGCGGGAACATACTCCCTTTCTGGTTGAATGACAGCATTTTCCTCCTACCCCAGTATATAACGTGTCTTGTCAAGAGACATCTCCACCAAAACCCGTTGAGGCCCTGTGTGCTAAGTGACGACTGTTACGTCAAACCAGCCAGGGACCATGAAGTATTTGACCCTGTGGATGTTTAACCAGTACATGAGGTTCTCGCTAAATGGTAACTTTCACTTCTCCTGCTTGATCCTCCAGACTCAGAAGCGGGAAGCTCAGTACAGCAGCCATGGACAGATGCTGTCAGCACTCCGAGACCTGCTTCGCTAGCTATGGCTGTTGCATTCTGTAAGTGTTGCTGGTCAGATGCCTTCTTGCCATGCTTGTTGTGATGTGCTGGACTTTAACATTGATACAAAATCAGTTCTCTGCAACCAGATTCTGAGTGTTTACTACCCCGTGCCACCAGGGCCGGCGCAACCACCAGGCGGACCAAGCGGCCGCTTGGGGCGGGCAGGTCCGCAGCCTGGGATGGGGCGGAAAGATGTTTTTTTTTTTATTGTCCGGACTCCCGCAGACTCGCAAGCGGCGGGCGCGCTGCACACAGCCGCAGAGTCCGGTCCGCGGCGGCGGCGATCTATAGTGGTGGTAGGCACGGCTCAGGCTGCCTGCGTCCAATAGCAGGCTCCACCGCTGCGGCGCCGTCCTCCTAGCCTTTCCCCTAAAGAAGGCGACGGCAGCCCCAGAGCATGGCGGGAGTTGTAGTTCTCCAACAGAGCACAGGCACACAGACTTCACTTGGCCCTCTGGTGCCTGTGCTCTGCAGTGACTACAACTCCCAGATTGCACTGCAGGGCACTCAGAGAGAGGGAGAACGTCACATGTTGCTTCTCTCGGTTCACGATTGTCCCGCCTCCTGCTCTCCGCTCTGTGAAAGGTAGGAGTGGAGAGGGAAGGGAGGAAAATATATGGAAATGTGATGGATGGGGTGTGGGGGGCAGTGCTGTGTGTGTGGGGGGACAGTGCTGTGTGTGTGTGGGGGGGGGCTGTGCTGTGTGTGGGGGGGGCAGCTCCCAACATGGGGTTCACTCGATTTTAACCTTGGTCTGCCCTTTGATGCACATGCAGGAACCCTTGTTCCATTTATCCCCTATATTTGTTTGGTTTTTTTCCCTGCATGGGGTTATGTATGTTCATTTGGGAATGGATTTAAAAGGTAGATATTTGTGAGGATGCATACTCAGCAAGTGTATTTATATATGGAGTCATTTTTGTATGAAATGTATTCACTTATGCATATGTGTCTTCCTTGGTACAGTTTGAGTTGAACACCAACAAGGGCCAGATTCTCGTACAGCGGCGTATCTATAGGCGGGCGTAACCTATCCGATTTACGTTACGCCTCCGCAACTTAGACGGGCAAGTGCAGTATTCTCAAAGCACTTGCTCCGTAAGTTGCGGCGGCGTAGAGTAAATCGGCCGGCGTAAGCCCGCCTAATTCAAATGTGGAACAGGGGGGCGTGTTTTAAGTAAAATAACCATGACGCGACGTGATTGACGTTTTTCACGAACAGCACATGCGCCGTCCGTGAACCTATCCCAGTGTGCATTGCTCCAAATACGCCGCAAGGACGTATTGGTTTTGACGTGAATGTAAATTAAGCCCAGCCCCATTCACGGACGATTTACCCAAACGACGTAAAATATTCAAAATTTGACGCGGGAACAACGTCCATACTTAACATTGGTACGCCGCATGTACGCCACCATATAGCAGGGGTAACTTTACGCCGGGAAAAGCCTATCTGTACTGCGTCGGCCGGGCGTACGTTCGTGAATTCGCGTATCTAGCTGATTTACATATTTCTAGGCGTAAATAAGCGTACACGCCTGTGACGGTATTGGTATGATATCCCCGTCAACGTTCCCTTTTTCCCATAACGAAAATCACCCCAATATTCCACGAGGAGGGATATCCCTGGAATCGCCCAGAAAGCCACACATGAGACAAGCTTACTGCTAGAACAAGACAGACTTTAATGGTTTTTCTTCTCAGCTTTTTATACAGTCCAAGACATTGAAGCAACAATGAAATCTCCACCCCCCCTAATCACACACTAAGGCTAATTACTAAAACATTCTAGACAGGTCGGCACCGACCGACAATTATCATGTCTAATCACTGCACATTCCTTAAACAACAAACCATCTTCACACACTGAGTTTCCTAAGCAGACGTTTCGTCTGCTTCCAGTTTGACACCTATTAACACCTCTGAGAATCACTAGGTTTTTAGACAGGGTTATCACACAATTAAAGGCCTTTCAAAAGCTAGCCTTATTTAACATATGAACAGTCCTTACAGAGAGAGATGAATCACACATGAAACACCTGTTACCTGTAACCCACAGCATTAAGTTAGCAGGGAGAGCATTAGACTGAAGCATATAGGCAATTGCATCACAATGGCCCCCCTTTTTCTCCCTGCTACGGCAAACCCGGTTGGACCTTCCCTGGTCCAGTAGGGTTGACGGGTTCAGAGCTTTTAGTCCGAGGTTTACTCCGTTTGGCGTAACTGACCTCCCTTGGCAACTGCTCCCGACTCAGGTATGTCACCGGGTCGTCAGATCACACGCCGGTCAGTCCCCAAGTCTTTGTGTGATCTGCAGAGTCACCAGAAGTCAGTGTGAAGACGGCGAATGGGTCTGTGCGCCGCCGTCTAGGTGTCCCGCTATGGGAGGGGGCAGGTTATGGCTCTGAAGTGACAGTCACAGGAGATTCGTAAAAAGAAAAAGTTATATTTGTTGAAATGCTGTAGCACTGGTGCTCAGAGTCCGGGGGGGGGGGGGAGAGAGGGGACTCAGAGCCCCATAAGGTCAGCCACCCCCTGCTCCCTCCGCAGCCGCCGGTTCTCCTCTTTGAGCTTCTCCAGCTCCATCTCCAGTTCATGGAGCCTGGGGGGGTCAGCCCGCTGTGACCTCAGGTGGTTGTTCTCCTCCTCCATGCGGCTTATGCACTCCTCCAGCTCTATGTACTCACGGATCAGATCCTGCTTGCTCATGTCCTGCAGGCTTTCCACGTGGTCCTTCATCATCAGGAACTGGGTGGTGGTGTAAGGGGCCACCGGTGGGCCCTTGGCGAACATCTCGGCCCGCATCTGGGGCGCCCGCTGCGATTCCATCTCCTCCAGTCGCTTCTTCTCCTCCCAGGTCCGCTGGTTATATGACTTCCAGGACCTCTTCTTCTTGGAGGGTAGCTGGCGGTGCCTCTTTCTGCCCAGCTCCCTCCAAGGCCCCTCCGGCTCATGGCTGTCGCCCATGACCAGCTGACAATGGTGTTCCCTGTTGTCCGTAATAACAGATTGTACCATGAGGGCTTCGTAAGGGGTGCCCAATGGTTCTTCCTGACCCAGCTCCTGGGGATCCCAAGCCGAGTCTACACAATGGGCTGCTGCTGGTGGGCGGTACTCAGGTTGAGACCAATTTGACCTGGTGTTGTCATTCATGGGGCAATTCTGCTTGAAGTGACCCAACTGTTTGCACCGGAAGCAGCGTTGTTCGTTGTCCTCCTGGCGTGGGTAGCGAGGGCTATATGTCATCGGTCTGTTAGGCGGTTGGTATCTAGCGGCTGGTGGGTGTGAGGGCGCCGTTGGTTGTGGGGGTTGTACCCGTGGTGTGACCTGGTTTGTCTTGCGAGTATCCGCATATTCATCCGCCAACTTCGCGGCCTCTGGTAGAGTCATGGGCCTGCGATCTCTCACCCAATCCTTGACGTCCGTCTGGATGTGATTGTAAAATTGCTCCAGGAGCATTAGTTGCAAAATGTCCTCTGCGGTGGTGGCCTGGCTGCTGTTAACCCAGTTAGAGGCCGACAGGGACAACTGGCATGCCCATTCTGCGTAAGAGTCTTTCGTGGTTTTGCGTGAGTCCCTGAACTTCTGTCGGTGGGACTCTGGGGTTACCGCATAACGAGCCAGGAGCACTTCTTTAACCCTGGCGTAGCTATGGATATCCTGATCTGGCACGGTCCGGAAAGCATCAGAAGCTTTGCCTGACAGTTTGCCTGACAATATTGCAACCCACTCTCTTCTAGCTATTCGGTGCAGGTTACATTGTCGCTCAAAATCCGCCAGGTAGTTATCAATTTCACAGTCCTTTTCATCAAAAGCTTTAAAAGCGCTAAACGGAATCTTCCTTGCGTCTGCTGTGCTGTACTCACTGTTCGGAGAAGGTGCGGCTGCTTGTTGGACTGCTGCCAGTTTTAACTGTAGTTCTGCGTCCCTTATTTCTTTAGCCTCCTTCGCTAACAGGTCCATCACTCTCAGCACCACATCTGCCGTTGGGTTCGGGCCGAACCACGCTAGCTTCTCTCTCATTAGCTTGTTGGCTGGCGATTCCTCCTCCTGAATCACTGGTGTCTCCATCTCTTGTACTGCTGGCGTTGCTGCAATCCCGTCCTCCTGGTCTATCTCCATTGATTCTGCTATGATGACCCGCTTGGTTTTGTTGCTAGCAATCCTTCCACGAACTTCCAGTAGTTCTTCCAGTGTCTGCTTGGAATCCGGGTGTGAAGGGGAATAGAAGGGAAAAATCCCACCGCTGCCAACCAATTGTGACGGTATTGGTATGATATCCCCGTCAACGTTCCCTTTTTCCCATAACGAAAATCACCCCAATATTCCACGAGGAGGGATATCCCTGGAATCGCCCAGAAAGCCACACATGAGACAAGCTTACTGCTAGAACAAGACAGACTTTAATGGTTTTTCTTCTCAGCTTTTTATACAGTCCAAGACATTGAAGCAACAATGAAATCTCCACCCCCCCTAATCACACACTAAGGCTAATTACTAAAACATTCTAGACAGGTCGGCACCGACCGACAATTATCATGTCTAATCACTGCACATTCCTTAAACAACAAACCATCTTCACACACTGAGTTTCCTAAGCAGACGTTTCGTCTGCTTCCAGTTTGACACCTATTAACACCTCTGAGAATCACTAGGTTTTTAGACAGGGTTATCACACAATTAAAGGCCTTTCAAAAGCTAGCCTTATTTAACATATGAACAGTCCTTACAGAGAGAGATGAATCACACATGAAACACCTGTTACCTGTAACCCACAGCATTAAGTTAGCAGGGAGAGCATTAGACTGAAGCATATAGGCAATTGCATCACAACGCCCCTAGCGGCCAGCGTAAATATGCAGTTACGATCCGACGGCGTAAGAGACTTATGCCGGTCGGATCTAAAAGACATCTATTCGTAACTGATTATAAGAATCAGGCGCATAGATACGACGGCACAATTCAGAGATACGGCAGTGTATCTGGAGATACGCTGTCGTATCTCTTTTGTGAATCTGGGCCCAAATATTTCCTCTGATTAACTAGTTATGGTGAAACATGTTGAGGCTATCATCTCAAGCTGTGCTTGAGATGATAAAATTATGCAAATTGAACTGTTGTTGTAAAACACATGTAAAACAATTGGGTGTGCTGATCTATGATTCTAATGGTTTTTACAAACTGTCCAAAAAAAGTTGTATGTTTCTAAATATTTGTTGTCTATTGTACAAAAAATCCTGGTGCAATCTTTCTTTGCTGTACATCCAATGTACTGTTCCATTAAAATATTTGGAAAACATAATTTGACCATTCTACTTTGACCATTTTGGCATAGAGCAAATAAAAATAATGGAATATGGTATATCCTTTGAAACGTATCTGCCAGTAAGGACCCTGCTGAAGTCCCCCTGGACCTTGGAATGAACTGTGTCATAGAATGCATGGCTACAAATGGGTAGCTTGATTTTTTAATTCACTTGTTTGTGAGTATTATTTTTTATGATTGCTTTATAATAAATGTTGTAGTATAATGTGGGATAATGTACTAGGCTGGTGCGCTTTTTTCTTTTGTTCTTGTTTTGTAATATTGTAATATTAAAGTGCACCTGCACCAGATTGTGGACATTAACCACTTGAGTATCAGCTTGTATATACACAAAAGTGTATCCAAATTAATTTTATATAATTTTTTGAGATACTGTATGTAGAACTTTCTTTCTTGGTATTTTGTTGGGGAAAAAAATCTGTGTATGAAACCAATATAAACACATTGAAAATGACCCCATTCTGTAAAGTAGACACCCCAAGGAGATCATTTTCTGGAAATAAAGAAAATGCTGGTATTGAGGTGGTTAAAAATACAGCCCGGTAACGGTGCACTAGATACAGCGGCACCAGAGGTCATACACAGAGGGAGGAAAAAGATGAAGGGGTTAATGTACAGGCTACATACAGTGGGAGGATAGCGATAAAGGAATTCATGTTCAGATGTTAATGATAAGAGAGGCAAGGGCTTAATATGCAGGTCACTATAGACAGAAGGGAGATCAGATGTTCAGAATAGGAAGGGGATGTGAAAAAGTTAAAAACACAGAATTTTTTTGTTTTAGAATTAATGAATGATCTTCCAGAATTAGACAGGACTCCAGAATTAAATGGCCTCCACCCCAACATTTCTAACAATATGGTGGTACGGAGGTTGTTAACGTATTTACGTATTCTAAAAAAGCAGCAAAAGAGTTTTAAAATGTTATTAAACCTGTGTACTATTAAATAAAATATATAAGAACCATTCACACACCTGATTACAAACTGTTTTGGTTAAGCTTCAATAATTCTGAAAAAAATGTGATGTGGATGCAGGGATTTCCCTCACTGAGTCAAAAATGTATTTTGACAATGGGAACCCCCTTCTTCCCATCAGAATACAGTGGTCTGTGCTGCAGCCATTGGCTGTGAGGAGGGAGCGAAAGCAGGTCAAACTGGCTCAGGGCCCGGTAAAGGGGTGGGCAGAAGAGACGGATGCCCTGGGTGGAACCAATTACTGGAAGAAGTGGGGCGCAGTAGAGGACCGCTACAGGCCGCCTGTCCTGGGGCAGCGGGGCCACTTTGATATGTGGCTGCAGCGCTCCCCTACCACCTCCTCCTCTTGTTTGTTAAACAGCGCCGGTGTCCTGACCGGGAGCGCTGTGTGTCAGGGAGCTGAGTCTGTGTGTGTGTTCGGCGGTGCCGTAACAAGGTCCCGCCCCACTAGACCAGCTCATGTGGTAGCAGATTAAATCAGTGTTCTGCCTATCGCACGAGCCGAACACACACACAGACACAGCTATGTGACACACAGTGCTGCGGGAGATGTCCGCTGTATGATCCAGGGCAGGTTATGGTGAGTCTGCATTCATAGACAAAGTGAGGCTGCGATTATAGGCACAGAGAGGCTGAAATTATGGGCACAGAGAGTCTGCGATGGGCACAATGAGGCTGATATCATTTGCACCGAGAGGCTGCAATTCTGGTCACAGGGAGGCTGCGATTATGGGCACAGGGAGGCTGCAAATATGGTCACGGGGAGGCTGCGATTATGGGTACAGAGAGGCTGCAATTTTGGACACAGAGAGGCTGCAATTATAGTCACAGAGAGGCTGCGATTATGGACACAGAGAGGCTGTGATTATGGGCACAGAGAGGCTGCGATTATGGTCACAGAGAGGCTGTGATTATGGTCACATAGCTGCTATTATGGTCACAGAGAGGCTGCAATTATGGTCACAGAGGGGCTGCGATTATGGGTACAGTGAGGCGGCACTGATGGGCACAGTGAGGTGGCATTGATGATTACAGTGAGTGATCACAATTATGGGCACAGATAGGCTGTGATTGTGGGCACAGAGAGGATGTGATTATGGGCACAGTGAGGCGGCATTGATGGGCACAGTGAGGCTGCAATTATGGGCACAGTGAGGCTGCATTGATTGGCACAGTAAGGCTGCGATTATGGGCACAGTGAGGCTGTGATTATGGGCACATAGAGTCTGTAATTATGGGTACAGAGAGGTTGTGATTATGGGCACAGAGAGGCTGCAATTATGGGCACAGTGAGGCTGCAATTATGGGCACAATGATGCAGCATTGATGGGCACAGCTGTAGGCTGCATTTGATGGGCACTGGTGAGACTGCATTGATTTCTTGCATCATGTCCTCAGTCTCTGACCATCTCTTGTCTTATATCATGTCTTCAGTCTCTGAGGGGAGGTTGCTTAATTAGCAATGGTATTGGTAATATGCAGCAGGAAGGGGGTTAATGCACTGTTACTGATGCATTAGTATAGATCCCATCATCTGTAGGCGCTGTAGCTTTTCACAGCAGGGGGGGGGTGCAGTTTTTCATCTTCGCCCTGGGCACCGGATGGCCTTGTCCCGGCACTGAATAGGCTACACAGAGAGCAGCTCAGTAGCAAGCTTGCAGGAGTGCCTCCATAGCAAACAGCTTGCTATGGTGGAAACTCGGCGGAGGGGAGAGCCAAGAATGCCAAAAGAGGAGGATCGAGGCTGCTCTGTGCAGAACCACTGCACAGAGCAGGTAGGTATGACATGTTTGTTATTAAAAAAACGTTACAATTACTATAATTATGCACACACTGTTCTCCAACCGCCTCATAAACAAAGGGAATGGGGTAGAATTTTTCATTGTTTCCAGAAAACATCTAAAAATGTAAATAGTCATTTTAAAATATTTTATCATTTAGCTACGCTATGTGAATGGGAATATGTAACTAATGTAAACTAACATAGGTGTTATCCCAACTTGGCTGAAAAAGTGAAAATACACTTCAATGCACATACACTTTGATGCCGCGTACACACGATCGTTCCATCCGATCATGCGAACTTCAATCTATAATGCAGTCCCTGTGGTGAGAACAAATATAATAACACATCTATTAAAAGTGAACAAAAAATGAAAAGTAAACATCCAATTAACACAGCAAAAAGTGTTGCAGCATAGAGTCCACACATGTGTTTCCCAGTAGGTGAGTGGAATCACCAAACAGGTGTGAAAAAATGAGGTGAAAGAGTTCATAGGTATACTCCCAATGCATGAGACATTCCACATAGGAATAATTCGATTAGAATCAGTAACAATGGCTTGTCTGAAGCAATCCTCAAAAGGTAAAAAATAGGTAAAATAGGTACTCTTACCAGCTCTGGTGGACTTACATGCTAATACTAGCAGTGAGTCAGATAGGCATGGTGGTCACACCGGACCCTGGGCTCTGTATGGATCAGTCAGCAGGGATGGTCACTCCAGTGAGGAAGATGGAACCGATCTGGAGCTAAAGCCTTGTTTTTAGAACAGGAACCCAAATGTATGGAGCCAGTAATGGAATGGCCGGGCTCATAAGACAATACAGTCGATGGGATGGTAGGAAACAGAAAAGAAAAAAATGCTCCCAATGGTGCAGGTCAAAAAAACCTTTGAAGGCTTTTTATTAAATAACAATTACGTGATACAATTTAAAAGCAGTATGGGGTACCAGATGTACTACCCGACGCGTTTCGGCTTAAACAGCCTTCAACAGGGGCATATTTTTTTCTTTTCTGTTTCCTACCATCCCATCGACTGTATTGTCTTATGAGCCCGGCCATTCCATTGCTGGCTCCATACATTTGGGTTCATGTTCTAAAAACAAGGCTTTAGCTCCAGATCGGTTCCATCTTCCTCACTGGAGTGACCATCCCTGCTGACTGATCCATACAGAGCCCAGGGTCCGGTGTGACCACCATGCCTATCTGACTCACTGCTAGTATTAGCATGTAAGTCCACCAGAGCTGGTAAGAGTACCTATTTTACCTATTTTTTACCTTTTGAGGATTGCTTCAGACAAGCCATTGTTACTGATTCTAATCGAATTATTCCTATGTGGAATGTCTCATGCATTGGGAGTATACCTATGAACTCTTTCACCTCATTTTTTCACACCTGTTTGGTGATTCCACTCACCTACTGGGAAACACATGTGTGGACTCTATGCACTTTTTGCTGTGTTAATTGGATGTTTACTTTTCATTTTTTGTTCACTTTTAATAGATGTGTTATTATATTTGAAGTTCTCACCACAGGGACTGCATTATAGATTGAAGTTCGCATCAAGGACTTTATATTTAATGTCAGGATTCCTGTCCAGACTTTTCACAATTTAGTGCTGCACTTTATTTTTTAAATTGCCTTATACTTTGTTTGTTTGTGTGCTGGCTGCTTATCGTTCATTCATTTTACTTATTACTTACCTTATAGCGCAGTTGTTTTTACATATCCACGTTCCATCCGATGAGAATGGACCGATGGACTGTTTTCATTGGTTAAAAAAACGATCGTGTCAGAACGATGTGACGTTAAACACAACGACGTGCTGAAAAAAATTAAGTTCAATGCTTCCAAGCATGCGTCGACTTGATTCTGAGCATGTGTGGCTTTTTAACCGATGGTTGTGCCTACTAACGATCGTTTTTTTCCCATCGTTTAGGAATCCATCGGTTCAATTTAAAACAAGATTGCTTTTTTTAACCTATGGATAAATAACCGATGGGGCCCACACACGATCGGTTTTGATCAATGAAAATGGTCCATCAGACCATTCTTATCGGTTTAACCGATCGTGTGTACGCGGCATAATTCTCCAAGTGTCAAGTCATATGAATATTCAGTCATCAACGTCTAATTATCATCACTAAAAATAGTGTAACATGCTCAGTGTTAAAACATTCTGGATGTATCTATACCTAAAGTTAAACCAACGCCTAAAACGTATAGCTGCAATGGATATACTTTTAATTTCCAGTTACCTTTAATTCTAAGGAAGTGGAAGGAAAGGTTCGGCGTGCATAAGATGGATGATAGCGTGAGAAAGAATTAATTGTCCAATGATCTGACAGAATCCGCATTGCCTCCTCATGATTGATCACAGCATGTATATACCAGGCCTATTTTACAGACCTAATTTACATATACTGACAGCCAGTAAATGTGACCACATACTGTCATCCTTTAACAATGAATCTTAGGGTTCACAGACATAGAAAATTGTTCACTGAGTACTACTCATCCAACTGTCAGTAAATAACATTCATAAAACGTACTGATTTTTAACACACAGACACAGCATTAAAGTGGAATTATAGTCATTTATTGTCTTTAATATACATATGAAAGAAATCAACTTACTGTATGCATTCTTATCATTTTGTGCTATTGTATTAAAACTATTACTGTAAAGCCCTTTTAAACTTCCTATCTCACTGTGTTAAAAAAAGAAGAACATTAAAAAGAATAGGTTGCCTTTTTACAATGCATGTTAATGTACAACACAATAAATGGACTGGTGTGAATGGGCCCTGAATGTTAATGATGGGTCAGTTTGAATGACATCTGCATTCTGGTTTACCTCCTCTATAAAATCTAGTAACATCATGACGATATCATCAATGGGCTATTGCAAGTTTTTGGGAAATTCATAGGGGGAAAGGCTCAACTGGCATTAACCTCAATAAACAATGCATGAGACAGGTACACCCAGGAACAATTCAGACAGGTTTGTCCTGCAATGTTATTCAACGAGACAGAAAGCAAACACAATTTCAAGGCAAGAGGGCTTTATATAGCAAGTATATTGCAAAAAAAAACTGCTTGTCCAAGCTCCCATAAAAATGTAGGTTAGTCTGTAGTTACTAACAGCATGTTCCCTAATAGGTCCCCCCCCCCCCCAAAAAAAAAAAGCAGCACACATACTTTTTAGATTCTCTGTTAACACTCAGCCTTTTCACCCAGCAGCAGGCTCATACAGCTCACATAAAAAAATATGTGCAAAAATAAGAACAAAAGAAAAACAAAAAAGATACAGACTCTTTCTGCAGTCACTTTTCTGTAGCGCTACCCCTGGAGGAGTCCCTTAAGTATTTTTGGTTCTGTACTCAGCCTCTCAGCCCTGGGAACAGTCTCAACCCCTCTGTGACACCTCGCAATAGTGTTAGTGCAATACCGCCAATGAAAGTCGAACGTTATAGTAAAACACAGAAATAGTCTTTACTGAAAAAGTAAACAGTAGCAGTATATCTGAAGTAAATTAAATGTATCGCAATGACTGAGAATTAAGAGCAATATAACTCATTGGTACTATCAGGCTGCTTTTAGGGGATTCCTCAAACCCCAAGAGCAGAGGCAAACACTTTAACAATATCAGATCGCAAGATGGCAAACTCTATAGTAGATTGGTCACCACTTATATTTGGCTGTATGAGCCCAGGCAGGAGGAGAGCAGAGAAATGACCCTCACTCATGGCAGACCTCTCTCTTCTGTCCCCTGACACCATGGGCCCATAAACTATAAACACTGCACTTAGTTCAATGGTCAATGGCCTAACTCCAAAGACAGACTACCCCACTCATGCATCACATGACTACCACAGTGGAAGCACATGCATTCTTATAGATAGATGGAGGGAAGATGGACTAAAGGGAGCCCACCCCTTCCTAAACGCTTCAGGTAGTGGCTATATCAAGTGATTAAAGTGACAAGTGCCTTTGCGCTAATATGAATCCCTCAATATAGGTAACAAAAACAAAATAAATAAAGTGCAGCAAAACCTAATCTTGTTTACAACACACAAATACAGAAATCAAATAAAAAGGGGGTTCTACGCAAAATATCACGCAGACATGGTGAGTGACAGTAAAAAACACTAAATATGCAAATAGTAAATATGCAAATAATAATCAAAGGGGCCGAAAGCTCCAGATGAAGTAGTGAAAAAACTCTGTGCAAAAAATTATATATTTAGGAGAGCAAAACTCAGATAATGTGGAATACAATAATAAAGATTAGGATATAAAATCCAAAGTGCAAAAAAGTCCCAGTACTAAAATTATAACAAGCTGCCAGATAGGAATAGTAATGTAGCTGAGCTTCCACTAGATCAGATATGAAATGGTTGACAGATGGATGATCATATCCCTCACCAGGCTCACAGAACTCTTACCTCCAGGCCAGTGATAAAGGGCATCAAAGAAATCCTTATGTCAGTCCTCTGCTAGGTATCCACAACCAATCTTCCCTTATAACTACTGGAGCATCTCCTTGGCCAATCCCAGTGATACTCAGAGCAGGGGGAGAAAGAGAACAAAAGGCCTCCAATAGTGTAGTATAGTAAGACTCAGGGGGAAGTTTATTAGAAAAATCTGTGCTTACATCAAAGTAAATAAAATCGTACAGTGATACACATAAACGAGCGGCGTCCTCGGCGCCTGCTTAAGTCACTCCAGGTGTATGTCCGTCCAATCCCTACGCGTTACCACACAGGTGATGTTTATATGTATGAAAACCGGAAGCAGTATCGCGGCCATTTTGTTGAAGTCTGCAGCGCTGTGTATGCTATGGCCATTCATTAGAAGGCATAGTAATTCCAGAAAGCGCTGATCATTGGCTAAAAATAGGTGACTTCACCAGGATGTGTTGATAAACAATACACACGCTTAGGAATGGTAGATTGCAGCCAATAGTGGAGTATGAGAGTGCGGTAAGTAAAAAACTGGACACTGAGCATATTAAAAACTGACAATCAGATGGATGTATACAATGAATATACAAAATAAATAAAATGAGTTAAAACAAAGATACAGCTCAAACGAGGAGGCAGCTGTCAGTAAACCAATATAGATACACTGACAGACAAGTCTCTTAAAGAGAGCTTGCTCCTCACCATACTTAATTGGCTGATCTAAGATTTAGAATAGATGCAAATGGTAAAATGATGGTCCTAATTAAAAGAATAAAATATGAAACAGGGCCATTTTCTAGGGGCTAAAATCATTAAATAATATCTCCTGTGGACTTATGATGGTCGCACACCTGGTTTGTCGCTTGTTACAACCGCATCATGTACATAGTACTTATCTGGCAGCTTGTTATAATTTTAGTACTGGGACTTTTTTGCACTTTGGATTTTATATCCTAATCTTTATTATTGTAATCCACATTATCTGAGTTTTGCTCTCTTAAATATATAATTTTTTGCACAGAGTTTTTTCACTACTTCATCTGGAGCTTTTGGCCCCTTTGATTATTATTTGCATATTTACTATTTGCATATTTAGTGTTTTTTACTGTCACTCACCATGTCTGCATTATATTTTGTGCAGAACCCCCTTTTTATTTGATTTCTGTATTTGTGTGTTGTAAACACGATTAGGTTTTGCTGCACTTTATTTATTTTGTTTTTGTTACCTATATTGAGGGATTCATATTAGCGCAAAGGCACTTGTCACTTTATTCACTGTTTATTTACATATTTACTTTTGCTGCCATTATGGATGTTTTTTCATTCGTTGAGAATAGAAATGTGAACCTTGATGATGTGTTTAATCCACATAACAAAACACGTAATATGGACCTTGAAAGCTTAGTCAGGAAGCTAGGTCACCACATGGAGAAACAAGTGAGTCTTTGGTGGGACATTAGTACCTTTGACAGATATATTAGGGAAAATATTGTCCCCCGCAGACTCCGGTGGGGTTTCTGTTGAAACGGAAGCAACATAAGGTAAGCATCCTAGATAAACAGATAGAGGAGCTGAAATCCAAAATAGAACCACAGAAGTCTGAGGACTTCAAGAAACTGGCTACACTACTGAATAAAGAGCTAACGACCAAGGATCTAGAAGTGCAACAACGGAAGATGAAAAAGTATCAATGAGATGTTGGTGACTATAAGTCAGACTTAGTCTTTAAATGGCAACAAAAGGTCGAGCAAACACAACCTAATTCGACGTATTCAACACCGGAGAGAGAGGTCAGGATATTAGATCCCACTCTCATAACCAACCGTGCTGAATCGAGAATGGAAGAAAGGGATAGTCGCCCTGAGACTAATAGACCATACCAGGAACCCCCGTATTATGGTAGACCATATTATGAGCAGCCATATAATGGCAATCAGGGACAACGTACCCCAAAGAAAACAGGAAAGAAACCCTTTAGAAAACCATACAAGAAACCTTACAACAATGGTCAGAATAATCAAACTAACCAGAGAGAGTATAGATAGAGCACCACCACAACAATATGACTACCATGGAGGCTATGATAGAACCCCCATACAAACATACAATAGATTTGAGCCGATTAGAAACTATCAAGAGCCTAATTATGACCAACGATCTTATGACCAACGACCCTATCAGAGTCATTACGACTACAATGCACAAAGGGCTTTTTTAGACAGGGAGAGGAGGGAATACTCTCCTCGACGACAACAAGAACCATACCGCTCACCACCAAGAAGAACTCAGGAGGACAGGTTAAGTCCCGAACAAAGAGAGGCAATAGAGCGGGAAAGAGACTCCAAGCGAAAAAGAGAATAGTTGGAGAAAACGTAGTGAACCTTAGTGGGCAATCCATAACTGCAGAAGAACTGGCAGTCTTGGATAAAGGGTTGAAACATGCTCCCACAAAAAACCTCAACAAATTCGAAACGTATATTGGAATTCAGAAGTATGTGAGGAAACTGACTATCAAAAAATCCATTCTGAACAATTCCTTTATACCTCGCAATGTTCCACCCAGCAAAAGTAATGTACCCGTACACAGCACCCTGTGAAATAATTAGGTATATAACCCTCAGATTTCGAAAAATCAACATATTGACGTATTCAAATGGCTAGTTTTACAAGACCTGGAGTCTCTGAAACTGAAGAAAAGAGGTGATCCGATACATATAAAGAAAGGTATCAAACTACTTACACAAAGAAAAGACATTGTTATCCGTCCCGCAGATAAGGGAGGAGCGGTGGTGATACAATCGAAAGAGCAGTATCAGAGTGAACTTAGTAGACAGCTGCAGGATGGTAATACTTATGTTAAGTTACTGGGTAATCCGACTATGAAATGCAAAAAAGAATTGAGATTACTTATAGATCTGGAAAAGAAAAAAAGAGATTCTAAATAAGAAGGAATCCAAATTTCTGATACCAGAAACATGTAGAATACCAGTAATTTACACCATTCCTAAGATCCACAAATCAAGAGAAGACCCACCGGGGAGGCCCATAGTGAATGGGATAGACTCCCTCACTTCAAGGATGGGACAGTATATTGATCATTTCATACAACCCGTGGTCCAGGCAACACCAGCCTACCTCAAAGATACTAAACACATATTACAACTTCTAGATACAGTGCCGGTATGTGAAGGGAGAACATTACTGGCAACGGCAGACGTAACATCACTGTATACTATCGTACAACACCATGATGCTTGCTTCGCCACAAAGTGGCTTCTACGTAAACACAGCAGCCTCATCTGCAAACAGAGAAAGTTCCTCATTAAATGCCTTGATTTCTGCCTTAAAGCGGAGGTTCACCGGTAAATTGCTATTTTTACCCTTAGATAGATGCTCATTTAGTCTAGGGGAATCGGCTAGTTGTTTTAAAATCTAAGCTGTACTTACCTTTTTAGAGAGCGATCTTCTCCGCCACTTCCGGGTATGGGCTGCGGGACTGGGCGTTCCTTCTTGATTGACAGTCTTCCGACAGGCTTCCGACGGTCGCATCCATCGCGTCACGATTTTCCGAAAGTAGCCGAACGTCGGTGCGCAGGCGCAGTATAGAGCCGCACCGACGTTCGGCTTCTTTCGGCTACTCGTGACGCGATGGATGCGACCGTCGGAAGCCTTTCGGAAGCCTGTCGGAAGACTGTCAATCAAGAAGGAACGCCCAGTCCCGAAGACCCATACCCGGAAGTGGCGGAGAAGATCGCCTTCTACAACAGTAAGTACTGCTCGGATTTTAAAACAACTAGCCCATTCCCCTAGACTAAATGAGCATCCATCTAAGAGTAAAAAAACATTTATGGGAGAACTCCCGATTTAAGTGCAATTACTTTTGGTATGATCAGACTTATTTCAAACAGGCTATCGGCATTGCCATGGGGGCAAAGTTTGCACCCAGTGTGGCGAATGCCTTCATGGCACTTTGGGAAGAAACTGCCGTATATGAGAATACTCCTGTAGAATTATCGCTCTATAAAAGGTATATAGATGATATTATCATCTTGTGGAATGGCAGCAGAGAGAGCTTGGAGAACTTCCTGATAACACTTAATAGGAATGATAAGAACATAACCTTAGTGTGGAAAATAGATGAGAAGTCTGTAGATTTTCTAGATCTCAATATCAGCGTAGAGAAAGATAAGTTAGTTACTAAAACGCATTTTAAAAATGTAGATACAGTTATCTCTCGATGGACAGTTGCCATTTAAAGCCATGGCTTTTTAATATCCCTAGGGGACAGCTTGTAAGAATGAGAAGGAACTGTACCAAAGAGAGTGACTATATAGTGCAAGCAGATATTATTGGTTCGAGGTTTAAAGAAAAAGGCTATGAAGAATCTTGGGTTAATAATCAAATAGATACCGTCAGAAGAATGGATAGGAATGTGATGTTACAGGATAAAGTGAAAAGTATCCAGCAACAAGCAGCACCGGGACTAATCCTTGACTATAACTCTCAACATAAAGATGTGGCCAAGTTGATTGGGAGACACTGGCACATCTTGAAAGGCGACAAAGACCTAGGGAAAATCCTCCCAGACAAACCAAGGATAATCTATAAGAGAGCACCCACTCTGAGAAACTTGATTGTTAAAACAGTAGTGGAACCTCCACCGAAACCTGGGTACACCTTTTTCTCGGGAAAAGGCTTTTACCCATGTAAGGGTTGCAATGCATGCCGTAAGTCACAGAGGTTCCAAAAGAAAAGAACGGAGTTTATAGCGACAAACACAGGAGAAACTCATGTGATTAGAGACTTTATTGGGTGCCACACTGAGGGGGTTGTGTATGTGCTGCAATGCAGCTGCAACCTCCAATATGTGGGAAGAACAAAGAGGGCTCTTAAGGTTCGAGTTCGTGAACACGTCGAAAACATAATAAAAGGTTTCCCGAAACATAATGTTTCAAGACATTTTGACCAGGTGCATAATCGGGATCCGACCCAACTCCAGTTTTGGGGGATCGAGAAATATATCCCTTCCTGGAGAGGGAGCCACAAGATCAGAACTATAAGCCAAAAATAATCTAAATGGATTCATAGTATGCGTACACTTGTACCAGGAGGACTCAACGTTGAATTTGATCTCAACTGTTTCCTCAGCAATTTCTGATCTAGTGAGCTAACGTCTTGATATATAATTAGGCACTAGTACATTTCTTAGTCATTTAGTGTAACCACTGGTGTTAATATTTCTAAGTTATGTGGCAATAATATGTACATGATGCGGTTGTAACAAGCGACAAACCAGGTGTGCGACCATCATAAGTCCACAGGAGATACTATTTAATGATTTTAGCCCCTAGAAAATAGCCCTGTTTCATATTTTATTCTTTTAATTAGGACCATAATTTTACCATTTGCATCTATTCTAAATCTTAGATCAGCCAATTAAGTATGGTGAGGAGCACGCTCTCTTTAAGAGACTTGTCTGTCAGTGTATCTATATTGGTTTACTGACAGCTGCCTCCTCGTTTGAGCTGTATCTTTGTTTTAACTAATTTTATTTATTTTTTATATTCATTGTATACATCCATCTGATTGTCAGATTTTAATATGCTCAGTGTCCAGTTTTTTACTTACTCTTATGCCGCGTACACACCATCGCTTTCTGCGATGGAAAAAAACGTCATTTTCAAAAACGTCAATTTAATTGACCGTGTGTGGGCAAAAACGTCGTTTTATGTCTTCTAAAAAACGACAGAAAAAAATTGAAGCATGCTTCAATTTTATGTGTCGTTTTTGGCCGACGTCGTTTTCTGTGTTCTAAACATTGACCGTGTGTACGTAAAAACGTCGATTTAAGCCCGCGCATGCTCAGAAGCAAGTTAGGAGACGGCAGCGCTCATTCATGTAAAACGACTGTTCAGAATGGAATCAGCACATTCGTTAAGGTGTTTTTCAGCTTATAGACAAGAAAATAAAGCGCTTCTTTAACCCCTGCTTTTAACTGCTACCCAGAAATGGACGTTTGTTGCGGCTGATCTTGTTACATAGTTATGACAAGCTTTTAATTAGTTTCTTTCTTGTTTGATAATGTTTATGTTTGTGTTCTGTTATTTAGTTGTATCTTCCATCTTAAACATTTTAAATATATATATTGGTCCACCTTATTTTTATTTTATTTTTTTTGTCACCAATTTGATTAGTAATCTCTATTTTGTTTTTATTTAGGAGTGTGTGAAGTGTCTGCAACAACCTAATTTTTTAGTTAACTCACCCACAAGCATGTTTTTTTACCTTGTTAATGTTTGCATTATTTATTTTGTAATGGGTCTGCCCATTCAATACTGATCTCTCAAATCTACAATAAAGAAACATGTTGAAATTTGGCTGAAAAATTAACATTTATTTTAGTCTTCCTAAAAATTTCAAAAAAAAAAGGTGGCAACCCAAAAACACAACATAATAAAAACAAAGATGCCAAGGTAGGCAGCACTTTAGAGCATGCTTGATTTTTTCTGAAAACAAGGGTCCCCGAAGCCACAAATACAGCCTGTGAGTCCACATTAAAATTCCATCAGGGGCACCGTATTATTTCTTCGCCTATTTCTTCCCAGCAGCCTTCCCTGCAGTCTTCCCTGCAGCCTTCCCTGTAGCCCGAGTCCTTGGGGGCTGGGTTCCTGGAGGAGATGAGGTGGCAGGAGCCAGAGCAGCCTCATGAGGTGGAGGAGCAGGAGCAGGTGCAGGAGCAGGAGCAGGAGCAGGAGCAGGAGGAGCAGCAAGGACAGGAGGAGCAATCCACACAATGTGGGTGTCGTCATCGAGCTGCCCCAGGGATGCCATGGTTATGGCTTGGAAGATGAGGAGTTCGCAGCGCACACGCTGGCTCTGCTCCAGATTGTACATCTTGGCTGCAATGAGCGCTGCGAACCCCTCAACTTCACTGGGTGGCTCTCGGATGGCTGCAGTAGCTTGGCGAAGCAGGCCCTGGGTCTCCTCCTCCATTTGTCGCATACTCCTGAGCCGTTTATTGGGATTGCGGAATGGAGGGATCCGGGAGATGGTATCCCGCCGGCGTGCCTCCTGGGTCCCACTGGGGCCTGCCACCTCCTGGCTCCCAGTGGGCTCTGCCACCTCCTGCCTTGCAGTTGGCCCTGGCTCCTCCTGGCTCCCTGTGGGCCCTGGCTCTTCCTGGCTTGGGTCTGCCTGTGTATCAAAAAAAGGAACATATGTTATTTGTGTTTGTCATTAATCACACACATTTTTACAATCATGAGTGATGCAAATTGAATGTCAATATATATTACACACAGGGTCGCCATCCTTAATTATGTGGCCCCTTAAACACCTTCAGACATGGTCCCCCTGGAATTATGTGGGTTGTTGCATGCCTAATTTAGTAAATAAGTGGCCTTTTCCCCAAAAATTAATTTATTCAATTTAGTGTCAACTAGATAGTACTCAAAAAGGGTGTCTTCCATCTGGGACCCCTTGCAGGTGTATTGCGTTACTCCCCCCTACTGGCCTATCTGAAAATGCCACCCACTCCTTCATAAACATTATTAATTTGCCCATTTTGACCCCATCATGTTTTCCCACTACTGACTATTGATCCTATCCCTAAACTTACGAGATTCACATAGAATTTAGAACAATAGTAACATACATTTACCATTATTACTATACTTGTCATATACTAACTAAATTCATACAAAAAACACATACCATTCTCCATGGCTCACAATTGGGGTCCTCCAGGAACTCTTCCTCTTCCTCCGAGCTTGCCTGCTCTTGTCTGCAGGGAACACTGGAGGATTGGCTGCTGGGAAGCTGGGAGCTACCTCTTGGGGGAAGGGTAGACATGGATGTCCTGGTCTCAATGTGGTCGTCCAGGAACTGCAGCTGACTATAGTACCACAGGGTTGGTTTGTATATGGAGTCAGCTGCAGCCCCAGACCTCATTGAGGCCAGGACTTGGACCCGTTGGGCCCTGTAGGTGCCCCTGATGGAATTGATTTTGCTTTTCACAGTGGCTGTTGTGGCGTTGGGGACCCTTGTTTTCAGAAAAACAAGCATGCTCTGTCTAGCTTTCTCCCTGGCATCTTTGTTTTTATTTATTGTGCTTTTGGTTTGCCACAGAACAGGATGTTCCTTCCATTTTTGTATGAATTCTGTCAGGAACTTCGCATCCTTGAAGGGATCCATTCTTTCTGCACATGAAACAGAAGCCAAAACATAATGTAATTAAAGCCACTAGCTTACTTCCCCTAACTAGCCCACAAACTCATTCCCTATTCACTATAATAAAGTCGGAATAAAAAACTTACGTCTCGTCGTAAGGAAAGATCGTGATTTACGCCTTCTTCCACAGACTATGCACGCCGTTTACAAACACGTCCCATCCCTTTTACACTACGCACGCGTGACGCTCCGCACGACACCCCGCCCCTGACGTTCGGTATCGTCCTTTCCACGCCCCTTCTCTGTCGTTTGGTGAGTGAGAAAAGATGGACAACATGGAGGTGTATTCTAGCTCAAGCCAGGAGGCAGGCCAGGCCCAACCACGCCGCAGATTCCGGTGCAGAGCCTCCAATATGAGTTTTCAGGAAATGGTGGAGATGGTCACCATATTGAGGAGGGAGGACTATGATGCCAAGCATGGCCCCTACATGCATCCCAATAAAGTAAAAGCCCAAATTATGGAGAAGGTCATCCGTAGGCTCCAGCGGAAGTTTGGGAAAACCAGGAGCAGAGAGCACCTGCGCAAAAGGTGGTCGGATTTAAAAAAAAGGGAACCCCACCAACTTTACAGAATTAATAGGGTGATTCGAAGAAGAAGTAAGTTTTTTCCATGTGTATTAATTATTTTGGTGTGTTCTTTGTGCCATTTTTTTTTTTTTTCCAGGTTGACCATAAAATGAATATTATGAATGTGGACGCATGATGCAGTCGTCGTAGTCGTCGTTCATTCGCTGACTTTCAATAATCCAAGACCATATTAATGAGAAATGGCATCATGCCTAGTTTGCATGTGCAAAGGGGAGTTGAAGCACTGTATCTGAACAAAAATCGTAAATTTAGGAATTGTGGGCGAATGAACGACGACTCCTATGACCAATTAGTCGACACAAATATGAAAGTTGTGACATTTTTGGGGCTTAAAAAAAAGGTGTATTCAATTCTGGAATTGATGGAAATGTGTTTCAGCTTATTTTAGAAGAAACGTAAATACCTTGAGATTCACAAAAAGGAGCGTTTGCTACTCCTTTTTTTATTGAACATGTGTACTCAGTAGCACAATTGTTTGTCACAATCACAACCTATGTTGGGTCACACACAGGGGTGAGCAGATCCAGGGGAGACTTGGTTAGCTTACATATCTAAAATTAAAAATTTGGTTAACAGATTTGACATTACTTTGTGAATGGATTAAATACTGGTCTATTTTCTTGATAATTGTTTAAAAATCAACAATATTGACCTTTTGTTTATAATTTATTAATTTTTGGGTGTCATTTCAGGCCGCTCGTAATGTTTGAACCTCATGTTTTCCCTTTCTTCAATCTTGTAGGGCACAATGAAGCAGAAAGGCAGGAGGCACAAGCCAATCAAGCCACACCCCCGAGGGATGTAGAGGAAGAGGAACCTGCCTCAACATCCGGTAAAGTAACATCTACCACATTTTCTGTGAATATAGATATAGGCATACAATCTTTTAACACATGTTTTGGTTCCACATTTCAGGAGGAAATCGGGCTGGTCAGGGACTGGACACGTATAGTGCCCAGCTCCTCATCGGCGAGGTTCTCACCTGCAGGGCCCAAGTCGAGGACATACGTCTGGCCTGCCGTGAAATACGCCACAAAGCAAAGACGCTGGAACGGCAGCTTAAACATTTTATTAATGTTTTGGGGAGGGTTTAATTGTTTGTGTATTTTCTTTTTTCCTTGAATTTGAAAAAAAAAAAAAAAAAAAAAAAATTATATTTTGTACTAATCAAAAAAGACCAAAAAAAAAAAAAAAAAAAATTATATTTTGTACTAATCAAAAAAGACCAAAAAAATAAAAAAAAAATTATATTTTGTACTAATCAAAAAAGACCAAAAAAAAAAAAAAAAAATATTATATTTTGTACTAATCAAAAAGGACCCAAAAAAAAAAAAAAATATTATATTTTGTACTAATCAAAAAAGACCAAAAAAAAAAAAAAAATATTATATTTTGTACTAATCAAAAAAGACCAAAAAAAAAAAAAATATATATATATTTTGTACTAATCAAAAAAGACCAAAAAAAAAAATAAAAATTATATTTTGTACTAATCAAAAAAGACCAAAAAAAAAAAAAAAAAAATTATATTTTGTACTAATCAAAAAAGACAAAAAAAAAAAAAAAATTATTTGTTGTACTAATCAAAAAGAAAAAAGTAACAAATAAATAACATTTTGGACTCCAAACAATTTGTGTGTAGTTATTGGTATCAATGCAGACTCATTCAATTACTCAGGCATATTTGTAGAGTTATTAAGATTTAACACTCATGGGAATTTATGACATCCCAAACACATGGCTGGATGAGAACCTAGGAAAAAGAAACATTACCCCCCAAAACTTACAAATAACTAAAATCAAAAAAATAAACACTGTTTCATCAAACAAAAAGTAAATTTAATTCTTTAGTCAAGATCAGGCATTTCAATGGCCCCCCTCCCCATAAAATAGTCCACATATGATTGACGCACTGCACGTGCGGTTTGGGGGGCCAAGCCTCTATGGCTAGCCTGATGTCCCGGCTCCGGAGCCACAACATCAGCCTCATCAGGCAATACCGTCAGGTAAGTTTGTGAATTTCGTTTAAAAAAATTGTGCAAAATGCAACAAGATAGGATGATGTAATTCCACTTGTATTCCGCCAGGTTTATTGCTGTTAAAAACAATCTGAATCGGCTGGCCATGATTCCAAAGGCATTCTCTACCACACGTCTTGCTCTGGCCAGCCGATAATTAAAAACCCTCCTCTCATGGGTGAGGGTGCGTCCGGGAAATGGCCTCATGAGGTGGGGACCCAAACCAAAAGCCTCATCTGCTACAAACACGAAGGGCAGACCCTCTTCGTTCTCCTCCGCAGGTGGCAATCCTAGGTCCTCCAACCGAAGCCGTTGGGCGAACTCCGTCTCCGCAAAGACACCGCCGTCCGACATCCGGCCATTTTTCCCAACATCCACGTACAAGAACTCGTAATTTGCAGAGACCACCGCCATCAAAACAACGCTGTGGAACCCCTTGTAATTGAAGAAATGGGATCCACTATGGGGTGGGGGCACAATGCGGATGTGCTTGCCATCAATGGCTCCTCCGCAGTTCGGAAAGTTCCAACGCTGGGAAAAGTCCGCTGCCACAGTCTGCCATTCCTGTGGCGTGGTGGGGAACTGGATAGAAAGAAAATAAAAAATACATTAAAACAAAGATTTTGAACAGAATATAGCTAAAATTACAAGGGATCCCACCAACAATTCCACAAAAAAGGTTAGTATTAAAAAATAACATGTGAACACTTAAGCATATTAATCACCCCCCTCTGATGTTGAAAAAATATATTTAGGGGGAGTGGGGCTCAAGATGAGTTTCTCACATGAGAAACAACCCCCCAAAAAAAATCTAACTAAGAAAAATAATTATTAGTATGTAGTTCAAAAATCTAGGGGGGGGGGGTTTGGACAATGGAGGCCACAAATAAACGGGGATATAGGGACACACAAAATGCAGCACTACAATGGAGGCCACAAATAAACGGGGATATAGGGACACACAAAATGCAGCACTACAATGGAGGCCACAAATAAACGGGGATATAGGGACACACAAAATGCAGCACTACAATGGAGGCCACAAATAAACGGGGATATAGGGACACACAAAATGCAGCACTACAATGGAGGCCACAAATAAACGGGGATATAGGGACACACAAAATGCAGCACTACAATGGAGGCCACAAATAAACGGGGATATAGGGACACACAAAATGCAGCACTACAATGGAGGCCACAAATAAACGGGGATATAGGGACTATGCTAGGTGGGTTTGGCCACAACATAGAATGATGGACAGGTTGGCTAAATTAAATAAACATGTAGGGCTTTACTAATTGTGTAGAACAGCATACATAGAGACAAAGTGAGCATTCTGAGCATATTAGAAAAGTTATTTTTTTTTTTTTTTTTGGGACATAGTTTGACCATTGAAAGAACACCACTTACCTTAACATAGTCCTCCTGAAGAACCTGAATGATGGCCGAACAGGTCTCCGGGATTATGAGGCCCAGAGCCTGGGGGGAGATGCCCGTCGAGAACTTCAAGTCCTGCAGACTTCTCCCTGTTGCAAGGTAGCGCAACGTAGCAACTAGCCTCTGCTCAGCAGTGATGGCTTCCCGCATAACGGTGTCCTGCCTGGTGATATATGGCGACACCAAAGCCAAAAGCTGCTGAAATACGGGGTCAGACATCCTAAGAAAATTCCTGAAATCATCAGGGTTATTTTCTCGGATCTCCCGCAGCAGAGGCATATGAGAGAACTGGTCCCTGCGTAGCAACCAGTTCTTGGTCCACAACCTCCTCCTCACCCTGTTCATGGACCGTCGCTGGGATGCAGCACACATCCTAACAACAAGCACAGCACGATCTCGGCGACGAGTTCGTACCCGCAACATGGCTAGAAAACGGTCGTCAAATCAGATCAGACTAAAAATTACGCCCTGAAGTAAAGAATGGCCTTTGAAGAACGACCTGCTAAACAGCACCGTGCACACAAAACGTAATGCCTAAACAAATACGTCCTTAGTACAAGCACTGTATCACAGATCCGACAACAAATAGACAAACTGTACGACAGAAAACGAAATTTAAAGCACAGTCACTGAAAATCACGAATCGTATCTCACCAAACTTTTACTAACACGCAGCAACACGATATCAGCAAAAGAGGCCGTCTTCCGCATGGAAACGACCCTTTATAGTGACGTCGTGCGTGATTGACGGAACTGCGCTGTGCTAGAGCGTTGTGAAAAAGCGATGGTGTGTATGCTACGTCGTTGTTCAAATTGAAGTTTGAAAAATGACGTTTTTTTAAAGCACATAAAGCGTCGCATTTTTCCATCGCAGAAAGCGATGGTGTGTACGCGGCATTATACTCTCAAACTCCACTATTGGCTGCAATCTACCATTCCTAAGCGTGTGTATTGTTTATCAACACATCCTGGTGAAGTCACCTATTTTTAGCCAATGATCAGCGCTTTCTGGAATTACTATGCCTTCTAATGAATGGCCATAGCATACACCATACACCATGCGGACTTCAACAAAATGGCCACGATACTACTTCTGGTTTTTGCATATATAAACATCATCCTTACCGCCAATCAGGTTCCCCAGAAGAAGACACGTGACCCTGTGTTGTAACGCGTAGGGATTGACGTACACCTGGAGTGATGTAAGCAGGCGCCGAGGACGCCGCTCGTTTATGTGTATCACTGCATGATTTTATTTACTTTGATGTAAGCACAGATTTTTCTAATAAACTTCCCCCTGAGTCTTACTATACTACACTATTGGAGGCCTTTTGTTCTCTTTCTCCCCCTGCTCTGAGTATCACTGGGATTGGCCGAGGAGACGCTCCAGTAGTTATAAGGGAAGATTGGTTGTGGCTACCTAGCAGAGGACTGACATAAGGATTTCTTTGATGCCCTTTATCACTGGCCTGGAGGTAAGAGTTCTGTGAGCCTGGTGAGGGATATGATCATCCACCTGTCAACCATTTCATATCTGATCTAGTGGAAGCTCAGCTACATTACTATTCCTATCTGGCAGCTTGTTATAATTTTAGTACTGGGACTTTTTTGCACTTTGGATTTTATATCCTAATCTTTATTATTGTAATCCACATTATCTGAGTTTTGCTCTCCTAAATATATAATTTTTTGCACAGAGTTTTTTCACTACTTCATCTGGAGCTTTCGGCCCCTTTGATTATTATTTGCATATTTACTATTTGCATATTTAGTGTTTTTTACTGTCACTCGCCATGTCTGCGTGATATTTTGCATAGAACCCCCTTTTTATTTGATGAGTGGCTATATCAAAACCGGACGCTTCACCCTGTTGGTGCAGGTGCGCCTGGATATGCACCGGGGACCCCCCTCTCTGGCAGGATGTCCCCCTGGCCTTGGATGCCTGGCAGGAACAGTATGCCAACCTGGGAGGCAACACCTCTCCCCAGGTCTGGTCTTCTCCTTTGCCTCATGGTGTCTGATCCCCCTAGGCACACAAGAGGGAGTCCTTACTTCTTTCCTCTCCCAGAGTATGCTGGAATCCATAGTTCTGCCCAATGGATTTAGAATGGGGCTGTTTGTGTTGAAGACTACATGTCCCATGATTCTCTGTTCCTGCTGTGCATGAGTCCCATTGGTTCCCTCCCCCTGCCAATGAGGAAGCAGAGGAGGAAGCAGAGTTAACAGCTCTGTCTGTGTGTGTGTCTCTCCTCAATGGGAGAATTCGCTCGCAAGAGCTGACAGGCTGTGTCACTCAATGAGAGCCTGTGTGTGTGTGTGAACCCTGGCGGAGCCAAGAGGAAGATGCAGGCCCGCGGGGCACCTGCTACATTTCTATGATTCTATGCTTCAAACAGGCAACTCCCTGTACCTTTTAGTGTTCTGACAGTAGTTAACTGTCTTGCAACAGGTTATAACAGCATACAGAGAGCCCTGAGCATCAGGTATCTCACATACAAAAAAAGCTGGTGTATAACTGAGACCAGTAAGGTCTGGCTAAAAGGTAAAAGACTAACCTAGAAATTGAGGCTTTATCCAACCCAAAGCACAAAGCCTTTGATCCCAAACAGAACTTAATATCTATGGAAAAAAGTTTGTTTATAATAAGACCACCAGACCACTGGAATATGAGAAGATGAACCTAGACGACACATACATACCGTCCTCAATCCTGTCAGTCAATGCCTCATATTTCCACATTCTCTGCTCATACCTGTGGGAGAGAGCACATTTTGCCAACATAGAGAGAAAACGTGACAGTCCATCAGAATTCTCTTGCTAGGTCTCTAGCCTCCATACAATTCTTGCACTAACAGAAACCATCTTGTGAATCTTGCATTGTTCCCTATGTTCCAAATCATTCACATTAGCAGAGAATGGTATGTAAATTAAATAGAACTGTCAGACAAAAGGTGATACCTCCATGTCTCTAGTACCATATGGCTAGACACTCCCTTTCTATTGTCAAATATTTTCTTGACTTAGGTATGCTACTGGGTGTTCTTCCCCATACATTTCCAGGGCAAAGATTGCTCCTGGACTAACATAAGAGGCAAGACAAGAAATTATTGACTGTTGGGGGGTAGTTAACACTAGTCCCTTGCACAATAATGCCTTCAGCTCCTTAAAAGCACTCTCTGCCTCTACATTTAATTTCAACAAAACAGTGGTGTTCGGGGCCAAGTTTAAAAAAACTACCCACATACAGAAAACAGTATATGTATGATGCACAGTAGTGCAGCAGCATATATCACCTTGGAAATGCAGAAATGCACCCCAGGTCAAAAGCCCAACATGTCCTGCAAATGTTGCTGGCTATTGGCGCCATAGAACGTCCCGTCAGGAGGCAAAGGGTTGGTGGTGTCGGGACGGTCCACTGAGACGTTGACACGCGGTGATGCATGTTGGGATATATCGTAAAAGGTGTAAAACAAGCTGCGTTACAATACAATAACTAAAAGTGAAAATAACAACAATGATAGTTAGAGATTGAAATAAACCAATCCTCAATCAAAAAAAATTAGATTAAGAAATTGGTGAAAAAACACATAGAAAAAAGTCTTATGAAGACAATCCAATGGGGTCTTAAAAGTGAGACAAATCACATAGAAGAAAGTCTATGAAGACAAATCCAATATGATCTTGAAGGTGAAATTAAGTTTCAGACTTGAAGGTGCCATCAGAAATACTGAATATTATTTCACACCACAAAACACTTGTGATCCACCACCGTAAGGATTTTGTGCTTACCAGAACAAGCTGGTAAAACAGCCTGTATAATTGGACCTGCAGGTACCAGTCACACTCCTCCGATTCAGACAAAGGCTGGATAATAGTTGAACTGCTAGCACTCAGAGGTCATCGCCATTCCACCAAAAAGATATAAAAAACTCACATAGCGTAATACAGTTAAAACCAAGAATATTTATTAAAAAGACAAAATGTGCACTTAAAAAAAACGTATTGTTAAGAACGTTCGTATGAAAAAGCCGGCCGGCATACAATCGCCCGTCTCTATTGTGACGATGTCAGCACGTCTATCCTCCCGACGTACGTTTTGTCTCAATTAGATATCGTCACTGGGGATATATTGTAGCAACTCAAACGGACTTACCACAGCTTTTCTTTTGTCAGTAACCATGGTGTATTTTATTATCGTTGAGTACTTGTTTTCATATACATTAAGTCCTATGTATTTTTGTCATGATTTACATGCATGTGAGCAATGTTTACTATTTTTGGACCTATTCAGACCCTTCTCTTATTCTATTATGGTGTTGTTGCCTTTTAAATATATTTACGCTTTTATTTCTTTTTCTGCCTAAACAATCCAAGGGGGGTAAATCCTGCTGCACATCTGTGCATCATACATATTCAATTTCACCACTTCGTATGGAGCTGTTGTAACAGAAAAGTTAGGCACAGAACTCTGATAGTATCCTACAACCTTTGAAAAGGCTCTAAGATATTCTTTAACACTGGCTTGGGCCAACTTTTCATTGCTTCTCTCTTGTTCATCTAGAGATTTTATGAAACCTCTACCCAAATACCACACTGCTTCTAAGCCTATCACAAATCGTTTTGGATTGACTGTTAAACTGGCCTTACATATAGAATCTTCGACTGCCTGTACTTTCTGCAAATTGGAATCCAAGTCAAGTAAAAATTAGAACATCTAGATTTGTTGAAACATACAGTATGCTTTGTTGTGCTTAGGAGAGCAATCCATAAATCTTTGGCCTAAGCGGAGGACCACATACTATTATAATGCATCTGGTATAGCAAAAATCATGTAACTGTTTACTCACTATGCTCAGATTCCGGCACAGGTAGCCTTAACTCCATTCACAACTCCCTGGGCTTCTGGACATGCATACAGAGGAAAGGTTCTCAGCTTCCCCCCTGAAGCACCTCAAAGAGACCATACCTGCTGAGTTAAAGTACCTGGGTATCTGCAGCATCATTTGGCCCTCCACTGTCTGAACCAGTGTGTGGCAGCTTAGTATGAGCCTAATAGCATGCAGTTTCTCAATAAGACCTGGCTGCAGTGTTTATTGTTATATTTATTAGGGAAAATGATCCAAAAGATACTGTACATACTATTTGTATATAGGAAATGTTTGTAAATCTTTGCTTTCAGTAACAAGTGTGTACTTCTTAGATAGCAGGAACTACAACTAAAGATTTTTGGTAACTGTGGATGGGCCCTACAGCTTTGGGGCAGAGATATTGCTTAGCTTCTTTAATTGGACTGCCCACTTCAAGCTCTTCCAAAACTTTTTATTACAGTATTGGGTCCACGACTTTGACACGCCCTTTCCAAAATATTAGCTTTTTTAGTAGGTCAATTTGTGTTTTTATATAAGAAAAATCTGTTAATGAAATGATTACACACTGTACATACAATGGCCTTTGGGATGTATTCCACAAGGTGCTATTCACACTGCACTGTAATATGCATGTGGATTTTTAGTGCTTTAAGCGTGTTGGGATTTATTTTTATTTTTTTGCATATTTGCTCATTGAATTGCTGCTCATTACCTTTGACACCCAAACCAGTTATGATGCATTTAAGTTCAAGTGGGCTGTGTCTCTTACTGTGCTGCACTCTAGTACAGAAGTAATATTATGCTTGGCTGGTTCTTATTATAATTCTATGTTTGGTGTGCCTTCCATAATGTAGCTATCGATGATGTACCACTGGAAACAGATGAGCATGAGGAAGAAAGAAAGTGGAAAGGCTGCGCATTTATTTAATTAAAGGAGCAGAAAAACTGAATGGACCCTAGTACTGTAGGTGGGAAAACATTTGACATTGGAGACAGTTTGCCAAATAATGTGTATGTTGGGAATGTAGAACGTACCAGAGATTGAGAGGAAAAATACAAGAAACCAGAGAGCATTAGAAGAGCACCTGCCAAGTCTTTTGTTGCGCAAAAGATCAGTGAGGTCATTAGGTTACTATAATTGAAAGAAGTACCTCATTAGCCAGACAGAGATTTCTCATTAACAAGCAATGAGTGGTATGTATATTATACAGAAGGTCTAGGGCACAAAATAATTCTGCAGATTAAAAAAAAAAAAATCTTAAAAAGGAATTTCTGTAACCCAAAATCTTACAACTTGTGGCATTAGTAGCAATGGTTTCATATTGATAGATGTTTTCATGCTTATTATAAAAATGAATGCAGTAACAATGTCATTGTGCTGGCAAGCTACACTTCATTTCTTGTACCAATGCCAGGGCGATTTCATTTTTTGTGCTAATGTGATCATAACAAGTTGCCCATAAATAAATATAGCATTAAATTATTAGTGGGCTGCTTCAGACAGCCAACTAAAGTATTACTCCTGCCAAATAAACATATATCTGACTTTCTGCTTGTCAAAATATTTTACTGTTCTTGTTTTTCTGTCACTTTTGCAATTCACAAGTCCCTATCACACTAAGTAGCCAAATGGTGATAGAATTATTCAGAACCTGCAGTTTCCTGTGCTGTTTTAAGGTTTTCTTTGTCCTGTATCCCAGGGCGGTCCTCGTTGTGAGGGGAATGTCCTCAGATAATGGGTGTCTTCAGAATGGCCCCCAGAAGCCTGGCAGCAAAGCGTAAACCTTCATCTGTGTAGTGTGCTGTGCTGTGTTACTTCCAAAAGGGGCCTGTATATTTTCAAGTTTACTGCTCCAATATGTCTGCTTCAATATGTGTGTTTATTACTCCTGACATCTGTTGTCCATGCATTACTTATGTCTGACCTCTGTAATCTATAAAGTACTTACTACCTACTTACGCCTGACCTTTGTACTTCTAACCCTGGCACTCTGTGCATTATGTAGTCCTGACCCCTGAACTCTGCGCATTATCTACTCCTGACCCAGCATTGACTCAGTTGTTTAATAATACCCCTTTAAGCCCCTTCCACTGTTAAACCACTTTGGCCACACACACAATTTGAAGCAATGCGCTACAAACACCCATCATTTTGGAACATTTCTGCCCATTAGAAGATTGACCCTCACCTGTTGATTTCATGACAACTTTAACATTTAGATTTCCCTTTAAGGAGGTCCCTCCTCTAATGGGCGTACTTGTGTGGGCATATCCTAGCTGGTCGGACTTCCCATTATCTGTGGTCAGATGAGGAAATTGGATTCCCACATGCCACTGTTTGGAACAATGCAGATATTACCAGGTAAAAGTGCTGATTGCAGACATCAATAAAATAATGATAGCATTCTTCATGTACCAAACAAATACTATGGAGAATTCTTGCAGAAAATTAAGCTGTATGACTACAATAAAAATAAAAAATATATGATATAAAATATATATATGTGTGGTAATCCTACCAGAAAAAGAAAAGTGAAAAATGGTAAAAAATGGGGACATGCCCCAAATATGAGGATGATATAAATATAAAAACCTATGGTGTAAAAACATCCTAATCAATATATGGTACCCCCAGTAAAGCACGGGCCCCACTGTGTATGATATGTACTACCTTAGGTAATCTATGGCGGAGCCATAATTATGGTAGATGCAATGTGTAATATAGTATCAGATGGTGTAATGTTTACTTGCACTAATGGAGGAGGATCCTGACACTAGGATCTGGTCCTGGCCCCCTATCTGGGCTAAAATGCCCAATAAAACATTGTGAATAAGAGGCAAGGGAGGAACCCTTGCCCATTAATAGGAACATTATTGAGAACTCTTATTAAAGGGGTCTGATCAAGAACACAATTGGGGGGGGGGGGGTCCAACGCTTGGTCAATGAGAGAATTCCAAGTGGAGGGGTTTAGTCCAAAAGATCCATAGACTTAAAGCCCCAGATAGCATCCCCCTTATGCTGTGTCGACCAGAGCCTGGTATACTCATGGGCCTTATCCACATGACAAAGTGTGTTGTGACAAGAAAAGGGGCAGAAAGGGACATGAGACTGGCTCTTTAGACGCAATTAATAATTTGATATAAAACAATTGAGGTCAATGTCCAGGTTGAGGCCCCCAGGCGCTAGGGACCCCAACCTATGTATCCATCGGGTTTCATTCTGGGAGACCTGAATCTTTTTATGATTTATGGACTTGTTTGAATATTTTAGTACTGTTTGTGACACTTCAGCACTTAGGTTTTTTGCACAAGGATTCATTTTGCACAATTGTGGTTACAGATTGGTTAGATTTATGCACATAAGCACTTGAAGCTATTTTTGTTTTCAGTTACAAATTATTATCTCAATAATTTGTTAAATGTATTGTAACTATGAAATAAAAAAAATGATATGTTTATTTAATTCCTGTTAGTATTAGCACTGCAATTTATTTATTCCCTCTGTGTGCATCCATAGACACAAACACAGTGCTGGTAAGCCCCGCCCCCTCAGAGTCTCACGAGAGACCAGGATGAGTGCAAAGTGGGGCTGCTTCTGAGGACAGGGCTGGATGGTGAGAGAAGTTGGGTAGGTGTTTAGAGGGCAGAACAAGTAGTGTGGTGCTTTTTAACTTAAAAGGGTAATTATGTGGGGAAAAAAATGAAAATAAATAATATAGCATATATAATTGTGACACAAGTCATATTGTAATTGAATGTTATTAAAAATTACCTTTCCTTTTCAATCTGCAGCTCTGTCATTTTCTTTTTCTTTTTTTTTTATTGTTTATTTATATCAGGCTCACATGGACTGCCATGTTACAAAGCAATGCATAAAATAAAATACCATCACATAAACACAAAGGGCCAGATTCTTAAACGAGATACGATGGCGTATCTCCAGATACGCCGTCGTATCTCTGAGTTGTGCGGTCGTTTCTATGCGCCTGATTCTTAGAATCAGTTACGCATAGATTTCCCGTAGAAATCCGACTGGCGTAACTGTGTTACACCGTCGTATCGTAAATGCATATTTACGCTGGCCGCTAGGTGGCGCTTCCGTCGAATTCCGCGTCGAGTATGCAAATTAGCTAGATACTTGAATTCACGAACGTGAGTGAGTGAGTGAGAGACTTGTAAAGCGCAACACATGTGAACTGAATTGCCTCTGGGCGCTGTATCCATTTCATGGGTAAGGAACCCCTTGACCTCAGAAGAGATGGGTTTTAATCTTTCTCCTGAAGGCCAAGTGGTCCGACTCCAGTCGGATGGTGGTTGGTAGTGCATTCCACAGGCGGGGTCCTTGGACTGCAAATCTTCGATCTCCTTTGGACTTGTATCTGGCTTTGGGTATCTGGAGGAGGTTTTGATTGGTGGATCGCAGAATGCGATTGGGGTTATGGGCTTTTATTTTTTCGCATAGATATTGGGGGGCGTTGCCTTGAATAAACTTATGTATTAGACAGAGTGCCTTGAAAGTGATTCTGTCTTTTACTGGCAACCAATGAAGGGATCTCAGTGAAGGTCAGATTGATTCCCATGGTTTTTGCCCAGTCACTAGTCGAGCGGCTGTATTTTGAACGACTTGGTATTTGGGGAGTCCTAGATAGAGGGTATTTGCGTAGTCGAGTCTGGAATTGATGATTGTTCCCACCACGACTGCAATGTCCTCTTTTGGGATAAAGGGCGTGAGTCTGCGTAGTAGGCGCAGCAGATGGTGGGATCCACTGACTACTGAAGCTATTTGTGCATCCATTGTCATGTAGGTTTCGAAAATGACTTTTGACTTTGGTGCTAGGGGAGATGGTTTTGCCCAGAATGGGCGGGGGAATCCATGTTGACGCGGGGTGATTTTTCCGGTTAGCGTGAAACAGGAGAAGTTCTGTTTTCGAACCATTGAGTTTAAGATAACTGTTTGTCATCCAGTTATCTATTAGAGTGAGGCATTTTTCTAGTCCAAGAGAATGATCCTTTTTGTTGCAGATGCGGAAATACAGTTGTGTGTCGTCTGCATAGGAATGGTAAAGTAACTTCTGGTTACTGATGATTTCAAAGAGAGGGCGAAGATATATATTGAACAATACGGGCGATAAGGGAGATCCCTGAGGGACTCCGCATGACACCGTACGTTTTTCAGAAGTGAAAGACCCCAGTTTCACTATTTGTGATCGGTTTTCCAAGAAGGAGGAGAACCAGGGTAAAACACCTTCAGCGACTCCGGCTACTTCAGCTAGCCTAGCCAGTAGTAGTCCGTGGTCTACAGTGTCAAAAGCCGCGCTTAGGTCCAGCAGTATCAGGAGAAAAGATTCTCCTTCGTCTGCGGCCTCTAGAGCGTCATCCCATATTTTGAGCAGCGCCGTTTCTGTTCCGTGACCCGGACGGAAGCCTGATTGAAACGGATCGAGTAATTTATGGGTGTCTAAATGCAGTTGCAGCTGTTGTACAACTGCTTTCTCCATTACCTTGGAGAAGACATTTAGAGCTGTTATGGGCCTCCGGTTGTTTGGGTCTTTGGGGTCGAGGGTAGTTTTTTTTAGAATTGGTTTTATTGTACCTTGTTTCAGCAAGGTGGGCACCATGCCCTCCTTGAATGATTGGTTTATGAGCTGCGTGATAGCTGGTGCCAGTATATCGGCACTTTCTTTCAGCACTTTATTTCAGCATGATATCATTGGGTGCTGTGCTATTAAGCAGAGTCCCGATGATATTTTTAGTGGCATCGATGGAAATGGGTTTTATTGTGAATTTTGGTGATTGCGGCGGATTTATGTGGGTATTAGGTTTGTGATTTGGGGGGGGAGTTGGTGATGGTTCCATTTTGCTGAATACTTTCACTGATTTTTTCAATTTTATTTATGAAATAATCTGATAATTTGTTGCAAAATTCTTGTGAATCAGAATTGGGGGCCTCTAAACAAGCAGGATTCATAGTCTGAGTGACCAGCTTGAAGAGTTCTCGGGGGCGGTTAAGGGCATTTGCGATGATGTTGGAGAAATGATTTTTTTTGGCCGTGAAGATTTCTTTGTGATATTTCTTTGTTATTATCTTGTAAATGGTGTGGTTTTTATCTGAAGAGCACCTTTTCCACGCAGCTTCTGCTCTTCTACGCTCTTGCTTTAGCAACGTCAGCTGGTCATTAAACCAGCTGGAGTTGTTTTTCCGGATGCAAGTTTTGCGTTTTGGTGCTACTAAGTCGGCTGACTGTAGTAGTGCCTTGTTGATGGCGTCAAGTGTTTCTGTGGCTGTTTGTTTTTGTTGGGTTGTTTTTATTTTGTTACCTAGTGTTGTTTTGAAGAGTTCCGAGTGGAGCTTCTTCTGAGATCTAGTCCAGTGAGTTGTCACCGGTTTTGACGTTTTTTTTGGGCTGGCGTTTTTGGTGATTGTGAATTTGATGGCATGGTGATCGGTCCATTGTTGCGGCTCATTTTCCAGGACGTCAATTTTCAAATCTTGTTTGAAAATGAGATCGAGCGTATGGCCTGAGGCATGAGTGGGGCCTTGTATTAGTTGCTGCAGACCTAATCCTTCCAGATGGTCGATGCAGGCGTCGGCTACGGGGTCCAGCGAGGAGTTGGCCCAGAGGTTGAAATCCCCAAGCACCAAAAGGTGTTTGATGTTTAGGGTATATGTGGAGATGAATTCCGTCAACGACGTGAGAAGATGCGTTTTTGGGCCTGGTGGTCTATAGCAAAGTAGCATATGGACCGTATCTTGGGGATTTGTTTGCAGCTGCAGAGTGAGGGTTTCCATCAAAGGAAGCAAGTTTTGAAGGACTGGTTTGGTGATCGAGAGGTGAGTCTTGTGGATCACCGCCAGGCCCCCCTCTCTTTGCCCCACTTTGCCCCAATTCTGTTAGAATGGTGTTGCAGTCGGCTGTCAGCCAGCGTTCTGTGATGAAGAGGCAGTCTAGATCATGTTAAAGGATGAAATCATAGATTTCTTGTCGATGTTTTACTGCCGATCTTGTGTTGACCAAAGCGCATATTATGCGCTTGGGCTGGGGTACCTGCGCGTAGTTTTTGACTGTTGATCGTCGATTGATTCTCAACAGTCGCTCATTCCTTAGAGCTTTTTTGGTGACAACTGGGAGTATAGAGGCAAATGGTTTTAGTTCCCGGATGGTTTCTGCAGAGTATTTTAGGTAACCCATGGTCACAGAAAAAAACGCAGGGAAGTAATGTTGATTGGGGGGGTCTTATATGGTGATGGGCGGAAGACTGTCCAAGTGAGCTGTCACTCGTTGAGTCTTCTCTCCCCGATTGGTCCAGAGGAAGGCGAAAAACCCCAGGCATGCTGTGCCAATCTGCAGCGACCAGGGGAAAATAATTCCTTCCTGACCCCTCAACGGGCGATCGGTGCAACCCTGGATCAATTGCCTAGGGGGGGATATGTACCCCTGTGTTAAACTATGGGAGTCCTGGTTGTTTGTGCTGTGTCTGCAGCAGCCGAGAGCTGGGAGGACCCTGCCTGGCTGCACTATCCCTGGGGAGAGCCGACTCGTTTGAGAGCGTCCTGCTCTCACTATCCCTGGGGTGAGCAGACTAAGGTGAGAGCGTCTGCTGCACCGCTGAATCTATATATCAAGAGTTCCAACTTTACTAGCTGCAAGCTTGTTCTGGGTCAGTGATTAAAAAAAATAAAAAAAAAAATAATGAAGACTCCTGTCTTAACTCCTGTTTTAAACTCCTGGTTTTTAACTCAGGCACTTTTGTTTAAAGAATGCACTTCTGGTCAGAGAATCCACATGTGAAGCCACCATCAACTGGGAGCCAGCCTTTAGGCTTTTCCCGGCGTATAGTTACCCCTGCTATATGGTGGCGTAAGTGCGGTGTACCAATGTTAAGTATGGCCGTCGTTCCCGCGACGAAATTCGAAAATTTTACGTTGTTTGCGTAACTCGTCCGTGAATGGGGCTGGACGTAATTTACGTTCACGTCAAAACCAATATGTCCTTGCGGCGTATTAGGAGCAATGCACACTGGGAGATTTCCATGGACGGCGCATGCGCCGTTCGTGAAAAACGTCAATCACGTCCGGTCACACATCATTTACATAAAACACGCCCCCCTGTTCCAAATTTGAATTAGGCGGGCTTACGCCGGCCGATTTACGCTACGCCGCCGCAACTTACGGAGCAAGTGCTTTGAGAATACAGCACTTGCCTATCTAAGTTGCGAAGGCATAACGTAAATCAGATATGTTACGCCCACACAAAGATACGCGATCGTACGTGAATCTGGCCCAAAAGGGGGATTTTGGGGGTATGAAAGAGCAGGGGTGCTCCCATGAGCATGGAGAGCGGGGGGGGGGGGTTCCCGACTAGATAGCCATAGAGTACTACGTCTCTTCCAGTGGAGCATGAAAGGTAATGTGCCGTGTCATGTGTGGTCAAACATCGGCGGTGGTCCCTTGCAATGCCTGGCCCTCAGCCGAGATATTATAAATATGTTCCACAGCTGCCAGGTTTTTGAAAATATCTCCTGTCTATTTTGCGCTGTGAGGATGAGGTCTTCCATGTGTTTAATGGCCTCCAACTTTTGAAGCCATAAAGCAATGGTTGGTGGGAGTGGGAATTTCCAGTGGAGCAAGATTTGGCTGCATCTGGCAAATGACGAATCACTGACTTCTTCTTGTATGCCCTATCGGGAATGTTGGATGCATGAAGGAGGAAGAATGCCGGGTCATTTGAGATGGCTCGGTCTGAAAACTTCTGCACTGTTTCCCGGACTACACGCAAAAAGTGCGTTAGTCTGGGGCATGACCAGAATATGTGAACCAGGGTCCCTACGCTGTAGGGAAGAACGTGTGTAGTAGTGCTAGGGTTCTGTACCAACATGATAAAATTTTGTAATTGGTCGCCTGGATTTTGGCGAGGATTTGTGTGTGAATCTGATTATGTGCTGTCTCTTGGTGGTGCTGAACCGGCGGTCGAACTCCTTTTCCCATTTTAGTTTTTTTCCCGGGGGTACAAAGTCTGCAGGGGGCGTGTTCAAGAGACTATAGGCCAGGAAGAGCGTATGTGTTTGCACTCCCTGCGCAGTGCAGAGGTCCTCCAACATTGTGAGTGGGATAACCAATGTCCACCCAGGGTTGCTTAGAGTTGAGAAAATGGCTTAGTTGAAGCGCTCTCAGGAAGTCTAGACGAAACGGGCCTGAGAAGTCAGAGAGCTCTGTGACCGTTTTCCAATGCCCGCCAGAGCTAAAGTGAGAGGCTTGGTGTAGGCCTGCGTCGTCCAGACCCCGAAAGATCGCATCATGCATACCTGGTGTGAACTGGGGATTCCCCATTATGGGATACAGAGGGGAGTTTGGAGAGGACAGGGATGCCTGGGAAATGAACCAGGCACAGATTCATGATGAGGTTCCGATCAATGGGTGGCGCTTGATTTCGGCTGATAAAGCTGAATAGCACCATGGGGCTCTACGAAGAGGGACTAGACTTTGAGATTGCTCCATTTGAGTCCAAAGCTTGGTCTCTTGATGACGGCACCAATCTATAAGTCTCCCCAGGTGTACTGCCTGGTGGTAGGCCTGAATATCCGGTAGTGCAAGGCCCCCATAATGTTTGTGGAGGACAAGTAATTTATTGGCAAGCCGGGGTCTTTTTTTTGGCCCATGAATACTGATTTTACCTGCTTAAAATAGGATATTGGTATGTGGATGGGTAGGGCTTGCGTAAGGTTAAGAAATTTCGGAAGAATAGTCATCTCCAGGACATTACAGCGGCCTAGCCAGGAGTGCAGGCTCGTGTGCCATTGGTTCAGTAGTGTTTTGATTGTTTTCAGTAGGGGTGGGAAGTTGGGTTCATAAAGTCGTGAGAACTTTTGGGGGATGTACGTGCCCAAATATTTCAAGGCCATGTTCGTCCATTTCAATTTGAAACAGGATTGTAGGTGTGTAAGCTGCAGTGGCGGTAACCCCCCCACCCATTGCCTCTGATTTGGTAAAGTTGATTTTTAGGTTGGAGAGTGGCCGTGTGTTTTGCGAATTCCCGTAATAGGTTCGGGAGAGATACCGTCAGGTTCGTGAGTGAAAACATCAGGTCATCCGCATAAGCTGATACCTTATATTGGGTTTGGAACTCTCTCTGCACATTGGATACGCTTATTTAGCTTAAATGAAATTGGAACTTTTACACTCTTTTTTACTTTGACACAGCACCATTTTACCATACTGGTGACCCCACAATAGGGATAAAACGTTTTGTCGGAAAGGTAGAGGTACCTTAAGGTGGAGGTACGCTTGAGTGATTCACATTTTCGATTGGAACTCTCTCTGCACATTGGATACGCTTATTTAGCTTAAATGAAATTGGAACTTTTACACTCTTTTTTACTTTGACACAACACCATTTTACCATACTGGTGACCCGACAATAGGGATTTTTTTTTTTTTTTATTGGAAAGGAGTTTAACAAGAAACATGGCCACTCATTAAAATGAGAAGAAAAGAGGTTTAACCTTAAACTATGTAGAGGGTACTTTACTGTCAGAGTGGCAAGGATGTGCAATTCCCTTCCATAGGCGGTGGTCTCAGTGGGGAGCATCAATAGTTTAAAAAACCTATTAGATAAGCACCTGAACGATCGCAACATACAGGGCTATACAAGGTAATACTGACATATAATCACACACATAGGTTGGACTCGATGGACTTGTGTCTTTTTTCAACCTCACCTACTATGTAACTACAGTATGTAACAATAGACTGTTTTATCACATGGGACTTGTTTTCTGGATTTGATATACCAGATTCTTTTAGTTTTTGACTGTTTGATTGCTTTAACTATTAGCGCATACTACATACGTTTAATGAAAGCTGCAGATATAAAAAGATTGAAAACAATTACAATAATATGTTCTGCTTATAACATTTTTACCAAATGGATTTAGTCATACTTTAAAAAAAAGAATAAAAACAATTTCACACACAATATTTGTACACCTTTTTGAATTGGAAGCAAGAAATAAAAAATAAAAATAGGTTTAGCACAGAAAACATTATTGTATCATTGCCAAAAATAAACATTTTGTTTAAACAGAGGCATACCTCAGCAGAAATATGTGTAAACTTATGACCTATTAAAAAGCTCAATAAAGTGATAGCTTAAAACATTGCAGAAGCAGCATAAATAATCAAGAGATATACAAAACACGATGTAATAATAATTGATATCAGCTGTTTTATCAATAATGGCCTTGGCGCATGTCTCTAAAGTTGGTCATAGATACTTTGAATTTCTCTTATTCGGCCCTGTAGGGTGAAAGAGAGAAATGTATTGATTCCCCCATCCACTCTATACAGCATGAATAGAGGCATGCCAGTGGCTGCTGAATACATGAACAGTGCTTGCATCTGAACTTCTGTTTAGCCAATTCATTTCATACCGCCTGCTTTCATAGAAGTTGCTTAAAATATAGACTTTTGTTGTGCAGGGAGTACCAAAAGTGCCACCCACAGCTTGAGTTGTGTCCAATTTAACCGGAATCCTCCAAGGAATCCCCCAAAGAAGTGTGAGGCCAATTTAAGCCCTTACAGAAACCAGTGAAACATGTAAAGCCTATGGGATGCCTGCTAAACTTTGAGCATTATACCCATAATGACCATTTCGTAGGTAACATAGCCTCCTTATAATCAATGCCAAAGTGCCTAAAAAAATCGACCTTTTGCACACCATCTTGTTACTTTTCCCATACTGCACTGGCATAATGAAAAGGATAATCTTGTTTTTTGCTGTGAAAAGCAAGAATAATTCTTCCTTTTGCAAGCCCAGTATAACCTTGGCATAAGTATTTTTTTTTGTGAAACAGCAGCAGTCACATTTTAAAATTGTAGCTACAATTGTAAAAAAAAAAAAAAAAAGACCACTGCAGGAAAAATGTACGCTGACTTCCATGGTCTTCAAAATAGAGTTGTTGGCTTCGGATATTACAATCAATATGTAATGTGTGAGAATTTTCCACGCTTGTTAAATCAATGAACATAAATATCCCCAACATTCAAAAAACATTTAAAAAAAATCCCCCAGCTGGTGCACCAAAGATGTTCAAGCTCTCTTGATTCACAAATGCAATAATTTAGAAGTAGTGCACTTCTAAATACAACAAAACAATAAATAGAAGAAAAATAAAAATAAAACAAAGATCCTTGAACAAAACAATAAAGTACTATATACTTGTGATATAGTAAATCTTGAGTAGTAGAAAAAAAAGAATCTTTATTTCATTTTATTTTGTAGAAAATCCACCACCCTCTACCTAAAACTGTAAACACACTCATTGAACAATTTACCGTCCTTTCACTTTATCTTTATTGAAAAAGAAGACAAAACAGCACTTACACATTGCATACAGTATGACACAAAACTTAAATCACCAGTTTTATTGTTTTCCAAAAAGCCAGATTAAGTGGCATCACCCAGTGTTGTGCGCTAAAAGTCAATGGCAAAAAATATAAATCAAAACAAACCAAAGAGGAGAGGATTAAAGAAAACCATTACATCAAGTGTGGCAAAGTTTACGCATTCCAGGACTATGAGAATGATGACATGGGAAGACCAAGAAAAATTCCCCCCCCGTTAAAGCCTATGCACTCGTGAGCCCCTGGAGAATTTACAAAGTAGGGTGTTTGCCCCACTGGCAGATTTTCTGTAAAACGTAAAAAAAAAAATTAAGGACAAAGGAGGGCTCAGTGTTTGGTACTGGAGTGAAAGATAAATTCAGTAGGGAAAACTGGAGGAGAGAAAGTAGAGGATGTAGCGGGAAAAGAAAGGAAACAAAGAAGGAAGCGGTAAGAGGGAGACAGAGGGAGGGAGGAGAAGTCAGAGGGGAAGGAGCAAAAGAAGGATGGCGAGGAACCCCCCATCCTGCTCCTCCTCCCAGGGGCTCCTGAAGAACTCACCAGGTTCACTTCACCTTCAGGCATCTAGGAAGCAAAACGTTAGTGGAGAAGATGTAAAATGATCCAGCCAAGGCTGCCAGGTACTTAAGAAGTGGCCATGATTTCATTAAGAACCGTCCCAATTTTTTATTTATAAGGGGGGGCCCTGTATCCTGTTATTCACCTCTTTAAAGCTAAGCACCAGAAATTTCCACAATCTCACTATAGTTTGTTTGGAGTCCATAAAAATGTAATTAAATAATCCATGGTCTTTTTACCTTTCCTATTAAAAAAAGGTAAACGCAGTGAATATACTTCTCCTGGCAACTTTCTTCATTGGGACATTTTTCACCTGTTAACACCTCCTCCAAATCAAGTGCCAAATGCTAAATAATGAATAGGATCAGAAAATAAATTACATATAGGGTAAAATTGCAAATGTTATTCATAAAACAGGTTAGGTTAAAACAGACTCATATTTCACCTGTGCACAATAGCACTAGGAGATCAAACATCAAAGTGACAGATTATCATACATGTACCTTCCCTCTATGGCTCTTGAAATCACTACCAATAATGGATTCTAGCTACATCTCTGAACTCGGCACTGCACCTTTGACTCCGAACTGACACGTTTCTTCACTGTGGGCTTTGTCAAGTCTGCACCATGGTATCACACATGCCTTCTTAAACACTGTGTTAACATAGAAACGTTTCGATATATTACTCGTCTATGTAGTGTAAAAACTGTGGGAGGAGTTAGGGTGGCAAATTTGGCTATAATAAGAAAAATATATATGTGAGAGAACAATAAGTGATCTTGCTATGCAAGACCACTTAATTATATAATTAATGTTGCAGCAGTAATAATTGTAACCACTAGCAAATACATTTTTGGAACTCAGACTTTACTCTACTAGCCCTAATATCTCTATATGTAAGATTAAAAAAAGTAAACAAACTTACCGTATTTATCGGCGTATACCGCGCACTTTTTTGCCCTGAAAATCAGGGCAAAATCATGGGGGCGCGGTATACGCCTATACCCGCTTTCCCGCGCTGAGTTTGAATACTGCGCCAACATATACCGAGCGCAGTACACTCGGGTATAGTCGGGCAGTCTCGGCTCCTTCCGCGCTCACGTCCTGGACGTACAGGACGTCAGCGCGAGAGTTGCCGAGCCTGCTCGACAATACACGAGTGTACTGCGCTCTGTATATGTCGGCGCAGTATTCAAACTCGGTGCGGAAAACGAGCGGGGAGGACGCAAGGACGCCGCAGAAGGACGCCGGACCCGACGAACAGGACACCCGAAGCCGCAGACGGACGCCGGACCCGACGAGGCCGCCGATGGACGCCGCGCAAGACACCAAAACTGTAGGTACAAAAAAACTTTTTCCCACAGGAATCCGCTGCAACTTTAGGGGTGCGCGCTATACGCGGGAGCACGCTATACCCCAATAAATACGGTACTAGCCCATAGAGTCCAGTATTGTCTTCCTTTCAGTCCCAAAATTCTCCTTTGCTGCTCTGCACTTGATCATCCATTTTGGAAAGATATTCCACACAATCAAAGACATGTTGCATGTCTCTGTCAAAGCTATGGGATCTGGCAGAGACCTGTGGGGTGTCTGCACATGTGTGACACACTGTAGGTCTCTGCCTGTTTCCATAGACTAGCAGACCTGGAGCAGCCTGCACATGTGTGGGAGATGTCACACTGAAATATTGAAATGTTGCCTCCTAGGATGTGTCATAGACATTCAAAGAGACAGTGGGTGGATGGACCACATTATCCTCATCTAGGTGAAAGTGGATCAATGCAAAAATAAAAAGGTATTTGCGTAATAGGGAGGGAAAGAAATCAGATAAGTGGAAGTGCTAATCAGTGAAGATCTGCTTTAAACATAGTGTTCACATAGCAACCAAGACGCTAAGATCCTAATTCTTATTCCCATGCAGGGAACACCTCTGACGCACATAGCAAGGATATTTACTATACAACTCCACCACACATAGCAAACATACCATTTACTGCTCAAATACATTGTAACAACTCTCCATGGTTATAAGATGAATGTTTAGACAATCCATCTGCTTTTCCTTCAGTGCAACAATGGCATTTCCATAACAACCCAGATGCTTATTCTCATGCATAGAATAACCACGCCAAATGTAGCAGGCATGTTGTAAATTGCTTGGCTATATTGTGACATACTGTATATCTTCATTGTTACATGCTGAATATTTACACAATCCTTCGGCCTCTCCCTCAGTGCATAGTTTTAGCAATATTATAACATTTAGCAGTAGAACCAAATTTGGCAACTATCAACAGGGCCGTCTTTAATATGGTTTGGGCCCTGGGCAAACATTTTTTTTGGGCCCCCCTCCAGCTTATTTTGGGCCTGGCTGGTTCACATGTATGTTTTGGCGGTCCTCATTTGTGCAGGCACAGCAGCCCATTGATTTGAATGGGCTGCCATGCCTTTGTTTCCTGCAGAAAAAAGGTGCATTCAGCATTTTAAAAATACAGTTGCCTTGAAATCCATTCTGCTTTTGCACCAGGCTACTTACCTGCAGTTCTTGCACACACAAACGCACTGTGTTTTTAAAAGCGTGACCTAAACGTCTAAAAATGCAGCAAGTTTGACAGTGCGGGAACTGCAGATAAGTCACAGCAGACAGCAGAATGGACAGACAGTGCTGTATTTCAGTGCTTGATGGGCATAGGCGTGCCGTGTGTGCAGCCTATTACATGAGGCATGCGCTTTTCTTTGCAGGAAACGCAGGCATGGCGGCCCATTCAAATGAATGGGCTGCTGTGCCTGCGCAAATGTGGGCCTCCAAAACACATACATGTGAACCAGCCAGGCCCAAAATAAGACCATCAAGCAGTTAAATACAGACAGTAATGCCATGTGCTCTGAGGCCTTACTCAGCCTGGACTGCAGGTCTGGTCTGTGATTTAAAGAGTTCCTCTATTTTACACATGGCATGGCATGGGGTCCCATGGTGCTAAAGCAGAATGGACAGAAGGTGCTGTGACCCCCATGCCATGCCATGTGTAAAATAGAGGAAAACACTGACCAGACCTGCAGTGAATCATCAAATATTATAAAGACTTTGGGCACACTCTACAGAAAACTTCTATTTACAATATAGATTAGCAAACAGTGACATACCTTGAGGAGCAGGACATGAAGAAGTCAGCCTCGGGAAGAGCAAACTGGGGATGTTATAAAATCACATTCTAATTCACTTTTATATACAAGCAGCACCCAGTGGCAGGAAGGGAGAAGTGCACGTCTAAAGGGAAGTCAGGGGTGCTGTACATTTTAAAACACTGGGAAGGGAAGCAGTACTGTCACTGGCTGCGTGCCGCTGATGATTTGTGGGCAGCACAGGGGCTTAACGGGCGGCAGGGCCGCCATCAGGAATTATGGGGCCACTTACACAGCTTCAGGCATGGCCCCCTGGAGCAGAGAACCGGGGGGGGGGTGCTGCCGCCTGAAATTGAGAAGCAGGGGGGGGCTGCTGCGAATTTAGAAGCGGGTTGCCCTTTACAAAAAAAGAAATAAAGAAAAATATAAAAAAAAGGGTTGTAGCCATCCGGGGCCCTGGGGACCTCTGGGCCCTTTAATAAAAAGAAAAAAAGAAATAAAAAATATATATAAAAAATATATATATATTTTTTTTAAAAAGGGGGTTGCCACCTGGGGCCCTGGGGACCTCTGGGCCCTTTAATATTTTTTTTTTTTATAAAAATAAATTACAAAAAAAAAGGGGGTTGCCATCCGGGACCACTGGGCCCTCGAATAAAAAATAAAAAAATATATATAAAAAAGAAACATTTATAAAAAAAAAAGGGGGGGTTGCCATCCAGGGCCCTGGGGACCTATGGGCCCTTTAATAAAAGAAATAAAAAAACTATATAAACAAAAATAAAAAAATAAACATTTATAAAAAAAATAAAAAAGGGTGTTTGCCACATGGGGCCCTGGGGACCTCTGAGCCCTTTAATAATATATATATATATATATATATATATATATATATATATATATATATATATATATATATAAAAGAAATAAAAAGAAAAAAAGAAATAAAATATGAAAAAAACATTTTTATAAAAAAAGGGGGGTTGCCATCCGGGGACCTCGGGGTCCTTTAATAATAATAATAATAATAATAATAATAATAATAATAATAATAATATATTATATATATATATATATATATATATATATATATATATATATATATATATATATATATATATATAAAAGAAATAAAGCAATATATAAAAAAATATGTTTTTATAAAAAAAGGGGGGTTGTCATCCGGGGCCCTGGGGAACTACGGGCCCCTGGGGACCCTCAGACCTCTAAAAAAATTGGCCCTTTAATAAAAAATAAAATAAAAATATATTAAAAAAATATATATTTTTTAATTTAAAAATAAATAAAAAAAAGGGGGGTTGCCATCTGGGGCCCTGGGGGCCTCCGGGCCCCTGGGGACCTCCGGACCCCTAAAAGGGAGTTGCTTTGGGCCCCCAACAGTGACAGGGCCCTGGGCAGCTGCCCCATTTGCCCTGTGGTAAAGACGGCCCTGACTATCAAATATATCCTAATAATTGCAATCACTTCAATTATTAAAAAACATAAAAATCACACATCAAATAAATACCAAAGATAATAAATCTTTAGCACAATCTAGAGTTCCCCGTGGGACGGGAGAGCCTGGGAAGGTGGTAGAAGGCGCTTGTAAAAGCAATCCAGTGGATAATTAGTGCTCTGCCTGCCCCAAAAAAAAGATATCGAGATGATGCCAACAGCTGTAGGGATCATCTCAGTATAAACACTTAAAGTCACGTCTGACAAATTTTCCCGGTGGCAGGTGCATAAGTAGTTAAAGGAATTTAGCATTATTAATGTTGTACTTTAAGCAAAAGAGTTGCTCCTCACCAAACCAAAGTATTTATTAACCACTTCCCGTCTCCCCCAGTTTTACTGCTACAGGGTGGCTTTCCTATGCAGAATCACGTACATATATGTGATTCTGCACTTTCGCCCACAGGGGGTGCGCGTGCACCGCTGGCGGGCCACTTTAGCAGAAGCCGATCTATGTCCTCTGGCACCTGATGATTGTCGGTAAAATACATAGAACTAGGATCTGCCTGCGTAAACCAGCGGATGAGTGAGTTTGGTGTGGAGGAACTTGACTGGCCTACACTGAGTCCTGACCTCAACCCGATAGAACACCTTTGGGATGAATTAGAGCGGAGACTGCGAGCCAGGCCTTCTCATCCAACATCAGTGCCTGACCTCACTGATGCGCTTCTGGAAGAATGGTCAAACATTTCCATAGACATACTTCTCAATCTTGTGGACAGCCTTTCAAGAAGAGTTGAAGCCTTTATAGCTGCAAAGGGTGGGCCAGCTTTTTAATATTGAACCCTACGGACTAAGACTGGGATGCCATTCATGTGCATATAAAGACAGGTGCACCAATACTTTTGATAATATAGTGTATAGTAGTATGATATAATATTTAACACATAAGCCTGTAGTTCTTACAAGTACTAAAATGTGTGGATGGTGCATTTATATGCACATATACATTAGGTATACAGAGGTAAGCGTACAGCTACAATAAGTGTAGTATGTGATCACCATGCAATTAAATATTATACATGAGCCTGCAGTTCACATATGTACCAATATGCATAGATTGTGCGTTTATTTGCACATGCATACAGCAGCACATCCACTGGGTCTTTCACCATTCATTCAGTAGTGAACTGCCACTTTATATTGTCACACTGATCTACATGCCCAGTGATATGGTATACACGAAGGACCCCTTCTCTTTCTATATACATGCATGTCTCTATATTTTTCCATTGATCATCTGCATAAATCTCAGCACTGTGTTTAACTCAATTGAATTACCTGTTTACCTGGCAGCAATCCGTCTAACACCAACTGCCCCCATTGCCCCGGCGGGCGGACATTTGGTTCTGCCGCGCACCCCCCGGTCGGTCGATTGGTCCCCGCACTTACCTCATCTAGGTTGTGAGCTTCCACTGGGCAGCAGGCCTCTGTATCTACTCCTTCCTCAACTTCACAACGGCATGGCTACCCCTGCATCTCCTCCTTCCTCCTCGGCGCCCAATAGGATCGCTTCTCTTCTCTGCCATTTAGGTCTCAGGACCCGCTTTCTGAGTCAAGATTGGCCAGAAGGAGAGGCAGGAAGACAATAGCGAATATTAATTTGCTATTGTCCCACAAGTGGGTGGGCTCCCAGTGGAATTCATGAGTCTGGCACCCTGCATATAAATTAGGTGTCAGACTCATGGATTAGGGGGGCTGCGCCCCTGCGTATTGACATGTTAACATGTATGGTGTCATCATGCAATGATCAAAAAAAGCTCTTGAAGGCCCTCAAAAGAAAGTTGTGAATACCTAAGAGTCTGGCAAAGGATTTTACAAAATTGCCAAATGATTTGAAATTAGTAAATTCACAGTATAGAAAAAAAAATCTACAAGTGACATAGATTTCAAACAATCTGTCACTTAGTCTAAAATTATCTGGCTCTGCAAGTTCAGCCAAAGAGCTGATCATTTGATGCTAATAAAGAAGTCTCCAAGAACCCCAAAATGTCATTGAATTCATAACTTTTGCAACATTTGGGGTCAAAGTGCATGTATGTATTATCAGAAAGAAATTGCACTAATTTAAACCACATGAGAAGTGTATTCAGAAAAAAACTTTTCTGTCCAAATAGAACATGAGAGAAAGACTACAATAAGATTATATTAAAGTGTGTTTGATGAGAATGTGAGGCCATCTGTTCAAAGTTAAAGTTGAACAGGAAAAGGTCTTTCAACATTATAATAATACAAATCACACTAGCCAAACCACCAAGGAATGGCTCAAAAAGAAAAAATCGAGGGTTATGAATTTTCGTCATTAAAGCTCTGATTTGATTCTCATTGCAATTTTGCAGGGAGATTTTTAAATGGGCAGTTCATTACTTCTACCACTGGTACATCATCACGTCTTTTAATAATGTTGTTGAATAAATTATTAAAAGGCAAATTTTTCATGTGTTTTATTTACCTTTGGAAAAATTAGGGGAAGAAACTGCGCTAAGAAAATAATGGTCTCAAATCCCAAAATGGATGATATGTACTGTATGGGATGAAATAATTGGAAAGCTGCAAACCTACTGGAAACAAAACAGTGAACTAAACTAAATATGGAAAAAATATGGCTGCGCTAACTCTGTAAAGGTTGCACAACTAAGTGCATAAAATATCAAACATTATAAACATCGACATATATGTGAAAGTGAGTAAAAAACACACTAAATAAATGGCTATTGCAATTAGAATAACTAAATAAGTGAAAACACATAACTGGGTGGTATAGTGGCAATATAAAAATTTCCACATGTGCCACGTGAATGGATCATAAATTCAAAAAAAATAATCCAAAACGTATGACCCTAATCAAGAAACAAGGCAAACACGAGTAAATAATAACTCAAATTTCATGTGTTGAAGAAAATAATACACCCGTGTAAGATTGTCTAAAGTATATTTAGTCCATGGATTAGAATCCTCTTATTGTGAAGAAAGAAAACTTGTGAGATCCACCACCGAATTGAGAGAAATGCCTGCTTACAAAAACTCCATGTTCCCCCACCACAGAGGATCAGGATAAACTTGGAATGAGAAAGCATGATCTGCTCCAGACAAAACCGAGGTAGATGCAGTCCCAGTCAGCGCACTCCAAGGACACTCAATGAATCCCAGACCCATGTGCCATGTCAAAAAAAAACATATAGCTTCCATAGTATAAAATAGTTTAAAATTTATTAGAAAGAAAAAGAATCACACTTACAATTGGAGCAGCAGCCCTAAACCTGGGGTGCCGACCGGACACACACAGGTAAACCTATCCATGTGTGTCCAGCCGGCACCGCAGGTTTAAGGCTGTATTTACACAGGTCCAATTGTAAGTGTGATTCTTTATCTATAAGGAAGTGGGTTAAGGAAGGAGGTCCAGTGTACGTTCACCTTACAGATTTAAGTAAAGGTCACTATTTTTAGGGTGTAACATATAACATGTTAAAAATGTATAATTTACCCATTATGGACCTGGGGAAGCTCATGTTCATAATGGGGGTGGTAGTGACACAGCCCCAAATGAACCACTGTGGACAGAATAAAGGTAAGTAAAGAACTTGGACCAGATGCAATACATCCACAAATCCTAAAAGAACTGAGCTCTGTAATTTCAAAGCCATTGCTTCTAAGTTTTAGGAACTCTTTAATAACTGGAATAGTACCAATGGATTGGCGTAAGGCCAATGTGGTGCCTATATTTAAAAAATGGGTCAAGGTCTTTAGCAAGTAACTATAGACCTGTTAGTGTATCTGCTAGAGTTGGCAACATACTGGAGAGTTTAATAAAAGACCGCATAGATGAGTTCTTGCTGGAAATTTTTTTAGCCCCGGGCCTGTTTTTCAGATTCGGTGTTTACGAGACTAAAACATTTTTTTTTGCTAGAAAATTACTTAAAACCCCCAAACATTATATATATTTTTTTCTAACATCCTAGAGAATAACATGGAAGTCATTGCAATACTTTTTGTCACACCGTATTTGCGCAGCCGTCTTACAAGCGCACTTTTTTTGGAAAAAATTCACTTTTTTAAATTAAAAAATAAGACAACAATAAATTTGGCCCAATTTTTTTATATATTGTGAAAGATAATGTTACGCCGAGTAAAATGATACCTAACATGTCACGCTTAAAAATTGCGCCCGCTCGTGGCATGGCGTCAAACTTTTACCCATAAAAATCTCGATAGGCGACGTTTAAAAGATTCTACAGGTTGCATTTTTTGAGTTACAGAGTAGGCTAAATGATTGCTCTCGCTCTAACGATCGCGGCGATACCTCACTTGTGTGGTTTGAACACCGTTTTCATATGCGGGCGCTACTCACGTATACGTTCGCTTCTACGCGCGAGCTCGTCGGGACGGGGTGCTTTAAAAAAAATGTTTGGGGGTTTTCGCATTTATTTTTATTTATTTTACAATTTTTAACACTGGAATAAAAAAAATAAAAATAAATATCACTTTTATTCCTATTACAAGGAATGTAAACATCCCTTGTAATAGAAAAAAGCATGACAGGTCCTCTTAAATATGAGATCTGGGGTAAAAAAAAAAAATTTGGAAATGTCATTTTTTCAAATGACAAAAAAAAAAATGTTGCTTTAAGACGCTGGGCGGGACTGACGTTTTGACGTCACTTCCGCCCAGCAGAGCTATGGGGACGGGTGAAGGAGATTTTTCCTTCAGTCTCGTCCCCAGTCACCAGCCGAACGGTCCCGATCGCCTCCGCCGCTACCGACGGCTACGGTAAGCGGCGGAGGGTGCGGGAGAGCGGCGGGAGGCCCTCTCCCGCCACCGATAACGGCGATCTCGCGGCGAATCCGCCGCGGGGGCCGCCGTTATCGTGTACCGGACCGCCCACTGAAGAGATGAATATCTCGATTGTGGCAGCAGCTGCTGCCGTTACCGAGATATTCATCTTTAAAGTGATGACGTATAACGGCGGTGGGCGGTCGGTAACTAGTTAAGCAACCGACAACATGGATTCATGAAAGACAGAAGTTGTCAGACAAATCTGATTTCTTTTTATGAGGAGGTGAGCAAAACCTTAGACAGAGGGGTGGCTGTAGACGTGGTATACTTGGATTTTGCAGAAGCGTTTGACACAGTTCTTCACACACGGCTAATGTATATGGGAAAGTCTACAGGCTTGGAAAATTCAGTTTGTGAATGGATAGAAAAGTGTCTGACCAAATTCAGAGAGTAGTGGTTAATGATTCTTACTCTGAATGGTTTGAGGTTGTTAATGGTGTACCCCAAGATTCAGTGTTGGGACCCTTACTTTTTAATATCTTTATAAATGACATAGGGTCTGGGATTGGAAGTACAATTTTTGTCTTTGCAGATGACACTAAGCTATGCAGTGGAATAATGTCCTTACAGAATGTCTCCAATATACAAACCAACTTACACTGTTGGGCAGCTGTTTGGCAAATAAGGTTTAATGTTGATAAATGTAAAGTTATGCACTTGGGGGCTAAAAATATGCATGCATCATACATACTAGGGGGAGTACAACTGGGGGAATCAATGGTAAGGAAGGATCTGGGTGTCCTGGTAGATCATAAGCTTAATTATAGCATGCAATGCCAAGCAGCTGTTTCCAAAGTGAGCAAAATGATTTCTTGTATTAAAAGAGCGCATAGAGAGAGAGATATAATTTTGCCCCTGTACAAATCATTAGTAAGACCTCATCTGGAATATGCAGCTAAGTTTTGGGCACCAGTTCTCAAAAAGGATATCGGGGAGCTGGAGAAAGTGCAGAGAAGGGCAACCAAACTGATAAGAGGCATGGAGGAGCTTAGCTATGAGAAAAGATTAGAGGAACTGAATGTATTCTTTCTTGAGAAGAGGAGATTAAGAGGGGGTTATGATCAACATGTGCAAATACATAAGTGCTCCATATAGTGAACTTGGTGTTGAGTTACTCACTTTAAGGTCATCACAGAGGACAAGGGGGCACTCTTTACGTCTAGAGGAAAATAGATTTAATCTCCAAATATGGGAACGCTTCCTCACTGTAAGAGCTGTGAAAATGTGGAATGGACTTCCTCAAGAGCTGTTTCTGGCCAGATCAGTAGATTGTTTTAAAAAAAGACCTGGATTGTTTCCTAAATGCACATTATATAACTGGATACTAATATTTATAATGTAATATGGGGGGATGTCCAGTTCAGGTTTACATTTTCCAGTGAGTGTTTTCCAGTGAATATACAGCAGTTGGCTATTAAGTTTAAGGGCGTGGCAGCCCGTTTTTACTAAAAGGAATAAAAATAAAAGTTCATACACAAATTGATTACCCACACAGGGGTTTTTCTCCAGTAAATATATAAATTTAAAAATACCAACCCACCTAGCTCTTAAAGGCTGCATTCACACCTAGGCGTTTTCACGCCAGACGCCCGCCGCCATTACAGCCTGCAATACGCTGGAGGGGTGATTTTACATTGTCGGCTATGGAGATGGTTCACATCTCCACGCCTAACGCCGAACGCCGAAACGCCTGAAGCTCAAAACAAGTCCCGGACCCTTTTTTTCGGGCGGCTTCGGCGTTCGGGCATAGCCGACAATGTTAAAATCACCCCTCCATAAAAAACAAGGCTAAAAACTACGCGTTTTGTCGCCGCAAATCACGGGACAAAACGCCTAACTTATGTCGCCGCAATACGCCGCAAATCAAAGGTGTGAATGCAGCCTTAGGCTCACTCTGCCTCCACTTGCAGTACCTTGCTGCACAGGCCTACTCTGGGCCTAAGCAGGATTCTCCAGCCCTCCTGTGTATATTTACTCTCCCCAAGACATCGGGACTTCCTCCAGCCCCCCTTGGACTTGCTAGCCACCTCGGCTTTCCCAGCCCCCCAAACCCTCTCTTGGTCTCCCAGGTCCCTGTAGCTGTCCCAACCTTCCCTGTCCTTCAGGTAAGAGGTTCTCACCAGGTATGCAGTCTCAGACAGAGACAACCAGGTCTCCTGACAGGGCTCTAAATCCAAATGGGAGCAACTGCCCTGAGCTAGCTCAGATCTGCCTTATAACAAGTGTGTGCACCTGAACACACACAAAACCTGCAGAGTTTCAGGAAAACCTGGACAAAGAACTGAAGACTGTCGAACCCAATGCTTTTTGAAGTTTTCAAGCTCCCAGCCCTGGCCCGGACTTGCCAACTCCAGAGAAGACTTAAAATACAATTTTCTCTGCTCACAACAGAGGGTCCTGCATCCAATTTAAATCCATTTTTCCAGAGACAGAGACTCTCACTATCACAACAGGTAAAGTTCATCCAGGAAAGGTTGGGGGGATTATGAAGGGATTTTTCCCCCCACTAGAGCAATTGGATGGGTTTTTTTTCACCTTCCTCTGGATAAACTGTGGGTAAAGGATTGTATATATGGAGGTTTTCTATTTGTGTGAGGGGGGGGGAGGTGTTCTATGTTGGTTGAACTAATAGACTTTTGTATTTTTTCAACCAGATTAACTATGTAATTAGGTAAATGACACCCTGCAGAAGACCTGCATGGTATCAGCGATAAAAAGGGTTCTTCACAGACTCACAAAGCAGGGGGTGAGGAGCTGCAGTTAAACACTGTACAAGAGCTCTGAGAGCTGATTGGAGGAAATAGACACCCCCCTTCACACAGCCCAAAGGAACATAGCTGAGACTGTCAATCACAGGATGTGATTGACAATATAGTTAGAAACACTCCCATGGAACACACATAACCCCTTGATCGCCCCCTAGTGTTAACCCCTTTCCTGCAAGTGACATTTGTACAGTAATCAGTGGCTATTTTTAGCTGTGATCGCTGTATAATCGCTGTATAAATGTTAATGGTCCCAAAAAAGTGTCAAAAGTGTCCGATCTGTCTGTCCCAATAATGCAGACCCGCTAAAAATTGCAGATCACCGCCATTACTAGTAAAAAAAAAAAAAATAGTAATAAAAATGTCATAAATGCATCCCCTATTTTGTAGATGCTATAACTTTTGCACAAACCAAACAATATATGCTTATTGCGATTTTCGTTACCAAAAATATGTAGAAGAATACATATTGGCCTAAGCTGATGAAGAAATTCATTATTTTTTTTATTAATTTTTGTTGGGGATATTTAATATAGCAAAACGTAAAAAAAATAAAAAAAATTGTCACTTTTTTTTGTTTATAGCGCAAAAAAAACCCAGCAGAGTTGATCAAAAAGAAACCTCTATTTGTGGGGAAAAAAGGACGTAAATTTTGTTTGGGTATAGCACTGCACAACTGCGCAATTGTCAATTAAAGCGATGCAGTCCCATATCGCAAAAAATGGCCTTGTCATTAAGGGGAAAATCTTCTGGTCTGTAAGTGATTAATATTTGCTAAGCCAGATTGAAACGAGCAATCTCTAAAGTTAATTTGCTATAAGAGAAATATAGGGGGATGCCATTTCTATCTCATTCTGAAAATGCTAGCTACCTGTCTGTTATGCTGACTCATTGGCTTCAGATATTCCAGAGTCTCCAACCTGGAACAAGTATATCAGAAAAGTCAGTGTAGCACATTTCCCCAAAGGAGCCACTGATGTTTGGGTTCCTGGTGCAGAAGACTTACTAGACAATACTGCACAATCTAACACACTGAGGCTGCAAGAAGGGTTCTTTATATGAGAAAATAGCCCAGTAGAGTAAGACAATAAAAACAAAACCATAAACAGTAGAAAAATGTCAATAAAGAGTTGTATAATCCGCATAGTTTGCTGATGATACCAGAAGCATGGACAATGGGTTCCCAATAACCTAGTTCAAGAGGCAAAGTTAAGAGCCTGACTTAAGTGGGTGCTTTAACTATGTCACCCTCCCACTGCCCACCTGTTGGTGGCTTTCATTGGGGCCCAAAGGCAACTTTGGAGTGCTCTAATTGGAGTTTTGCTATCTCAACAGGAAATGGGGAAGGAATGTAAAGAAAATGGTGGCCAAAGACCTCTCACCACTCTGGAGTCTGCCACAAAGAAACATCAATTTCCTGGGCATTCAGAACAGCAGCTGTTGATTCAACTGTAGACAATTCCCACTGTGATGGCAGCAGACTCGAATGCTGAAGTTGCAGTAGTGCCTCACTCCAGAAGATCACAGCAGGATGGCCTATATCTGGGTTAATACTCACCTGCAGACAGTAGGAATCTCCTTATATTCTCCCTGTATAGAGAGGAGAGAGGGTGGAATTGCAGCAGTGGGAGTGAGGTCTCCTCAGAGCTAGATTATGTGCTGAGCCTTGCTACACCAGAGATACTTTGGAAGTCTTAAAGTCTTACATGTCCTGAGAAAGCAAGAGGAGCACCATGACAGCCAGGCAACTAGCATTTTCAGAGCAATGGCAATATTTCTCTCATGGCAGGTTACCTTTAATTTCGACATTTTGCTATTATATTAGTTGTTTTTCTTTTTAAATAAATTCTCCATTTGTTTTCTAAAGCAAGTTTGAAACATGAGTCTGTATATTTTACTTTCAGACTAAATTTCCATTAATTTAAAATGCATGGAAACCAGATGAAATCAGCAGTGCTGCTAACAAGCCTTTATAGTGAGCTAGGCTAGTTGAACAAAATATACGGTTTTCATCTATCCATTTTGCATGACTGAACTTCCTATAAGTATATGGATTGGTGTTACATTCATCAATATCACTTCTCTTCTAAGGCCTTTTGGCAAAGTATAATGAAATGACAAGGTAGGGGATCATCATTTACACCAGAAAATGTATATACATGACCCTGGGGATTAAAATTGCATTCTGTAAATTAACTACAGCTTTCTATGTTTGAAATACTGGTTGGTTTTCAAGACAGAAATCTACAGAAAAATTATGTACAATAAAAGTGGCATCGCTCTGACAGAGTTATTTGGAAATTTTGTTTCATTGCTGCATTGTCATACATTACAGAACAGTAACAAGTGATCATTTATTGTAGGCATAGTTGGATTTAAAATAATGTCTTAAAAATTATCATATGGTAACAGAACTTGATCTCAGAAGTGCTGGCATCTGCAACCAAAGGACAACAGAATTAGGAGTATACATTTTATTAGCAAGGGCATAAGGGCATTCACACAATATGTATATATATATATATATATATATATATTTATATATATATATATATATATATATATATATATATATATATAAAAGAAGGCCAGTATGGTGGCCTGAGTTTATGGGAGGAGCCCGGAGGGTATTTAAGCAGCCCACTCACACATGCTCTTTGTCGGTTCAGTGTGCGGTACTACACTTCACTGGCCCGACTCTTCCCAGCTCACCTCATGTCCGCGAGTCTGCGCATTCAATCGCATTCGACACCGTCCCGCCCTTCCCTTTTTCAGGGCACTTCTCAGCATAACCTTCTTCAATTAACTACCCATTACTTACCTTGGGTATGCCCTCTTTTCTTGACATACTGACCAGACCACCAAGGCACACTTCAGGTCTATTTATGTTGTAAGTCTTGTCTCGTGTTTATGTGATCCACATCTCTCTCGGTCAGAGGGTAACGACCATAAATATATATATATATATATCTTGGAATTTCTCTGGATATCCAATTCAGAAAAGCTACAGTTACATTTAATTACATTTGATCATTGTAAATACCCAGCCATATTGCTGCACACTAGACTAAAGCCCTGTACACACGCTCGGTTTTCTCAGCGGTAAAAAGTCAGCCATGAAAACCAAGGGGAAAGCCGAGAACCCGGCAGGAAAACTGCCATGGAGCTTTGGCCGGGAATCCTGTCCGTGTGTATTCTCCATCGGCACTGCCTCGCAGTGTTTCCCATAGGTAAGTAGTAGATCTGGCAAAAAAAAATCGCTGAGAATCCCGACGGTAAAATAGAGAGCAGGTTCTCTATTTTCCCGCTGGGATTCCCGGCTGTTTTCCTGATGGGAAAACTGCGCGGAAGCATACACACGTCCGGTTTTCCCGGCCAAAAGCTCTCCTGCCAGTTTTCCTGATGGGAAAACCGGTCGTGTGTATCAGGCCCCGTACACACGGCCGAGGAACTCGACGTGCCAAACACATCGAGTTCCTCGGCCAGTTCAGCCCTGAAGCCGCCGAGGAGCTCGGCGGGCCGAGAGCTCCCATAGAACAACGAGGAAATAGAGAACATGTTCTCTATTTCCTCGTCGAGCTCCTCGTCGGCTTCCTCGGCCGAAAGTGTACACACGACCAGTTTCCTCGGCAGAATTCAGCCAGAAACTCGGTCGGAAGCTGAATTCTGCCGAGGAAACTGGTCGTGTGTACGGGGCCTGAGGCTTTAGGGATATATTTATAAAATAAACTTGCAGAGCTATGCATCCTGTGAAATCTCATGTACATTCATTCTTAGTGAATTGTAGCAAAAATTATTAATCTAATTAGGCTATTTCCCTTTAGATCAAATGTTATTAATTAAAAATAGAGTGATTTGGGAAAATACCAGATTAGGGACACTAGATGAAGCTGAAAATCATAGAAAATGTCCATCTAGTGACTATAATGCAGAATTTTTTCTAATTCACTATATTGTTATGAAATAAATAGAAATTAGAAGTGAAAAAAATAAAAATAAAGCAATTACTGTAGGTAAAATCACTGGGGGCAAAGCCAACAGAAGCAGGTGAGTGGTCCTACATTTTTCTAAATTAGCTCCCTTACTATTATTGCCATTATCAATGCTTACCAAAGGCTCTGAACACCTCTCCAAGGACCTGAAACTGTGGACAAACTGTACACACGGCCCAGAATCTCGTCAGGAAAAACATTTGTTTTTTTTCTGACGAGATTCTTGGTAAGAATCTGTTGCCAGCCGAGTGTACAGACACTTCATTCAAAAGAACTGTTGTTTTTTTGAATGGAACGAACACGCACACAGTTTACTCGACAGTTTTCTTGCTGGTTCTTGCCGAGAAAACCGAGCGTGTGTACGAGGCTCAAGTCAGGCAAGAAACCCCAACAACACCAGGGATAACAAACAAAGCTGGGCCGATTCTGCTGCCTGCCATCTTCCTTAATTCCCCAATAGCATTGTTTAAATAGACTAACTAACCCACCACATGAACAAAAAATAATAATACTTAAAAACATAAAATAATTAAATAGCAGAAATTTAAACCAGAAGCTGCCTTCAAAGCTAAAAATATTAGTAAAAGTAATACCCAAATAGTTATAAAAACACATGGTAAGAAATAGGGATGAGCTCAAGGCTCGGTCCAAACACAAATTGGAATAAACTTTTGGTGTTCGTCTAAATGGCAGACCTTTTGCTGTTCGGCAGGAGCCGAACATCATATAGTAGCGGCACCCAAAATATCCTTGACAACCAGTGATGTCACCCAACTTAATTTACCTGGGGGAGGGATCGCACTAATATCACTGAACAAATATGGCCACATTTTAACACCCCGGAGACCCCGCTCCTTTGTTTACATTTAGTGATGGGGCCAGGAACACGAGCAAGCAAAGGCAGTAAATTGTGTCATTTTGACGGTTGGCAAGCAACATCGAAATTGAAATGGATTTTAATGGGAACCCCCTACGCCGAAAAAACAGCATGGGGGTCCCCCCAAAATCCATACCAGACCAAGAAAGCAGCCGGCCGGTCAGGAAAGGGGGTGGGGACGAGTGAGTGCCTCCCCTCCTGAACTGTACCAGGCCGCATGCCCTCAACATGGGGGGGCTTTGGAGCAGGGGGGTGCCCCCACCCCAAAGCACCCTGTCCCCATGTTAATGAGGACAGGGCCTCTTCCCGACAACCCTGGCCGTTGGTTGTTGGGGTCTGCGGGCGAGGGGCTTATCGGAATCCGGGAGCCCCCTTTAATAAGGTGGCCCCCAGATCCTGGCCCCCCCACCCTATGTGAATGAATATGGGGTACATCGTACCCCTACCCATTCACCTGGTGGAAGAAAAATGTCAATAAAAAAAACACTACACAGGTTTTTAAAGTAATTTATTAGGCAGCCCCGGGGGTCTTCTTCCGACTTCGGGGTCTTCTTCCGACTTTGGGGGTCTTCTTGCGACTATCTGGCCTCTTCTCCCGCTCTCTGGTGCCTTCTCCACTTCTCCTCCTGCTCTCCGGTGCTTTCTTCCTTCTGCCGGGCACCACCGCTATCTTCTTCCTTGTTGCCTTCTTCCTTCTTCTCTTCTTGAGATGTTGACTCAACGATTCTTCCCTCTGTAATGCCGGTTGTACGGTGCAAAATGATTTATATAGGCATGGGGCGTGGTAAACACAGAGATCCACTTCCTGTCAGGGAGAGGTGTACATAGGGACAAAGATCGGTCACCTCCCCCAGTCCGTCCCCCCACAGTAAGAATCACTCCCAGGGTACACATTTAACCCCTTCCTCGCCCCCTAGTGTTAACCCCTTCCCTGCCAGTCACATTTATACAGTAGTCAGTGCATATTTATAGCACTGTTCACTGTATAAATGTGAATGGTCCCAAAAATGTGTCAAAAGTGTTCGATGTGTCCGCCATAATGTCACAGTCCTGATAAAAATCGCAGATCGCCGCCATTACTAGTAAAAAAAATTAAAATAAAATAAAATTCATAATTATGTCCCCTATTTTGTAGGCGCTATAACTTTTGCGCAAACCAGTCACTATACGCTTATTGCGATTTTTTGTAGAAGAATACGTATCGGCCTAAACTGAGAAAAAAATATATATATATTTTTTTTAAATATTTATTATAGCAAAAAGTAGAAAATATTGTGGTTTTTTTTTTCAAAATTGTTGCTCTATTTTTGTTTATAGCACAAAAAATAAAAACCGCAGAGGTGATCAAATAGCACAAAAAGAAAGCTCTATTTGTGGGGGAAAAAAGGACATCAATTTTGTTTGGGAGCCACGTTGCACGACCGCGCAATTGTCAGTTAAAGCGACGCAGTTCAGGAAGCTGAAATTTCGCCTGGGCAGGAAGGGGGTATATGTGCCCAGTAAGCAAGTGGTTAAACACATACCTGCTTGATGGCTGCCTATTTGACAGGTATCGTGACCATTTATATTAAAGATGTAATAGTTTGCAGTAATTAGATACTTCCTAGAATTAATGGATGTCTTGAACTAAAAACCCATATATGTGCATCTTGTTTATTCAGCCAACCGAACTTTTAAATTTTAAGCATAACATGTCTTTTGTTATTGCTAGAAGCAAAACTGCATGATACAAGTATACAGACATCATTTTAGATGCACAATGTGCATGATACATTAGGGGTTCCATTAGCAAAGTAATATAAACCATGCTGCTTTGTACATAAATGCTATTTCTCTGCTGATTGCTGACGCACAAGCTGTGTCACTAGCCTGGTAACAGTGTAGTTATTAAGAAAATGTCTTTCTATTTCACGCTCTTGCATTTATTCCCTACACCTGCCATTACATTATGTAAACAGCATACTTCATTGTCTCATCCATGAAGAGTGAAACAGAAAAGATAACATCGACTATGATGCTATGCCAGCTGCTGCTAAATATCAAGGGGTGGATCTTAAATGCACAAAATTATAATCTTTATGACAATTCTAGAAAAAAAATATAAACATCGCTACTACTTCTCTGTCATTATAAAATTAGCAGCCCTCAAAATTTCCACTCGCCTACTAGCATTTGGCGAGTGGATTTAAGCTGGGGTCGAGTGATGACAGGGCTGCATGACCAATCTCCCTCCAATCTGTGCCTACACTTAGAGTCCCGATGAGATTGGCGGCCGAAGAGGAAAGGTGCATGCTTGGGAAAAGTAGTCTGGTGAGCCACGCACAGGCAGAGCAGTACACAGGTGCTCTCCTTACAATTCTCATTAAGCCATGGGACCTAACAGTATGACCTCTCTGAGCCTGCCCCCCTCCCCCGGGCCCCGACCAATGTAGCTGGAGAGCAGAAAGTAATGAGTGAGGTGGAGGATTGCCAAAATTACCACTCCGGTGCATCGCTCACTGAAAGTTGCCCTGACATGAGAGCGGCAGCCTTCTAGTTTGTGCAGTTTTCTTCTCCGTGTGCTCTATGTAAGTGTCCAACAGTTTAGCCTGAGCACTGTGAACAGAGTGGTCTCAATGTGTGCTGTGCGGTCTCAATGTGTGCTGTGCTATGGTGTCAATGGCTGTGCAGTTGTGTGGATCTCAGCGCTGAATTGTACTTCCTCCCGCTGTGCTGCAGCTTCTCGTCTCTCTGCCAGCCTGAATAAAAGGGGGAAGTGGGGACATGCAAGCGTGGAGCTTCTGATGATGAGATGAATGGGAGAGAGAGAGAGGATGGATGGGAGTTGCAGAGGAGACAGCAAGAGAATGGGGAAGAGACCCAGTTCTAGTGCCCTGTCCCTCTGGTCTGCCCCCAGTGCCCTGTCCCTCTGGTCTGCCCCCAGTGCCCTGTCCCTCTGGTCTGCCCTCAGTGCCCTGTCCCTCTGGTCTGCCCCCAGTGCCCTGTCCCATTTTGTTAAAGTTGTTGTTGGTAATATTTAATTTTGTAACTTGATTCTGCATAAAACATTGTCATTCCATGAGATAATCTATGAGGGCGTGTTTACGGGTGCAATTAGGCGCAGGGCAGTGTATGAATTAGGTGGGGCAACTGGTGGCGAGTAACTCTTGAGGCCTGGCTAGTAGCTCAGGACTTGAAATTTTGAGCCCTGAAATTAGTATACCATAGAATGAATTCCAAAAGCCATTATGCAAGTTAATGCTATACAAATAACCTTTCAATTTCCGCCTGTAGCTATTATCATTTATGTAAGACCCATAAAGTTGTTAAGGTGGTTTCCCTGCAACTTTGGCAACACTGTGGCTGTTTCATACACTGTTTGTGTGTCGAAATCTCTTCCCTACTCCTATGTGATTACGTCTATGATGTAATGAACAAGGGTATCGAAAATCTATTTGGATAATGAGATGCAGGCTTTCTTTTTTTACAACACTGAGACTGGTCACATTGGGGGGGATGCTTGGAAGCTTTGTTTTCCATGACCTAAGATGATTGTGAAGACATGTGTTGTTTACATCTTTTGGGATCTCCAATAACATTGTTCATCTGTTTTTGTCAGCCAAGCATATCTGACGCCATTAAGGATTTCTAGTGTGGGTAAAACATATACTGAAACTGGAGCAGACTTGGTATTTCATTTGGATATACCTCATTATATCAGCGTGCTGAAAGCTGTGGTAGGTTCTTGTTATCCAATTTGCTACTGGACAGTATTCCCAGTACTCCTTTGAAAGGTCTTTTTTTTTTCTTTTCTTTTTTTTAGAAGGACACATGGAACTATCATTCCAAAAATGTTTGTGTAAGTCCCTTATCTTTGTCTGGAAGTCCATTTCCATTGATTGGCTGAGTTCTTCACTTCCAGCAATTGCAAAATTGAAATCTCAGGTGAACAATACACTGGCACTTGAAAAGGTCATCTATAAAAATAGGAGATACATGAATAAATTTAACAATGTTTGGAGATATGGTGTGGGAATTCAAATACGCAGGAGGACACTTTTACTTGACAATACATGGATGTTTTAGTTTCCAATAGATAAAATGCAGTCATGGGTAACTAAAACCCTTTAGGTTTTGTATTTTATTTCACTTTGCAAAAAGTTGCTAAGTTTTGTTCACCTTCTTAAGAGTTATTGTCTATATGGTTTTACGTTTTATTTATTTCTAAAGTTTTTTATTAGTGTTTTCATATGCAAGTAAGTTAACAACATTTAGCACTACAATGCATCAGCACCAGCAGGCAATGCAGCTCTTATGTAGAATAATGACAGAACCATTAAAGAAACAACACATTACATTGTGGACAATTATGAATCCTAATAGTCCAACCCCCGAGGGACAAAGAGCAAATGTACTATATATCCACAAGGTCCCTCAAACACCAGTACCGTATCCTCAGAAAAGAAAAGCAGCATATAGACAATCCACCAGATACAGTGGAGTTATCATTTATCCAACCTCCCCACACCTTGTAAAATCTAGTTGGTATACCTCTATTGGCATAGGTAGCCTTATACAAGGGCTGTATTTATCAGTGCCTGCCAGGCCACAGGTTTTTTTCAACAACAGAATAATAATCCTTCAACGTGAGAAGTAATACTGATAGTCGTGATCGACCTCACACAGCATACAACCTCTGACCAGAAATGTTAATGACCGTTCAGTGCTAATATATATGCATAAAATCTGCACTAGGAGTGGCACATCTCCAGCAGTTTGAGGATTGTGTGGGAAAAATTCTTGTCAATTTAGCAGGAGTAAAATAGATTCTATGATTGAATTTATATTGTATGAGGTGATCTTGTGCCAACACCAGCCTAGAAAAGGTAGGTCCCCATAGGTTATCCCAGTCATCACGAAAATCTGTCAACCACGCATTGCAACAAGATAAAAAAACATTAGGGGTATCTATGAATAACTGTTTAAAGATAGTGGATAGAGCTTTAGTGAGGTCACTGTCTCTCTGTAGAGATTCCGGGTCAGACTAGAGGAGCCAAATTGGGCATAGAAGGCATGTGTAAACTCAAGGGGGCAGATCCTCAAAGAAATTACGCTGCATAATTTAAAATTTTGCGCGTTGTATCTTTGTTTTGGTATCCACAAAACAAGATACGACAGAATCTGGGTTAGATCCGACAGGCGTACGCCTTAGTACGCCGTCGGATCTTAGATGCAATTTTCCGGCGGCCGCTAGGTGGCGTTTCCGTCGTATTCCGCGTTGAGTATGCAAATTAGCTATTTCCGCCGATCCACAAACGTACGAGCGGCCGTCGCATTTTTTTACGTCATTTCCGTTCGGCTTTTTCCAGCGTATAGTTAAAGCTGCTATATGGTGGCGTACTCAATGTTAAGTATGGCCGTCGTTCCCGCGTATAATTTTGAAAATTTTACGTCGTTTGCGTAAGTCGTCCGTGAATGGGGCTGGACGCCATTTACGTTCACGTCGAAACCAATGACGTCCTTGCGACATCATTTGGGGAAATGCACCCTGGGAGTTTTTACGGATGGCGCATGCGCAGTTCGTTCGGCGCGGGGACGCGCTTCATTTAAATGAAACACGGCCCGTACCCGCCGAATTTGAATTCCGCGCCCTTACGCCGCGAGAGATACGCTACGCCGCCGTAACTTATGGCGCGGATTCGTTGAGGATTCAAACCAACTCAAAGTAAGTTACAGCGGCGTAGCGTATCTTAGATACGCTGCGTCCAGCGCAGATGTATGTGGATCTGCCCCAAGATATCTAAGAGTTGGGGATCTGAAATTGATGTTTTAGTGCATTAAATGACAGGAACACCCCATTTCCCACTACCAAACCACCATCGTGATCCCAAACTTTGTCCAAAGAATGGGGTCAGGGTAGAAAAAAAAAAAAGGGACAGTTGGGGGATTTTTCCACAATAGCATATGGAAGAACACTACTCCATCATCTTTAATTGTATCCCTCCTGATCACTTTCCATGCCCTGACAACAGCTCGCATAGACACTGTGAGGAGATAAGGTACCCTGCATCCACGAAACGCCAGAATACTCTGTATTATGTTTAAATTATTCAAATTAAGTGCTGCAATAACATTTACTTGCAATACTATTTTACAATTTTCCATATTGTTTTAAGCGCTCTGAAGAACTTTTTTTGCTAGGTGCACTGTTCACATAGGCCTGGCTCAGAATATTTTCCACATCCAATGTAACATAAGCCCCATCTTTGCCATTTAACAATGCAGTGTCTTTTTATTGAATGGCAGGAGCATGTCTTTATCTGTCCTTATGGATTCACTTCTGTGAACAGCAAAAAGAGTTTAGGGAATTTAAAGGTAAAAGGAAAAGACCTGTGCTCCTCACAGTTTGTAAATTGATTTCAAAAGCACGCTTTAGGCAAAAGACGGTTTTACCTTCTGGAGTATTTTTTATGCCCTTGCATTATTTTGTAGGTCATTATACAATTCTGAGCAAGGTATAGTTAATGTCATGTAAGGGGAGCAATTATGTTGTACTGCAGCCCTACAGAAATGTGTTTGACATTATGTTTTGTATTAATGTATTAAAAGATGTTCGGTCATTTTAATCACATAATTGCTGCACTTTTTGAAGTTCATTCTCTTTCTCTCTGTTTTCTTTTTCCAGGGACTAGTGTTTCTAGGGAGATTTCTTCACCTTGAAAGAATTCTATTGAATTGAGGGTTACCGGGCACAGACTGTAGCTCACTTAGCCATGATGGTGGGTGGTCCAGAGAAAAGAATTTGTGTCCATTAAAGCAGGGATTGACTTCATTCCTTTGCCTTCTCAGCAACTCGTGGTTGTCACAAACCAGCAGAAGATCTGATGAGCTCCCATAGCACTTCCTATTATGTGTTGTCCATCCCTATAGACCAGGGATCTCCAAACTACGGTGCTCCACCTGTTGTGGAACTACACATCCCATGAGGCATTGTAAAACTCTGACATTCACAGACATGACTAGGCATGATGGGAATTGTAGTTCCTAAACAACTGATGGGCCATAGTTTGGAGATCCCTGCTCTAGACCAGTGGTCATCAACCCTGTCCTTAGGGCCCACTAACAGGCTAGATTTTATGTATTACCTTGGGGAGATGCAGACTAGAATACAGCATTCACTGAGCACCAAATGATATCACCTGTGATGTATTTCAGTTATCTTGCAAACCTGGCCTGTTAGTAGGCCCTGAGGACAGGGTTGATGACCACTGCTCTAAACATCATCTTACAATCTTGTACATGAGCAATTTAAAGTAAGAAGCAAGTAAGGCACTTTCTTCAAACACGAGAACAAATGCCTATGCTGGAGACAGAAGATGGCATCAACATAGCAAGGTGCACTGAAGACTAGACATGTGCACAGAATTTTTTTTCGTTTTTTTTTGTTCTGTTTCGTATCGTTCCGTAGGTTCGTTTCCGTTCGTTTTTCGTAAGACGCCCGTTTTCCTGTTCGTTCCCGTTCGTTATTCGTACGATGCGATTTTTTCGTATTCCGATCGTTTTGTATTTTGGTTACCGTTTTATTTTCGTACATGCGGGATGGTTCGTTATTCTGTTTAATTCATGTTCGTTACTTGTTAGACAATAATTTTCGTGAATTTTCGTCATTTTGTACTTTCGTAAATATATCGCGGGATTCGCGGCACTTTAAACACGCGGCTCATCCATATTAACTATTGTTAAGCCCCATACACTTGGTCAGACTTTTTTAACAACAAACATAAAAACGATCGTTTTACCGAACGTTCGTTCGTTTTTAAACTCCATCAGAAAACCATTTTTGGGTTCCAGGTTCAAAAGTCTGGCCAACTGATCTCCCTTCAGATGAAAATCCACAGAAAAGTTTATTTGTCTCTACTGTACTACTGCACTCAGCACAAAAGAGAAGCTGCTTCACTAACTACACTCACTGCCCATTCAAAAAAACGAAAATTACATCTTATAACAAAAGATTTGCATTCTGTATTTTGAAACCAAATTACGAACAGAAAAAAGGAATTCAGAATACAGAATACAAATCTTTTGTTATAAGATGTCATATGAACATACAAACAGAAAAAGGAATCAAACAAAATACAGAATGAAAATCTTTTGTTAGATGTCATATGAACATACGACTGAAAATCAAAATACGAACAGAACAAGGATTCAAACAAAATAAAGAATGCAAGTCTTTTGTTATAGATGTCATATTCGTTCTTTTGCTGTTTTCGTTTTGTCGTATTTTCGTCGGATCGTTCGTTCGTATTTGCGGTTGTTCGTTATGCGACTCATTCGTAATCCCGTCGTTTTCGTATTTTGGTGCTTAAATTTTTTCGTATGTACACATTATTCTGCGGGTACGAAAATGAACATTTTTGTACGAAAATAACATTCGTACGAACGGGAATGCACATATCTACTGAAGACCACTGCACAAATAGTATGCCATGAATGTAGGATACATACACTGTTCATGCGTAGGTGACATCACCTTTTGAAATCAACAGCAGAATTTCAGGAACAGAAAGCTTTGCTTTGAATTAAAAAGGTATACACAAGGGGATTGACTTACTAAAACTGGAGTGCAAAATCTGATGCAACTCTGCATAGAAACCAATCCGTTTCCAGGTTTTATTTTGTCAAAGCTTAATTGAACAAGCTGAAGTTAGAATCTGATTGGCTACCATGCACACCTGTACCAGATGTTGCACTCTCCAGTTTTAGTAAATCAGCTCCCAAGCGTATGTGCAGTATGCATGCTGCTGGGGCAAAGCACATCAATTGAATTTAATTCTGCTGAACCTGCTGTGATATTGTGGGGCTTTCACTCAAGTGTAGTGCTTTCTATCAAGTTCAGACCAGCCAGGGAAGTATGTTTTAAGAGCTTTTAAAAATCATTCATAGGATTACCCTCACAGGGGTTTTCAATATCAATGTGTAGCATTACCCCCATTGGAGCTGCTGGATTTTTGGGCGGTGTGTTACCTCGTGGCTCCTCCGAATTTTCTAGGGGTGAGTGATGCGTATGTGCATAAACAGAAGTAAAGGAATGTCATCGACAGGTGCTCTTTTGCTGTTCTCTTTATTACCCAGCCGGGTAAAAACAATAAAACTTGTGGAGAGGAAAGTAAAGTTGAAAGGAGGAAGAATGGCAGATTCAGGCGTGATGATAGGAAACAGTCCTGCTCCCAAACGTAACACTTCTCTGCGCCACTCCCGCCGGAGTGGGTTCAGTGTACCCGGACAGGCCTCTCTCACTGACCTGGCAACCGGAGTATCACTCGGACAATTATAGGAATAAGTCTCTGCCACAGACCCTCCTTGGTGAACTTGAACTTGGGAGAAAGTCTCTGCCACAGACCCCTCTCAAAGAGCCTCAGAAGATACCTCTGCCACAGGTCCCCTCTGGGTAGAATTCTTGGAGATATGCCTCCTTGGTTGAGTTACGTCTGGATCTCCTTCAACTTGTCGCCCAGGAACTGACTGACAGGTAATCAGTACCGCAGTGTCTGGCTACCTGTGATCCCCGGTGGTTTCGTCCCAGCCCTATTGGACCGCCAGCCTCTCAATGGCATTCCTCAGACCAACTCCCCACCGAACAGCACACAGCTTGGGATGTTCAAAAGAGGGAACCCAGTCGCTCACTGGATCCCCATCGCTGGTTCAGATGCTCCGGGCCAACATGGTTCCAGAACCAGGAACACCACGTGGCACGCACGCCCCGGCCAGGTAGTCCATAGCGCCAGGGTGCCGTGATGTGGCCACCCTAAAGGTGGGTGCCACAGTGGGCAAAGAAGACCCAGAGACAATGGCGTCTGTCCCATAAATACCTCTCCCCAGCATGCACAGCGAGGACAAACCCTTGTGATTGGCTGCTGGGAAGAGCACCCAAACCTTCACTCCACTGCTGCCATCTGCAGTACGGGGGTTGGAAGAACACCCCGATACAGCAGAATGACCCACAGCACAGCCAAGCTGAGACAGAGGCTCTATTCTCACACCTAACAATCAGGATCAGAGTCTAACTATACTCTGATCCAGTGTTTCTCAACTCCAGTCCTCAAGGCGCCCCAACAGGTCATGTTTTCAGGGTTTCCATTATTTTGCACAGGTGATTTGATCAGTTTCACTGCCTTGGTAATTACCACAGCCATTTCATCTGAGGGAAATCCTGAAAACATGACCTGTTGGGGCGCCTCGAGGACTGGAGTTGAGAAACACTGCTCTGATCTATCCTTAAATTTGACTAGCACCAGTACTATAAAGTACATAGGCGCTAAAAAAACATAGGTTTTCCAGCCTCCTGGCTTTTCAGACTTTGTAGTCCCTGTGTCTGTCTCCGCACAAACTCTCCACTTTGTCTTAGTAAGCTCTGGGACTAGTGAAAAGCCTATCTGGGCAGCACAGGCTCTTGCTTAAAGACACACCATCTTCTAGTGCCTCTTAGGTGACATTCTGGTTAGATCTGGCCACCTTTCCTCGAGACCAGGGTACCCACTTTCCTAGTGTCTTTACACAAATACACTGGTTCTGCAGCAGCTTGACTCCAGGGATAAAGAGCCCTGAATAACAGCCAGCACTTTGATTATAAAGTACCATAGGGCTGCTGGTCTGCCATGAAACATGGACACGGGGTTAGAAGCTTAATTTATCCCAAGACTCTTTGAAGCCTCCAGATTACAGAACCTGATGAAGTTACCAATCCAAGAGAAAACCACAATACCAGTTTGCTCCATTCAGAAATCAGAATAGGCATTCTGGAAACTCCCAATCTTTATCTATGGAAACTCTGTGTGACATAGAGTAAAACCTTGGATTGCGAGCATAATTCATTCCGGAAGCATGCTTGTAATCCAAAGCACTTGTATATCAAAGCAAATTTTCCCATAAGAAATAATGAAAACTCAAATGATTTGTTCCAAAACCATTTATTCATAAGTCCTTCAGTCTATAGTCCATATAAAAAGATTATAGCAATGTGATAAATTGTGTGACCATAAAATTTCCATCCACAAATGGAAGCTTCCACAAGGGGATTAGAAGCAAAATCCAGCAGGAGCTACAGAGTATAAAAGAGAAGAGCGGCGCCTCTAAGTGTAGCAATATGGTTACATTTAATGAAGGTACAACATTTAGCAATGGTTAATGATTAAAAGAGGCACATCTAAGTATGCAGACATCTGGGCTAAAGCGAGCCACATAGACCGTCCTCCTCACCCCTGTCATTCTGCAATTGTGACCGGGAAGACTACCCTGCAGTAGAGTGATCTGAAAGCGAGGCTTGAACTGCTTGTGGAAGGGACAAAATCAATTGTGGTGCAGAGGATGGTCTATGTAGACAGCTTTACCCTGGATGCCTGCATACTTAGATGTGCCGGTTTTAGTCATCAACCATCTGAGTTTCTATATATATTACCTTCATTAAATGTAACCATATTGCTACACTTAGAGGTGCCTCTCTTCTCTTTTATACTCAGTTGTGACATGACACCACTCTTATATCAAGACATTTCTTGTATGTCAAGTCAAAATGTATTAAAAAGTGTTGCTGGTCTTTCAAAACGCTCTCAAACCAAGTTACTCTCAAACCAAGGTTTTACTGTATACTTCTTTTTCCACTGTGGAAGGGAACAGTACTCTCCCACTGCGTCTACATGTGCAAAAGATGAAGAACTCTTATTATTAATTATATTGCTTATATAATCCATGTGACTCGTAAATGCTTATTTTAAACACGCTGCTTCAGTATTGCCCTCTTTGACCCTATTATCCTATGCAGATAAGAAAAAGCATTTGCCCTGGCCCTACCAGAACAATAGGGCCCATCAATTTGCTGGATCGAAACAAAATTGCATATCTGGTGTTCTAAAGTAAATTATATAATGTATCTAGTGACCTAGAAAAGCAACTGGTCCCTTGTCACTTCTGTGAAATACAGAATACCTTCTCCTGTGTTCTGAAGAAAAGAAGGGATGGCTGTTCTGTTGTTCTAACATGTTCTGTTCTAGGAGAGGGAGAAACTGCCGCTCCAGGTGAGTGCACTAAGCAATCAATGTCCTCTCAGAACCAAATGGGTGCCGGCAATGCACAAAGCAAAACTTGAAGAGAAGATATGGACAGCCGCACACCAAAGAAACCTTAAAAAGGTGGCCTTTAATGGTGAAAGGAAACAATGTACTACAAAGCACAGCAAGCAGTGGGGTATGTAGCTGACGCGTTTCGCACTGGAATTCAGTGCTTAGTCAAACGCGCCAGCTACATACCCCACTGCTTGCTGTGCTTTGTAGTACATTGTTTCCTTTCACCATTAAAGGCCACCTTTTTAAGGTTTCTTTGGTGTGCGGCTGTCCATATGTTCTCTTCAAGTTCTGTTCTAGGATGACAATGCAATGTTAAGTGTGTCCTAGGGAGGTGCTGCTAACTGTGGAGGCAGTGGGCTAGCTGGGAGTACAGAGAGATCGCTGTTCCTGATCACTAGGAACAGACAATCTCACTGTACTCCCCTGTCAGAAAGGAGAGCTACTTTGTTTACAAAGGCAGATCCCTGTTCTGCCTCTCTGAGGATCAATTGCTGGTGGCCGGCGGACATCGCGGCTGACGGACCCATGCATCGGCTCCCCCGTTGTGCAGCTTAAGGATTGCCCACCGCATATATACTGCGGCAGGGTGGCCTTATTCTAGACAAACTTTACCCGATAATTAGAGCGGGCAGAGGCAGCTCTTGGTTTTGTGAGGCTTAGGTAAATCTTAGGCCCCGTACACACGTCCGAGGAACTCGAAGTGCCGAACACATCGAGTTCCTCGTCGAGTTCAGTGTGGAAGCCACCAAGATCTCGGCAGGCCGACTTTCCTCATTGAACAACAAGGAAATAGAGAACATGTTCTCTTTTCGGCCCGACGAGTTCCTCATCGGCTTCCTCGGTGAAAACTGTACACACGACCGAGTTTCTCGGCAGAATCCAGCTCCGACCGAGTTTCTGGCTGAATTCTGCCGAGAAACTCGGTCGTGTGTATGGGGCCTTAGACATGAGACTCAACTCATGCCCAAAATGGGAAAAATAATTCAAGCAATAGAAATTAACTGTATAAATTGCATATATTAAGAGCTTTAAATCCTATGAACTATGAATTCACAGTTTATAGAATTTTAATCAAATATCATTAACCACTTCCATACCAGGCACTTACGCACCTTCCCGCCCAAGCCAATTTTCAGCTTTCAGCACTGTCGCACTTTGAATGGCAATTGCGCGGTCATGCTACATTGTACCCAAACAAAATTGGCGTCCTTTTTTCCCCACAAATAGAGCTTTCTTTTGGTGGTATTTGATCACCTCTGCGATTTTTTTTTGTGCAACAACTAAAAAAAGACTGAAAATTTAGAAAATAAATTACATTTTTATTTTTTTCTGTTAATTTTTTTGTAAATAAGTACGTTTTCTCTTTCAATTACGGGCACTGATATGGCGGTACTGATGAGATGGCACTGATGGACATCGATGAGGTAGTACTGACGGTCACAGATGAGGTGGCACTGATTGGCGGTGCTGGTATGCGGCACTGATGGGCACACATAGGCGGCACTGATGGGCACACATAGGTGGCACTGATGGGCACACATAGGCGGCACTGATGGGCACTCATGGGCAGCACTGATGGGCACTCATGGGCGGCACTGATGGGCACTCATGGGCGGCACTGGGCACTCATAGGCGGCACAGATGGGCACTCATTGGCAGCACTTATGGGTGGCACTGATGGATACTTATGGGTGGCACAGATGGGCACTGATAGGTGGGCACTGGGCATGGATGGGCACTGTGGGGTGGCACTGATGTACACTGTGGGGTGGCACTGATGGACACTGTGGGGTGGCACTGATGTACACTGTGGGGCGGCACTTATTTACCCATTTTGCCAGTCAGTGCCCATTTGTGGGCACTGATTGGCATCTTTTTTTTTTTTTAATGCTTTTTTTTTTCCAGACTTTTTTTTTTCTTGCCCTTCCCTGGTGGTCCAGTGTGGCGATTTTTTTCTTGCCCTTCCCCGGTGGTCCAGGGTGGGCTTCCCTGGTGGTCCAGGGTGGGCTTCCCTGGTGGTCCAGTGTGGCGATCCTATCGGCTCTCCTCTACTCGCGTCTGTCAGACGCGAGTGAGGAAGAGCCATCAACGGCTCTTCCTGTTTACATCGTGATCAGCCGTGGTTGGACACGGCTGATCACGTGGTAAAGAGCGTCCGTGAGAGACTCTTTACTGAGATCAGTGTTGCGGGGTGTCAGACTGACACCCTGCAACAACGATCGCCGCGATGCGCGCCCCCGGGGGCGCGCAGCGGCTCAGAATCCTGAGGACGTCATATGACGTCCAGTCAGGATTCTACAACCACTTTGCCGACGTCAATATGCCATTGGCGGGCGGCAAGTGGTTAAAGGTATATCTATTACACGCACACAAATATTGATAAAATCATGGGAATGTTGGTGACAGGGGGCAGAGTGGTAGGATGTCAGAAGAGGTGTGTGGGGATGATGATGATGATAGTGGGTGGAGTGGTAGGAAGCTGGCAGTGTGGTACAGGGGGTGAAGATTACAGGGGGGTAGGATGCCAGGCACAGGGAGATAATGATGAGGATGAAGATGACAATGACAGGGACTGAATAAACAATAAAGTACTAATGTGCTACCAACGTGTTCAACAAAAGTTATTAATAATAAAATGCTAAAGGTGCTAAAGTGTAAACAGCAGACAACTTCTCTAGTGTTGCCAACACCCAAAAAAAATTGTAAAATATTGAAGTAGCGCTAATTGCTCTATAAATATGTGCTAAAAATAATACACTAAAAATACAACAAATCTACTGAATATAATAAATAGTGTAGCACAACATGTGTTCCAACAGACGATCACGGCCATGTGTAAAGTGCATGTGAAACAGTATCCACGGATGACTCTGATGATTAAAAAAAAACAGTCTTTAACCACTTCCATACCAGGTACTTACGCAGCTTCCCGCCCAAGCCAATTTTCAGCTTTCAGCACTGTCGCACTTTGAATGGCAATTGCGCGGTCATGCTACACTGTACCCAAACAAAATTGGCGTCCTTTTTTCCCCACAAATAGAGCTTTCTTTTGGTGGTATTCGATCACCTCTGCGATTTTTTTTTTTGCGCAACAACTAAAAAAAGGCTGAAAATTTGGAAAAAAAATTACGTTTTTATTTTTTTCTGTTAATTTTTTGTAAATAAGTTTTCTCTTTCAATTACGGGCACTGATATGGCGGCACTAATGTTGACCGATGAGATGGCACTGATGGACATCGATGAGGTAGTACTGACGGGCACAGATGAGGTGGCACTGATTGGCGGCGCTGGTATGCGACACTGATGGGCACACATAGGCGGCACTGATGGGCACACATAGGCGGCACTGATGGGCACACATAGGCGGCACTGATGGGCACACATAGGCGGCACTGATGGGCACTCATGGGCGGCACTGGGCACTCATAGGCGGCACAGATGGGCACTCATGGGCGGCACTGATGGATACTTATGGGTGGCACAGATGGGCACTGATAGGTGGGCACTGGGCATGGATGGGCACTGTGGGGTGGCACTGATGGACACTGGGGTGGCGCTGATGGACACTGGGGTGGCGCTGATGGACACTGGGGTGGCAGCACTGATTTTTGCCAGGTTGCCAGTCAGTGCCCATTTGTGGGCACTGACTGGCATCTTTTTTTTTTCTTTATGCTTTTTTTTTATTTATTTTTAGACTTTTTTTTTTTATTTTTTTTCTGTCATTTTTTTTTTTTTGCCCACCCTGGTGCTCCAGGGTGGGCATCCCTGGTGGTCCAGTGTGGCGATCCGAGGGGGGGCTGCGCTGATAAACAATCAGCGCTAACCCCCCCTGTCAGGAGAGCCGCCGATCGGCTCTCCTTTACTCGCGTCTGTCAGACGCGAGTGAGGAAGAGCCATCGACGGCTCTTCCTGTTTACATCGTGATCAGCCGTGGTTGGACACGGCTGATCATGTGGTAAAGAGTCTCCGCCGGAGGCTCTTTACCGAGATCGGAGATGCAGGGTGTCAGACTGACACCCCGCATCACCGATCGCCGCGATGCGCGCCCCCACGGGCGCGCGCGGCATGAAATCCTGCAGGACGTTCTAGAACGTCCTGTCAGGATTTCATAACCAGGGAAGTGGTTAATACAACAGGACAGTTGAAAATCTAAACAAGATGGGGAGAGGGGGAGAGGGATGGGTAAGGGAGTCCCAATCTGCAGATGTAAGTAGGTAACACAGAAACAATCCTCATGTCCTCCCCCAATAGTACCAGCCTCTCACCTCATAGATGGACCCCAATGGGTCTAATCGTGCATCAAGCAATGGGTATCCAGCAGACGGTGATTCCACTTCTCCTTGGTGATTCCTGGACAAAGGACCACTGCAGTTATCTCTCCAGTCTTCCCAGCAATTTCCTAGAAAGTACAGCCTCCAGCTCCACACATTTTAGAAATGAGAAAGAAGGAAGATCCACCAAACTGATCCTAATGTCCTTCTCTATTTTGCTTTATGTCTGTCAGGATATTTATGAGCTAAATCAGTTAAGTTTTCTTCTAGTAATCAAATTATATGCAACACTTAATTCCTAAGCACAGTTTGCTCTGGATATTCACCCCCACACCCCCAGAGGCCCCCTGCTCAGCAACTTTATCGGTAAATAGCATTTTTACCAAGCTGACAGCCCCCCCCCCAGCCGGGTCCTGTGCTTTGCCTGGCAGCCATTATTTTGGTACACCCAGCAGCAGTGACACCCAGCTTCCCCCCCCCCTTTTTTTCCCCTCCACAAGCCGTTAGTCTTTTGATCCAGGGTTTTGAGCCGATCGCCTTTAGGGATCAGGAAGGAATTTTTTCCCTGCCGCAGCACATTGGCCAGCTTGCCCAGGGTTTTTTGCCTTCCTCTGGACCAAAAATAAAATCCCATTTTCCCCTGAGCTAGGATTCTCGAATCCTCTCTCACCCTACGCCCGCACCCCAGCCCTTGGTGACTGGCAACAATGGTTAAGTTGCGTTACTCTGCAGAAACCATTTGGGGTCTGAGACAATTCGCTACTACATTGCCTGCCGCCACCACAATAACCTTAAAATCAGATCAACTTTTGAGGTTCGATCATCGATCGATCATCAAATATTTCAATCATTCAACACAGCTCAAGCACATATCATGTGCTTTGCTTAACACTAGATCAGCAGTTAAACACCGATCAGAAATCCATGATTTCTTACTACAATACGATCTAGACTGCCTCTTTATCACGGAAAGTTGGCTGTCAGACGATTGCAACACCATTCTCGGAGAACTGGTGCCAGCAAACTATCGCATCTTAACGGAAAATAGAATAGGGCAAAGGGGAGGAGGACTGGCGGTGATTCATAAGTCGCATATTGCAATCACTAAACCGGTCCTTCAAAATCCTCTTCCTTTCATGGAAACCCTTACGCTTCAACTTCAAGCTCATTCTCAGGAGACCGTTCATATTCTCCTCTGCTATAGGCCCCCTGGGCCCAAATCGCAGTTGATATCAGCATTAACGGAGTTCATTTCCACCTACACCCTTAGCGGTAATCATCTTTTGCTGCTCGGGGATTTCAATTTGTGGGCTAACTCCTCACAGGATCCCATCGCGGATGCCTGCATCAACCACCTGGAAGGATTTGGACTTCAACAACTTATACGCGGACCAACGCATGCTTCAGGTCACACACTCGACCTAATTTTCAGACAAAATCTGAAAATTAATATTGTGGGAAATGAACCTTTGCCATGGACAGACCACCATGCAATCAGCTTCATAATCCCCAGAACTCCATTAGTCATGAAAGTACCCAAGCCGGTGACAATACACTGGGCTAGATCTCAGAGGAAGCTCCACTCGGAACTCTTCAGATCTACCCTGGGAAACCGAATTGGGGCTATTCCTCCTCAGCTAGCAGCCTCAGATACTTTGGATGCCATTAATGCAGCTCTGCTACAGTCAGCCGACTTAGCAGCACCAAAGCGCAAATTTCGCAGCCGGGAAAATAAGTCCAGCTGGTTCAATAACCAACTGTCGCTATTGAAGCAAGAGCGCAGAAGGGCGGAAGCCTCCTGGAAAAGAAGTCCGTCAGAAGACCACCTCAACATCTACAAAGCAGTAACTACGCGCTATCACAAGGAAATTTTCAAAGCCAAAAAACTTCACTTCTCCAGGGTGATTAACAGCGCACTGAATCGCCCTCGCGAACTCTTCAGGATGGTCACCCAGACCATGAATCCTGGATGTCTAGAAGTCCCCACTTCAGACACCCAAGAGTTCTGCAATGAACTATCGGATTTCTTCATCGACAAAATTGAGAAAATTCGGGTAAGTATTCGGCAAAACAATACTCCACTCAGCCCCGTCTTCAATCAAAACAACGACCGAACGCCTCTACAATCAACTAAGTTCACTTTGGAACCCATCTCCATCGATACAACAAAAAAAATCATTGGCCTGCTGCGCGACAGCACAGCACCGAATGACATCATTCCCACCAAGCTACTGAAGGAATGTGCCGACATCCTGGCGCCTCCGATCACGCAGCTTATAAATCAGTCATTAAAGGAAGGCATAGTGCCTTCCCTGCTGAAAGAGGGCACAATCCTGCCGATCTTGAAAAAACCTAATTTGGATCCTATGGACCCAACTCACCGCCGTCCCATAACAAGTCTAAATGCTCTGTCCAAGATAATGGAGAAAGTGGTGGTAAATCAGCTGCAACAGCATCTGGACACCCACAACCTACTCGATCCATTTCAATCCGGGTTCCGTCCCGGACACGGGACAGAAACGGCCTTACTGAAAATATGGGACGATGCGCTCGAGGCCGCAGACGAAGGAGAATCATCTCTCCTGGTTCTGCTGGACCTAAGCGCTGCTTTTGACACAGTAGACCATGGATTGCTACTGAGACGACTAACAGAAGTCGCCGGAGTCTCAGAAGATGCCTTACCATGGTTCTCCTCTTTTCTAGGAAACCGATCACAAACAGTGAAACTGGGATCCTTCACGTCAGAAAAACGCACGGTGACATGTGGGGTCCCCCAAGGATCCCCCTTATCACCAGTGCTGTTTAATATCTATCTTCGTCCTCTCTTTGATATTATCAGTAGCCATGAACTACTTTATCACTCTTATGCAGACGACACGCAGTTGTATTTTCGCATCTGCCACAAAAAGGATCATCATCTAAGTTTAGAGAATTGTCTCTCTTCAATAGAAAACTGGATGACTAATGCCGCGTACACACCATCGTTTTCTGCGATGGAAAAAAACGTCATTTTCAAAAACGTCAATTTAATTGACCGTGTGTGGGCAAAAACGTCGTTTTATGTCTTCTAAAAAACGACAGAAAAAAATTGAAGCATGCTTCAATTTTATGTGTCGTTTTTGGCCGACGTCGTTTTCTGTGTTCTAAACATTGACCGTGTGTACGTAAAAACGTCGATTTAAGCCCGCGCATGCTCAGAAGCAAGTTAGGAGACGGCAGCGCTCATTCATGTAAAACGACTGTTCAGAATGGAATCAGCACATTCGTTAAGGTGTTTTTCAGCTTATAGACAAGAAAACGAAATTTAAAGCACAGTCACTGAAAATCACGAATCGTATCTCACCAAACTTTTACTAACACGCAGCAACACGATATCAGCAAAAGAGGCCGTCTTCCGCATGGAAACGACCCTTTATAGTGACGTCGTGCGTGATTGACGGAACTGCGCTGTGCTAGAGCGTTGTGAAAAAGCGATGGTGTGTATGCTACGTCGTTGTTCAAATTGAAGTTTGAAAAATGATGTTTTTTTAAAGCACATAAAGCGTCGCATTTTTCCATCGCAGAAAACGATGGTGTGTACGCGGCATAAGAGTTATCTCAAACTCAATAGTGCTAAAACAGAACTCTTTATCTTCGATGCCAGTCGGAAGAAATCACCGACAACAAACTGGACACCATCTCCCATCCTGGGACAAATCATCGCCCCTAGCTCCAAAGTCAAAAGTCTGGGAGTCACGTTTGACACCTTCATGACAATGGATGCACAAATAGGGTCAGTAGTCAGCGGGGCGCACCATTTGATGCGCCTACTACGCAGACTGATTCCATTTATTCCCAAAGAAGACGTAGCAGTCGTGGTGGGATCTATCGTGAATTCCAGACTGGACTATGCAAATGCCCTTTACCTCGGGCTACCGAAGTACCAAATCGCTCGTCTCCAAGTCGTACAGAATACGGCCGCTAGACTGGTGACTGGGAAAAAATCTTGGGAATCAATCTCACCTTCACTGAGATCCCTTCACTGGCTGCCAGTGAAAGACAGAATTGCATTCAAAGCACTCTGCCTGACACATAAGTGCATCCATGGGAAGGCTCCTAGATATCTATGCGACAAGATCAAACCGCACAATTGCAGCCGCATTCTGCGTTCCACCGACCAAAATCTGGTCAAGGTTCCTATAACCAAATACAAGTCCAAAGGAGAAAGAAGGTTTGCTTTCCAGGGCCCCAGGCTTTGGAATGCTTTACCAACCAGCATTCGGTTGGAGCAAAACCACCTGTCTTTCAGAAGGCAGATCAAAACCCTGCTTTTCTGAAAGGCATGAGACACTAACAACAAGCGCCCAGAGGCGATTCAGTTCGCATGTGCCGCGCTCTATAAGTTTTTCATTCATTCATTCATTCACTTCTCCTCCAGCCTCCTCCACCCAGACCTGTGCGGACACGTCCCCTCTGTGCCTGCAGTCAGCCGATGTTCTGGGGTGGTAGGAAGCTGGCAGAGGGGTGCAGGAGGGGTGAAGATGACAAGGGGGTGGGGTGGTAGGATGCCAGGTACAAGGGGATAATCATGAGGATGGAAATGACGATTACAGGGAGTGGGGTGGTAGGAAGCTGGCAGAGAGGTGCGGTGGGGGTGAAGATGATAGGGGTGGTAGGATGCCAGGAACAGGGGGATTAGGATGAGGAGCCAGATGATGATGACAGGGAGTGGGGTGATAAGAAGCTGGCAGAGGGGTGAAGATTACTGGGGGGGTGGTAGGATGCCAAACACAGGGGTATTATGATGAGTGAGATGACGATGACAGGGAGTGGGGTGGAAGGAAGCTGGCAGAGTGATGTAGGAGGGGTGAAGATGACAAGGGGGTGGGGTGGTAGGATGCCAGGTACAAGGGGATAATCATGAGGATGGAAATGACGATTACAGGGAGTGGGGTGGTAGGAAGCTGGCAGAGAGGTGCGGTGGGGGTGAAGATGATAGGGGTGGTAGGATGCCAGGAACAGGGGGATTAGGATGAGGAGTGAGATGATGATGACAGGGAGTGGGGTGATAAGAAGCTGGCAGAGGGGTGAAGATTACTGGGGGGGTGGTAGGATGCCAAACACAGGGGTATTATGATGAGTGAGATGACGATGACAGGGAGTGGGGTGGAAGGAAGCTGGCAGAGTGATGTAGGAGGGGTGAAGATGACAAGGGGGTGGGGTGGTAGGATGCCAGGCACAGGGGGATAATAATGAGGATGGAGATGAAGATGACAGGGAGTGGGGTGGTAGTAAGCTGGCAGAGGGGTGCAAGAGGGGTGATAAGTATGACAGCAGGTAGGGTGGGGGGATGCCAGGAACAGGGGGAAGGATAATGATGTAGGTGGCATATCACATGCCAGATGGCTTAAATGTCATCAAGGCTGTGTGTGAGGTCACAGGCAGCGGTGATTTTTGGAGCGTCTTGGTGGGGATGCTGTGTCACTGTTAGTATCGAGCAGCAGGACCATAGTGGAGTACCTTAAGGCCCTGGCAGGCACACTTGCTCCTCGATGCCACACAGTTCCAGCTCTGGAAGGTCCATCGCGGAAAGTAGACCAGGGAGCTGCTTGGCCTCTGCAGGTGTGTGCATTATACCAGCTTTACACATGGCAGAGATCCACGGAGCATGGTAGAAGCGGAGGAGCCACGGGAGGAGAGTGCTCAGAGCCACCCACTTACCGTGGGACGTCTGGCAGTGCGGAAGTAGTCAGTACGCCCCTGGACAGGGAAACCTAGTGGTGTGCACGGCTGGCCCTGCGTTAAGGATGGCCCTGGGGACACTGACTAGAGGACATTCCCTTTCACTGTAACACACACATTAGACAAATTAGGCGGACACGAGGCCCCTAGGAGTGTGAGGCCTTAGGCGACCACCTAATTTGCCTAATTAGAGAGCCGCCTGGTAGCGGGTTCACGGGTCAAGTTAGTCCAGCGCAGATCATTATCTGACAAATTTCATCCAATCGGCTAGGATATCTAAAGGCAGGGAAAATCATTATTGATTTATTGGTACAGTATATACCTTACAGTAAACAGTTCCTTTTCTAACCTCGCTGCAAAATTGTAGTGTCTGTGTCCGCCTATTAATCAAACTGTTAATAGTATTTGTAAAGTGACCTTTTGGTAAATGAATATTAATTTATTTTCATCTCTACTCCATACTCACATCAATCTGATGTGTTATTTCAAAGAATTCTGCTTGGCTAAAATTAACTCAAAATAATGAATTAAGTTATATATATTATATTGGAGGCACTGTGATTCGGTCTTTTTAGCTGACTAAATGAATTGTTCAGGCATCCCCTGACACAAAACAACAAGCGTGGTCTGTGTCCCTACCAGGTACATTCAGTGCATCCTAGTGCAAGACCCAGGTTCAAATGCCGCGTACACAGGACTATTTTTAATGGTCTAGAAAAAAAAAAAAATTTCAACCCGATTATTGTTAAACCGGCCTTGCCTACACACGATCGTGAAAAAAAATGCTCTAGCAAAGCGCGGTGACGTACGACGGCACTATAAAGGGAAAGTTCCATTCGGATGGCAGCACCCTTGGGGCTGCATTTTGCTGATTTCGTGTTAGTAAAAGACTATTCGTGCTTTTCAGTCTGTTACAGCGTGATGAATGTGCTATCTCCATTACGAACACTAGTTTTATAAGAACGAGCGCTCCCGTCTCATAACTTGCTTCTGAGCATGCGCGTTTTTTTCACGTCGTTAAAGCCCACACACGACCATTTTTTACGACCTTAAAAACGACAACGTTAAAAACGTTTTTTTACGCCATGAAAAATGCTCTGGAGCCCACACACAATCGTTTTTAATGACATTAAAAAAATGTAATTTTTTACATCCCCGAAAACGGTCGTGTGTACGCGGCATTAGTATTTGAATAGAAGCTGTATTCTACAGTTAAACCTGCCTTAATTGATACTATCTAAAAGCAAAAAGGCATTCATATATTTTATTATATAACTTTATTTCAATGTTTCACTTTATTTCAATGTTTCCAAAAAAATGGTAAGCCCCTTCTCATTAAGATATAAGAAAATGGGTGGGGGGTGCTCTGCTCGAACCCCTGCTAATCAGCTGTTTCAAGACAGTGAGGAAGTAGTTCCGAGGATGAATTTAGAGCGTTTCTGGGACTGAAACTGTAGTACAACAAAGAATTCTGAGCAGCTACTAACCCACTGAAAGCTTCAAAGATGTTTTTTCACTGTTCTGATGTAGAAATTCCCTTGCTGAGAGTGGAAACCCCTTTAACATTGTCATTAATAAGGGGCACTTTGCATCTAATTGTTATACTTAAAGACCACTATCGATAGTTATGGCAATAGTAGAAAGCAAAAAATAGCATATTCTCTAACTTCAACAGCACAGTAAGACAAGATAACTTACATATGTATGCCTAATCAAGGTCTCAAGTGAGTTTCATGAGCAAAATAAATACAACACAACAAAGTGGGCTTGATGTCTGAAAACCAATAGACAAAAAAGTGTATGTCTTGTTCAAAGACACCAGACAGACAGATAGACATGGTCTGTAGTTTTCAAACCTACCCTAGAAAAATAAATACTAGCACCCGATTGGTTGCTCGTGTGATGATAACGGAACCATGGACCCAGGGATCAGGGGCCAGGGAGTGTTGCCCAGAGATTTGACAGTTCTATCTAATTCTATTTAATTTAAATAATCAAAATAAAAATCCTGTGTGTAAGAATGTATTCATCTCAGCAGGCCTCTTAAATCTATGCATTAAGGTGAAAAAATATCTGATGATGCTGCCCCCCCCCCCCACGAGCCCCTGGGGGGTGGGGCAGTAAATTACCTGACCCCTCGAAAGTCCCGCGCTCGGTCCCAAGATCATCTTCGCTGCTCAGCCTGGCCACTGATTGGCTAGAGCGAAGGGATTGAGAGCAGCGCAGCCATTGGCTGGCGCTGCTGTCAATTCACATCCAGTGACACGGCGCGCCGAGGGGCCAGGCCGAGTGATACATCGCTGTACCACGGGAGCGCGCCCGCAAGGACTCATCACAATGCAAGCTCTCTCGCATGAATGTTATTAATTATTGCGGGGAGGACCAGAGACAGCCGCCGAGGGACTCCAGAAGACGTGGATCGGGGCCACTCTGTGCAAAACAACGGCGGATCCAGGGGGGGGGGGGGGGCAACAGGGCAATTGCCCCCCCCCCCCCGAGACAATCATGTCACATTGGCTTTAAAAAAAAAAAAAAAAAATTTTTTTAAACTGCTTTGCAGTGCCTGCAGCTGCCGAGTCTCTCACTCTCTCTCTGTCATCACCAGGGCTGATTTGGCGCAGCCCGGTAGGCTGCCTGTCCTGAGGCTGCTTTGAGCTGTAGCTGACTGCAGCACTCCCCCTCTCTCCTGCGTGTATGACACCGGGCATCTCTCGCTGTGTGTGAGAGCTGGGTCTGTGTTCGGCTGTGCTGCCTGTGCTAGACCTGCTCATGTGATAGTAGATGGAGATGGAACACTGATTGAATCAGTGTTTTGTCTATCACACAAGCCCGTCTAGGGGGGGACCTTGCTAGAGCACACTGCCCTGCCAAACACAGACATACAGCTCCTGTTTGTTCCATGACACACGTCAGGAGAGGAGATACCTGCTGTGTGTGATCGAGGCAATGCCATGGTGAGTGCCATGCACAGTAAGGCTTCATTCATATACAAAAGTGGGGCTTCATTAATATACAAAGTGGGGCTGCATTAATATACAAAGTGGGGCTGCATTCATATACAAAGTGGGGCTGCATTCATATACAAAGTGGGACTGCGTTCATAGACAAAAGTGGGACTGCATTCAAAGACAAAAGTGGGACTGCATCCATAGACAAAGTGGGACTGCATTCATATACAACGTGGGACTGCATTCATAGACAAAAGTGGGACTGCATTCATAGACAAAGTGGGACTGCATTGATAGACAAAGTGGGGCTGCATCAATATACAAAAATGGGGCTGCATTAATATACAACAGTGGGGCTGCATTAATATACAACAGTGGGGCTGCATTAATATACAAAAGTGGGGCTGCATTTATATACAAAGTGGGGCTGCATTCATATACAAAGTGGGGCTGCAATAATATACAAATTGGGGCTGCATTCATATACAAAGTGGGGCTGCATTAATATACAAAAGTGGGACTGCATTCATAGACAAAAGTGGGACTGCATTCATAGACAAAAGTGGGGCTGCATTCATATACAAAAGTGGGGCTGCATTAATATACAAAAGTGGTACTGCATTAATATACAAAAGTGGGACTGCATTAATATACAAAAGTGGGGCTGCATTTATATACAAAAGTGGGACTGCATTTATATATACAGTGGGGCTGCATTTATTTACAAAAGTGGGACTGCATTAATATACAAAAGTGGGACTGAATTTATATACAAAAGTGGGACTGAATTTATATACAAAAGTTGGACTGAATTTATATACAAAAGTGGGGCTGCATTAATATACAAAAGTGGGGCTGCATTCATATACAAAAGTGGGGCTGCATTCATATACAAAAGTGGGGCTGCATTTATATACAAAAGTGGGACTGCATTTATATACAAAATTGGGGCTATATTTATATACAAAAGTGGGACTGCATTTATTTACAAAAGTGGGACTGAATTTATTTACAAAAGTGGGACTGCATTTATATACAAAAGTGGGACTGCATTCATATACAAAAGTGGGGCTGCATTCATATACAAAAGTGGGACTGAATTTATATACAAAAGTGGGACTGCATTTATATTCAAAAGTGGGACTGAATTTATATATACAGTGTGACTGAATTTATATACAAAAGTGGGGCTGCATTTATATACAAAAGTGGGACTGAATGTATATACAAAAGTGGGACTGAATTTATATACAAAAGTGGGACTGCATTTATGTACAAAAGTGGGGCTGCATTCATATACAAAAGTGGGACTGAATTTATATACAAAAGTGGGACTGCATTTATATACAAAAGTGGGGCTGCATTCATATGTACAGTGAGGCTGCAATGATGGGCACTGATGAGGCTGCATTGATCTCTTGTACCATGTCTTCAGTCTCTGACCATCTCTTATACCATGTCTCCAGTCTCTGACCATCCCTTGTACCATGACCATCTCGTGTACCACGTCTGCAGTCTCTGACCATCCCTTGTACCATGTCTGCAGTCTCTGACGATCCCTTGTACCATGTCTGCAGTCTCTGACCATCTCTTGTACCATGTCTGCAGTCTCTGACCATCTCTTGTACCATGTCTGCAGTCTCTGACCATCTCTTGTACCATGTCAGCAGTCTCTGACCATCTCTTGTACCATGTCTGCAGTCTCTGACCATCTCTTGTACCATGTCTACAGTCTCTGACGATCCCTTGTACCATGTCTGCAGTCTCTGACCATCTCTTGTACCATGTCTGCAGTCTCTGACCATCTCTTGTACCATGTCTGCAGTCTCTGACCATCTCTTGTACCATGTCTGCAGTCTCTGACCATCTCTTGTACCATGTCTGCAGTCTCTGACCATCTCTTGTACCATGTCAGCAGTCTCTGACCATCTCTTGTACCATGTCAGCAGTCTCTGACCATCTCTTGTACCATGTCTGCAGTCTCTGACCATCTCTTGTACCATGTCTACAGTCTCTGACCATCTCTTGTACCATGTCTGCAGTCTCTGACCATCCCTTGTACCACATCTGCAGTCTCTGACCATCTCCTGTATCATGTCTGCATTCTCTGACCATCTCTTGTACCACGTCTGCAGTCTCTGACCATCTCGTGTACCACGTCTGCAGTCTCTGACCATCTCTTGTACCATGTCTGCAGTCCCTGACAATCGTCTACAAAAGTGGGACTGCATTCATATACAAAAGTGGGGCTGCATTCATATACAAAAGTGGGACTGAATTTATATACAAAAGTGGGACTGCATTTATATACAAAAGTGTGACTGAATTCATATATACAGTGTCACTGAATTTATATACAAAAGTGGGGCTGCATTTATATACAAAAGTGGGACTGAATTTATATACAAAAGTGGGACTGCATTTATGTACAAAAGTGGGGCTGCATTCATATACAAAAGTGGGACTGAATTTATATACAAAAGTGGGACTGCATTTATATACAAAATTGGGGCTGCATTTATATACAAAAGTGGGACTGCATTAATATACAAAAGTGGGGCTGCATTCATATGTACAGTGAGGCTGCAATGATGGGCACTGATGAGGCTGCATTGATCTCTTGTACCATGTCTTCAGTCTCTGACCATCTCTTGTACCATGTCTCCAGTCTCTGACCATCCCTTGTACCATGACCATCCCTTGTACCACGTCTGCAGTCTCTGACCATCCCTTGTACCATGTCTGCAGTCTCTGACGATCCCTTGTACCATGTCTGCAGTCTCTGACCATCTCTTGTACCATGTCTGCAGTCTCTGACCATCCCTTGTACCATGTCTGCAGTCTCTGACCATCTCTTGTACCATGTCTGCAGTCTCTGACCATCTCTTGTACCATGTCTGCAGTCTCTGACCATCTCTTGTACCATGTCTGCAGTCTCTGACCATCTCCTGTATCATGTCTGCATTCTCTGACCATCTCTTGTACCACGTCTGCAGTCTCTGACCATCTCTTGTACCACGTCTGCAGTCTCTGACCATCTTTTGTACCATGTCTGCAGTCCTTGACAATCGTCTACAAACTATGGGATAGATTTATGGCATTAATATTTAAATATTTTTTACTAGTAATGGCGGTGATCATTGATTTTTTAGCTGTACTGCAACATTGCAGCGGACACACCGGACACCTAATTGAGTTCTGTAAGCAACACCTTATTTTCTGGCAGTGCCCCTCCCGAGACTAGACTCTGGATCTGCCCTTGGTGCAAAACTAACTGCACAGTGGAGGTAAGTATAACATGTTTGTTATTTTAAAGAAAACTTTTTTTTTCCTTTATTGACCCTTTAAATTCTATTACAACAAACAAGCCATTTGAGAAAAATGTACTCAATTTATCAGGTCTGGAAACTTCAGGACTTCTGTTCAGCCTCATAAAAAAAATCTGCAGTAATATTACTTAGCATACCACTGATGACCATATATCTGCTAATGAGGTCTTTCACATATCCCATCACAGCATATTTACTTAGGCCTAGGTTATAAAAGCTATTAGGCTATATATTTCCTAAGCGGCCACATATTTCAAGTGGAATAAACACTTTTGGCCAGTAAAGCCTCAGAGGTCTTAAATTACACAATTTGAGGTCTCTATATCAGATCTAACTTCTATTAGCAGAACTGGAGTATGGTATTTGGAAAAAAACTTAGGTAATTAAGGGAATCTCCATTCTTGTCTGGATATTGCAGAGCAAAGTTTACAGATATTTCATAAATCCTGACCTGATATTACCACATTAATATTAGGAATATATCCAAGTTTAAAAAAAAAAAAATCGGAACAATCCAAGATCAAACATGAGCAAGTTATACAATACAGAAGACTAGTTAGACCCATTATATCTCTTTAAAGCCCTGTGCACATGATCGGATAACTGATGGAATCTAATCCGATGGATTTTTTTGTCGTATATCCGATGAAGCTGACTTTCATCAGTCTTGCCTACACACCATCGGTCCAAAATCCGCCCGTGTCCAAGCGGTGACGTAAAACACTACGACGTGCTGAGAAAAATGAAGTTCAATGCTTCCATCGGTCCAAAATCCGCCTGTGTCCAACGCGGTGACGTAAAACACTACGACGTGCTGAGAAAAATGAAGTTCAATGCTTCCGAGCATGCGTCGACTTGATTCTGAGCATGCGTGGATTTTTGACCGATGGACTTCCACACAGACGATCATTTTTTTCTATCGTTTTTTATTCATAGGAAAATTTTAAAACATGTTCTATTTTTTTTCACCGATGGAAAACAAACTGATGGGACCCACACACGATCGGTTTGTCCGATGAAAACGGTCCATCGGTCTGTTTTCATCAGACAAACCGATCGTGTGTACAGGGCTTAAGAAGTTGTAAATTAAAAAAAAAAACTTGCAAGACAAAGGCATAATGATCTAGTATAGTGTGGGGCCTATACAGGTATTTATACAGGTTCTGCAATTGTAACTATATTGTTAAAAATATATATATTTTTTTTTCACCTTTCTGTATTTCCTTATCTTTTTTGATTTTGTTTCCTACCTATATGTAAACTTTTTATTGGGTAATTTTATAAATCCGTGACATTCATGAAATATTTTACTATTGGTGAATCAACTATTAATATTACATCTCTAAAAAACAGTAATGTCACCAGCGCTAACACTGTGGGCATAAATAAAAAAAACATATATATAAAGTCCAATAGGGCAGTAGCAGCAATCAATGAAGAGGAAAGTAAACCCAGTGCTGCTGAATGGAAAACCGTAGCTGGGGACTACAGGTACAGACAACCAAAACACATAAATCCAGCGCTCATGGGATATGACATGAGCGGTGGATTATTGTGTTTTGGTTTTGAATATTACATTTCTATTAAACCCTTAGAGCACATGCTGGCCCTTTAAAGGGTTTAGAATGCTGGGAGATGGGGCGAGAATTATCGCCATGTGACCGCCATTATTGGCTGTCGTGGATGGCGGTCGCATGATCGGAAAGCTTTCAGTTACCAGCTGGGTGCACACTCTCCACACAGCATTATTGGCGCTATTACACCCAGATATGCAGCAAAGGCCGGGCCGGAAAAGGGCTGCATATTTGCATGCACTCTGTGCCAAGGAGTTAAGGAACATTGACCAGGAAGATTTACCTGCACTAAATGTTTGATGAATGTAACATTCACTGTTTTATAAATCTTCCCCTCTTAAAATGGACAAGTCATAAAGTAAAATTTGCATGTATGTTGAGTTATAAGCTGTCTATGGGCCAGATTCACAGTGGAAATACGACGGAGTATCTCAGATACTCCGTCGTATCTCTCAGGGTATCTATGCGACTGATTCATAGAATCAGTTACGCATAGATAGCCCTAAGATCCGACAGGTGTAATTGTTTAACACTGTCGGATCTTAGGATGCAGTACCGCGGCCGCCGCTGGGGGGAGTTTGCGTCGTAAACCAGCGTCGGGTATGCAAATTAGGAGTTACGGCGAACCACGACGGTTTTTCGCGTTCACTACGTCGCTGCTAGTCTAGTTTCCAGTCGCAAATTTAGTCGTCGTTTTGGGTGCTCTAACTTTACACAGCACACGTATGTGCTGTATAAAGTATGGCCGTCGTTCCCGCGTCGAAATTTAAAAATTCACGTCATTTGCGTAAGACGTCCGGGAATACGGAAGTACGCTACGCACGTCGCCGTTCGAAAAAATGACTTCACTTCGCGCAAAGCACGGCGGGAATTTCGAAACGGAGCATGCGCAGTAGGTCGGAGGCCGCTAGGTTTTCATTGCAAGTGCTTTGTGAATCAGGCACTTGCGATGAAAACTTGCGGCGGTGTAACGTATCTACGATACGTTACGCCGCCGCTAGTCTACGTGAATCTGGCCCTTAGTTACCAAACATATGTGGCAGAGGATAGTGCTTTGCAGTTGTTCCATTTTTGCAAGGAGATGTCTAGATAATTGTTCATCCAATCATATGTTATTATTAAATCGGCACATGCTTTTATCTCATCGAACGTTTTAATTATTTGACTTTTTGTTCTTTCAAGACTGTCCCGATCAGTGCTTTCAATTGTGGTTGCTCCTGAATGTTTTTACTTGTATTCACACCCCTCCTGGTGTTCTTATCTACACAGTTGCTCTTTGGGCTCTTGCAGGACATTTACCAGGGTTCAATTCTTAGTGCAATACATGTCCCATTTTCCTGGCAGCAGACTGTTTTTGTCTGTTCATTCTTCTTCATACTGCCCACCAATGTAAAATGACCATGTACCAGACAGGTGCTCTGCATTTCACAGTGCATTCGTCATATTTTCAGGTACAGGTTGTGTGTGGGCTGTTAGGTGGCTTACACCGATGATCTCAGCAATGTGAAGTCAGGTGACAGGAAGTTTCCAGCATATCTAAACCCAAAGACAAAAATGTAATACTTTGCAGATTATATTTTCTTTTACCTGGTGAATTTGCCAGTAGCATTCTTCCAATCCTAGGCTGACAATACTCATTCTTTTGTATCAGGATAAGGCCTCGTACACACGACCATGGAACTCGTCGTAAATGAAATATATCGTTTTCCTCGACGAGTTCCTTGTTAGGCTTGTCGAGAAACTTGACAAGCTTTCCTTGCATACACACTGTCAAGACCAAATCTCGTCGTTCTCAAACGCGGTGACGTACAACACATACGACGGCAGGGGAAGTTCGATTCCACTGGCACAACCCTTGGGGCTGCTTTAGCTAATCTCATGTTACTGCGTGTTATGTAAAAGTTTGGTAAGAGACGATTTGCACTTTTCAGTCTGTTACAGCGTGACAAATGTGCTATCTCCATTACAAACGCTACTTTTACCGAAGGTGCGCTCCTGTCTCATACTTTAGTCTGAGCGTGCACGGGTTTCTTAACATACACACAAACGTGTTTCTCGTAAACCAGCCCGACAAGAACCACGACGAGGAAAATAAGACTCCGACGAGGAAAAAGAGAACTTGTTCTCTTTTTTTCTAGTTGAGTTCCACGACAGTTTTCTCGATGAAAAACATACACACGACCGTTTTCCTCTGCAAAAAAGCTCTGCCACCAAGTTTCTTGATGTATTCTGTCGAGGAAAACGCTTGTGTGTACGAGGCCTAACAGAAATAAGATGAAACTGCAGAACCCAGTCCTTCTTTTATTGTTCATAACATAAAGGGACATGGTTCCATAGTCCTTAGAGTACAATGTAATAACAATTTAGACAGGAATAGAGCACAGAAACTTATAATCCCTATGATTCTGCCAAGATCAAAAAAAAGATTTGTTCTTTTTTTTTTTTTACTTATCAAACAGTTACAATATAGTTTTACCAATGGTAAATAAGTAGACGAAAATTAAAAATAAAATAAGTTAAATTGTTAGGGTTTGCATCAATTTTAAATAGGAAAAAAGTAATATCAGCTGCCTGTCTAGGCAGTGTTGCAACATCAAGACTGGCTGAGCTTAATTGCAAATCTGTGAGGTAACACAGTTCACACATTTGTAATAAAGTGAAAATTAAACTGTATGGCTGTCCAGCTTTGGATTAGATTAAAGGAAAAATAGCATTTATTGGTACACAAGATATTTTGTAATTTCTTGATATTAAAAATTACCTATCCATTTTCAATCTGCAATGGCTCTACTTTGGTAAAAAATAAAAAAAAGAAGATATTGCTTTTTTACAATGTGAAAATCTAGAGGCAATCAAAGAATGTTGGCTTACAGAATGCCTCTAGAGATCGAATTGCTTGTGTGAATGGTGGACTATGTTTCCCAGAAGTCTTTGTAGAGATACAAGTCACATTTAAAGTATATTTCCACTTTTGCAGTCACATTTGGGAAAACACCACTATTTGTTTGTTATGTGTTGCCATTCACACAGCATAGCTAAAAAAAAAAAAAAAATTATTTCTTACCTTTTAGATGTTTCTCAGGAGAAGAATTTTTGAACAAAGTCCGAGTGAGTCTGTCCATAAAGACAGGCTGAGTCTCCTCTCATTAACATAGAATGTTAAGACATACAGGGCCAGATTCACGTAGATCAGCGGATCTATAGATCCGCTCGATCTACGTGATTTAAGATCCGCTCCCGCAAGTTTGGGAGGCAAGGCGGTAATTCACAAACCACTTACCTCCAAACTTGCGGCGGCGGATCGTAAAACCCCCAGTGGAATTCAAATTCCGCGGCTAGGGGGAGTGTACTATTTAAATCAGGCGCGTTCCCGAGACGATTTAAATGCGCATGCGCCGTCCGGGGAATTTCCCAGCGTGCATTGCTCCCACTGACGTCGCTAGGACGTCAGTGGTTTCGACGTGAGCGTGACTTGCGACACGCGTGTTTGTGAATCGGCGTACGCAAACGACGTAAGAAAATTCAAACTCGACGTACTGGAATTTCCAGAACAGAATATACAAAAAAGGTAAGATGCAACTTTTAGATTTTTTCTAAGTTATGTGATATGAATAAGAACATGTATGGAAAAAAGTACTGCGGGTGTTATCCCAGTTATTCCAGTTTTTGACAATTCTTTTATTTAAAAAAAAAAAATGGTGTCCCCTGGTGTAAATATATTGTCACTCACACTGCCCCTTGACCCAGAGAAAAAAAAACAACGCTCCCACCGTCGATGAAGACTGACTCACAAGAGGGCAGGACAACAGGTGACATAGCCAGGTGGCCCCTTCCCTATATAAGAAATGCCAGACGGCGGAGCCTGCGGTAGGCAGTCAGCCTTCATCGACAGCCAGAGTGTCTTTGATTTTCTCTTTCGGGTCCGGCAGGCAGCGGAATTTACATCGGGGGGACACAATTTCTTTATTTTCTAAGAAAGGATTTGTCAAAAACTATGTGTGTGTTTATATTACTGTGTGACACTTTTTTGGTGAATGGGTAGGGGTACCCCCTACTCATTTACATAGGGGGCTGGGATCTGGGGGCCCCTTCATGAAGCACCCACACCCCATGTGGCCTGGTGTGGTTGAGGAGGGGGTGCTCAATTGCCCCCCCCTTTCTTGACCTGCCGAGCTGCATGCACGGATAAGGTTCTGGTATGGATTCTGGGGGGACCCCAACGCCATTCTTAAAAAAAATGTTGGCCCCGAAGAGCCTGGTATGCACGCTGTTATTCATTTTCAAAATGTTGTAATTGTAGGGTTTTTTTAGCAGGCAACTCGCTGACAGCTGATGAGGCCAGCTTCCTGGCCCACCCCTTAGCAACCAGCTATTTGTCAAAAAACAGCCTGGGGGTTCCCAGACCCCCAGGCAGTTTTTTGACAAATACTGCATGTGATACCGCCAGCTAAACCCTGGCTGTAATTATCTCATTCTTTTTTCTCTCTGGTACATTTGTGAATTGGACGTAAGGTTTTTTTTTCTGTAAATACCACATAATCGTTACTTTTTCTTTTGTGAATTTTACTTAATTTACTGCATTATGATAATTTATGCAAATTAGTAATATGATACCCATATCGCATGTGGTAAAGCTTTGTGAATTGTTCCCATAGTAATAGGTTGAAACAAACCATAAATTCTTCAGAACTGTGAAAGAACATGGTGAAACAATAATCAAAAACTAACAGAAGGTTTTTACTTTAAATATTCTCTACTTTAAACACACTGCACAACTGCTATGGACAGCAACGTGGAAGCAAGATAGCAAGAAATGAAGGCTGTTAGTACAATTTGACTTCAAGTCTCAAGTCACTCAAAAGTGAAGGAGCTAGTTTAGTCTGTAATTTATTATTTGCTCTAGTTGACATGTTGTATAAAAGGAGGCAGTTTGCAATATGACAGGAAGTCAGCAGTGTTTAGGGAAAAAAGTATATAGCTATGCGTTACATTCTACTTTAATTTTAGGGCTTTTTCAGCTTCAAGTGTTTAACCACTTGATATAAAAATGTAGTTTTAGAATATTTTTGATGAATAGAAAACTAATTTCTGTCAGTATGTTCATAGTTATGTGCAAGCCCCCTTGTGACAATGCACGGATCTGTTGATATCTTGTCGAAGCCCTAGGTATTTCATTATGGGATGTCAGTATTCATATTTTCATTTACCAAGAAGTAGGGGAATGGCAGAAGTAATCCAAGTGGCCCAAGGGAGACTGGTTGGGGGGAGAATGGAAAAAAAATTAACAGATGTCTGCTGATTTAGTGCTACCATACAAGATGATGTGCCTATGTATTCTTTAAAGTGTTGTCTAATCTCCGTGTTTAAAACATACTGAAAATGAACAAGATTCTTACTCCTCCTTCCAATCCTAAAGAGTAGATCTGCTACACACAGGTCACTGGAGGATTGCAAAAATAATCTAAACACAAGTGCAGGTAAATAATGCAACCATTGCAGTTTTGCAGTAATGTCAAATGGCACTTATATTCGAAACTACAAACATTATAGATTCAGAACCACTAAGCTTCCTCATGAGAACATATTGCTCATACAGTAAAATGAACATTGTTTTGTCAGAAAATGTGAAACCCTTGTTTTCTTACAAACAATAGCCAAGTCTTTATTTCACAGTTGAATGTAAAGAACATGGTTCCACTTCCAACTCATTTAAGATGATCAGCTTTAATTTTCTAGTAAAAACATTCTCCCACAACACAGACATGTAGCCATTAAATGGTCAGTCCATCCAAAATAATACTGTAATTATAGGTGGACCCTGGTGGGCTGTGTCAGCCTTTGGCTCCTGAGCCCCAAGTATTACCTGGGGAAAAAAATCCTTTCCTTAGTTCAACCTGGATGTTTTGGGTGTTACAGCATCTTCTGTTGTCTGTTGTATTTCTAGAATTGAAATACAGTATAAAAACCGAACAGAGGGTACGAGTAAACCAGTTCTTTAACCATTTGCCGACCGCCTAATGACGATATACGTCGGCAGAATGGCACGGCTGCACAAAGCAAAGTACCTGTACGTTGCTTTGAATCTGCCTCCGTGCGAGCACACGCGACGCCATGTGCTCCGTGACCATGCCCGCGGGACCCACGGACTCGATGTCCACCGGTGTCCCGCAATCGTGTCACAGAGCTGCAGAATGGGGAGATGCCTATGGAAACAAGACATTTCCCTGTTCTGCCTAGTGACGGGACAGTGATCTACTGCTCCCTGTCATCGGGAGCAGTGATGACTGTTGTGTCACTTGTAGCCCAGCCCCCACAGATAGAATCACTCCCTAGGAAACACTTAACCCCTTCCTCGCCCCCAAGTGTTTAACTCCTTTCCCTGCCAGTGTCATTTACAAAGTAATCAGTGCATTTTTATAGCACTGATCGCTGTATAAATGACAATGGTCCCAAAATAGTTTTAAAAGTGTCCGATGTGTCTGCCATAAAAAAAGCTGATCGACGCCATTACTGATAAAAAAAATAATAATAAAAATACCATAAACCAATCAATATACACTTATTGTGATTTTTTTACCAAAAATATGTAAAAAACTACATATCGGCCTAAACTGAGAAAGAAATGTGTTTTTCTTATATATTTGACTTTGAATGAAGCAGTTGACTGTTAGGGGCTGAGATAAAAATGTTAAATTTTATTGCATAAATATATGGTGATAATATATCACATGTATAAAAGGTAGCATGTACATGCGCACATGGCGTAACCAACATAATACATATACAAAATGGTCAACTTGGTAACATATAGCAATACATGTCTAATGGGACTTTATTCAGATATACCAATTCTATGACCCATATGACTTATACAATTTTATAATTATTTGACATCATCTGACTGCCTAACCTAGATATTTATATATCTCATGCCATCTTTTGATTATAACATCTATTGCTATATGTTACCAAGTTGACCACTTTGTATATGTGTTGCGGTATGTTAGTTACGCTATGCTACCTTTTATACATGTGATATATTATCACCATATATTTATGCAATGCCACGTACACATGACCATATTTTTTAATGTCATTAAAAACGATCGTGTGCGGGCTCCAGAGCATTTTTCACAACGTTAAAAATGGGCATTAAAAATTTAGAACATGCTCTAAATTTTTGCGTCGTTTTTCACGTTGTCGTTTTTAACGTCGTAAAAAAATGGTCAGAAGCAAGTTATGAGACGAGAGCGCTCGTTCTGGTAAAACTAGCGTTCGTAATGGAGATAGCACATTCATCACGCTGTAACAGACTGAAAAGCATGAATCGTCTCTCACCAAACTTTTACTAACACAAAATCAGCAAAAGCAGCCCCAAGGGTAGTGCCATCCGAATGGTACTTCCCTTTTATAGTGCCGTTGTACGTGTTGTATGTCACCGCGCTTTGCTCAAGCCTTTTTTCTCACGATCAAGTGCAGCCAAGGCAGGCTTAACGATAATCGGGTTGAAAAAAACTTTGTTTCTTCTAGACCATTAAAACGGTCGTGAGTACGCGGCATTACAGTCAACTGCTTCATTCAAAGTTCCAAATTCCTCTTTCTTTGTTACTGAACCAGGGATGGAAGCACATCTATGATGTGCTTCATTCAAAATACCACCAAAAGAAAGCTCAATTTGTGGGAAAAAAGGACATCAATTTTGTTTGGGTGCAACGTCGCACGACCGCGCAATTGTCAGTTAAAGCGACGCAGTGCCGAATCGCAAAAAGTGCTCTGGTCAGGGAAGGGGGTAAATTCTTCCGGGGCTGAAGTGGTTAAAACATTACAATGCAGGAAAAAAAAATAAAGAAATATAAAACCAGCTGATCTGATACAGGTTTAAAGAAAACTTAACTACTTCCCGACCGCGCACCGCCGTTGTACGTCGGCAAGGTGGCTGTCCTAGGCGAGAGCACGTAGTATAACGTCCTCTCTTCTAGCCGCCACTAGGGGGCGCGTGCGCGCCGCCGGAGGCGCACGCGCGCGCACCCGCTCGCCCCCGACTCCCGTGCGTTTGCACGGCGGGTTCGATCGCCGCCGGGCACCCGCGATTGCTCGTTACAGAGCGGGGACCGGGAGCTGTGTGTGTAAACACACAGCTCTCGGTCCTGTCAGCGGGGGAAATGCTGATCTTCTGTTCCCCTAGTGAGGCCACCCCCCCCCCCCCCACAGTAAGATAACACACAGGGAAATACTTAACCCCTTCCCCGCCCCCTAGTGTTAACCCCTTCACTGCCAGTGGCATTTTTATAGTAATCCAATGCATTTTTATAGCACTGATCGCTATAAAAATGCCAATGGTCCCAAAAATGTGTCAAAAGTGTCCGAAGTGTCCGCCATAATGTCGCAATACCGAAAAAAATCGCTGATCGCCGCCATTACTAGTAAAAAAATATATTAATAAAAATGCCATAAAAATACCCCCTATTTAGTAAACGCTATAACTGTTGCGCAAACCAATCAATAAACGCTTATTGCGATTTTTTTTACGAAAAATAGGTAGAAGAATACGTATCGGCCTAAACTGAGGAAAAAAAATGTTTTTTTTATATATTTTTGGGGGATATTTATTACAGCAAAAAGTAAAAAATATTATTTTTTTTTCAAAATTGTCGCTCTATTTTTGTTTATAGCGCAAAAAATTAAAACCGCAGAGGTGATCAAATACCACAAAAAGAAAGCTCTATTTGTGGGAAAAAAAGGACGCCAATTTTGTTTGGGAGCCACGTCGCACGACCGCGCAATTGTCAGTTAAAGCGGCGCAGTCCCGAATCACAAAAAGTACTCTGGTCTTTGGGCAGCAATATGGTCCGGGGGGTAAGTGGTTAAAGCCCATTTTAATATTAAATTAGCTAAATAAATTCCAAGGGCATCAAATCAAAAGTATTTCAACATCTTAGGCCTCGTACACACAACTGTTTTCCTCAACAGAATCCATCAAGAAACTTGGTGGCAGAGCTTTTTTGCAGAGGAAAACGGTCGTGTGTATGTTTTTCATCGAGGAAACTGTCGAGGAACTCGACGAGAAAAAAAGAGAACAAGTTCTCTTTTTTTCTCGATGGGAGTCTCAATTTCCTCGTCGTGTTCCTCGTCGGGCTGGTTTTCGATGAGAAACACGTTCGTGTGTATGCTTAGAAACCCGCGCATGCTCAGAATAAAGTATAAGGCGGGAGCGCACCTTCGGTAAAAGTAGCGTTTGTAATGGTGATAGCACATTTGTCACGCTGTAACAGTCTGAAAAGTGCAAATTGTCTCTTACCAAACTTTTACTTAACACGCAAACACATGAGATTAGCAAAAGCAGCCCCAAGGGTTGTGCCAGTGGAATCGAACTTCCCCTGCCGTCGTATGTGTTGTTTGTCACCGCGTTTGAGAACGACGAGATTTGGTCTTGACCGTGTGTACGCAAAAGCAAGCTTGTCAAGTTTCTCGACAAGCCTAACAAGGAACTCGTCGAGGAAAACGATGTTTCATTTACGACGAGTTCCTCGGTCTTGTGTACGAGGCCTCACAGTTCATTTTCTTTAGTAAACAGCCACAGTTGAAATAGAAAAGCCTATCTCCTGCCAGCATACTGTAGAGAACTACCCTTTCTTTCTGTGTGGAAGCATTGGACTTACATGCTCCCTGCTCATCAACAAAAAACAAGACCTTAATTAAAGCAGACTATAAAGAACATCAGATTAATATTCAGGGTTTAAAACACCATCTTTGAGAGCTCAAATTAGGAAATTTGGGAGTCTCTTATCCCTTTTACTTTGCATGTAACTGTGGTTTTAATATTAAATTCTAGGGGCTGGGCAAACCTCCCCCATATTAAATCTCTGGGGGAGATTTACTAAAACTGGAGAGTGCAAAATCTGGTGCAGCTGTACATGGTGGCCAATCAGCCTCTTACTTCAGCTTGTTCAATTAAGCTTTAACAATAAAACTTGAAAGCCGATTGGTTTCTATTTTCTATGCAGAGCTGCATCAGATTTTTCACGCTCCAGTTTTAGTAAATTCCTCCCTCTGTATTAGAACTACCTTAATATATATAATTTTTTAGCTTCCCAATTACAACAAATGGTGGGATAGGCAGTGGTGACTCTAGGAACAATATAATAGGGGGACACATAGGATACAACAGTAAAAATTGGTAGGGCAATTATCATTTTCACCACTAAACCCTACCCCTGAAAAAAACGAAAAAAGTATATATAAAATGAGATTACAAAATACGAGATTAATGCGGTATGCAATGATATCTTTTTATTGTATTAACCTACCTTAATACTTAAAAGACAAGCTTTCAAGAGTTTTCCACACAAGAGACGGTCAGAGACTGCCGACATGGCACAAGGGATCATCAGAGACTGTGGACATGGTACAATAGATGATCAGAGATTGTGGACATGGCACAAGAGATGATCAGAGACTGTGGACCTGGTACAAGGGATGGTCAGAGACTGTGGACATGGCACAAGGGATGGTCAGAGACTGCAAACTTGGCACAAGGGATGGTCAGAGACTGTGGACATGGCAAAAGGACCATGCCTTGAGCCCTGTCTGAAGTCTAGTAGAAGCTGTCAGGGCACGCTGGGAGTTTTAGTACCACAACAGCTGGCAGATGAAAGGTCCACTTTGAAGCTCATAGCTCCACTCACCATATCCTGGCTCTGGAGCTGAAGGTATCCTGGGGTTTGAGGGATGAGTGTGATTCTGGAGGGGATGAGGATGATGGAGTTACCTTGTGGATGAGGATGATTCTGGAGGGGATGAGGATGATGAGGACAATTATGGAGAGGAATGAGGAAGATCATGGGGATGCCTATGGTGATTGAAGTGGATGATAAGGTTACAATGTGGAGAGGGGTGAGGATATTTGCCATTCTAGTTGATTGGTGGAGTTATTAGATCCACCCTTTTTAATTTTCATATACCATACTATTAGAGATACAGCAGCCTATCTGAATCCCTTCCTTTGATCTAAAGCTGATAGTCTTGATGGGTAATTATTTGCGCAAATATACATACAATATATAAAGAAAGAATATAAGATTGTTTATAAGATGTGGGGACCTGATAGTTGGGTTGGGTGTTTTTTAATAGTGTGTTTGGGTTTTATAACACATTAATAAATAGCACAGCGCTCAATAAGTGTATGCAAAGGAAGTGAATTAATATAAATTGATAAACTGAACAAACTGGCAGTGAGGCCAATGTGATAATACGAAAAAATCTAATATAAATGTCCATCAACAATAATTCAATAGATGAATAATGAAAAACCATGCTGTGATCACAAATATTCTGAGATTATAAACATATAATCAAGTGAAAAAATGGTCATATGAAAAATAGTCCACCATGAAAATGAAAATCACTGAGGTAGAAGAAAAGATGTGATGTGAGGGCACAATAGAGTTATGACTTCACTTTTGATTGTAAGAGCCACAACCATATGATAAAATTGGCACGCTTACCAGAGAGTGTGGAATCACATACCGATAAGAATTAAGTAAAACGAGCGTCGGTGAGGTATAGCTCAAAAAATCTTGCAGTATCAGATAGATGGTTGGAGATCTCCTTGTCATGATGGGAATAGGGAAGTTTCACTTGAGACATACAGACTTCTACAGACCGTAGACATCAATGAGGAAGGCTGCGTTTTTGATGTATGCTGTCTGTGGGAGTCTGTTTGCCTCAAGTGAAACTTCCCCAGTTTTTATTTTCCTTTGTTTAGGTTTTATGTCTGTAAAACTGGATATAAAGAGAATAAAGGTATTGTGCTTTAGTCAGTCAGGAGTTGTCATATTGATTGATTCATGCATTATAGAGAGAATATCTAAGATAAGGGAGGGCTGTAATTCCTTACTGTTAAATATTGAAAGCATTGATGACTTGAAATTTAGTTTTCATCTTCATATATATTAGGTTGTAAGAGTGTCAAAACGAAAACAGGTGCATTGAAGGACTCATGGGACAACCATTGGGGGGATTCAGTGGAAGGTCTAGTGGGCGGGCCTTGGGGAATGTCGGTGGTCAGGCCGGGGAGGCCCAGGCCTAATGCTGTGTAGGGGCCCCAAAATGTCAAATATCTTGACAGTTATTTTCAAATCTCATTAGTGAAAATAACTGTCACGTATAAAGTCCCTTAGGCCCCTTTCACACATTCGGACCGCTCTGGTCCGCCTGTCAGTTTTTCAGGCAGACCTGAACGAACGCTCCATTCACCTCTATGGATTGGCGAATGCAGACGGATGGAAACCCAAGCGGTCCATTTTCATTCGATCCCCCATAGAGGAGAGCAGAGCTCAGACAGGTCCTGTCATTCGTCGGCTCAGCAGGGTTCAACGGATCAATCCCTGATGAGCAAGCAGAATCCGTCAAAATTGACATTTTGTGTGAAAGAGCCCTTATCCTGGTGTTTTAGCTTTGTGATTTAAGCCCTTTTCTTCTTCCTCTGTGCACCTGCATTTTTTTCCTTCTTCACACACCTGAACTTTTTTCTTCTAAGAGGCCACAATCTAGAGCAGATGTGCATGCAAGCAATCAGTAGATATCTTTAATTTTCAAAGCTTAAAAGGGGTTGTAAAGGTTTGTTTTTTATTTTCTAAATAGGTTCCTTAAAGCGGAGGTTCACCCTAAAATACAACTTTATACCATGCCATTCAGCATACTAGCGTGAGCTACAGTATGCCTTTATTTTATTTTTTTGCGCTGTACTCACAGTTTAATCTAATAGTTTCGTTTCAGACTCCCCGCGGGGAGTAGGCGTTCCTATGAAGAGGGGAACATGATTGACGGCCGGCTATGGCGCGTCACGCTTCCCGAAAATAGCCGGAGTAGGACTCGGCTCTTCACGGCGCTATACGGCGCCTGCGCACAGACTAGGAGCTGACTGCGCTGGCGCCGTGAAGAGCCAAGTCCTATTTCGGCTATTTTTGGGAAGCGTGACGCGCCATAGCCGGCCGTCAATCATGTTCCCCTAACTAACGGATTAAACTGAGTACAGCTAAAAAAAATAAAAATAAAGGCATACTGTAGCTCACGCTAGTATGCTGGATGGCATGGTAGACAATTTTTTTTTTACGGTGAACACTCGCTGTAAGTGCCGGTTCACACTGTGGCAACCTGGGATCCGACTTCAATTTGCCCCAAGTTGCCCCAAGTCGTGCGGTTGAGAAAATGAATGGAAGTGAATGGGAGCCATCTAAGGCCCCGTACACACGGTCGGACAAAACCGATGAGAATGGTCCGACGGACCGTTTTCATCGGTTCACTGCTGAAGTGGCCTGATGGTCTGATGTGTGTACACACCATCAGTTCAAAATCCGATCGGGTCAGAACGCGGTGACGTAAAACACACAACGTGCTGAAAAAAACGAAGTTCAATGCTTCCAAGCATGCGTCGACTTGATTCTGAGCATGCGCGGGTTTTGAACCGATGCTTTTGGTCCGATGGGGCAGCGGTCCATCGGTTCGGTTTTGAAGCATGTTTTAAAATTTTGGACCGAAGGAAACCAGACCGATAGCCTATACACACGGTCGGTTTGGTCCGATGAAAATGAACTTTGGTTCATTCTCATCGGACCAAACCGACCGTGTGTACGGGGCCTTAATGTACACTACTGAAGTCGCTCCGACTTCAGATAAGGTTCCTGTACTACTTCAATCCAACTTCTAGGCAACTTGTACCCATTGATTTCAATGGAAGTTGCCTCAGAAGTCTGATCACTGTCTTAAATGAAGCAACAATACAGGAAGATAACATACATTTCTCAGGCAAACCCCTCCCTCCCCCTTCCTCCCACAGAGCTGATTGTTGTTTGATTGGCCACTGGAAAGCCTCCTGTCCTGGAGGCGACTTGAAGTTGCCTTGTACTGTCCTGGAGGCAACTTGAAGTTGCCTTGTAAGTTGCCTGATGATTCATACTCAAGTCGTGTCCAAGTTACCTCCCAAAGTCGTGCTAGAAGTTGTGTTGCCCCTGTGTGAATGGGCTCTTAAGCTAGTGCATTGTTAGTTCACTTACCTTTTCCTTCGATTTCCCTTCTAAATGTTTTTTTTCTTTGTATGAATTTCACACTTCCTGTTTCTCCTCAGTAAACTTGCCATCATCATCCGAGCGGTGGTTAGTCAGCCAGAACAGATTACTGAACAGCTTACTGAGGAGGAACAGGAAGTGAGAAATTCAGACAAAGAAAAAAAACATTTAGAAGGGAAATGGAAGGAAAAGGGTAAGTGAACCAACAATGCACTAGCTTAAAGGAACTTATTTAGAAGAGAAAAAAAACGGACCTTTACAACCCCTTTAACCAAACAAACTGAATATAGAAGCAAATTGGTTGCATTGCACTGGTGCTCCAGATTCTGGGTGCTCCAGTTATGATAAATTCCCCCACAATGTCTTGTATTCCTAAACTGGGGAGGATGGGGGCACCTAGTGGGAAAGGGCCTTAGTACATTTTTTCTCACTTGAGGAAATGGTTCTTGACCCTGTATCCAGATTCTCTCCTAAGACTAGAAATTGAAGATGTTGCTCTGGCCCAAACCTACTAGCAAGAATTATGGAGCACCCACACTCTCACTAAATCAGGTCTGATTCAATAAACTAGGAAGGAAGGGGGTGGGATCATGACATCCATTCATAGTATATCCTAGGAGTCAATCACCACAGAAGCGTGAGAACATCCTGTGGCGAATGCTTGGGCTTTTAGTATCAAACATTGAGGACTGAAACAATGTATTTTTCCCAGGCACAGCTGATCTCCTGTCATATTGTAAATGTACTAATTTTAAAGAATATGGGCCAGATCCACAACCAGCGAGCTTAACTTAAATGTTCCGATTTAAGTTACACCGCCGCAAAATTTCTACCTAAGTGCCCGATCCACAAAGCACTTACCTAGAAATTTGCAGCTGTGTAACTTAAATCCGTCCGGCGCAAGGCGTGCCCAATCTAATGGGGCGAGTCCCATTTAAATTAGGCGCGCTCCCGCGCCGGACGTACTGCGCATGCTCCCGACCCTTTTTTCCCGACGTGCTTTGCGTTACGTTGCGCCAAGTTTTGTGAATCGCGACCGGTAAAAAAGAGATGCGGCGGGGAAAAAAAATAAATAAATAAATTTGACAGCGACGCGGGAAAGAAGGGTATACTTTTACATGGTGTACTAAGTTTACACTTTGTAAAAGCAGCCCTAATTTTGCGACGGCAAACTAACACTTACGGAGAATTAACGAAGGGAAAAACCTTTGTGGATCTCCGTAAGTGCTAATTTGCATACCCGACGCGGAATTTCGATGAGAAATGCCCCCAGCGGCGGCCGCGGTACTGCATCCTAAGATCCAACAGTGTAAAACTATTACACCTGCCGGATCTTAGGAATATCTATGCGTAACTGATTCTATGAATCAGCCGCATAGATAGAAACAGGGATACAACGGCGTATCAGCAGATACGCCTGCGTATCCCTTTTGTGGATCTGGCCCTATGTTCCCCTGCTGGATTTTTATTTATTCGGTATCGTGCAGAAAGCAACAGGAGAAGCTTTAACATAGAAAGGTTAGTGGGAAGTTCTGGGAACACCTAAACAAGAGAACAGTAGCATAGTAGTAATTAGTAATACAGTAAAAACCTTGGTTTGAGAGCGTTTTGCAAGACAAGTAAAATGTTTTAATACATTTTGACTTGAAATACAAGCGATGTCTTGATATAAGTAGCGTCATGTCACAACTGAGTGTAAAAAAGAAGAGACGAGCCTCTAATTGTAGCAATATGGTTACATTTAATGGAGGTACAACATTTAGCAACTTATTGCTACACTTAGAGGTGCCTCACTTCTCTTTTATAACCTGTAAAAAAATGCTTTGGATTACAAGCATGTTTCTGGAACGAATTATGCTCGCAATCCAAGGTTTTACTGTAGTAGGAATACAGTTGGAAATCATGACATTGAAGAAGTCCAATTATTACTAAAATATTGCTTTTCGATGGATTAGATGTAAACCTCAATTTCCTAATTGCAAAGAAGCGTACCTTAAAAACTTGAAAACTGCAATTTTTGACATGATGTAATGTAGAACATTTAAAATCTTACATGTTTTTTTCTTTTAATACTTTTTTTTCTTATGTATAAAAATCAATTACATGTGCTTTCTTTGTCATGTCCTTTTTATTACCACAAATTGTCTGTCAAATCAATGTTTTTGCAGTTTCTGAGTTTCAAACGCTATTTTTCAGTGATAATATATTGCCCTCTGCTGGCGGTAGTGAAGATTACCACAAATTTATAGAAGCCGATTGAATTACCAAAATGATTATATTAACATAAAGAAGATTATATGCAAACAAGCTGGTAATTAATTTGCAGTCAAGTCAGTTGAAGTGCTACAGATAACAAAACTGCATAAAAATCTAAGAAAATTATTATTTCTTTACTCAATTCAAGTTAAGTTAACTGCTCTATTTAAATTATAGTTTGAAACGGTCCAAACTATGGTTTACAAGCAGGAACTCACTCAGAATGTCAGTACTTTTAAAGGGTTGCCACATATTCCAATAAGTGATCAATATGGGCATCACAGTTTAGATTAGTAACAGATTAGATCCTGGAATTCATAGTTAATATGTAGGTTTTATCTTGTTTGGCCAGGTTACAGCAGCCAGATATTTGCTAATAAAGTGGCAGTTCTAAACATCTGCAAGGATAATCAGGTTGTGTGGATTACAGTATATTCCAATATGAAAATATGATCTTCCGCAATTGTTCAAATGACCTGGACTTTTTGGAAATAGATTTGAGTAACACAGGTACATACACGTATGAAATACATACAGGAAAGCTGTTTTACCTACAAAATAATTAGTATTTCAGTCTATCCAATCCTGAGAATTACACAGCCCTCCCACACAACACAGTCCTGCAAGGTATGAGGAGCAGACTTGATCTTTGTCTGCTGCAGTTTCACTTTCAGTTACAGGTCTCCTCATCATTCCAAGTCTGTAAGTGGACAGTGGAACGGAGAAGCAGTATGCTGATTAGCTCAGCTCTGTCACTCTGCTCTTTCCACCTGCCACCATCAGTGTGCTCCTTGCACTGAAAAACACCTGATTGGCTCCTTGTGTTGTTTTCCCTTCCTTCCCAATGCTCTTCTGCACAGGAATTGCAAGAAGCTAATACCAAGTCAAATGCAGGTTCTTACCATACTTGCTTTAAAACATAAATACATTTAGGGATTTAATAATGATTACAAAGCTGGATTAAATTGTGCCTTTTACATATGTAGAGCTGTTATAAGGGGGGTCGTATGAGGTTGCCCAATCCACACAGGCTATGGTGCTAACCTGCAGGCAACCATATGAGCCAGAGCCTTCGCTAAAGGAAGAGTGGACTATGAATATATAATTGGCAGTGCCTCCACCTAGAACAGGGCTCCAGCGTATGTAGAGATGATCCCCTTCTATGACAATAACTAGTTAGGGCTCTTTCACACGGAGCGGACCGTTTCTGGGTCCGCTCCGTGTGTCCGCCAAAGCCCAGCGGGGATCCCCGCTCAGCTGTCGGCGGATAGGGCGGTCCCCGCACACAATGCAGGGACCGCCCTGTCTCTGCTCCGCTGTCCCCTATGGGGGACCGGATGCAGACGGACCGTCTGTCCGTCTGCATCCAGTCCGTTCCGCCGAATGGAAGAAAAATAGGGTTTCTTCCGTTCGGAAAAGCGGATCCCAACTAACGCAGACGCTAGCGGATGCTCCCTCCGCTAACGGACGCGTTCCCATAGGGATTCATTACAAGTCCGTTAACGGACTTGTAATGAGTGGACGAACGGTCCGCTAGTGTGAAAGGACCCTAACTCTCACAAAATAACTGACAGCAGTAGTACTACCCTATAGAAGTAATCTTGATGAAAGCAAGAATTGGCCTTGCTGTAAAAGTTTCAACGATATGCACCTGTGAAACGGGTGCTGAAAAATTGGTCTTTGGGTGTTGGTGGTGCCTTCCCACCATAACCCTATAGAGATAATCTTATTGAAAGCAAGAATTGGCCTTGCTGTAAAACATTGCAATGATATGCACCTGTCAAACAGGTGCAGAAAAATTGGTCTTTGGGTGTTAATTGTGCCCATGAAACCTATACCAAAAACATTCTTCCAGATGAAATGATTGAACACTCTCAAAGCTAGGCAGCATCGAAGTAATGCAGAGATTTCACATCCCAAAAAAGACTTAATCAGTGACATCGGCATCAGGGGCTTCATAGCTGGTAATCCAGGACTGATGCATTTTTATAAAAGTCAAATGGTCCATGAAGTCTGAGGACAGACGCGTTCTATGATCAGTAACGCAGCCTCCTGCAGCACTGAATGCCCGTTCTGAAAGCACACTGGATGCAGGACAGCCCAACAACTCAATAGCATACAGGGCAATTTCTGGCCAGTGGTCTATTCTCATGACCCAGTAAGCCAGTGGATAGTCAGCTGGAAAGCTCTCCATCTCTGTTTTGGCCACAAAGTAATCGTCCACCATGTGATGCAGATGCTACCGATGGGATGTAAAAAGCTCATAGCCCTGGGCGGCTAAGGCCTAAAAAAAAAATCTAAAATCACTCTCCAACACTCCTTTCTTGACCAACGGAAGACTCAAAACAACGTTTTTTAACACACTGTAACCTACCAGAGTCAGGGAAAATGTTCAATAAAATCCTCTTTAATGTGTCCTCAAGAGATTTTATCCTCTGCACTCTCTGTGGGGACGGGATGAGTTCTGATACCTTCCCCTTATAACGGTGGTCAAGAAGGGTCGCCAACCAGTAATAATCCTTTTCCTTTATGCCACGTATTCTTGGGTCCTTTCGCAGGCTTTGAAGCATGAGGTTGCCCATGCGCCTCAAATTTTCAGAGGCTTGAGAAGCAGACTCTTCGGGGTCACTCAGGATGACAGCATCTGGAACTTCCTCCTCCCAGCCACCTACTACTCCCAAAGTGAAATGAAAGCCATCACTTACAGATTGATGCATGTCTTCTTCGAAGCCAATGAAAGTGCCAGAATCCTCCTCCTCATCCTTCTCCCCTCTCTCCTCCTGTGTGTTCTGTGACATAGGAATGATGGTGTCTGGATAAAGTGGGCCTTAAGAGAAAAGGAAGTCCTTCTCTTCCTATTGCTGCTCTGCCTCCAGTGCCCTGTCCATAATGCCACACAGAGTCTGCTCCAGCAGGAACACAACAGGGATTGTGTCACTGATGCATGCACTGTCGCTGCTCACCATCCTTGTGGCCTCCTCAAATGGTGACAATACAGTGCATGCATCCTTAATGATCAGCCATTGGCGTGGGGAAAAAATCTGAGGCAGCCTGAGCCTGTCGTCGTGTCGCACTGACACAAGTACTAGTTGACGGCCCTCTGCTGCATGCACACAAAACGATATGACGTTAAACTGGCAGTAACGCACGCACGCAAAACTACATGGCGTTAAACTGGCAGTAACACACGCAAAACTATATGGCGTTAAACTGGCAGTAATGCACGCAAAACTATATGGCGTTAAACTGGCAGTAACACACAAAACTATATGACGTTAAACTTGCAGTAACGCACAGAGAACAATATGGCGTTAAACTGGCAGTAGCACATGCAAAATTATATGGAGTTAAACTGGCAGTAACGCACACAGAACTATATGGCGTTAAACTGGCAGTAACGCACGCAAAACTATATGGCGTCAAACTGGCAGTAACGCACACAAAACGATATGGCATTAAACTGGCAGTAACGCACACAAAACGATATGGTGTTAAACTGGCAGTAATGCACACAAAATGATATGGTGTTAAACTAGCAGTAATGCATGCAAAACTATATGGCGTGAAACTGGCAGTAACACACAAAACTATATGGCGTTAAACTGGCAGTAACGCACACAGAACAATATGGAGTTAAAGGGGTTGCAAAGGTTCGTCTTTTATTTTCTAAATAGGTTCCTTTAAGCTAGTGCATTTTGGTTCACTTACCTTTTCCTTCGATTCCCTTCTAAATGTTTTTTTTCTTTGTCTGAATTTCTCACTTCCTGTTTCTCCTCAGTAAGCTTTCCACCATCATCTGAGCGGTGGAAAGTCATTCAGAACAGCTTACTGAACACCTTACTGAGGAGGAACAGGAAGTGAGAAATTCAGACAAAGAAAACAAAGAAAAAAAACATTTAGAAGGGAAATGGAAGGAAAAGGTGAGTGAACCAACAATGCACTAGCTTAAAGGAACCTATTTAGAAAATAAAAAACGAACCTTTACAATTTCAATATATGTGATATGATCCACCCTAATACAGGAGATTCCACCACCTTGTGACACCAAAAAAGTGCCTCTTGCCAGATCAGATGACTCACTCCACTATGGCATACAGACACTCATGACAGCCGATGTCTCCCATCGTGAAGTTTAAAAAAACTGTTCTTTTATTAATAAAACTACTCCCACATCCACATTACATGGGTACAAGATGGCAATAAAACTGATCCTTTACAAAAAATATATATATATAGCAGGCTGATAGCTCAGGCATGTCCATCTGATCTGGTAAGAGACCCTTTGAATGGTGTCACAAGGTGGTGGAATCTCCCCTATTATGGTAGATATCACATATATTGAAGGAAATGTATTTATATTCACATTTATAGAATGAAGTTAACATGGAAAAATGAATATTAAAAACGTCATTGTTTGTTTTTCTCTTTTTTTTACAATTTAATTAAACTTTTTATTTTGGTATTATCTACCTACGTCTTTTGTGTATGTATTCGAGGGTGATAAATGCTTTAGGGTGATATATTTATAATTTTTCTTGTATTTCACTTGATGTTTCACATGTTTTAACTTTCACTTCACTTATTGGTTTATGAAGACAAAGTGCTTTGCCAGTCTAAACCTTTGTTGAGGCCATGTGGCCTGGTCCTGTTCAGACTGCATGCCTGGAAAAGGGTCCAGTATAGGTTTGGGGGAAGGGAACCCTACACATTTTATTTTTGTTAGTTTGTTTGTTTATTGCATGAGATCTGATATAGTTTTTTTTTTGGGGGGGGGGCTGAAATTTTTGTTTTTCTTACACAGGGCATGTGGCTTGTTATGTTCCAGGAATGGAGTCCCATGATCACCATTCTGTCCTTTCTGGCCACCAGGTCACCCCTTGCTCTCTTAAACATATATGAAACTACATGACCTACAGTACATAAGCACAGGGACAAAGGCCTAATCCCCACACACCTGCCCCAGTGGATGTGGGGGTCTGAATGGGGGACTTATCAGAATCTTGAAGCCCTTTTAAAATAAGGGGGGACCCAGATGTTCATACCCCTCACGTGATGAATACGGGCAATATAGTGCCCCTTGTTACTCATTCACAAAATAAAACATCTAAATAGCAATTAAAACACACACACACACACCATTTAAAATGTATTTAATTAAATAAAACTCCCAAAAACTGTCCTATGCTGTAAATCCAAGGCCAATCATGTAGTCCAGTGATGTAGATGGGGCACACTGCCGGCAATTGATGGGGCACACTGGTGGCAATTGATCGGGCACACTGGCGGCAATTGATGGGGCAAACTGGTGGCAATTGATGGGGCAAACTGGTGGCAATTGATGGGGCACACTGGCAGCAATTGATGGGCACACTGGCAGCAATTGATGGTTACAATAGCTGCGTTTAATGGCACAGTGGTGGCAATTTTTGAGTACAGTGGCTGCGTTTGATGGGCACAGTTGCTGCCCTTGATGGGCACAGTGGCAGCGTTTGATGGGCACAGTGGCAGCGTTTGATGGGCACAGTGGCAGCGTTTGATGGGCACAGTGGCAGCGTTTGATGGGCACAGTGACTGCGTTTGATGGACACAGTAGCTGCGTTTGATGGGCACAGTGAGGCTGCAATTGATGTTTTTTCATTTTGTTTGTCCCCCCCCCCCCCCAAACATTTTGAGCACCAGCCGCCACTGTGCATGATTTATGCATTGTAATGCAATGTGACGTGGTACAACTCATCAGAACACATTGCACAAAATTGCAACATGTCATTGGTGTGAACTGAAGAAAAAGGATATTGTAAATTGCCTCCTCTAAGGCCTCGTACACACGGGCAAACATGTCCGATGAAAACGGTCCACCGGACCGTTTTCAGCGGACATGTCCGCCCCGGAGATTTCTGTATGATGGCTGTACACACCATCATACAGAAATCCGTGCGTACACTATACGTGGTGACAAGGCTGCGCCGTCGCGGCGACGTGCGCGGCCCTGGAAGTTCAATGCTTCCACACATGCGTCAAAGTGATTCGACGCATGCGAGGGATGGCGGCCGCTCGGACATGTACGGTAAGTCTGTACAGACGACCGAACATGTCCGACGGACAGGATTCCAGCGGGCATGTTTCTTAGCATGCTAAGAAACATTTGTCCGCTCGAAAACTGTCGGGCGGACAAATGTACGCTGTAAACCTGTCCGATCGGCCGTACACACGACCGAACATGTCTGCTAAATCTGGTCCGCGGACCAGTTTCAGCAGACATGTTCGGTCGTGTGTACGGGGCCTAAGGGGTTGATTTGCTAAAGGAAACTAGACTGTTCACTTTGAAGGGAAGTTGCAATTTTCAAGAAAAATTGCCCCAAAGCTCAGCGAATATGTTAAAATGTAAGTGTGGAAAGAATACCCAATCACGTACTAGAAATATAAAAATAAAAAACCGTTTTGCTTGCACATGATGGGATGATGAAAGTAAGCTAAGCTTCATCTCATTCACTGAGCTCTGGGGGAAATTCTCTTGCAAAGTGCAAATTCTTTGCAAAGTGAACAGTCTGTTTGCCTTTAGTAAATCAACCCCAATGTGTTTGGACTGTGTTGGACAATGTTGTGTAATGCCGCCCAATAGGATTGGTGTGAATGAGTCCTTACAGGTTGACTTGCTACTTTATCTGTGCCATCTTGCACAGCAATGTGAACACAATGTAAATTACCAAACGCTAATAAAACAAATTGGTGTATATTATTTGATTTTTGTATCTGCAGTGAATACATAAATACGGCCTCTTCTTGTTCTTTGTTGGGAAGTAGACACGTTAGTCTTACAACACGGTGGCTGAAGTGTGGATCTATAGGGAAATGCTGCCATCCAGTGGCTAAAACTGTTACATACAATCACAAATAAAACTAAACTACAACAGAAATGTTTACATCAAACCATTTTCCTTCCCTGTATCAGATCCATCCCACAACTGTTTATAGGATATTGGTTACAAGGTGCGTTAGATATCTGTGTTTTGAGATCTACTACAAGATTTAAAGGACATTTTCCACTTATACTTAGTATGCATCAGCACATTTGGATTTAAAATCACCTAGCACTAAATTTAAAAAATATATGTTTTTGATTTACCTTTCTTTATTTACATCCATTTAATGATTCCCCTGGAGGCACTAGTGATGTAGCCCCGGCTGCACAGATGACTCCTAGGAAGGCAGCGTCAGTAGTCCCCTCAGGGCAATATCTTTGGTAAAAATAAGTACAAATTTGTGTATATTATTTGGTCTTTGTGAAAGTTATAGCGTCCACAAGCTAGGGTGCTAATATCTGAAAATTGACCGCACCTGAAGTACCGACGGCCTATCTAAATTCTTGAGACCCTAAAATGCCAGAAAAGTACAAATACCCCCCAAATGACCCCTTTTTGGAAAGAAGACATTCCAAGGTATTTAGAAAGAGGCATGGTGAGTTTTTTGAAGTTGTCATTTTTTTCCCACAATTCTTTGCAAAATCAAGATTTTTTATTTTTTTCACAAAATTGTCATATTAACAGGTTATTTCTCACACACAGCATATGCATACCACAAATTACACCCCAAAACACATTCTTCTATTCCTCCCGAGTATGGCGATACCACATGTGTGAGACTTTTACACAGCGTGGCCACATACAGAGGCCCAACATGCAGGGAGCACCATCAGGCGTTCTGGAGCACCCAGACCACTTCTGACATTTCTCTCCTACATGTAAAAATCATCATTTATTTTCTAGAAAATTATATGGAACCCCAAAACATTATATATATATATATATATATATATATATATATATATATATATATATATATATATATATATATATATATATTTTTAGCAAAGACTCTAGAGAATACAATGGAAGTCGTTGCAACTTTTTATCGCGCATGGTATTTGCACAGCAGATTTTCTAACGCGTTTTTTTGAAAATAAAACTGTTTTGTGCTTTTTAAACAAAAAAAAACATTAAAGTTAGCCCAATGTTTTTGCATAATATGAAAGATGAAGTTACGCAGAGTAAATAGATAACCAACATGTCACCCTTCAAAATTGCACACGCTTGTGGAATGGCGCCAAAATTCGCTACTTAAAAATCCCCATAGGTGACGCTTTAAATATTTTTACTTGGTACATCTTTTTAGTTGGAGAAGAGGTCTAGGGCCAAAATTATTGCTCTCGCTCTAACGTTCGCAGCAATACCTCACATGTGTGGTTTGAACACCGTTTTCATATACATGTATACGAGCACACGGGAACAGGGGCGCTTTAAAAAAAAAAAAAAGTATTGTTCATTTTACTTTATTTATTTTAGTTTGACAGGTTTTTCCACAAAAATAAATGTTTTGATCACTTTTATTCCTTTTAAACATTCCCTTGTAATAGGAATATAGCTGACAGGTCATCTCTACAGTGAGATATACACCACATCTCACCTCTAGGCTGGGAAGCCTGAAATAAAAAATAAAAAAACGATCCTGGCTTTGATCGTAGCGGTGAGTCGGAAGAAGCACCGGAGGGCGACGGGAGGGGGGGGGACGTCCCCTTTCGCCTTTCGTAAGAACGATCCAGAGGCGGAACAGATGATCGTTCTTATGGTGTAGAGCAGGGGTCTCCAAACTTTTTACTTCGAGGGCCACATTCTATATTTTGCACATATTCGCGGGCCGGAAAAATAATTTATAAATAAATCCACAGTAGAACAAGAATAGAATTTGACTTACTGCTGACAGCAGGACTGGATGGTGCTCCTATATTCTTTGCTGGCACCTAAACGCTGGAGCATCATGCAGCAGGGCTAAACTTCCAGCGTGCATGAGGCTTTACACCCATGTCCCCATACATCTGTGTCCCCATACATCTGTGTCCCCATCAGTCTCCCCATTCATCTGTGTCCCCATCATCTGTGTCCCCATACATCTGTGTCCCCACCCATCTGTGTCCCCATCCATCTGTGTCCTCATACATCTGTGTCCCCACCCATCTGTGTCCCCATCCATCTGTGTCCCCATCCATCTGTGTCCCCATCCATCTGTGTCCCCATCCATCTGTGTCCCCATTCATCTGTGTCCCCATCCATCTGTGTCCCCATCAGTCTCCCCATTCATCTGTGTCCCCATCATCTGTGTCCCTATCCATCTGTGTCCCCATCAGTCTCCCCATCTGTGTCCCCATCCATCTGTGTCCCCATCAGTCTCCCCATCTGTGTCCCCATCAGTCTCCCCATCTGTGTCCCCATCCATCTCCCCATTCATCTGTGTCCCCATTCATCTGTGTCCCCATTCATCTGTGTCCCCATTCATCTGTGTCCCCATCATCTGTGTCCCCATCATCTGTGTCCCCATCAGTCTCCCCATTCATCTGTGTCCCCATCCATCTGTGTCCCCATCAGTCTCCCCATCTGTGTCCCCATTCATCTGTGTCCCCATCCATCTGTGTCCCCATCCATCTGTGTCCCCATCCATCTGTGTCCCCATCAGTGTCCCCATCTGTGTCCCCATCCATCTCCCCATTCATCTGTGTCCCCATTCATCTGTGTCCCCATTCATTTGTGTCCCCATCCATCTGTGTCCCCATCCATCTGTGTCCCCATCCATCTGTGTCCCCATAAGTCTCCCCATTCATCTGTGTCCCCATCATCTGTGTCCCCATCCATCTGTGTCCCCATCAGTCTCCCCATCTGTGTCCCCATTCATCTGTGTCCCCATTCATCTGTGTCCCCATCCATCTGTGTCCCCATCCATCTGTGTCCCCATCCATCTGTGTCCCCATCCATCTGTGTCCCCATCAGTCTCCCCATCCATCTCCTCATTCATCTGTGTCCCCATTCATCTGTGTCCCCATCCATCTGTGTCCCCATCAGTCTCCCCATTCATCTTTGTCCCCATCATCTGTGTCCCCATCCATCTGTTTCCCCATACATCTGTGTCCCCATCACTCATCAGGCTATCCCCACAAATTGGTGTCCCCATTAGAGCCCCCCCATCATTCATCCGAGTCTCCCTGCACATTTGTGTCCCCATCACAGCCCACCCCCACCTGCATATTTGTGTCCCCTTCAGAGCCATCACCTCCCCTTCCGCATATTTGTGTCACCATTAGAGCCATCAGACCCCCTCCTCACATGTTTGTGTCCCCATAAGAGCCACCAGCACCCCCACATTTGTGTCCCCATCAGACCCCACAGATATTTGTGTCCCCATCAGAGTCATCACCCCCCCCCCACATTTATGTCCCCATCAGAGTCATCAGCCCCCCCCCCCACATTTGTGTCCCCATCAGACCCCACAGATATTTGTGTCCCCATCAGAGTCATCACCCCTCCCCCCACACATTTATGTCCCCATCAGAGTCATCAGCCCCCCACATTTGTGTCCCCATCAGACCCCACAGATATTTGTGTCCCCATCAGAGTCATCACCCCCCCCCCCCACATTTATGTCCCCATCAGAGTCATCATCCCCCCCCCACATTTGTGCCCCTATCAGAGTCTCATCAGCCCCCCAAAATGTGTGTCCCCATCAGTCTACAACCCCCCCCCGTGTGTCCCCATCAGAGTCATCAGCCCCCACATATTTGTGTCCCCATAAGAGTTATCAACCCCCCCCACATTTGTGTCCCCATCAGAGCCATTTAACCCACCCCCACACAAGTGTATCAGCCCCCCTCCTTGCATGTGTCCAGCGCGTCTCCATCACTGGCTTTGCAGACCTGCTGCACCTCCCGACTCCCGCCCCGCTTGTATTACACACTCGTTACTGGTTAACAGCGAGGCGCGAGGCGGGAGCAGGGAGGCGGCTACGGGTCTGCACTACACCTCATTGGCTGCTGGGATGCCGTGGTCCCAGCAGCCAACAACACAGTGAGACGCCGGAAGGGATTGCGGGACCTGCGCTGCCTATTGCCTGGGGCGAATATGCAGCGCAGGTTCCACAGCTAACAGGTGGATAGGATTCAAGCTGCGGGCCGGAAGAAATGGCCTGGCAGGCCGGATGTGGCCCGCGGGCCGTAGTTTGGAGACCCCTGGTGTAGAGAATCGCCGGCTGAAAAAGATGATATCTGAATGATACCTGTAGCTGCAGAGATCATTCAGATATCCCTGCACAAAGTCAAGGACGTCAAATGACGGCTGGCGGGCGAGAAGTGGTTAAAATGCATTTTTTTTCCAGAGTATATTCCTGGGTATTGCAGAGTATTTTCCGGGTATTGCAGAGTATTTTCCGGGTACTGCAGAGTATTGGCCGGGGTATTGCAGAGTATTGGCGGGGGTATTGCAGAGTATTGGCGGGGGTATTGCAGAGTATTGGCGGGGGTATTGCAGAGTATTGGCGGGGGTATTGCAGAGTATTGGCCGCGGTATTGCAGAGTATTGGCCGCGGTATTGCAGAGTATTGGCCGCGGTATTGCAGAGTATTGGCTGCGGTATTGCAAACTATTGGCCGCGGTATTGCAGAGTATTTGCAGGGGTATTGCAGAGTACTGGCAGGGGAATTGCAGAGTACTGGCAGGGGTATTGCAGAGTACTGGCAGGGGTATTGCAGAGTATTTGCAGGGGTATTGCAGAGTATTTGCAGGGGTATTGCAGAGTATTGCAGGGAAGGAAGAGTATTGCACAGGGTATTGCAGGGGGTATTGCACAGTATTGCAGGGAAGGAAGAGTAGTGCACAGGGTATTGCAGGGATGGCTGAGCATGGATGGCTGGATCTGTGACTGCAAGGGAGGAACTGGCGTCATCAAATGACGCCGGTTTGTTTACATGTGATCGCTCCGTCATTGGACAGAGCAATCACGTGGTAAATGGCCGCCATCAGTAAATCCGATTGCGTGTACACAAGTCCATCGGACTAAAGTCCAAAGTACAAACACACATGCTCAGAACCAATGCTAAAGATCAGACAACAATAGCAGAAGTTGCCCAAAGGGTCGCGGGAAAGAGCAGAAAAAACACGTAGTACGTCTATTACGTCACTACGTTCGTGCCGTGTGTATGCATACGAAGTTCACAGACAACGCCCTTCACAGCAAAATCCACGGAAAAGTCAGTTGGAAGTCAGATTGTGTGTATGAGGCTTAAGGGAGATTTAGTACAATCCTTTTCAAATGAAAAAACACATCAGATAAAATCCTTTTTAAATTGCAACACACGGTACGTCATTTGCAAGTCTACAATGTGAAATATGTCGGACGCACCACTAGGAGACTCAGGGATAGATTTCAAGAACATTTGTACAGTATTGAGAAGAATTTGTCAACAAATGTTGCTCGACATTTTAACCAATACCATCATGGCAGCAACAGTGTACATATTCTAGAAAGAGTCCTGAAACCCACTAGAGGAGGAGATGTTTTGAAACTTCTCTGTAAAAGGGATGTTTTTTGTATATTTTATTTTAACACTGGAAATTTTTTGGAATGAACCGAATGGGACATCACACATTTTCATAATTAAACAAGTTTTTGTTCCATCCGGGTCCATACATGCAGTGTATGTGAATAATTTCACACATGTATGTAGTTTTTTCATTACTTTGTCACTGCTGTGATTTTGTACATTCTTATGTTTACATTTACACCGGAATTTACTGCTTGTTGTTAGTGTTCCCTTTTGTCTTCATGTCCTTCATAGATTTGGCTGTTGATGGCTATTTTTCATCACCAGTCACCTCTATGCGTTTTCCTTATCATTAGTCTGATTACACTGAGGTTTAGTTAAAGGAGTTGTAAAGGTAAAGTTTTTTTACCTTAATGCATCCTATGCATTAAGGTAAAAAAACATCTGACAGCACCGCCCCCCCCCCCCCAGCCCCCGTTTTACTTACCTCACCGTTCGAAAGTCCCGGGCGCGTGCTTGTCATCCTGCTCGGTTCCCAGCCTGGCCGTTGATTGGCTAGGCTGGGCGGATTGATAGCAGCGCAGCCATTGGCTGGCGCTGCTGTCAATCACAGCGGATGACGCGGCGCGCCGGGGGGCGGGGCCGAGTGATACAGTCGGCGGCTATGGCCGCTGCTGTATCACGGGAGCGCGCTCGCAAAAGCTTTCCACCATGCGAGGGAGCTCGCATGAACGTGGAAAGCTTTTGCGAGGAGGAGCCGAGACAGCCGCCGAGGGACCCCAGAAGACACGGATCCGGGTCACTCTGTGCAAAACGATCTGCACAGTGGAGGTAAGTATAACATGTATGTTATTTAAAAAAAAAAAAATAATTGTACCTTTAGTGTTCCTTTAAGCTTAACAAGGTTTGGTTCTGAACTACATACCCATTTTTATACACACCCACGAACATTTATTATGCGTGCATAGGCATTTTGCATTTATGCATTTAATGAATAGGTGTGTTTTGGGTTAACCCTTTTGGGCAACAATAAGCCTGGATTTGGACACTATTGGGCCAGATTCTCATACATTAACGTTGCTCCTGGGCAGCGTAATGTATGTGCTATACGCTACAACGCCGCAGGTTTACAGGTTTACATCCTGATTCTCAGAACACTTACCTGTAAACTTGCGGCGGTGTATCGTTAATTCGCTCGGCGCAAGCCCGCCCAATTCAAATGGGGCGGGCACCATTTAAATTAGGCGCGCTCCCGCGCCGAGCGTACTATGCATGCTCCGTCGGGTAAATTACCCGACGTGCATTGCGCTAAATGACGTCGCCCCGACGTCATTTGCTTAGACGTTTACGTAAATGGCGTCCAGCGCCATTCACGGACGTCTTACGCAAACGACAAATTTTTTTAAAACTTTGACGCGGGAACGACGGCCATAGTTAACATTGGTTGCCCCTGCTAATAGCAGGGGCAACCTTACGCGTCGCGTACGCTACGGAAACAACGTAAATTCTCAGCGTCGGACGCGCGTAGGTTTGGGAATCTCGCGTACTTACCTCATTTGGGGAAAACGACGATGCGACACCTAGCGGCGGGAAAAAAAATTACTTTTAAGATCTGACAGCGTAACAGCCTTACGCATGTCAGATCTAATGGTTATCTATGCGCAACTGATTCTGAGAATCAGTCGCATAGCTACCCGGGGCCAGATGAGGAGTTACGACGGCGCTAATGGTGTTGCGCCGTCGTAACGCCTTTGAGAATCTGGCCCTATTGTGTCTTTTTTCTAGGCTTTATTGTCCTTTTCTTTATTTTTCTCCTTTTTTTTATGATTTACTTGTGACTTAATTTTGGTTAAATGAGCCGCAAGCTTACATTTATATATTTTTATTATGACTTTTGACTTTGTGTGCATTTGTTTAGACATATGTATGCGTTTTAAACGTTGCAATGTTTTTAATATGTTGGTTGAAATAATGTTTGTATGTGGCACTATTAGAGCCAGGTGTGTTTATGGGTGTAGCCCAATTTGGGGGGACTCCTTTAAAAAGCCTGTCTGTTTAGTGCTACATTTGTTGTGAACAAGCAAGCTATCGCTTGTGATACATTGACATCAAGATAAGTTGGAGTTCCAGTGTATGACCAATTTCTTGTTATATTCGTCTTCCGCGGTGGTGAGCCGAGGTCTGCACCTGTGATCTACCTTGCACCTGATTCTGCCTGGAGCGGTGTGTGGTGACTGGGGAGGGTGAGCCCCACTGCCACACACATGCGCTTGATGGTTAGCTACTTGGTTCTTGGGGCTAGGAGCCCAGGGTCAGGTGGTATTAACCCTTAGTGAGGGCCAGATGGTATTAACCCTCTCTGTCACGTGACGCCGCTGTAGTCTTGGAATACCCCGGGAAACTACAGCTCCGGGGGCCTCCGTATCCCCGCTAGTTAGGATGGTAATAACACAGTCCACAACAGGGGTTAAAACAACGAAGGCTTTACTGGCATGAAGGCAGGTGTCAAAATCTTCACAGCGTTTAAACAGAGTTTTAAAATGTTCTGCAGGCAGTCTCTGGATCATGCTTGAGCTTAGCTGATCATATATATATACTCGGCTGCAAAAGCCGGATTAGTAATTCAGGGCCTATGCTTAACTAGGCTGAAAAATAGATACACTTACTGAAGTGTCTGTAGACTTGAGGCTTTTCGCCGGAATAACGGATTGATCCGATAAATGAGCTGAAGTACTGGTTCTGTAATGTTTAGGGATACTCCACTCTTTGCTGTATTTTCTCCTGAACTGGAGGCTTCTGGCCTGCACTTCTTCTCTGACTGTGTTTTGCTCTGTTCTGCCAGGAACTGTGTATAGTCTAGACTGGCTTAAACAGGAAGTAAAATCCCTTATAAGGGCCTGATGAGACTGAAGCCCATTGGTTGAGAGCTGTGGATCATAGAGACTGACCTGTAGTATAACACAACACAATAAGGTCTTGTCTAGCACTTAGTCCTCCCGACTCTAATACACTCTGACTGAACATGAGATGGTAATACACTCTGACTGAACATGAGATGGCTGACTAAACCTCTTAAAGCTATACACACCTAATAAACGTATTATCAACCATAACAGTATAAATCACATCATAACTAGCTGAGTCCCTGCAGGGGAGACCCCACAAGCCGAGGGCCTCAATCTGACAGGGCCTACAGCAAATACCTGTACTGGGACACCACAGGTGTGCTTCTCCTTGTTCTTTGCTACAATGTTTTAGTACTGTTTAAACATTAGAAGAGGGTAATCTGTGAATTAATAGTTAATTTCCACAGCCCTAATTGAAACCAAGGTCATTCATCCATTTTTCAGCATATGAAGGTAATTTTGCGGTAAGCTAAGTACTTAGTTGGCTATATAGTATTAAAATGAGTCCTCTTGAATGAGGATCTCGTTTACATATTCGTTCAAACTGCGTTATGTCACTCAATTTATTTATACCTTGTAAATATGGTGCAAAGAAGTTTTTAATTTGTAAGTAGCGAAAAATTTCTGATGCCGGAAGTTTATGACTTTTACGTATTTCTGAAAATGTTTTAAATGAGGCAGGTGATAAAAAGTCACAACATTGTGTTTGACCTGCTGAAATCCATCTTATGAAGGTTATAGGAAATGTGAGGGCTGGGTAAAACTTTGAGTTTCTCATAAAAGATATAAGGGGTACATGTGGGGAATGTAAACCCTGGGTCATTTTGAATCTTTCCCAAATAGAGGTTGTATGTTTAGTAATCTTATTGTCGATTATTTTGTGGTTAGAGGAGGTGGACCATATGATGTTTGGTATAGAGATTGGGTCGCTATCAATGGTTTAAATTACTACCCATAGTGGAATTTTATGGCTTACATGGTATTTGGGAATGTTTTCTATTTCCGCAGCATGAAAATACAGTGCCTTGCGAAAGTATTCGGCGCCCTTGAACTTTATGACCTTTTGCCACATTTCAGGCTTCAAACATAAAGATATAAAACTAATTGTTTTTGAAGAATCAACAACAAGTGGGACACAATCATGAAGTGGAACGAAATTTATTGGATATTTCAAACTTTTTTACCAAATAAAAAACTGAAAAATTGGGCGTGCAAAATTATTCAGCCCCCTTAAGATAATACTTTGTAGCGCCACCTTTTGCTGCGATTACAGCTGAAAGTCGCTTGGGGTATGTCTCTATCAGTTTTGCACATCGAGAGACTGAAATTTTTGCCCATTCCTCCTTGCAAAACAGCTCAAGCTCAGTGAGGTTGGATGGAGAACGTTTGTGAACAGCAGTTTCCAGTTCTTTCCACAGATTCTCGATTGGATTCAGGTCTGGACTTTGACTTGGCCATTCTAACACCTGGATATGTTTTTTTGTGAACCATTCCATTGTAGATTTTGCTTTAGGTTTTGGATCATTGTCTTGTTGGAAGACAAATCTCCGTCCCAGTCTCAGGTCTTTTGCAGACTCCATCAGGTTTTCTTCCAGAATGGTCCTGTATTTGGCTCCATCCATCTTCCCATCAATTATAACCATCTTCCCTGTCCCTGCAAAAGAAAAGCAGGCCCAAACCATGATGCTGCCAGCACCATGTTTGACAGTGGGGATGGTGTGTTCCGGGTGATGAGCCGTGTAGCTTTTACGCCAAACATAACGTTTTGCATTGTTGCCAAAAAGTTAGATTTTGGTTTCATCTGACCAGAGCACCTTCTTCCACAGGTGGCTTGTGGCAAACTTTAAACGACACTTTTTATGGATATCTTTAAGAAATGGCTTTCTTCTTGCCACTCTTCCATAAAGGCCAGATTTGTGCAGTATACGACTGATTGTTGTCCTATGGACAGAGTCTCCCACCTCAGCTGTAGATCTCTGCAGTTCATCCAGAGTGATCATGGGCCTCTTGGCTGCATCTCTGATCAGTCTTCTCCTTGTATGAGCTGAAAGTTTAGAGGGACGGCCAGGTCTTCGTAGATTTGCAGTGGTCTGATACTCCTTCCATTTTAATATTATCGCTTGCACAGTGCTCCTTGGGATGTTTAAAGCTTGGGAAATATTTTTGTATCCAAATCCGGCTTTAAACTTCTCCACAACAGTATCCTGGACCTGCCTGGTGTGTTCCTTGTTCTTCATGATGCTCTCTGCGCTTTAAACGGACCTCTGAGACTATCACAGTGCAGGTGCATTTATACGGAGACTTGATTACACACAGGTGGATTCTATTTATCATCATTAGTCATTTAGGTCAACATTGGATCATTCAGAGATCCTCACTGAACTTCTGGAGAGAGTTTGCTGCACTGAAAATAAAGGGGCTAAATAATTTTGCACGCCTAATTTTTCAGTTTTTTATTTGTTAAAAAAGTTTGAAATATCCAATAAATCTTGTTTCACTTCATGATTGTGTCCCACTTGTTGATTCTTCAAAAAAAATTACAGTTTTATATCTTTATGTTTTGAAGCCTGAAATGTGGCAAAAGGTCGCAAAAAGTTCAAGGGGGCCGAATACTTTTGCAAGGCACTGTAAGTGGCAAAGTTTGGGAAACCTACACCTCCTTTAAGTTTAGGGAGGTATAAGGTGTGTGGAGAGATTCGAGATTTTAAAGTGCTCCATATAAATGATTGTGTTTTTCGTTGTAGGTTTCTGAGGAAGTAGGCTGGAATAGGAATGGGTAAAACTCTAAATAGATATAAAATTTGGGGGGATATATTCATTTTTATAACATTTATTTTGCCTAACCAAGATAAGGGGAGAGTGGACCATTGCTTTAAATAATTTGAAATTTTTCGTAACAGTGGAGGGTAGTTGGCAGAGAAAATATTTTTTTAGATCAGGGGTAAGTACAATACCTAGATATGAGAGATGTGTCGCGGACCATGTAAAAGGGAGGGATATCTTGCTTGTTGAAGTATATCTGGGGGCAAATAAACATTTAAAGCTATTGATTTTTGCATGCTTATTTTTAATCCAGATATATGGGCAAAATGGTCAAGTTTATTTATAACGTTGGGAGCTGTAATATGGGGGGAGGACATGAAAATTAAAATATCATCAGCAAATAAGCAGAGTTTATGGTGGTAGCCAGTCAGTTTTATACCTTTAATTGATGGATTTGTTCTAATAGCTTGAGCTAGGGGTTCAATGAGTAAGGCAAATAACAGTGGGGAGAGGGGGCACCCCTGGCGAGTGCCTCTGTTAATATTGAGCTGATTTATACCCTGCATACTTGATGTATGCCTTTGGGTTATTATATAAAGATGTGACCCAACTAAGGAAATGTGGGCCAAAGCCCCATCTTTGTAAAGTGAAATGTAGGTAGGGCCACATTACCGTGTCAAAGGCTTTTTTGATGTCTAGTGACAGTAGACACATGGGGATTCTTTTTTTTGGCTGCTTGGATCAGCAACAAGGCCCTACGAACATTATCATTTGCTTGGCGCATTGGGATAAAACCAACCTGGTCGTTACTTATTAAGGTACCCATTATGCTATTCAATCGGGTTGCAATCACTTTCGCTAATAATTTTATATCTAGATTTAAGAGCGATATAGGTCTAAAATTAGCACAGGAAGAGTCATCAGATTGTGGCTTAGGAATCATAGATATAATTGCCGTTAGAGTTTCAGATCTGAATGATTGGTTATTAATGATGGAGTTGAATGCTTCTAACATCATGGGAGTTAATATATGTGAAAATTATTTATAGTAAAGGGCTGAAAACCCATCTGGTCCAGAACGCTTATTAGGTTTGAGGGATTTGATTGCTTGTTCAATTTCAATGGGGGTGATGGGGCTTTCAAGGCTTTCATAATGACTTTAGGATAGAGTAGGGAGTTTTATTTGTGAAAAAAAAGTTTCTGCTGAGGATTGGTCGAAAGAGCATTCTTTTTTATAAAAGGAGGTGAGATGTTTGTGGAAGGTATGAAGGATATTGACTGGATTACTTGTATATTTATCATGGGAGATTTTCAGTCGGATTGATTTGGATGGGTTGTCTAGTTTAAGTGCACGTGCAAGGAGAGTGCCAGGTTTATTGGCTTGGAAGTAGTATTTTTGTTTGGATTTAGGAAAAGTTTTAGCTACTGATTCTGATAAAAATAGGTCTAAAGTTAAGCTAGCTTTCTCGAGTTGTGTTTTATTCTGCGGTGTAGGGCTAGATTGGAATTTAATATGACAGTTGTTAAATTCAGTTTCAAGTTTTTGTTGCAGTTTTTTATTTTCTTTCTTTTGATGTGATGCTTGACGTAAGCAATACCCTCTAAGGACAGGCTTATGTGCTTCCCATAATGTTAGCGGGAATATATATCTGAGGATTTATTATTTTGTAAGTATTCTTTTAGGGCAATTTCTAGGTCTTGAGAGAGTGAAGGGTGTGGTAAGAGAGAGTTGTTTGTGAGTCATGTGCTTTTGGAAGTAATGAGTTAAAGGTGGAAATTATAGTGCAATGATGGGTCCATGTATAGGGTTTGATATATGAGGTGAGCAATTCAGGGGACATACAAATAGAAATTAAAATGTGATCAATACGGGGAAAAGTATTTGTGAGGGTGAGAATAGAAGGAGTATTGACGTTTGGATGGGTTAATTTCAAGCCAGGAATCTGTTAATGGATGTTGTTAAAGGAGTCTCTGAAACGATCTACTGTAGATTGAGAATTAGATGTAGGGGGTAATGGTGATTCATCTAAATAGGGATAAATTGTTTGATTGGAATCTCCACAAATTAGGAGTGTGCCTACTTTATGTGTATCAATAACTTGAAGAAGGTGGGATAAAAATGATGTTGGTCTTTTGTTGGGTGCGTAATATGAGACTACCGTGATTGGGATATCGCATAGGTTGCCTATAAGTATGAGGTAGCGACCTTCTGGATCTTTGATTTCTGTTTCTAGGGAAAAGGGTGTAGTTTGGTGAAATGCTATTAACACTCCTCTGTGTTTGGACTTGGCTGAGGCTGTATAAACCTGGGGGTAGCTTGCACCAAAATAATTAGGGGTGGAGGATTCAGTGAAATGAGTCTCCTGGAGGCAGACTACGTGTGCTTTTGATGCTGAAAGTGACCTGAAAACTTTAGTACGTTTATGAGGTATGTTTAGACCATGTGTATTTAGGGTAAGTACATTCAAGGGAGCCATATAAGTTTTGAGAAAAACATAACAGTACATTTCAAATGTAAATTGTGGTACTAGACAAAACCCGGACTAAGGGAGGAAAATGGAGAAAGAATAAGAAAAATAGGATAGAAGAAAAAAAAAGGAGATGATAGACAGTAATCTAATTAGATTGTGGTGGTTGAAATCCATAGCACGAAATAAAAAGTAGACTTTCTGAGCTCAAAAATGACAGGAGCTCAGAGGCACAAAGTCTGTCTGAGGAGGCCCCCTACACAGTGAGGGAGAGTCCTAGGACAGAAAAATGAGAGGCGCAGAGACCTCTTCCCGGCTTCTCAACGGTTAAAATCTATTCAAGAATAAGGGGGGGGAAAAAAACATATTAAACTAAGACAACCAAGCTTGGCAAGGTAACCAGCTACAAACATGTATTTAATTAGTGACTAGTTATTCCTCAATTAAGAACATAAGATAAACAATTAACCTTATAAATTTCAAAACTAGAAATGGCATGTTTCAATTCTATTATGATCATAGGATTGATACACCTCGGGGCTGCTGTAAGTGCGGAAGATAATTAAAGTGGAGTTCCACCCATAAATATAACATTACATCAGTAGTTTTAAAAAAAATGTCATTAGTCCTTTAAGAAAAAATAATAATTTTTTAGATACCTTCAAAGTGTTGTTGCTAGGCAGAATAGTTAATCTTCCCTCTTCCTGCACCTAGGTGCTTAAGCTTCCTAACCTACACCGCACAGACTCCTGGGAATGTAGTGGGTGTAACTTTCCAGGAGTCTGTGCACTCCCCAGTGTCGAAGAATCATGTGACTTGGACAGTACAGGTGCCTGAAACCTGATCTGAAACCTATTACACTGCTTGTGTAGCACTGAGCATGTGCGAGATCTGCAAGGCTGAAATCCAGGAAGTCATACAGTCTGGCTTCATGATGCCCACACTTAAGATGGCCCCAGTCAATTTCTATTTTATAAAGTGTCTAAATGCTGTAACAACCTAACAAAACGGACCTTAATTTACAGACTAACTTTACTAGAATACATTAAGCTTGTGTATTACAGGGGTATTTATATTTAAAAAGTGAAATTGTGGCTGGAACTCCGCTTTAAGTATTCACTTTGTAGGAAAGGAATAGGGTTAATAGCAAAAATATTAGTTTAAATGCACAAAGCCTTGAAGATACTTCTGTCTCTGCTTAGTGCATGAATGGGAGGAAAGGGGGGAGGAAGGGGGGTGGGCGGGAGGGAGGGGGTAGAGGTAGTTATAGGAGAAGGGGGAGAGACAGGATGTTACAATGAAGAGACTTAAAGGGGTATAACAAGGCGATTTGGCAGAATGATTTAAAGTTTACTGATACTTATCTTCTATGGGTAGGAAAAATGTGAATGAATTAAGGCATGGCTAAATTAACCATGGAGTTTGGAGGAGAAACAAAGTGAATTACTCAGTCAAGTCAGTCCATTGTGCTGCTGGTCAGAAACTGGAGGATTGAAGCGGCCTCTTTTTGGGGTAGCCTGTCTGTTTCCATCAGGTTCGGGGATTGATGAATTTGGAGGAGAATCAGAAAGGGCACGGCGTTGCGTATTTGCAGATGACTTATTATAAAGCTGAAGTTTTTACAGCGTGTTCTTTAGTTCTGTAGTGTTTTTTCTGGAGTTTTTGGCTCCTTGATAAGTGAACTTAATTGAAAATGGAAATCCCCATTGATATGGGATGTGGTGGAGTTGGAGATTTAGGAGCAAAGGTTTCATCTCACGATGTTTAGCTACTGTTATGGGAGAAAAATCCGCAAAAATTTGGTATGTACAGTATGTCCTTGGAAAGTAAGAGATTCTTTCAGTCTAGCTGCAGCCATAATTTGATCTTTGGTGCGGAAAAAGTGGAACTTAGCAATTATATTGCGAGGGGGCCATCAGCTTTGCGTGGCCCTAAAGCTCTGGGGATTCTATCAATTTCCAATCTTTCTATAGGAATTGATGGTGTTAGTTCTTGAAAGAGGGCTGTCATAGACGATTGGAGGTAAATAATTGACTCTGGTATACCTCTTATACAGAGATTTGAACCGCGAGCCCTGTTCTCAAAATCCTCCAAACGGGCTTGCATTGCTGCATTTTCTTCTTTTAGCATTTCAAATTTATTGTCATGGGTTGCTATGCTAGTTTCAATATCATCCATCCTGTATTCAAGGTCCGCAGTGCGCTGACCTATGTCTCTGATTTCTTTAGTCAGAGTCTCAGTAATTTGTTCAGAGGACACTTTCAAAGCTTTTTGAAAAATTTTCTCTATTTGTTTCAATATTTTAGGTTGTAATGTATCAGTTTGTTTTGACTGGCTTATGGCACTGTGTTCATCATCAGTATCAAAGTAATCCTGTGATAAGTGCTGTTGTTTTTTTGTCAGAGCGGGGTTTGACTGCCTGAGAAGAATTTGACAGTGCCATTTTCATATTCCCTTTGAGCAGCTTTTCTTTGAGGGTTTTAGCTGTGGTTTTTCCACGGGTTACTCCAAAAACCATATTGTTTTGATCCCCGGGCTCTAGGGAGTGATATGATGTAATTTATTTTGTAGTCACCCTGCCATTCGAGCGTATGTGAGAGCCGTTAAGAGCCGAGAAGGACAGAGCTTCAGCAGGACACGTCCGTCGCTGGCCACTCCCTCAGAAAAACTCCATTTGCAGGGTTTTTGATGCTCTGTGGTGTTCTGAAGTGCATCTCTCCACTCCTATTGGGTCCTTCTGCTTCATGTCTGCACCGCTGTAGGAAATGGGTGGTGCTTTCCCCAGGTGGCCATGACGCTTTCGGTTTCAGTTCTGTGAATGGCTCCAGGAGGTAGGTAACATTCCATTTCTAACCCTGTCCAGTGCCTGTCAAGTCAGTGTCCACCCATCCATATACAGCAGCACCTTGTGCTGCATGTATTCTCAGCCTGTGTTTGGACTGAGAGTGGAGGGTGGAGGGAGGGGGAAGACACTGTGCTTCATCAACCTCTGCTCCGGCCCTTCACAATCTGCTGGAGCCTTCATTACACATCTCCTGTATGTGTATATTACGAGGGCTTCCAGCACTGCGTCCTAGAGCCATGCTTTACAGGTCTCTTATGTCTAACTGTCTGTAACCCTCTCTCTCTCTCTGTCTGTCTAATACCAGTTTTATGAATATCACTACATGGGCGATAAGAATATGAACCACATCTGAAAGTACTATGAAGTAAAAGTACAGGGGTTACAACTATACAGTGAAAAAAATGGCAAAGAACCAATTAATTGCATATAGAAATGAAAAGTGATACTTTGGTGATATTCCACAACATTTTTTGCCAACTTCTCCAATGCCAGTGTATACAGAACACACTTTCAATTAACGTAGCCTGATATTATATGGACCTTGACCTCACATAGACCCTCACTTTTTAATAGTAACAGGTCATGTGGGCTACATTTTGCATAATGATATGCTTTTTTTAATCATTTATTACTGTTACCCCATCTAATGAGACAACTTCGCATTTTTCTTTTCTCAAATAAAAAAAAAAGTCAATCATACAATTATGTTTCATGCATAATCATTGGCCCATCGGGATACCTTGAATTAAATAAGCAGGATGAGAGCTTGCTGCGTGTTGAATAGTTTTACCCTCAGTGGGTTTTGTAAATAATTTAATACCCAGCACATTAGTCTCATCTTTAAAACTGCTCACATCAAGAAATGAGATTTCAAAAATGGCATATGTCATTGTAAACTGAAGGTTATGGGGACTTCTGGGGATCACTATATATTTCCTTTTTGTTGTAGAAAACAATATTCAAGGTTTTGCTAATTATTTTTCATATAAAAACTATTTTTACTTTTATAATGTACTATTTTAAAATACAGATAACTTTATCCTTGTTGATTAAATACATTGAACATCCTGTAACACTTTCACTGCTGTTTCTGAGAAATATGGAGAGAGGTGCCTCTAAGCGAAGATATAAAAAAAACAGATTTATTAAGAATAGACAAATGTCAATTCACATAAGGCTAGTGTAAAAAGGCACATCGGAAGTGTGTCTGGGATAAGCTGTCATTAGTTAGAGCCGGTTCACACTGGGGCGATTTTGGATCTGACTTGAAATCGCCTCAAGTCGTCCCAAGTCGCGCTGTCAAGAAAAACAATGCAAGTGAATGGAAGTGGTGTTAATACACACTACTCAAGGCGATCCAACTTCAAAAGAAGTTCCTGTACTACTTCAATCCGACTTGTAGGCGATTCCTACCCATTGATTTCAATGGAAGTAGCTTTCAAGTCTGATCCCTGTTCATAGTGAGGCGATTTTGCCAGAAGCAGAGAGGAATTTACCCAGAAGCCACCAGGTACTCCCCTGTCCCCAGGCAGCCCCCACCTTCTTCCCACCTTCTTGGCACGGATTACTTTCACTTTCTTAGTACGTTGTCTCTGTTTGCAGCATGGCTGTCAGAGTTAGGAAAGAGGCCGTGGATAATGAGTCCCTTATAAGGCTGGTAAAAGAGAGACCATGCCTCTACGACAAGAGGGACCCCTTTTACAAGGACCAAATGAAGAGGGACAATGCCTGGCTGGACATTTCTCGCCTGACCTTTGAGGATTGGGGCATATTGTCCGAGACCGACCGCACTGCCAAAAGTAAGTTTAACCTTTTTATTATATGTCTATTTTCCTTGCCTAGGCATGCTGGTTGTAGTTCCATACATGCCACTTGTTTGCACAGAGAATGGCGGCATGAACTCCCCCTTGAAGACAGCAACAATAGAGCCCACCGGCATCAATAGATCCCCTGGCAGGAACAGTATATCCCATGCTGGCAATAGTAGATGCAGACAGGAACCATAGATTCCCCAAAAAAGTAGATCCCTAACAGGAACACTACTACAAATGACAAGAACAATAGATCCCTGATCAGAACACTAGTTCACATGAGAACAACAATAGATCCTTGACAACACTAGATCCCTGGCATGAACAATAGGTTCCCCAAAAACAATAGATCCCTGATCGGAACACAAGTTCACATGAGAACAACAATAGATCCTTGACAAAACTAGATCCCTGGCAGGAACAACAGGTCCCCCAACAATAGATCCCTGATCGGAACACAAGTTCACATGAGAACAACAACAGATCCCCCAACAATAGATCCCTGATCGGAACACAAGTTCACATGATGTCAGAGCCTGTACTCACCGAGACCGAGATGCTGAGGGCGGCTCACCTTTGCAACCCTGTGCAGACCACTCCCTGGAGTTGGGACAGAGGAGGGACGGCACAAGGAGGCACCGGTGCCGGGAGCTGGCAGGCAGACTTGGTGCAGCCGACAGAAGCAGGGCAGGTGCAGAAGACTGGAGACAAGCGTTGGTCAGGCAGGAACTGGTAGGTAAGTCTGGTAGGGTCCACAGGAGATGAAGGCAAATCCGAGTCACAGGCCGAGGGTCAAGGGCAGGAGAGTTCAGAGGGAGTCCATGAGAGCAAGCCAAGGTCAAGGGGCAGGAGACAACAGCAATCCAGGTAACATTAGCCAAAGGGTCAGAGGTTCCAGGTGAGAGGAGAGTTGTCAGGAATTCCGGGTCAAAACAGGCAGGTACGGCAACAGGTAAACACATAGGAGCTGAAGACAAACCAGCAACCTGTTCAGGGAAGGCTGCTGGTTTAAATAGGAGTGTCCGGCCTCTGATTGGCCCCAGGGTTGCCGCATACCTGCACGTGCGCGCTTCCACGCACACGGCGCGCTGCCGTACCGTGCATGCGCGGGAGCTCAATGGAGCCGGGAATGGAGCCCTGACACATGAGAACAACAATAGATCCTTGACAAAACTAGATCCCTGGCAGGAACAATAGATCCCCCAACAACAATAGATCCCTGATCGGAACACAAGTTCACATGAGAACAACAATAGATCTTTGATAAAACTAGATCCCTGGCAGGAACAACAGGTCCCCCAACAATAGATCCCTGATCGGAACACAAGTTCACATGAGAACAACAATAGATCTTTGATAAAACTAGATCCCTGGCAGGAACAATATAATTGAAAAACTTGTCCTCAAAACCACGCATCTTATCATACATGGCCCAGAAATGCCCTCTGTTAGCTCTATTAGCAATAATTGGATGGATCCAATAGCGCCGTCTTCTTCTCATCCTCATCCTTCGCTTCCTTTCTTCCTCTTCCTCTTCTGTCAATACTGCCAAACCAGCTGTTATGACAGCTGCCATTAGGTAACGCACAGAGAGCATTTTAGACACAGGAAAACAGGGAACAGGGAAGAAGAAATCAAACAGGAAGAATAATGATGTCAGAAGAGCTTAGTAGCTCTGATTGGCCATTTCTGACATTCCCTGTCCTGGAGGCGATTTATAAATCGCCCCAGATCGCCCTGTGGTTCACATTCAAGTCGTGTCGGAATCGCCTCTGGAAGTCGCGCTGGAAGTCGGATCGCCCCAGTGTGAACCGGCTCTTAGAGTCACCTGGAACGCCATGACCAGACACTGTAGTGCTTCATTCGGCTCCAGGAAGTCAGCTGGGAGATGAAAAGGATCCAGGAGTGAGGGTTGACATGCTCATGGAGTGCAGCAAGCATAATATTACATATGCACACATTCAAGAAACTGGCTATTCAGTAGTGCTGGCCGGGTGCTGTAATCAGGGCTGGCCAAGCACCTTGTCCTGCCTAGATCCAAGAAGGAAATGCTGCCCCCCCCCCCCCCCCAAAAAAAAAACACCCACCAAAAGTCCCCACATCCATTATTTTATATCATGACAATTAAAGGTAAAATTAAATGTATCAGGAATTCAGATTTACATCCAACAGTGGTGGTCGTGGGGTTCCGTCCAATGCAGCTGCGGTGGTGGTGGGGTGTTCAAATAGAGGCGGCGGTGGTTGGTGGGTTCAGTCAGATGTAGCGGTGAGGGGGTTCAGAGGTAGCGGTGGTGGGGGGGGTTCAGACCGAGGCAGAGGTGGTGGGGGGTTCAGTAAGAGGCAATGGTGATGGGGATGGGGTTCAGTCAGAGGCAGATGTGGTGGGGGAGAGGGGGGTTCAGTTAGAGACAGTGTTGCTAGGGGGGGTTCAGTCAGAGGCAGATCTGGTGGTGAGGACGGGGGGTTTAGTCAGAGGCAGATGTGGCAGTTGGGTGGGGGAGTTCAGCCAGAGGTGGTGGTGGGGGGGGGTTCATACAGATGCAGCGGTGGTGGGGGGGGTTCAGTCAGAGGCAGTGGTAATGGGCAGGGGGGTTCAGTCAGAGGCAGATGTGGTGGTGAGGAGGGGGGTTTAGTCAGAGGCAGTTGTGGTGGGGATTGGATCAGTGGCGCTGGCACTTACTTGCTTAAATAGTCAGTTGTGCCTCCAGCAATGCTTTTTCCAAAACGGGGTCTCTGCTCACAGCAAAAAGCTCCTGCCCTTTCACGCTGTTGACTTTCTGCTGTAGTTTCTGCCTCTTGTCCCGACATGGCATTTGTCTGCAGCATTGCGGGGAAGCCCGCGGAGAGGATGGGAGGGCAGGCCGTTGTGTGGATATGGCAGTGAGTGCTCTACCCAGGGCTGGACTGGGACAAAAATTTGGCCCTGGACTTCATCCAGACCAGCCCACTTTACTCCAAAATCCTTGTGTTGGTGCTTCAATCATCCCCGCACCATGGTTGTTATGGTGTCAGGATGATTGAAGCGCATTATTTCTATTATTACATTGTAATATAAAATTAAATAGTTCAACTCACCATAATGCAGAATCAGTGGGAGCCCTGAGCGTGTCACTTGCCACTGTCTCCTGTCACCAGATGCAGCTTGTCACTTGCCACGTCGCCTGCCACTGGGTGGGGGCCCTGTCAGTTAGGCTTACGGGGCCCCATGATTTCTTTGGCCCTGATGCCCACTGTAGTGGCTGTCATGTCCAGAGCAATGGGGACTCTCTGGACAGGGGAGGAGAGAGAGATACACAGTGCCTGCTCTGCTGCTTATTTCATGGGGACCGATCGGACCAGTAGATGCAGAGCACTGGTGTGTGTACTTCTACTTCCTGGTAGTGGTGGAACGCATGATGAGGCAGACGTGATGTCATCAGCCGGTGTTGTGCCAAAATCTCCGACCGCGTCATAGTTGGCTGTATTGCCCATGAGCAAGCGCATGTACAAGAAGGGGTTTCTTGTGCATGTCAGATTGTCACGTAAAAGCTATCAAATACACCAACTGCTCTCACCGCCAAAGCGAGCCTGTGCGGCCTTCGTATCACAGACTAAAAGAATCCCATCAAATACTCCAACTGAAATCCCAGCAGTGACCCTGCACGGGAAGACTGACAGAATCCCCTGTCAGATCTTCCGATAATTTCTTTCACCCATAAAACAAACTAGATACATGGAGAGTCAAGAAAAGATACAGGGTTTTATCATACGAGATGCATTACCTTGGCAGTTCATCATGTTGAAGATCTAACAGGGGTTTTCATCAGTGTTCCCGCGCAAGCGCTCTGAGGCAAGTTCAGTTGGAGTATTTGCTTTTTTTTTTGTCAATAAAGTTTTTATTGTAAGATCAAGAAAAGCAACAATTGTACAAGTATAATAACATTCATACACATACTTTGTATTTTGTAAATTCAACACTAAGTATAATATAGTATAACATTAGAGCGCTTATTGATAATAATCAGTAGGATGGCTGCTCGATCTGTATCGTGTACATTAGCATTATCATTTTTAATATACGATACACATCGTTAAGGTAAATAGTTTGTATATTACTATGAACTGATTATTACTCAAATATAGTTGTTCCGTGTACGCTCTATATATGCGTATGTTGTTTAAGGTATAAAGTTAGGTAGGAAAGGTAACAGACCCAAGAGGGGGTGGGATTACAAGAAGAAAAGAGACAGAAGCCGAGGTTCCAGATTTATTGGGATAAATTCTATAGCATAGATTAGTATGTTCTTGAGTATTTGAAAATGACCCACGGTTGCCATGTTTTATTGGGTTTTTCGATTGTTTCATGAGCTGTTGCCCTAATCTACTCCATATTATAGAGGAGGTGAACCTCGTTTAACCACTCTTTGATTGTAGGAGTGGTGGTATTTCTCCGGTATCTGGGGATCACTGCCTTCGCAACAGTGAGTAGAAATCTGGGCAGTGATCTCTTATACTTTTTAATTGAACAATTAGTCATGTGTAGTAAGCAGATCGCTGTGGTTAATTGAATTAATGTCTCAGTTATAAGCTTTATGATTTCACAGACCTTCTACCAGAATGACTGAATCAAGGTGCAGCCCCACCATATATGCTTTAAGGTGCCTCTCTCCTGATCGCAGCGCCAACAAAGGTCAGAACTGTGGGGAACCATCTATGTATTTTGATTGGCATATTATACCAATTTGTCAGGAGCTTAAAATAAGATTCCTGTAGTCGTGTGCTAATTGTGCATTTGTGGTCCTTAGTGAAGGACGTGTTTAATGCGGTTTCCCAAACACTTTATGTTTATTAGGTTCCTGAAGACCAAATGCTTGCAACCAGGCGTAGGATGCGTTTCAAATGGCGTTAGGGGTCTCGTAAGATGTTTATGTCTCAGGAGATTCAGGACATAACTATGACTTTGACGGTATTCCCAGTATGTTAGGAATGTCAGTCCCTTCTCAATTTGCATTTCTGAGATTGATTTGACCTTATTGCCTTTGAAAAAGGTGTTGCTAGAAGGGATAAATTCATGTCTGTGTACAACTGGGATGATTTGTTTATTTCTAGCAGAAAGTCGGGGTTAGAGATTTGACAGAACACCGGAAATTATGCAAGACGTGGGAGGCAACGCAGCCATTATTTCCAGCTCATGACATCACGTTCATTCCCAGGAAGTAGTACACACCAGTGCTCTTCTGGCCCAATTGGTCCCGTGAAATAAGCAGGGGAGTGGGCAGAGCAGGCTGGCTCGCGGACGGGAGTTTGCCGCCCTTCTGAAAGTGCCGCCCAGGATCCATGGTCCCACTGGGTCCCATGGTCGGGCCGGCCCTGGCTGTAATGACCATAGGTTCGGGACCGTGGATGATCAAAGTGAAACAAAATGTCATCAGCACACCAAGGATTCTTGTTCTCACTAATACAACGTTTGATAGCAGTCACTGTACCTCGGTCTGCTTTAGCTAGAACTTGATGCTCATACAGCTCTAGGACCACAGGAGCTTCTGTATGCCTCGGTAGGTATCGTTAGGATTCTCCGAGGAGGAAAGAACTACTAGATCCTAGTATTAATCTCCTCACTTTAGAGCTCTCGACCGACTCTGGTGGTTTCTGTTATTCTGGAGCCGCGAGATGAGTTCTGTGTTTAAGAATGTATCTCCTGAATTTATCGAATTAGCCTGTCCCCGACACAGTTTGTGCCCATAGGGGGTGTCGGGACTGGCAATAGAATTAAGTGCACTTATAGGGGATACCTGCTTTTATGTAATTGTTAGCATACGAAGTGGGTGGGTGACCTGGGTTTTTTTTTTTTTCCTCTAAAGATGGCTGTTTATCTGACATGAATACTTTGACAAGCATTGTACGTATTTAATACTGGCCCCAGAATGTGCTGGCGGCAATAACGTGTACTGTACTGCTCTTCAATAAATTTATTTTAAACTGAAAAAAAAAATATTTTCATGGCTACATGATAAACATACAGTGCACATACAGCTGTATGGAAAGCTGCAACATTTCTTTGAGCAAGTTAGCAATGTCCTTGGCAGTCTGTGTAATGTAAATGGAAGGAATAATTCCAGATGGAAGTCCCTTGTCCTCCCTGCTGGTCATAAAGAAATGCCAAGATGAAAGTCCACACCAATTCAGCCACCATCAGGAAATCTGCATCTTCTTCAGGCTCTCTTCTGGTCTGCCTCATCCCAGCTGGCCTGGTCATTTGTTGTCAAGCAAAATCTGATGCGTTTCGTCCCACGGAACTTCAACTGGGGTATTAGTCTGCTTCTCAACACTGCGTGTATATATATATATATATATATATATATATATATATATATATATATATATACGCAGTGTTGAGAAGCAGACTAATACCCCAGTTGAAGTTCCGTGGGACGAAACACATCAGTTTTGCTTGTTCAGCACTTCACATTTGCGCTTTAAAACGTTTTTGAACCTGTGATCTAATTTTTATCTGTATACATAATTCAGATGTTGGTACTGTTCTTTTAATAAATACATTTTTGACATACACCATGCTGAGGCATTTTTCTTTTATGACCCCCATGTTTCAATATCCATTGGATGGGACCGTTGCATGCTGTGCCAAGACATTCAGTGATCCATACTGAAATTCCTGTTCCTTACTTCCAAGCCTGGCCGACTCGCTGCCGCTGGCAAGAGTACATACCCCTTACCCCAGGTGGAGGACGCACTGTCCCGGGTGATCTGACATCCATCTTGGTTTATTACTTTCCTTTGGTTCCAGACGTGGATCACATATTTATTGGCTTGATCTACAGTGTAGACTATTTAACAGACCATGTTGGGTTTTTCATTGAACTTATTTCACCTTAATGATTTTACATCATTATATATATGCTTTTATGTTGTTTGGAATATTAGTTCACACTTATGCACCTTATTATTAAGTCACTGTTTACATAGTCCCTATGTTTTTATAATCTCACCTCCACTTCTTCCCTGTAGGCTGCCGCTGTAGCATGGCCGAGCTCCTCTTCCTCCTTTCAGTCCGGTGTTCTATCATTATGGGTCCCCAGTCCCCTATCAGATAGTGCCTGGGCCGGGCCGGGTACCGTGCGGTACAGGAGATTCAGTTTCTTGTTTTCCCGGCCGGACTGAATGGAAGTGAGCACTCAGTGTGCACTTCATGTCAGTCCGGCCAGGAGCAGGAAACAAAATCTCCTGTACCGCACCCGCGACGGACCGGACTTACAGGACTCCAGGAGGAAGAAAGAGGAGCTCGGCCACGCTACAGCCTGGAAAGGGGAAGTTGGGGGCCCCAAGCAATTGTTTGTTTTGTCTGTCCTGTAGCGACGAGCCTGATGACAAAAAAACACCTAATGTGACTGAATCTACCATTTCCAGCCTGTCATGTACCAGGTGTGACCAGAACTGTGTGGCTAGCAACAGAGGAACACCAAACACATATAAGTGAATAATATAAATACAACCACCTCCAATATGACACAGTGCAACAAACCAACCAACAGACAGAGACCCACAAACAACAACAGACAGATATGTACAATAAATGGGAAATGCCAGAATCTAAAACAATAGCCAGGCCAGGGTCATACACAGCAGATCGGCAGATGGACAAAGAGATATTCCAGAAACATAAACGTTAGCCAGGCCAAGGTCATACACAGGGAGATCAGCAGATGGGGTAAGGAACACAGGACAGGGAGAGGATGGATGGTCAGGACAGGGAGACAGGATCAGGAACTCAGGTAGAAGATTTCAGGAACAAGTTCAGATCAGGGCCGGATTAACAATGGGGCTGATGGAGCTGCAGCTCCAGGCCCCTTTCTCAAGATAGGGCCATTTGCCCAAAAAAAAAATTTAAGAATTTTTTTTTGTTCTAAGATCGAATTTGGGGGGTTGTAGCTCGATGACCAGAGGTCACAGAAACCCCACATTTGGGGGTAGGCATGGGAAGAGCTACCCCACAACTGGTCAAAATATGGGACGACTATCATTTATGGTTCCGGAGATACGGGCCTGCTTGCACAGCCTGTCAGAAGCTACATACAGAGCGGCCAATATAAATACAAGCTGACACACTACAGCAGACTGATAGGATCACAGTGCTTATAATAATTATGTGTATATTACTCATGGTAATTAACCCCTTGCCACCCAGGCCAATTCTGACACTTCTCTACTACATGTAAAAATCATCATTTGTTTTTTGCTAGAAAATTACTCTATGGTGGTCTTTGCACTTTTTATGTTGCAGGGTACAGAGCTGCACGATTCTGGCTAAAATGAGAATTGCATTTTTTTTGCTTAGAAGATAGATCACGATTCTCTCACGATTGTTGCGGCGTAACATCATCTTTCACATTAAAACAAAAAAAATGGGCTAACTTCACTGTTTTGTTTTTATGGTTTTTATTATTCATTGAAGTGGGAAAATGCAGTGTGACATAACATATTGCAGCAATAGCCATTGTATTCCCTAGAGTCTCTGCTAAAATATATATAATGTTTGGCAGTTCCAAGTAATTTTCTAGCAAATAATATTGCTTTCTAACTTAAGAAACAAGTGTTGGACTTTAAGTGGTTAAATTTAGTTACAATGTTAGTTAGTTACAATGTTTCATTTTGTTTACAAACTTCGCAGACTGCCCAGATTTGTTCTTTACACACAGAAGTGTATCCCTTTGATCTAAGAAGGAAGTGTCAGTTACAATGTTTCCTGTTAAAAACTTGGCAGACTGCCCAGATATTTTCTTTTGACAGCTGAAAGTCTCTCCACTTGTTATATGAAAGAATCAGCAAACTCTGCATTGGAGATCGTCAGGGGGTTGAATCGACATCACGATTTTTTTAACGATTAATTGTGCAGCTCTAGCACGGTATTTGCGCAGCAATTTTTCAAACATGTTTTTTTGGAAAAAAATGTTTCATTCATTAAAAAAACAGTTAGTTAGTTAAGTTAGCACAATTTTTTTTGGTATCCTAAGCGATGCTTTACATTTTTTTAGGTTACATGTTTAGAGTTACAGAGGAGGTCTAGTACTAGAATTATTGTTCTCGCTCTAATGATCGTGGCGTATGTAACCTGTGTGTATCTGGCTCTGATACTACCAGTGCCTACCCAGCCACTGACTAGTATCTCTCCCCAGCCTGTCCCCACACACCCTCTCACCTGCTGACCTGTGGATGGGGGAATCACTCCTGCAGTGTTATTGTGTTCTGCCAGTGCGTACAATGATCAGTGTTGCTAACTTTAGCTGGCAGCACTGATTGCTTTAAGAAAAAAAAACAGGCTGGTTGTACTCAAGTTGATTAATAGATTGACTTGTGTAAAACCAGCTAGCCCATACATAGATCGACTATGGCTGGTCTCTGCATAATTGGCGTAATTTCAATCCATGTATGACCCGCTTAACCACTACTCAGTCCCTAAATATCCTTCCACTCCTGTACATAGTGCTCACTGTCATACTCTCCACACTCCTCTCCTGTACATAGTGCCCACTGTCATACTCTCCACACTTCTCTCCTATACATAGTACCCACTGTCATACCCTACACACTCCTCTCCTGTACATAGTGCCCACTGTCATACCCTCCACACTCCTCTCCTATACATAGCGCCCACTGTCATACCCTTCACACTCCTCTCCTGTACATAGTGCCTGCTGTCATACACTTCTCTCCTGTACTTAGTGCCCACTGTCGCACCCTCCACACTCCTCTCCTGTACATACTGCTCACTGTCATACCCTCCACACTCCTCTCCTATACATAGTGCCCACTGTCATACCCTCCACACTCCTCTCCTGTACATACTGCTCACTGTCATACCCTCCACACTCCTCTCCTATACATAGTGCCCACTGTCATACCCTCCACACTCCTCTCCTATACATAGTGTTCACTGTCATACCCTCCACACTCCTCTCCTATACATAGAGCCCACTATCATACCGTCTACATTCCTCTCCTGTACATACTGCCCACTGTCATACCCTCCACACTCCTCTCCTGTACATACTGCCCCATCATACCCGCCACACTTCTCTCTGGTACGTACTACCCTCTGTCATACCCCCTCACTCTTCCTGTACATACTGCCCATTGTCATACCCTTCACACTCCTCTCCTGTACATAGTGCTTTTTTCCGTACCCTTTGTACTCCTCTCCTGTACATAGTGCCCACTGTTAGACCCTCCACATTCCTCTCCCTCACCTGCACATACTTCCCACTTATATACCGTCCATACTCCTCCCCTATGTCGCTTACCCACAAAAACAGTTCTTTAAAATTATACTGAATATCCTCAATGTTACCAGCTCTAGAATGGACACACTTTTGTTAGTTCAACTAAAGGAAATATCAGTTCTCATATTTGTTCTGCCCCATTATTAGTACTCATTTAATTTTGTGATTACTACTATGATGTATAGAGGAACATCGGGGATCTCAGCTACTCTAAATATAGCACTTATATAAAAAAGTGGCCCTGAAAATATTTTTTAAATGTTGGCAACTGTGCACTTAGGCACTGCCCAAGGGCCACCGTCCACCGGGTCAGTAGGGGGCCCCATGAGAGGCTCCTGGGATCCTGTGATAATAAAGCGGTAGTAAACTTTCCTGACATTACTACTTTTTAGAGGCCCTGGGGTAGGTTATGCCACAACGTACAAGTATGCACAGCATATTAGCACATTAGTGTACACTTACTGAGCCCTCCAGTGCTGCGCTTTGATGAATCAGGCGGGGCCTGGACACTTCCATCTTCACCCGGTCTTCCTTCTGGGTTCTGTGCCTTTGGTCACTTGCCTTGGCTGGGCTGCGTTCATGTCATTCCCACGCCATTATTTATAATTTATTACACCCCATTCACACCTCCGCGACAAAACGCCCGACGCCGGCCGCTCGTGCCGCTGGAGGGGAGAATTCCCATTGCTGTCTATGAGATGGTTCACATCTCATAGACGCCGTACACCTGCGGCATGAAAAAAAGTCCCGGACCCTTTTTTTCAGGCGGCATTGGCGTTCGGCCATACAAAGCAATAGGAAGGATTTGTAAAAAAAAAGTTACACTATTCGCAGCAAAATACGCCGCGTACGCGGCGTTACTTGTCGCGGAGGTGTGAATGCAGCCTAAAAGGCCCCACCAAAATCCTCAGCACCAGGCCCATGATGTTCTTAATCTGGCCCTGGTTCAGATAATCAGGCAGCAGGTACAGATCAGGGCACAAGGAAGATACCAGGGCAAGGTATGTTTGCACTTGCCGGGTAATTATAGGAATGCCTGCAATTGGCCTCAAGTCACGCCTGAGCGCAAAAGGTGCTGTCTGCTCCACAGTGACAGGATCCATCCGCTGGTGGACGCCAGTACTGTGGCCCAAGGATGACATAACACCAGCAGGAAGAAGTTCCCCTGAGGCCCCGTACTCACGACCAAACATGTCTGCTGAAACTGGTCCGCAGACCAGTTTCAGCAGACATGTTTGGCCGTGTGTTGGCCCGAGCGGACCATTTTGGGACGGATCGGACAGGTTTCCAGCGGACAACTGTTTCCCGGACTTGTTTTAAAACAGTCCGCTGGAAACCTGTCCGCCCGGACATGTACGGTCGTCTGTACAGACCTACCGTACATGTCCTGCCGCCCGCATCCCTCGCATGCGTCGAATGACTTCGACGCATGCGTGGAAGCATATTTAAGGCGGCCCGCCCACGTCGCCGCGTCATTGTCGCGGCGACACCGCGTCATCGACGCGGCGACACCGCGGACACGCCCCGCGTAATGTTTACGCGCGGGCTTCTGTTCGATGGTGTGTATAGCCATCGAACAGAAGTCCCCGGGCAGTCCCCGGCCAGACATGTCCGATGGAAACGGTCTGCAGACCGTTTTCATCGGACATGTCCTGCCGTGAGTACAAGGCCTCACAGTTCAAAACTGCCAGGAGACACCTGCTGGTGGACCTCGGTACTGCATGCCATATGATAGATATTACCAGCGGATGGAACCTTTCCTGATACAGCCACTTGCTTCCACCTCTTAAAGATGTTTGTAAAGGTTTGTGTTTTCATACGATGCATTAAGGTGAAAAACACCTCGCTGTCAAAGGCCCCCGCGCCCACAAGCTAACACCCTCAGGAGAAAGCTTCCCAGAAGGGGATAGCTATTGCAGGAAGGAGCCAAGAGGATCGGGGCCACTCTGCAAAACAAACTGCACAGTGGAGGGATGTATGATATGTTTGTTATTTAATAATAAAAAAATAAACCATTACAATCACTTTAAGTAAAGCTGGGGTAGGAATCAAATCTATTTCCTCCCTAGGGACCCTAACCTTAAGGGGTTGTAAAGGAAAAAAAATGTTTTCATAATAAGCATCCTTTACCTGCAGACATTCCTCTTTTCACTTCCTCATTGTTTGTTTTTGCTCAGAAGTTGCTCTATTTCTTCTCTGTTCTGTTCACTTCCTGCTTGTCTGATTGTTACTCACCACCGTGAAGGGAGGCTTTACTGCGGTGGTCAGTGAGACTTCAAGGAGGTGTGAATTACTGGGCGTGCCGCAATGCATACTGGGAAATGTAGTTCTTACATGAACGGGTGCCGCAAACCAGGATGTGAATGAGAGAACAGAAACTAGCGTTTTTGGTTTGGGGTGCTCAGATGCAGTTAAGTTCCGCTTTAAGAATAATGTTTGGTGCAAACACAAGTTCAGACTGGACCTTGGAAGTTTGGGCCTTCAAATGAACAGAACATCATGCATACTAGTGGTATTACTACTCCTAATATACAGTATCTCACAAAAGTAAATGCACCCCTCACATTTTTGTACTGGAGAAATTACCCTTTGCTACAATGTAAGTAGTGAGTGTACAGCTTGTATAACAGTGTAAATGTGCTGCCCCCTCAAAATAACTCAAAACACAGCCATTAATGTCTAAACCGCTGGCAACAGAAGTCAGTACAAGTGAAAATGTCCAAAATGGGCCCAATTAGCCATTTTCCCTCCCCGGTGTCATGTGACTCGTTAAGGTCTCAGGTGTGAATGGGGAGCAGGTGTGTTAAATTTGGTGTTATCGCTCTCACTCTCTTATACTGGCACCTGGAAGTTCAACATTCTCAAAAATATTCCAATTGCACACCTTCCTGGAAAATAGCCTATAAGAAAAGAGGGTGCTGAAGCGATTACCAGTTGGGAACCGGAAAGGAAATCATGTAGACATATTCGCCAGCACACCGAGGATCATTTAGAAAAACGTCCAGAAATTCTTTAATGCATAGAAACGATCAAAACAGCAACGTTTCGAGGTCGCACAGGACCTCTTCGTCAGGAAAATGATGATCATTTGCCTGACGAAGAGGTCCTGTGCGACCTCGAAACGTTGCCGTTTTGATCGTTTCTACGCATTAAAGAATTTCTGGATGTTTTTCTAAATGATCCTCGGTGTGCTGGCGAATATGTCTACTGGAAGTTCAACATGTCACCCCATGGCAAAGAACTCTGAGGATCTAAAAAAAAAAATTGTTGCTCTACATTAATGCCGCGTACAGACGGTCGTTTTTTGTGATGAAAAAAGACGACGTTTAAAATCATGAAATAAAACGACGTTTTTGAAACTTCATTTTCAAAAACGACGTTGCCTACACACCATCGTTTTTCCAAAATGCTCTAGCAAAGCGAGGTTACGTTCACCACTCTTTTCCATTGAAGCTCGCTTCATAACTAGCTTCTGAGCATGCGCGGGCTTAAAAACGTAGTTTTAAACGTCGTTTTGCCCACACACGGTCATTTTTTGTGAAACAAAAAACGATGTTTTGAAAAGCGACACAAAAAATTCAAGCATGTTCGAATTTTTTTTTTGTCGTTTTTCAGAAGACATAAAACAATGTTTTCCCCACACACAGTCATTTTAAATGACGTTTTTAAAAACAACGTTTTTTTTCCATCACAAAAAACGACCGTCTGTACGCGGCATAAGATGACCTAGGCTATAAGAACATTGCCAAAACCCTGAAACTGAGCTGCAGCATGGTGGCCAAGACCATACAACGGTTTAACAGGACAGGTTCCACTCAGAACAGGCCTCGCCATGGTCGACCACAGAGGTTGGGTGCATGTGCTCAGTGTCATATCCAGAGGTTGTCTTTGGAAAATAGATGTATGAGTGGTGCCAGCATTGCTGCAGAGGTTGAAGGGGTGGGGGGTCAGCCTGTCAGTGCTCAGACCATATGTCGCACACTGCATCAAATTAGTCTGCATGGGTGTCGTCCCAGAAGGAAGCCTCTTCTAAAGGTGATGCACAAGAAAGCCCACAAACAGTTTGTTGAAGACAAGCTGACTAAGGACATGGATTTCTGAGACTATATGCTGTGGTCTGATGAGACCAATATCAACTTATTTGGTTCAAATTGTGTCAAGCGTGTGTGGCGGCAAACATGTGAGGAATACAAGGTGTTCTTGCCTACAGTAAAGCATGGTGGAGGGAGCGTTATGGTCTGGGGCTGCATAAGTGCTGCAGGCACTGGGGAGCTACAGTTCATTGGGGGGGACCATGAATGCCAACATGTACTGTGACATACTGAAGTAGAACATGATCCCCTCTCTTCGGAGACTGGGCCGCAGGACAGTATTCCAACATGATAACAACCCCAAACACACCTCGAAGATGACCACTGCCTTGCTAAAAAAGCTGAGGGTAAAGGTGATGGACTGGCCAAGCATGTCTCCAGACCTAAACCCCTTAAACAAAAGGTGGAGGAGCGCAAAGTCTCGAACATCCACCAGCTCTGTGATGTCGTCATGGAGGAGTGGAAAAGGACTCCAGTGGCAACCTGTGAAGCTCTGGTGAACTCCATGCCCAAGAGGGTTAAGGCAGTGCTGAAAAATAATGGTGGCCACATAAAATATTGCCAATTTGGGCCCAATTTGGACATTTTCACTTAGGAGTGTACTCACATTTGTTGCCAGTGGTTTTGATATTAATAACTGCGTGTTGAGTTATTTTGAGGGGACAGCAAATTTACACTGTTATACAAGCTGTACACTCACTACTTTACATTGTAGCAAAGTGTAATTTCTTAAGTGTTGTCACATGAAAAGATAGAATTAAATATTTACAAAAATGTGAGGGGTGTACTCACTTTTGTGAGATACTGTGTAATAGCAGTAGTAATACCGCTATTATACATGATGTTTAGTTAATTTGAAGGCCCAAACTTCCAAGGTCCAGTATGAACTTGTGTTCGCACCAAACCTTCAGCTCATCCCTAGTGGCAGCAATGGGCAGTGGCCCCTTAGTCAAGAAAAGATGGGGTGCTGGAGACCAAATCTTGGACTCAGCGTGTTATGTGACTGGAGTTTTTGATAAAAAAAAAAAAAAAAACATAGATTAGGTACAAGGAGTAGAGTGGGAAAGGTTTTATGTCACTAAATCCTGCCCCCCCAACCCCCCTCAATAGTAGTATCTCCAATATTATAGTAGAATTTTAGTCCATTTTTTTCCCATTATGGATAGAGCAAGGAAGGGTTAAAACCCCTGTCAGATTTTTTTTTTCTCCTTCTGTGTCCTATTGCAGATGTTTACCTTCATTTCCTGTCCCATAGCCAGACAGGAAGTGAGAAGAAATCCCTACAAATAAAGGAATTCCTTGGGGACCCATAGGTCACCAGAGCTAGTGTCCCCATTGGAAGATTTCCCCTCTATTACTTTTCTGGGGACAACCCAAAATGTGTGATTTTTCTTTTACTCTTTTACTTTTGCTTTCAATGATAATCGTAATCGGGATAAATAGAGAGGGTGAATTTCCCCAATGGGTATGCAGACAGCAATAAAAAAATAAAAACTGGAAGGTGTTCTAATCTATCTCTCCTCTATCCAAAACTCAAAAAAAGTTTTGCCTTTAGTTGTATTTTAATAATGACACTAACCCATACCTCCCAACTTTCTGAGATGGGAATAAGGGACACCTATTAGCAAAAGTATGTAGGTACCTCCGTGATCACTAGTACTTTTTTTTACCACTACTATTCCTTTATATTGGCTTCTGGAATTTACAAATGCAGCAATTTGGAAACTGAATGAAGGGTTTAGCACTGGGAAACACTTTTTGATAGACAGGTAGTGTATTTTATATACAACTATATACACTCACTGGCCACTTTATTAGGTACACCTTGCTAGTACTGGGTTGTACCCCCTTTTGCCTTCAAAACTGCATTAAAGCGGTAGTAAACCACTGTTTGTTTTTTTTTAACCTGCAAGGCAATGTCATGATGTGCTAGTATGCATAATAGCACATTATGTGAAACGTACCTTAAAATGAAGCCCTGCAGCAGTGCGCTGTCACCGCTGAAGGTGCTCCCATCTTCACCTGTTCTTCCTTCCGGGTTAGCAGACTCCGGCTTTGTGAATGGGCAGAGCTGTGATGACATCACTTCCCATGGGCATCGGGACCCATCGTTTACGGCACAGGACTCTGAAGGAACAGAACGGGTATGCCCTTCCCTCAGAGCGCATGCGCTGCATATGTCACTAGCTGCAAGTACAGTTAATATCTCCTAAATGGTGCACATTTAAAAGATATTTACAATACCTATAGGCAAGGCCGACCTTAGGTGTTTAAGCGCCCTGTGCGAGCACAAACACACACATTGCGGGCATCAGTCGCGGTCCCGGCTCCATAGCCCGACACAGCGGAGAAGTCCCAGCAGAGAGCGGAGCTCCATTGAACAATTGTATGTATAAGACTTGTGACTTCACCCCCCACCCCACCAGCCATCGCTCCTTGTGTGCGGCTCCCCCCTCCCTAATCTCCTAACTTACACGGCTCACATTTTGCGAGCTGTGATGGCCGCATTGGCGCCCCTGTTGCCCATGGCGCCCTGTGCGGCCGCACAGCTCGCACACCCCAAAGGCCGGCCCTACCTATAGGTAAGCCTTAATATAGGCTTACCTATAAGTAAAAATTATACATGGGAGTTTACTCCCACTTTAATTATTTGTGGCATACATTCAACAAGAGATTTTGATCCATATTGACATGATAACCTCATGCAGTTTCTGCAGATTTGTCGGCTGCACATCCATGATGCAAATCTCCTGTTCCACCAGCCTCAGTTTCTTGTTCTTAGCTGACAGGAGTGGCACCTGGGTTGGTCTTCTGCTGATGTAGCTCATCTGCTTCAAGGTTCAATGTGTTGTACATTCAGAGATGGTATTCTGCATACCTTTGAGTTGTTATTTGAGCTACTGTTGCATTTCTATCATCTCATACCAGTCTGCCCATTCTGCTCTGACATCAACAAAACATTTTAGTATGCACAACTTCTGCTCACTGGATATTTTCTCTTTTTCTGTAAAAAAAAAAAAGAACTAGGGATGGTTGTGCATGAAAATCCCGGTAGATGAGCAGTTTTTTAAATATTTAGATGAGCTCGTCTGGCATCAACCACCATGCCACTTTCTAAGTCACTTAAATCCCCTTTCTTCCCCATTATGATGATCGGTTTGAACTTCAGCAAGTCATCTTTCCATGTCTATATGCCTAAATGCATTGAGTTGCTGCCATGTGATCGTCTGATTAGCAATTTGTGTTACCGAGCAATTGAACAGCTGTACCTGATAAAGTGGTCGGTAAGTTTAGGTCAGACCAAAATGAGGGACAAATGTGGAGGAAAGAGGTACAGAGGGACTTTGTTTCCGAATGAGGGACAATCCCTCAAACTCAATGACAGTTGGGAGCTATGTACTAACTATTACTTTTCTGTTTGTCTGTTTAGAATGAATTGCTGTCAGATCTTCGCAAAACTGCAACCGATTGCCCAGGGCTGCAAGTGAAGGTGTTGCAAGCATACACACACACTATACACAAAACTGTATCTGTGTATCTAAATCTGTGCATGTTTGCATGAAGGTTGCTGTATTGAACATCTCTCAAACAAACACCAGATGGAGCCATGCACATATAATGGCCATGCTGTGGGCTTAGAAAAATGCAGTTAGGTTTCATGTAGTGGAATTGATGCAGTGGGCCCAATGTGCTCATTATACCCATTTTATCTTATATATGTAAATTCATCCATCCACACTATTAAACATGATACATTATGGGGCTGACCCAAGGAAAATTTAGGTTGCACATACAGTATATATTAAGGGGAGCGGTCATTAGAGCATGCATGACTCAACTGCAAAAGCGTCTCTCTGAAGTGGTATTAGGAGTGCAGTGTTCTGCTGAATGTTGTGTGCACTATGCAATGTTGTGCGATATGCTGAATGCAATTCTCTGCTTCTGAGTTGTGCTAGGTGCAATGTTGTGTGGAGTGAGATAGGCTGGGAGCAACATTTTGCAGTGGATGGTGGGCTGGGGTGTCAGGGATGGGGACTTGACTTGGCAGCAGGGCCGGACTGGGAATAAAAACCAGCCCTGGAAATAATTTAATGCCAACCCCATAGCATTATTATACCAACCCAACAGCATAACGTCACAGAGGCTGTGCAAACATAGTGCAGGAGATGTCAGAGGCTGTGCAACATAGTGCAGGACATTTCAGAGGCTGTGCGAACATAGTACAGGAGGTGGTCATAGGCTGTGCAGACATGGTACAGGAGGAAGTCATAGGCGGTGCGGACATAGTACAGGAGGTGGTCATAGGCTCTGCGGACATGGTATAGGAGGTAGTTATAGGCTGTGCAGACATGGTACAGGAGGTGATCATAGGCTATGCGGTCATGGTATAAGAGGCGGTCATAGGCTGTGCAGACATGGTACAGGGAATGTCAGAGGCTGCGGAGAGGTCCGGTCTTACCTGGCCATAATTAGGAGAGACGCACGCCACCGCCATCCAGCGCCATTACAACACTGCGTCCACCTGCTCGAAAATGGTCTAGTGTGTAGGGCTTTCTTAAGCTCGGCTAATTCAGAACGGCGAATGAGCAGTTGACATGTTAGCCCGCAGCCATATTTTTTATGGGCGCCACTGCCCATAACAGGCATTTATGGGCAGCCCTAAAATACGCTGAAATTTACTGGCTGCTCATAAATTAATAGGCAGTTGGCAACACTGGGCTGACGGCCGGGCAGTCGCAGCCACAGCCCGAAGTCGCCCCTTGGCAGTCGGTCTACCGGGAACTTTGCTGCTATCCCGGTAGGCCAGTCCAGCCCTGCTTGGCAGCGATGGGGACTTTTATGTTCTGCATTATGAGATGTGCTGGGTGCATTATTCTCTACCACGAGATGTTGGTTGGGCAAATCTGAAGAATAATCTGAAGACTGAGATGATCTGTGTACAAAGTTCTGCAATATTGTATTTTTAAAGAAATATTCTGCAGTGTAAAGTACCAGATCCATGTCGTGTGCGATTTGTTCTTTGGTATTATATGGGGTGTGCTGAGTACAATGTTCTTCAAATTGTACAGTTGTGTTGGGCATAAAGCACTGGTAATGTACTGCAGGATTAGGTGCATTGGCTGTAACGATATGTAATCATGGGAGGGGGAGGAGAGGTAGGACACTCTGATGTAAGGGGGCTGCTGGTAATGGGGACACTCTGATGTAAGGGGGCTGCTGGTAATGAGGACACTCTGATGTAAGGGGGCTGCTGGTAATGAGGAAACTCTGATGTAAGGGGGCTGCTGGTAATGAGGACACTCTGATGTAAGGGGGCTGCTGGTAATGAGGACACTCTGATGTAAGGGGGCTGCTGGTAATGAGGAAACTGATGTAAGGGGGCTGCTGGTAATGAGGACACTCTGATGTAAGGGGGCTGCTGGTGATGAGGGCACTCTGATGTAAGGGGGTGCGGTCAGGGACACTGATGTAAGGAGGATGCTGTTGGGGAATTAAAATTGGGCTGGTCTGGACGAAGTCCAGGGCCACATTTTTGTCCCAATCCAGCCCTGCTCATATACGACAGGAGGTAGAGAAATACTACATATAGCAATCTGCTGGCTTGAATTATACACAATCACAAACGCCCAGAATAATCACCTTCCTCCCTATCTCTTTCCTGCAGATTCAATGGATTCAATGTATGTGGAGTGCATTTACACCTTTTTCACACATTGGGAGCAGTGTTGCCAACCTACCAGATTGAAATTTACTGGCACGACACCCGAAATTTACTGGCGCAGCCTCGTTTTTACTGGCATTTCACAAAAGTTACTAAAATACATTTTTAGGTGCAAATTTCAGTATTTAGGCTACAAACAAGTACACTAGACAAATAGCAAATTAACGGCCGCCGCATGTATATGTACGTCCACAGAATGGCACGTACAGGCAGATGGGCGTATATGTACGTCCCTACCTTTCCGCGGGTCGAGGGTCCGATCGGGACACCCCCCCCCCCTCCCGGTACATGCGGCGGTCGGAAATCATCGGGGAGCGATCCGGGATGAGGGCGCGGCTATTAGCCGCCCCCTCGCGATCGCTCCCCGGAGCTGAAGAACGGGGAGAGCCGTATGTAAACACGGCTTCCCCGTGCTTCACTGTGGCGGCTGCATCGATCGTGTGATCCCTTTTATAGGGAGACACAATCAATGATGTCAGACCTACAGCCACACCCCCCTACAGTTGTAAACACACACTAGGTGAAACATAACTCCTTCAGCGCCCCCTGTGGTTAACTCCCAAACTGCAACTGTCATTTTCACAATAAACAATGCAATTTAAATGCATTTTTTGCTGTGAAAATTACAATGATCCCAAAAATGTGTCAAAATTGTCCGAAGTGTCCGCCATAATGTCACAGTCACGAAAAAAAATAAAAAAAAAATAAAAAAAAAAAATCGCTGATCGCAGCCATTAGTAGTAAAACGCTATAAATTTTACGCAAACCAATCGATAGACGCTTATTGCGATTTTTTTTACCAAAGATAGGTAGAAGAATACGTATCAGCCTAAACTGAGGAAAAAAAAAAATTTATAAATGTTTTTGGGGGATATTTATTATAGCAAAAAGTAAAAAATATTGATTTTTTTTCAAAATTGTCGCTCTATTTTTGTTTATAGCGCAAAAAATAAAAACCGCGGTGATCAAATACCACCAAAAGAAAGCTCTATTTGTGGGAAAAAAAGGACGTCAATTTTGTTTGGGAGCCACGTCGCACGACCGCGCAATTGTCTGTTAATGCGACGCAGTGCCGAATCACAAAACCTGGCCTGGGCATTTAGCTGCCTAAAGGTCCGGGGCTTTTTACACTAATGTTGTCTATGTGCTCGCCCCCATATCCTTTAAAGTCCAGCTTTCCTTTTGGAAGGGGGAATCCCTTTCATATTTTCGTTCTGCATTTAGACCTAGTTAGCAATAAGTGCTCATGGAAAAGTGACGAGGAACAAGTTGAGCTGTGATTATTGAAGCAACAAACAAAAATGTACCTACGTGGGGAGCTATTTCAACCTACTTAGTAATAATCGAACTGGTGAGTGAGCTGCATCTCAGGCATTTGAATGGAGGTGGATAGCTATTTGAGGGGGGATTGCATGTTTGGTGGATCACATTGGTGGGTTTTTTTAGGTCGTAAATACAAGCTTGAAGGATTCATTTTTGCTTTTTCAAGTTTTTAGATTGTATAAATGAGTGTTTATGGAACACATTGGAGTAGGATTTTTGCACAGGCTTGGATTTTTATTGTTTCTTTATTTTATGTGTGTTGTATGTGTTGCATATGTAGCGCTACCCCCGAAGGAGCCGCTGATTTGTTATTGGGATCGGCATATTGAGTTACCTTGATGTGGCGTATGGGTGCAGTTGGAGAACAAAGCAGTGAGCGAAGGTCCAGACAGTGAATAAAGGGTTTTCCAATGCTTTATTTCCTGGCCAACTCGGCCAACATCAACTTCAAATAGGAAGAAAAGGTTGATGAGGAAAAAAGGGAGAACCTTGCGATATCAGGCCTGAATATGAACCGAGCAATCCTGCTCTCAGTAGTATCGAATTATCATTCGTCGCCACTCTTTCTGAGTGGGTGAAGTGCCCCCGGACAGACCCCTCTCACAAGCCTGGCAGCCGAGGTGTCACTTTGGATTTTCTGGGAGTGACAGATCTCTCTCGCAGACCTGGCTCTAGGGCCTCTGCCACAGGCCAATTACTGTAGACGAGCTAAATGGATGAATGGAGCGAATCCTCCCAGTAGGTTTTAGCAAAGGTCACCAGATGACAGCAAAGCATACCTGTCAGCATTCCGGTCACCAGATCCCCGATTGGTTCGTTCAAGCCCCGAGGGACAACCTGCCTCCAGGTTCCCCTCAAGCTGACCCCCCAATCGAACGGCACCCAGCCTGGGATCCTCTCAATAGAACCGGGGACCCAGTAAGTCACTGGAGTCCCCTTTTACCTCCGGGTGAGGTTTTGTGTAGCCTGCAATTCTGGCATGGTGGGCCGCGCTGGCGGGGTCCATGGATGCGCGCACCCTGAAGGTGGATGCCGCACCTGGAACCGGGCCCCCGCGAAAACTTGCTTAGCACACGACACCTGTCACAGATATACCCTCCCCCAGCATGCCCCGCGAGGGAAAAACTCCTCTAATTGGCTGCTGGGGAAAACGTACTCTGCCAGAACCCCTCTGGCGCCAACTGCTGGCCAGGGATGGTACCGCATCCCTGGAGCACAGACTGACCCAGTGGAATTTTCTGGAATGACAGAAGTCCCAATTTAGCAAATTGTGAATGGGAGCAAAATAACTCTCCCATTCCCCACTAACTTTAGCGTAGTGCCCATACTGAAAGTAAGGGGGCGCTACACATATATGGGAATTGTGGTGGTGTTTAGAACTGGGTATTGTTGCATTTGATCATCATGTAAGTGGCAATAGTGTAGGAATAACTGTCTGTTCTCAAAATGCCTACAAGTCTGCAAAAAATTTGGGAGGTATATCGGTTCGGCAGATCAGTGATTAAAAACTGCAATTATTTTTCTGTGAGACGATAATTAGAGTATTTACTGCATCAGCATACTGTAAATTGAACCTGAACTGGCCTAAAAATTGCAGAGTACTAAAATGCAGGCACTAGCCTACTGGTACTTTTTTGTGTTTCTGCTAACCTGGTCATACACGTTTTAATCTAGTTATGAATGAATGAATGAATGAAAACTTATATAGTGCAGCACATGCGAATTTAATCGCCTCTGGGCGCCTGTTGTTCCTGTCTCCTTTGGTATCAAAAGAGATGAGTCTTGATCTTTCTCCTGAATGCTAAGTGATTCTCCTCCAACCGAATGCTGGTTGGTAAAGCGTTCCATAGTCTAGGCCCTTGGACCGCGAATCTCCTTTCTCCTTTGGACTTGTATCTGGCTTTGGGTATCTGGAGGAAATTTTGATTGGTGGAACGCAGAACGCGATTGGGTTTATGAGCTTTTATTTTTTCGCATAGATAATGGGGAGCATTCCCATAGATACATCTATGCGTTAGACAGAGTGCTTTAAAAGTGATTCTGTCTCTTACTGGTAACCAGTGAAGGGCTCTCAGTGAAGGTGAGATTGATTCCCAAGGTTTTTTCCCAGTCACAAGTCTAGCGGCCGTATTTTAAACGACTTGTAGACGAGCGATTTGGTACTTGGGGAGTCCGAGGTAAAGGGCATTTGCATAGTCCAATCTTGAGTTTACAATAGCTCCCACCACGACCGCTATGTCTTCCTTGGGAATAAAAGGAATAAGTCTGCGTAGTAGGCGCAGCAGATGGTGAGATCCGCTGACTACTGACCCTATTTGTGCGTCCAATGTCATGTGAGAGTCAAAGATGACCCCGAGACTTTTGACTTTGGCGCTAGGGGTGATGATTTTGCCCAGAATGGGCGGGGGGGTCCAAGTTGTTGTAGGTTGATTCATACGCTTGGCGTGAAACAGGAGAAGTTCTGTTTTCTCTCCGTTGAGTTTAAGATAACTTTGTCATCCAGTCCTCTATCAAAGAGAGGCATGTCTCTAGATTGAGGTGATGATCCTTTTTATTGCAAATGCGGAAATATAGTTGTGTGTCGTCTGCATATGAGTGGTAGAGCAGTTTTTGACTGCTAATAATCTCAAAAAGAGGGCGAAGATAGATGTTGAATAACACCGGCGACAGGGGGGATCCTTGAGGGACTCCGTACGATACCGTGCGTTTCTCAGAAGTGAAAGGTCCTAACTTCACTATTTGCGATCGGTTTTCCAAAAAAGAGGAGAACCAAGATAAAGTTATATGATCCCCTTCATATTTATCAAAATGGACAGTATGGTACAATAAAGCGTATATCTGGGGATTACCCAAATTTACCTCCATACTCGTCCTCAAGCATGTCCCAGCATTCAAATTTAACTATATGTTGCACTTGTAGCAAGGAAGAGCTTATAATTCTCTCTGTTATGTCATCATCAGGCCTGTAAAAGTATTTTAGGGGTGACTGCTGTGTAAGGTAAGTTCCTAATAACGAAGGCACTCTCCCAAGAACTGTTCTGCAAGATCTCGTTCACACTGGGTGTACAATACTGTACACCTGTGCAGGGTCATGTTTATTCACACAAGGATGCACAGGTGTTCAGTGAATACCCATGCAGGCAATCTCATTGATGTCTATTAGGACATAAAGGCTGCACAGATACAACCCCTGCTTCCAACTTAACAACCGTGTGGGTGGATTAGCGTGGGAGTGCAGGAACCCAAACTCAGACAGTGAGTTTAGGGACCCGCACCCACATGGATGTTATATTGAGACACAGCAGCTGCACTCACACAGATGTCATATTGGGACACGACGGCTGAAATTGCTTTGACATTTAGAAATTTCTTTCCAAGGAAGACTAATAATGTTCTTTATATTATTTACTGTTTCAAAGTTAAAAGAAAAGGCTTTAATAATTGTTGCACACTCACTAATAGAGTGTTTGGCTTTCTTCATGGCTCACGTGCTCATAGCTCTATTGCTTGACTAATTGGTAACGCTGCCAAGTGTTGTATTGTGCTTCATAATAAACCATTAACAGGCAATTCGATGGCCCTTGTGTTCCCACTGTGTGCATTGGTGGAAAGTCCATTACTAAGCTGTTTATTAGAACCTGCTCTTTTACTTTTAGTTCTCTCTGGAACTCTGCAGTTATGGAAGGGTGGGTTGTAATGACAAAATGTATACATCAGGACGAAAGGTGGCAAGGAGAGAACAGGACAGAATGGTGGAGCAGAGGAGTAAGATGAAGAGCAAATTACAGAGGGACAGATACCAGGGAACAGCAGGACATGGCACCAACAGTGGAAAACAAGGTGAATGGGTACATAGCCAGAAGAGAGCATGAAGGCTCTTTACTGGGTTACAAACTAACACAAATTATATGGATCTATTTGCCAATCTCTAAGTCCCCTAAATCAGGGCTTAAAATGTCAAGTTCTGAACTACTTGCCAGGCCTTAAGAGTTACTCGCCACCAGTTGCTCCACCCAACTCCTACACTGTGCTGCCCCTAATTCCGCCCCTAAACACACCCAACCTGTTTTGTTTGAATAACGTCATCTGGGGCAGAGATGACGTTAATTCCAATGAAACGTGTCAGAGTCCATTTCCGCGTGGTACCATGCATTGCCAACCATGTATACTGGTCGATCGACTTCTATGATGTCTTGGATCTATTAAGGCTCATTTTATACTGGATTTCTGTAAGTGTTTTGCACTGATTTCTTTTAATAAACTGGCAAGCAGTTTTACACTATGTAGCAGTTTTATCTTTCCTTCATGGGCCCTACTATGGAGTAAACTTTATCATCAGCCATGACAGTACCACCACTTGCAATATAATAGAGGAAGCTGATTGAATCTTCTATACTTCTATATTACGCCTGTCTAGACACTTATAATTTGTAGTCTAGACCTCTGGTAAGGAGGCATTTTTTATCAATATCGTTGGAGGTGCACTTGGGTGATCAAAATGCACATCAATTATACTCGCAGTACCTGTATGTTCATCAAGGAATTCACCTACATTGTTCAGAGCTGCACCAGTTGTTCACACTTTATAGACACTTGTTTAATTATTATCTATGTTTAGCGTGGCAGTTTTTTTTTACATCCACTACCAATGCTTACATCCATTTTTTTAATTAAAACAAAAATAGAGCTTTGATCCGTTTAAAAAAAAACAGATGCGGATGTTAATGGAAGATCATCTATTGACATCCATTTTTTGTCCATTACGTTCTTTAAAAACTGAACAAAAATAGGGCTTTGATCCTTTTCAAAAAACAAATGTTGACAGATGCGGATTAAAACTGATGTAAATGGATGATCATCCGTTTTTCCATAGCGTTACATTGATGTCCGTTTTTCTTCGGTCAACAGATGGATGAAAAACAGACAATCGGTCTGCATGTGTGAAAGCCCCTGGCTTATATTTTTTGGAGGGTCGAACAGCAAGAACTCCCTGCCATCATTCCTGATTCTCTTCTTGTCCACCTGGGGGATTTGTGTGTTCCCGGACGCGGTTGTTTCCCATTAAAGTTCTAACAGGGGATTGTTGGACTCCCTTATAATGGGCCAGCAGGTTTGCAGACCAAGGAACTCAGATACAGATATGCCACTATTTAATTCCCCTCAGGGCAGATTTGCGCATGCGAGAAATATTAGAAATTGTTGGGTAGGTTGAAAGAGAAGTGGGGCCAAATCTTTTTTTGGCTGTACTTACGGTCACAGGAGTACTTTTATTTTGTATCCAGAGTTAGCATATATTATTGCCTGATATCATCATTGCTGCTTTAAGCTCTGGAAAGGTTCCCGACAAAATTGACAGCAGGCTTTTTAGGGTGCCCCTGAGAGCTAAAGTTATCCGTGCCCACCCGCCTTCCGAGCTCAGTGCTCCAGTGAATGCTGGAGGAGCAGAACAGGATACAGTGACTGACAGTGCTAACTGATCGGTGGACATGTAAACTGTCAGCTCTAAGCCTTATGCCGCGTACACACCATCGTTTTCTGCGATGGAAAAATGCGACGCTTTATGTGCTTTAAAAAAACGTCATTTTTCAAACTTCAATTTGAACAACGACGTAGCATACACACCATCGCTTTTTCACAACGCTCTAGCACAGCGCAGTTCCGTCAATCACGCACGACGTCACTATAAAGGGTCGTTTCCATGCGGAAGACGGCCTCTTTTGCTGATATCGTGTTGCTGCGTGTTAGTAAAAGTTTGGTGAGATACGATTCGTGATTTTCAGTGACTGTGCTTTAAATTTCGTTTTCTGTCGTACAGTTTGTCTATTTGTTGTCGGATCTGTGATACAGTGCTTGTACTAAGGACGTATTTGTTTAGGCATTACGTTTGGTGTGCACGGTGCTGTTTAGCAGGTCGTTCTTCAAAGGCCATTCTTTACTTCAGGGCGTAATTTTTAGTCTGATCTGATTTGACGACCGTTTTCTAGCCATGTTGCGGGTACGAACTCGTCGCCGAGATCGTGCTGTGCTTGTTGTTAGGATGTGTGCTGCATCCCAGCGACGGTCCATGAACAGGGTGAGGAGGAGGTTGTGGACCAAGAACTGGTTGCTACGCAGGGACCAGTTCTCTCATATGCCTCTGCTGCGGGAGATCCGAGAAAATAACCCTGATGATTTCAGGAATTTTCTTAGGATGTCTGACCCCGTATTTCAGCAGCTTTTGGCTTTGGTGTCGCCATATATCACCAGGCAGGACACCGTTATGCGGGAAGCCATCACTGCTGAGCAGAGGCTAGTTGCTACGTTGCGCTACCTTGCAACAGGGAGAAGTCTGCAGGACTTGAAGTTCTCGACGGGCATCTCCCCCCAGGCTCTGGGCCTCATAATCCCTGAGACCTGTTCGGCCATCATTCAGGTTCTTCAGGAGGACTATGTTAAGGTAAGTGGTGTTCTTTCAATGGTCAAACTAATTCCCAAAAAAAAAAAAAAAAAAATACTTTTCTAATATGCTCAGAATGCTCACTTTGTCTCTATGTATGCTGTTCTACACAATTAGTAAAGCCCTACATGTTTATTTAATTTAGCCAACCTGTCCATCATTCTATGTTGTGGGCAAACCCACCTAGCATAGTCCCTATATTCCCGTTTATTTGTGGCCTCCATTGTAGTGCTGCATTTTGTGTGTCCCTATATCCCCGTTTATTTGTGGCCTCCATTGTAGTGCTGCATTTTGTGTGTCCCTATATCCCCGTTTATTTGTGGCCTCCATTGTAGTGCTGCATTTTGTGTGTCCCTATATCCCCGTTTATTTGTGGCCTCCATTGTCCAAACCCCCCCCCCCCCTAGATTTTTGAAATACATACTAATAATTATTTTTCTTATTTAGATATTTTTTGGGGGGTTGTTTCTCATCTCATCTTGAGCCCCACTCCCCCTAAATATATTTTTTCAACATCAGAGGGGGGTGATTAATATGCTTAATTGTTCACATGTTTTTTTTTAATACTAACCTTTTTTGTGGAATTGTTGGTGGGATCCCTTGTAATTTTAGCTATATTCTGTTTAAAATCTTTGTTCTAATGTTTTTTATTTTTTCTTTCTATCCAGTTCCCCACCACGCCACAGGAATGGCAGACTGTGGCAGCGGACTTCTCCCAGCGTTGGAACTTTCCGAACTGTGGAGGAGCCATTGATGGCAAGCACATCCGCATTGTGCCCCCACCCCATAGTGGATCCCATTTCTTCAATTACAAGGGGTTCCACAGCGTTGTTTTGATGGCGGTGGTCTCTGCAAATTACGAGTTTTTGTACGTGGATGTTGGGAAAAATGGCCGGATGTCGGACGGCGGTGTCTTTGCGGAGACGGAGTTCGCACAACGGCTTCGGTTGGAGGACCTAGGATTGCCACCTGCGGAGGAGAACGAAGAGGGTCTGCCCTTCGTGTTTGTAGCAGATGAGGCTTTTGGTTTGGGTCCCCACCTCATGAGGCCATTTCCCCAACGCACCCTCACCCCTGAGAGGAGGGTTTTTAATTATCGGCTGGCCAGGGCAAGACGTGTGGTAGAGAATGCCTTTGGAATCATGGCCAGCCGATTCAGATTGTTTTTAACAGCAATAAACATGGCGGAATACAAGTGGAATTATATCATACTATCTTGTTGCATTTTGCACAATTTTTTGAAAAGAAATTCTCAAACGTACCTGACGGTATTGCCTGATGAGGCTGATCTTGTGGCTCCGGAGCCGGGACATCAGGCTAGCCATAGAGGCTTGGCCCCCCAAACCGCACGTGCAGTGCGTCAATCCTATGTGGACTATTTTATGGGGAGGGGGGCCATTGCAATGCCTGATCTTGTTTAAAAAAATAAATTTACTTTTTGTTTGATGAAACAGTGTTTATTTGTTTGATTTTAGTTATTTGTAAGTTTTGGGGGGTAATGTTTCTTTTTCGTAGGTTCTCATCCAGCCATGTGTTTGGGATGTAATAAATTCCCATGAGTGTTAAATCTTAATAACTCTACAAATATGCCTGAGTAATTGAATGAGTCTGCATTGATACCAATAACTACACACAAATTCTTTGGAGTCCAAAATGTTATTTATTTGTTACTTTTTTAGTTTTGATTAGTACAACAAATCAATATTTTTATTTTTTTGGTCTTTTTTGATTATTACAAAATATAATATTTTTTTTTTTTTTTTGGTCTTTTTTGATTATTACAAAATATAATATTTTTTTTTTTTTTTTTGGTCTTTTTTGATTATTAGAAAATATAATATATTTTTTTTCTTTTTTGGGTCTTTTTTGATTATTTCAAAATATAATATATTTTATTTATTTTTTTGGTCTTTTTTGATTATTCCAAAATATAATATAATTATTTTATTTTTTTGGTCTTTTTTGATTATTACAAAATATAATTCTTTTTTTTTTTTTTTTTTTTTTTTTTAAATTCAAGGAAAAAAGAAAATACACCAAAAATTAAACCCTCCCCAAAACATTAATAAAATTTTTAAGCTGCCGTTCCAGCGTCTTTGCTTTGTGACGTATTTCACGGCAGGCCAGACGTATGTCCTCAACTTGGGCCCTGCAGGTGAGAACCTCGCCGATGAGGAGCTGGGCACTATACGTGTCCAGTCCCTGACCAGCCCGATTTCCTCCTGAAATGTGGAACCAAAACATGTGTTAAAAGATTGTATGCCTATATCTATATTCACAGAAAATGTGGTAGATGTTACTTTACCGGATGTTGAGGCAGGTTCCTCTTCCTCTACATCCCTCGGGGGTGTGGCTTGATTGGCTTGTGCCTCCTGCCTTTGTGCTTCATTGTGCCCTACAAGATTGAAGAAAGGGAAAACATGAGGTTCAACCATTACGAGCGGCCTGAAATGACACCCAAAAAATAAGAAATGCTAAACAAAAGGTCACTATTGTTGATTTTTTAAACAATTATCAATAAAATAGACCAATATTTAATCCATTCACAAAGTAATGTCAAATCAGTTAACACAATTTTTAAGTTTAGATATGTAAGCTAAACAAGTCTCCCCTGGATCTGCTCACCCCTGTGTGTGACCCAACATAGGTTGTGATTGTGACAAACAATTGTGCTACTGAGTACACATGTTCAATAAAAAAAGGAGTAGCAAACGCTCCTTTTTGTGAATCTCAAGGTATTTACGTTTCTTCTAAAATAAGCTGAAACACATTTCCATCTATTCCAGAATTGAATACACCTTTTTTTTAAGCCCCAAAAATGTCACAACTTTCATATTTGTGTCGACTAATTGGTCATAGGAGTCGTCGTTCATTCGCCCACAATTCCTCAATTTACGATTTTTGTTCAGATACAGTGCTTCAACTCCCCTTTGCACATGCCAACTAGGCATGATGCCATTTCTCGTTAATATGGTATTGGATTATTGAAAGTCACCGAATGAACGACGACTACGACGACTGCATCATGCGTCCACATTCATAATATTCATTTTATGGTCAACCTGGCACAAAAAAAAAAATGGCACAAAGAACACACCAAAATAATTAAATACACATGGAAAAAACTTACTTCTTCTTCGAATCACCTTATTAATTCGGTAAAGTTGGTGGGGTTCCCTTTTTTTCAAATCCGACCACCTTTTGCGCAGGTGCTCTCTGCTCCTGGTTTTCCCAAACTTCCGCTGGAGCCTACGGATGACCTTCTCCATAATTTGTGCTTTTACTTTATTGGGATGCATGTAGGGGCCATGCTTGGCATCATAGTCCTCCCTCCTCAATATGGTGACCATCTCCACCATTTCATTAAAGCTCATGTTGGAGGCTCTGCAGCGGAATCTGCGGCGTGTTTGGGCCTGGCCTGCCTCCTGGCTAGAGCTAGAATACACCTCCATGTTGTCCATCTTTTCTCACTCACCAAACGACAGAGAAGGGGCGTGGAAAGGACGATACCGAACGTCAGGGGCGGGGTGTCGTGCGGAGCGTCACGCGTGCGTAGTGTAAAAGGGATGGGACGTGTTTGGAAACGGCCTGCATAGTCTGTGGAAGAAGTCGTAATTCCCGATCTTTCCTAACGACGAGACGTAAGTTTTTAATTCCGACTTTATTATAGTGAATAGGGAATGAGTTTGTGGGCTAGTTAGGGGAAGTAAGCTAGTGCCTTTAATTACATTATGTTTTGGCTTCTGTTTCATGTGCAGAAAGAATGGATGCCTTCAAGGATGCGGACTTCCTCACAGACTTCATCCAAAAATGGAAGGAACATCCAGTTCTGTGGCAAACCAAAAGCACACTAAATAAAAACAAAGATGCCAGGGAGAAAGCTAGACAGAGCATGCTTGTTTTTGTGAAAACAAGGGTCCCCAACGCCACAACAGCCACTGTGAAAAATAAAATCAATTCCATCAGGGGCACCTACAGGGCCCAACGGGTCCAAGTCCTGGCCTCAATGAGGTCTGGGGCTGCAGCTGACTCCATATACAAACCAACCCTGTGGTACTATAGTCAGCTGCAGTTCCTGGACGACCACATTGAGACCAGGACATCCATGTCTACCCTTCCCCCAAGAGGTAGCTCCCAGCTTCCCAGCAGCCAATCCTCCAGTCTTCCCTGCAGACAAGAGCAGACAAGCTCGGAGGAAGAGGAAGAGTTCCTGGAGGACCCCAATTGTGAGCCGTGGAGAATGGTATGTGTTTTTTGTTTGAATTTAGTTAGTATATGACAAGTATAGTAATAATGGTAAATGTATGTTACTATTGTTCTAAATTCTATGTGAATCTCGTAAGTTTAGGGATAGGATCAATAGTCAGTAGTGGGAAAACATGATGGGGTCAAAATGGGCAAATTAATAATGTTGATGAAGGAGTGGGTGGCATTTTCAGATAGGCCAGTAGGGGGGGAGTAACGCAATACACCTGCAAGGGGTCCCAGATGGAAGACACCCTTTTTGAGTACTATCTAGTTGACACTAAATTGATTAAATTAATTTTTGGGGAAAAGGCCACTTATTTACTAAATTAGGCATGCAACAAACCACATAATTCCAGGGGGACCATGTCTGAAGGTGTTTAAGGGGCCACATAATTAAGGATGGCGACCCTGTGTGTAATATATATTGACATTCAATTTGCATCACTCATGATTGTAAAAATGTGTGTGATTAATGACAAACACAAATAACATATGTTCCTTTTTTTCATACACAGGCAGACCCAAGCCAGGAACAGCCAGGGCCCACAGGGAGCCAGGAAGAGACAGGGCCCACAGGGAGCCAGGAGGAGCCAGGGCCAACTGCAAGGCAGGAGGTGGCAGAGCCCACTGGGAGCCAGGAGGTGGCAGGCCCCAGTGGGACCCAGGAGGCACGCCGGCGGGATACCATCTCCCGGATCCCTCCATTCCGCAATCCCAATAAACGGCTCAGGAGTATGCGACAGATGGAGGAGGAGACCCAGGGCCTGCTTCGCCAAGCTACTGCAGCCATCCGAGAGCCACCCAGTGAAGTTGAGGGGTTCGCAGCGCTCATTGCAGCCAAGATGTACAATCTGGAGCAGAGCCAGCGTGTGCGCTGCGAACTCCTCATGTTCGAAGCCATAACCATGGCATCCCTGGGGCAGCTCGATGACGACACCCACATTGTGCGGATTGCTCCTCCTGTCCTTGCTGCTCCTCCTGCTCCTGCTCCTGCTCCTGCTCCTGCTCCTGCACCTGCTCCTGCTCCTCCACCTGCTCCTGCTTCTCCACCTCATGAGGCTGCTATGGCTCCTGCCACCTCATCTCCTCCAGGAACCCAGCCCCCAAGGACTCGGGCTACCGGGAAGGCTGCAGGGAAGACTGCAGGGAAGGCTGCTGGGAAGAAAAGGGCGAAGAAATAATACGGTGCCCCTGATGGAATTTTTATGTGGACTCACAGGCTGTATTTGTGGCTTCGGGGACCCTTGTTTTCAGAAAAAAACAAGCATGCTCTAAAGTGCTGCCTACCCTGGCATCTTTGTTTTTATTATGTTGTGTTTTTGGGTTGCCACTTTTTTTTTTTCAAAATTTTTATGAAGACTAAAATAAAAATTAATTTTTCAGCCAAATTTCAACATGTTTCTTTATTGTAGATTTGAGAGATCAGTATTGAGTGGGCAGACCCATTACAAAATAAATAATGCAAACATTAACAAGGTAAAAAAACATGCTTGTGGGTGAGTAAACTAAAAAATTAGGTTGTTGCAGACACTTCACACACTCCTAAATAAAAACAAAATAGAGATTACTAATCAAATTGGTGACAAAAATTTAAAAAAAAAATAAAAGGTGGACCAATATATATATTTAAAATGTTTAAGATGGAAGATACAACTAAATAACAGAACACAAACATAAACATTATCAAACAAGAAAGAAACTAATTAAAAGCTTGTCATAACTATGCAACAAGATCAGCCGCAACAAACGTCCATTTCTGGGTAGCAGTTAAAAGCAGGGGTTAAAGAAGCGCTTTCTTTTCTTGTCTATAAGCTGAAAAACACCTTAACGAATGTGCTGATTCCATTCTGAACAGTCGTTTTACATGAATGAGCGCTGCCGTCTCCTAACTTGCTTCTGAGCATGCGCGGGCTTAAATCGACGTTTTTACGTACACACGGTCAATGTTTAGAACACAGAAAACGACGTCGGCCAAAAACGACACATAAAATTGAAGCATGCTTCAATTTTTTTCTGTCGTTTTTTAGAAGACATAAAACGACGTTTTTGCCCACACACGGTCAATTAAATTGACGTTTTTGAAAATGACGTTTTTTTCCATCGCAGAAAACGATGGTGTGTACGCGGCATTAGGCCCCGTACACACGAGAGGATCTGCGGATCCGCTGGTGTGTACAACCCAGCGGATCTGTTTCCGCGGATTTTTATCCCCTGGGATAGATTTCAAGCGGATAAAAATTTGAAGACATGCTTTCAAATCTATCCGCTTGAATCCATCCCAACGGATTGATCCGCTGGTCTGTACAGACTCACCGGATCAATCCGTCCGAATGGATCCCCCGCATGCGTCGTAATGATTCGACGCATGCGTGGAATTCCTTATATGACCGCGTTGCGTGCGTCGCCGAGTCATCATCGCGGCGACGGCGCGACACGTCATCGCGATGGGATTTCGGCGCGGATTTCGATCCTATGGTGAGTACACTCCATCGGATCCAAATCCGCGGAAATCCTCGAGAGGATTTATCCGCGGAAACGGTCCGTTGGACCGTATCCGCGGATAAATCCTCTCGTGTGTACTAGGCCTGAGAATTGGTGTGGGACAGCTGCAGTATCAAACCGATGCTAAAGCATAGAGCTAAGCATGTATGTTTCTTTAACCTACGTTCAAACCTTTGCATTTCTTAGTGTGTTTTGCCATTTGCAGAAATGCACTACAGTCCATTTAACATGGTTCCCTATGGTACACGTTCACATCTGTGCGTTTGGCAGCCGGTGAATTTTTGGAAAGAGTCAGGGCTCATGTCTGCTTCAGTATGTCACATTAGGCATTCATGGTTCCCTCAATGAACTGTAGCTCCCCAGTGCCTGCAGCACTCATGCAGCCCCAGACCATGACACTCCCACCACCATGCTTGACTGTTGGCAAGACACACTTGTCTTTGTACTGCTCACCTGGTTGCTGCCACACACGCTTGACACAATCTGAAACAAATCATTTTATCTGGGTCTCATCAGACCACAGGTTCCAGTAATCCATGTCCTTAGTCTGCTTGTCTTCAGAAAACTGTTTGCGGGCTTTCTTGTGCATCATTGTTAGGAGAGGCTTCCTTCTGGGACAACAGCCATGCAAACCAATTTGATGCAGTGTGCATCGTATGATCTGAGCACCGACAGGCTGACCCCCCCCCCCCACCCCTTCAACCTCTGCAGCAATGCTGGCAGCACTTATGCATCTATTTTCCAAAGACAACCTATGGATATGATGCTGATCACGTGCACTCAACTTCTTTGGTCGACCATGGCAAGGACTGTTCTGAGTGAAACTACTGTATAGTCTTGGCCACCATGCTGCAGCTCAGTTTCAGGGTCTTGGCAATCATATAGCCTAGGCCATCTTTATGTAAAGCAATAATTCTGTTTTTCTGATCCTCAGAAAGTTCTTTGCCATGAGGTACCATGTTGAACTCCCAGTGACCAGTATGAAAGAATAAGAGTCATAACATGGAAATTTAACACACCTGCTCCCCATTCACACTTTAGACCCTGTATCACTAACAAGTCACATGACACCAGGGAGAGAAAATGGCTAATAGGTACCAATTTGGACATTTTCACTTAGGGGTGTACTCACTTTTGTTGCCAGCAGTTTAGACATTAATGGCTGTGTGTTGAGTTATTTTGAGGGGACAGCAAATGTACACAAGCTGTGCACTCACTTATTCACATTGTAGCAAAGTGTCAATTCTTCAGTGTTTTCCCATGAAAAGATATACCGTATTTATCGGGGTATTGCGCGCTCCGGCGTATAGCGCGCACCCCTAATGTTGACCCGACAACCTGTAAAAAAAACATTTTATTACTTACAGTTTAGGTGTCCTCCCGGCTTCTCCCGCGCTGTCTCCGAGTCGAATCCCCGCTTCCCGCGCTCAGTTTGAAGCCTCCACCGACATATACCGAGCACAGTACACTCGAGCACGTTCGGCCACGCTCGGCTTCTCACGCATAAACATCACAGAGCGTGACCACGAGCGAAGCCAAGCCTGGCCGAATGTACCCGAGTGTACTGCGCTCGGTACATGTCGGTGGAGGCTTCAAACTGAGCGCGGGAAGCGGGTATCGGCGTATATCGCGCACCCACGATTTTCCCCTTATTTCAAGGGGAAAAAAGTGCGCGGCATACGCCGATAAATAATAATAAAATATTTACAAAAATGTGAGGGGTGTACTCACTTTTGTGAGATACTGTATATAGTAAAACAAGGTTTAGATATATTAATTTATTAGAAGTTGTACTCATTTACAGTCATTCCAGATTTTTTTTTTTGCCATGAGAACATTTGAGACAAACACATAAAACCTACCACCTCAATAGAAAAGTTTTAAAACTCACACGCTGCAAACTTACTTACTGCACGCTGTAAAATAAGGCAAGCAAAACATTGATCTACCCTTGCCAGTAAATCAGAAAGGCTCTTTTTTCCAAAGGCATGCCATGCTTGAGTAAAACAGGGTTAAATTGCTTTTGAATGCTGCTTCCTAATGGGATTATATTGATGAATAATATAATTTCATGTGAATATACTGATTAATGCAAATCAAATGAAAACATTAAAATGCAGAATAATACCTCCAGATTTTGCTAACATATTTTGCATGCATAGTACTTGCATTTCAATAAATTATTAATTTCTTGCACACAAATGAATAAAGCGTTATAGGAGAGACCTGTTGGATTTGCCGCCAGCACAAAGAGTTTATTCCCTCATCATCCAAGCAACCAGTGAATCGGCACTTAAGCATGCACAGCTCAATCTTCAGAATATATGTCATCAGGAAGATACGCACTTCAGTTAACATGGCTTAACACTTGTGCAAGCACCAACAGTGATGCTGGGTTCGCATATCTGCGAGTGCGGAACAGGCCAAATAGCGTGTTAGGGTAGGGTGGTGGTCGTTTGTCACGTCCTCCATGTTCTACATTACCTCATTTGGCGCCAAGTGTGGGTCACATGAGAAGCCTTCCCTGGGGTGTGTTCTTCTGGCCAATGCTAGGCACCTTGTTCACAGGGTCACTTTACTGCAAACATGGGGTACCTTTGTTTTGTGTCATCTTCATCAATTCTCTAGGTCAAGAACAAGGCTCCTGTGAGCGAACACTAAACCTTAAGGCAGACCTCTACTCTTATAAATTACTATACACCATGTACTGAAACCGCAACTGTTCACCAGTTAATTATCAGTTTCCATAACAGTATACAGTATTTTCTGTAATCTGTATTTAGGAGGAACACGCTAAGCCAACGTCCACATCCACCTTTCCATCGTTTTCCACTACAATTTCCCAGTGGCGGAGTGTAAATCCTTTGGAAGTATGCTCCAGTGCTGGTGTCTTCAGGGCAAAAAGTAAAAATTCTTTACATGTGGACAGTAAAGCACGACCTCCTTCTGCTGCTCCAGGTTTCATTCTCTATCTCAATCCCTTTGGGGTCTCACGTCCCACAGCTGCGCTAGAACTCTCCCTAATCCTCTGCTCCTATGGGAAAGGAAGGAACTAACCCAATTTATAACTCGTGGGACCAGTGGGCAGGACTCAGACAAGAACCTACCAAAAAGACCAAGAAAACGGGCATGGAGTTCCCACCTGGCCAGGACAGCACCTAACTAACTGTTTCAATCTACCTACAAATGCGCGTTACCAACCCACAGAAAAATATACACTGCACTTTAACAGATGTGGAGGGGCCATCCATTCCTAATGGTACCCCCACGTATCAGCAACTGTGGCGCGATTTTGCATGTGTTAAACCACATGGTGCCATAGCACCATGCAATTCGGTGTAATTTCAAAAAAAGGCTGAGGACTTCTTTCCCCATGTTTCACGTGGTTAGGTCAGCCATTCAAATGAATGGGCTACCCTATCAGCAAAATGCACACACAAATGCGCTTGCACAGGTTTGAACAGTGCCTTCGAACTTTCCAACAAAGTGATTTGCACTTCCGCTCACACAGTAGAGAAGCATTTGTTACCTATAATCTGTGACGGCTGGTGCTCCATTTTTAGGGGGGGTGGCATACAAAAGCTTAATTGAACAAGCTGAAGTTTAAAGCTGATTGGTTACTATGCACAGCTGTACTAGGTTCTGAGTACTCCAGTTTTAGTAAATATCCCCCAGTGCCTCATACCTCTCTTAAACACAATGCTTCATACCTCAATATTACGCAAATAAAATAAACATCCCTATTACATGCAGTATTTATTAACCCTGCACAAGCCTCAGCTCATGGCTCTTTTTATATGAAGTATACCCCTGTATAAAATAAAATAGCCTCTCTATTGCACACTTGAAGTGTTACTGAACCCAGGACCCTGCATTCACTATATCTGGTCTACCACAATACACATAACATGGAAATGCAATTATTTTAGTAAATATAAACTTCTAAATACCTTTTATCATCAGTAGTATATAGCAGTCTGGTGACTTCTATCAGTGCTTAGTTAAAGCTTGTAGGAGGAGTTTTGATACTGCACTGACTGTCCTATCAGGATCAAGGACCCCTGCCCCTCTGTCTGGACAGTGCTGATTGGCCCTGTGCTCAACACATGCACTCTCCCAAGAAAGAAAAAAAAAACTCTCTAGCAATACACACCAAACTGAGCATGTGCACCCTTACTCCAGTAACTGTCTTATCTGGACATGTTCTGGAGTCAGTGGAAGGAGAAGAGGATATGTGCATACAGGTTCAAACAGACTTTTTACACAATGCAGAGGATTAACCCCTTAGATTCCACAGTGAGTATAACAAGTGTGCTTTACTGCATATACAGACCAATTTTATTGTTGTGGATTTAGTAACACTTTAAAGCGGATTTCCGGCCACAATTTCACTTTTTAAATATAAATACCCCTGTAATACACAAGCTTAATGTATTCTAGTAAAGTTAGCCTGTAAACGAAGGTCCGTTTTGTTAGGTTGTTACAGCATTTAGACACTTTATAAAATAGAAATTGACTGGGGCCATCTTAAGTGTGGGCATCATGAAGCCAGACTATATGACTTCCTGGATTTCAGCCTTGCAGACCTCGCACATGCTCAGTGCTGCACAAGCAGTGTCAGATCAGGTTTCAGCACCTGTACTGTCCAAGTCACATGATTCTTTGAGACTGGGGAGTGCACAGACTCCTGGAAAGTTACACCCACTACATTCCTAGGAGTCTGTGCGGTGTAGGTTAGGAAGCATTAAGCACCTAGGTGCAGGAAGTGGGAACATTAACTATTCTGCCTAGCAACAACACTTTGAAGGCATCTAAAAAAAAAAAAAAATTCGTAAAGGGCTAATGACATTTTTTTAAAACTACTGATGTAATGTTATATTTATGGGTGGAACTCCACTTTAAGCTCATATCTGCCTCTAATGGTGCTCTTGCACACAGGGGGCTGAGACTGTTCAACATAAACGTACTAAGTGTCTTATATATATGAATATTGTAATGTAATCAAAACAAGGAAAGCCACATAGTGTAAATCGGCTAAAAACTTTAATGTAAACGAAGTAGTGAACTAAGGAGTCCTTGATGAAATCAGCTTAACCTGAATTAGTTTCTTAGAGCGGGGTCACTCCACCCTGAGTCAGGTGTCCAGTGGCGGAAATCAGAACAGTATTGCTCCATGGTGCGTTTACCCTGACATAATGACCTAAGATTAGCTTCTACTGAGTGGGCACGATCAGGATCATCATAGGATAAACCCAGGGCCTTGAAAAATTCTTCAACTGACCCTTGTGCTGGGTCATCTGCAGAGAGACTAAAAGCCCAAGACTGGGCATCCCCCTGCAACCATTTAATAATCAGGCTGACCCGCTGCGCTTCATAACCAAAGCAGTGTGGCTTGAGTCTAAAGTATAGCATACAACTATTTTTAAAGTTGGAAAACGCGTGGTGATCACCAGAAAAACGGTCAGGCGGGTTAACTTTGGGCTCTGGCTGTTACTGCTGGAGGTACGTTTACACGCAAAGACAATTCCTGGACTTGGTGTGTGAGTTTTCACATTTCCTCAGTAAATAAACAGGCCTGTGCAGAGTCCATCTTGACAGAAACTTTAGGCTTGTGATAATGTCACGAATGTCACGTCTATCTCAATGCAGGCAGTCAGACACTATAGCTGGCTACTGTGTGCTTCATCTAGAGCAGCCCCCTTTCCCTTAAGACAAGCAGGCCTACCAGTACTTGGTTGCCCACAGGCCTTATACATAATGCTATAGTGCTGGGCCACAACACCAGGGCAGACACAAACAGAGCAAACAACAGGCTACTTGCAGTTTAGCAGACAGGTAGGGTGGTTCTAAGATGGTCCAGGTAATAAGGCAGGCTGAGTTCAGGGAATAGTCCAATATGCGATCCGGGTCATAAACAGGGAAATCCAACAGCAAAGCAAGGCAGACAAACAGGATGCTTGATCAGGAACAATTGTTCGGTTTGCTTATATCAGGTGACTGATCAGATCAATCACCTTGCAGGTGAACACAGACAGGGGAAAAGCAACAGCCAACATCCGGGTGCTGGAATGAGGAACAGGGGCACTAAGTGATCATGACAAACTCAAGAGTCCAGATAATCTGTTAATCAACCACATGTCTTTCTTTTTACCATCTGGTGATCAGATTGGACAGTGCTGACCCTCAGACCCTAATTCTTGATGAGAATATGTTTTTTTTTCTTTACGTCTTACATCAGGCTATGTAAGCACAACACCTTCAGCATATGCCGTCTATTATTGCCAGACACAAACTGTGTGAGTGCACAATCGACTAATATTATACAATCAAGATGTAAGAAAATTGCTCAAAAGAAGACAAAAAATGTGTTTAAACCAGTGTTTTTCAACTCCAGTCCTCAAGGCACACCAACAGGTCATGTTTTCAGGCTTTCCATTATTTTGCACAGGTGATTTGATCAGTTTCACTGCCTTAGTAATCACCACAGCCGTTTCATCTAAAGGAAATCCTGAAAACATGACCTGTTGGTGTGCCTTGAGGACTGGAGTTGAAAAACACTGGTTTAAACACATTTTTTGCCTGTTCGCATGTTCTGCTGCGAACCGAACCGGGGGGGTGTTCGGCTCATCCCTAGTTTTTACCTTACTTCCACATTGTGGCAATTCAACAAGTACAAAAGGGTGACTGTTTCTGCGCTCCAGTGTATGTAAAACATATGTTGATGGGCAACATTTTTATTTTGCATTGTGGTGTTGCCCATTCTCAGCAGTTCTTGTACCTGCACATGTTATGCAATAACTTTTGCAGCACCTATATGAATGATGTAGTCTGAGGAGGTCTCATGGAAAGGTTCCCACTGTAATTCACTTGTAGTGGTCAACAGTGTTTTCCAAGAAAGTCTTGGGATCTGGTAGCTAACTGTTGCTAAAAAATGGTTAGGGGTTTAGAAAACTCTGCTCTATCCCTTTTCAGTCCACTTATTTTTACCTCTGCCTGTGCTGTACTTGTAGCTAGTTGTACAGTGCCTATAGTAGCAGAATGAGGCTACACTTGCCTGTCTATACCAATGCTATAGAAATGACATGGGAGTTCTGTGCTCTTCTGTCATAGCTGATGTAGCAGCCCACATGCCTTCCACACTTACAGCAACTCACAAAGCAAGCTCACCCCTGTGAGTTAGTCTGGCAAAAAGCCCTGCCAGCCCTCACACCGGCTGCCATTCATAAGCACCCTGTAATGATACCATGAGCATTTAAAGTTGGATTATCTTCATAAAGAAACCAGGTAAGTAAAAAGATTTGGAGAGTTTTTTAAAAAGTCTGTCTTTTACCTGGAGGTTAATTTTAAAGCATTGCATGGATGAATAAGGAAGGATCTTAAGGAAGGATCTGCATTATGTTACTAATGCAGAGGATACCTCCTTAAAGGCAGCATAATAGCAACTAACTCACCTCTCAAAATTGGAAATGTAAGCTCACAGCAACAAGGCACAATCTATTTAAAAAAAGGACTGACTTGTAAGTGAAAAAACAAATTTTGGGTTGGTAGACTCTGGCTGAGATCAGACTGGAATGTACTGTGTCTATTATTTTATATAAATATCAAAAAAGTAGCGCTAAATCAAACTATCATTAATAGTGCAATGATGTATCTATAAAAGAATGCAAAAAAAATATAAATATGCAAATATAAAAAAAATCAATACATAAGAGCCTAACGGTCAACATTTTTATAGTGTGCATAAGCAATAAAGTTCGAAAATGTAATCTTCATTGAATTTCACATGTGAGTGTCCCCACACTCTTACTTCCTTGTGCATTCACCACCGAGTGACACCATATAGATGAGCCTCTTACCGGATCCAGTGGACCATCACATTAATGGCCAAATGTGCTTAGTCAGATCCCTTTCATCAGGATACTCCCAGACATCAGGCATGTGTGCCATCATGATAGTTCCATCCATGTATAGGATATGGTGGAAGACAAAAGATATGCACCCATAGTGTAATCCAAAAATGTATGAAAACATGATAGGAAGCAAAACAATACTTGCAGACAAGAATCCACTTCAAGGTACAAAATAAATTAGGCAAGACAATTTAAAACCGCATGCGGTATGCAGTACAATACAATGTGTTTTTTCCGAAGCAGCAAGCTGTATGGCCATGCCGGACTGCAAGCGCTGGTCGGCAACAGTGCGTGATGACGTAATGTTGTGACCGCTCAAACGCATTTCGTCAAAGAGATGACGGCGTGAGGCTCTTAAGGATTGATTTTTTTTATATTTGCACATTTTTTGCATTTGTTTGCCCTGGAAATATATAGATGCATCATTGCACTAGTAATAATTGTTTTATTTAGCACTATTTGTTTTACATTAAAAAATATTCTTGATATATATATATATATATATACACATATATATATATAGTAAATTCAATGCAAAGTTGATAAAGTGGCCTACTTTTAAAACCAGCAGGCAGATATGAAGCGGAATACAAAGGGGAATGTTCTTATTAAAGACAGCTTTCAAATAATAATAATCAATCTATGGCATTCCAGAACTATAACAAATATTGTCATGTCAGAAAAGCATCATCCCCAAACAAATGAGCATTTATGATTCAGGAGAAACAGAAAAAATGAAGACTGAACTACAGTTTAAACATAAAATAAAGCTTTTCAAAGTGCATAGTTATACTTCCTCTTTAGGGAATAACATTGCATATATTTAAATATTGATGAGCATCTATACAATGGTAATAAAGCTTCTTTGCAGAGTGAGGCAAATGTGTATGCATTGGTAAGAAACGTTTCATACAACAGAATGATGTCGAGTGACTTTACAATTATAGTGAAAGGCTATGCTGTAGACAATCGGAGCTATCTACACTGATACTGAATAAGGTTTATTTTTTTTCCAACACGTCTTGTGGTAATTTTCCAAACCAGTTAATTAGCCCCTGGCAGGCTGAAATGCCGCTAATTGCATGAGCTGTTAATTAGCTCTCAGCCTTATTTCCCTGTAATTTCCCAGTACTGCTCCTCCTGACAGAAGACTAGGGAAGAATATACACATATAACCTGCATTATTGTCTTGCTTCTGCACTATATTACTTAGCGGGACACTGTCATAAAATAATTTATATATATATAAAAATATACACACACACACACAATAGCAGACATACAGGCCTCTGTTCCAGTAAAGCATGACCATGGACTAGCAAACTTATCAGCAGAGAGTTATCACACGTATGTTGGAACTCTTTCTCATATATAAATATACACATACCTATCTTCTTCCTCTCTTACACATACCATGACTTAGGCCCTTTTCACACAGGTGCCTCCGTGTAGCCGAATTTGCTTGCTCATCCAGGGTACTGGGTAGTTCGTTCAGCTACCACGCCCTCTGAATATTGACAGCCTGCCTTTGGCACAAACCACCTCCCAATCACAGCCTGCCTCTGGCACACACCGCCTCCCAATCACAGCCTGCCTCTTGAACACACCCCTTGCTCAAACACAGTCTGCATCTTGCTTCAGGCTGAACAGACTATGGAATACAGGCATACAGTAGGGTTGATTTACCAAAAAAATACAAAATCTGGTGCAGCTCTGCATAGAAACCAATCAGCTTCCAGGTTCTTTTGTCAAGGCTTAATTGAACAAGCTAAAGTCATAAGCTGATTGGCCCAGCTGTACCCGATTTTGCACTCTCCAGTTTTAGTAAATCAACCCCAGTATGTCTGAACAGTGTCCTTTTACCCCGCCCATCACTATCAGGAAGTAGAAATGCATAGTCACATGACACTTGTAATAATAAGGTAAGAAATATAATTTCTGAAACGAATCAAACATAGTTATGGCGACTGCTTAGTCATACCTGTATTAGAAAGTGACTAAAACATAGTATGTTCACAACAACTTTAAGTTAAATGTAGGTTTCTATGCATTACTGTTGACAGCACTGTTGAGAGAACTGATCCAAAAAGGCAGAAACTACTCAAAATCAGCTATTATATTTTTACATCTCTTAAATACTGCATGTTTGGACCACTACTTATTACCGCATGCATTTAATTCTTTATTTTTTTCTGTGAATTGAGTTCAAGGCCTTTTCATGTGGTATTTAAAGAGTGTTTTGTGGTATTTACTGCACGTTTTGCAGTAAATACCACAAAATGGTCTAGTGAATTGACAATTTCAGGATTGCATGCGATATTTAGTCAAAATGTGTCCTGACACTTAAATACCTAATGTGAGTTCATTCTGTGAATGGAGCCCATTATGATTTAATGGTTTTCAAACATGTAATGGCTCTGCTGTATAATCTGGCCACAGAAGACCTTTGCCTCTGACTGAAGCTGTAATGATGCTTGTGGTGCTCTAGATCCAATAATGACAAATTTATTTTCCATATGTATAGTCTGATTTGCCTTGCTGAAGATTTAGAAGACTTTTGGACTTCTTAGAAACATGTGTCCAGCTGCAATTCCTATTCCTTTAGCATTGAATTTGATCAGCAGATGCCCCAAACAGATCAATGCAACTATTCTTCATGGTCATGCCAAGTGATACAGGAAAAAACAAAAACGCTAAAAGTAAGTTCAAATTGTTTCAGTTTTTTATTGTCCTTAATGGATACATCACAGAAATAATTATAAAATTAGGAAGATACATTACTGCAACATTGCGTAAGAATCATTGGCAAAGATACTTTTATTTGCTTTAAATGAATTATTTTGTCTTTGCTTGATGCTTATGTTACGTCAGCTTTTGGCTTTAAAGTCTGTGCTTTGAGATCCAGAACACATTCAGAACAGATTTTAAGAAGCAAATTTTTAATGCTAAAATCCTAGTGAATTACATACTGTACATACAAAAATGCTCTATTACAGTATAACCCAGTTTCCCATCCCCTTGTTCTAGAAATAATTTTTACCACATACAATGGATGTAAAAAAAATCTCAGGTCATGATATTGGCCATTCACGGTGTTGCATTCTTTGAAGTTGGGCCAAGGAGTGTTTTCCGATTGGCTGATACCTTTGTTGCAAATTCACAAAACTCCCCTTGGGCTATTACATTCAGTCTCTATTCACAGGGAGATCGACAACAACATACACTGCCACAGAAATGACATTCAGCTTAATTGAGAGAATTTCTACGTCTAGTTAAAATTCTGCATTTATGTTAAATCCTTTGTTGGATAAAATTAATCTTTATTTTTTCTTTACAATATTGATCCAGACCCATCTAGCCATTGGCCTATATTTACCATATCTTCATTCTCAGAGAAAAGTAAACACTACAATTCCTGACCATGCCTTAAACGGTTAGCGTGCCTGAGTTTTTTATATCACCTCTCCATTTGTATGCTATTTTTAGACATCTTTACTGCAAGTAATGTTTGGTGCATGCAGCTTGAACACAAAAGAGGGGAAAACGCAAATAAAATTACAATTACTTTATATAGCCCAGTCTGCAAATAGGACATCGTTGGGGTTTTCATCCCGATAAATCAAAGTTGTGGTTTCTTCAAACATCCAACCAAGTGCAGACGTTACTACTGTTTTAGAAGTCACCTGTATATGATTGATGTTTTCAATAAACACTCACCTCACCAAAAGGGAACACTCCTGTTTTAGTATATTAACCTGTATGAGTCATTTGGAGTAATTAACGCAAGTTTACTTTAATCCTTAGACTAGGTAATACTCTAAAGTGGCACAATTTTCAGAGGGAGCAAAAAGGGGATGAAAGGATGTTTTTTTCTGTTGATACATATAAGGTACACCAGGTAAAGACCGCATTCAAGTTAATGCATCAGTCCAACCAAATTCAATTTCCGTGCTGGTGGACCAAATCAATTTCTAGCCCCTCCATGTGCTGGATTTCCTAGCTAAATAGCTCTCATTCTATGTGGTTCTTCTGCTGCAGAAGAAAGAGGTTGTCTTGTCCCTCTGCATTCTTCACAATATAAAGAAAACACAAACTCAACAGGGTACATGTGACACAACAGTCAAGGCTGCAGTGGGTAAGAATCATTAGGTACCCAAGAAATATCAGAATCTGGTGGTTGATTTAACCCACAGACATCAACCCAAAAATTAAAATATTTTTTTTTACCTATTCAGTCTCTGTTTTTTAAGTTGAATCATTATGTTTAACTGTGAAATCAAGGAAATTAATCCCAGTAACCTAAAGGTTTAGTATAATTTCTAGACTAAGAATTTACTTCATGGTAAGATATTTTTTTTTTATCTACAGCGTAGAGTGAATATGACATGGAGAAAATTTTATACACATGCTGTATTTGGTGTCAGTTACGCTTTTATGTCTTGTTTATCATGCAACAACTGGATTTCTTTTCCTTACCTGGAAAGCAAGAAATTAAAATAGTTTTAAAGAAGACTATTGGCTCATGGAGCTGGGATTTGTTCACAAAGGCTCTTACAGAACCCCCAATCATATCTTGGGTGACCATCCTGATTTTTGAACTAATAAAGTGGTACATTGTATTTAAAAGGGCCACCAAACAAATATGGTTGATTTCTTTACAAATTTGGTAGGATGTAGATCCTGCTTTTAATTATAACATATTTAAAGGTAGATTATTGGTTTAACCAAGGCTGCATCTTATGGCACTAAATGTAACCAAAGCTAATTTGTTATCTCTTTCCATCACAGTACCATTTTAAAAAGAGTTCTCCGTATTTCATTGTTTACACCCACATAATAACATATTTGCTTTAAAATGTTTTCTTTAATGTTAAAAAAAGCTATGCTGCTTCTTTTCTAATTAGATTCCCTAGCATTTTATTAATTTACACAAGTACCTATTTACAGCTTGACGGTGAAGCCTGTGGTCGGACTGTAATCAATATAAATGTATTAAATTGATAAATACAAGTTATACTTGACATTCAAAATTCCTTTCAGCATTTACATATACAACCTACTTTGGAAATATTATATATAAAAAAAAAAAGAGTAAAAAAAAAATGCACACCCGCGATGGCAGAAAGTATTTTATATGCCATATGCCAATACTGAATTAGTGGGTATCACTTGTGCTTTTGTGGGTACCAGAATCTGCTACATGATGGCCACAGAAAGAGAAATCAGTCAAGCATGTTAGAAGAACCCTCAAAGAAGCACGTGGCAGTTGTGGGCATTTACAGTTTACAAACGCAAAAAGGAATGGATGGAGAAGTCAGACAATAGGAACGTTCGCTACTTCCAAAGGGTTGGTTGAGTATCCAGGTTTGACAACACTTTATGACATCACACTTCAGGTAGTTGTGATCTAGAAACAGACAGAGCCCCCATCCAAGATGGAAGCCAGGATTGTAAGATCCGTCCACAGGCTCACTGATCATCGGGACTGACAGAGGGGAAACTGAAGGCCATGTTCCCCTGACTATGCATAAAACTCCTCATGATTGTCCGGTTTCTGATATGAAACACTAGCTGGTTTGGGCTCTTCCAGAGCATAGCTTCCTTCATCTTTCTTCTTCATGCGATAAATCAGCAGCATCACTAGGAATGCAGCAAACAGGGCCCCGACTACTCCTCCAACTATTACAGCTGAAAAAATAAAAAATACATTTTCATTATAGGTTTGAAATATGTTAAAAAACATTCATCAATTCTTTGTATAATTTGAAAAAAAAAGACAATGAACATTAATTAAGAAAATCAGGTATAGATATTTTTACATAGCCACATTGATACAGCTTGGACCAATGTAACCATGTACACCATGTCTGTGGGACCCCTCTAGAACTCCAATGATCTTCACTAGCTCCTGGGTCCTGTGCTGAGCAGCTGCCCTGCTTCATTTGGAAAACAGGAGGTCTTGAGGGATCCCACAGTTATGGTATATGCATAGTTACATTTGCCCGGGCTGTAAAAAGTGTCATACCTGGAAAAGAAAAAACGGAGGCTGCTATTTCTGTACTCCTGAAAATGCTAGTTGACTGGGAACCCGCCAAATGTAATCATTTTAGAGTCAGTGATTCATTACAAGTATGCAGATTAAGAAATTCAAAGACAAGCCCTTATCTGTTTACTTGATACAGGTCTGTGACTCAAGGTATTGAAATAAGTGGGTAGAAGAGGCCATCCATGCTTTACTTTGTTACTTTGCTGTTCCAATACAAGCAAACATTATGGTTTTATTTACCAAAACATATTTTATGAGAGTTGTCTGTAATGTCTTACATGGACTAATCAGAGTTACATTTGTACTTGAAAATTACAGTTTGAGAATATCTGAATTTCGTTAACGCTTAATAAAATGACAAATGTGTAAATATACAGTACAGTACATCAGCTGTCACTGATACAGGAACTGGAAACTAGTATTTCATGGTTGTTGTCTTAAGTATGAGTCAAGGGCAAGCCACAAATGGTAGCTGGCTAAAGGCAGGGATGCGGATAATTTCATTTAACTACATTCATTAATAAAAACAAAAATGTAGCTACTGTGCTGCATATGGACACAACTAGAATTTACAGGGTTCATAAAACAATTTGAAAAGATGCTCCACACTAAATAAGTCTACTGCTTTAAAATCAGTAACAGCAGGCCTTCTAAGCATTTTACGTTTTAGACCACAGAACAAAATATTCTTGGTACCATAACAGCAGTTCACACTTCTGGCTTTACTAGTTTCTATATACCATTTCTGCTCACAGCTGTAGCTTTTTGTATCCAAAACATTCATAATATCCATTATTTCAGTGGCAGTAGCATCATGTTTCAGTGCTTCCAAGTGGCAGTAATTTTACTAGTGAGATTGTTATGAAAAAAACAGATACTATCCAGAATGTGCAAAACAGGATGCGCAAGGTTACCAAAGTTTACCCAACAGCTAGCAAAATGTTGATTTCCATGGAATTTTTTTGGGCCACTTTCCAATGTATTACAGCAAGCAGTTGAATTTTTGTGGAATGTGGTATAAAACATGAACTTGTTTTTGTTATTGCTGTGATATTACTGAAAAAGACTTTGTCAGTCACATTTAGATGACTGTACCTCAATGGCCGACAGTCTTACGGAGTGTATTATGTGTGGATTGCAATTTGCCCTGGTCTTTCTAGTATTTTAGTCAGATCACAGTTTTAGAGACTTTTATTGTGAAATGGTCATATAAAAAAAACAATTTAAAGCCTAAGTTTAGTTAAAAAAAAAAAAAGAAGGGGGACATTACTTACAATTGATTCAATGTATCCCCTGTGCTGTTGGCTCCTGCTTTTTTTGACGTTTCCATCCTCCAACCACCCCTCCATTAACAGAATGGAGGAGATGTGACAGGTTCTCGTCATCATAAGTTCCTGACTATGCCCGCCCTTTCTGCCTCACCCATTCATCCATAGAGGCCTTACTATAGCTTCTATGACTGAAACAGAATCTATGAATGGAGGTCGAGAACTATCCAGCTGTCAAGGAAAGCACGACCCAGCAGCACAAGGGATACAATGGCTTAATAGTAAGTCACACGTGTCCATTGTGCTGTTTTAAGCAAGTGACTGTAATTGCTAGACATACGGTAAGTGAAATTAAAAGATTTCATTAATCTGAAACTTTAGCAAAGATTGAGAGATTTCAGTGAATGTTTGGCATTGCAGCAAAATGCAGCCAAAGGTAAGACAACATGTTGTAGTGGTCCCCCACCCCCCAGTAAGCCCTATATCATCCATATTATTGTTAGCTCCTCATTCATCCAGATTGATTTAGGGCCTGCTTGATCCTGGTAGTAACCATTCTTTTGGGTTCTTCTCAGCCCAACTTTTTTATTTATGCTCTATCTGGGTTATATGGGTCGCATTGCCTGATTGTGGTGAGTCAGTAGACCTTAGCTGTAGGTAATTCTCCATTTATTTACTTACCACATTACAAGAAAGTATTGGAGAGGTCCCTCAAATGATGATGACGATTATACAATTTTCTTATTCAATTTCCTTGAACAAATTGAAAGTGTTTAGGTTTGACCTTATATTATATGGTTTTGGTAAATCTAAAAGAAAATTCTACAAGAAAATTGTATACTGTATTGCCAGCCTAAGCTGAAGTAAAGCTGAGTTAAATGGCTCCTGAGGGTTATAAAACTATTTTCCGCTGTGGTATATTAATTCATAATTCTATGATAACTTCACCTATATTTGCCCACAATTCACCTAAAACTATTTGGTGAACATTCACCCTGTTTATCAAATCAAGTTAGTGGAAATTCACTCAGTGTTACTTTTTTTTTTCATTTTGGATAGAGTACAGGAGGGTTATAGTCAGTTTATTTTTATGATCTGTGTCCCATTGGGGAGATTTACCTTGACTTCCTGTCCCATAGCCCAAACAGGAAGTGAGTCTCTATCAGTAAATTAAGGGAAGTCCTAGGGGACCCCTAGGTTACCAGAACTAGTGTCCCCATTGGAAACTTTTCCCTCTAATACATTTCTAGGGACAACTCAAGATCTGGGTAAACAGAACAAATAGAAAGGGTGAATCTACCTAATGGGGGCACAGGCAGTAATAAAAACTGACAGGGGTTCTAATCCCGCTCAACTCTGTCCAAAATGTAAACAACGTTTTGCCTTTAGACCCCTCTCACACTAAGGCACTTTTCAGGCATTTTAGCGCTAGAAATAGCACCTGAAAACTGCCTCCCATTTAGTACAGTGGGTGCTTTCACAGCCGGGCCGTGCTCTTGCGGGACATTTGGAAAAGTCCTGCAAGCAGCATCTTTGGGGCAGTTTGGGAGCTGCCCCTGCCCATTGCAATGAATGGGCAGTGCTTCGGAAACGCCTGGAAAGCGGCCTTTTTTAACCCCTTTTTTAGGGTTAAAAGTGTCCTGCTAGCGACCGAAAAGAGACTATTGGCTGCAGATGTATAGTTTCAGGTTTCTTATGTTAATTTCAACCCTCGACCTATTTTTAACTAAAATTCACCTGGTTGAGCAGTAAAATTATTGCACGTTCCTCTAAAAATGCTAAAGTCCATGGAAAATGCAAATTTTGCAGAAGTCTCTTCACTCATCTCTAGTACTCACCTGAAATCAGTTTTTATACGTACACACGTGCTGACATTTAAAGGCTTGCTCCATGAGTTATTTGGTGGAAAGGGTAGGTTCTTGTTTCACAGGAAAGAAGAAGCTCAGGATGGGTGTCACTTTTCTAGTAATGTTCATTGACAGACGAAAGAATAGGCAGGAGTTTATGTGAGGCTTTGACTTGACTTAATTGTAGGTTAGCTGTGAGCTGTGCACATGCTCTACCTGTCACACTATTGTTTTCTGTTCACACCTCCATTGACCTTCAACTTGCAGTCTGGGATATGTTTCCTGTCTTTACATTTGAGTTTCCACATTCTTATGTCACCTCTCTCATCTCTTTAAAGCGCTGCATGAATCGTTAATTTTTTTTGTACGCTTTTGTCAGCCTTTGCTATTTATACTGAATGTGTGATTTGTGAGTTCTCTGATCCTATGATAGCAACCTTTTAACCCAGATCTTGCTCTGTGGGTAGTCCTACTGTATCTCTGCAAGTTTGTTCTTGACAACTTTTCAACCCAGCTCTCACTGTTTGGTTTATTCTGCCTTTATGTGGTTGTCAATGGCAATTACCTTAGGCAGCTTCTGCTGTCTGGCTGCACTGCTCCTGGAACACAGAGATGACACGATTCTGTCCGTGTCCCTAATACCAAGTGCCAAATACCCCTAATGCCTCGTACACATGGTTGGACTTTCCAAAAAGTCAGAAGTCCGACAGACCTAAGATAGAGAACCTGTTCTCTTTCTTTCTGACGGAGTCACGGTGGACTTTTGCATGGTCAAAAGTAGGGTTGTCAGATACCACTTTTTTAAGACCGAATACAAGTACCGATACTTTTTTTCAAGTACTCGCCGATACCGAATACCGATACTTTTTTTTAATCTCATGTGACAGCGGCACATGTGTCAGTATTTTTTTTTTTTTTATCTTTAACAATTTGTTTTAAATTTTTACGATGTTTCAGTTATGTGAATAGACAGAGTCAGTGATCACTGACTGTCCATTCGGAGCAGTAAGGAGCCGGATTTACCGGCTCCTACCCCGCTCTCCATCCTGACATTTCCAGGGGTGGAGGAGGAGCACGGAAGGGGAGAGAAACACGGCAGGATACACGGCATACACAGCGGGATATGCGGGATACACGGCGGGATACATGGAGGGAGGGAGACAGACTGCAGCAAAACGGAGGGGGGCTGGAGGAGGACACGGGACAGTCAGCGGTGATCGTGTGTGGGGGAGTTACAAGCACCGATCACCGCTGATTTTAAAGCAGCTGAAAGCTGCGCGGGAGGAGGGGTGTAGAGAGAAGCGGAGAAATAAATTTCAAATCTATACAGTGGTGATCGGTGCTTGTAACTTCCCCACGCACTGATCATCGCCGACAGTACAAGTATCGGGTGAAGCATCGGAGCATTTGCCCGAGTACAAGTACTCGGGCAAATGCTTGGTATCGGTCCCAATACCGATACTAGTATCTGTATCGGGACAACCCTAGTCAAAAGTCCGACCGTGTGTACGAGGAATTTGTGTGACTAGAAGTCTCCTACTGGTCCTCAGAGTTGTGTAGCGTCACACTGTCTGCAAAGTAGCAAACTGTGAAAAGTGATGTAAATCTGCTTTGCTATCTGCATACAGGTAGCATAGCAGTGATGGGAGAATCACTAGAGTATAAACATTACTCTACAGCTAGTTGGCGGGTACATATACTGTTAAACCATGTATTTAGCTAATTGGCTAAAGTTGCCCTACAGGATTATCATTTAAAAACACCAACACCGTGATTTTGTTCTCTATGCTAAATGAAGTTACGAAAGAGAAATCAAGTTATTTGCTTCTGTTTTCCGATATCACAAAGTTATTTGCAGAATGCTCTGTTCCATTCTCAAGCACCGGTCACCGCTGATTTTAAAGCAGCTGAAAGCTGCGCGGGAGGAGGGGTGTAGAGAGAAGCGGAGAAATAAATTTCAAATCTATACAGTGGTGATCGGTGCTTGTAACTTCCCCACGCACTGATCATCGCCGACAGTACAAGTATCGGGTGAAGCATCGGAGCATTTGCCCGAGTACAAGTACTCGGGCAAATGCTTGGTATCGGTCCCAATACCGATACTAGTATCTGTATCGGGACAACCCTAGTCAAAAGTCCGACCGTGTGTACGAGGAATTTGTGTGACTAGAAGTCTCCTACTGGTCCTCAGAGTTGTGTAGCGTCACACTGTCTGCAAAGTAGCAAACTGTGAAAAGTGATGTAAATCTGCTTTGCTATCTGCATACAGGTAGCATAGCAGTGATGGGAGAATCACTAGAGTATAAACATTACTCTACAGCTAGTTGGCGGGTACATATACTGTTAAACCATGTATTTAGCTAATTGGCTAAAGTTGCCCTACAGGATTATCATTTAAAAACACCAACACCGTGATTTTGTTCTCTATGCTAAATTAAGTTACGAAAGAGAAATCAAGTTATTTGCTTCTGTTTTCCGATATCACAAAGTTATTTGCAGAATTCTCTGTTCCATAGTGAGCGAAAGTCTGCTCCTTATATAGTAAATGAAGGACTATAGAGGATCAAGATACTAAGCAAAAAGTACCAGGCTTTTCCTTCCATTTGACAGCCTTGTCTCAGATGGTACCATCCTAAATATGATGGAACTACGGTTCTTCCCTCTCTCTTGACCCATTCACAACTTTTAAAGTGTAAACCTAATCAAATTTGTAAAATCTGACATGTTAGGTGTGGGTTTTGCATACATTTTTCTATGGTCCGCTGATTACTACTGTACCACATAAGTCACCCATATGCATGCATGTGATGTGCGAGCATGCATCATCTGTGGCCTAGCATCTAAAGGCAGGAAGGGACTACCAGAATAAGATGATACCACATGCCTTAGCCAGAGTGCATGAAAGCAGTACAGTGGAGGAACTACTAATTTCCTGAGATGGTTCCTTAGGTTTACTATTATTAACAGGCAAACAAATGTTATGACACCAATAGTAAGGTCCAAGAGTAGAAAAGTACAAAAGACTCTTCTGTCCTTTCCATGATGTCTGTAGAGGAATCGCAGTGGCCAACTGTGTGTTTAGCCCCCTAGTAATTCTCATGCACTGTTAGCAAAATGGGGGCACTTATGCTTTCCTGAAATCTTACACAAAAGTGCAGGAAAGGTTGTTCTTTGCCTTCTACCTTAAAGTGGAGTTTCCATCCCCAATTTTTTTTTTTTATTATTGTGCTCATTAGATCTAAAAAGGTAAAAAAAAAAAAAAAAAAAATATGTTTTACTCATCTGGAAATGCCTGTTGCTATGCGGTCCCACGAAATCTGCCTTTGAAATAACCTAGGATTCTGACATCATCTCCCTCTAATGCTCCTGGGAAATGTGTGTCATCATTTCCCAGGATGCAGTGCGCTGTCCAATTATCACTCCCCATCCAAGACTTCCAGGAAGTAAGGGCCAGATTCACGTAGAGCGGCGCATATTTAGATCGGCGTAACGCATGTCTATTACGTTATGGCGGCTAAATTTTTTGACGTAAGTCCCGTATCCACAGAGTATTTGCACCCAAATTTGCGCCAGCGTAACGTAAATTCCGAGGCGTAAGGCGGGGTAATTGAAAGTGGGAAGGAAGTGGGCGTGCTCCATTGAAATGAGCCGTGACCCCATGCAAATGAAGGGCCGGCCATACTGCGCATGCACGCATGATTATGCAACTCACTGGGCATGCTCAGAACTCGGCCCGGCGCAATCAGTGAGATAGGAACTAGGCCCGGCGTACTTAGTGAGATACGCCCTGTGTATGAATAGGCCCAGACAAACGCCCTTCCATTGCAAAAGTACATCCATGTGTTTCCCTTCCTGAAGCAAGGTGCTTTTGTTCTGTTGTTTGTGGCTGTTTGTTGGTTAGTGTAGTAGTGTTATAGTAAACATTTATAGGAGTAGGAGATTGTATTAGCTGTTTGTTTTTTGTTTTTGTTTTTTTCTGTGTGGTTTTTGGAGTCTGTATTAGCTGTTTGTTTGTGCTGTTTGATTTTGGTGTCTCGTTTGTGCTGTTTGATTTTGGTGTCTGTTTTTTGCTGTCTGATTTTTCTGTCTGTTTGTTCTGTGTCTTTTTGTGTCTGTTTGTTCTGTCTGATTTTTGTGTCTGTTTGGTGCTGAGTGTTGTGTGGTGATATGGCACCAAAGAGAAGAAAGCTCAACTTCTCGGTTCGGGAGAAGCAAATACTTGCTAGGGCAATCACCCAACATGGGCGATTTTTGCATGGCCCTGAGAGCCGGGACATCACCCCGGCCAGGAAGAAGGCGATCCTCCAGCAGATTACTGATGAGATCAATGCGGGGGGGGGAGACGAGGACCGCCAATGGGATCGCAAAGAAGATCAATGATCTGAGGAGCCTGGTCCGTGATAAGCTGGCCAAGATTACTGCACATGCCAGGGGCACTGGCGGGGGACCACCTTGCACCATCAGGTGGACTGATGAGGAGCGTGCAGTGGCCCAGTGCTTCCACAGCCAGCAAGTGGTGGGCCTGCCTGGCTTTGACTCTGATGAGGTCGTGAGGACAGGTAAGTTTTTTTTTTTTTATCTGGCGAGTAGCATGTGTGTGGGGGGAAGGGAATATGTGCCAAGTGTGTGGATCCTCCAACCTGTGTATGTTTTGTGTCATCCACAGATGGCCAGGAGAGTGCTGGGCCATCTGGCCAGTCTGCTCCATCCCCCGGACATCAGGCTGCTGAGGAGCCCCAAGAAAGGCAGGAGTCCTCAGGGCAGGGGAGTGGCCACAACTCACCTCATGAGGAGGTTGAGGGGGGGAGGTTGAGGAGGATCAGATGGACATTGCCAGTGAAATACTTCGGCTTTTGGATGATGCGCACCCTGTGGATGGCAGCAGTCAGGCCTCCATCAGGGATAGCCCCTCCCACTCCTCCCCCAACAGGGCTCCCCCCCAAGCCTCATCTGCAGGCAGGAAGGCCACCCAGAAGACCAGGGGGTGGCCGAGTTTCTGCCTGCAAATCTTAGGAGGGACCAGGCCCCTCAGACCCACCATCTGGGTCAGGTCACCCGGACTTTGGCCCAGATGGAGCACAGCCTGGTCTCCATAAAAGACTCTGTCAATGATGTGGGCACCAACTCATTGGCGTACATAACTTGCCTTTGCGACCTGCAGACCGCCACAGCAGGCGTGGCCCTGGAGGTGAATGCCCTGACCCAGGCTGTCCAGGCCAATACCCAGGCTGTCCAGGCCAATACGGCAGCTCTCACTGTGGGCCTGAACAGAATAGCCGTGGCCTTGAAGGGCAGGCCAGCAGGTGGGCAGAGCCCAGGGGAGGCTCCTCCTTCCCCTGCTTCCCCCCCCCATGAGTCTCCCCTGAGGGCCGGCCCAGGCGTAGCTCACGCTGTTGGTAATTTTGGATGTTCTTTTGATTTTCTTTTTTTATATTTTTTAGGGATTTGTACTGTGATTATGATTTGTTTTATGTGTGTGAATGATGTATGAATGTGGGGGTGACATTCCTGCCAGAAAAGGGGTGTCACCCTCATTTTTGGTGGAGTAGGGATCCCCAGGACCAGGGAGAAGTGATCCCAGGTCCATGTGAATGGTGTATGAATGTACATAATTGGAGCCTTGGCGGGGCGTTGCTGCTCCCTAGTACCGTGCAGTGTACTTCGGGCTAATCCAATTAGATGAGGATGTGGGGTGTGTGTGCTAGGGAACACAGTGGGTGTGCATGCATGCATTCTCATTGTGCCATGATTAATGTGTGTGTTTACTGTGCAAAGATGCCTTCTGCGAGGCGTCTCCTGGCTGCTCTTCCCTCAGTAGACTGGGTAGAGTTGGTCAGGGGGGGAATGTCTGGTTCGGGGGTCAGGTCCTCACGTATGTCAATCTCCAGGCCCCTTCTCATTGCGAAGTTGTGCAGCATGCAACATGCACCGATGATCTGGCACACAAAGTTTGGGGAATACAACAGGGTACCCCCAGACTTATCCAGGCATCGGAAACGGGACTTCAGGAGGCCAAAGGTGCGTTCCACCACTGCACGGGTACGTATGTGTGCAGCATTGTAGTTTTCCTCTCCTGGGGTTTGGGGGTTTCCGGAATGGAGTCATGAGATAGGGTCCAAGTGCATATGCAGAGTCACCTGGAAGGGAAAAGACAGGAGGATGTTAGTAATGCATGTGCCCCTCGTGATGTCTGCATCATGGGGGGGGGGGCAGTCATGCCTGACACCCATGTCACTCACCAACCAGCCAGCTGTCCTTGTGCACGTTCTGTTCAAATTCTCTTGGGATGTTGCTTTGACGGAATATGTAGCTGTCATGGCTGGATCCTGGGTGTTTGGCACGTACGTGCCATATGAGGTATTGGGCATCGGCTATCACCTGTACATTGATTGAATGCCAATGCTTCCGATTGCGGTACATGTGCTCTGTCTCATGGGGGGGCTGTAGTGCCACATGTGTGCAATCAATGGCCCCCACGGTGCGTGGGAATCTGGCAATTCTATAGAAATCTGTCATTGTCTTCAGCCGCAGGTCCTCCTGGGTGGGTTTGATGATTTGGTTGGCCATGCGTCTCAGGATTGCAGGGACAACCTGGTGCACACATCTGCTAATGGAGGATTGTGCCATCCCAGCCACCACTCCACTTGTATGCTGAAAAGAGCCAGTGGCAAGGAAATGGAGTGTTGCTATCACCTTGACCAGTGGCTCCAGTGCATGTGAGCGGTGTGTTGGGCTGGTGATGTCATCTTTCAGGGTTCTGGTTAATTCCATGATGGCTTCAGGGGTGAATCTGAAGTTGCGATACACCTCAGAAGCAGGCATGCCAAAGACATCTAGGCGTCTGCGGTATATCCTCTCCTGTGCCCTCCTCCTCCGTTCCCTCCTCCTTCTGCGTGCCTCTAAAGTCACTAGTATAGCTATGAGCATGGATGCCCCAGGCATGTTGGCATACAGATTGTTGTCCTGCAAGTGTGTGTGCTCAGCTCGTCCCTAATGGTGTTGCTTTAGCTGACCTGCACACGTCTGGTGTAAAGTTAAGGCAGCTTTTAAAAGGTGTAACTTTCCGCCGGGAAAAAAGCAGATGCGCACACGGCGTAGCCTGCGCTGCACAAGTGTACTTTTGTGGATCGCCGTATCTCCCTCATTTGCATATTTGACTAGCAAATCAATGGTGCGTCTAGCGTATTTTGCGCTCCAAGATGCGCCGGTGTAATCGTTTTACGTCGGACGCAAAAAAATGGTTTTCAGGCGTATCTTGTTTTGTGGATACGGCGCATAGATACGCACAGCGTATTTTTCAATTACGCCGCGCATCTCTAGATACGCCGGCGTAAGTGCTTTGAGAATCTGGCCCTAAGTGCTTGTAGGCTTCACAATGCCCACAAGCAAAATGACATTGGTGTAGACATAGTTTTATAAACTATGTGCCAGATTCGCGTACTTGCGCTGCGGCGTAACGTATGTCATTTACATTACACCGCCGCAAGTTTTAAGCGTAAATGCTTGATTCACAATGCACTTGCCTGTAAACTTGCGGCGGCGTAACGTAAATCCGTCCGGAGGCAAGCCTGCCTAATTCAAATGGGGCGTGTACCATTTAAATTAGGCGCGTTCCCGCGCCGAAAGTTCTGCGCATGCCCCTATAGGAAAATTCCCGCCGCGCTTTGTGTGAAATTACGGCGCCCCGACGTGTTTTTTCAACGGCGACGTGCGTTACGTCCTTTCGTATTCCCGGACGTCTTACGCAAATAATAATTAAAATTCGACGCGGGAACGACGGCCATACTTTAACATGGGCTGTCTAATATTACACCACCTAAATAGCAAGTGCAACTTTACGACGGGAAAAACCGACTAGCGACGACGTAAGAGAATGCGACGAACGCGCGTACCTTCGTGGATCGCCGTAAACAGCTAATTGGCATACCCGACGCGGAAAACGACGCGAACTCCACCCAGCGGTCGCCGAAGTATTGCATCCTAAGATCCGAAGGCGTACGAAGCCGTACGCCTGTCGGATCTTAGCCAAATGCCGTCGTATCTTTGTTTGTGAATTACAAATAAAGATACGACGCGGCAAATTTGAAAGTACGCCGGAGTATCAGCAGATACTCCGGGCGTACGTTTTCTGTGAATCTGGCCCTATCTATTTTGAATATCTATGCGGATCGGCGGCGGATTGTAAAATAGTAAGTGACCGGATTTATATTATAAAAACGCAGGATGGAAAGGACATACATTTAAAAAATGCTAATTGTGGTTGGAACTCCGCTTTAAGGAACATACAAAAAATGATTTGCTTTATACGAATTGGTCAGGCACAATGATCCCTCAATTCCATCACATAAGACTTAAATCAGCCTTTAGGTTTCAGCAATAAACAGCAACAGCATGTAGCAGATTCAGAAAATTATGTACTGCTAAAACGCATCTCTCTCACAAACCAAAATCCCTGAAATCCCTGGCAGTTTTTGTCTGCAAAAGATGAGATATTTTTAACCACTGAAATGCAATTTTCCTGGATGTCAAGTAGTCCAGCCTTTTGACATTTTTGTACTTAAACCTAATTCCCTAAAATCAGGCTTTTGTCAGACGTCAAAAAATACTATTGATTCCCAAATAAAGATTATTATTATAGGAAAACTATGTATTAATATTATTTCGAGTAATATATGATATATTGCACAACAGCATCAAGTAAAAAAAACTCACCTATCAATACTTCTCTTCTCTCCAAAATGTTCTTTTGTGGCATTTGTGCCAATGTATTTCCAGAATCTATAGTGTTGTCAATAAGGCCAGTATCTGCCTTCCTTCCTCGACCATGATCGGTGGGAGTTGTGCCTGGTGGCAGTACTTCATTTCCTAGGTCGAATATTGTGGGTGGTTGTGTCTGGGATTTGCTGTCTTCTTCTTGTATCTCAAAGTCTCCACTTGGCCCTCCACTGACTGGAATCTCTACTTCATTGTCACGAGCAGTGGCTATTGTCACTTCCCAGATGTCTGTCTGTCACCAAGAAAGAGACAACATACAATTAAAATAGGCAGAACATATGTGCGAATAATAAAGTTTTAAGATGATTTAAATAGAAAAAAGAAAGTCCTATTATTATTCAGCCAGCTCATACCTGGTTATACCTTACCCTCTCGACTCAACTCTTCCAACCCAAGAGCTGGTGCAAGAAATACTTACATTTCTCATTATACAACGACTAAATAAATAACTAGGAACTATACAGAATGTTAGTTTGAAGAAAAGATAATACAGAGACTCTCTCTTGGTTATGTATTTATGTAACCCTTAAAAAAAGGGAATAAAGAAAATAACTAAAAAATAAAAAGGTAAAAGATCACTGACTCAAAAGAGAAACTGAAAAAAAATGTTGTGCATGTGTACATCTCATAAAAGAATTAGGTTGGGATACATATGGTTTGGAAAATATTTACAATAGTTTAAAATCTAAAAGTGGATTTCCAGATCTACAATATTATTCTTACTGAGGCCTCATACGCACGGACGGACTGTCCGATGAAAACGGTCCGCCGGACCGGTTTCATCGGACATGTCCGCTCGGAGATTTCTGTCTGATGGTTGTACACACCATCAAACAGAAATCCGCACGGACACGATACGCGGTGACGTGGCCGCGCCGTCGCCGCGACGATGACGCGGTGACGTGCGCGGCCCTGGAAGTTCAATGCTTCCACGCATGCTTTGAATCACTTCGACGCATGCGAGGGCTTTCGGCCGAGCGGACATGTCCGGTGAGTCTGTACAGACGACCGAACATGTCCGACGGACAGGCTTCCAGCGGACATGATTCTTAGCATGCTAAGAAACATTTGTCCGCTGGAAACCTGTCCGATCCGCCAGAAAATTGTCCGGTCGGACGTACAGACGACCGAACATGTCCGCTGAAACTGGTCTGCGGACCAGTTTCAGCAGACATGTTCGGTCATGTGTACGGGGCCTTACTATTTTAGTGTGTGAACATTTTTTATTACTTGCTGTCTACATGATGAATGTCAATCAGAACAGAAAATTAAGGATGATTAGGCAACCTTTTTCTTTTGGGTAGAACAAGGGAGGGTTATAACTAGGGATGAGCCAAACACCCCCCCCCCGTTCGGTTCGCACCAGAACCTGCGAACAGACAAAAAAAAGCGTGGGGGTCCCCCCAAATTCAATTACCAGGCTCTTCAGGTCTGGTATGGATATTAAGGGGAACCCCGCCGTCAATTTAAAAAAAAAATGACAGGGGGTTCCCCCCAAATACCCATTCCCGACCCTTCAGGTCTGGTGTGGATTTTAAGGGGAACTCCACCCCAAATTTAAAAAGAAAAATGGCATGGAGTTCCCCCAAAAATCCACACCAGACCCCTTATCCGAACACGCAACCTGGCCGGCTGCAGGAAAAGAGGGGGGGACGTACCAGGCCACATGCTCTCAACATTGGGAGGATGCTTTGGGGGTCTGTGACCCCTAAAAGCACCATGACCCCATGTTGATTGCCCAGTGGTTGTTGGGGTCTGCGGGCAGGGGGCTTATTGAAATCTGGAAGACCACTTTAACAAAGGGGACCCCCAGATCCCGGCCCCCCCCCCTATGTGAATTGGTAATGGGGTACATTTTCCCTTTACAATTTCACTAAGAAGGTGTAAATAATTGTAAAAATAAAACACACACACCGTGGAAAAAGTCCTTTATTAAAAAATAAATACAAAATCCAGCGGTGGTAATCCACTCTCGGTCCCCGCTCCAACATTGTCGGTATCCTGCGACGGGTGATCTCCTCTCCGCCGGGGTCCAGCGATGAGAAGATCTCTTCATCCAGGTCCACCCGTCGCGTGACCCCGCCCCCTCTGATGCAAGGGAGAGCCTGTGCTTCCCCAGTGACGTAGTCAGAGGGTGCGTCACAGGGGGACGGGGTCACGTGACGGGTGGCCCCGCCTCACCTATATAAGAGCTGTCACTGGCTCAAGCCACGTCATTCGCCGGGCTGTCTCCAGTGGAGACAGGCGGCCGGCGATGCGTGCGCTCTGGATCCTGGACCTGGGTGAAGAGATCTTCTCATCGCTGGACCCCGGCGGAGAGGAGATCACCCGTCGCAGGATACCGACAACATTGGAGCAGGGACCGAGAGTGGATTACCACCGCTGGATTTATTTATTTTTTTAATAAAGGACTTTTTCCACGGTGTGTGTGTTTTTATTTTTACAATTCTTTACATGTTCTTAGTGAAATGGTAGAGGCACAATGTACCCCATTACCAATTCACATAGGGGGGGCCGGGATCTGGAGGTCCTCTTTGTTAAAGGGGTCTTCCAGATTCCGATAAGCCCCCCGCCCGCAGACCCCCACAACCACCGGGCAAGGGTTGTGGGGATGAGGCCCTTGTCCCCATCAACATGGGGACATGGTGCTTTGAGGGGTCACAGACCCCCAAAGCACCCCCCCAATGTTGAGGGCATGTGGCCTGGTACGGTTCAGGGGGGGGGCACTCTCTCGTCCCCCTTTCTTTTCCTGCGACCGGCCAGGTTGCGTGCTCGGATAAGGGGTCTGGTGTGGATTTTTGGGGGAACTCCACACCATTTTTTTTTATTTGGGGTGGAGTTCCCCTTAAAATCCACACCTGAAGGGTCTGGAATGGATATTTGGGGGGAACCCCATGTCATTTTTTGTTTTAAGTTGACGGCGACCCCCACGCTTTTTTTTTTTATGAATGACTTTTCTCTGAATTGCCGGGAGCCGACAATTCATTATAGCCGCGAGTGATTTTAAATGACTTTTTTTCCTTCAGAAATGACACTTTGTGCAGAGACAGTTCTAAGCACGGGAAACATGTGCATACAATACACCCCCCCCCCCCCCCCGTTACAAAATTTAAAGGAATATTTCACTTTAAGCATTATTAAAATCACTGCTCCCGAAAAAACTGCCATTTTTAAAACTTTTTTTGCATTGATACATGTTCCCTGGGGCAGGACCCAGGTCCCCAAACACTTTTTAGGACAATAACTTGCATATTAGCCTTTCAAATTAGCACTTTAGTTTTCTCTCATAGACTTTAACAGGGTGTTCCGCGGCTTTTCCAATTTGCCGCAAACACCTCAAATTGTTCGCTGTTCGCTGAACATGCGAACATGCAAAGTTCGAGTCGAACATGAGTTTGACTCGAACTCAAAGTTCATCCCTAGTTATAACCCGTCAGGTTTTTTTGCCATCTGTGTCCCATTTCAGAGATTTGCCTTAATTTCCTGTCCCATAGCTAAACAGGAAGTCAGCGGAAATCCTGAAAATGAAGAGAATCCCTTGGGAACCCCCAGGTCACCAGAACGAGTGTCCCCATTGGAAGATTTCCCCTCTATTACCCAAAAATGTGGGATTTTCTTTACTTTTACTATTAATGATAATGGTAAACAGAACAAATGGAGAGAGTGAATCTGCCTAATGGGGGAACAGACAGGAATAAAGGTGTTCTAATCCCTCTCCACTCCGTCCAAAACGAAAACAAAAAGTTGTTATACTTTAACAGAAATTAAGCAATAAAAAATGATTTTCTAATAGAAAAGAAAGCCTGAACTGTCAGGCTTTTACTTCCATCTGTGTCTCTGTGATAGGTGTCCGGCATAACAGGAAGAGAAGAGAAACCATCTCCATCCAATAAATCATTTAAAATCTGAGGCCCCGTACACACGACAGAGTTTCTCGGCAGAATTCACCGAGAAACTCGGTCAAAACCCGGATTCTGCCGAGAAACTCTGTCGTCTGTACAGTTTTGGCTCGATGGAGCCGCCGAGGAGCTCGACGAGAAAATAGAGAACATGTTCTCTATTTTCTCATTGTTCTATGGGAGAAGGCGGCCCGCCGAGCTCCTCGGCGGCTTCATCCCAGAACTCGACGAGGAACTCGACGTGCTTGGCACGTCGAGTTCCTCGGCCGTGTGTACGGGGCCTGAGAGAGAGTAGTACTTCCCTTTAGAAAGCAGCTTGGGTGCAACATTTAAGACACCTGTGCAGATTATACACTGCTAAGAATATGGGGTTCTGCTACATAACAACCTTTTTATATGCGACTGCTGAAGATCATAGGTATAATTCCAAAATATTTCAAAATACAATTTTTGTTTAGTATTGAGCTTTGAAAGTTTTGTGAGTTTTATAATCAAACTAAACAAATGCAAAAATCTAAACCCTACTATAGATGGAGCGATTTTTGGGGGCGTGGCCAAGATGGCGACCTAGACGGACGTGTGCTAGAGGAGCTCCGCTCATCAAGACCCGTTTACCCGTTATTCCGGGGATCCACCACTACCTTTTACCCTGATTGAAGCTGGAGGCACTCGGGTATGCGTAAGGGCAAGACCGGCTCAGGACGGAAAGGAGGCTCCACGACTAAAGCAAGTCCCCAGCCGAAACTGCCGCTGACTCCTGTAGGCCGCGCGCACATGGCATCCCAGACGGCGCCTCCCCCGGCGAATGCATCGGAGGAAGACCGCTTCCAGGCGCTCATGCTGGCGATACAAGGCTGCCAGACCACCCTCACGGGTAAGATTGACACCCTGCAGCTGGACCTCGGGCTCCTGCGGAGGGACCTGGATGGCATACGGGAGCGGCTGGGGGAGGCAGAGCGGCGGGTCGGGGACTCGGAGGACTCCATCCGTGATCACCGTGCCTCCATACATACTCTCCAGGTGAGAGTGAAAGCCCTAGAGTCGCGGGCAGAAGACAGCGAGAACCGCAGCAGGAGAAATAATCTCCGTGTGGTGGGTCTCCCGGAGGGGGCGGAGGGCCAAGACCCGACGGCGTTCACTGAAACTCTGCTCAGGAATTTGCTGCCACAGGCCCAATTTTCCCCGCACTTCGTGGCTGAGAGGGCCCACAGGATGCCACCGGGCCGCGCCGTGCCTGGGGCCCCCCCGCGCACCTTTATTTTCCGTCTGCTCAACTTCCGCGACAGGGATCTGGCGCTGAGAGAGGCCAGGAGAGTGGGAGAACTCCGCTTTGAAAACACGCGGCTGATGATGTTCCCGGACTACTCCTTGGACACCCAGAGGCTTCGCAGGACATTCGACCATGTCAAGGTGCAGCTCCGTGCTAAAGGCCTGAAATACAGTATGCTGTTCCCGGCTCGCTTGAGGGTCATTGATGGCGAGTCCACCCGCTACTTTACTTCGCCGGAAGAAGCTTCTCACTGGCTGGACACCCTGCCCCGGCATCGGTAACTGTGTGCTGTTTTGGGATGTGATCCCCACCCTGCTCCCTTCCCCCTCTTATTTTGATTTTTCCCCTTAAAAGTGGCTGCACTTGAACGTTGCTCTCTTCGCTACTTGCCACGTGGAATGGGGGACAGAGTTGTGCCTGTATGGCGTGCGTGGCCGGGGGCCCCCGCCGATTCCCCCCCACCTGTCCATTGCCTGTTCCCTCGCATGACCCTCCATGGGTAACACACTTGGCACTGTTGGTGCCGGCCTGCTGGACCTCAGGTTGTTGGAGGAGCATTAGAGGATGGGGGACCCAGGACAGCTCGGGGGTGGGTACGGTTGGGGGGCGGGGGGGCTCGGTGGGGCTCTTCCGAGCTGATGCTGACCGGGACATGGGTTGTAACGTTACAATGTTTAAGTATGTGCCCCTAGTGTAGACTAGGAGAACCGTTTTGTGCCTTTAATTTATTATGTTTTACATTCGTTTAAGTTGATCATATTCCAACTACTATGCTATGGGTGGATCCAATGTTATCCAGTGCTCTGTATGGGTCTGGGAGCGGTATCCTCTTCCGAGGTTGCTGCTGAGCCGGGTGATTGCTCTTCTGGTACCTCTGGATTGGTCGCCTTGCCAGTTGCTCCCATAGGAGACCTTCCTACTGTTTGATGGGGTTGGTTTGGGGTTTATGCACTCCGGTCTTTTTTCCGGATGTGCGGGGTGGGGGGGAGGGGCGGTTTGGTTATGTTTTCATGTTTTTTTCTTTATTATTTGATGTCTTTATGAGTTGCCAATTTGTTTGTCAGACTAATACATGCAGTAATATGCCTTGGGTGCCTGGCTCGGCCTCCTTGGAGCGCTTAGGCGGGGCGCCCAATGCTCTTGAGGTGACGGTTTATGTGTGGTCGGAGGGGTACCCTCTCCCACGCTGGCTCCAATATTATTATCCCATCTACCCCAATGGCTCCCATTAGGCTAGTCTCGTGGAATGTCCGCGGGCTAAATGACAAAATAAAAAGATCATTGGTTATGGCCTACCTCAAGAAATACTCCCCCCATATATGCCTCCTACAGGAGACTCACCTGATGGGAAGGAAGATTCTAGGCTTGAGAAAGCAATGGGTGGGTCACTCGTACCATGCCACCTACTCCAACTATGCTAGGGGGGTTAGCGTATTGATCCACAAGTCCCTGTCCTACTCCCTGCTAGACGTTAAGACTGACCCTGAGGGTAAATACGTGCTCCTGCATGCGGTGGTGGACACGGTTGAAATGCTAATTCTGGGTATCTATATACCGCCACCGGCTACAATGTCCTTCCTGAAATCCCTGATTCCTATATTGGCCACGTATCCTACGGAGAATATCATCATTGCAGGGGATTTCAACATGGTCCCAAGCCCATCCATGGATAGGTTGTCCTCTGATGTTACCGTTGACTCTCCCCTGCGGCGATGGGCCTCCTTGTACGGTTTTACTGATGTTTGGCGCTGGAAGTTCCCGGATGTTAAAGCCTATACTTGCCACTCCACCTCCTATAGAGCTATGTCTAGGATAGATCTAATATATGCCAGTGGGGGAATGCTCTCGAGGGTCAGGGAGGTGCAGATACTCCCCAGAGGTATCTCGGACCACTCGCCCGTGCTCCTAACAATACAGACCCTAACGCCCCCATCGGAGAGACTGTGGCGACTTTCTCGCTACTGGATCTCGGATGAGAGAGTGGCGGCAGAGATCCCCAGACGCATCTCTGAGTTTTGGGGTGACAATGAGGATTCCACGACGGAGGGCAACAGGTGGGATGCATTCAAAGCATTTACACGGGGGTGTTATCAGACTATTATCTCTCGGGAGCGTAGGGCCGCCACTGTCTGTTTGGAGGAAGCTGAGGCTAAAGCCCAAGACTTAGAGGCCCAATATGTAGCGACCCAGAACCCAGTCACATATGTGGACATGCAGTCAGCCTACCGGGAGGCTATGCTTCTTAGGGTGGCCAAGGCGGGGAAGAGACAATTGGCCCAAACGCAGCGCATCTTTGAGCAGGGGGAGAAGACGGGGCGCCTCTTGGCCTGGTTGGCTAGGGAGCAGCAGCCCGTTACTGCCATAGCTAGGATTCAAAATAATAACGGACTGGTTGAGGTAGACCCGGTGGCCATCAACGCATGCTTTGCTTCCTATTACGAGGCGCTATACTCGTCCAGGGTTGACTACACTGGAGAGGAGCTGGACTCCTTTCTGGGACAACTAACCTTTCCGAGCCTTTCGGATGAGGCCCGTACCCACCTGGACAGTGGAATAACCCTTGAGGAGGTGCAGCAGGCTTTGGGGGAGTTACAGGCGGGGAAAACACCTGGGGTGGATGGCCTTCCCCCCGAATTTTATAAGGAGCACGGGGAGTTGCTGGCCCCGAGGCTTCAGGCTATGGTGGTCGCGTCTCTCAAAGATGGCAGTCTCCCTCCTTCTATGGCGGAGGCCGTCATCGTAGTGATCCCTAAGCCGGGCAAGGACCCCGAGTTGTGTGCCTCATACAGGCCTATCTCGCTTTTGAATGCGGATGCTAAAATCCTCACTAAGGTTCTGGCCAGGCGTCTTAATTCGGTTATTTTGACGTTGGTGCATGAGGATCAGACCGGCTTCATGCCTGGAAAGGGCACGGATATAAACCTCCGTAGGTTGCACACGGTTTTGGGTGCTCAAGGGGCCCTGGCCGAGTCCGACGTTGTGGCCTCCCTGGATGCGGAAAAAGCTTTTGATTCAGTAGAGTGGCCGTATCTATGGGAGGTCCTGCGCCGGTTCGGCTTTGGTCCCAGGTTTGTATCATGGGTGCAGGCCCTCTATAGGGCGCCCACTGCTAGGGTCCGTACCGGGTCGGTTCTCTCCCAACCATTTTGCCTAAACAGGGGTACAAGGCAGGGTTGCCCCCTATCCCCCGGCCTCTTTGCTCTGGCTATAGAGCCTATGGCGATCCTCCTTCGCTCCTCCCCGGCGGTGCGCGGTATTCCTGTGGGCCCGATCCACGAAAAAATATCTCTTTACGCGGACGATACACTGTTATATCTAAGGGACCCTGCAGTCTCCCTTGGAGCGGCACTCGCGCTTATTGACACTTTTGGCAGGTTTTCCGGCGTTCGCATTAACTGGGGGAAGTCGGTCGTTTTCGCCCTAATGTCTCCTCAGGCGGCGGTCACGGCGGGCACCCCCTTGAGACAGGTATTGCAATTCAGATATCTGGGGGTGGAGATCCACAGGGACCTAAGACAGTTTATCCCCCTCAACTTGACCCCGGTCCTGTCCCTCCTGACTCAGAGGTGCGCTGCTTGGAAGACACTACCCCTTACCCCGGTTGGGAGGGTTAATCTGGTCAAGATGACTGTCTTGCCAAAGTTTTTGTATATTTTTAGACAGACCCCCGTCCCTATTCCCAACACATTTTTCAAGAAACTGGATGCCGTGATCACTTCCTTCATTTGGAATGGAGGCACTCCTAGAATAGCCAGGTCCACCCTACAGTTGCCGGTCACTCTTGGCGGTCTGGCTTTGCCATGCTTCCAGAAGTACTATTGGGCGGCGGTCCTTGTCACACTCAGGTGGTGGCTTTCGGAGGAACCGGCCAACCCGGCTGCTACTCTGGAGGCTGCGCTTCTGGGATCCTACTCCGAACTTCGTAATCTGATTTATAGGGGACCTAGGTCCAGCCCGTCTGTCACACCTTCTATGAAGACTACCCTGCGGGTATGGGATGTAGTTAGGACCAAGGTTCAGGGCCCAGGTCGTTATTCTCCGCGTACTCCGCTATGGGGGAACCCGCGACTAATACATTTCCACACCATACCTGACCCGGCCCTATGGGCTCGCTTTGAGGTAAAGACGCTAGTGGACATAGCCCCGTCAGGTAGGCTACTCACCTTTGATGAATTGAAGCAGAGGAAGGGACTCACAAACCCGATGTTCTTTCGGTTTCTTCAGCTGCGTCATGCTTTTAAATCGCAATTTCCTGACCTGGTGGTTCTGGAGACTACAGGGGTGGAACGCTTGCTGAGGGCGGAGGACGAGACTAAACCCTTGTCCGCCTTGTACTCACTACTGATAGGCCTGGACACCTCCAAGGTCTCTCAGCTATACTCGGTGTGGCAGGGGGACATTCCAACACTGGCTGATGATGACTGGGAAGAAGGGATACAACAGTATCTTACCCTGGTGGTGTCAGCCAGGGATAGATTTATCCAACTGAAATTCTTGCATAGGGCTTATTACTCCCCCCAGCGCCTGGCAAAAATATACCCGCAGCGGAGCCCCACCTGCCCAAGATGTGGAGAACAGGAGGGATCCTTTTTCCATGTGGTCTGGTCATGCCCAGCAATGAAAGCATATTGGCAGGGGGTGGTGAGTGTGATTCAATCAGTCAGTAAGATAAATGTACCCTGTGAACCCCTGCCACTGCTCTTAGGTATAGTTGATACACTGCCGGGCACCCAGTCAAAGAAATTGTTCATCTTCTTCGCTGCTTTCTATGCCAGGAAAGCAATTCTCTTAAAGTGGAGGGAGGCCTCTCCCCCTTCGGTGCAGCAGTGGAGGGCACTGATCAATGCGGCCCTTCCGCTGTATAAACTCACATATATGGGTCGCAACTGCCCCGGGAAGTTCGAAAAGGTTTGGGCGGCCTGGGTAAAGGCAGAAAAGTTGCAGCTAGACTAGCTGGAAGGCGTCTCGGGATGGCCTGGTTACACCTTTCCTCCCCCTTCATTACCCTACGTTCCTGGGTCTTGGGGCTGGTTGCACTGGGAGCCACGTTGGGTCACATGGGGGCGGTGGCAGGAGCCACGAAGATCCTTGGATCCGGTAATGGAGGCCTCTCTCCCCCCCCCACCTCCACCCCACCCCATCCTTCTTTCCCCCTGAATACACACCTCATGGTACAGTGGTGGAGGTCTTCCTCCTTTTGCCCTGTTAGGGAAACTTATATCCGTATCAAGTGTAGAATGAGTGTTATTGCTATTGCCCCCAACATGTGTGTTTTGGTATGGGGGGGGGTCCTGGGGGTTACTTGGGGTATACAAATGTTGTTGAATTTATTGAAATCTGAGATCTGTACTCCGTCTCCCTCCTTCTAAAAAACTTTTTCTTTATCTCCAGCTATGTAACATTTTCTTTCCTTGTCAATTTAGACACAGGGAGTACGCGCTCACACATGGACGTTCACCTTATGTGTTGTTTTAACTTGCTTTCAGGTTTATAAATTGCATTTACTGCTGATCTATGTATAACCAATGTCTGGCAACTGTATATATACTCTGTTTATACATCAATAAACATCTTTTTGTTAAAAAAAAATAGATGGAGCGATTTTCTTTTCAGCGTTAATGGGGGATTCCCTCCCATTGAACAATTGTGTTCTCCTGGTGGGAGGGAGGTCAGGGGGAGCCATTTTTGCTGGGAGAACACAGTGATTACTGCAGCTGAAATTCAAACTGTCTATGGCCAGCTTAAATTAATAAAAGAGTGAAACTAGAGTCAGAGGTTTTTCTGATAAAGATCATAGTAGTCAGTTTGTTTTATGTAAGACTTTTAATTAGAAAATTAAGCATGGATTAAAAGATGGTTTCTAAAGTACCACTTTTGTGCAATAAGTAAAATTAACATGGCACCAGACATTTAAAGCAGGCACCTAGAAGTACCTGTCAGGGAACCCCTTTGAGACGTCTGGTGTGCAGAAATGCGCATGGAATTTCCCACAGAATGGTTACTAGGCACGCGCATGTGCGCACATGCACAATTCCTGTAGGCGCTAGATGGGCTATTTAAATGATACTCATGCCCATGTTCTGTGCTGACTGACCTTCAGCTGTTCCCTGTGTCCTGCATTTATCCTGTAAGATTCCCTTGTTGCTGATCCTGCTTGCTCCTGACATGATCTTGGATTCTGCTTCTGACCTGTCTTTAGATCCTGACTCGGCTCCATTCCTGACCTCGGCTGTGCTTATGATTTGGTACCTCACTGCCTGCCTGTTGACCCTGGCTATTCCTGTGACCATGCTTCCGTCTCTGATCCTGGCTTCTTTTCCTGTTCAAGTGCTTTGTTTGGCTGTCTGCTGTACAAGCTCTGTGTACCTATGAGTGTTACTGCCTCAAGTCTGCTGAGAACCCCGACAAGCTGCACGTCCTGAACCATCAGCATAAGTGGAGTGCCCATTTAACCTGGGCTAGATTTCTGAACACTACTACTGTTCCTGATTCATTGGTTCGCCAGTCTCCTTGGAATTGCATCTCCTGCTGCATGTTCTTCCATCAACATCCGCAGGCACTCATGTTCCTCCTGTTCCTCGGCACCCTCTGTTCCACCTTCAGTGGGGCCCGGGCTGGAGATACAAGAGAGGCCGACTACGTCATTTCAGTCTCCTATCAGGTACGTGACAGTACCTGTGTGTTTTTTTACATACTTTACCCCATCCACCCACCATTGCTATAGGCCACAGGCAGAAGGGCACAAACCCAAGCTCTTGACCACATGAACAGATCTAAATTTGCAGAACAGAGTGTCTGAAGTTTCAGAATATCCAGGGTCTGCAATTAATCTAACATGCAAGCACATGTGAATAGTAAATAGTCAGTAAGCCAGCTAAGTAGATTGTTTAAAAAAATAACTGGATGCATTTTTAAATGCACAAAATATAACTGGATACTCACATGTATAGGTAATATCACCAGGCTCTGTTGATCCAGGGAATATTCAATTGCCTATTGGGGGACAAGGAATGGATTTTTTTCCTCTCCTGGAGCAAATTGGATCATGCTTTATTGGGACTTTTTGCCTTGCTCTGGATCAATTGTGGGTATATCAATATGCGTTAATGCACCTCAACAAGTTGATGTGTAATGTAAAGTACATTTCAAAACACATTACATTGTGCATCAGGTCAGGGCAACCCTTTTCAAAGTTGACATGCGCTTTAAAATGTTTACATTTATATGACTGGAAAATAAATCAGGCAAAAAGTGACTTCACTGCATTCTTACTACTTAACAACCATGTTCTCAAGTAAGGTGGGGAGGGGGTCCAATACAAGGTGTGGTAATGGCACCCTGCTTATGGAGATAGAGTAGCAGTGGATGGTCTTGAATACCAGAATCTGTGGCCTACAAAACAATGCATTAGTAATAAAGGATTAGGTTAAATAAAGAGAATACTTTTGTACTACTATTAGTTTACTGTTGACTTCAGCTTTAGGCACCACTGGTTCACTTTAACTATAACGTTACTTAAACTATGTGAACAAAATATTTAAATTCCGGTGCCTCTCTAGAGTCTTAGGAGCTTCAGATCTTGAAAGTATTTTCAGTAATGATTCTTTGATAACATTTTTTTTTCAAAAATGAGACTGAAAATCTGACTTGTGATGAGAAGTTAAAATGCATTACTGGACTTGATCAAAAGAAACTTCAATGCTAATTTGCTTATCCAGCCTCTTAATCCCATTGAGAAAATAACACTTAAGAATAACAGATCCCACCTAATTACTTTATTGTACAAAAATATGATTTATTTAGATTTCACCCTCCCTAGTATTTTAGCCAAATGGAAGGCTGATTTCATTACTTGCTTTTTTGATCAGAAAAAAATAATTATTTGACAAAATTTGAAGTCTAAAAAATAAATAAAAGGATTTTTACAACAGATTGGCTAAAGTTTGGCTGTTTTCTCTAGCCGATACTAAATCTAGTTTCTTTATGATTGTCTCAGTATCTATTCTGACACACACTAAATTGATATTTACTTTTAATAGCACTATATCTTAATAAGGCAGTTAATCTGCTACACTATCCATAAAACATTGGACCCTTGATATTCCTGTTTCACACAACAGAAGCTAGTGTTGAGTACAGCAGCCTCTATGCACATGTACTGTCAGGAAAGATAACACATGGAATGGCACTTTATTTCACCAATGTCAATAATATTGCAAAGGAGAAGACAATTTAAAAAGTTAAGTCACCCTAAACTGACAGTTTAACTCATCAGACACTGACAAATGAAATAAAAAAAAGCGAATGCAGCCAATAAAGTAGGGGGCTCAATATCTGAGCTGTAATTCCCATTAAAGCCAACCAACACATTAGACATTGATCAGACATGCAGGACAACCATCTGAATATATATTTGGGTTGAACTATGGTCAGCCAAGCATTTATATTTATGCTTTAGAACAGCTTATCCTGATGGAAACAACATCAAAAGAATAGATAAGATGTTTTGGGACCATGTCAAAAATAGGGGTGGACCGATATAGTTTTCCAGGGGCGATACCGATAGCGTCTGTTCGGTGGACCTCTAGTCACAAATATACTGATACTAATATCTATAAGAATTTACATTTAAATTAAATGGCTACTTTAAATTTGGCTCCCACTGTTTTATTATTATTTTATTTGAGTGAATATTAGTTTTATGTTTTGCCCCTGGTTATCATACTTGTATTTTACTCATAGATTAGGAATAGAACAATAAATAAAGCATTGTATGAATAACAAAATAGGATGGAAAGATATTGTTGGTTCCCAGCACAATACTAAAGGATAAGTGCACTTTTAATGCATCCATCCCGAGCACCTTTTCCTCGTGCCAAGCTTTTATGTAATGGAATATCTTTATCTATAATGCCCGTCTCTAGAAAGATTTTTCTGTTTAGCCTAAGCGGCACTGCACAGTCCATGTTCATAAAGCTTTCCAGTCTTGCACCCCTCCACATTCGCAGTCTAGACTCTACTCTGTGGACAGCAGAGAGATGCAGGGAAGCATTGGATCTGTAACATCAGGCATGTTGTACATTTGGGGGCAGTCATATCCCTTTATCAAGCCTATATTGGCTTTGGGGAAAGATTTTATTAGCTGTCACTGCCACGGTAATATCAGAAGCTATAGAACTAAATGGTGCAGCGTGCCCAGAAAAGAATGAAATTACTTGCTCACATAAAATGAGAAAAAAATATGTTTAAAAAATAATACAATGATGGAAATCCAATTAATATAAATATAGAGAAAGGGAGATGGAAATTCAATTCATACATATGTAAAAAAAATATGTTTAAAAAATGGGCAATGAACATGATTATTCGCCATATTGGATTATCTATAATCACAATCCTTATGCCCACTTGAGAAAGTATAGCGATGACATCATCATTTGGGATGGACCACCCTCTTCAACTGCTGGATTTGTCAAATATTGCAACAACACCTTTGAGTGGTCATTCACACATGTGTGCGACATGGTCTCTCTAAACTTTCTGGATTTAGAACTTGGCTCATCAGGGCATAAAATCATCTTTAACAACCAAATAAATTGACTGCTGGAAATTCATATGTCCATTCCACCGGTTGCCACCATACCAAGTGGAGATATAATACCCCCAGCAGCCAGTTTTGTCCACTCTGTGAAAACAGCACTCTAGAGAAAGGCGTGGAAAAGTAGAACAACGTGACGTACTTAAAATATTTTTTTTTAGAAAAAGGTTACTGTAATATAGAGGAGGATTTCAATACATACGGGCCTACCCCCCAAAACACGGATAAAAAAGATAACTACCATGCTAGCTCGATCTGTATTATTAATTAATTTTATGCTAGGTACAAAAACAGGGAAAGACACTGGGGGATCGTCCTACACAACCATTTCCTAGGCCTTATTTTGCCCAAAATAAATAAATTCGTAGGGCCTGAAATATTAAAAGTCAGGTAGCTCATAGCAAGATCTCCAAAAAGCCAACAGCTCGTCTCTGGCAAGGTAACATATTTGAAATTTATTAAACATGTTCCAATATCGGAAACATAAATGTGTCAAGTGCAGCTTTGTCATGCATGGCCTGAAAGCCTTTTCTGGGAATGGTGATGTTTTTCCCATTTGCAACTTTTTTAATTGTTCCACATAAATCTTCATATATTGTCTCACTTGCCCATGTGGACTGTTGTGCGTGAGATATACAGTTAGAACCCTCAGAGATCAATTTGGGGAACATTGTTGGGCAATTGAACAAGGGAGCACCAACTATAATATCCCAAACACGTTAAAGAAAAGCATTGAAAATCCATGGAAGGGTTAAAAGTGTGGATTATTAAAAGTATCCCCAATAGTAGTTGTAAAGCCGAGCACTTTAAAAAGCTCTGCCAACAAGAATTGCATTGGATTTTTATGCTCAACACATTAACCCCTGGGGGTCTAAATTAAGAACTCAAGCTAAATACTGTAATTGAATTGTTTTTTCTTCGTGTCAAGATCCATTTACCTACCTATATAGTTTAGAGCTGGTATCTCTATCTTTACAATGTACCCAGGTGTCCATTTGATTTATTATTTATTGATATTTTTATATTTTTACCCATATCCAATAAGTTTATATTTTTATTTTTATAAAGGAACAAAACTGTATAATTACATTATTTTATATTTTCTAAATTTCATTCTTACTTTTATGAGTTAAATATATAACATAGATGAGGCCCGAGTTATATTAAATATTAAAAATAATCAAATTTGTTATTCTGGCTGGCAGAACCCTGATCTTAAGATATTGAAACACCTGAACCATCTCATGAGAATGATAGAACGAATTGCCATGGCTAATGATAACTATGCTTCTTTTTCCAAACTATGGTATGCATGGATGGAATTTTTAACTTCGCCTAAGATAAAAATTATTTCTTACTTAAAGCGAGTTCCACCCAAAAGTGGAACGTCCACTTGAAGGACTCCTCCCTGGCTTCTGTTTGTGAAATTGAGCTTTTGGGGAGGAGGGGAGAAGCAGGTACCTGCTTTTGACAGTTACCTGCTCTTACTTCTGTTTCAGCCGCCTTAGACGATCCGAAGCATAAGTTCCCCTTCCTGAAGTCTTCTGGGACACATGACGGGTCCTCGAAGACTCTGGGATTTCTGTATTTTCAAACACTCACACCATATATGTGTCATTGTTCCTCTTTTCCCACACCCTCTCCAGCAAAAGCTGTGTTTTCTCCTTTTCCATCCCCCTTTCTCTATATAAATTCTAATAGTTTTTTTCATCATTGTATTATTATTTATTTTATTTATGGTATGTTCTAATTTTATGTGAGCAAGTAATTCCATTCTTATCTGAACACGCTGCGCCATTTAGTTCTTTAGCTTCAAGAGTTACCATGGCAGCAGTTGCTAATAAATAGCTTTCACTCAAAGCGTATAGTAGGCTTGATAAAGGGGTTGGACTGATGTGTATCCATGCCCCCCACATACGTGTCTGGCGCCAAAGGTTGCCATGTAGACCCAACGCTTTTCTGTATCACTCTGCTGTCCACAGTCGAAGGAGACTTGGCGTGTTGCTTCTGAATCCCTCAGCCACTTCCATGCTTCACTCTGCTCAGCCTGGCCGCATTTCTGCCAAACTCTGCAGCAAGTCATTTGTCTCACCTTCTCCAGCATATGACCCATGCCAGGGTTGATATGTTGGTCCTATTTCTTGCTACACGCCAAAACTTAGAGTCACACAGTGAGTGCATAATTACTTGTGCTTTTAATGAGTTATCAATAAACTACACTTAGAAGGTGGCACCCTCTCTCGTTCTTTTTTTTTATAGGGGCTACATTGCAGGACCTGAAAAAGGGTATGTGGCTCTCTGCAGGTAGCACTGTAAACATTATCAATGATCAATTACCAGTCAGCATATTATACTACACACATTATCAACTTAAAGCAGGAGTTCACCAGAAATGTTTTATTTAACATTAGATTGATGCTCATTTTGTCAAGGGGAATCGGGTATTTTTTTTTAAATCGAAGCAGTACTTACCGTTTTAGAGAGCGATCTTCTCCGCCGCTTCCGGGTATGGTCTTCGGGACTGGGCGTTCCTATTTGATTGACAGGCTTCCGACGGTCGCATACATCGCGTCACGAGTAGCCGAAAGAAGCTGAACGTCGGTGCAGCTCTATACGGCGCCTGCGCACCGACGTTCGGCTACTTTCGGGAAATCGTGACGAGATGTATGCGACCGTCGGAAGCTTGTCAATCAAATAGGAACGCCCAGTCCCGCAGCCCATACCCGGAAGCGGAGGAGAAGATTGCTCTCTAAAACGGTAAGTACTGCTTCGATTTTAAAAAAACTACCCGATTCCCCTTGACAAAATGAGCATCAATCTAATGTTAAAAATAAAGTTTTCGGGTGAACCTCCACTTTAAGGAGGGAGTTGGTCAGAATAAGGGCACTAAATGTGCCCTCGTTCTTTAATATAAACTCCTAGTGATTCACTTGATTTGCTTATTATCTAATTTTGATAAGCAGCTGTAAATTAAAAATCCTCTAACAGTACTGTTTGAAACTGTAGTCATGTAACCACCTACCTCAGCTACCTAACTATCTGCTACAACTGTTGGCAATATTCAACTAATTAGAACTAGAAATGAAGACAAAAAACACTAATTTCATTCTACACTTATACAAGCATGTTTTTTCATTCCATACTATAATACAGAAGAAAATGCTCTGCATGAAGATATTACTAGGCTCTTATGAATGCAGTGTTACATTTTTCTAGGGTTCTAAGTATCCTTGTAGAACCTATGTTGGACAATTGCAAACAATAATCCACATATGCTGTATAGTTTGGTAAATGTAAGCATATGTATCCTTATGGCCATAATAATTATGATGCAAACTCAACAACAGCAGGCATCTACTTTATTTTATCTGAGTGTAGACGCAGAGTTGTCAGAGACCTCAAAAGGAAACATCCACTAATGAATATAGGACTTTAGTTACTATAATAGCAGAGCAGCTGGGTGAACAGAGGCAAAACCAAACAAGAAAGATGCATTTTGTGAACTGTAGAGGAAGAGTAGGGAAGGGGAAATTGAGACCAACACCAATTTACTGGTCTGTTCAATTAAAGTGGATGTGAGTGAATTACTTATATAGCGCTACAAATGCAAATTGAATCGCCTCAAGGCGCTTGGCCTCTATTTTTCTTCAGTTTGACCCTCAGAATAGATGGGTCTTTAGTTTTTTTCTGAAGGCCAGGTGATCAATTTCCATTCGGATATTAGTTAGTAAAGCGTTCCATAGTCGAGGTCCTTGAACTGAAAAACGACATTCTCCTTTGGTCTTATATCAGGCTTTGGGAATTTGTAATAATTTTTGGTTAGTTGATCTAAGAACTCGATTTTGTTTTTTTATTTTCTTACTTAAATATAAGGACGCGCTTCCATGTACACATTTGTGCGTTAGGCATAAGGCCTTGAAAGTGACTCAGTCCTTTATGGGCAGCCAATGGAGGGATCTCAGGGACGGGGTGATTGGTTCCCAGGGTTTTTTCCCTGTTACAATTCGAGCTGCCATGTTTTGGATGATTTGGAGCCGGGCGAGCTGGTGCTTTGGGAGTCCGAGGTAAAGGGCATTTGCATAATCCAATCTGGAGTTAATGATTGACCCTACCACTACCGCTGTGTCTTCTTTAGGGAAGAAGGGAACCACTCTTCGTAGGAGCCGTAGAAGATGGTGTGATCCGCTAATTACTGATCCTATTTGTGCATCCATTGTCATGTTCGAGTCAAAGATGATTTCTAGACTTTTGACCTTGGTGCTAGGGGTGATGGTTTGTCCCAAAATGGGTGGAGGGGTCCAGGTAGTCCTGGCCAGTTTCCTCCTGTTTGCATGGAGTTGAATGATTTCTGTTTTTGCTCCATTGAGTTTGAGGTGACTATCCGTCATCCAGATGACTATCTGAGTGAGACATTGTTCTAATGCAGGGTATTGGTTCTTTTTGTCGCTGATACGAAAATAGAGTTGAGTGTCATCCGTGTAGGAGTGATAGAGAAGGTCGTGATTACTAATAATTTTTAGGAGTGGGTGGAGGTAAATATTGAATAGCACGGGCGATAGGGGAGATCCCTGAGGGACTCCGCAAGACACGCTGCGAGATTCAGATGTGAAAGGTCCTAGTTTCACTATCTGGGATCGATTTTCCAGGAATGATGAAAACCATGGTAGATTCGAGTCTGCCACTTCAGCTATCTCTGTGAGCCGGGTTAGCCGATTCATGAAATCTGACCATATATCTGCAGTGTTTACTTATCTCTCTCCAAAGCTCCAAGTCCTGTGTCTTTCTGCTGTTTCGTCCCTCTGTTATCAGCATGATAACTTCTGACAAGTTCTCCAAGATGCGAGATAAAAGCAGCTTTAAATTTGTGCCGGGTGGGTGCTATAAAAAGATTAGCAGAGAGCTTGTCTTGTCACAGCACAGCTCTGAAAGTATCTTCGTTCCTCTGCCTATGTGGAGGGAGGGGGGGCTGAATTCCTTTCCTCCAATCAGCTGTCACACAGTGTTTGCCAAGACTTCACTCCTGGTGCTAAATAAGGAAGTAAAAATTCTAACACAATGTAAGAATTCTAAACAATATAGCAAGCTGAAGACAGCAGATATACATGTAAAACTAATGTAGGGAGATTTATTTCATCTCTGTGTATCATCTGAGGCTGTTCACTTCACTGGGTATATGTAAGGGTTACATCCACTTTAAAAGTAGTTTGCATAAAATGAAGACTGCATGCTGCTCCAATATGGCATTTAAACATTAGTTTTACATCTACATTTATCTAAAAAAAACTCACCCGAAACACCAATACCAATTTTGTGTTGGTATAATGTTTAAATGCAATTTTTTTTAAATTCAACTCCAGGCAAATAAAAACACCAATGCAGTTATATGTTAACTAAAAATTATTATATGTATATATATAATAATTTTTAGTTAACATATAACTGCATTGGTGTTTTTATTTGCCTGGAGTTGAATTTAAAAATACAGGGAGTGCAGAATTATTAGGCAAGTTGTATTTTTGAGGATTAATTTTATTATTGAACAACAACCATGTTCTCAATGAACCCAAAAAACTCATTAATATCAAAGCTGAATATTTTTGGAAGTAGTTTTTAGTTTGTTTTTAGTTTTAGCTATTTTAGGGGGATATCTGTGTGTGCAGGTGACTATTACTGTGCATAATTATTAGGCAACTTAACAAAAAACAAATATATACCCATTTCAATTATTTATTTTTACCAGTGAAACCAATATAACATCTCAACATTCACAACTATACATTTCTGACATTCAAAAACAAAACAAAAACAAATCAGTGACCAATATAGCCACCTTTCTTTGCAAGGACACTCAAAAGCCTGCCATCCATGGATTATGTCAGTGTTTTGATCTGTTAACCATCAACATTGCGTGCAGCAGCAACCGCAGCCTCCCAGACACTGTTCAGAGAGGTGTACTGTTTTCCCTCCTTGTAAATCTCACATTTGATGATGGACCACAGGTTCTCAATGGGGTTCAGATCAGGTGAACAAGGAGGCCATGTCATTAGTTTCTCTTCTTTTATACCCTTTCTTGCCAGCCACGCTGTGGAGTATTTGGACGCGTGTGATGGAGCATTGTCCTGCATGAAAATCATGTTTTTCTTGAAGGATGCAGACTTCTTCCTGTACCACTGCTTAAAGAAGGTGTCTTCCAGAAACTGGCAGTAGGACTGGGAGTTGAGCTTGACTCCATCCTCAATCCGAAAAGGCCCCACAAGCTCATCTTTGATGATACCAGCCCAAACCAGTACTCCACCTCCACCTTGCTGGCGTCTGAGTCGGACTGGAGCTCTCTGCCCTTTACCAATCCAGCCACGGGCCCATCCATCTGGCCCATCAAGACTCACTCTCATTTCAGCAGTCCATAAAACCTTAGAAAAATCAGTCTTGAGATATTTCTTGGCCCAGTCTTGACGTTTCAGCTTGTGTGTCTTGTTCAGTGGTGGTCGTCTTTCAGCCTTTCTTACCTTGGCCATGTCTCTGAGTATTGCACACCTTGTGCTTTTGGGCACTCCAGTGATGTTGCAGCTCTGAAATATGGCCAAACGGGTGGCAAGTGGCATCTTGGCAGCTGCACGCTTGACTTTTCTCAGTTCATGGGCAGTTATTTTGCGCCTTGGTTTTTCCACACGCTTCTTGCGACCCTGTTGACTATTTTGAATGAAACGCTTGATTGTTCGATGATCACGCTTCAGAAGCTTTGCAATTTTAAGAGTGCTGCATCCCTCTGCAAGATATCTCACTATTTTTGACTTTTCTGAGCCTGTCAAGTCCTTCTTTTGACCCATTTTGCCAAAGGAAAGGAAGTTGCCTAATAATTATGCACACCTGATATAGGGTGTTGATGTCATTAGACCACACCCCTTCTCATTACAGAGATGCACATCACCTAATATGCTTAATTGGTAGTAGGCTTTCGAGCCTATACAGCTTGGAGTAAGACAACATGCATAAAGAGGATGATGTGGTCAAAATACTAATTTGTCTAATAATTCTGCACTCCCTGTATACATACTGTATATATATATATGTGCAACTACTGCCTGTTCAAATTTGGCATTGATCTCTTGCATTGTGCTGTACAGCAGAGCTCAGACTGTGAGAGGTAAAAGAAGCCCTATGAACCAATCAATTGTGTTTTAGTACGAAACACACTTCTTCAGGACAAAGGAAACCAAGAATCTAGGTAAAATTCAACACAAGTCCTTATGGTATAGTTGTACTGAGTAGACAAACACCTCAAACATCACATAGTGATATGTTTCATTTGTGAATGACATATGCACACTTCTCAATTTTCCATTTTGGCACAAAGACACCTAGTGAAAAGAACCTCCAGATGAAGGACCAACATAGGGGCCTGCCAAACACTCAACTTAACCTTATGTGGGTTCTTCATCCTTATAATCTAGTACTTATCCCCTGTGATTCATGTAGTAGCTATGTGCTTTTTTTTATATATTCTTTCAATCATTGGGATGGATTTTGATCCATTGCTTTTAAATGTTTTTGTAAACTAAAATAATTTATTTTTATGTATTTATTTTTTTTAGCTTTATTTTTTTTTCTTGCTGATGTTGATTTTCTTGATTATCCCAACATTTTTCTTATATGAATACCAAAGACGTGGGGCTTATTTTACTCCTATAAAAACTGATATGAAGATCATTTACCCCCATTAATACAGACAGTGGGACTTATTTAACTTTTATTGATACCAAGGACGGGGAATGGGGAGCTACAGTGGCAGTTTATAGGTGAGCAGAGGGGCCCCTAAGATTGAGCTTCCTGGAAGGGGGTTATCACTTTTAATATACACATCTTTTCCTGGTAATATTATGATATGTTTGGCTGTCGCTGAAAGGCGGTTAGAGTTCCCCCATAGATATCAATGATTGATAGGCTATAGTTCCCCTATATTATTAATGCATTATAAGGCTTGTTAGAGTTCCCCCCTAGTGATGAATGCTTGTATGTTTACGTATCCTTTTACCCAGAGCTTCTAGGACAAGCTACATAGAAACTAACTTGCCATTTTGTTATTATGTACTAGGCGAAGAATGAAAACATTAGATAAGCTGTAATAGAAATGATATTGCTATATTCTATGCACGGTGTATAATTGTGATGAATATTACTTGTATAACCTAATTACTTACATATGATTGGCTGGGACAGGGGCGTCCCTTCTTGTATGATTTGATTATGTACAAGTACGCAGGAGAAATAAAGCTAGTCTTGGACATACCATATGTGCGTGTGTTTCTGACTGCCAATGCATTGAGGACTTTCCATACATTCAAATTGTCCTTAAAACCCGGGTCTAGTTGAACTACTTACCTAACAGTCGCTACTTTATGCCCTGGGTTCTTTATGCACAGCGCACTGTTCTTGGCCACTTTGAATAGCTTGGACAATGTATAGTAAAGGTGTTCATTTACTAGAGATGCAGCTCTCTATTCAATTTTTGTATACAAATGTGGCCTTTAAACAACAGTTTACTGTATGATCGCCTCTACTGTCAAAACCAAAATGTGGAGAATGCTCTAACAGCAACTATCAGTTTTTGTCTAACTTAAAGTACAACTAAAGGCAAAACTTTTTTTTTTAGCTTTGGATAGTGGAGATGGATCAGAACACCTGACATTTTCCATTACCTGGGCCCCTGTTAGGGAGATGCACCCTCTCTATTTGTCCTGTTTACAATTATCATTGAATGTGAACTTAAAAGAATATCTAAAATTTTGGGTTGTCCCCAGAAAAGGGAAAATCTTGGGGACACTAGTTCTGGTGACCCGGGGGTCCTCAATGTATTCCCTTAATTTTCAGGGATTTTCTCTTACTTCCTGTTTGGCTATAAGACAGGAAGTGAAGAGAAATCTCCCCAATGGTGCACAGATGGCAAAAAAAAAGATGACATGGGGTTTTGACGCTCCCTTACTCCACTTTTCCACTGAAAACAACCCCTTCCGCTGCTCTGCTTATGTTGTGTTACCTTGTATAATATTGAGCATTTTTGGACATTTAGTTAGCTGTTTTTCTGCTTTATTCTAGTTGGTTTTATTCTCACCTGTGGTTGCTGAGTGAATGTCACTTTGTCTAGATCTTCAATTTCACGTTCATTTGCAGCAGTTGTCTGTACAGTCCTCTCATCCTCAGTAGGCCACAGCCTACTGTCTTCCTCACTGGGAATAACTACCACATTTTCAGTTGTATCTTCCCACATTTCAGTCTCTTCTTCTGTGGAACTAGGCACTGGTGTTGTAGAAGTTGAAACAACAATGATAGGTGGTAATTTGTGTATTTCTGTTGTCCTGACAATTCCTGGGGTTATATCAGCAGCGGTTGGTGCTTCCTTGAAAGGATTAGTTGGAGTGGGGGCAGCAGTCATGGAAGGAGTTTCTGGTTCTTCAGGAGGAGCCCATGGATGGTGCCGATGTACAATGGTGGCTTGGGTTGTAGGAGGAAGCCATGTTGTCTGTACAGCAGGAATGACCTGTACTGTAGGTGCTGGTTTTAGTGCTGTGGCTGTGGGAGGCAAAATGGGTGTTTCTGTTGTATACCTAACTCCAAAATCAAGCCTGGATTCCAACTCAAAATCTGTAAGCAGATAAAAATTTGTTTTATTTTAGATAACCTAGTGCACGCTACTACAGAAGGCTACCAACAACATTTTAGAAGTTGAGTTGATGGGTCAGAGACAAGTTGACGGGTAAAATAATAGGAAACTGGTGGAAAAAAGAAACACCATGGGGTTGATTTACTAAATGCGAAAATACTGTGCCCTTTGCAAATGCAGTTGCACCTATTTGTCGCAGTGAATGCAGTGAAACGCCACCGATATCCATCACTCAGTCATGTGGAAGCAAAAACATTTTTTTTTAAGATTTCCTTGAACCTAAGTACAGGCATACCCCACTTTTAAGTACAGAATGGGGTTTATTGACTATCGCTGGAGAGTGCAAAATCAGGCTCACTTCTGCATAGAAACCAATGAGCTTCCAGGTTTTATTACCAGGCTTAATTGAACAAGCTGGGGTTAGAAGCTCAATGGTTTCTATGCAGAAGTGAGCCTGACTTTGCACTCTCCAGCGATAGTAAATAAACCCCATTGTGTATTTAAAAGTGGGGCATACCTGTATTTTTTACAAAGTGAAGCTTCACTGCATAAGCTCTGGGAAAAAATTGTACAACTTTACTTGCAAAGTGTACAGTCTGTTTTCCTTTAGTAAATCAACCCCATGTCCTCTATATTTTAGCAAAAATATAAAATGACACAAAAAAAAAAAAGAGCTACATAATTTAATAAGCTATCTCTTGGTGGAGTGTTTCCATCATACTTACCACCAGATCCTGACCCAGAATACACATCATCAATTTCTTCCTCATCAATGAAGTCATCATCTCCAGAGCTTTCTAGATCAAATGGTTTCTCATCTTCAAATTCTTTACGCCACCGCTGGCCCTATGGGACAGAAACAAAAAAAGAATGACAGTTTTGCATTGAACAAACAGCTCCCAGTTATCATTCAGCATGTCAAATCTTCACACTATCCCTTGGGATAATTTGTGAGTCAGTTCTTTCTCTAGCAACATCCTTTTGTACTGGGGATGGAAATATTTTCACTGGGAAACTGCAATAAACTGGCGCTGTAACTTTAAAAGATTTGTGATGGTAACATTTTGTGTGACGGTTCTTCCCCATCCACTATTTGTTGTCATTCCCAGCTGAGGATAAAACTAGCAGCAGCAATGAGCACATACCCTTATGCCCTGTACACACGATCAAAATTTCCGAAGGGAAAAAATCCAATGGATTTTCCATCGGAATTCCGTTCAAGCTGTCTTGCATACACACTGTCAGACCAAATTCCGACCGTCCAAAATACTACAACAAGCCAAGTTCAATGCTTCCGAGCATGCGTCGACTTGATTCTGAGTATGCTTGTTTTTTTCTCCGTCGGAGTTCCACACAGACGATCGGAATTTCCATCGGAGAAAAATAAAACATGTTCTATTTCTAAACTCCAATGGAAAAAAAGGCAGGCATCCGATGAAAAAATTCCGTCCGACTTTTTTCATCGGAAATTCCGATCGTGTGTACAAGGCATAAGCCATGGGGAAAGGAAGACCCTGTCATCCAATGATCCCAAATCAGAGATCCATGAATACTGTAAAGTAGGTAGATATCACTCCATTTTCAGCCATATATCATTGTGTGTATGGTACAGTATATTTTACACGATTGATCTAAATAAAAAAATAAAAAAAATATTTGCAATATCTTCTATTTAGTGAACATTTAAAGTCCAATTGATGTCTTGCACCATTTTTCTCTTTGTTGTCTTGTAGCAAATGCTTTAAAATACTTTTTCTCTACATATGTTCTTTCCTGCTTTCACGCCCACGTGTTTTATGCTGGTATGGCTGGGAAACTGCCAACCCCTTCATCCCATGTGTCCTCATGGAATTGTATTGTACAAGTAAGGGGGTGTGTATGACCAGGTCAGTTACAGTGTACTGGACTGTGTGATCAAACGCCTTTGGATTGCGCAGTTACATTTAGACATTCTAGTCAACTACTAATAAGAGGAAAATAAGGGTAAAGCCTCGTACACACGACCGAGGAACTTGACGGGCGAATCACATCGTTTTCCTCGTCGAGTTCCTTGTTAGGCTGTCGAGGAACTCGACAAGGCAAGTTTCTCCATTCCCGTCGAGGAAATAGAGAACTTGCTCTCTTTTTGGCTCTTGTACACACGACCGGTTTCCTCAGCAAAAAAATATCTCTCAGCAAGTTTCTTGCTGGTTTTTGCCGAGAAACTCGGTTGTGTGTACGAGGGTTAAGACTACAACGTCTATTCGACTGAGTTTCTATTTCTGTGACTTCAATTGGACTTTATTGTTAAAATTAAATTATATTTTTTTGTGGATGAAATAAACTCCTTTTAAAGTGCAGGCACTCAGTATTTGCTCAAAAAAAAGAGAACACTTGTGGTAATGGATTTTGAAATGCCTTCTGCAAAGATTAAAAATACAGTAGTAATATGTTATAATTCAACTTGCTAGCTAAAACAGTCTAAATGTTAATCATTTGAAAATTCAACTAAAAAATGGCTATACATGAACTCTTTAGGCTGCGATTACAACCACAAAAGCCCAAGGTATGTAGATAAGACTAAAGTACTTTTAACTACTTCAAGTCTGGACTGTTTCACCCCCCCCCTCTTACCAGTTCAGGCCATTTTCAGTACTGATAGGCCCTGTACACACGACCGAGGAACTCGACGTGCCAAACACATCGAGTTCCTCGTCGAGTTCAGTGTGGAAGCCATTGCCATTGAACAACGAGGAAATAGAGAACATGTTCTCTATTTCCTCGCCGAGGTCCTCGTCGGCTTCCTCGGCCGAAAGTGTACACACGGCCGGGTTTCTCGGCAGAATTCAGCTCTGAACCGAGTTTCTGGCTGAATTCTGCCGAGAAACTCGGTCGTGTGTACGGGGCCTTACACTTTGAATAGAAATCACTCAGTCATGCAATATTGTACCCAAATAAATTTGATATAATTTGTTTGAAACGGATAGAGCTTTTTTTTCCCATGGCATTTAATCACCACTGATTTTTTTATTTATTTGTTTATTTATTTATTGTTTGCTATATAAAAGGGAAAAAAAATATATATTTTTTTCTTCATAAGGTTAGGCCAAATGTGTTCTGCTACATTTCTGTGGTAAAAAAATAACCCAAATAAGTGTATATTATTTATTCTGTGTGAAATCTTTGGAGACTGCAAACTATGGTGTATACTGAATATATTTGAAAATGTAATAATCCTGATGTATTGACGACCTATCTCATTTCTTTGGGCCCTAAAATGCCAGGACAGTATAAATACCCCCAAATGAACCCTTTTTGGAATGTAGTCCATGGTATTTAGTAGGAGGCATAGTGAGTTTTTTGAAGATGTAATTTTTTGTCACAATTTTTATAAAATGAAGAATATGAAAAAAAGTTTTTATTTTAACAAGCTGTTTCTTCCACACAGCATAGGCACACTTACAATTACACACCAAAACACATTCTGCTATGCCTCTCAAGTATAGGGATGAGACTTCACAGTCTAGATGCATACAGGGGCCCAAAATCCAAGAAGCACCTTTGGCCTTTCAAGGAGCATAAATAATGCATCAAATTTCCTGACTACCTATCATATTTCTTGAGTCCCTTAAGTCCAAAGGCAGAAGAAACACTCACAAAATGACCAAATTTTGGAAAGAAAACACTGCCGCCATTTTCTTGTAGACCAAGCAATAGGAATTGAGCTGCGGCACCGCCCCACTCATGTCTGTCTGTGAAATGATGTGGGAAGGGGCGGGGGTGGGCGGTGCTGCAGCTCAATTTCTATTAGCAGCCACTCGGCTGGCTCCTCCTGTCATGTCCACTGTGTACTGAGCCTATGCTGCTGGGGCATCATACCTGATGATTTAAGGTGGGGCCCTGCTGGGAATGCCTGGTTTAAGGAGGGGCCCTGCTGGGAATGCCTGGTGTAAGGGGGGGCCCTGCTGGGAATGCCTGGTGTAAGGGGGGTCCTGCTGGGAATGCCTGGTGTAAGGGGGAGTCCTGCTGAGAACGCCTGGTGTAAGGGGGTATGCCGTTGGGAACGCCTGGTGTAAGGGGGGACGCCGCCGGGAACGCCTGGTGTAAGGGAGGACTCCGCTGGGAACGCCGGGTGTAAGGGGGGACTCCACTGGGAACGCCTGATGTAAGGGGGACTCCGCTGGGAATGCCTGATGTAAGGGGTGACTCCGCTGGGAATGCCTGATGTAAGGGGGACTCCGCTGGGAATGCCTGGTGTAAGGGGGGACTCTGCTGGGGACACCTGATGTAAGGAGGGATTTCGCTCTCCCTCTTTTTTCTTTCTTTCTCTCCCTCTTTCTTTCTCTACCTCTTTTTTCTTTCTTTCTCTCTCCATCTTTTTTCTTTCTTTCTCTCCCTCTTTCTTTCTCTCCCTTTCTTTCTCTCTTTCTCTCCCTCTTTCTCTCATTTCTTTCTCTCTTTTTTTTTCTTCTTTCTCTCTCCTTCTTTTTTCTTTCTTTCTCTCCCTCTTTTTTCTCTTTCTTTCTTTCTTTCTTTCTCTCGCTCTCTCTTTTTTCTTTCTTACTCTCCCTCCCTCTTTCTTTCTTTCTCTCCCTCTTTTTTCTTTCTTTCTCTCCCTCTTTTTTCTTTCTTACTCTCCCTCGTTCTTTCTCTCTTTCTTTCTCTCCCTCTTTCTCTCATTTCTTTCTCTCCCTCTTTTTTCTTTCGCTCTCTCCCTCTTTTTTCTTTCTTTCTCTCCCTCTTTCTCTCCTTTCTTTCTTTCTCTCTCCTTTTTTCTTTCTCTCCCTCTTTCTCTTCTTTCTTTCTCTCTCCCCTTTCTCTCTCACTTTTTTCTCTCTGTCTCTCCCTCTTTTTTCTTTCTTTCTCTCCCTTTTTCTCTCTCTTCCTCTTTCTCTCCCTCTTTTTTTTCTCTTTCTTTCGCTCTCTCCCTCTTTTTTCTTTCTTTCTCTCCTTTCTTTCTCTGTCCCTCTTTTTTCTTTCTTTCTCTCCCTCTTTCTCTCCTTTGTTTCTCTCTCCCCTTTCTCTCCCTATTTTTTCTTTCTTCCTCTCCCTTTCCCTCCCTATTTCTCACCCTCTTTCTTTCTCTCTTTCTTTCTCTACCTCTTTCTTTCTTTCTCCCTCCATCCCTCATTCATCTCAGACTCTAACCACACACCCGAACCACGCCCAGGTAAGCCACGCCCACTATTTCCCGTTACCCACGCCCATTTTTTTGCCACCATAGAGGGCCCCATAGCAGAATTTTGTTAAGGGCCCCAGGGAGGTCAGGATCGGCACTGAGAACAGGACACAAGGTCTAACTGACCTGAAGCTCCCACAGAGTTCTGTTGTCTTACTTTTCTCTTTTTCTGTCTCACATACACAGTAGGGGGCAGGGGGAAACATGTTGGAGTCGTGGTCTGGATGTATTGAGCTAAGGCTGCCTTTACTGCTAACCACTCAGGCTTGGTGGGGTGTGCGGCAGCCGGGATATTTATTCCTATTTCTGCAATCAGCTTCCAGGTTTTGATACCAAAGCTTGGTTGAACAAGCTGAAGTTTGAAGCTGATTGGCTACTATGCAAAACTGCACCAGATTTTTCACTCTTAAGTTTTAGTAAATCGACCTCACAGAGACTTTCTCCGCAATCTTTTAAATAAGCCATATAACCTCATAGCTCTTCTGATTCCAACCCTGGTTCAGAAGAATATGTCACATGCATACGCCCTACGCAAAAAAAGTGTGTCTCTTTGTCAGGGAAGTGGGAGACAACTGCAAGTCAGATAGCAATATGGTGTGTACTGAGCTAAACCACCACAATACCAGGCTTTTAAAGACAATTGAAAATGAGTTATAGTCTACCAAATACACAACCCAAACTCAAGAACACGTAAGACATAATTGCACAGACCTGTACCATTCATGACTATCAACGTCATGTTGAGGACCTGGACACCAGAGTGAGCAGAAACCATGTTACAGTTTGTAGTCAACCAAAATCACCCAACAAGAAGACTTAAACCCAATCTAACAAACAATCTTTGACAACATTCTTGGTCATCCCTCCTTGCAATGTACCAAACTAGATCTAGCTCACAGAGCACTAAAACCTAAGGGCCCACCATCTAGACCCAGGAATGCGATCTGTAAAGTGCATAATTATGCTATAAAGGAAGAAATTAAGCAAAATGCCCACATTATGAAATCAAACTCGAAGGTGAATCTCTTCATATCTACCTTGATTTTTCCTGGTTCACTCTACAGCAAAGTCAACTTCCTCATTTACTCTTGAGCTTCTCTTTTAGACAGTAACATCCCATACCACTGTAGTTTCCCCTTTACCCTGACAACAAAAATTGATGGGGATCCTCTACATTAAAATACCCTGAAGATATTGCCTCGTTTTGCAGAAACCTGGATCTACCTTTAACTCTGCTCCCTGGTTTGGCTCCACCCCCTACAGTTCCTCAACATTCTGAGGACTGGTTTAGGTTTTCATTGAAGAAACGACTATGTGCTACACTTGTGCCATCACAACAATCATTAATATACAGGAAACGCTAACTTGCAACTTCCTGCTAATGGATAGTTCTTTCTTGACTGGACCCTTACGACCAAGTGCACACCTTTTCCCAATAGACACTCACAAAACCATGACCTACACCATGCTCTCACTCTACTGGGCTGTAAAATACCAATTTTTATTATTTACCTGTGCATACTCATAATGTATTGGGCATCTCAGTCAATTACAGGCACTCATATAATCTATTTTGACCTTCCAAATACAGTGCCTTGAAAAAGTATTCATACCCCTTTGTTTTTTTCCACATTTTGTCATGTTACAACCAAAAATTTAAGTGTATTTTATTGTGATTTTATGTGATAGACCAACACAAAGTGGCACATAATTGTGAAGTGGAAGGAAAATGATAAATGGTTTTCAATTCTTTTTACAAATAAATATCTAAAAAGTGTGAAGTGCATCTGTATTCAGCCCTCTGAGTCACTACTTAGTATAACCACCTTTCATTGCAATTACAGCTACAAGTCTCTTTCGGGATGTCTCTACCAGCTTTGCACATCTAGACAGTGACATTTTTTCCCATTCTTTTTTGCAGAATAGCTCAAGCTCTGTCAGATTTGATGGAGAGCGTCTGTCACAGATTTACAATTAGATTTAGGTCTGGACTCTGTCAGAGGCTACTTACCACAATTGGAGATGCGGAGTGTTAGGCTGACACACCGCACTCGCCACGCTCCACCATGGGCACGTGCCGGCATGTTATCCTGCTGGACATCATATGATGCCCAGTCAGAATAACAGAACCTTGGGGGTGGGGCAGGAAGGAGGGGGGAGGGGAAAGAAGGGTATATAATAAGCTAAGTAGTAACTTAGGAAATAACAGAGTGTATACAATTAATAGAATGTAATGTAATTGTTATACTATTACTAATAATATGTAAGACTAACTGGAATTGTGGTAAGAAACTTATGAAAAATAAAGAATTTATAAAAAAAAGCATAACAGAACCACTTTCTGGCCATCAATCTGCTATAGGCAGGAAAGTGGTTAAAGCTGGATTTTGCTCCACAAAATGACTTATACTGTCTACCTCTATCCCAACTTCTGTAATAACTTCTGACAAATCATGTCCCAGCAGCCTACTGAAAATGGAAGAAGCAACCAAATAATGTGGACTAAGATTGGGGCATGGAATGGAAGTTCTGACATGTAAAAGGTGGATTGTCGCAAGGCAATGCTGGATCTGCTGTCCAGGTGAGTATGATACTTTTTAAGAGAACCTAACATAACAGGTAACGAGGAAAGGCAGTGGCAGTGGGTAACTAAAGGTTCCCATTAGAATCCAACTTAAAAAAAAAAGTTTTCGGCTTGTTTTTGTCTAGGAGATTGGAAAACAGAGATATACTCACCTAATCATCCAATCCTCCCTGCACAAGACTGGCCCCTTTGACTCGTGAAGCCCCCCCCCCCTGGTTCTAGTGGTCTTGTGCGGTGGACTGTCCCTGATGTCACCATGCCCATTGATCTGCTTTGGACGTGAGGACATTGGGAACAGTCCATTGCTGAATCATGAGGGAGCGCCAAATGCCGGTGGAGTGGAGGATCGGGTGAGTGAGCTTTCTCCTCTTCCATGGACAAAAAAGGAAGCAGTTGACTTGTGCATTGCGAGCACATCCCCATTGGGTAGAGTTAGGCTTTAAAGTGTTACTAAACCTAAAACAGTAAAATCAGTCTTTATATACAGTAAAGCATTTGTGTTATACTCACTGTGAAATCTAAGAGGTAAATCCTCTGCATTGTGTAAAAAGGCTGTTTAATCCTGACTTCTCTGATTCTCCCCTTCTCCCACAGTCCCCAATGCATCTTCTGATAGAACAGAGCTTCGGGGGCACTCTGCACATGCTCAGTTTGATGTGTATTGCTGGAGAGTTTTTGTTTTCTTTGGAGGGTGCATGTGATCAGCACAGGGCCAATCAGCACTGTCCAGACAGAGAGTTAGGGGTCCTGCAGCCTCATAGGCCAATCAAGGCAGAATGAAAACTCCTACAAGCTTTAACAGGTGCTTGTCTGGACACTGATAGAAGTCACAAGCCTGCTATATACTGCTAATGAGAAAAGGTATTTAGCAGTTTAAATTTACTAAAATAATTGCATTTCCATGTTCTGTGTACTGTGGGAGACCATATCTAATGAATGCATGGTCCTGGGTTTAGTAACACTGTAAGTTATAAATGTTTCCCTATACACAAAGTACTGTAGGTGCTTCTTAACTAATATGTGTTGCCACCCAGGAAGGTTAGCCGGAAGTCCTGGGTTCTTGCCACCTGTTACATAATTAATTCTGGCTCTTTTGTGCCCCTTGTATTAAGCAGATAGAAAGTAAATATTTGACATTTTAGAACTATCATTACAAAAAGAACAGGAAGAAAAAGTGCCCCTGACTATCCTTTGCAAGCTTTTCCCTGTGTGCAGATCATTTTGCTAAAATATTCAGGTTTTATATAATAAGGACATGCCAAAACTACCTAAAATGTAGTGTAAATAACATCTTCTCAGTTTGCACAACATCTATTGCCAACCCTGTTGCAAGCACAAAGTACATAGTCATCTGTAACAGTTTTCCTCTTTACGCTACATATCACCCCATTGTTCATGAAATTGATTTATTTATTACAGGTACATACAGTATATAGCAGCGTCAATTTATGCACAACTCAAATACAAAATACTAGGGCCAATTTAGACAGGAGCCAATTAACCTACCATCATGTCTTTGGAGTGTGGAAGCAAACTGGAGTACCAGGAGGAAACCCACACAGGCATCGGGCAAACATGCAAACACCAGGCAGGTAGTGCCCTGGTTGGGATTTGAACCGATGAGTCTAGTAGATGTTCCTTTAAGAAAACTTTTACTTAAAGCATCTATGTTGCATCAAAACTCTTCAGCATGACCCATCACATATAGTACAACACACTTTGCTCAAGAACATTCCTTATAACATCACTTTTGCTAAGTTAATGACTTCTTCTAAAGGTTTTGATTAAATGTCAAGTTTTTTTAATCAGAATGATAGAGCTATGTTTAAAGAACTAAGTGCTTCTCTCTTATGGGGATGGTCTGCACCTGCCTAAAGTATACAGAGTAATTGATAACACTACAGAGACTATGACAGCCCATAGATTAGTCAGTAAAAATTGACTCAATTCCCCCATCCACACACTTCTTGTGGACTGGGGAATTCTTCCCACTGAGCTATTATATTCTGACAGTGGTGAGACTCCCCCACCATAAGAATACACTAATTGGTGTTGCAGGCTGTAGCCTGCAGCCCTGATCGAGCAGGGAAAATTCAACAGGGCAGTTGTACAGAAGTCAATCGGTAGATCGACTTCTGTACAACCTCCCTGCCCTTACATTAATCAAAATCTGTCTGGACCCTGATGAATCAGCCAAATTTCGATCCATGTATGGATTGCTTTAGGTGTGTAACAGGCGATTCTGTATGCCTTACAAGTTGTAAGAGAGTGCATGACAGCTTGTATGATCATCTAAAGCACGGGTCTCCAACCTTTCAAAACAAAGGGCCAGTTTATGGTCATTTAGACATAAGGGGGTCGGACTGGGTGTAGAAAAGCTACCGATGTCAGTGAAAAAATAAATAATGCCCCATCGTTGGTGTCGTTGGCAGGAATGGTTCCCCATCATTGGTGTCATTGGGAGGAATAGTGCCCTATCTTTGGTGTCATTGTGAAGAATTGGGCCCCACCATTGGTGTCATTGGGAGAAATTAGACTACATCATTGGTGTCATTAGGGAAAATTCGGTTTGTATCAGTGGATAAAATAGTGCCCAAAGGGCCAGATAAAGGCAAGCAAAAGACCACAACCCTAAGGCGTCATGTCTTTAGGAGTTCAGGCGTTTTATTGTTACTGATCTAAAAACAGCTAAACACACTAGTGCCACAATTAGATCAGTATATATATATATATATATATATATATATATATATATATATATATATATATATATATATATACATATTTTACATGTGTACATGTAAATACCTCTCCCTCTTGAATAGTAGATCATATTATTATCTGACTATATTTGGCATTCTTGGAGATTGAAGACTTTTTGCACACATATGTGCAGGTAAATGCACACACTATAATGGCCATGGATGTGTTTTTGCGTGGGAACCGTGTGCAAAGACCCAAATAACACAGCAGTGTATTTAATTGAAGCACAGTCTTGAAGTAAAGACTAGCAAAGAACAAAAACTAGCTTACACTAGTAATCTGAGTTTGGATTGCTCTTCAGAAAGCATTTGAGAGGCGGTGAGAAGGCGGTGTATCACCACCTCACCACCTGCTTTAACCCCTTGAACAACTCCTCCTAACCACCTGCTTCAACCCAATGGACCCTGTACAAGCCTGCGGCACCAATGTACTGTCTTCGCAGCTAAAGGGGAAGCAGTTAGGGGCAGTAAAACTGCTGCTCAACCACATGGTTTTGTTGCCCTTCACAACTGCAAGTGTATTTGAGGCCTAAAGGAAAAAGAAAGACTGAAACTTGCAGCCTGGAACGATGATTCTTTATTTTGAGCAATGCATCTCATACTATCTGATAGAGGGCGAAGACTGTGATATTAAACATTTGTATGAAAAGAGATACAAAAGTAACCATCAGCTAGGTAAAGAAATAACCCTACAACATAGAAAACTAAATTTTAGGTATTAAAATGTGGAAATGATATTATCACATTTTTAACTTAAATTAATTTAATGATTTTGCCTCTAAGTCAGTAAACAAATTCCTCCCAACAATATTAGCACTAGATGGATTACTATGCAGATTAAGGTTTAATATGCCTTGAAGACAAAGCTCCAAAACAACAGCTGTGTCTAATAGCAAGAATAATGTCAAGGCACAGCGGAATTATTTAATTTCCATAATGTATGATGGAATTTATCGTGTATGGTGTATATGAGATATACTAATATATATATGTATACCGTATATATATATATATATATATATATATATATATATATATATATATATATATATATATATGCACACAGTATATACCCATAGTTTCTGGGTGTACTAATTCTATGTTTAGTTGCTTTGTACAAAATACTGCATCTTTCATTCTATATAGATATTTATGCAGCATGTATAAGTGTTTCCCCCAGAGTGTAATGGTTCAGAGCACTGAGTCAGCATTACTCTTTTTATGTTGGTTCATTTAAAAAAAAAAACTGGCCAGATACTTGCTTATAATTAGCCAGAAAAATAAAAAAGCATTTTCACAAATAATCCGACAATATTAAATAATTGAAAAGTGTAGAATAACAGCAGACACAGTGGGGGTTGTTTACGAAAGGCAAATTCACTTTTCACTACAAATGCAAAGTGCACTTGAAATTTCAGTGCAATTTCAAGTGAACTTTGCACTTGTGGTGCAAAGTGGATTTGCCTTTAGTAAATAACCCTCATAATATTGCATAGTGCAAAATACAATGAAATATACAATATCTTTTTTTTTCGTCCTCATGAGATGCAACATTAAGCCTTGTACACACGCACACGGTTTTCTCGGCAAGAAACAGCAAGAAAACTGCTGGCAGAGCTTTCTTGCCGAGTAAACCGAGCGTGTGTACGAGGCTTTAAAGTTTCTCGCCGAGAAAAATGGCAGAATCTAGACGAGAAAAATAGAGAACCTGCTCTCTATTTTCTCGTCGTGTGTATACTTACCTGTCTCCATGGAAACCCGCGCATGCTCGAAATGACTTTGACGCATGTGCGGTAGCTTCCAATGCATAGGTAGGGTGAAGCAAGATGGCGGCGACGGCATCGAATGTGACGTCTCGTCGTGGTCGTTGACGTCGCGCGTTTGTGTCATTCAAAAGAACGGCGGTTCTTTTGAATCGTACGTGTGTACACACGGCCGGCAAGAGAATCTTGCCAGGAATCTCGTCAGGAAAAAACTTTTTTTTCCTGACGAGAATCCGGGCCGTGTGTACAGGGCTTTAGACTAATTATGGTACAATCTGAAATGTGTGGTGTATATATGTCAAGATATAACATTGAAAGAGAGAAGTGATGAGACTGTGTTGGATTAATATATACAATACCAAATATATCTAACTTTACAATTTTGTACTCTTGCCAAACCACAAAAAGCTGCAATGCCCCAAATTGTAAGATCTCATTCAGACGGGCATTAAAATCTTGCTTTTTTGGCATGGTTTCATTGCCTCCCCCCAATTGCCCACCAAAAGCCTAACAAAACAATTAGAAGGGGCGGTACACATGTCATTTAACTCAGTTTGTCAAGTTTATAGGTGGCACCTGTCCAACTCACTCACTGAAGTCAATGGGACTGTGCGACAACTGAGAGCCAAACGCTCTCAGTTGCGATATATTAGTTACATTCAAAATTACCTTAAGGCAAGAAAAAAGTGACTCAATGCAGACCACTTTTCAGAGATGACCACCATGTGAACCTAGCCTAAAAGCCTTTGTAGATGATCGCTTTAGAGCTAAACAAAACGATGGCCCCAAATGCATTCTTCTGCCTTTGGTATGTGTGGGGATACCGAATACAGGTTATGAAATGGACATTAACATATGAACATACGTCCAAGGTATTTGTATGTGTTTATAAGGGACGAGGGTCTTTTTATTTATTTTTTTCTACATAGTAATACTTTAGAAGTGACAGGTTTTTATTATGTGGATTTCTGTTTTGCCCCTATCCATGAACACAGGAGCCTTTAATGTGCATATTATTTAAGTGGTGCCACCAGGATGTTGAGGCTCTGAACCTGAAAATTATCAGAGCTGAGTGCTTCAGGGCTCATTTAACACAGAGGAAGTAAATGGGAATGTACCAATCTATGTTGCTCTTCATCCTGATTCCCACTGCAGCTATTGTTCGTGGGCTGAATTCACACTGGATTGCACCAAAGTCAAGGTATCTGGATCACTTCTTCTGTACAGGGGGAAGCTGGCAGTCATTTTAAGTCCATAGCTGCTGCTGCACAGTGTGATTTAAAGAGGAAAATATGGCTTATTCATAATGGAATGAACCTAACACAACTGCATTAACATGAAAAGTAGGGTTGTCCCGATACCACTTTTTTAGGACCGAGTACAAGTACCGATACTTTTTTTCATGTACTCGCCGATACCGATACTTTTTTTTAAATGCAGCCACGTGTCCCCAAATGCAGCCTTGTCCCTAAATTCAGCAATGTCCCTAAATTCAGCCATGTCCCTAATGCAGCCTTGTCCCTTAATTCAGCCATGTCCCTTAATTCAGCCATGTCCCTAAATTCAGCCATGTCCCTAATGCAGCCTTGTGTCTCTTAATTCAGCCATGTCCCTTAATTCAGCCATGTCCCTAAATTCAGCCATGTCCCTTAATTCAGCCATGTCCCTAAATTCAGCCATGTCCCTAAATTCAGCCATGTTCCTTATGTCCCTTAATTCAGCCATGTCCCTTAATGCAGCCATGTCCCTTAATGCAGCCATGTCCCTAAATTCATCCATCTCCCTAAATTCAGCCATGTCCCTAATGCAGCCTTGTGTCCCCTAAGACAAAGCCAAGTCAATCCCCTCCCCCCGCCACTGCCGACATCTAGTTACTATGCACTAGGGGAACACAACAGCTGACATTTGCATTTGAATAGCTGGGTGTTCCCCTGCCGCGCCGTCATGTATAGCCCCTCCCCCTTGCCCGGGCACTTTGATACGACGGGCGACCTGTCTATCAAAGTTTCTCGGCAAGGGGCAGTGTGCCCCCTCTCTCCAGGTCGCAGTGTGCCCCCTTTCTCCAGGTCGCAGTGTGCCCCCTTTCTCCAGGTCGCAGTGTGCCCCCTTTCTCCAGGTCGCAGTGTGCCCCCTCTCTCCAGGTCGCAGTGTGCCCCCTCTCTCCAGGTCGCAGTGTGCCCCCTTTCTCCAGGTCGCAGTGTGCCCCCTTTCTCCAGGTCGCAGTGTGCCCCCTTTCTCCAGGTCGCAGTGTGCCCCCTCTCTCCAGGTCGCAGTGTGCCCCCTCTCTCCAGGTCGCAGTGTGCCCCCTTTCTCCAGGTCGCAGTGTGCTCCCTCTCCCCATCTCACACAGTGCTGGATGAGATGTTGCCACTTTATAACTTATTTACAAACAACTAGAAAATGTTTCCAAATCTTCCATCAAACTTCTACAATGTTGCTCATCCTCCTCCTCAGCTCAAGGTTCATGTCCCACAGACATGTTACAACATCAGCACAACGGTCACCCAGCATCAGATTGCTAGCTCTTGAGTCCAGGCTCCTTAGCCATACCTTGTGTGTGGAGGACAGTCAGTGATAGCAGCAGCAGTGATCCCGCAATGTGACCCATTCCTCCTCCTGGTAGTATTAGGGTGACATAGGTGCACAATGTATCCAGCAGCAGCAGAACCCCCGATCCCCAACTATCCACAGACAATCCAGCCCAGGCTCTCCTCTTCTCTCACTACTTCCAGCTAGGGAAACACAACAGCTGACATTTGCATTTGAATAGCTGGGTGTTCCCCCCGCCACGCCGTCATGTATAGCCCCTCCCCCTTGCCGAGAAACTTTGATAGACAGCTCACCCGTCGTATCAAAGTGCCCGGGCAAGGGGGAGGGGCTATACATGACGGCGCGGCAGGGGAACACCCAGCTATTCAAATGCAAATGTCAGCTGTTGTGTTCCCCCAGCGCATAGTAACTACAGTAGATGTCGGCAGCGGCGGGGGGAGGGGAGGGGGATTGACTTGGCTTTGTCTAAGGCGGCAGCAGCTCTCCTCTCCCCCATACGAGGACTGCTCTGCTCCGCTCTCCGCCCCCTCTCCACCCGCACTCCACCCCCTCTCCACCCCCTCTCCACCGTCACTCGAAAAAAAAAAAAAGTATTCTATTCTGGCATCGGGAGTATTTGCGCGAGTACGAGTACTCCCGCAAATACTCGGTATCGGTCCCGATACCGATACTAGTATCGGTATCGGGACAACCCTAATGAAAAGCATGAGTACTTGTGAAAATGCTTAGTATCTTCACCGCTACCGATACCAGTATCAGTGCAACCCTAGTAAATGGCAATCATTTGTCATGTCACCAACAGGGCTCACATCGAAAATGTGTAGTGCAGAGGTAAAACTATCAGTACTCAGTATCGGCGCGTACTTGACCAAAAGTATTGGTAGTCGCACTGGTTGGTAAATAACGGTATTGGTGCAACCCTACCATTTACCATTGTTGTCACTCTCGCTACAAGTATTTGGACATGATTACAGAATGGCTTATGCTAGAGATGGAGGAAGATCAGCTCAACATAGTCTTTCAGCAGGATCATGGTTTACTAAAATGAAATTTAATCTATAGTAATAAATATGGCATCTCTCTAACGACAAAGTGCCTTATTATCAAAGCTATGTAACCTATGGCGGTGAAAGTTGGACCATGAGGAAGGCTGAACGCCAAAGAACTGATGCTTTTGAACTATGGTGTTGGAGAAGACTCTAGAAAGTCCCTTGGATGGCAAGTAGATCAAACCAGTCAATCTTGGAGAAAATCAACCCTGAATATTCACTAGAAGGACAGATCCTGAAGCTGAAACTCAAATACTTTGGCCATCTAATGCGAAGAGAGGACTCATTGGAAAAGATCTGGATGCTGGGAAACGTGAAAGGAAAATGGAGAAAAAGATGACAGAAAACAAGATGGATAGATGGCATCATTTCAACAATGAACACAGTTAAGCAAGCTTCGGGAGGCAGTGGAGAACAGAAAAGTCTGGTGCACTATGGTCACGAAAAGTCAGACACAAGAAAACGACTGAACAACAACAACAATACATATGAGGCCCTTTTTACTTTGAATACACTACTAACCACTGCAGCAAGGGTTAAAATGCCCTGTGCTGCCAGTACTTAGGAGAGTCAGACCACAAAGCTGGGGCCCAACCTTGTGTAAAACGAGTAAAAAAGCTGCATTTTTATGACCGTGTTTGCAGCCTGGCCTTATTATAGTCATAAATAACCGGTCCATTTGGGTTTTAAAATTAAATACTATTACATTTTGGCCGATGAGAGCTGATGTTTTCAATGCATAGAGGAGAGCAGAAAATGATGCCACGAGTTGTGGTAAAATAACACTTCATTAGATAACAAAGATCTCAACATTTAAATGTTCATTTAATGCACAAAAGAATGATTCCACTTCAATGTGATATTTATTTTCCTGACTTAAACATCTTTGACACAAAAATGATAAGGAGATAAAATAAAGACAAGTAAAAAGAACTCATGTGGCTTTGTACATTGAAAAAATTGAGGCTTCAAACGAGATTTCATAGGATCTCAGAAGAGGAGTTATTGAAGCTCTTAGCACTGAAAAAGATAAAAAAAGATCACAAATGCAATTCTAAAGTCTAAAGAAGTCATCCCATCCATCAAGATAGTGCACACAGTTTACAAATGGAGGAAATGCAGCAACTTTGCCACTCTCCCTATGAGTGGGCATCCTACAAAGACTGATTCAACAGGAAAATCGAACAACTTTCTTCTCTTTTCTTTTCATCATATTTCTGTAAATACAGATTTCCAATAAAGGTATAGTTCACCTTTACCAAAAAACTGCCTTCAGATAATGGACATCTGTAGATAAAAGCAAACAGCTTTGACCAAATTAACCACTTCAATACTGGGCATTTTTACCCCCTTCTAGCCTTGGCCAATTTTCAGCTTTCAGTGCTCTCACACTTTGAATGACAATTGCACGGTCATGCAACACTTACGTTTTAAGAAATGTATTTATTTATTTTATATTTCATTTTTTGATTCTAACACACTGTGACTAGAGCAATACAGCATACAAAAGGGGGGTTTGGGACTTTAAATGAGGCATACGGCTACAGTAATCAAGTAGAAAAAAATGAATTTTATTTGCACATGTGGTGGTTTTGTGCTCTACTTACAGTATTAGACCCCCCTTGTGTGGTAATACCGTTCAAAAATGAAGAGGCCGCAGCCCGCCGGGTGCTCTGTAAAGCTATATGTATTTAGTATATGCGCCGCTCAGCCAATCCCGGCGGGCGATAAACTCTGCTGATGACTACAGAGCCTTCTAAGCCTGCTCGGATTGGAATAATAACCTCTGCCAATCCAAGCAGACGGATTGGCAGAGGTTGTTACTCCAATCCGAGCAGGCTTAGAAGGCTCTGTAGTCATCAGCAGAGTTTATCGCCCGCCGGGATTGGCTGAGCGGCACATATACTGAATACATATAGCTTTGTACACAGTATTATCGAGCACACGGCAGGCTGACATCAACCTTGCGGCCTCTTCACCCAGCGTATAAGACAACCCCCGGTTTTTGGCTGTGTAATTCCGGTGTAAAAGGTTGTCTTATTCGTAGAAAAAAAAGATAATGTGTTCATGTCTATACATACTGTATGTTGCAACATAGTAATACCATACATAGTGTAAAAAGGGTAGCTGGATTTGTCCCCAGTGGGACATGGACAGTAAAAAGATACAGATAAATAAGATTCTTAAAACTGCAGATGAATAAATGATTGTAGACGTAAATGTTGCATCATTAGAAGGCTCTATGCGTTTCGTGGACAACTTCCACTTGTCAGGAACAAATGCGGAGTACATCCATGTTTATCTTTAAAATTATATAACCATTGTGATCTAAAATTCCGCCATTGTAAAAAGGGTAAGAAAAGGGTAAGGGAGAAAGAAAAAATACAACACCCATAGTACCTTGCATCCTCCACAATCCCATGGGGTGCTGGGAGCCAAGGGCATGGTGGAAATATCATCCCGAGAGCTGTGGTAGTAGGGTCCCACAGCAAACAGATCGGCACATAAAGCAAGTGAGAGAGGGTCATGTCCCAAGGGGCCTACCCCTTTAGCAAGGGTTATATTCAATTTTGGTCAAAGCTGTGATTTCCTGCACCCTCAAATGCATGAGTGTTTAGATGTGTGGGGGTGCCATTAAGAATGAATGGCAGCCTTGTTATGACTTTTATTCACGCTTTATTGTGTATTTTTGAGTAATACAATAAAAACATTTGAAAAGAAAAAAAAATTGTTATGACTTTTATTTGTGCTGTATTGTGTATTTTTGAGTAATACAATAAAAACATTTGAAAAGAATGAATGGCAGCCCTGTGTGTCTGTAAAAGAGCAGAACGTTTTGGGTGCAAGGATAGGTGCGATTCCCGCAACCACCCACTTAGTGTGAACCTAGCCTAAGTGAACTAAAAACTGATCTCTTTCTTGCTAAGAACAGAACGTAATTAAAAATAAATGACTGCACCTATTAAAGAAATAAAAGTAAATCAATAAAAAATTGCTCCATACCGATTACTACTCCTGAACATTTTGGATGGCTTAGAATAGATGATATCTGTGCATATTATATGAGTATCAAACACTTATGAATGCTTGCACAATGTGATTCAATGTAGTTGTACAACTAAAATTTAATTGTACTCATTTCTTTCTGTACAAACTCAATTTAAAGTGACTGTAAACCACAATTAAAATAGTTGTTCCCTTTTGGTCAGCTAAATACACCTATGTTATATCTTCTGCATAATTGCAATAATTGTTGATCCTGACAGAAATTGTGAGCTCCTAAGTGTGTTCTTTATCTGTGTTGCATTGGGGTATGAGTTAGAATTGTTCCCCATACTGTCTGTAGACTATAGAAACCCTCCTCCCATAATATGGAGAGAGACATATTTTCTGTCCTTAACCCCCATAAGGTATAACCCCCTTCACGACCAGGACATTTTTTGCTATTCAGCACTGTGCCACTTTAACTGGCAATTGCGAGGTCATGCAGCACTGTACACAAATTAAATTTTTATATTTTTTTCACACAAATAGAGCTTTTTTTGGTGGTATTTGATCACCTCTGATGTTTTTTATTGTTTGTTATATAAATGCAAAAAGACTTACAATTTTGAACAAAAATAATAATTTTCTACTTTCTGTTAGAAAACATATTGTCTTCATAAATTTGGGCCAAAATGCATTCTGCTACATATATTTGGTAAAAAAATAAATTCCAATAAGTGAATAATAATTGGTTTGTGTGAAAGTTATAGCATCTACAAACTAGGGTATATACTGGAATTTATGCTGCTATATATGCTTTACTGTAATCGCAATGATTGGTGACTTATAGCGTGACTGTGATAGGGTGACGGGCAATCTGGTGCTTACAGACACTGGCTGTGAGGGTCACTAACTGAAATTAGTGACAAAAATACATTGATTATACTGCACACACTGGCTGGGAAGGGGTTAACATACAGGGACAATCAAGGGGTTAACTGTGTGCCTAAATCCACGTACACATGATCGGATTTTCCGACAACAAATGTGTGATAGCAGTGTTTTGTCAGAAAATCCGACCATTTGTACAAATGGTCGGATTTTCCGACAAAACACTGCCATCACACATTTGTTGTCGGAAAATGCGACAACAAATGTTTTATAGCATGCTTTCAAATTTTCCCGACAACAAATGTGTCTTGTCGGATTATCCGATCGTGTGTACACAAGAAAGAAATCCAAAGTACAAACACGCATGCTCCGAACCAATGCTAACCATAGCACAACATTAGCAGAAGTTGCCCAAAGGGTGGCGCTAAAGGTTATTGGGATCAAATCAACCTTCGTTTTCGACCTGTGATGGGAAAATTTGACAGAACAGGATGGGATTTTTTTGTTAAAAGCAAGCAAAAATTTTACGTACTATCAAAAGCCATTCGTCATGTCATTGAATGTACTGATGAGAATTTTCATATGAATGTTCATAGGTGTGTTCATTAAAAAATCTTCTAGCAGAAATTCTCCTAATGGGACGAAGCATTTTTCCATTTCCAGCAAAATGCAAAACGAAAAAGTGGTTAAAATTATGCAACAACATACTGTATGTTAAAGTGGTTGTAAACCTCAGACACGTAATACGAACAAAGAATATCCCTCTATAATGTGTACTTGACTCAATTAGGAGCACTAAGTATCTACTGTTTTGTTCCTCTGCTATCAGCATGAATCACTTCTGACAAGTTTTGCTGACACTAAGTGAAAAATGGTGACAGGAGAGGGACCCCCAACTGATTGACAACCTCAGCTACAGTGGAGGAAAAAAGTATTTGATCCCCTGCTGATTTTGTACATTTGCCCACTGACAAAAAATTGATCAGTCAATAATTTTAATGGTAGGTTTAGTTTAACCACTTAACCCCAGGACCATATTGCTGCCCAAAGACCAGAGCACTTTTTGCGATTCGGGACTGCATCGCTTTAACTGACAATTGCGCAGTCGTGCGACATGGCTCCCAAACAAAATTGGTGTCCTTTTTTCCCCACAAATAGAGCTTTCTTTTGGTGGTATTTAATCACCTCTGCGGTTTTTATTTTTTGCGCTATAAACAAAAATAGAGCAACAATTTTGAAAAAAAATCAATATTTTTAACTTTTTGCTATAATAAATATCCCCAAAAATATATAAAAAAAAAGTTTTTTCCTCAGTTTAGGCCGATACGTATTCTTCTACATATTTTTGGTAAAAAAAAAATCGCAATAAGCGTTTATCGGTTGGTTTGCGCAAAATTTATAGCATTTACAAAATAGGGGATAGTTTTATTGCATTTTTATTTTTTTTATTTTTTTTACTACTAATGGTGGCGATCAGCGATTTTTTTCGTGACTGCGACATTATGGCAGACACTTCGGACAATTTTGACAAATTTTTGGGACCATTGTCATTTTCACAGCAAAAAATGCATTTAAAATGCATTGTTTACTGTGGAAATGACAGTTGCAGTTTGGGAGTTAACCACAGGGGGTGCTGAAGGAGTTACCTAGTGTGTGTTTACAACTGTGTCTCCCTATAAAGGGGATGACACGATCAATGCAGCCGCCACAGTGAAGCACGGGGAAGCCGTGTTTACACGCGGCTCTCCCTGTTCTTCAGCTCCAGGGGCCGATCGCGGGACCCCAGCGGCGATCAGGTCCGCGGGTAATTTTCTTATTGAATTTCCTTCAGATGTACCTTCAGCTGTGTACTGCAAGAGCCTGCCTGATTTCATACATATTAAAAGTGTTTAGATTTGCCCTCATATTATATGGTTTTTGTAAAGCTAAAGGAAAAATTGTACAAAAAAATTGTATATTGTATGGCCAGCCTTAAAGGGAGTGCTCCTAATCTCAGCTCATTACCTGTATAAAAGACACCTGTCCACAGAAGCAATGAACCAGATTCCAATCTCTCCACCATGGCCAAGACCAAAGAGCTGTCCAAGGATGTCAGGGACAAGATTGTAGACCTACACAAGGTTGGAATGGGCTACAAGACCTTCGCCAAGCAGCTTGGTGAGAGGATGACAACAGTTGGTGTGATTATTCGCAAATGGGAGAATCACAAAATAGCTGTCAATCTCCCCCGCTCTGGGGCTCCATGCAAGATCTCACTTCATGGAGTTTCAATGATCATGAGAATGGTGAGAAATAAGCCCAGAATTACACAGGGGAATCTTGTCAATGATCTCAAGGCAGCTGGGACCATAGTCACCAAGAAAACAATTGGTAACTCAAGAAAGCACACGTACAGGCCCGTCTGAAGTCTGCTAATGAACATCTGAATGATTCAGAGAAGAACTGGGTGAAAGTGTTGTGGTCAGATTAGACCAAAATCGAGGTCTTTGACATCAACTCAACTCGCTGTGTTTGGAGGAGGAGCATATGACCCTAAGAATATGATCCCCACTGTTAAACATGGAGGTGGAAACATTATGCTTTGGGGGTGTTTTTTCTGCTAAGGGGACAGGACAACTTCACTACATCAAAGGGGCGATGGATGAGCCACGTATCGTCAAATCTTGGATGAGAACCTCCTTCCCTTAGCCAGGGAATTAAAAATGGGTCTTGGATGGGTATTCCAGCATGACAATGACCCAAAACACACAGCCAAGGCAACAAAGGAATGGCTTAAGAAGAAGCACATTAGGGTCCTGCAGTGGCCTACCCAGTCTCCAGACCATAATTCCATAGAAAATATGTAGAGGGAGCTGAAGGTTTGAGTTACCAAACATCAGCCTCAAAACCTTAAAGCGGAGGTTCACCCATACCTTACACATTTTCCCCTTCGCTTTATGCTCGTTTTGTCTAGGGGAATCGGCTATTTGTATTAAAATATGATCCGTACTTACCCGTTTTCGAGATGCATCTTCTTCCGCCACTTCCGGGTATGGGCTGCGGGAATGGGCGTTCCTTCTTGATTGACAGTCTTCCGAGAGGCTTCCGACGGTCGCATCCATCGCGTCACGATTTTCCGAAAGAAGCCGAACGTCGGTGCGCAGGCGCAGTATAGAGCCGCACCGACGTTCGGCTTCTTTCGGCTACGAGTGACGCGATGGATGCGACCGTCGGAAGCCTCTCGGAAGACTGTCAATCAAGAAGGAACGCCCGCTCCCGAAGACCCATACCCGGAAGCGACGGAAGAAGATGCATCTCGAAAACGGGTAAGTACGGATCATATTTTAATACAAATAGCCGATTCCCCTAGACAGAACGAGCAGGAAGCTAAGGAAAAAAAAAAAGGAATTGGTGGAACTCCCGCTTTAATGACTTGGAGAGGATCTGAAAAGAGGAGTGGGACAAAATCCCTCCTGAGAGGAGTGCAAACCTGGTGGCCATCTACAACAAACGTCTGACCTCTGTGATTGCCAAAAAGGGTTTTTGCCATCTAGTATTAAGTCATGTTTTGTCAAGGGGTTAAATACTTATTTCACTCATTAAAATGCAAATCAATTTATAACGGTTTTTAAATGCATTGTTCTGGATATTTTATGTTGTTATTCTGTCTCTCACTGTTAAAAAAAACTACCATTAAAATTATAGACTGATCATTTCTTAGTCAGTGGGCAAACGTACAAAATCAGCAGGGAAGCAAATATTTTTTTCCCCTCACTGTATGTTCCTGTGTGCTTTGAAGGGGGTGCATCCCTTCCCTCCAATCAGCTCTCAGAGCTCTCCTCACTGAGCTCTGCAGAGTGTAACTTGAGCTCTTCACCCCCACTTTTCTGAACTTTCAGACAAGCTTTAAAATTCAGCTTTATGAACAGATATAGAGAAGAAAGGACTGCAGATAGACAGGCACAACTTACGTAGGAGGATTCACTTAACCTCCCTGGCGGTATGATTCTTTCAGATTTTAGGTGCTGAAAGCGGTACAATTATTTTGCTTGGAAATTTGGCATTTTACATTGTAGGCCTGTAATTCTTAGAAATAACTCACCTAAATCTGTCCAAACAAAAGTCTAGTAGACATCCCGGGTATGATAAAGTATGAAACACAAAATCATAAAGGATAATATAATAAATAACTATAAATAATTATAACAAATAATAATGTAATAATAATAATAATAATAATAATAACAATTATTACTTTCAGTGTCTGAAGACGAATTTCCCCACAAATCGCTATCGCACAATTCTGCAAGTGATTCTAATTTATTATCGCTGTTTTCTAGCTGATCTAAAACCATTTTTGACATAAAGGGACACTTTTGGTTGCTATGGACAATCTACAGTTTGCAGGCAGAAAGAACAGTTTTTATTATATAACTCACTGGTCACTGGACAGACCACTAGGGACAAAGGGGATGTGTATTTATTTTATACAGTAGTGTAATCAACGTTTTAAAAATGTCAGTTTTGCCACGTTTGCATTTAGAAGCGTTTTTTTTTTTCTTTAAATAGTAAACAATGTAAAACACCTGTAAACAAAATGTGTCAAAACGCAAGTTATCGCGCTTACAAGATGTTACAGGCATTTCGAATGCCTCTGAACATCTGTCCTGAACGCATTTTTTGCTTTACAAAAAATGCTTGTAAACTCAGCTGCCTAGAAACGATTATAAATGAACCTGTGTACATGTACTGCTAAGATAACAGAGGAGAGTTTAGGGGCAGCTGAAAAAAAAACGCTCAACTGATCCTAAATGTCCGTTTACCCGCAGTAGTGTACATGAGGCCTTAAGCCTCGTACACACGATCGGATTTCCATCGGACAAATCCGTGGATTTTTGTCCAAAGGGCATTGACCATGAACTTGTTCTGCATACAGACAGCAGAACTTTTTCAGCACGAAACTATGTTGTTTTTCAGCTCTTTAGCGCCACCCTTTGGGCAACTTCTGCTAATGTTGTCTGATGGTTAGCATTGGTTCGGAGCATGCGTGTTTTTACTTTGGATTTTAGTCCGACGGACTTGTGTACACACAATTGGATAATCCGATGGAACACATTTGTTGTCGGACAATTTGAGAGCATGGCTATTCAACATTTGTTGTCGGAAATTCCGATAACAATTGTTCGACGGAGCATACAGATGGTCGGATTATCCGACAAAACCCTTCCATCACACAATTGTTGTCTGAATATCCAATCGTGTGTACGGGCCTTTACACTGACGGAGGGTCAGCAGTAGGAGCCATGGGCCAGATCCACAAAAGGGATACGCCGGCGTATCTACTGATACGCCGTCGTATCCCTGTTTCTATCTATGCGACTGATTCACAGAATCAGTTACGCATAGATATTCCTAAGATCCGGCAGGTGTAATTGTTTTACACTGCCGGATCTTAGGATGCAGTACCGCGGCCGACACTGGGGGCATTTCTCGTCGAAATCCAGCGTCGGGTATGCAAATGAGGAGCTACGTCGATCCTCAAAGCTTTTTCGCGTTCGCTACGTCGCCGCTACGTTAGTTTCCCGTCGCTTAGTTACACTTTTGTGAGGCAGCCCTACTTTTACACAGCAGGCGTACTGCTGTGTAAAGTATGGCCGTCCTTCCCGCGTCGAATTTTTACATTTTACGTCGTTTGCGTAAGCCGTACGGGAATACGGAAATACACTACGCGCCGTTCAAAAAATTACGTCACGTCGCACAATGCACGTCGGGAAAAAAACGTCGGGAGCATGCGCAGTACGTCCGGCGCGGGAGCGCGCCTAATTTAAATGGGACTCGCCCCATTTGAATTGGCCCGCCTTGCGCCGGACGGATTTGAGTTACACCGCCGCAAATTTCCAGGTAAGTGTTTTGTGGATCGGTACCTAACTTAGGAAATTTGCGGCAGTGTAACTTAAATCTAAAAAGTTACGTTGCGCTGCCGGGCTGTGGATCTGGCCCCATGTTTTGACAGCAAATATGCTGATAGAAGGGGAGAACATAGTGAGCAGAATGAGGGCTAATTAGTGTTCCCCTGTTCCTTTGTTGTGCAGACTGTGTGTGCTTTGATTATTGTTCTCAAATTGCGCTGCTGCAGTGTATATTAATGATCTGACAATGAATGATTGTTGACCTGTTCTTTTCAGGTAAATTCCTTCCCAAACATACATCTCTACTAGATATGTATCTGTTTGCCTGGATACAGCCTTAAGAAACCTGCAATGGACACGGATCCAACTGAGTTACAAATATCTTACTGTCCAAAAAGCTCCCGCTAACATACAAGTGCAAGACATAAGATGAGCTAATAAGTATCGCCTGCAGAAAAAACATTCTCAGTAAGGGCGCAATCTAATCTATAAGCGGTGGCTATCAAGGGAGCAAATTTGTAGAAAAAAAATATTCCCTACTGGATGCCAGGAGGTGGAACTCGCTGCAGGTGGAACGGATAGGAAGAAGGATCTGCAGGAAAGCGTGCAGATATCCATGATATTGAGCACAGGGGGTCACTTCCTCCGTGATATATAATCTGCTGAAGCTGCAGAAACAGAAAGAGCTGAACGCACTGCATAATGAAACTGTCTGCAGAGGACACAATGTAGGGTGGAAGTCTATTGTATAACGTGGATCTGCATAAAATACGGGATCACACACAAAAGGCAAAGAAGCATGCCTATGGAGTCAAAAATGACCGTCTCACGTAAAACATATATATTTCACATTTGCTTTAAGACACACAGCTGTACATGTGTAGGAAGTACCCTCCCACTTGTTTCTCTCATTGTCACGCATGTACAAGGGTGTAAATAAATGATTGAATCTAATTCATTAACCAAGCAAAATGTATGTCTAAAATATGTCTGTAATTAAATGAGATGCCAACTTGGATCATTGACTTGCTGAAACCAGACCCACTTATAAGGATTTATGGATGCTTTTGTGAACAATTTTCATCACTGGCTCCTTATGTCATACAAACATATTAAAAATATTGAAGGCATGCATGCATTTTGCTTTAGCTTGATTATCAATTATTTTAAAAGAGCAAAAAAAAAAAAAACACAAAAAACAGGAGACAGATCAATGAATGTTAGACACGATAACTGTGAATTCTTTTTTCTAAATACAAGATGTCAATGTAAATAAGACTTGTTTTTTATTAAAAAAAAACAATATATATATATATATATATATATATATATATTGTGCAATTTTTTGTATGTAAGAATAGTCAACAAAATTCAGGCGACCGCCCCATGGGTGGAAACACTGTAAATGTAAATTTTCGTACAAAATCCGTACTAATTATTTCGAATGGATCTTAATGTAAGTAAATACAATGGACGAGCACGTAGGGAACTCCTTAAATCTCCCCACGAGACACCTTTCTCCAATGTCTTCCCCCTCCTCTCAGGTGCCATTTCCATCTCTAGATTACAAGTTGAGCATCCTTTTCTAGGCCTGGGTCCCTAGTGCCGTCTCCATGGTGATCATAGTCATGGCAACCGCCTCCTGTATCCTATGAGTATGTGTAGTGGGGGGGAAGTTGCTCTTAACCACTTGTTTCCCGCTACACCTGCACATTCCTTTCATAGGACTGGAGGTGAAGCTGCTGGTATGGAAAGAGAACAGGCAGCCTGTTGAGAGCTATGGTGGTGTGAAATGGTTAAAGCGTCGCTGCCTAACAACAGGCTGCTCTTTAAACATGGCAAATAAGAGTGGACAGTGAAATCGTGTGCAAAATCAGAATATGGCACAAAGGTTTTTAGAGGCAGTTCGATTTATCTAAAATAGAAATGACTAGATGCACAAAGAGAAGGGAATGACAGGGACTATGGTGTATAGACAGCCAGACATAAACAAAGAATATGAAGTGTAGTCAGCCAGCTAAAATCATACTTGACATATCAATGTGTAAACTGGTAAACCTGTCAAAATATGTGCAAATCTGTTCTGCAAGATTGGTAATTGAGACATCTCGGTTAGACAACACAACCAGGTCATGACCTATCTTATTTCTTCTGCAGTTAAAGCAATATTGTTTGGTCAAGGACTACATTGCTTATGATTGGATGCTGAAGGGGCGGCAACACATAAGTTCACACCAATGTTCTCCCCTCCTATCACCTTTGACCTACAGTAATAGAGCCTGATTGGCTTACAGTGCTGCCTCTTCATTTCTCAGTTTAAATTATAAACTTTAAAACAGAAGTTTGAGTGATCAAACACCGCTGATCGCTCAGTTCTCCTTGCCGTTGACTTTCAGACACTGCTGTTTGCTCTGCCCCTCCAGTGCTCACTGGAGCAGTGGGCTAGGGAGCAGCTAGCTCAATCTCCCAGATGGGAGGCTGAGCAAGGTGAAGGTCAATGCTCTTGGGTGGATCCCAACCACATGGTCGTGATCTTTCCCTAGTCTGCACCAGCTCTGTGATGTCAGCCAACAGCAGGCTTTAGCTCGCTGTCGGCTGAAAACGAGTCACAGGAGTGCAGAACAAACAGAAGTGCAGCCAAATGACCTATGGCCATACTTCTCCTTTAATTAGTATATTTGTGGGATAAATGAGCAACAAAAAAACAGCAGACGGAGCGAACGTTGTGGCAGGTTAACTGAGCATTTAACCTCTACACACATCATAGCTGCCACCACGTTTAAAAGAAACACAGCATCCGATAATGAGATTCTAACCTTTGCAAAATATCTGTGTCACCTGCTGCCACGCACAGAAAGGTATGTAACACAATATACACTACTGTGCAGTAGCTTTTAATAGAAGAAAAGTTCTTTAATTTCTACTTCTACTAGAGTATTTAGAGATTGAGCTTAATGATTTTTAGATATCATTTTAATGAAAAGAAAATTGGTGCAGAAAATATTTACAGAAAATATATTAAAAAAAAACAGACTTAAGCAAGAGTAAAATGCATTTTAAAAATGAAAAAATAGTTAAGTAGAGTTCTTCAGGTCTGTAGTTCAGAGAAGAGGTCAGATATTTTCAAGAGTTGCTGGTCCTCAGAAAAAGTCATATGAAGTATACCATAGGTCAGGTGTGAACAGCCTATTGCATTAGGGTGTGCACCTCAAACACACATACATGTGCATATATACTGACGTGTCAGTAAAGCAGTGGATGGTCTCCGGGCAGAGGTGTGGGCATATGGCATGGTCCAGGGGGGGCTCTCACTCGCTCCCGCTCTACTGACCTGCGTGCCGGGCTGCGTGCAGGAATACGGGTCTGGTATGGATTTTGGGGGGGGCATGCCATGGGTTTTTTTTGGTGTGGGGGTTCTACTTAAAATCCATACCAGGACTTAGGGGAGGAGCCTACGCTGTTGTTGTTTTTTTGGAAAGGGGTTCCTCCTCAAAATTCATACTAGACTTAAAGGGCCTGGTATTGTCGGGATCAATGTCGGATCCTATTCATAAGAGTCGGACATGAAGTCGCAGGGCAAAGTCGGATCCAAGACTATCATGTCTTACCAGTGTGAACCTGAAGAAAGTGTGCATGTGCCGATGACATGTGCAAGTTTAGGAGATATTCACGTTAGCTATGGGTAAGCCTTATTATAGGCTTACCTGTAGTGAAAAGTGGTGTAGTGAACAGCGGTAAACATTTGTTGGACAAAAGTCACATACTCTACATTTGTGCAGAGGAGAAAAATGTTCCCTGTGTTTGCTGTAATAGATGAATTTCTATGAGCGTCAGCTACATCTAGTGCCCAATATTAGGTATACTTTCTCAATGAGGTTCAGAAAGCTATACTGCATTTTGAATATATTAACAAAACACCTGCGCCTCTGTGAACAATAATAGTAATAAATGCAGCTGCTGTCTGTTATCTCCAACAGGAAATCTGAAGATGTTGTTGTTTATTGACGAAACGCGTTAAGTGGATGTTCCTGTGCGTCACTTTTGGTTTGTAGGTGGAACGCACACCTGGTCACAGGCGACATCCATCTTACTGGATGTAAACAGTGGACCAAAGTGTATGATACTTGGCAGCTTTTTGTAGCACTTTTTAATACTTTAATAAACGTCTACGAGAGGCTTCCTCTCCTTGCCTACTGAATCAACCTGAGAAATATTGAGATCACGTTGAGGAGGAGAAAGGATCTGTGTCAGGAGCTACCAGGAAGATCGGGGGGACAGGTCTCCTAGTGCAGTGTTTCCCAACTCCAGTCCCCAAGGCACACCAACATGTCATGTTTTCAGGATTTCCCTCAGATGAAACGGCTGTGGTAATTACTAAGGCAGTGAAACTGATCAAATCACCTGTGCAAAATAATGGAAAGCCTGAAAACATGACCTGTTGGTGTGCCTTGAGGACTGGAGTTGGGAAACACTGTCCTAGTGACCACAAAGTGGTGAGGACTTCTCTTGCTGTACGGGGGGTCATTGACATCTGGTAAATGTGTGTCACTAAGCACAAGTTGGAATATTCACTAAACAGGGTTGACCTGGGAGGCGGTGTTCAAGTACTCATGATTTCCCATTTTATAAAGACAATTGCACTTGTTCACTTTTTTGGAATATTTTTTTTATTTTTTATATCTGTATTATAACAGCTTTGTTGGATGTTGTTGGTATATTTTAGATAAGCTTGTGCACACTAAAGCAAGCGCTGTCTAGATATAGTATTCTACTGCATTTTGGCAACTAGATGGAGCTGATGATTATAGGATTTAATCTATTACAGAAAATACAGGGACAATTCATCCAGCCTGCACAAATAAAAGTGACACTTTCGTCCAAAGAATGTTTTATAACTAGACCCCTTAGTGTTTTTTATTGGACAAAAGCAAACCAGAAATATAGTGCCACTACATTAAATATTAAAAATAGATAAATGATCTTCTTTTTAAAATTTTGCATTTCTGATCATATTCTGTCTCCGTAACAAGGGTTGCCAGGACAAATAGAGATAACTTTCCACACAGTAGTTGAGACAGCAATAAAAAGCTGTCAGGGGATGTAACCCTTGCTCATGTCATCCAAAACTCAGGTGAAAGGTACTGGTTATACATGCACACTAGAATGCGGTACGAGAAACTCACATTTCGTGCATGTTCCCACACTTACATCGTTACATTAGGTTGAAAAAACAAAACATCTAGTTCAAACAATAAAAAAAGTCAGACAATCCAATAAGCACAATTCTTCACCCACAGTTGACCCAGAGGAAGGCGATAAACCCCAGCAAAGCATGATCCAATTTGCCACAGCAATAGAAAGAATTCCTTCCTGATCCCATTAGATCCAAGAGACAATTGGATATTCCCTGGATTAACTTTACCTATAAATGTTAGTACCCAGTTGTATTATGTACAATTAGGAAAGTATCCAGGCCTTTTTTTAAGGAAATCTACTGAGCTGTCCAGAACCAGCTAGAGGGAGTCTATTCCACATTTTCACATCTCTTAGGCCTCGTACACACGGGCAAGAATCTCGTCAGGAAAAAAAAACGGTGTTTTTCCAGACGAGATTCTTGGCAAGAATCTCTTGCCGCCCCAGTGTACACACAGACCTTTCAAAAGAACCGCGGTTCTCTTGAAAGGCAAGAACGCGGTGACGTCATCGCGTACGGCGAGCATGCGCTCGTCACATTCAATGCCGTCGCCACCATCTTGCTGCACCCTACCTATGCCTAGGAATGCGTCAAAGTCATTTCGAGCATGCGCGGGTTTCCAAGGCGACCAGGTAAATATACTGACGCCAACACGGCAGTTTTCCTCAGCAAAAACCATCAAGAAAAATGCTGGCAGAGCTTTTTTTGCCGAGGAAAACAGTCGTGTGTATGTTTTTCATCAAGAAAACTGTTGTGGATCTCAACGAGAAAAAAAGAGAACATGCCCTCTTTTTTCTTGTCGGAAGTCTCAATCTTTTCGTTGTGGTTCTTGTCGGGCTGGTTTTTGACGAGAAACACGTTTGTGTGTATGCTTAGAAACCTGCGCATGCTCAGAATAAAGTATGAGATGCGAGCGCACCTTCGGTAAAAGTAGCGTTCGTAATGGAGATAGCACATTCGTCACGCTGTAACAGACTGAAAAGCGCAAATCAACTCTCACCAAACTTTTACTTAAAGGAGTTGTAAAGAAAACATTTTTTTTTTGCTGAAATGACTGTTTACAGGGTATAGAGACATAATAGTTAACTGATTCCTTTTAAAATTGATTAAAAATAGATAAAAATAGATAAAAAAATAGATAAAAAACAATCATATAATGTACCTGTAGTTTTGTTTTTGCATTTAGTTTCGTTTTTGCATTTAGTTTTGTTTTTGCATGTTATCCTGCCTGTGTGCATGTACAGAGCCATAGAGCAGTGATGGTTTGGAAAATGAAACTAGAATCTCCCAGTACTGTGGTGATCAGGAAACAGACAACCAGGAAGTGTCCAGAACAGAGAAGAATTACAGCAACATCAGAGCAAAAACGAACAATGAGGACATGAAACCAGGACGGCAGTAAGGTAAAGGAAGCTATTTAGCTAAAAAAAATGTTTCCTTTAGTGACCCTTTAACACGCTGTAACATGAGATTAGCAAAAGCAGCCCCAAGGGTGGCGCCAGTGGAATCTAACTTCCCCTTTATAGTGCCGTCATACGTCACTGCATTTGAGAACGAGGAATGCAAGGAAAGCTTGACAAGAACCTCGTCAAGGAAAACAACGTTTCTTTTACGACGATGTTCTTGGTCGTGTGTACGAGGCAACACTCTCGGGTTTCTCGGCAGGAAAACTGACGAGAATCTCACAACGAGAAAATAGAGAACATGTTCTCTATTTTTCTCGTCTAGATTCTGTGAAGTTTTCTTGTCGAGAATCCTGAAAGCCTCATACACACGCTCGGTATACTCGGCAAGAAAGCTCTGCCAGCAGTTTTCTTGCTGGTTCTTGCCGAGTAAACCGAGCGTGTGTATGAGGCTTTAGACCCCTTTCACACTGAGCCACCCATAGTGTCGGCGGGAAAATGGCGCCATTTTTACCGCCGACGCTATGGGCGGATTTGCGGCGCATTTTGGCCGCTAGGAAGGTGCAGAAATGATTAAAACCGCCCGCAATGCGCTGCTGAAGCAGTGCATTGTGGGCGATATAGCCGCGCTGTTCCATTGACTTCAATGGGCAGCAGTGGTGGAGGAGCGGTAAACACACCGCTCTAAAAACACGGCTAGCAGGACTTTTTTTACCTTCCTGCTAGCGCAACGCACCAGTGTGAAAGCCCTCGGGCTTTCACACTGGAGACAATAGAGCAGCATTTTTAGGGCAGATTGCAGGCGCTATTTGTAACACTATAGCGCCTGCAATACGCCCTCAGTGTGAAAGGGGTCTTACTGTGAAGAAACCCTTCCGTATTTGGAGATGACATCTCTTCACTTCATTCAAAGCATACTGACCCTGCGATCTGCAGTGGGTGTCTTTATAATGTTAATGACACCCCAAATGCAGGTTGCAAACGCAGTGTGTTTGCCTACATTGGATTGAATGGTAGTTTGATAAGTTTGCAGTGTGTTCCAGCTGCAGTGCATTTCTGGTTGCAGTGTGTTCCAGTTGCAGCGCATTTCTGGTTGCAGTGTGTTCCAGTTGCAGCGCATTTCTGGTTGCAGTGTGTTCCAGTTGCAGCGCATTCCTGGTTGCAGTGTGTTCCAGTTGCAGCGCATTTCTGGTTGCAGTGTGTTTCCAAAAGTAGTGTATGCACTACTTTTGGATTCCAGCCCGTTCAAAATGGATGAATGGGCTGACAAGTACGGTACGCGTTCCTAGTATGAACAAGGTAAACAATGAACCTAATTTTTAGGAGAATCATTTTGTGTACAGGTCTTGCAATAGGCTTGGTTCCCTGAGGTGCCCCCCTGGTTTTATTAAAAAGGAACCCATTGGGAAACTGGCAGTCATGCAGCTTTTAAAAATTCACATCTCCACAGACAAATGGAACATGATATGAAAACAGCAGGAATACGTGTCACAACATTTCTCTTGTGATAAAACAATTTAGGGAACATAATGGTGAAGGAAGCCTCTGAAACTAAAGTATGACATTGAAGAATCTTTTGTAAAGCTGAACACACACAAAGATAATTTATCAAGAGAACAATCCACTGCGTTAGGCGGATTGACCAAAATCATGACTGTGACACCACAGAATTTGTCCCTTGTACGTGATACGTGATAAGTACAATCCAAAAATTGTTGGAAATAAATCTGTGCACTCAACACTAAATAAATCCTGGATAAAAGTAAATTGAATTAGTAATAGCGTGTGCACTCAATATAGAATTTCAGTTATTCCTTTCTGGACATGAAACCTTTGTAGGGATTATCAACCTTATTCAATAAAAATGTTATTTACTTAAAGTGGAGTTCTATCTTCCCAACCAATCACCCAAACCCCATCATTTTATCTGGTCATCTGGCCAGTAATTCTTACTTTCAACTTCCATTACCAAGCCAGGTTGTCTGGCAAAAGTGACATGTAGAGGGTTGAGAGAAACCATTTAAAACTGACAGCCCTCCAGCTGTTGCGAAACTACAAGTCCCATAAGGCCGCCAGTTTGAGACCCCTGACTTAAAGTGGTTGTAAACCCTTTACAACCACTTTAACCTACAGGTAAGCCTATATTAAGGCGCAAGAAATATCTCCCAAACCTAAAAGGTTTAGGAGATATTTCCAAAAAATAGTCCCGTTAGTGGCCAGCTCCCACGTGCATGTGCGGGAAAGACGTCATTGCTGCTCAGGCCAGCCACAGCGCCAGAGCAGTCACTCCGGGTATCATGGCGGTGTCGGAGGGGGCGAACGAGGGCCGCTGCAGGGGCTTCGATCTCAGGTAAGTAATTCATAATGAGCTAGTATGCTATGCATACTAGCTCATTATGCCTTTGTCTTGCAGGTTGTCTTTTAATTATTTTTGTTTTGACAAGAGGGTTTACTTCCTCTTTAAAGTGACAAAATGGAAAAAAAACTTTGCTGTAATTGCCTAACCACTTAATGTCCTCCCCATAGCAGTTTTACTGCTACAGGATGGCTCTCCTGTGCAGAATCACGTAGATATGCACGTGATTCTGCACTGCAGGGGATGCACGCATGTCGGCAACGGGCTGTTTCTGCTGTGATAATTCACAGCAGAAACCAATCCGTGGGTGCCGGCCACTCAATGTCTTCTGGCACCCACCAATCAGAGAATTGAGAGATGCCAATAAAAAGAAGGCATATCTAAATTCTGTCAGGGGAGAAGGGATATGTTTTGCGTCTCTGCAAAGCAGACAGACTAGAATCCATCTCTTCCCCTAGTAAAAGCAGTAAAGGTGCACTGAATGGAAATGTTGGTGCCAAAACCAAAACAGAAAATGTAGGATGCACCGAAAACAAAAATGTCAGTTTTAAAAATATATATATACCTGTATATTTATATATAATTAAATGATATTAGTCTTTTTAATCATCATTAATATCATGAATTTAAATGAACAGGAATTTTATGTCGGCCATTATTGACACCTTTAGGGCAAGAAAAGCTCAAGAAAAGTGCATCCTTTTAAATTCTATGTATGTCTTCACACTGGCCCGTTGCGATTCCTCAGTGGTGTTAAAAATCCTGCATGCTACATTTTTGTGCTGAAAGTATGAAGGCCAATCTGCTGACAGCCTAAAGATTTACCGCTGTTCAGGGGCTCTGGGCTTCAGCAAGAAGAAACAGTGGCAAAGCTGGAGGCAATTTACAGCGCACACTAATTTTGGTGGCATATTTATTAATGTAGAATGTATGTTCCTTGCTAAAGAACAATATTGTGTATCAAGTAGTTAAGGGTAATAAGGGATCGATGAGCTTATTTTTTACTTGCGGTTACCCATATCAAGCAATAAAATCTACCTTATACTAGTAAAACGATAGCAGAGTGAACTCCAACTGATTGCTTTTACATGACTGAACTTAAGAGTTTGCTCTTATTGTGGAACACAAGCTACATTTAATTCTAGTTATGAATAGAGTGGGAGGGTTTTAATCGCTGGGGAAATTTCCTTCCACTTCTTTTCTTTTAAAGTGCTGTCACTGTGAAATGAACATAAAACATTTTCCAGCTGATAGCCAATAGTAACATCTATGTTGGTAGCAAAGGTGGGAATTTCACCACAATGTTTCCCTCACTTGGATTCTCAGAATATTGTGAAAATCTCCAATGGAAACAGACAATTATTAAAAAGCTGATGGAGTTTGTTATTTATTTATTCTCCTAAAAAGAGAGAAATTATTTCTGTTGTGCCCTTATTAGAGAGAACTCACCCTATGATTTCCATGGTAGCAATGGACAGGAAGTGAGGGGAAATCTTTCCAACAGAAACACAGAGAGCTACTTTAAAGCTGAAATCCAGGCAAACAGCTAAATACACATATAAGGAAATACATGCAAAGAATCGATTTGCCTACCCAAGAATATTGTACTGTATATCTGTACCCCCTGTCATACAGCACAGCCAGGTAGATGATACAGTTAGTAACTAAACCCCTATCTTAACTATTTGCCTACCAGGCACTTTTACCCCCTTCCTGCCCAGGCCAATTTTCAGCGCTGTCACACTTTGAATGACAATTGCACGGTCATGCAACACTGTACCCATATGACATGTTTAGCTTTTTTTTTTTCACACAAATAGAGCTATCTTTTGGTGATATTTAATTACTGCTAGGTTTTTTATTGTTTGCCAAATAAATGGAAAAATTCCAAACAATTTGAAAAAAAAAAAAAATATCATAGTTTGTTATAAAATGTTGCAAACATGTAATTTTTCTCCTTCACTGATGTTTGCTGATGAGGCTGCACTGATGGGCACTGCAGAGGTAGCCCTGATGAGGAGGCATGGATGAGGCTGCACTGAAGGGCACTTATTGGCAGCACTGATAGGCAGCACTGATGGACACTGATAGGCAGGGCTCAAGTCCTGCGGGAATGCGTGGGAACGGAGTTCCTGCACTTTTTTCACAGCAGGAACGCAGTTCCCTTTGCAGGACTAGAGCAGCCAAAAGCAGCCGAGCCGCCCAAGCCAATCCTTCACTAAGCGGCGATGCCCAGCTCGAGTCATTGTCAGGGGCAGGCAAACCTTAGTAATCCTTTATGTTACTGGCCGCTTCCTGTATATGGATTCATCAGGTAGTGTGTGGGTATTCCGTCACTTCCTCGATGCCGCAATGTCTCCTGGGAGCTTTTGTCATTGTTCCCAGGAGACATTGCGGAGGTCATTTTTTTTTGGTGGGGGCGTGAATCTTGGGTGGGAGTTCCCACACTTTTTTCCCCAGGACTTGACCCCTGCTGATAGGTGACACTGATGAAGAGCCATTGATGGGCACTGATTGGCAGCACTGGTGGGCACTGAGTGGCAGCACTGGTGGGCACTGATAGGCAGCACTGGTGGGCACTGTTGGGACTGCACTGATAATCAGGATACTGATAACCAGTGCCCTGATTATCAGTGTAAATGTCCCTTTTACACAAGCCGGTGTAACAGCTCTCCTCACACTGACAGCGTGAGGAAAGAAATGCCGATAACCGGCTTGTGTTTACATCGTGATCAGCTGTGATTGTCTCTTTACCCCGATCTGTGATGGACAGAAACGATCACGGAGTACGTCATATAATGCCCTCTCAGAACAGGCCGATCACATTGAAGCCGTCATTTAGCTATAGCGTGGTCGACATGTGGTTGAAAATTACAACAAAGATGCCTTTATAAATGTTTAAAAATCTACAAACAGATACTTATAGATAATTGCAAGCTATAACTTCTTTAATTTTCTTACCCACTCTTCTCACAATGAACATTTTCACCAAATGCAGATGAATCTATCCCCCTTTACTTCCTGGATCTCTGGACCTGCCTCCTGGAACAAGTAATACTTTACATCATCTGAGGGGGAAGGCACTGGTCAAGTAGCCTTCCCAGGATGCAGTTGTGAGGTCTTGGTAACATCACCAGAGCTTCACTCAACCAGGAAGTGAACAGTAAATGTAAGTAAAACAAAAATGTTTGCGTAAATAACAAATGGGAGATAATTTCATATCAGCATGTAGGACCTGCATGCTAATGTTATTTTTAGTGAAAGGTCTGCTTTAAAGTGAAGGAAAACCCTAATGTACACACGATCAGGCTTTTGCCCGGCCAAACTCACATCGGAATTCCGATTGTAAAAGAGAACATGTTCTCTATCTAAACTCCATCGGAAATTCCGATCGTGTGTACGGGGCTTTAGACAAACTATTCTCCTCTCCTCCTACCTAACCTGTACTAAAACATCTGCATATTTTTAATCGACTCCCATATGGTCACATGTTCCCACAGCTCTGTATACACAATTCAACGCACAAAAATGTTACGCATACTCGGAATCAATTATGCGCATGCTCAGAATCACTGGACCTAATTTTTCTCGGTTCGTCGTAGTGTTGTACGTCACTGCGTTCTTGACGTATGCAATTTCTGACAACATTTGTGTGACCGTGTGTATGCAAGACAAGTTTGAGCGAACATCCGTCAGAAAAAAAATCCACGATTTTGATGTCGGAATGTCTGATCGTGTGTACGCGGCATAGGTGTGAGTATTGCATTAAAGAAAATTGATTTGAGTAGCTGAATTTTGCTGATGCTAGTTGCATTAAGAAATGTAATGATTTATTTAATGAGATATACAGCCAAAGCTTGTTTGGTTGTACTTCTCCTGTGGATCACAGAAGTGCAGTTCATTTTGCACTCCTTTGACCATTTTTCAGCAAACAGCGGGCTGAAGTCCGCTGTCTGCTGACGTCACATAGCCGGTCCAGGCTCGGGCAAGATCGCGACACTGAGGCCGGTATGCGATAACATGTCTGGACTGGCACCCAACTCAGCCTCCCAGCGAGCCACTGAGAGCCTGAGCCGGATGCTCCCACCCCCTCCACAGCCCAGCGCTCCAGTGAGCGAGGAGGGGACAAAGCAAAGAGCTGGTGACTGCTCAGGGAGCTGTGAGAACCAAGCGATCTACGGTGTTTGATCGCTCGCTTCTCAGTGTCGGCAGGGAACAGATGCAGCATCGGACCGATGCTTTATCCACCGAGGTAATTATGATTGTGCAAAAAACCCAAACCTCATACTTCTCTCTTAATGAATACATCATTCTGTTAATGTCTTTTGTATCTGCCTGTTTTGAGAATAATAAATATAGAATAAGACATCAAAAATGTTTCTGCAAAAAAGTTACTACAGATTGTACTCAGGTCTGGTCTGTAAACACAACTTGCAGGCATTCTTTTGCTTAATTGGGTATATAGCAATCTAAATAAAATGTACTAATAGTTCTAAGGACCCACACATTCTAATTGTCTGTATTCTGACATGACAAGCTGATTATTTCTGTTACCTCTTAAAGTATCCTATTATAGCAAGATGTGCTTGATCTGTCAAAGCACTTTGAAAGATCACAGAATGCTTGGCTAGCCTTGCTGATAAACTGCTCAAAGCCCTCTAGTTCATGCACTCGGGCAGAAGATTTCAAATGGTTCCTGAAAAGTTATCACGTCCAAGCACTGTGTATGCATGAATTTTTAATGTAATCTGCAGTTCTCATTTCTCATTATTATAAAATCATCCATTCGTACAGCATGTGTACACATAAATATGCTGCTGCTACAATAGCATGCTGCGGTCTGCCTGCAGCAAACATGTGGAGATACAGAAATCACGTATACAATACATCTGTAGGCTGTCAGAAAATGTTCTGTATGTAGCAAAACACTACCGACAGAAAAAGTCTGCATTTGCATTGATATCTAAACTGAGATGTCTGCTCAGCAAGCCTATTCTTTAAGAGCAGGGCTGTCCAACCTTCTGACCTTCCTAGGCCACATTGGAAGAAGAGAAATTGTCTTGGGAATATCTCTATATATGGTAGGGCTACCAGCAGGAGCAATGGGACTCAAAAGAAATAGGCCTCATACCAGGGGGTCACCCACCCAAGAAAAATACAATACTAGAAGAGAAAAAAAAGGGGGAGAGGGGGAAATAGGGCCTTAAAGCGGGAGTTCACCCGGAAAAAAAAATGTAACCTTAGATTGATGCTCATTTTGTCAAGGGGAATCGGGTAGTTTTTTTAAAATCCGAGCAGTACTTACCGTTTTAGAGATGCATCTTCTCCGCCGATTCCGGGTATGGTGTTCGGGACTGGGCGTTCCTACTTGATTGACAGTCTTCCGACAGGCTTCCGACGGTCGCATCTATCGCATCACGAGTAGCTGAAAGAAGCTGAAAGTCGGTGCGGCTCTATACAGCGCCTGCGCACCGATGTTCGGCTACGTTCGGAAAATCATGACGTGATAGATGCGACCGTCGGAAGCCTGTCGGAAGCCTGTCGGAAGACTGTCAATCAAATAGGAACGCCCAGTCCCGCAGCCCATACCCGGAAGCGGCGGAGAAGATGTACCTCTAAAACGGTAAGTACGGCTTCGATTTTAAAAAAAACTACCCGATTCCCCTTGACAAAATGAGCATCAATCTAATGTTAAAAATTAACATTTCCGGGTGAACCTCCACTTTAAACAGTGGCCAGTAGTATCTACATATAATTTGGAATTTGGAGAAAAAGTCTCCCAAATTTCTCAAAATTATATCTAGATACTGGCAGGCCATCGTTCAAAGCCCTATAACCCCCCCCCCCCTCTCTTCTTTTTCCTGGAGTTGTCTTGGCCACACATAAAATACAATAACAACAAAGCCAAGATGAAAATATTGGACGAATGATCATACATTTTTTTTACATATTAGTCTCATATTGAAAATTAAGAGGTTACAAAAGTTACGAAAATTCTTGTATGACAAAAAACAACTTAAAGTGATGTAATGTATTGTATTGTAATGCATTCTTCTGTTTCTAGCCTTGCAATTCTTGGACGAATACTATACTTATTAAACAAAATACTACAATCTGGTATTACACAAGAAAAAAATGTAATTGTACAATCTGGTATTATACAAGAAATATTTTTGTGTTTGTCCCTACGGATATATTCAGATCAACTATTGAGATCGGCTCTCGAAAGCTGTGTACTAACGATCAGATTATCGTGTGATCGCTTCGAAAGTGGTATTTGTTGTCCAATTTTCTGATCATATGTACTAGGCTTAAAGTGATTGTTAACTTCAGTCTTGAAATCTGAACAAAGAACATATATCTGTAGTGTTTACTTATCTCTCTCCAAAGCTCAAATTGTGGTTTCTCTCTGGTGCTTCATTTCTTTGTAATCAGCATGAGTTACTTCTCTGAAGTATTCCCGACACATGAGATAAATTTGTGACAGGGAAGGAATCTCAGCACACAGCTTGTCTATTCAGAATACAGCTCTGTATCCCTCTTTCGCTCATATTTGCTGTATGGGGGTGCCTTTCCGCCAATCTGCTCTCACACACTGTAACTACAGCTCTCCACCTTCTCCTCTGTGATACTAACAGATGGACAACAAAAGGATTTAAACACAATTCTGTAGGGAAGAGAACATGATGTTAAGCAAGCTTCGGGAGGCCGCGGATGACAGAAAAGCCTTGCGCGCTATGATCCATGAGGTCACAATGAATTGGACACTAAACGACTGAACAACAGCAAGGGAAGAGAAGACTGCAGATAAACAAGTAAAACTTGTAGGAGTATTTGTTTCATCTCTATGTATCACCTTAGGCTGTTCAAGGATATCTGATGAGCAGAAAAAGTGAGGCAGATCAAGTTAATGATCACTGATATACAGTGAGGAAAATAAGTATTTGAACACCCTGCTATTTTGCAAGTTCTCCCACTTGGAAATCATGGAGGGGTCTGAAATTGTTATCGTAGGTGCATGTCCACTGTGAGAGACATAATCAAAAAAAAAAAATCCAGAAATCACAATGTATGATTTTTTTAACTATTTATTTGTATGATACAGCTGCAAATAAGTATTTGAACACCTGAGAAAATCAATGTTAATATTTGGTACAGTAGCCTTTGTTTGCAATTACAGAGGTCAAACGTTTCTTGTAGTTTTTCACCAGGTTTGCAGACACTGGAGGAGGGATTTTGGCCCACTCCTCCACACAGATCTTCTCTAGATCAGTCAGGTTTCTGGGCTGTCGCTGAGAAACACGGAGTTTGAGCTCCCTCCAAAGATTCTCTATTGGGTTTAGGTCTGGAGACTGGCTAGGCCACGCCAGAACCTTGATATGCTTCTTACAGAGCCACTCCTTGGTTATCCTGGCTGTGTGCTTCGGGTCATTGTCATGTTGGAAGACCCAGCCTCGACCCATCTTCAAAGCTCTAACTGAGGGAAGGAGGTTGTTGCCCAAAATCTCGCAATACATGGCCCCGGTCATCCTCTCCTTAATACAGTGCAGTCGCCCTGTCCCATGTGCAGAAAAACACCCCCAAAGCATGATGCTACCACCCCCATGCTTCACAGTAGGGATGGTGTTCTTGGGATGGTACTCATCATTCTTCTTCCTCCAAACACGGTTAGTGGAATTATGACCAAAAAGTTCTATTTTGGTCTCATCTGACCACATGACTTTCTCCCATGACTCCTCTGGATCATCCAAATGGTCATTGGCAAACTTAAGACGGGCCTTGAAATGTGCTGGTTTAAGCAGGGGAACCTTCCGTGCCATGCATGATTTCAAACCATGACGTCTTAGTGTATTACCAACAGTAACCTTGGAAATGGTGGTCCCAGCTCTTTTCAGGTCATTGACCAGCTCCTCCCGTGTAGTCCTGGGCTGATTTCTCACCTTTCTTAGGATCATTGAGACCCCACGAGGTGAGATTTTGCATGGAGCACCAGTCCGAGGGAGATTGACAGTCATGTTTAGCTTCTTCCATTTTCTAATGATTGCTCCAACAGTGGACCTTTTTTCACCAAGCTGCTTGGCAATTTCCCTGTAGCCCTTTCCAGCCTTGTGGAGGTGTACAATTTTGTCTCTAGTGTCTTTGGACAGCTCTTTGGTCTTGGCCATGTTAGTAGTTGGATTCTTACTGATTGTATGGGGTGGACAGGTGTCTTTATGCAGCTAATGACCTCAAACAGGTGCCTCTAATTTAGGATAATAAATGGAGTGGAGGTGGACATTTTAAAGGCAGACTAACAGGTCTTTGAGGGTCAGAATTCTAGCTGATAGACAGGTGTTCAAATACTTATTTGCAGCTGTATCATACAAATAAATAGTTAAAAAATCATAAATTGTGATTTCTGGATTTTTTTTTTTGATTATGTCTCTCACAGTGGACATGCACCTACAATGACAATTTCAGACCCCTCCATGATTTCCAAGTGGGAGAACTTGCAAAATAGCAGGGTGTTCAAATACTTATTTTCCTCACTGTAGATAATGTACCTATCTGAGTAATAAAACTTCATTTTTTTGTAATTTTTTTTAAAGCGGGGGTTCACCCTATCAACGCAAAAAAAAATTTTTTTTTTTCTTTTACCATAAAATCAGGCATTGTAGCGCGAGCTACAGTATGCCTGTCCCGATTTTTTTACCCCCGTACTCACCTTGTACTCGTACATCGAAGATACCGGGGAATGGGCGTGCCTATGGAGACGGAGGATGATTGACGGCCGGCTCTGGCGCGTCACGCTTCTCCGGAAATAGCCGAAATAGGCTTGGCTCTTCACGGCGCCTGCGCATAGCCTGTGCGCAGGCGCCGTGAAGAGCCGAGACCTACTCCGGCTGTCTTCGGGGAGAGTGATGTGCCAGGGCCGGCCGTCAATCATCCTCCCTCTCCATAGGCACGCCCATTCCCCGCGGGAGCCGAAATCTACAATGTACGATTACAAGGTGAGTCCAGGGTTAAAAAAATCGGGACAGGCATACTGTAGCTCGCGCTACAATGCCTGTCTCGATGGTAAAATCAAGTCAGTGAGGGTGAACTACCGCTTTAATTCTAAAAGTAAAAGAGGTATAAAATTATCACCTCAAAAACATACATAATAAAGGTGATCAGCAGCGCTTAAACAACAGCAAATAAAGTGCAAAGGATGAAAAAGAAATTCAGTGACACAAATCCATACCATGCAAGTGCTATATAATGTCCATAAAATAATCATCCAAAGGGTGATAGAGTCTTCACACTACACCATGTGTGTCTTGCTCCCCATCAGTGTTATACTCACCAAAAAATATTGCCTTACACTCTCGTGTTCGGCAGTAGTACATTACCCGCAAAAGGCTAAGCCAACAATCTGCTCCTCTCCACACACAATGGATGATTGGATGCAATCACATGGGGAGAGAAAACAAAGAAAAGGCTCCACTAGTATGATAACATCAAACACACCAATGTTTATTCAAAAACAACCTTCATACATTGCACTTAAAATAGATATAAGTAAAAACAGCTTAAATGTCAACCTGAGCTCTACAGGGATTGGGGGTGACTTGTCAAGCCAGCGATATCTCACCACACTGCCGCTGCACCTGCCAATTCAGCCTAGACCTCTCTTGTTGTAATGAAATGTTCTTACTAGTTGCCTCACAGTCACACCCCGATGCGTTCCGTCATCTTGACTTCGTCCTGGGATTGCAATCTTAATATGCAGTAAGAATTCATCTTCTATTATATTGGATAATATAAACATTTGTTGAACTATGAACTTATATAATACCACAAATCACATATCCAAAAAACAAAATCAACTGTACAAATCCACAATAAATATGAAATAAAAGTCTCTCAATTTAGATGCGTGTCTATAATTTTTTTTCTGCCATAAATACTGTGCTCTTTCTGCAACATTTTTGTGAACCACTCCAGCTTGTACTGTATTGTGCAAAACCCATCACTGGCTTTCCAATACTCTCACCTTGTGGTTTGACCCAATAGGTCTCATGCGCTTTCCCTTTAAACAGGGTATGGTAAGTGTTGTTCCCCTCTGCTGTATATGGATGTCATTCAATCCACCTCTATCAGCAGAAATCCTTCAGTGACTGTATATAGGGAGCTCAAGAAAGAAGGATATATATAGTGCTCTTCATATATTTAAGATTATTTTTTATTAAAAAAAAAAAACAACAAGATTAAAAACTCAACTTAAAAAGTGCACATTTGCTGGTGTACATCAGATTTCATGCAAGTACTTTAAAAATGTCTCACGCAAGATAACGACCCGCACACTTCCTGTTTGCAGCGCGAGCTCTTCTCAACGCGTTGCGTCATAGAGTCACGTGACTTAATCAGGGTGTGAACCCTGTATTTTAATTATTTTTTGTAGTTCACATGTCTATACGTATATATTTTCCACATTTGCATGCAGAACAAGCTGTCTAGGAGTATTGATTGTGACAAGATTTGGGACCAACTATGAGGCCCCATACACACGAGAGGATTTATCCGCAGATACGGTCCAGCGGACCGTATCCGCGGATAAATCCTCTCGAGGATTTCAGAAGATTTCTATGCGATGGCGTGTACACACCATCGCATTGAAATCCGCGCTGAAATCCTCTGCCGATGACGTGTCGCGCCGTCGCCGCTATTATGACGCGGCGACGGGCGCGACGCTGTCATATAAGGAATTCCACGCATGCGTCAAATCATTACGACGCGTGCGGGGAATCCCTTTGGACGAATGGATCCGGTAAGTCTGTACAGACGAGCGGATCCATCCGTTGGAATGGATTCCAGCAGATGGATTTGTTGTGCATGTCAGCAAATATCCATCTGCTGGAAATCCATCCCAGGGGAGATTTATCTGCGGATAAAGATCCGCTGGCGTGTACACACCATAGGATCTATCCGCAGAAACCCATTTGATGGGATTTATCTGCGGATAGATTCTATGGTGTGTATGGGGCCTGACACTACAACAGATACAGTATAATATATTCCCATTAATTAAATCATCTTAAATCAGCTGCTACAGCCAACTGAGCTCCCCTAGCAGTGTTATAGTTTGTCCCAACTTCTGTCACTGTCACTTTTATGAGACATGCAGACCATGTAAATGTGGATAAAAATAAAAACAAGTATGACAGAAAAAAAAAAAGAATGACTGCAGCCAATGCTGTTGCTAAAGTTGAACTTCACTCTCTCAATAGCATTAGTTTGGAAAGTACTGTATATCATATTTCCTAGCTTTACATTTTTTTTTACATTTCTTTTTATATTACTTCCTTGTTTCTGGCCTAGGAAAATAATGTCATACATTCCAGGAGTCTTCAGGAAGGGTTTCAGCTAAACACACCCTCCTGCCTGTGTTTCATTAGATTGGGTGATCTGTCAGATTTTGGAAGTGACGTCCCATCGTCGCCATCTTGCTTCACCCTGCACTCCTCACAGTAAGGATACAGTGAGAAGGTGGCAAGCGGACATCTTGTTACACCCACCGGCGTCTTGCATTTCATACTTATTTTTAACAGTAAATTCAGCTTATATAGTGAAATACAGCATTTTTAAATCTGTAAGATTGTTTTCATGTTGGTTTTTCAAAGCAGTTCTGTCAGATTAGCAAGACTGTGAGGTCAGCAGGCTCGCCACTGCTTTAAAATTTCGACATCTAAACAATCAGATGGATTTTTAAATACTGTATTTCACTATATAAGGTGAGTTAACTGGTAAAAATAAGTGTGAAATGCAAGACTCCAGTGGGTGTAAGAAAATGTCCGCTTATCGCCTTCTCACTGTATGCTTACTGGGGTGTACCAAGATGGCGGCGATGGAATGTCACTTCCGTCATAAAATCTGACAGGTCACCTAATCTGACCAAACACCTGCAAATCTTAGTTATGGTACATGGATTCCAGGAAGTAAATGCTACGTGAATCATCTGCCCTTACTCAAGATGGCCAGAAATGCTAGGGGGTATTTTTTTTAATAATTTCTCAGCAAAATAAAGCATGGAGACATGAATAGATGGGGGAATTTGTGTTGAATATTATCAAATAATTAAATAACATTTGTTGTTTGTGGTGCTCAAATGCAGTATAGTTTTGCTTTAATGAAATCCAGTAACTGAATATATACTGTATGTATATATATATATATATATATATATATATATATATATATATATATATATATATATATATATATATATATATATCATGATAGTGGTCATTTAATAAATGAACTATCTGTGTTCCCAGCTTGGAAACTGCACAACTGCTAAATTAGTAGCACAGAAACTAAACAGAGATGTGCTGGGATGAGAAACACATAATCCCACTTCTGTAATAAATAGAGATTACACAAAAATCTGTCACGCAAAGCCAGCTCTACTTAATGCGGCCGCTGTTATTAAAAGGGGCATAGATTTAACAAATATGAGGAAAATAATGTATTTTTTTTTCTTTTTAAGAAAACAGAAATAATAGCACACAGAGGCAAATTTTTGTGGCAGCAACCCCGATACAAGATGATACAATGGGTATGTAGCAAGAAGACATCATCATGCTACAGTACAAGGCCTTTATATTTTAAAGGTTAACTTAACTCAATACTGCACTTTTTCTCATTTTTGTTCCACCCCATCTACCTATTTGCACTTTTTTTTACTACAAAGCATCATTTCATGCTTTCCAGCATAGGCCTAGCCCCGCTGCCTCCTGGGATAGCTATGTCACACCTTTACTGGGATGTAGTGCATTACCAAGGGTTCATACGCTGCAAGATTCAGCATATGCACAGATCGCCACATTTGTGTAGTGCATCTGCACAAGCACAGGGGGAATGCTGCGCATACACAGACATGCAGCTGGCCGCCATAGTGCCCATACAGTGGCGGTGCGTCTATAGAGGGCGCAGGAGCACCGCTCTATCAGCAATAAATAGATTCATGCATTGCACACCCTATTCAGGTGTCCGGCCCCTTGTCGGGCACCGGGCATCTGAATTACAAAGGTGGGGGTGTTTTTGGAAGTGACTGATTAGAGCCGTGGGCTCTAATAGGCATCCTGATTAGAGCCATAGGTTTTAATAGGCCTCCAAATTGCAAACAGCGGGTGCAATTCTCTGTGTTCGCTGTTTACACAGTGTTGTGTTAGAGAAGCGAATACAGTTGAACCTTGGATTACGAGCATAATGCGTTTCAGGAGTATGCTCGTAATCCAAAGTACTCTCATATCAAAGCGAGATTTCCCATTGAAGTCAATGGAAACGAAAATAATTAGTTCTGCATTGACTTCAATGGGATGCAATACCGAATGCGCCAGAGAGCGCCGAAAACGTCCAAAAAGGCCCAAGGACACTTCGGCTTGTTTCCTGCGCCCCCGTACCTCAGGCCAAATTGGGTACTTCAGACCAATGTTCGGCTTTTCTGGGCTCCTGCGCCCCCATACCTCAGGCCAAATGAGGTACTGCAGGCCTATTTTCGGTCCTGCTTGTCTTCTGCACCGCCGTACCTCAGGCCAAATGAGGTACTGCAGGCCTCTTTCGATTGAATTCTGCTCGTCTTGCGAGTCAAACCGAGTCAGAATTTAAACAAAAAAAAAATTTGCTCGCAAATCAAAACGCTCTCAAACCAAGTTACTCTTAAACCGAGGTTCCACTGTAAATCACTACTGTAAAACTGACCCGCCTTGGGCTAACTTTACTGTTGTCTTATTTTTTAACTCAAAAAACGTGCGACCATTGCGCAAATACGGTGTGACATAAAGTATTGCAACGACCGCCATTTTATTCTCTAACAAATTTTTTTTTTTTAACTGGGATAACAACAAATCTCAGAAAGAGGCTTGGTCCTTAAGTGGTTAAGCACACAATATGTGTGTGTGTGTGTGGGCACAGCAAGGTTATTGTAGCTGGAATTTAGATGGATCTACTATCCATAGGCTCCTATGTGTGGAGAGCCTTCTGATGGGATGTCTCCACAATGACATAAGTATAGCCCCAATCATTTAGAACTGTAAAACCGAACGGGCAACGTATGCCCCATCTCCCAGCAAGCTTTTGCCTTGATGGCTTCCCCAGGGGTACCATGTGGCAGCAATCCTGTAGAGTTCATTATATTGTAATAGCTACTTCTACCTTCGTCTCCACAAGAATCTTGTGTATTCTGATCTTTCTATGCTAGCCATGTTTTTAATTTTTGAAGGCTGCTATGACTACCGTGAGGCTAGGATTTTTCAAGCTGTGAAGTACAGTCTTACATTATTATCATGCAGCCCACCATCTAAAATAAAAAATATAAAGCTACACTGACCTTCGGGAAATCTTACACACAGCTGCCAAAAAAACAAGATTTTTCTGTCAGATGACATTGTAAAAATCCATGTTTATAAAGCAAAGGGCTCAATTACAACAGAGAAATATGTCCATTTTCAAAGAATATCATATGTCAGAGCAGAAGTGCTTGCCAGCCATGAGGGAAACTGAGAGCAGGAGGTGCAGAAGTTAAATTCTCTGGCTTTGATCCCGAACCCTGTCCTGCCTAAAAAATATACAACATTCTGTGAATTAACCACAAGGACAAGGGGCGCCTTTGAGAGTAGCCAAGAGCCAGCAAGGAATCAGGAAGTGGCACAACGGGGATTGTCAGGGTTATAGCACTGACACTGTTGTGATCTACAAAAAAGCTCTTGACATTTAGACGCAGTTTTACAGCCATTAATATCATTTTGCCCCCCTGTGTGGTTGCCACATTAACCCAGTAAACAAATCTCTGGGCTTTAGGTCACTCTATGAAGACACCCTTGCTATACTTCTTCCTTCTCAATGGAAAGGAGGAAGTTAAAAACCAGCATGCAAGTTTTTTGTGTTTTGTAGACTCAGAGGAAGACACACAGTCCAGCTCTGTCATCTCAAACGACTCTGTCACTCGCTGCAACAATAGCGTGAAACAAAGACAGCATTCAAAGTCTGCGTTTGAAGTTAGCGAGCAGAATAGAGGGCAAGAAAAGACATGGGAAATTTTGTGCCTTGGACTGACACAGACAGAAGGAACTTCTATAGGGCAAGCGCACTAATTGTCTTTCTATGGGGGGGGGGGGGGGGGGGCACAAGCAGAAAACAACATGCCATGAAGTGTTTTTCACAAAGTTAGTATATGTGATTACCTATGTATCCATATATAATAGATAATAAGCAAGCCATAAAATAATCACAATATGCTTTTTAACCACTTCCATACAGGGCACTTATACACCTTCCGCCCAGACCAATTTTTAGCTTTCAGTGCTGTTGCACTTTGAATGACAATTGCGCGGTCATGCTACACTGTACCCAAACAAAATTTTTATCATTTTGTACCCACAAATAGAGCTTTCTTTTGGTGGTATTTGATCACCTCTGGGATATTTATTTTCTGCAAAAAAAAAAAAAAAATTATCGAAAATTTAGAAAAAAAAACGTTTTTTTTTTTTGTTTCTGTTATAAAACATTGTAAATAAGTATGTTTTCTCCTTCACTGATGGGCACTGATGGTACTGCACTGACGGGCACTGATAAGGCGGAACTGATGGGCACCGATGAGGTGGCACTGATGTGGTGGCATTGATGGGCACTAATATGCCGCACTGATGGGCAGCACGGATGTTAACTGATAGGCGGCACGGATAGGCGGCATGAATGGGCTTGGATAGGTGGCACGGATGGGCATGGATAGGTGGCACAGATGGGCACAGATAGGCGGCACGGCTGGGCATGGATAGGCGGCACGGCTGGGCATGGATAGGTGGCACGGATGGGCACTGATAGGTGGCATGGATGGGCACTGATAGGCGGCATGGATGGGCACTGATAGATGCCACAGATGGGCATAGATGGGCACTATCGTATGTGTTGTACTAATGGATGCCAATCAGTGCCAAACAATGCCTGCACCCTGGTGGTCTAGGGTGACATTTTTTTTTTTAATCCCTGGTGGTCTAGTGGCCATCCCTGGTGGTCCAGTGGGCATCCCTGGTGGTCCAGTGGGCATCCTCGGGGGGGCTGTGCTGATAATCAATCAGCACAAACCCCCCCACTGTCACAGGAGCAGCCAATCGGCTCTCCTCTACTCGCGTCTGACAGACGCGAGTGAGGAAAAGCCGATTACCGGCTTTTCTTATTTACATGTAGATGTCAACAAGGGGCGATCTTGGCTGGAAAGCATCAGATCTGTCAATTTTTTTTTTTTTTTATCTGATGCTTTCCAACCTGGAGGAGAGATGTGGGCCCCACATCTTCATGAAGAGGACCTGTCACACACCATTCCTATTACAAGGGATATTTACATTCCTTGTAATAGGAATAAAAGTGATCATATTTTTTTTTAAAAAGAGAAAGTGTAAAAATAAAAAAATGACAGTAAAATAAACAATAATATTTTTTTAAAGCACCCCCGTGTGCTCGCGCACAAAAGCGAACACACGCGTAAGTCTCGCCCACATATGTAAATGCCGTTCAAACCACACATGTGAGGTATCGGCACATGCGTTAGAGCGAGAGCAACAGTTCTATTACTAGATCCCCTCTGTAATTCTAAACATGTGACCTGTAAAAGAAAATTCTAGCGTCGCTTATGGAGATTTTTAGGTACCAAAGTTTGGCGCCATTCCATGAGTGTGCGAAATTTTAAAGCATGACATATTGGGTATCTATTTACTCGGTGTAACATAATTTTCAACATTATCCCAAAAAATTGGGCTGACTTTACCGTTTTGTTATTTTTTAATTCATGAAAAAACCTGTTTGAAAAATTGTTGAGCAAATACTGCGTGACATAAAAAGTTGCCACAACCGCCATTTTATTCCCTAGGGTGTCTGCTGAAAAAACATATATAATGTTTGGGGGTTCTGAGTAATTTTCTGGCAAAGAAATTAAGATATTTACATGTAGGAGAGGAGTGCCAAAATAGCCCCGGTATGTAAGGGTTTAAAGCTAAACATAAATACAGATTACTTGAAGATAGAATATTAAAACTATGGAAAATCCTGAGCTCACAAGATCTCTGCATTGCGCTCAAAAAACAAAAAATTGTACCTCTGCCAATTTTTCCGAAAGAAAAGAGAACAGAATACACATCATTATTATCATGGCAGTCCTAAGCAGAATAGGTTTTAATATACATAGTAAAAATCCTGTTGGTTTTAAGGCTGTATATTATATAGAAATAGGGCATATCTATACCACAACTAAGAAACAAAGCCATCTATTCATGTCGCTCTGTGGCATAAAAGGGATTGTTAGTTCCTTTCATCAGTTCTATCATCTCAGCATCTGAGGCTGGAAGTGGGCACAACTGGGCTGCAAATGCCATTTCTTTCACAGCAATATCAATCCTGCTTGATTTTTCTTTTCACAGTTAGGATAGTTATACTGCAAAAATGTCATATATATATATATATATATATATATATATATATATATATATATATATATATATATATATATATATATATATATATATATATATATATATATATATATATATATATATATATATATATATATATATATATATATATCAGAGGTTTCATCATATCATATAGATACCCTAGGCTGGAGTAGATCTGTCAGACAGCTATTGTATAATTGCCGTTAACATTTGTCTTTTCACCTCTGTGGGCATCTTCATTTCAAAGCTGACCACCAGACAAACTGAAAAAATCAATGCAGTTATGTATTATTAAAATATTAAAGTATAACTTTTTGATTACAGGGTTGGGTGGTTAGGACCGCTGTCAGATTTTGATTGCTATCTTTATCCCTGATAGGGAGATTCACTCTCTCTTATTGTCCTGATTATGTCACTGGAAATTACATGACTCCCATTACAGGAGAGGATGGTCTCTCAATAGACGCTGCACCGATTCAGTAGACAAAGCAAGTAGGTTAAACCTCCAGGTGTCCGATCATCAGCAAGGCATAAAATGAAAGACAGCCTTCCACAGTATAAAATTAGCGCTACATAAGCACTTATAACAATGACAATTAAAAAATATAAAAAAGGAAGCAGGGATGCTGACTGCACTCCACTGGGCGGAAGTGACATATCACGCTTGACCACATCCAATGCGTTTTGTCAGCACGTCTGACGTCATCAGGGTCACATAAATGTATTTTATTGGGATTTTATGTGATAGACCAACACAAAGTGGCACATAATTGTGAGGTGGAAGGAAAATTATAAATGATTTTTTTTTTTTTTTTTACAAATAAATATGTGAAACGTATGTTGTGTATTTGTATTCAGCCACCCCTGAGTCAATAAACCAAAAGAAAAAAAGAGCAGGCAGTATGTTCACCATTATGTTATTTTTAAAGCAGACCAAATTATTAGTGTACATTTTGGTCATTTATGATTACTACATGTTTCCACCAATTACTATTACTTTCATGATCATATGGCAAACATGGCAGCAAGCAGTCCTAAGTCTTAGTGATGCCTTCTACATTTTATCCCATTGATATGCCTTAAGTTATTCAGCTATATAAGCTATTGATGAGGCTGTTTAACTGCACGCTGGCATCCTTCTCCCGAACAATGGTTTCTTCTTACCAAAAACTGTCACTCCAAGTAAATAATGGAACTCACAGAACACCATTGTTCTCGCTAGCATCACTGATTTGCTGCACTGTGGGGGTCATTGGCAGGGAACCACTATTATTTTAAAGTGGAGAAACCTTTAACATGACATCAAAATATGTCATATTGTCTATAGTATAGATTTCCTATGAACAAATGTTGCCTGTGTTGTTCTATACAGCTTCCCTTTCCTACTGAATAAATTACATGTATACCAGAATGCATTCTGGGAAGACAAGAAGCTCTGCAAGTAAAACTGGTCACACATGCAAAGGAACTAAGAGAGAAGGATCTTTACCAGATCTGACCATACGTGAAAAAGGTCAAATTTGAATGATTTAATTTCTTGGTGAATTTCCAGATTGTCCGACCCAAATGATACTTAGGGCTCTTTCACACGGAGCGGATCCGTAATTGATCCGCTCCGTTAGCCTGTTTGGCTCAGCAGGGATTCCTCCGTAAATCCCCGCTGAGCTGTCGGCGGATAGGGCGGTCCCCGCACACTGTGCAGAGACCGCCCTGTCTCTCCTCCGCTCTCCCCTATGGTGAATCGGATGACTACGGACCGTGTGTCCGTATATTCATCCGATCCGTTCCGCCGGACGGAAGAAAAATAGGGTTTTCTTCCGTACGCAAAAGCGGATCTTTGCGGACGGTTGCGGACGTTAGCGGATGCATCATCCGCTAACGTCTGCAATCCCATAGGGCAGTGTTTCTCAACTCCAGTCCTCAAGGCGCCCCAACAGGTCATGTTTTCAGGATTTCCATTATTTTGCACAGGTAATTTGATCAGTTTCACTGCCTTAGTAATTATCGCAGCCATTTCATCTGAGGGAAATCCTGAAAACATGACCTGTTGGGGCGCCTTGAGGACTGGAGTTGAGAAACACTGCCATAGGGAACCATTACAAGTCCGTAAACTGACTTGTAATAAACGGACCGTTTGTCCGTATGTGTGAAACAGCCCTAAGTCAGCAGCAACAACAAAGTAATGTGGCGGAATAAATTAGGTTATTGTGTGTGTTACCGTAGATCTCAAGTTGAATGTTTTAAATGGAACTCCAGCCACAGATTTATATTTAAATTCTTAAGGGAAACAAAAAATTACCTTTTGTAAGGTGTGTTAAATCTCCAGATCGGATACAATAGATACTACAGCCATCGCTGTACTTCTGTCTCTGTGACTATAAGAGCTGTGGCTCTTATACTAGGAAGCAATCCAAACATTTATCCACCTTTTTCCCTTTTTACAAAATGCAAGCCATTCTGTGAATTAACAAGATAAGAGGAAAGGGCTGAGTGGCCCACCTTCTGTGATCAGAATGCACCATGCCAGCCTCTCAGCACGGGACCCAGAAGCTAGTGGCGAACACTGGAGTAGCGATGTTTACTTCAGTGATTTTCAGCTTCCAAGGGTATCAGCCATGTATGGTGTATAAGCTGGGCCAATGTAACGAAGTAAAACTATACCATTCCTGGAATTCATCTTTAAAGCGGGAGTTCACCCGAAAAAAATGTTTTAACATTAGATGGAGGCTCATTTTGTGAAGGGGAATCGGGTAGTTTTTTTAAAAACGAAGCAGTACTTACCGTTTTAGAGAGCGATCTTCTCCGCCGCTTCCGGGTATGGTCTTCGGGACTGGGCGTTCCTATTTGATTGACAGTCTTCCGACAGGCTTCCGACGGTCGCATACATCGCGTCACGAGTAGCCGAAAGAAGCCGAACGTCGGTGCGGCTTTAAACGGCGCCTGCGCACCGACGTTCGGCTACTTTCGGAAAATCGTAACGCGATAGATGCGACCATCGGAAGCCTGTCAATCAAATAGGAACGCCCAGTCCCGCAGCCCATACCCGGAAGCGGCGGAGAAGATCGCTCTCTAAAACGGTAAGTACTGCTTTGTTTTAAAAAAACTACCCGATTCCCCTTGACAAAATGAGCCTCAATCTAATGTTAAAAATTAAAATTTCCGGGTGAACCTCCACTTTAACTAAGTTATAGCTAAAATACAGCTACAGCGTGGTACTAAAGTTCTGGGAGGGAGTCCATAGATGTCCTCTCAAAATATGGCCCCTGCATGCCTCCTGCGGCATGCATCGAGTGTGTTCTGTGACCAATGTGTCCTCCGGACACAGCTGATCACAGATCAGGGTAAAGAGCCAATCACAGTGGCCCTTTACCAAGTGATCAGCTGTGTCCAATCACATGTAAACAGACAGTGCCTCATTCTTAGTGTTAGAAGGCTGAATAAAGGCAAACCATAAAATTAACCATAATAAACAGCTTTATAGTTTTCCTCCCAGCCCAGTGGGAGTGGCGATACCAAATAAGTGTTAGGCATTTGTCGTTTACACACAGCAATGTCAGCGGCCAGGAGGGAGTTTCAGAGACACCACATGGATGGATTCAAAATGAGAATAGTTCTGCTTTAATGAGAGCACATATAGTGGTAAAACCTGAAAGAGGTTTTAGGCTCGATTCACACCTATGCATGTTGCTTTTTAGCGATTTTGCAGTGCTTTTTGCGGTGCTTGCTGCGTTTTTGACGCGTGTTTTTACCGCGATTAGCGTTTTAAATTTTTTTTTTTACATCAATTAATTTTTTTTTACATTTCCTTTAACAACCAGCTAAAAACTGGTTAAAAAAAAACGCAAAATGCAAATCACGGCAAAATCGTGGTAAAAGCGGGGGACTTGCGTTTTGGATGCAGGGCCATTGAATTCTATTACATGCAAAACGCTGCTTTTTGCAGGAAAAAAAGTCCCTGACCCTTTCCAAAAACGCAGAGGCACAAAAAAGCATTGATGTGAACATGTTCCATAGGAAATGTTAAAAAATGTCCCTGCATTTCTGCAAAATGCATCAAAAAAAGCATTAGTGTGAATGGAGCCTAAAGACTCCTCTAATCTATCCAAGTCTACAAGGTTTTGGCCAGAGTTCCACTTTAAAAATCTTTTGCTATAGCAACCCTAATATCACGCTACATATCTGTCCAAACTGCATCCAAATTCACCTGAGCTACAGCCAAATACACCCACATCATATCTGTTTTGTATGATAAATTCCCTCATAATTTGGTATGATGTGCATAAATGAGTCTTGACAACCAAAGAAACAAATGCCTTCACTTCCTCAGCTCTTAACTGGCTGGCTTTTACGATGCACCAAGGGTTAATGAATCCCAAAGTGAACATAAAATTGTATAGATTTTCTATTCTGTCATACACAATCTTTTTGGGTCATTTAGAACCATATACAGTATCTTCAACTCTATCTACAAGTGCTTCTACGTTTTGATTGAGGAGCATTTCAAGGCTAGGCCTTGTACTCCAGGCCTAACTTTTTATTTTGCCATACACACAATCTGACCCTGCTTAACAGGTGTTACCTGTGTGTGTGTACCAAACCTCCAACCCTATGAAAAAAGAAGTAAGAAGAAAGGAAATGAATTAGGCTGGGTTTACACTTTTTGCGTTTATTAAATGTAAAAACCACGCATTTTGTGGCACTATCCATTCCTAATGGGACTCCACTGCACCTTCCGAGGGCAAATGTGTTGCAGTGTACCCTAATGTAGGGCAATGCCCTAACACATTGTGGTTTATTGGGCTAATGAAAATGCTGCATGCACAAATTTTGGGTGATTCAATGCTTGTTAACCACTTCCATACCGCGCCATAGTGAAATGACGGCGGCAGGAACCCCTCGCCGATCCGGGTGGACGTCATATGACGTCCTGTGTTCCCGGCGATCTGGGGCGCCCGCGGCAGCGCTCGTGACCCGGCGCGGGTGGCCGCGATTGCCGCCGGGTGCCCGCAATTGGCGGTGATCACGGCAGGAGTGTGGATCTGTGTGTGTAAACACACAGATCCACCTCCTGTCAGCGGTGAGGAGACCAATGTGTGTTCCCAGTACAGAGGAACACACATCGGTCTCCTCCCCTTGAGAGTCCCCTCCCCCCTACAGTTAGAACACACCTTAGGGAACATATTAACCCCTTCAACGCCCCTAGTGGTTAACCCCTTCCCTGCCAGTCACATTTACACAGTAATCAATGCATATTTATAGCATTAATCGCTGTATAAATGTGAATGTCCCAAAAACGTGTCAAAAGTGTCCGATGTGTTCGCCGCAATGTCACGGTCACAGTAAAAAAAATCGCAAATCGCCGCCAATACTAGTAAAAAAATGAATAAAATAAAAATGCCATAAATCTATCACCTATTTTGTAGACGCTATAACTTTTGCGCAAACCAATCAATATACGATTATTGCGAATTTTTTTTACCAAAAATATGTAGAAGAATACGTATCGGCCTAAACTGAGGAAAACATTTTTTTTTTAAAAAAAATTGTGATATTTATTAAATAAAAAATATTGTGTTTTTTTTTTAAATTGTCACTCTTCTTTTGTTTATAGCTCAAAAAATAAGAGAGATGATCAAATACCACCAAACAAAAGCTCTATTTGTGGGGGGGGAAAAAACATAAAGATTTAGTTTGGGTACAGTGTTGCATGACCACGCAATTGTCATTCAAAGTGCAACAGCGCTGAAAACTAAAAATTGGTCTGGGCAGGAAGGGGGTGAAAATGGCCTGTATGGAAGGAGTTAAATGCAGTGGACTGGGCTGGTGTGAATGGGACCCTAATAACAAGCCATGTATGATATCCAAATCACACACATTCATGGAAATGGCAAGAGGTAAGTGACCGCTGCAGCACTCACCAGCTGGAAACCGGTAACCTAAACCAAAGTGTATACCACCAGCACACAGTGGATCCTTGAAATAATGTTTAAAAGCTTATTCAGATGATCACATCAAAGCAATTTTTCAGTGACACACAGGTCCCCTTCATCTGGCATGCGTCAAATGTCACATAACTGAAGAAGGGGTTCTGAGCAGTCCTGAAACTTGCACTTTATTGTGATGGGATCATCTGAATAAACTTTATTTCAAAGATCCATGGTGTGCTGGCAATATACACTTTGGCCTAAAGTGTTTGTTACCCCAACATTTCATATTCCTAATAGGTGCCTGCTGTATCATGTACTTGTATGAGAAAGTATCCAGTTTTTTACAAATTTGTATTGCTTCCTTTATGTGAAATCCCTGGTGTTCCTGCAAGTCCCTTGCTTTTCTACTAAAAACTGACTACTCTAAGCATGAAAGGAAAGTGTGGCCAGTTCTCTAGCTATGCTGGAAACTCGGTGTACTCTCTTACAATGATCAGACTTGTTCTGACACCCCTCCCTGCACAGCCATTCACTAGGGAGCTTGGTGTGCTGATGCTTCTCCTCCCCCGGGTCCTATGCAGCTGAGAACAGAGGGAATGTGATCACTAGGGATGGGCTATCTGTTTGAGTCGAACATGAGTTCAACTCGAACATTGTCTGGTCGCCGAACAGCAAACGATTTTTGGGTGTTCGCGGCAGACCTGAAGGGTCTGGTATGGATTTTGGGGGGGAACCCCATGCCATTTTTTTTAAATGGTGCAGGGTTCCCCTTAATATCCATACCAGACCTGAAGGGCCTGGTAATGGACTAAGGGGGAACCCATGCTGTTTTAAAGCCACGATCAGTTTTAAATGACTTTTTTTCCTTTAGAAATGTCATTTTGTGCAAGGACTTTTCTAAGCACGGGAAACATGCACTACTTTACAGGCATACTATAGACACCCCCAGGTACGAAATTTAAAGGAATATTTCACTTTTATTGTTTCACTTTGAGCATTATTAAAATCACTGCTCTCGAAAAAAATGCTGTTTTTAAAACTTTTTTTGCATTAATACATGTCCCCTGGGACAGGACCCAGGTCCCCAAACACTTTTTATGACAATAACTTGCATATAAGCCTTCAAAATTCGCAATTATGTCAGGACCCGGCAATTCATTATAGCCACGATCAGTTTTAAATTACTTTTTTTCCTTTAGAAATGTAATGTTGCTGCAGGGGCATTTCTAAGCACAGGAAACATGCATTACTTTACAGGCATACTATAGACACCCCCAGGTACGAAATTTAAAGGAATATTTCACTTTTATGTTTTCACTTTAAGCATTATTAAAATCACTGCTCCCGAAAAAAAATGCTGTTTTTAAAACTTTTTTTTGCATTGATACAGGACCCAGGTCCCCAAACACTTTTTATTACAATAACTTGCATATTAGCCTTTAAAATTAGCACTTTTGATTTTTCATGTTCGTGTCCCACTTTAACGGTGTTCGCGATTTCGAACAAATTTTTTGCCTGTTCACATGTTCTGCTGCAAACCGAACCAGGGGGTGTTCGGCTCATCCCTAGTGGTCACTTACAAAAAAAAGGTATTTCTAATGTTTTTTATATGTATACAAAAAATGTTTTGCCTTTCATTTCTATTTTAAACTGAATGGGTTGTTTTACAAGGTGATTGTTTACAATCACTTTAATGACAACAAGATCCATCAATATTAGCAGACATACTGAGTGACAAATGGAACAAAAGTTGTGACAGTGTTGGATAGTGTCGTCAGATATGACCAGCTTCAAGTGCACCTACAAAATGATGAACATGTACTTCTGCGTTGCTTTCCAATGGAAGTAGTATTTGATGATACAGACCCTCTCTCTTGATTGGTTGTATGAAAGAGAGGATGGAGGGTATTCACAACAGCATGGGAGAGCTCGCTAGATACAACCAGAATGTAAAAAACAATTTCACCATGAAAATCATGAATGCCCTCTTTCAGAGAATTTGTCTGATCTGGCCTTACCCTCAAGCCTGGCTAATCCATTCATCTGTAGTGACCACACGGGCCATTCCCACTCCCACAGGAAAAAATCTTGGCAGAGCATAAATGCTGTCTACATTTAATTTACTGATGTCTTCATGTATTTCAACATTTACAACAGTGATCATAGACATCTAGCTGAAAGCTAAAAACTGGGAGGGTTGAAATGTAATGTTCACTTGAACTGGGTGAGTCCTGATAAACTATAACCCAAAAAAGTTCATCCAGGGTGGAGAACATGGGCCCAGCGCTGTGTGCATGCTCTGGAACTGCAGAGCTCTTATAGAAAATATGTGAATTGTATGGCCTTTAAACAATACCAGATTCCAACAGCAGGTGGTGCAAAGAGCGTAATGCAGGGGATCTCCATTTTCTTTTCCAAAATCAAATTAACCTGCTAGGTCATTATTATAACAAAAATGTTTTTGCTGTAAATGAGTTTTTTTTGCTGTAAATGAGTTTTTAGAGAAAACGGAAACAGGTCTTAAGGGATTTTATTCATGTCTGTGCTTCCAATGTGTAGAATTCATCCAGAATTGAGGGAAAATGAGCACATAAATGTCAACCCAAAAGCCAGGCTTCTCCTTTTTATTGTTTCTTAGAAGAACATAAATGTGTATCTTCCAGCACACCTAGTAAATGATGTTTAGGATTACAGGCATTAGGGAAAAAGTTACCAGACATAAATTTGGTAACTGCAGGTCAGAAGGGACTTATTTTTCCACAGCTCCAGATCATGTGTAATAAATCACTCTCGTTCCTCTTGCATTTGTAACATAATTGTGTATCATGTTTGTCCATTAAAGTGGTTCTAAAGTCAAACTGTTATTTACCTTGGTGCATTTCCCACATTAGTCCTGGTTCACACTGAAGCGACTTCGACATTTTCACAACTTTTGTTGTAAAGAAGCCTTTCAATATTAGATGATTAAATCTCCTTTCCTTCAGACTTAAAATATGTCCCCTTGTCCTCTGTAATGACCTTAAAGTAAATAACTCAACACCAAGTTCACTATATGGACCACTTATTTATGTATTTCTTTATCAGGTAAGCCTTCAAGTTCAAAAGCAAAGTTTACTACCACTTTAATAAATAGTAAAGGAGGACGCTGATGGGGACATCTAATGTAAAGGGGGACTCTGATGGTGACATCTGATTTGAAGGAGAACTCTGTTGGGGACATCTAATGTAAAGGAGGACTCTGATGGGGACATCTAATGTAAAGGGGGACTCTGATGGTGACATCTGATTTGAAGGAGAACTCTGTTGGGGACATCTAATGTAAAGGAGGACTCTGATGGGGACATCTAATGTAAAGGAGGACTCTGATGGGGACATCTAATGTTAAAGGGGGACTCTGATGGGGACATCTGATGTAAAGGGGGACTCTGATGGGGACATTTGATGTAAAGGGGGACTCTGATGTAAAGGGGGACTCTGATGGGGACATCTGATGTAAAGGGGGACTCTGATGGGGACATCTGATGTAAAGATGGACTCTGGTGGGGACATCTGATGTAAAGGGGGACTCTGATGGGGACATCTGATGTAAAGGGGGACTCTGATGGGGACATCTGATGTAAAGGGGGACTCTGATGGGGACATCTGATGTAAAGGGGGACTCTGATGGGGACATCTGATGTAAAGGGGGACTCTGATGGGGACATCTGATGTAAAGATGGACTCTGATGGGGACATCTGATTTATAGGGGTATGCTGGTGATGGGGACACCTGTTGTAAAGGGGGACTCTGATTAGGGCACCTGATGTAAAAAGGGGGCTCTGATGAGGTCGAGCACAATTTATGTTAAGTGGTTTTATTTTATTTTACTTGAAATGTGGATGTGATTGGCCTACTGTGACGGGCGCAGTGAGGCTGCAATTGATGGGCGCAGTGAGGCTGCAGTTGATTGGCACAGTGGGGCTGCAATTGATGGGCACAGTGAGGCTGCATTTGATGGGCACAGTTTTATCTAGCAGTAATGATACATAATAACCTGATAAATGGCTATTTACAGTCCTGCATTACTAACAGTTTAATCTTTCAGTTTGTTTGCACTCCCCCTAAAAAAAATTGTGAGCACCAGGCGCCACTGATCAAATCTCAGAATGTAGCTAACAGGTTTTGAGGTTTGCTTAGAAAGAGTATATCATTTTCAAAAAAGGGACACCATTTCGTCCAATGTACCAATAGTAAATCCTTGGATATGTGAGAACCTAAGTAATTCCACCAGCAGCTCAAAAACCAGAGAAAATGGAAAGGGAGACAAATGCCCCGTACACATGATCGAAATTCCGACCGTGTGTATGCCCCATCGGACTTTTTTCTTTGGAAATTCTGATGAATTCCGTCGGAGTTTAGATAGAGAACATGTTCTCTTTTACTCCGTTGGAATTCCGATGTGATTTTTGGCCGGTCAAAAGTCTGACTGTGTGTACGGGGCATAAGGGTACTCCTGCCATGTGCCACTCTATGTAGGAAAGGGAACCATTGTTAACCATTTGACCTCCAGAAGGCTTTACCCCCTTATTAACCAGGGCATTTTTTGCTATTCAGCACTGTGCTACTTTAACTGGCCATTGCTCAACTATTCAACAATGTACCCAAATAAAATTTATATAATTTTTTGCACACAAGTAAAGCTTTCTTTTGCTGGTTTTTGATCACCACTGGGTTTTTATTTTTTTATTATAAAAACAAAAAATAATTAACATTTTGAAAATAAATAAATAAATCCCGTTATAAAACTTATCAAAAAAAATAAAATTTCTTCATATATTTAGGCCAAAAATGTATTCTACTACATGTCTTTGGTAATAAAAAAATCTTACATCTTTTTGTACTATTGGGGACACTAGTATAGTTCTGATCATGATTGAAAGACTGATCAGTAAAGACACTATACTAGTAATGATGGTAATAGTGTGGCTGTGATAGTGTGGTGGGCAATCTGGCACTGACACTGGCTGGGAGGAACACTAACTGACTGATGTCGCTAGTGACACTAATACAGTGATCAGTTATAATACTGTACACTGTCACTGTACTAATGACACTGGCTGAGTGACAAGGCAATCAAGGTGTTAACTGTGGAGGACAATCATGATGTTAAATCTGCCTAAGGCCCCTTTCACATGTACGGATCCTGTGAGGATCCATACATGTGTATCCGCTTGCTCAGCGGGGATCGCTCCGTTGATCCCCACTGAGCCGGCAGATGACAGGGCGGTCCCTGCACACTGTACAGGGACCGCCCTGTCAGATCTCCGCTCTCCTCTATGGGGGATCAGAGGAACACGGACCGTCTGTCCGTCTTCACCCAATCCGCTCTGCAGACGGATGGAAAAATAGGATTTTCCTCAGTCTGCAGAATCTGAGTATTGCAGACACCGATGAGATCGGGTGTCAGCGGATGTTTATCCGCTGACACCTGCTATCTCATAGGGATTAGCTGCAAAGTATCGATACATCACTGAGCCTGGAACTGTCACCCGTCTGCCATAAATGCACTGTGGGCAGGTGGCAAGTGGTTACATTGTTTATTTATAAACGGAGCATTGCAGTATTATATAAAATTGTTGTCCAGTTTATACACAAAAAACAACATTTACACAGTAACTGGTTCATGTACCGTATTATCATTCGACAGAAAGATAGCTCTAGGTCTAAGGGAATCATGTGAGCACTGGCGGTTGGTAGAGTCTTCAAATGTTATTATTTGTTGCACAGTCAGTTATAAACTAGTTTGGTCTGAATTAATGAGAGTGTGGATTATTAATCTTAATCTCAGGATCAATATTTTAGCCAGAATTTTCTCATCTATTAACAAGCGAAATTGGTCCGAGAGTCTCACAATTCTGCTTTGTGAGTCTCTCAAACCAAGTTCAGTCTTCCCTTGGCCTGGGTTTCAAAACAATTAGGGCCTCTCACAAACATAGTGGAAGGATACCAGTCTCATGAACACGAGCAAAAAGAATGAGTAGGGGGGGGATAAGTCGATCTTTATAGGTTCAGATACTAGTCCACAGGTTGGACATTTAGGCCTGGAGTCTTATGATTAGAAAAATAATAAATAGCCTGTTCTACCTCCTCTGGCATGAAAGGGGAGTCCAGAAATGTTTTGTGTTCTAAAGTTGGACACACAATAGATACAATAAGTCAGAAAGGTACTTAATCATCTTGTCTATAGTGCATAAAGTTTGGGACTTATACAGATTACCAGGCCTTTTTTTCTCAGAGAATAGGTACAGGAACTCTCCTTGTCTCCACCCCTACCTACCTCGAAGCACCATCAGCAGGTTCCATCCCCTACCCACCACCCATTACCGCCCCTTTTAGAGAAAACAGAAGCAAGTATCATTGTGTGGTGCTAAGTAATTTGTATAGAATTTGTAAATGATAATAAGAAAATCAGTAAAAATGATCCCCTGCAACAATAGATCACCCCCATATCAATAGACTCCAACCAGCAACAATAGACTCTCCCAGTAACAATAGATCTTCCCCACAACAATAGACCCCCCAGCAACATTGCCCCCCTGCAACAAAATACCACCCTAGTAACAGAATCCCAGCAGCAACAGCAGATCTCACAGTAGCCAGCATTAATAGACCCATCCCTCAACAGTAGATCCCCTCCAGCAACAATAGATTGCCCACCAGCAACAACAGACCTCCCCCAACAACAATAGACCCAAAATAGACACCTTCAGCAACCCCCCCCCCCCCTTAGCGATAATAGCTCCCTCAACAGCCAGCATCAATGGACCATACAGCACACCCCAACACCCTTTGCCATTACATACATTGAGTGCTGGAGGTGCCAGGACCCCATGTTCCAGCTGAAAAAAAAAACTGCTATTCGTTTATACTCCTATTTTTTCTTGCATTCTAGCAGTGGCCACCCCTCTAATCCATGCGCCTGGATTCCTTATCTACATGCAGCGCGCCGGACGCATGGATTCCAATGTTTTTTTTTAGAAGCACATGATTAGAGCCAAAGGCTCTAACAGTCTTCAAAAAAGGGTGGGTTAGGGGCGCAGAGCACTGCTCCCCGAGCCCATCCAGTTTTGTGACCATATGAAATGAATATTCGCTATTGTCTTCCTGATTCTCTTCCTGGCCAATCAGGAATCGGGTTCTCAGACGCAGGGGAAGCCGCCATGGATCACCAAGAGGAGGAGATGCCGCCCGGAGGAAACGCCGCCCACGACCTAGATGGGGTAAGTGCGGGGCTGGTGGCCGACCCACCGGGGGGGGGCTGGTCCCATGGCATTTTCTGAACAAGGACCCTAATGAAGGCTGCAGATTTCAAACTATTAAAAATAACTTTTTCAATAACATTTAAATGTTAATAGTTCTATGAACATTTTGTAGTTGGTTCACCTACTTTAGGGTAGGGTTTTTATGAGGTGTGTACTGGTGAGAGCCATTGGAAACATAAATAAAGTAAAGAGATAAAGGGACGATTCATAAGAAATAAAGTCACGCAATAGTTAAAACTGATTTCATCCAAATGTGATTCTGCGGTTTGCAATATTTATGTATGTGAACTGAACATTTGGATAAGAACATTTGTGTGAGATGAAGTAACGATTGCAGTTAAAAAAAATCTCTTGATACAACTGAGGGGGCAAATAGATGACTAAATAACTTCAAGCCCAGCAACAATGTACAGTCCTCAGGCCCCTCACAGTGGCTGCAGTTGGGAGGAAAACTCAAACCCTGTCCAACCACTGTGCCTGCCAGTTTCACCAGTCTCTTTTTTTCCGTTAAAGAGTATATTGTCTTTCCACCCCTCATTGTTATTCCGCATACACACCACCATTTTTCATGTCATGGAAAAAAACTATTAGCCAGATTCAAAGAGACTTAGGCTGACGTATCAGTAGATACGCCAGCCTAAGTCTGAATGTGCGCCCGCGCTAATTTAAGCGTATTCTGGTAACCAGATACGCTTAAATTAGGCTCAGATACGAGCGGGGTAAGTGTCTTACACCCTCATATCCTAAAGTGTAATTTTTAGACTGACCGCTAGGTGGCGCTTCCATTGCGGTCGGCGTAGAATATGTAAATCAGTAGATACGCCTATTCACGAACGTATGCCCGGCCGACGCAGTACAGATACGCCGTTTACGTAACGCATTAGCGGCCTAAAGTTATTCCATTAAATAGATGGAATAGTAATGTTAAGTATGGCCGCCGTTCCCGCGTCCAAATTCGAAAATTTTACGTCGTTTGCGTAAGTCGTCCGTGAATAGGGATTTACGTTGTTTACGTCCACGTCAAAATCAATAGGCCCGTGCGGCGGACTTAGCCGCAATGCACACTGGGAAATGTAGGCGCACGGCGCATTCGCAGTTCCAAAAAAAATGTCAATCACGTCGGGTCAAGCCTAATTAACATAAAACACGCCCCCTCAGCCTATTTTGAAGTATGCGCTCGCCATCCTGAATCTAGCTATATGTTTTTATCAACGTGATTCCTCTCAAGCCTGCCTTGTATACACACTATGGTGATAAAAAATGCTCGAGTAAAGCGCGGTGACGTACAACACGTACGACGGCACTATAAAGTTCCATTCAAATGGCGCCACCCTTTGGGCTGATTATGCAAATTTTCCGTCTCATAACTTGCTTCTGAGCATGTGCGTTTTTTTCCCCATCGTTAAAGCGTACACATAACCGCTTTTCACGACGAGAAAAACGACGACGTAAAAAACGAGGAGAAAAAATACAGCATGTTCTAAATTTTTAATGCCCATATTTCTCGTCGAGAAAAATGCTTTGGAGCCTACACACGACCGTTTTTAACGACCAATTAAAAAAATTGAATTTTTCGTCATGAAAAACGGTCGTGTGTGCGCGGCATTATACAGATCTTGTTGAACATAATGCTAATGGTGTAAGGTATGTATGAACTATGTGATTTCCACTTATAGGAGGACACATGGTGGGTTAGACATGGAGATATTGCTGCAATCTATAAAGAACATCAATTGAGAATATTTTTTTAACCCCTTAATGCGTGGCTTCTGTATCAGCCTGCCCCACTGGCTCTTTAGAAGCCTTGACTGGGAGCTGTCGTGACAGCTTGGTCTGTTTGCTGGGAACACAGTGGGAGCACGCTCTTCAGTACACTACCTCCTGCTGTTTTGGTGGAGAATGTGGACATTCAATATCACCTCCTGACCAGACTAAAATCAGATAGGTTTGGGGGAACAGGAGAGAAATCAGGAGCAGAAGATAGGCTTCGTACCTTAATAATCTCTCCTCTTCTCACCAAATTACTCTCTAGGCCCTGGTCGGTGACGGTGTGATGATTTGACCCGACCTCTAGTGATAATGGAGAAATGTTTGTTTTTAAATATACGTTTTTATTAATTTTCCAAAACAGACAAAAATTTACAATTACAGAAACAGTAAGCAAACAAAGACAAAGACAGAACAAAAAAAAAAACAACAACAAACAAACAAAAAAATAAATAAAAAAAGGCCCACATACGTACATTGGTCTTAAAGTGAGTGTTGTATGTAAAGGGGTAGTAGCGCTGCCCGCTAATGTTAGGTGTATAGATGGTTGAATCCAATCCTGTATTGACTGTGTGGCAAAAAGCAGATCTAGGTACTGGTGATCCCACAGATTTATAATAAATAAATGAAATGTCGGGTAACCACAAGATGGGTAAGCTTATATGGTGTAAAAGCTCCCGTTGCTAATTCAGAGAGGCCTATGGAGATAAAGCTGGACGTGTAGGGTGATCTCTACAGTCAGATGGTGTACCCCAGGGGTCTCCAAACTTTTCAAACAAAGGGCCAGTTGTGGCCAGCGGGGGTAGAAAATGTCCTGGCCCAGCATTGGTGAGAACAAATATGGCCTCAGAGTTTGCAGTCAGTAGGATAAGGAGTAGCGCCCCTATCAGTAGGAGTAATTGTATCCCATCATTGGTATCAGTGAAATACATTGTGCCCCCTTGTTGGTGTTAGTGGGAAGAATAGTGCCTCATATCAGTGGGAGGAATAAAGCCCCAAGGGCCGGATAAAGGCCAGCAAAGGGCCACATCTGGCCCTCGGGCCGCAGTTTGGAGACCCCTGGTGTACCCTGTTGCTGAACAGCAATATGTTAGTGGATCGCTCTTCCCGTGGTGCGTTTCCAAAAAAGGTGGGTGGCTCTAGAAGTCAGTGGGTTAATGGTATGATGCCCTGCCTCCTAGAGGTAAGTGTATATTGTGAAGTGCAACTCTTATAATGAGTAAAGGAGTGTGTTCCAGAAGTGTCTGGAACTGTGCGTGTGAATTATAATATCGTTGCCCTGAATATAAAGTGCATGGTGCTTATAAATACAAAAATGTTATTAAATTAATTGTATGCAATCTATATCAAAATGACCACACAATGTGATTATGTCATGACTTTCGCGAACTCTTCAGATGCTTGTCATCAATCTTCTAGTAGGGTGACTTGCGTGCTCCCCCTGTAGATCCCCACTCACCAAAACGTTGTCCCCCTGCAGGGGTAGTAATCACAGAAAGAGTGGGATGGATGAATGGATCCTCTCAGTTTGTCTCCTGTTGGTCCACCGCTCAAATCCGAATAGATGTTCCTCCTATTTTCGGCATTGCACTTGGGCAGGTCATAGGTAAAAAACGGAAGCCTGCATAGTGCATTAAAGTATAAAAACTTAAAATATATTTATTATGTAAAAAGGTGGTCTGTATACCATACAAGGTATTTGTAAAAGCAATGAAATAAATCCTTCCGCACTGGGGATATCAGGTGCTGGCTGCGTGCGCTCCACAGCCGCACTCCCCTGAGCCGGATGGGACGTAAGACGTCTGTGTTAGCTGGTCACCTGACACATTTCGTCATGTGACTTTCTCAAAGTACATTGGTCTTACATGGTATTTATGTAATTCTTACGATAGACATTATATCAGGTTATAGAGAAAAAAAACCTTAGATAATACTCCTGTTAACTCGATGTTCAAATTTGGGAGCAATGGGGCTAAAAAATCTTCCTCTACAAGGCTTCAGAGCCTGTGGAAGAATCCATCAGCCATTTGGACCAAACCTTCTCATATTTGAGAAGACAACATCTATTGATATAGGTCTCCTTATATAGTGATAGGCTATTGTTAATGAGTCGTTTCCACATAGACAATGATGGGAGGGTAGTTTTTTTCCAACTAAGAGCTATAGCTTTGCGCGCGTAGAACAAAAGCAGTCCCACCAGAGTACTTCCTGCTACCGTGGCAATATATTGCTCTATCATACCCAACATACATATTGCCATTGATGGTTGTAATGAAATAGAAGTAATTTGGACTATAAAGGCTAATGTTTGTTTTTACTAATTCCCTGAATGTGTAAGAAAGTTATAGTTTAGTGGTCTTGACTGAATTCCAAAACACAATACAGTGGCTGCATACATGTAGTCTCCATCCAAAAAAAACACATATGTTTACCCCAATGGATTTGTTCACAAGGATAGGGTAGGTCTACTACAATGTTTCTCAACTCTAGTCCTCAAGTACCCCAAACAGGTCATGTTTTCAGGTTTTCCATTATTTTGCACAGGTGATTTGATCAGTTTCACTGCCTTAGTAATTACCACAGCCATTTCATCTGAGGGAAATCCTGAAAACATGACCTGTTGGGGGCAATTGAGGACTGGAGTTGAGAAACAGTGGTCTACTATACCCTTCAGCTACTTTTTCTCTCCAGTTCCCCCAAACCCAAAATCGGATTTTGCAGTTAATAGAACAAAGTATTAAAAAGTAGCCTACTACAGAGTATGACTCTCATCTTCCTATATTCTCATGTTAGTGTAGCACCCTCTACCATAGGTAGGTGCTAAATGTGAGGTTTCTGGTGTTAGCTGCCAGTGCAGGTAAATTTAAGCAGGCTTATGCTGCGAGCTAGGCCTGTTTGTTTTTGATCTGGGGGCAGAGATTGGTTTAGTGTAGCAGTGGGTGTGACTGACATGTACTTTTGGGCGCCTCCCCTGTTTCCAGTAAGAATGTTCTGGAAAGGGGGCAGGGCGGAGTTGCATGGGGTGTATGTGGGAGCCCTGACCAATCCGCAATTGGAATTGGCAGGGGACGGGCCTCCTATATATTCCCTCAGTCAGCCTGCTGGGGGAATTTGTCGACCGGGTGAACTGAAGGATGGAGTGCTAGACTGCATGCTGGAGAGACATCCCCATCTGGGGGGGGGGGGGGATGTGGATCCAGCGGAGGAGCTGGGAGGGAGCCTATCCTTAGACGGTCATGGAGAGGTGTCCTGGAACAGGTGCTGGAGAGCAGTTGGTCCGCATTATCTGGGTAAATTCTCGAGAAAGGACTCGGGGCAGGAGTCATTAGTGATGCACAGTGGAGATCTGGAAGAGGCACGCCAGGGAGAGCTGGGAGGGAGCCTTTCCTGACATGGTCATGGAAAGGTGTCCAGGAACAGGAACTGGGTGTAGAGCCAGAGGAAGACTGTGGAGTTTGTGATAAATCGATGCAGCCCCTGGGTGCAGGATTTGCAAGTCCATCATCAAACATTTTCCTCAAGTAATATACACGGCCACAGAAAGGGGTACTGTACTATTCAGGATCATCAATTGAAACTACTAGTACTTATTCTGAGCGAGGCCTAGTGGGCTGAAGATGGCGGGATAGGAGTACTAATCTGTGACAGGAAAGTGATGTGCAGGAGAAGTGTCCTGAGGTAAAGATCTGCAGGGAGAGTGCTAAGGCGGGAAAGTTTGAGGTGAAAAGTCTGGCAGGATTAGGGTCCACCATTTTATCCCATCTGAGGAGTATAACGTATGAACCGCTATATCATTTGTAAAGATAATAAGTAAACCATTTGTCCATGTAAAGCTGGATCCGCTCTAACATGGCAAATTGTTCTATGGGCATCCCATATCCCTTCCCCCAACCAAGTTCAATCCCCCAAATAAAACAAAGAAAAAGACTCTTCATTGTCTACAAGTGTGACATATGGATGTCTGGCAGCAGGGTGAATATGCGTGGATGTTAGTAACTCGTAGCAACACACCGCTACGTTAGAGTGGAGATAGGCTATAGGAGTTTGCACTCGAATAGTCCGTGAACACCAAGAGGTACAGGTTTGGAGTGGTGCTGTGGATTTGGCCATGTTTTCACCACCCTTTGATGTGGAAGAATTGGTTGTATGCAGAGCACACAGCCATTTCTATATATACGTTATGCAGTACAGTCAGCAACAGGTTGAAAATTACTTAAATCTAGAACTATATTTTGTTAGTGATGTCCACATAATAATGCTTTTTAAGTCCCATATGTACTTGTGTTTGCCTTCTTTCAAAACTGGAGATGTACATTCCTGATCACACAAATTGTGATAGCCATACATTTCAGTAGTGTTGTAAATATACACACACACACACACGTATGGGCATAGTTAAAGTCAAGACAAAAAGGTCTGCTCTCAGAGGTCTGGTAAATCTATAAAAAATGAAGAAAAATGTCAGGGAATGTAACGAGATCCTGAACTCCCCTTCTCAGTGCAGCTCTCCAGATCCCCCCACACCTCCCCTTCATCCAATATTCAGAGGCCCACAATCACTTCCAGATGGGAGGCCAAGCCTGGATTCAGAGGGGGCGAGGGTCTCCCCCCCCCCCAACCACTCTCAGATTAGAACTGTAACAGACTGTGCTTTAATAAGGGCTGGTGGGGAGAAAAGACAGATAGACAAGGGGGAAAGATTACTGGATGGGAATGAGGGCATGGAAAATACTGAAGAGAACACCTCGTGGTAGTACAAGCTGTAACAAAAAACGTAATACTGTACGTAGGTAGAAAGTCATAAGAAACTTCAGGAAAGACAAAGGGGATAAAATAACTGAAAACATAAGGAACGCCATAGACAAATAAAACTGAAAGGGCAGAACATGGAGGAGGGAGTGAAGGGCAAAGGCCTGGTACTGGAAATAAAAGGCTGGGGGATGGTATGAAAATGTAAACAGAAAACTACTGTCTTATGCCATACTTCCTACATAATTGACTACTCTGGTCTACAACAGCTTTAACGGAGGGCTTAGAAACAGGATATCTTGTGTGAGCGGAAAAAAAAACTGGAACAAAAGACTCTCTGAAATATCTCCACTTTTGTTAAGTTCCTGATTATTTTGTTAGATAAATCTGTGGATTAATTCATTTGAGGGTTCATTTACAGTGCATCACTTTGGTGTTCACAGAAAGGTTTGCGCACACAGTTAAGGCATCCTCCCAAGAGGCCATTCACCTAATACATTGTTGCTAAGTATTGTACTACATTTTCAAACCTATTTTTTTGTACAAATATCAAAACCGCTGAAGCTTCTGCTGTTCTTATACAGGGGAGAATAATGTTGCCCCATTAGCCTGCAGCCTCCAGGGATACCCATGTCACAGCATCTGAGAAGGCTTCGGACAAAAAAAAACACACTGCATACTCAGGAAATTATCCAGCACATTGCGTAAGCAACTTTGGCAGGTCATCAGGGCCAGCAGGAAGAGGCAACTGCCCCCCTGATGACAATCACAAAGATGGTGGTCCAAGGCCCAGCGTGCAGCAACGGATTACAGCAAACAGCATTAGATTCGCTAGGTGGGTATGTATTTTAAAGACAACCCATGAGGTAAGAAGTGACAGGGAGTGAAGCTACTCTTTAAAAGCTTTTTAGTTCTCCTTTTCATTGTTTTCACCTCCTCTCTACCTTCTTTTGGCAGGTAACACAGCTCTAACGTATGTTTTTTATCTTTGTAGTTTGCTGTCTGCCTGCAGTTCAGCAAATGCAGATAACCATAAACAGACATGACTACCAACACATGCCGAACATTATCCAGTCTGAAAAGAATCGACATAGGCCACGGATACCGTTTACAGTGCCAAACTTTTGAAACACGTACAGAAAGATGTAGCCACCATAGGGACCCGGAGAAGTAACTTGCGCAAATGTTTTTTGTCATCCGGTGGAAGCAGCGACTTTATCTGTGTTTCCTATGGATGTCACTGTCATCCTCCAAGAAGAAAGGCAGGAATCATGTCACCTTCTCTTTTGTTCCTCTTCCAATGTCATATGCTTTTGTCATAAATTATGTATCGCTTCCTCTTGTAAGTCACATGATGATTAGTAAGGCATTTCAGATCACTAAATGCATATAAACACTATATATGCCTATAAAAATGCCAGCTCTTTTCTATCACATAAATAATGTATTCCTTTCCAAACAAATCAACTTTCTTGACAGGATATAAACAACATCTAATACTATAAAAGCAGGAATTATTTGGTTTAGAGCCATAAATGTAAGAGGTAAACATCCATACAGTCAGCACAACTAGTAATAAAGTATTATCTGCTCTTAGCACTGCATTGGAGGTATTAGATGACCATTACATAGAAACAAAAGACTACGGCTTATTTATGTCACACCGCTAGAGAAGAGACAGAAAACACTAGAATTTTATGACAGAACAATTCCGCTCATAGATAAGGTAGCAGAAACTATTTTCAAGTCATCTGTGCATTTGCTATGCAACAGTTCTTAATGTACAGAATGGAAGACAGAATAATTCATTCTGTACAGCTATGTGTCAAAATATTATTATTATTTTCAGTTTAAGGAACTTTTCAGCACATTTTTTAATCTCTTATCTTTCGTACCCTTGCTATATACAAAAGACCGCATACTGAAATATGACTTTACCATAAAATAATCAGCAAAGTACTGAATTGCACTGTTTAACCTTAATAGCCGGTTCACACCAGAATGTGTTGCAGGAACAGCGAGTTATGTGCGTGTTTTCCCGCACCGCATTTAAATGCACTGCCCTTGCGGATGCCAGTGTATTGTTCAGGGCACCCCAAGCGCAGATTGTAAACACGGTACCAAATTGCACGGTACCGCAGTGCATTTTTAAAACTAGTGCAAGCACTACTTTGTGCATGGTCCAATGCATTCTGCAGCCCATTCAAATGAATGGGCTGTCAAAAACACGATGCACAGGAATGCGCACGTGCACGTTCCCATGCCATCCTGGTATGAACTGACCCTAAGTGCAAGTATAACCAAAACGTATTTTTTTTGTTTTAGCTAAAATAGAAGTAAAGGCAAAATGTCCTTTTTCATTTTGAATTGAGGAAGGGCTGGTTAAAACCACTGTTTTTACCATCTATTACCCACTGGGGAGATTTTGCTTCACTTCCTGTCCCACAGCCACAATAGGAAGTCAGAGGAAATCCCTGGTTGTCACCAGAACTAGTGTCCTCATGGGAAGATATCCCCCCTATTCCTATTTTGATGACCATGTAGGCTACTTTCACACTGAGGCGCTGTACAGGCGATATAACGCTTAAAATAGCACCTGCAAAATGCCTTGAAAGAGCCTTTCCTCTCACTCCAATGTGAAAGCCCGAGGGCTTTCACACTGGAGCTCTGCGCTGGCAGGACGGTAAAAAAAGTCCTGCAAGCTGCATCTTTGCAGTGCTGTAAGAGCAGTGTATACACCGCTCCTAAAGCACCCCTGCCCATTAAAACCAATGGGCAGCGCCGTCAAAGTGCCGCTGCAGTGGGAGATTTTAACGCTAACCACTAGGGTTGAGGCTGTTCACTTTGCACTGTGGATAAAAGTAAACAAGGTGAATCTGTGTTCACTTAGAATACCTAACCATGTGTGAGGGAATAAAAAAAAAATGGCATTGTTGCCCAAAATGAATTAAAGTGGTTGTAAAGTCAGAAGGTTTAATATCTTAATGCATTTTATGCATTAAGTTTAAAAACCTTCTGTGCGCAGCAGCCGTCCCAGCACCCCTAATACTTAATTGAGCCTCTCTCTATCCAGCGATGTCCACGAGTTCCTCAGCCATCTGGGACTCCCCCTCCTGATTGGGTGAGAAACAGCAGCGGCTCCCGCTGCTGTCAATCAAAATCAGTTAGCCAATCAGGAGAGTGAGGGGGTGGGGCTGAACCAGGCTGAATAGACACACGAGCTGTGGCTTGGGTGCCCCTGTAGCAAGCTGCTTGCTGTGGGGGCACTCGACAGGAGGGAGGGGCCGGGAGAGCTGAAGAGGGACCCGAGAATAGGAGGATCTGGGCTGCTCTGTGCAAATCCACTGCACAGAGCAGATAAGTAAAACATGTTTGTTATTTTTTAGAGGAAAAAAAAACTGGACTTTACAATCACTTTAAGATTCTAGTCAATGGAAAGAATAAACGCCCAAGTGGTTAACGCACCTAAACACGTTTGCAGAGCGCGGCTTTAGGTGCATTTCTAACACTGCTTTTTCCTCCCCTGCATGAGGTCATAGTGTTCAGCACTTCTGCCTTACAACACTTGGGTCCTTGATTCAAATCCCAGACAGGAAACTACGTGCATTGAGTTTGCCTGTACCCCTTGTGCTTTCATGGCTGTCCTTCAGGTTTCTTCTCAAAGACATGCTGGCAGTATAATTGGTTCCTGATTAAACTGACCCCAGTATGTGTATGCATTTGATCGTGATCTTAGATTGTAAGCTCCTTGAGGGTAGGGACTGGTGAGAATGTCCTGTGTAAATTGTCAGTGCTATACAAGTGTCTGTAATGACCAGTAAGTCACCTCAAAGGTTTACAGAACAATTGCTTTTAACATTGTTATTAAATAAATCCTATTGGGTCGGATGTGACAAATAGTTAACTGTGATGTCATAACCCAATAAAACAAGTGCCTGATGATCCAATATAGATGATACGGCAGTAATACAGGTGTCACAACTATGTACTGTCTTTATTAGCTCTTTACAGCTATGTGAAGCATCAGAAATTCCATTATCATGAAGGCATTGGCTGGGGAAAGGCTTAGGAGACAGGATTAGCTGCTGCTCGTGGGTACAGAATAATTTATCTAGAGAAAAAAAAACTGTACAGTGTTTGGAAAACACGAGCATAGGAAGGATGAACAATGGAAACATAAACCTCGAAGACTAAAATAAATATGCACCTTTATCCGCTTGCTCTGTCACAACAAGTAGAAATTTTAGTTTGAAGTTTGTAATAACATGGGAAGAATAATCCATCAAATAATAGTAAAAGAGGGGCCTGAGCTGTAATCAGGTGTGGACCGGGGTTTGGAGACACTGGTCATCATCATTATCAGCAACATCATCAAAGGAATCTAAAGGAAGTACAATTCTGATCCTCCATAATAAACAATCATACTCTCTACTTTATGTTCATAGCTTTGGATGAGGAAATCAAAGGAAGAATTGTTTGCTCCTCGCAACAAGAAAACATCCAGCTTCAGACTCCACTGATCATGCGATATAACATACAGCTATACTAAAGAAGCTGAAGGTGTGGCTCCAAGCTGGGGTGCCTACCTTACAACAATGGAAAGCAGTGGTTAATACAACATCCTTACTGTCCTGAGCCCCGTATTTGGCCCCTTTCACATGGGGCGGAATCTGTGGGGGATCTGTCTGGTGGTCCCACGCTCAGCAGAGCAGAGCGCGGGCGGCTGACCGGTCTGTGTCCGCTCCGTTTCTGCAGAGCAGACATGGACACAGCCTGCTCTGCTCTAAGGGCCCTCTGATCTCACTTCCTCCAGCGCTGGCTCTTTCCACAACACTGATGATCTGGGAAAGTGGGTCGGCAACCCAAAAATCTGTTTGGTTTTTATATATTTATATTTATGTCATCACACACCACCATTTTCTTTTAAAATATATATATATATATTTTAAAATATTCTTTGTTTATATTTTCAGAAAAAAAGGGTTGTACAGGTAGTACATTGCATCCATTTTCGTTACATATATACATATATAAATATATATTAATCATTTGTCATCCAATGGCTCTTTTACATAACCCCACCCTCCCTATATCCTCCAATACAGGCCGATCTTTTATTTACTTAATTTCTTACGTTGAATCTTCTTTAACCACTTCCGGACCGCCTCCGGACATATACGTCGGCAGAATGGCACGACTGGGCACAAGCACGTATATATACGTCCTGTACTTGTACCCAGCCGGTCCGAAGCTCCGGGACCGGGACCGCGGGTCCCGCGGACCCGATCGCCGCTCGAGTGCGGCGATCGGTCCCCGGAGCTGAAGAACGGGGAGAGCCGTGTGTAAACACGGCTTCACCGTGCTTCACTGTGGCGGCTGCATCGATCGCGTCATCCCCTTTATAGGGGAGACACGATCGATGGTGTCACACCTACAGCCACACCCCCCTACAGTTGTAAACACTCAAAGTGAACCCTAACTCCTACAGCGCCCCCTGTGGTTAACTCCCAAACTGCAACTGTAATTTTCACAATAAAGAATGCAATTTAAATGCATTTTTTGCTGTGAAAATGACAATGGTCCCAAAAATGTGTCAAAATTGTCCGAAGTGTCCGCCATAATGTCGCAATCACGAAAAAAATCGCTGATCGCCGCCATTAGTAGTAAAAAAAATAAAATAAAATAAAATGCAATAAAACTATCCCCTATTTTGTAAACGCTATAAATTTTGCGCAAACCAACCGATAAACGATTATTGCGATTTTTTTTACCAAAAATAGGTAGAAGAATACGTATCGGCCTAAACTGAGGAAAAAAAACTTTATATATGTTTTTGGGGCATATTTATTATAGCAAAAAGTAAAAAATATTGCATTTTTTTAAAAATTGTCGATCTATTTTTGTTTATAGCGCAAAAACTAAAAACCGCAGATGTGATCAAATACCACCAAAAGAAAGCTCTATTTGTGGGGAAAAAAGGACGCCAATTTTGTTTGGGAGCCACGTCGCACGACCGTGCAATTGTCTGTTAAAGCGACGCAGTCCCGAACTGTAAAAACACCTTGGGTCTTTAGCCAGCATATTGGTCCGGGGCTTAAGTGGTTAAATATCACTGTACCACCTATTCCTCCCCTTTATCCTTCTTCCTTTTTTTTCCCTCCTCTACCTATCCTTCCCCACCCCTAACTCAAATCAATGACGTCCTCATAACCTCCTCAAACGAAACATTATATATATATATATATATATATATATATATATATATATATATATATATATATATATATATATATATATATATATTTATTAATACAAAAAATTATATATTAAATATATATATTTTGACAATTTTATTAAGTTAAATAGGGGTTTCAGCACAGATTTTTTCTCCTTTACACTATAATAACATTGGGCCAGATTCACGTAGAATCGTGGCGGCGTAACTTATCGTAGATACGTTACACCGCCGCTAGTTTTCATCGCAAGTGCCTGATTCACAAAGCACTTGCGATGAAAACTACGCCGGCGGCCTCCGGCGCAAGGCGGGCCAATTCAAATAGGCGTGTGCCATTTAAATTAGGCGCGCTCCCGCGCCGGACCTACTGCGTATGCTCAGTTTCGCAATTCCCATCGTGCTTTGCGCGCCGTGACGTCATTTTTTCGAACGGCGACGCACGTTGCGTACTTCCGTATTCCCGGACGTGTTACGCAAACGACGTTAAATTTTAAATTTCGACGCGGGAACGCCGGCCATACTTTATACAGCAATACGATTGCTGTGTAAAGTTAGGGCAGGTCAAATAATGACTAACTTTGCGACGGGAAACTTGACTACAGACGACGTAGCGAACGCGAAAATCCGTCGTGGATCCGTCGTAACTGCTAATTTGCATACCCGACGCTGGTTTACGACGCAAACTCCCCCCAGCGGCGGCCGCGGTACTGCATCCTAAGATCCGACAGTATAAAACAATTACACCTGCCGGATCTTAGGCCCATCTATGCGTAACTGATTCTATGAATCAGTGGCATAGATAGAAACAGAGATACGACGGCGTATCAGGAGATACGCCGTTGTATCTCTTTGGTGAATCTGGCCCATTGCATCTAAATTTAGACCCCATTCACATCTAGGCGTTTTTACGCCTGTAGCGCTACGCCTCTGCCGCCAGAGGGCTGGAAATACATGTCCCTCTATGGAGATGGTTCACATCTCCACGCCGAACGCCGGACGCCTGTCGCCTGCGGCGTGAAAAAAGGTCCCGGACCTTTTTTTCAGGCGTCTTCGAGCGTTCGGCTAGGAGATGGCAATCATCTCCATAGAGGGGGTCATCTTGGGCCACATCTAGGCGGACAATACCCGCGTTTTGTCGCCGCAAATTGCGGTACAAAACGCCGCTATTTTTACCGCGATTTGCGGCGACAAAACGCCGCGATTTCGTCCGTCTAGATGTGAATGCAGCCTAAGACAGAATATAAACCAAACAAATAGTATATACATACAAGTAGAGGATACAACATGTTATAGGATTTCATAATAAGGTTAAAATAAATAAAATCTATAGCGCATAAGTAAAATCTCTGCACAATAATGTATTGCAATGTGAGGACACACATATCAGTGCAAAAAACCTAAAACACGTGGTCACGCTCCCTGTCTGCAATATCCCTAACACTCACTCTCACATTTAAACACATCTGATTCCTCTACGTGAGATGTAAATCCCCTAAATCTTCTTATCAAGAGTCTCCTCCCTCCTGTTTCACCGCAGGGATGTAGAGTGCAGAGGAGGGAGTAGGACACCCACTTCTATCGTCTACAGGGAGGTCGAATCCATGTGCCGCACAACAAGCTAGTCTTTGGTATGCATTGCGTTAAAGCTAAAAAAAAAAAGTCTTGCAACACGACCTGGGATGTATGCTTTACCCATAGCAGTCCTATGAAAAAGAGGTATGAATAAAATGATAAAACATTTAGAAATACTGTTCATATAAACCTTTAGGCCCTTCATTAGTATAGGTTCACTTTAAAGAATATGGAAGCCCAATCACTAAAATTTCATATAAGGTTTAACCTGTTAAAGTATACATAAACTCTTTAATAATACATTTTTATTTTTTGCTCCCTTTGGTCTGGTTTTTATACCTTTGATAACATTTTATTATATTTGATAACTTCATGTGCTTTCTGACTGACTGGGCTGTTATCATTTAGGCCCCATTCCCACTTTGCGACTTGGAATCGCTGCGATTCTTCCTGCAATTCCAAATCACGTGGCAATCAGTAAAAAACGCACAGCATGCGTTTGGGTGCCATTCATTCTAAAAAGCACCCCAAACGTTGTGAGATTTTGCCGCAATTGTCACGGGACAGTATCGCACTGCAATCGCAGCATAATGCGACTTTAAAAATCATGTGAAGCTTGTCGCCCAAAAAGGAGCAGGGGCTTCTTTGGTGTAAAAAATGCATATAGTTAAATGGGCTGCCCTATGCGTGACATGCGGAGTCGCGTGAAAATCGCCCACACAAAATCTCAAACGGGAATGCAAAGTGTGAATGGGGCCTTAGCTTTGTTCCCTGCTATCTCCATGGACTACAAATCACCTACTCCTGATATGGAGAAGAGAGGGGGGTGTTATGTAGCTCTAACACAGTTAGGCCCCTTTCACACTGGGGCGAGAGCCCCGGTGGCGGTATAGCGCCGCTAAAAATAGCGGCGCTATACCGTCGGAATTGCCGCGGAATTCGGCCGCCAGCGGTGCGGTATTAACCCCCGCTAGTGGCCGATGAAGGGTTAATACCGGGTGTATTAAGGGTTATTACCGCGGTTTCCCATTGTTTTAAATGGGAAGGAGCGGTATACATACCGCTCCTCTCACCACTCCAAAGATGCTGCTGGCAGGATATTTTTTTCTCTCCCACCAGCGCATCGCCTCAGTGTGAAAGCCCTCGGGCAGGAGTTTTTCAGGCGGTATAGCAGCGCTATTTTTAGCGCTGTAACGCCTGAAAAACTCCTCAGTGTGAAAGGGGTCTAACACCTAATAAATTCCTTTCCTACGATGACACTGTTGCTCAGTATGGGTGTGACCCAAGGACAGGAAGTGTTTTAATGGCAGGATTACCAGGTTACGTTAAAAAGGAGACAAAAGTGTGATAAAAGAAAGCTAATGCAGCCACCACATCTAAAGGCCAGTTTACACCTGGGTGTTTGCGATTGCGGGCAGAATTGCTGACTTGGGAAAGACAGTCAGACTGATGTCATCCCATGATAGAAAGTGGCTAAACAAGGACCCTCAGGGCACGATCACTAGGTGATTTGTTTATTGAAAGCTACAGTTTTAAATCTGAAAGTACTTTTGAATTATCATTAAAGTGATTGTAAAGCTTTATTGTTTTGTGTTTTTAAATAACAAACATGTTATAGTTACCTCCTTTGTGCAAGGGTTTTGCACAGAGCAGCCCCGATCCTCCTTTTTTGGGGTCCCCCGGCGGCGCACCTGGCCACTCCTCTTCATCTCGTGCCCCCACAGAGAGCAGAATTCTGCTGCATCCATTGACACAGACAGCAGGACTCAGCCCCGCCCCCATGTCACTGTATTTGATTGACAGCAGCGGGAGCCAATGGCTCCTGCTGCTATCAATCTATCCAATGAGCACCAGAGACAGCGGCTGGAGCTGCTGTGCTTGTCTTCGATGCTGGAATAATTGGGTTCAGGTAAGAAAAAGGGGGGCTCTGGTGGGGTGCTGCAGAACAAAAGGTTTTTCACCTTAATGCATAAAATGCATTATGGTGAAAAACCGTCAGGGTTTCAACCTCTTTAAAGTGTATCTAAATCCAAGAACAAAAAATGATATTTTTGCAGCTCACCTGTAAGCTGGTAATAAGCTAAGCTGCAATAATATCAGTTTTTGTTCTCCAGCCACTGTCTCTGGTGCTCATTGGATAGATTGATAGCAGCGGGAGCCATTGGCTCCCGCTGCTGTCAATCAAATACAGTGACATGGGGGCGGGGCTGAGTCCTGCTGTCTGTGTTAATTTAATGTTAATTCAAAAGTAATTTTAATAGTTTTAAATCTGTAGCTTTCAATAAAATAACACCTAGTGATCGTGCCACTTTTATCATGGGATGACATCAATTTGATTAATATTCCCAAGTCTGCTTCTGTAGATAGTCTTGTCTGTCTGGCTTCTGATGCAGACTACAGGTGCCTACATTACGCCCTAAGAAATGCCACATAACCATTGTTAGAGCACAGGTACAAGACATGGCTGCAAAGAGGCTGCATCACATCAGAGGCACTGAGATGTAACAACGAATGAAAACAAACAAACACAAAAAAAACAATATTTTATTTCTGAAAATTACAATTAGTGCTTTAGAAAAGGTGATTAATTAAAGGTTTACATCTACTATAAGTCTGGAATGCAGACCTAGTGGCACCTGGCCCCTGTATTATTCTGTGTTCCCTCCATGAAGCTAGCAAATATAAGGTCTGTGTCAGCAGGCTTTGGGCTTGTGTTGATAGTCAAATGTAGCATGATTTTAATATAAGTTTGAGACATTTCTTTTAGTTGTTGTAACCCAAAAACAAATTGATCCTGTTCCTTTAAAGCATCAATAATAGCATTGTGCTTGTGCTGTGTAACGTGTCCCTTTCTATAATCTAAAATACCTGGTTGATCCCGCCTGGTGCTGCTCTCCTCTCTGTAAACTGACCACGTTTATCATGGCTGATGATCCATGATACTGTAAGTCAGTTTGCGTGTCTCTGTCAGCCTGCTGCCTATCCTCTCTGCACCTCCGTGCCTGCCAGCTAGTCTCAGTGCCGATCTGCTCCTCTCCCCTCCTGCTGCTATAGAATTAAATGATGCTAACATAAAAATTTCCCTAGAATCCCCTGTGTTAGATTAAGTTATGTGCCCCAGTGTATGTGCTTTATGAAACATATGCAGCTTCATACCTTATTTCAGAGCACCACTTGACACTCACGTGACCACCCACCGCTCTCCCCTCCTCCTGGCCAACATCAGCGGGAGATTCTCAGCATCTCTAACTGTAGTTCTCAGATCGGGAAAGAAGAGCGGCGGGTGATCACCTGAGAGCAGTGTGGCGCTCTTATATAAAGTATGAAGCTGCATATTTTTTATAAAGCATATTTCAGCCATACATGGATCGAAAGTCATAGGGACCAGCCCAAATTTTAAATAATGCAGGGCCACTTTGGTTATATAAGTCTACCAATCGATTTCTGTACAACCACCCTGACAGTTTTTTTGCTTGATCGGTGTATGCTGACAGCGGGAAAGTTTCTCCACTGTCAGAGCGAACTGAGGAATGACGTTTACCATCACTTCCTGGTTCACGCAATGATCAGCTGTGATCGGTCACAGCTGATCATGTTATAAGAAGCCTCCTTACCACAATCAGAGATGTAGATTGTCAGACTAACACGCCACAATAGCAATCGCCACGCTGCGTGCCCCCACGGGCATGCACTGGCATGTTATCCTGCTTGACGTCATATGGGGCCCATTTAGGATAACAGAACCACCGTCAATCTGCTATAGGCTGGGCGGGAAGTGGTTAAAGGTCCATTCAAACCCCAAAATATGCATTGGGCACATTTAAAACGTATGTGCATTGGCATGCTGATTTGTGGTGCGTTTTAAGATGCAGTTTTCCCCTCACTTCCCAGAATATGCAAAGGATCTATGGCACGGCAGAAGAGCCAAACGTGTTCTGGCTTGTTGTTTTTCCTGAGTGTTGATAGGCATTGCATCTTGTTGAAAAAAGTAAGGATTACTCTACTTATGTCCCACCTCAAACCAATGCATATTAGGGAAATGCATCAGCATAAACTTATATCATTATTTTTTTTACAGGTCCTTGCATTGGCTTGCATTGAAAAAAAAATGTGCCAAAGCATCTGGTGTGAATTAACACTTAGGGCTTATTCACACTAGTGTTTAAGGGACGGTAAAACCACATAGGTGAGCTGCATTTTTCCCGCCCCTTCAACTTCTCCTCCTTTAACTGTAGAGGCAGTGACCAGGGGCCTTACACATGCCATGGCAAGAATTATACCTTCTGACGGTTTTGGAGCGCAACCTAATCAAGTGAAAAGTGCCTCTCTGCAAGCGCCCACTAACCACGTACAATGCATGCGGTTGCAACACTAGTGCGAGGTTCAAGGGGTTAAAGATAATGGTGAGGAGATGATACAATGCCACTTCACGCCTATCAAGTGATCTCGGAAGACGTGGATTGCTCTTCAAAGACAAAGGCAAGTGTGAAGGAGCCCTTACAGCTGTTGTTGGCGGTTGTTCATCTGCAGATCCCTATTCATTGTTGACTTGGCAGGATGGATGGTGACATGTGTAGCTGCAAACCTGACATAGGAAAATATATTCCGCAACAGCCACCAAGGATATAAATCCACATACTGTAGTGTACACCAAGAGCCAGATTCACAGAAGAGATACGACGGCGTATCTCCTGATACGCCGTCGTATCTCTGTGATCCGCCCGTCCTAACTATGCGGCTGATTCATAGAATCAGTTCCGCATGGATAGCCAAAAGATCCGACAGGTGTAATTGACTTACACTGTCGGATCTTAAGGATGCAATTCTAGGCCGGCCGATAGGTGGCGAGGCCATTGCGGTCGGCGTAGAATATGCAAATGACTAGTTACGGCGATTCCCGAACGTCCGCGCTGCCCGTCGATCTAACTTTACTTTGTTTCCGTTGAGTTACGCCGCGTAAAATTAGGGCTGAGCCCTAGGTGTTCTAAGCCATGTTAAGTATGGCCGTCGTTCCGGCGTCGAAATCACGTCGTTTGCGTAAGTCGTCCGTGAATGGCGGTGGACGCCATTTACGTTAACGTCTAAACAAATTACGTCCGTGCAACGTCATTTAGCGCAATGCACGTCGGGTAATTTACCCGACGGAGCATGCGCAGTACGTTCGGCGCGAGAACGCGCCTAATTTAAATGGTGCCCGCCCCATTTGAATTAAGCGGCCTTGCGCCAAACGGATTTAAGGTACACCGCCGCAAGTTTACAGGTAAGAGTTTTGAGAATCAGGCACTTACGCTGTAAACCTGCGGCGGTGTAACGTAAATGGGATACGTTACGCCGCCGTGGAGTAACGTAATTCTATGTGAATCTGGCCCCAAATGCCTTTGCAAACCCAATTTCTACTTTGTAAAAGTAGCAGTGACATCATCACTGTGCTGCACATTGCCTGTGCAGAGAGCAGAGCTGTGGGAGGGACCCAGAAGCTCCAACCACTACAGGCTGTCTGTAGAACACTACAGGAGTGGGCGGAGACAAGACCAGTCACCCTGCACAAGGAAAGAGAATAGCAGTGACGGTCTTCATTACAGGAAACCCCTGCACTGGACTACTGCACGAACCTGGAGGAAATACATAAAGAACGCCAAGATTCAAGTAAGAATACTTATGTCTATTGAATTTAGGTAATATTTGATTATCCCAGGATTCAGTTTGCATTATATACTGTATTTAGATGAATCATAAGCATCAGCTAAATTTACCTTATATACATCACTGTTAATGAAAATCACACATTAATCACCAACCTGCTAAAGGCAACCCAAAATAATACACACTAAATAAAGATACTAACAAAATGAATAAACAACAGCTGTCAGCTGGCGTCATGCCAGTACGTTGCGCGCACAGCGTCCTAGGTCGCCGTAATGTGCTTCACGTTTTTTTCCATCCCGCATGGCTGGTTGGATGGGATAGACTCCCGCTGAGGTCCTCCGTACCTCGGTTGGGTGTTCGTTCCGTCCCCTCCCACGGCCAATGCGATGACGCAGGCGGGGATACGCCCCAGGATGTGGGTACATGACCAGGTTGGCCTCGGCAGATTCACTTTACACATCTCCATCTGATGAGAGGCTCCATGTGTTTTCATCCACACTCACAGGTAACCAAGGATTCCTACATTAGGACCCATACTACACGACTGCACACATGCCTTCCCTCTTCCCCTTGGCACACACATCCTCTCTTTTACACCCATTTCTTTCCCACCAATATTCCCACCATTGCTGGGCAATACACTGGATCTCCATTCATTCATTCACCAGCCCCACTACCATCTTTTGGCATAATTCCCACACTCACTTGACCACGGCCCATTTAATTCTTCCCCCCTTTTTTTTCTCATTAACACTTTTTTTTTCTTTTACAAGCACCTGTATGTGTGTCCCATGTGTGCCCACCTCACCTTTTGGCATTGTGTTGTGGCTGTCCGGTATTTTCCTTGAATGATGTCCCACGCCATCCTATCCTTGACTCTCCTCATGATTGGAGAGTCCTTGGATTGTGGGGGATCCATCCCCGCCTCAACCCCGGGGGAGACAATTCATCCAGGACCACCATCACATTCCACTTTTTGGAACGCTTGGGCTACCCTTTTGGGCTTTGCTATAGGTAATGTATCATACCATCTGACTCGGTTTTGTTGCAACTATGACCTAACTATTGAGACCGCATTGACTCACTTGTCTGTTCATATATTCCCCCTTTTTCTAGCAAATTTTTACGCACCCCACTCCTGATGACTGTCTTTAAATGCCAAGAAACGCGTTGGGTCTATGCTCAGGGATGCCAAGAAAAGCTTGCCCAATCATGTATTTCATCAAACTGTTCTCTTTGAGGCCTCGTACACACGGCCGAGGAACTCGACGTGCCAAACACATCGAGTTCCTCGGCCAGTTCAGCCCTGAAGCCGCCGAGGAGCTCGGCGGGCCCGAGAGCTCCCATAGAACAACGAGGAAATAGAGAACATGTTCTCTATTTCCTCGCCGAGCTCCTCGTCGGCTTCCTCGGCCGAAAGTGTACACACGACCAGTTTCCTCGGCAGAATTCAGCCAGAAACTCGGTCGGAAGCTGAATTCTGCCGAGGAAACTGGTCGTGTGTACGGGGCCTTACATATTTTTTTGGATAATCATGTCCACTGTATCTGTATGTCAATTTATTGTGATTGCTTTTATTAGTCATGTCCTGGATTTTGAATATTTAATATGCCAATGTGATTATTACTACATGTATTATGCCTTTGTCTGCATGATCTTTGTATTATATATTATGATACATATTACATTATGAGTTTTATCTTTGACTCTTTGATTTTTATTTTTCAGATTGATTACTCAGCAATTCTTTTTGGCCACAGAGATTTCCCTGACGGGACTGTGACAGTTAACCTACCCTTGATATCCTAAACAATTCTGTACGCCCGTCCATGTCTCATTTAAAGTCCCATGGCCCATTTCTTTTATTTTTTACTACAATAGGGATGGAGGCATGGTCAAGGTATTTATGGTTTCCAACAGGTCACTTGCTTCTTTTTAAAAATAGCTGTCAATGTAGATTAGTGATATAGAAGAGGAGTCTGTTATCTAGAGTCGGGTCCTTACCTAACTGCGTCTGATTTTACTCTTTATTTGTGATCAGCGTCTTTCATTTAACATTGAGCGGTGATTTACAGAATACTAATATTGTGTTTGATGTTTGTTCAGATATGAGAAATGGAACTGAGAATTCACAGGTTCAAAGAAGACTGCTGTCTATAAATGTGCAATCCTGTCAACACCGAACATTTAACCTTGAGATACATACAGAGAGGAAAGTCTACCTGCTCAGTATTTCAGTTATTTTTTTTCTTCTGGGGTGTGTTTCTGTACAACAGCTAATCTTGCTATGTCTGTTATCTGGTGATCTGGGAACCCAAGTCTGTAATAAAGGAGAGCTGTTCCCAGACACACCCACTGCAGCTACAGTATCTCACAAAAAATCTCACAGCTACAGTATCTCACACCCCTCACATTTTTAAAAATATTTTATTATATATTTTCATGTGACAACACTGAAATTACATGTTGCTACAATGTAAAGTAGTGAGTGTACAGCTTGTATAAGGATGTCCCCTCAAAATAACTCAACAGACAGCCATTAATGTCTAAACCGCTGGCAACAAAAGTGAGTACCCCCCCAAGTGAAAATGTCCAAATTGGGCCCAATTAGCCATTATTTGACATTTGTGATAGTGTTTTGCGTTTTTGGAAGGTTTCTGTTGTCATGCAGGAGTAAACAGCAAAAACGCAGCAGAAACATATCAAAAAACGCAAGCACTGCCTTTTTGATGTATTTCTGCTGTCTTCGCTGAAGTCTATGGAACCAAAAACACAACCTACTAGATGCAAAAAAGTCCCTGACCTATTTCAAAAAACATACTGGTTGAAAAGTATAGATGTGAACTTGACCCTAAGGAAATCATGTTACATGGACTGCAGTCTGTTTCTGCAACTTGAACTAGTAAGCACATAGGTGTAAACCTAGCCTAAAGCCTCATACACACGATCGGACTTCCAACTGACTTCTCCATGGATTTTGCTCCAAAGGGCCTTGCCCGTGAACTTGTTCTGCATACACATGGCAGGAATTTTTCAGCCAACTTTCACCAAATCAAGTGTTTTTTCTGCTCTTTACCGCCACCCCTTGGGCAACCTCTGCTATTGTCAGGGCCGGATTCCAAACAAGGCCAGGCCTCGGGGCGGCAGTGGGTGCAGGGGCGGCACTGCGGCTGAAAGGAGAGGACACTTTCACCTTCGTATCAGGAGTTCCCCCCTGTCATGCGGATCGTGAGAGGAGAAAAAACAGAGGGAAGAGGAGGCGAGATAGTTATTGGCAGCAGCAACCCCCCTCCCGGTTCTCAATGTAATTTTGTCATTTTCGGCAGCAGCACCCCCCAATGCTCAATGTCATTTTTGGCAGCAACACCCCCCCCCCGCTTCTCAGTGTCCTGCCAAAAAAGTCCCCCCCATACTGCGCAGGCGGGGGCGGCATTAAAGGACCCGGCCTTGGGGCGGCAAATGGAGTAAATCCGGGCCTGGCTATTGTCCGATCTTTAGCATTGGTTCTGAGCATGCATGTTTGTACTTTGGACTTGTGTACACATGATCAGATTTGCTCCATCGGACATTTCTTGACGGAAAGTTTGTCTGTTCTCACAGCGAACATTTGTCCGATGAAAAAGCGAAAAAGTTTGTCTGATGGAGTGTACACACGGTCGGACTGTCCGATCAAACAGGTCCGTCGGAGGTTTGTTGTCAAAAAGTCAGATCGTGTGTATGGGCCTTTAAAGTGGCTCTAACTAAACCTAGCCAGTCACCCTCTAATTTATTTACCAATTACCCTGTAGAAAGAATATGCTGAGACATGAAGAAGTCACTCCCATGCATGCGCACAGAAGTGATGATCGCGGCACAATGCTCTCATTGGCGGTACACTCATATTGCATCGATGACGCCCCCGGCTGCAGCCATTGTGAAGCAACACACGTTTAGAAGATATTTATGGTTTCTACAGGCAGGCCTTATTATAAGCTTACCTGTAGATATGTAGATATGTAGATATGTAGAAAAAATAAGACTTTACTACCACTAAAAGGGCTTTTTAGTTGCAAGGGTATTGATTAAATGTCATGTTTATCTTGCTGTCTGTGTTCAAAGTATGGTGATTTCCCTCACTTACTCTATGGAAAAAATAAAACTTACAGAGGCTCCAACTAACCTTTCCTTGCTCTTTTCGAAAAAAAAGAAATAGTTGTTTGTCTTTAAAAAAAACGAATGGAACAGGTGTGCTGTAAATCATTCCATGCACGATATGTGAGCCTGTCCACACAACATACTGTCTGCTTTGGTCTGTGCATATGCTGTGTGTAGGTGTACGATTTTAATTAGCTCCTTGGTGGAGGCAAGCACACTAACATCATTTTCCACTTATAGCTGGATTTGCAGTAACCGGCAGGGAGAACCTGTTCAGTAAAAATGAACCAAATATACCTCATCAGGTGTTATCAAAATAAAATGAACCAAATATACCTCATCAGGTGTTATCAAAATAAAATGAACCAAATATACCTCATCAGGTGTTATCAAAATAAAATGAACCAAATATACCTCATCAGGTGTTATCAAAATAGTAAACTGTTAAAGAGGACCTTCACTCAAAGCTGAAGGTAGACACTACTAGTTTTTTTCATTCAACCTCATTCGACCCAGCAGGGCTAAATGAAAAAAAAAAACTGACATCTCAGGAGAACCAATGTACTATCTGATGTTAGTACATTAATCTGCCTTGCTGTGCTATTGTGACACACTAAACACTCCGGTCAGCGCTCTCAGTCATAGGCTGGGAGCGTTGATTGGGAGCCGACTGGCAGACCCGTTTCAGTCATACCCCAAAAAGCTGGCTTCTGTCAGTCCAGCTGCAGTACACACGGCCAAATGTCACCCAAAAAGAGATGAGGGGAGAGAGGGATGAAGTAGGAGAGAAGAGAAAGAGAAAAAGTCGAGCCATTTCTGAAGCCTACCCCCATATAACATTTTACCCATCACTAGGCTCAGCTGAACCGTGAGCATCAATCCAGGTGGAACATATTTTGTCAAATGTCTTGGGACAGTTTCTACTCTCATAGGTTAATTTATACAATGGCAAGACTACTTTTACCCCAGCTACCCAACTATTTAGTGTGGGCGAAGTGGGTTGCTTCCATCTAAGAAGGAGCTCCCTGTGTGCAAAATAAAGTGTAAAAAAATAAGAATAACTTCATAGCTCTAGAGCAGTGGTTCTCAACCTTACTAGTGCTGTGACCCCTTGATAAATTTTCCCAAGCTGTTGGGACCCCTAACGGTAGGTTGTCGGCACCCAAGGCAAGACAAGTAATTTGCGCCACTAACCCACGGACATTTAGGGCTCCCCAAGTCCCTTCCACTCGTACAGTATTAAAACCCCTTCTGGTAAATTTTATGATGTACCATTCTCTTTATGTTCTCCATTCTTTCCCTTTTATCTCTCTATCTTAATTTCTTGTTTCCCCCCATACCCTCTCTCTAACTGTCTTTCCTGTTCTTTCTCTTATTCTTTCTCTCCCTCTCCCTTCCATGTATTCTCTATTTTTATGCCTTCTCTTACTCCTTGGGGGGAGTGAATGGGCAGCCACAGGCTCCAGGAACTGCCCTGCTGGGTATCTACGAAAAGGCTGTGAGTGCTGCGGGCTTCAGGAACAGCCGAGGATTTGGTGACTACTGGAAAATTGTAATTTAACCCCCAAGGGGTCCCGACCCCCAGGTTGAGAACCACTGCTCTAGAGGCTTTAATATCTTCCATAATGCCCAGTAACACTATTCGTGGATCAAGCTGCATAGACCAGTCAGATAGCTCATTCAAAGCATGAATCACCGACTCCCAGTAAGAACTTATAGCTGGGCATTGACACACCATATAAGAAAAGGTTCCAGTAGAGGAGAGACAACGGGTACATGGACTAACCTTAGGGTAAATGGCCACTAGCCCAGGAGGGTTTACTTCCACCATTTATATAACAATATGAATACAAAGGCTGCACCAGATCTCACATGTGCAACCAGAGCTCAAGCACCATTTCTATTATCATATTGTAGACAGCGAAATCTGGTGCCACATCATTGGGGATCAGGCTGCAAGCGGGAAGAGGCAGCAGGCTCCCCAAAACATAAACAAGAAAATGGCGGCATGGGGTGGGACTTAGATTAATGCCATGTACACACTATGAGAGAATATGGGCAAACGATCAGTTCGTTTTCCTCGATGTTTCACAGAAAGTTGGAACCAAGGATAGAAATAATGTACGAAAATCCTCATACGACAATTTTATTTTTTTGGGGAATTTGTTGTTTCTGATCATGCGCAGTCTTTTGTATCTAATAATTCTTGTACGAAAACGGTACACAGTATCCGAAAATCGTTCATTCTATTCCCGTCCAATTTTTTTTTGGGAGTTTGCCCCTTTGGAAATTTGTCCTGTTTTGAAAGGTTGGGCTCGGCTGTCGAAAGTTGTTTACACACTATCAGAAAAATCGTACAATCGCTTTTTGGACGAAAATGTTCACCTGATTCTCTTATAGTGTGTGCGGGGCATAAGTGAGCAGTGACAGAGAGGAGGACATCACTGGCTGCACTGGTCTTGTAAGTATATCAATCCAGCATAACAAGGCACCAAGGCACCAATAGTAAATGGGGAAGAAAGACATTTTCATTGAGATGGTGAAATTCCCCTTTAACTTTCAATATTTTTTCGAAGATTTCAAAATGACCTTAGTACATTAAAGTCATTGCAATAAAATACTTAGTATTTATGAATTTCTCAATATATAAGAGCAATTTTGTAACCACTATTTTGTAACATGTAGGTCATGGTTTAATTGTTACAACAAACTGAAATAGAAGAATACAGCATTTTTGAAGCCCTAGAACCAGGCCATAAGGCCTCATAACAAACACCCCCCCCCCCCCCACACACACACACACTTTCAGGGCAGACCCAAAATCATTTACTCTACCAGTCTATGAAAGTAAAGTAGGTGAACAAGTATGTTGCGCTTAAATGAAATTAACAGTAAATAAATAATATAAACACGTGAGTCCAAGAGTTACTAACGTGACACAATAGTGAAAGTTTAAAATGACGCTATCGCTCGACCGGTTTCATTGCTGATCAGACTTCTTCCGGAGCAAAAGTCCGATTAGCGACAAAACTGGACAAGCGATAGCATCATTTCCTGTCATCGCTTTTGGAGAATCTACCTCTGAAACTACTGTGTCCAGTACATGCTGTTTTAATCGTCCTTTCATGCAAGTGCATTACTACCTGGTAAAAAAAGGTTTTACACTATTGTGGCGTTTGTCTCTCATTTGGGGTAAATGACCTGATGTCACGGTTGGAGTAAAAGAAACCTGATGTCTGCGGTGGTTTGAAGTTTGTTTTGAGTGGACCTCTTTACAGACGTGGAGTTTTCCAGACATACAAGCCTATGTTGACCCCCCCGTAATAGGTGGTCAACGCTCTTTGGTAAGGGCACATCACATTTTTTTGGTGGTGGTCACACAAGGTGGAGGAAGTTGGTGACACAACATTCAAACTTTCACTATTGTGACTCTTGGACTCACTTGTTTATATTATTTATTTAGACCCCTTTCACACTGAAGTGTTTTAAAAGCGTTTTAGCGTTAAAAATAGCGCTATTCAAATGCTCTCCATGCATGTCAATGGACCCTTTCACACTGAGTCCTGCAAGCATCTTTGGAGCAGCTTTTGGGCGCTGAAAAAAACGCTCCAAAAACGCCCCTCTCCATTGAAATTAATTGAAAGCGCTGTAAAAACTCCTTGCCCTTTTACACTGAGGCACTGCAAAAACGCCCTAAAAGGTCTTAGCGGTGCTTTAATAAAAGAAAAAACTGCGCTAACCAAAAAAATTAATAATTAGGTGTAAAAAACAGAAGGCTGCAATCACGTGATACAAACACAAATATAAATGGAAAAAAGAGAACTGCGCCAACTAATAAATATACCCAGCAAGCAAGGCAGGTATAAATAAATAAATAAACAGAGTGAACAAAAGTCCAAATAAAGATTGAATGATGAACAGACGCCTCAGATATTGGAAATCAGGACAAACAACACCCAGGTGCACTTGACATCCGTGGAAACCGCCACCACATGGAGAGCAGCTTACCAGATTGCAGATAAACAACAGCAGTGTATAATGATCCAACAGCAAGATGGAACCAGGGTGAACAGAACCACAGTGGGGTTATCCTCAGAGTGTGGAGACTCAGATCCGTATCAGTTGATCAATCCGTGGATCAATACCTTAGCAGTGTCGTTATCCAGCCCTCATGACAGAACAGCCCCGACTCCCTATTTCGGGCTCTCCGCTCCCTCAGCAGCCAACCAACACAACAAAGATGAGGCCACCGACGTTAGCGGTGCTTTACCAGCGTTTTTCGGGCGCTGACATTGTGAAAGGGCTCTAAAAGGACTCAATCTTTCACATTGGGATTGCAGATGAGGCTTCGCTTGAACAACGCTCGGAAAAAAAAGCCCCAGTGTGAAAGGGGCCTTACTGTTTATTTAATTTAAGCGCAACTTATTTAATTTGTGTTATAATATCTGACTTGATTGTTGTAGCTGCAATCTTTGTTTATCATAAGCACAGTTTGTTTTTGATTTATTTTTTGTGAAAATAATCGCCCCAATTCGCGCGACATGAGAAATTCAATTGAAGTGAATGAGTGCCGTCTTAACCTCTTAACCACTTAAGACCCACTTAAGACCCGGACCATTATGCAGGTTAAGGACCTTGCCCCTTTTTGTGATTCGGCACTGCGTCGCTTTAACTGCGACGTGGCTCCCAAACAAAATTGGGTTCCTTTTTTTCCCACAAATAGAGCTTTCTTTTGATGGTATTTGATCACCTGTGCGGTTTTAATTTTTTGCGCTATAATAAACAAAAATAGAGTGACCATTTTGAAAAAAAAAATGCAATATTTTGTACTTTTTGCTATAATAAATATCCCCCCAAAAAAATCTTAAATTTTTTTTTCCTTAGTTTAGGCCGATACGTATTCTTCTACCTATTTTTGGTAAAAAAAAAATCGCAATAAGCGTTTATCGATTGGTTTGCGCAAAATGTATAGGGTTTACAAAATAGGGGATAGTTTTATGGCATTTTTATTAATAATTTTTTTTTTACTAGTAGTGGCGGCGATCAGCAATTTTTTTTCGTGACTGCGACATTATGGCGGACACATCGGACACTTTTGACACATTTTTGGGACCATTGTCATTTTCACAGCGAAAAGTGCTATAAAAATGCACTGGCTACTGTAAAAATGACAATGGCAGTGAAGGGGTTAACCACTAGGGGCGCTAAGGGGTTAAGTGGGCCCTAAGGGAGTGATTCTTACTGTAGGGGGGTGTGGCTGTAGGTGTGAGGTCACTGATCGTCGTTCCCTATAACAGGGAACAGACGATCAGTGACACTGCCACAGAGAAGAACAGGGAAGGTGTGTTTAAACTCACCTCTCCCCGTTCTTCAGCTCCTGTGACCCGATCACGGGACACCGGTGGCAATCAGGTCCGCGGGTCCTGCGGGCACGGTCATGGAGCTTCGGACCGGGATGCGAGCGTGCCGCCGGCGGCACGTTCCTGACCCACGGCTATACTCTTAAAGAGGACGTATATATATGTCTATGTGCCCAGCCGTGCCATTCTGCCAACGTTTATCAGCGTTAGGCAGTCCTTAAGTGGGTAATGTACACTACTGAAGTCGCTCCGACTTCAGAAAAGGTTCCTGTACTACTTCAAGGCGACTTCTAGGCAACTTGTACCCATAGATTTCAATGGAAGTCGCCTCCAAGTTGGATCTCTGTCTTAACTGAAGCAACTTTACAGGAAGAGAAATTAGTTTACTCAGGCAAACCCCTCCCTCCCACAGAGCTGATTATTCTGTGATTGGCCACTGGCAAAGTCGCCTGTCATGGAGGCAACTTTAAGTTGTGTTGTAGGTCGCGCTGAAGTCGCACTGAAGTTGACTTGCACAGTCACGCTGTAAGTCGGGTTGCCCGTGTGTGAACCGGCACTAAAGTGCATGTGTGTGCTGCAAAAAAAAAGAATAAATAAAAAATAGGTGGTTTAGGGTTTTTTAATGTGCAATGAGGTATAGATATTCCTCTGGTCTCAGCCAAAAGGACAATTTCAGAAGGCAGGAGTGAAAAAAAGTTATTACAGAGGAAGAATGCAACACTCTCACTCAACCCATCACAGCAGAAGAGTTTGCCAAAGCCCTACCCGACTATCCATTGGGAAAAGCGCCTGGCCCTGATAGCTTCACGATTGCCTACTATAGGACTTACCAGCCTCTTATTTCTACTTACTTCATGGAAGCCTTGAAGTAAGGCTAACACTATCACAGAAGGCCATACCCTCCCTCCAGCTCTTTAACATACCAGTATTTCAGTCAACCCCAAACTAGGAACGGTTCCCCTCTTTTTTGTGAGCTAAACTGTGACATCAAGCTGTTCACTAAAATCCTCGCAAACAGAACAGGTTTACTACTTCAACGTATCTTTAACATATCATCTCTCCAGATCAAACAGGATTTATTCAATGCAGAGAAGCAAGAGACAACACCATCAGAACTTTAACCATTGTTGCCAAAAGCAAAAAAAAAAAAAACAATACTCGCATGTTACTTGTGTCCACTGACGCCGAAAAAGGCTTTGACAGGGTGGATTTCTTGCTGAAACACCCAAGGGTGTTGGGATGCTCGTCCCTATTTTATCCTGGGTAAGCCCTCCAGGCCATTTCATGTGACACTCGACCTCCTCTGGTCCTCCTCAAGACCCTTACTTTCTGCTTTAAAGCAATGCATCCAGCTTCTTCCCAGCAGCAGCATAAGGAAAGGGGGTGCACTGTGATGTAAGGGAGAGTGGGGGACTCAACTTCTGATGGTGGGGCGGCTCTTAACATCTAATGTAAGGGGAGGGGATGCGCTGGACATTTAATCTTACAGATACAACCGACCCTTTTGAGGGCAATCATAATGCTGATGCGGCCCACAATGAAATTGAGTTTGAAACCCCTGCTATACTTCATCCCCTCAGCCACTGTTAGAATCAATGATTTTTACTAACCATTAGCTATGGCATCGGACAGGGGTGGTGTCTTCTCATCCCTGGTTTTTCGTGCTACTGGTAGAGCTTTTTTGCAACATATACGATGTAACCCGACCCTAAGGGAACTACAAACTAGTGGCTACCATCATAAGGTTACAGCTTATGCTGATGACTTCTTTTTCTAAATTACTGTCCCACTAATCTCCTTACTGACTTTTCTAAGAGAGCTCTGAACATATGGAACCCTGCCCAATTTTAAAATAAACCTGCAAAAATCAGAAGCTCTCATTTTCTCTCTCTCTGTCCCCCTCCTTGCCTCTCTATGTTTCAATTTCCCATTTGGATGGGCCTCGCAATCCATTAGGTATGTAGGGACCAAAAATTCTTTGAATCTCAGCATTCTCCTCAAACTAAATGTTTTGCCATTACTGGTCTCTCTGTATGCTGACTTATGCCCTGTACACACAATCTGAGTTTCCGTCAGGTTTTTCCGACAGAATTCCGTTCAAGCTGTCTTGCATACACACGGACACACCAAATTCCGACCGTCAAAAACGTGGTGACATTCAACACTACGACAAGCCTAGAAAAATGAAGTTCAATGCTTCTGAGCATGCGTCAAATTGTTTCCGAACATGCATGTTTTTTTCTCCGTCGGAATTCCATACAGACAAATGGAATTTCTCTTTCTAACTCCGTCGGAATTTCCACCGGAAAAAGTCAGATGGGGCATACACATGGTCGGAATATCCGATGAAAAAACTCTGTCTGACTTTTTCCATTGGAAATTCCGATCGTGTGTACGAGGTATTAGAGAAGTGAAAAACATTGGCCCTCTCTTGATTCTGCAGGTGGAACACCTTTAAAATGAATATAATGCCCCGCCTCTTATACTTGTTGCAAGCACTACCCATCAGGATCCCTCAAGCCTAGTTCAGATCCTTTCGGGCAGCGTTTTTTCAAAGTTATATGGCAGGGCAAAGCATTAACAGAACTATCCGACTAAAATCCAAACTCAAAGGTTGGATGGGATTTCCAGATCCTGCCATGTACTACACTGCTGTGCACATCTAAAGTGTACTTGACTTTTACAGACATGCATCTCAAAAACTAAAGGGGCTAGATTCAGCAACGATTTACGCCGGCGTATCCATAGATACACTGCGTAAATTCAAAAAAGAAAGCAAGATACGCCGACATTAGCCTAATATACGACTGGCATAAGTCTCTTACGCCGTCGTATCTTAGGGTGCATTCTCACGCTGGCCGCTAGGTGGCGCTTCCGTCGTTTTCAGCGTAGAGTATGCAAATTATCTAGTTACGCCGATTCACAAACGTACGTGCGCCCGGCAGTAGTTTTTTACGTCGTTTGCGTAAGGCTTTTTCGGCGTAACGTTGCTCCTGCTATTAGGTGGCGCTGCCAATGTTAAGTATGGACGTCGTTCCCGCTTCGAAATTTTAATTTTTTGCGTCGTTTGCGTAAGTCGTTCGCGAATAGGGCTGGACGTAATTTACGTTCATGTCGAAACCAATGACGTCCTTGCGATGTCGTTTGGAGCAATGCACACTGGGATATGTACACGGACGGCGCATGCGCCATTTGTATAACACGTCAATCACGTCAGGTCATCACATATTAGCATAAAACACGCCCCCCTTCCACATTTGAATTACGCAGGCTTACGCCGGCCCCATTTACGCTACGCCGCCGCAACTTACGGAGCAAGTGCTTTGTGAATACTGAACTTGCTCCTGTAAGTTGCGGCGGCGTAGCGTAAATACGATACGCTGCGCTGCCGTAAGAAGAGGCGCAGCTACCTGAATCTAGCCCAAAGTGTCTCTGGAACAAGACTCCACACCCTCTCCCCTCATGGGACTCCCAAGGGCTGGTAAGCAGCCTACCCAAGGCCTCCACGCCTATCCTTTTTTTCCCAGCCCTTGGCCAAACCTGGGTAGCCCATTCCTATCGAAGGGACTAGCACCGAGGGGCTTCTACCTTCAACTGGGCAATCATACATATTCCTATTGCATACATTCCTGGAATAGATTTAGAAGTGATGGATGCTGCAGCAACCACCAGCTGAAGACTGGAACATTTACAGTATAGTGTAAATACAGAATAAGCCAGCACACCACGGATCTTCAAAACAAAATCCAATTTTTTTTTTATTGAAGGAAGATCACAAACAGAGGAGTGCAACCCCTTCATGCCTCACATGCCTGATAAAGGAGTTTTAACTATACCTATACCTGGTGCACCAGATGGGAATCAACCCAAGAAGTAAAGAATAACCCCAGTACCCACCTATCAGTCAATAGAATATTCTTCCACTATTCCTCGAGTGGTAGGAAACTATAGGATTGTTTTGCCTATAAAAAAGGTAATAACACTAAACTTGATCCTGATTAAAAAAGCCAAGAAGCAATGCTAAACATCCTAAACCATATATAAGCATTTAGTAATTGAGATTACATGTACTGTACTTAAAAGTAAACCTGTATTCATGCTGGGCAAAGCAACAGTTCACCAAAATGCAAGCCACCCAATGGGAGCAATGCTTCTAAATTATTTACACATATGAGTAACACATAGTAAACAGATATTATTGTACTGGTTCATAAAATGCAAAGCTCTAATTATAATCTAGAAACAATTTGGTCTCCATTTCTGAAGCATGGAAGTTTGCCAACATGCAAATTATCAAATTTTTAGCTTGTGTTTGCTCTGCAGTAAATCCATAGGGGGTCAATGGGAGCCACACTCTGTCTGTTCAGATAAAATGTACGATGTGATGAAAAACAAAAGAAGTCACACACAGGAGGGAATAAAATAAAGCACTTGCAGCACTTTTATGGCAGTATAGCCCTTTACAAATGTCTGTGGCAGATTAAAAAATCCTGGCCACCAGGTTTAGCAGCTTTATTGACATGTGCAGCATTTTCAGGTAGATCTTAATAGCGCCACTTTTAACAAAACTGTCCGTAACTAATTAGGACCAAATCTAAATTGGCGTACAGAGATAGGCAGAGTGCTTGTCTCTGTGTGCTCTGTAACGGAGAGCCATGTTTGCCACCATTGTCCCTTCTCTATTGGCTTTGGTCAATGGATCCACCCGCTGCCTGCTGTCATTCACAAGGAGAGTTGACATGACGGGGAACTAGTGTTTGTGAATCCCCTGTAGGATCCACCACCCCACCCTCCGCTTCTGCACTGACCTCAGCAACACTGAGTACAGTGTGTTAGTATTTTTTCATGTTATGTAGCCAGTTTAGAAAGAAATGGTTCTCTGTGGAATTCTTTTTTAAAACTATCTCAGCAACTATTTATCTCCCTTGAAAATCTAAACAGTTTGCATCCCATCTCATAGGTTTTTGCTTAGACAAGTGCATAATCCACTGCAAGCTAAAGAGGAAATTTATGTTGCCGCCTTCGAAAAGCATGCCAGGAAGTTGCTGACTGTGGAACTATTTTTCATTATGCTATAAATTTGACAGTCAGCCTTCTGTTTTAATACAATAGAATCCTACTGGCTAGATAAGGGTGTCTTATATACACATGTGTACAACAGACGCCATTAGCTAACCGAATATACCCATAAAGAAGAGGCTGCCAAGCTCTTCGGGGACTCGGCTTGTGTCTTCCACACAGCAGCTCATTACCAGCTGCTGAGTGCGACTATGTATACACACAGTGTCCCAGAGGAGGTACAAGCAGTATTAGCAAGAATTTACAAAGAATGTCTCATGTACAAATAATGCCTGCCTACAGGGCACAAGTAACGTATTTAGAAACATGTCTGAAATGTTCTCGCATTAATAGACAAAAATAATTGTGTTACTTTATTTAAACCAAACAGAATCTTTGGCCATCTTTCACACACGTGGTCGGGTGTGAGGAAAACAAAACTGCTGGGGGCTTTGTGTATTGTCACAGTTTGCTGCCTATCCTAGAATGCTCCGGAAGTCACGTGGCGGCCAACTGCGCATGCGCGATACATTCCAAACGCAAATGCGATGCGTTCCAATGGATTCACGGCAGTGCACACCAGTGAAACCTCGGTCGGCATCCAGGCTCTTTCCTTAACATCCCCGTGGATTGGAGGATGTTAAAAAAAGAGCCAGGAGGCCGAGCGAGCGGAGCGAGCCGTCCGAGCGAAGCGAGGACGTGAGGCCGACTGGCCACTTTCCTCTAAATCCACGTCGCCCTGAATGCCGGGTTCGCTGGTGTGTACTGTCGAAAATCCATTGGAACGCATCGGACTTGCATTTGGAACGCATCGCGCATGCGCAGTTGGCCGCCACGTGACTTCCGCAGCATTCTAGGATAGGCAGCAAACTGTGACACTACACTTTGCTTCTAAATTGATTTGATGAGTTGAAGAGGTGGGGTATGGGGGGTGGATTTGACCTGGTCCAATCAAAGAAAATTTTGCATTCACTGAGAGAAATGCAAAGTGTTATTTAAATGGCGTCTGTGCCAAGCAAGCAGCCTCCTGTGTTCACTAAGATGCAGGACAGCTGCTTGGTATAGGACCTGGAATCTAGCAGCTATCACTGTGGTCGCAATGCGTTTTACAGTGATTTCCAGCTTACACAGGGATGCTACACTTATGGCGCATAAATATTTATATCGGTCCAATGTATCTATGTAAAAAGTGCCATAAAAGGCTGTTTAACCGGTTCTGAGATTTACACACCTCTACCACACTCTACAGCACATATGTCAAACACAAGGCCCCTCAGAGGCCAAACCCAGCCATCCAGGCCTTGTCATGTTGTCCTCTTACCCAGTTTTGCAGCCAGAATGTGGCAAAATGCCATTCTAACACCATCTAGCTTTCACCCTCTGCTCCTGCTCCCCGCTGTCACTTCTATGTTTACATGGCACAACTTTGCTCTCAGTGACTCCTGGATCAAACAGATCCCTGCATGTTCTCACGGCGGGGTACGTGAGAGAATGATATCCAGGTAGGAAAGAGTAGAGATGTGAGGAAGCTTTGGTGGGGGGGTTGCACACTGTGCATAGCGCACCTCTAAATCCTGCACTCTGTACACAGTGCACCCCTGAACTCTGCACACAACACACACTTATGCACTCTTTATGTAGAATACTTCTGAACCCTGCACTCTGTATGTAATGCACTTATATACTCTGCACTCTATACATAGCATAATCCTAAACACTGCACTCTGTACATAATTGACTCCTTAACCCTGCACTCTGTACGTAATGAACTCATAAACTCTGCACTCTGTACGTGGCGTAATCCGAAACTCTGAACTATGTACAGAATGCACTCCTGAACTTTGAACGCTGTACGTAGTGCACCATAGATACAACTGGCCCTTTGAGGGCAACCATCCTGCTGATGCAGCCTGCTTTGAAATTTAATTTGACACCCCTGCTCTACAGGAATGTTTGTGACAACAATACTTCAGCATCTTTGCAACTTTCTATATCACATGTTTGCATACAGCACTAAAAAAAGAGCAATATAACAATACCGAGATCCTCCATGTGCTCTCCTTCCTATCTCTGTCCTAAATACTTCCCCCTTCAGCTCCCAGTGCCTGAAATCTGCTAGATTCACAATACTGCACTATGAAATAGATTGACTTACACTTACAAATCCTATGAGCAGAGTGGGGAGGGGGGTGGGGCCAAACCATGCTGTATGTGTCTATGGATGTACACCGCATGGCTCAGAAGCTCACCTGCACATGTGCCCCTTTAGCACATAGCTTGCTATGGGGGCACACACAGGAATGGAGGAGCAGGAAGTGCTAGCAGGGGACCCCTGAGAAGGTGGTAAAGGACCGCTCTGTGCAATATCATTTCACAGAGCAGATGAGTACTACGGGCCAGATTCAGAGACATCTGCGGCGGCGTAACGTATCGCATTTACGTTACACCGCCGCAAGTTTTACAGGCAAGTGCTTGATTCACAAAGCACTTGCCTGTAAAGTTGCTGCGGCGTAGCGTAAATCCCTCCGGCGCAAGCCAGCCTAATCAAATGGGGCGTGGATCATTTAAATTAGGCGCGTTCCCGCGCCGAACATACTGCGCATGCTCCGTTTTGAAATTTCCCGCCGTGCTTTGCGCGAAATTACGTCGCACCAACGTGATTTTTTGAACGTCGACGTGAGTTACGTCCTTTCCTATTCACGGACGACTTACGCCAAAAAAAAAAATTTTTAATTCGACGCAGGAACGACGGCCATACTTTAACATGGCAAGTCTATCTATACACCACAGAATAGCAGCTTTAACTATACGCCGGGAAAAGCCGACTAGCGACGACGTAAGAGAATGCGATGTGAGGAAGCGTATCTTCGTGGATCCCTGTAAAAAGCTAATTAGCATACCCGACGCGGAAAACGACGCAAACTCCACCCAGCGGGCGCAGAAATATTACACCTACGATCCGAAGGCGTACGAAGCCGTACGCCTGTCGGATCGAAGCCAAAAGCCGTCGTATCTTGGTTTGAGGATTCAAACTAAAGATACGACGCGGCAAATTTTAAAGTACGCCGGAGTATCAGTAGATACGCCGGCGAACTTGTACTGTGAATTTGGCCCAGTATGTTTATTATTTTAGGTAAAAAAAAAAAAAAAACGCTAAAAACTTCTTTAAACATGCAGTACTTTAAAATAAAATTAACAGCTAATCAATCATTACATTAATTTGAAAATTCCCTCTAGCATTCTCTAAAGAAATTTACGTATGTATTTCTTATGCTCCTCAGTTCCATCTAGTGGCTATATTGAAGTATTTTACTACTGCTCGTAATAAAAGAACATTCGTTCAAAGTCTAAAGAGCATTCTTTCTGCCCCATTTGACACAAAATGAATCTACATACAGATTCACTGGATGAATGGCTATGCAGATTTTCTATAAATAGACCCCTAAATGTCAAGTGTCAGTATTATTAAGGGTCAAATTACATAGTTCAGCTTACTTGACAAATACAGGGTGGTTATGATTGCCTGGTGTTCCGCTTTATTTTCATTCAACCAAATCAGTCCTAAGCTATATTTTATTTCAAGTGTATTTTTGAGTTACCACAAAGAGAGGTCACCATTCTTTGAAAATCCTATTTGAGGTTTTCATTTATACCTACCATGGGCAGTACTCCAAATAAAAAAAACAAGAGCTCATGGCTTGCTTTAAAAAAGCATGCTTCATTTTTCTGACCAATCCCTCCCTCCCATATATTTCTTCCCCACCTCTCTTTCTATTTTCGGACCCTGTCTAACTATCTCTATTTTCTCTTCCTAGCTAAATAATTGTTGAAAATAAAAGGGGGACTGGTCCCGCTGGGCTAAGATATCTTACCTTATCCCCATCAGCCATACGGGACAACCACGTGGATGGGCGGCCTGGCCATACCCTACATGTGGAGCGTTCCTTACGCGGGAATTTATCCAGGGGTACTGCTACACTGATTTAGCATATACAGTGGGGTTTGGATGGGTTGGGATTATATTATAATAGACATCCCTAGTGCCACTGTGATGTTATTCGTGCATATGTACATCACCTGCATTGATGTTATGTTGATTCTTTTAATTATGATACTCTGTTGTTGAGGTCTATGAGGACCAGTTTCAGAAAAGAAAAAGCATGTTCCTTCTAGGGCTATCACGCATGTCATTTAGTTTAATTTATACCATGTGTGAGTGTCTACTTCACACTTACACCAGCGAATATAGTATGTATCACTTTATTTTTGCGTTTGCATCCAGCCGGTATGCTCTTGGTGTTAAATCCTAGCTTCTTATTAATGAGTGTTGCCCTGATCCAACATGCCATTTTTCCAATTAGTAAGCCGCAGCTTACTGTCCAATCAGCACTCCATAGTGATGGAGTTCAACTGGCTATTGGCTATTTTGTGTCTGCACAGAAGGACCATGTTTCTAACACCATTGACAAGACCCTGAAATGCTTTAAATTCTCAGAGTGAACTATAAGAAATTCCTGCGGGGTCCAGTGCCCTATATTTACCCACACGCAATCTGTCTTGCATGTCCAAGACAAATGACTAAGTTCTAGAGGCTTGTTTAGCTTTACCCATGTCTCCAGTCAAATCTTAGAAGAATGTGTTTCTGTACTAACTGTATTATCTTTCCACGCTGAATACATATACATTTTTACACTTCCACCTCACCTCCAAAATTTAGGATGTGTGATGCTTTAATAACTAGCAGATCTGGATGGTCAATTAGGCACAGGCGCAAAATGGAATCATTTCAATGGCTCTACTCACTACCCTCTAATGCCCTTGCATAACTGTGTTAAGTGTTGACATGTAGGAAGCTGCCAGTGCTAACCAATTATAAAAATACCAGTTCAGTGGATAAAATGTTGATTCAGGGGCTTCAGTACCTCCTAAATCACTGACCTGAAACATGTATCCAGATTAGTTCTGATTTCATTTTGACTTTCTGAATTAGCATGCTTGTTCCCGGGTGTGTCTGAAAGTACTGAAACCTGAGACAGCCCAGCAACTAAAGATGGCCATGGGTAGATTGAAAGTCGGCCAGTTCGGCAGGAACCGGATACATTTTGATCCTTGTATGGCCATCTCTCTTTAACCAAAGTTGATTGGTAGTTGATTGAAGTTTAAGTTGAATGATGAAAAACTGTTGTCGATGAATGGCTGAAGCCAATCATCCAATTCAGACCATAGCGAGCCCTGTTGTCAGAATACAATGTCCTGATGGGGACCTTGTTTAACAAAAAAAAAAATGGAACGTCTATAGCCAGCCAAAAACTGGGTCTGCAGCTGGTGCCTCTATATTTCTCTTGGAGCAGGTTTCCTTTGAAACCAATAAATATCCATTTCATATCATTAAATTCACGAGAAAAATAGAAAAGAAGAAAAAGGAAAAAGCATAAAACTGATTTATATGGTATATTCTTAAAGGTTACGACCTAAAAAAAAAATCTCCTAAAAAGTCTATGATACAACATTCATAATTATCAATATAGTCCAAAGTGCAATAATGTGTAAGTCCTAAAATTAAGACATGAAAGTCTGCTAAAAATTCTATAAAGCACGTTGTTGGATGATTGCACATTCTTCACTAAAGAAAAGTCTGGCACAGTAGGTCACAACCTATGGGATGCTCAAAAGATATGTCCAGAAGAAAAATGTGTTTTGGGCAAAAGAAGAAAAAAAAAGGTGTTAGATGGTAGAATCATCTGAAAATGAACGGCTAAGACCTTCTGTGAACAATGTAATAAAGATACTATAGCCGGCTAATAGGAAGGCAAGGCAGTGTAACCCAATGCGGGGAGAAGTCAAAAGAAAAGAGGTTAACAAACCAAATCACTACTTCTAAGACGTTGAACTTGCAGGAGTCACTGACAGACAAAACTGGTGTGTTAATTCCCGTTGGGTCAGGAGGGGTCAAACTTGACTGGATAACTCATCACTACTACTGACTTACTCAAACAAGATTAGACTGCTTCTTGTAGCGTAGAATGTCAGTAGTATTGTCTGTTAAAGGTCTATTTTCTAGAGACGTTCTGTAGCTATTTACAACCCAATGAATTCTAATAGTAACATTGCAACCCAAAAATGTAAATAATCTCTCGACCATTTATGAAGACTTGATTCAGGTGGGATAAAAACTATCAATTTTTTTCATCTTTTCAGTCTACAAATGTATTCTAAAATATGATGTCATAGCTCAGTACTTGTGACATGTTAGGCCTCATGTACTCAGAAGTTTAGAGGCTCAAGCGCAAAACTCCCGGCACTTGGGGAGCTGCTGGTGGGCGTATAGTTGGACATGCAAGTAAATGGCTGTATATGGTAGTACTAGTGTAAATTGAGATGCTCCTGTGTGTGTTTACTTGTGTTTCCGGAACACACAAGTTTCACGTTTGGTGAATAATGCTGCACGCACATGTAGGGGTAAATGCAGATGCACAGAAGCATTGGCTTTTATACAAGTATAGCCTTGTACAGACATTCACTTGTATGGCCAGCTGTACGCCCTACTTGAGCTCCCCAGGTGTGCGAAAGTACCAGAAATTTTGTGAAGTAGCATTTAAAGTGGTTCTAAAGGAAGAAGGTTTTTGACCCTACTGTATTATATGCAGCCGCCAGCATCCTAACCACCAATGATGTCATCAAATGATAAGGCAAACATCAAATACTTGCACAACATCCTTGTTTACCCCTCACCTGCCCCTCTCTGTCAGCACTGGGGTGACATTAGCTGAGAGATGGAGGGAAACTGAGGAAGAAGAGAAACATTGGTGTACTAGTCAGTACCAGTGTTCAAAGGTGTATTTTCGTCGGGAAGAACAGTACAGTACGTAACCTGTAAAATTGGGTATCCCGTGTGTGGATGTTGTTATGTTATATAAAACTGTTGGTTTCGTTTTCACATTTAGGCATGAGGTGCCTCGAGATTTTGCATAATTTTAAAGGGTGTCTTGACCGAAAAAGGTAAACACTGTAGTAGAGTTAGGGTTGCCCTGCTCGTGAAAGCTTATAATCTAACATGTCTGATTAGGTCACCTATTACCCCCTCACTGAAGTGCTCAACAAGCAGACTCTTAACCACTTAAGGACCACCGCATGTACATATACGTCCACAATATGGCACGTACAGGCACATGGGCGTATAGGTACGTCCTCGCCTATTAGCGGGTGGGGGGTCCGATCGGGACCCCCCCCGCTACATGCGGAGGTCGGGTCCGCTCGGGGAGCGATCCGGGACCACGGCGCGGCTATTTGTTTATAGCCGCTCCGTCGCGATCGCTCCCCGGAGCTGAAGAACGAGGAGAGCCGTGTGTAAACACGGCTTCCCCGTCCTTCACTATGGCGGCGCATCGATCGCGTCATTCCCTTTATAGGGAAGACACAATCGATGACGTCATTCCTACAGCCACACCCCCAAACAGTTGTAAACACATACTAGGTGCACCCTAACTCCTACAGCGCCACCTGTGGTTAACTCCCAAACTGCAACTGTCATTTTCACAATAAAGAATGCAATTTAAATGCATTTTTTGCTGTGAAAATGACAATGGTCCCAAAAATGTGTCAAAATTGTCCGAAGTGTCCGCCATAATGTCGCAGTCACGAAAAAAATTGCTGATCGCCGCCATTAGTAGTAAAAAAAAAATAAAAAATAAAAATGCAATAAAACTATCCCCTATTTTGTAAACACTATAAATTTTGCGCAAACCAATCGATAAACGCTTATTGCGATTTTTTTTACTAAAAATAGGTAGAAGAATACGTATCGGCCTAAACTGAGGAAAAAAAATGTTTTTATATATGTTTTTGGGGGATATTTATTACAGCAAAAAGTAAAAAATATTGCTTTTTTTTCAAAATTGTCGCTCTATTTTTGTTTATAGCGCAAAAACTAAAAACCGCAGATGTGATCAAATACCACCAAAAGAAAGCTCTATTTGTGGGGAAAAAAGGACGCCAATTTTGTTTGGGAGCCACGTCGCACGACCGCGCAATTGTCTGTTAAAGCGACGCAGTCCCGAACTGTAAAAACACCTTGGGTCTTTAGGCTGCATATTGGTCCGGGGCTTAAGTGGTTAAAGAAGATTCCTCACAAACAATGAATGGTTTTGTGCGAGACCACTTAAGCTGAATTGAACAGCCCATTGTACTGATAACTGTCATCTTGGTCTACAAGGATATTCAAAGTGTCATTTATCTGTGAGATTATTGGACGAGATATCATGACTGCTGAAAAACATCACTTCCTTCTTTCATTTATTTATTAGAGAGACCCTGTCACCAGACCACTCATTTCAACCAAAACTTCCCGTAGACCATTTTAGGCATGTTTTTTACCTGCAAAAGCCTTCCATGTCTAGATATTTAACAGGCCTGAGACTGCTGCCGGGTGCCACCATCTTGGACGTGATGTCATCAGCCCCTGTAAATGCAGAGCTTTTACTCAAGTGAAACTATTCTCCTTCCCTCCTCCTTCAGCAGCTACATAAAAAAATGAAGCAAGCCAGCACAGACTGGCCTCTAAGGCCCCGTACACACGACCGGATCCATCCGCTGGGATTTATCCGCGGATCAGTTCCAGCGGACAGATCCGGTCGTGTGTAGGCCCGAGTGGACATTTTCCAGCGGATAAAAATCCAGCCGACGGATTTCCAGCGGATAAAAATCTCTTAGCATGCTAAGAAATCTATCCGCTGGAATCCTGTGCTTCGGACTTATCCGGTCGTCTGTACAGACTCACCGGATAAGTCCGCCCGATCCCCATCCCTTGCATGCGTCAAAGTGATTTGACGCATGCGTGGAAGTATTTACCTTCCAGGGTCGCGCACGTCGCGGCGTCATCGTCGCGGCGACGGCGAGGCCACGTCACCGCAGATATTTTGATCTGATGGTGTGTACAGCCATCAGATCAAAATCTGCCAGCGGACATATCCGATGGAAACGGTCTGGCGGACCGTTTTCATCGGATATCCGCTCGTCTGTACGAGGCCTAAGACAGGCCTCTAGCCTTGCCGGCCAAACAAGAGAAATCAATAGATTCCCCTATACATGATAAATAGTGTGTATGGAGGAATCTCCTTTGCTAGTTATTGTATTCTGACAGCAATGCCCAAATAGTGTCTGCATCTGACTAGTTGCAGTCACTGTTGGCTGAGAATTCTCTTCCCGTCTCCTCTGATTTTCAGCTTGAAGTTTGTTGAGCAAGGTGGTGCCAACACATTATATGATTGGTTTTTATCTATTTGTAATCATTTTTAAAAGGAATCAGTTAACTATTATGTCTCTATACCCTGTAAACAGTCATTTCAGCTAAAAAAATGTTTTCCTTTAGTGACCCTTTAAGTCACACTTTTTGACCAGACCTTCCCCTCTACCACTGCACTGTCATGCAAGGCTCATATCTTCACCACATCGCCCTGGGCTGGGATACACAGACTTGTCATCACGATTGTTTCTTATCAGTACCGATTGCTGCTGTTTTAACCACTTCAGCCCCAGAAGATTTTACCCACTACGTGACCAGGCCATGTTCTGCGATACGGCACTGTGTCGCTTTAACTGACAATTGTGCAGTCGTGCGACGTTGTACCCAAATAAAATTTATGTTCTTTTTCCCCCCAAAAATAGAGCTTTCCTTTTGTTGTATTTGATCACCTCTGCGGTTTTTATTTTTTGCGCTATAAAAAACAAGACCGACAATTAAAAAAATATATTACATTTTTTTACTTTCTGCTATAATACATATACCCCCCCCCACCCCGCCCAAAAAAAAATATGTCTTTATCAATTTAGTCCAATATGTATTCTGCTACATATTTTTGGTAAAACAAATCCCAATAAGCAAATATTGATTGGTTTGTGCAAAAGTTATAGCGTCTACAATAAAGGGGATAGATTTAGGGACTTTTAGTTTTTTTTACTGGTAGCGGGACTGCGACATTGCGGTGTGGACAAACCTGACACTAAGTGACAACAGTACAGTGATCAGTGCTAAAAAAAATATGCACTGGTCCCTGTATAAATGACACTGGCAGAGAAGGGGTTAACACTAGGGTGCGATCAAGGGGTTAAATTTGTTCCCTGGGAGGTGTTTCTAACTGTGGGGGGGAGTGGATTCACTGGAGGAAAATAGAGATTATGATTCAGCTTAGCTGAAACACAAAGGAAAATGTGAATCTGCGCTACAGGATATTTTCAAATTGATAATGAGGATCTCAGGTAGTAGTATATAGTATAATTAGTGTGAGTGGCTGCCCCTGCAAAAATCCCCACAAAAATGGAGAAAGGTATGAGAAAATAATAATAAAAAGCAGGTGGTGGCGCCAACCTAAAGTGTAGGATATAGACTGATGTCAATTAATAATTAATATTGTATAAGTGATATAATAAAACAGAAAACCAAAAACCAAAAAAATATTACGTGGTGATCAAAAAACCAAAAAACAAATAAAATCAAATCAAAGTTGCGTGGTGATCCAAAAACCAAAAATAAATAAAATCAAATCAAAAAAGTGTTCCAGTGCTAAAATCTCATTCCTTCTCTGCTTCATGCAAAAGTTGAGTGAATCAGTAAAAATATATATAGTGCAAAGTGCTTTCAACAAACAGTATTCATACTGTAAGTAAACAGTCTTTATGCAGAAAAAGTCCCATGCAATAAAATGATTGAAACAATTACAAAGTGCTGTGTGCTTCTTCCACGTGAAAACAACGTAAATGTAAATCTTCTGTGCAAAAAAACGTGCTCTCTCCCTGTGGTCCCGCACTCACCAGATACTTGAACCCCTGCAGGGGTAACAGGCGTTCCCAGTATAATATACTGACAAATCCCTGGATCTAAAACTCCACCGCTCAGAAGAGGAGACAAATAGATTGCCCAATAGTGTGATACCGTTTTTAAATGATCAACAATTTTTTATTCACATTGAACAGGGTACTCACATTTAGTAGACAAGTTAAAACACATAAAGCATAAAAACGTGTGCTGTAGCTTAGAGTAGCGTCTGCTCTAAGCTACAGCACACGTTTTTATGCTTTATGTGTTTTAACTTGTCTACTAAATGTGAGTACCCTGTTCAATGTGAATAAAAAATTGTTGATCATTTAAAAACGGTATCACACTATTGGGCAATCTATTTGTCTCCTCTTCTGAGCGGTGGAGTTTTAGATCCAGGGATTTGTCAGTATATTATACTGGGAACGCCTGTTACCCCTGCAGGGGTTCAAGTATCTGGTGAGTGCGGGACCACAGGGAGAGAGCACGTTTTTTTGCACAGAAGATTTACATTTACGTTGTTTTCACGTGGAAGAAGCACACAGCACTTTGTAATTGTTTCAATCATTTTATTGCATGGGACTTTTTCTGCATAAAGACTGTTTACTTACAGTATGAATACTGTTTGTTGAAAGCACTTTGCACTATATATATTTTTACTGATTCACTCAACTTTTGCATGAAGCAGAGAAGGAATGAGATTTTAGCACTGGAACACTTTTTTGATTTGATTTTATTTATTTTTGGTTTTTGGATCACCACGCAACTTTGATTTGATTTTATTTGTTTTTTGGTTTTTTGATCACCACGTAATATTTTTTTGGTTTTTGGTTTTCTGTTTTATTATATCACTTATACAATATTAATTATTAATTGACATCAGTCTATATCCTACACTTTAGGTTGGCGCCACCACCTGCTTTTTATTATTATTTTCTCTTAGCTGAAACACGATCTCTCACTTTTCCTCCCCCAACAGATCAGGTATGTGCTTAGTTTACACCGGCACACCGCTGGTGCGTCTCTCCTGTGACCGATTGGCGGAGCGCGGCAGCCATCACGGCCGCCGGACCTGCTGATTGGCTCCCGCTGTGTCCAATCACAGCAGGAGCGGCGCATGCCCCCCTAAACCAGGTGCACAAAATCATGTACAGGTATGTGATTTTGCACACTCGGGTCGCCCTGACGCAGTAAATGTACATGGGACGGTCGGGAAGCGGTTAACCATTCACTGTACATTTTTGGATTTGTGTAAGTGCAATATATTCTGAATAAAACCCATTTAAGAAGATATTTTACACTATTGGAGCCCCCTTTTTTTCTTTATCTGGGTTACCGCTGGAATAACCGGATGAACAGTGTTCAGTGGAGGAGTAGCGATGTGTGTGACACACATCCTTTGCTCATCCAAACTAATGATGAATATCCATATGCTTCTGTGACCTTCCGCAATCAGAGGGTCCACACTCTGGGGGAAAAGTACATCCTGATCTTTATGTTGATGATCTCACAAGGTGGAGGATTCCTGTCTGCATCTGTTTTTCACAACTACTTTGATGGATGTTTTCCGTTTGTTAGAGTCCTATTTGGCTTTATTCAGCTAATTTGGCTGGTTGGACCTTAATACATTTTGGACTATAGTTTGTTTAGTCACTGAGTTTTTTTTTTAGCGCAACTTTTTTTTATTTACTCTCTACTAGACAAAACTGCACCACCGCGCACTTCCCATTCACTCGCTATTCTGTACTTGTCACTAATGTGCATTTTTACAGTGGTCAATACAGCAGCATTGCGCACTTCTGCAGTCACTGACACACTTTTGCACTTACCAGCACTGCACAAATGTGCACCTTTGCACCCACCACTACTGCAATGACATGTACTTTTGCAATCGCCAACACCACAATAACTTGCACCTCCATGTATTTCAGAACTAGCCAACAATGCAGCAATGTACCCTTTTGCATTTGCTAAGGCAGCAAAAATTCCTTTCTCTAAAGTTGCCTACAATTCAATAATGTGCACTTTTTCACCCAACAACAATTATAATGGGCATTTTTGCACTCACCAACACCACACCAACGTGCACACTTGCCGATCTGAGAGTACTGACCAATGTGCACTTTTGCATTCATCAATACCACAAAGACACACAATTTTGCACTTGTCGAGATCGTAACACCACTCATTTCTGCACCTGCATGCAATTTTGGCACTAGACAACAATGCAACAAGGCAAGCTTTTGCACTCACTCACACACACTTTCATATTGACATTAGTTTGTTGGTATGTACTTCAAAACAGAATAGATACATTCTTTAAGATCGGTAATGTCCAGTTTAAAGCGGGGGTTCACCCTATTAATAAAAAAAAAAAAAATGTTTTCTTCTAGCATAACATGAGGCATAGTAGCGCGAGCTACAGTATGCCTGTCTTTATTTTTTTAGTCCGGTACTCACTGTGTAATCGTAGCGACAAGATTCCGACCCCCCTCGGGGAATGGGCGTTCCTATGGAGAGGCAGCATGATTGACGGCCGGCTCTGGCACGTCACGCTTCTCCGGAAATACCCGAAATAGGACTTGGCGCTTCACGGCGCCTGCGCATAGTCTGTGCGCAGGCGCCGTATAGCGCCGTGAAGAGCCGAGACCTGTTCCGGCTGTCTTCGGGGAGCGTGACGTGCCAGAGCCGGCCGTCAATCACCTTCCCTCTCCATAGGAACGCCCATTCCCCGCGGGGAGTCGAAATCTTGTGTCTACGATTACACTGTGAGTACGGGACTAAAAAAATAAAGACAGGCATACTGTAGCTTGCGCTACTATGCCAAATTTTATGCTAAAAACATGTTAATAAGGGTGAACCACCGCTTTAACCATGTTCCCTGATTCCAAAGAAGAAATGTCAGCTAAAAATGATCAAATCGGCAAACAATTTTGTTAGAAAAACCTGTCCTGTTCGCTACTGCTCCGCCCATATGAGCAGTGCTAGCTCCTTTCTATCTTCTCCACCGCTGACGAAGTCCAATCGGATGTAACGTGCGTACGGGGGAGGAGCTTTGAGACGTCACCCGCGTCCTTTCCATTGCCGTTTGCGGCTGTACACCACGGCTACTTGCCATGCTTTTTTATGGTTTTAATCTCATTCGCTATACCAGACGGTAGTCCTCCAGTGGATTTCCCTGGGCCTATTGACCAGTCCAGGATTTTTGCTGTATAGTGAACTTTTTTACCCTTGCAATAAAACACAAACAGTCTACACTGAGATCGTGTTTTCTGTTGTTTTTTCATATCTGATCGGATTACTTACCGCTCTGTTGGATCCATCCGCATCTTCTCTCCTATGCTGAGACCAAGCTGTTTTGACCAGTTGGTAATGTCAATGGTCCATCCCATCTGATCAGATTACTTACCACTCTGCTGGATCCATCCGCGTCTTCTCTCCTATGGTGAGACCAAGCTGTTTTGACCAGTTGGTAATGTTAATGGCCCATCCCATCTGGTAAGGAAGCATTTCTGTTGTTGGTGGAGGTTACATTACTTTCGTTTGAAGAGTTTTTGCTGTATCACTGGGTGTCATCTTCAGTTACTTTTATATGGACTTTCATTGCGCTGCACTCACATTTTTTTCCATTATCTTCTCCATGCCTCTACCTCTCTCCACTGACATGCAGATCATGAGGATCTTACAAGTACTCTTCAGTAAACTACCAATTGCTTGCCCTTTCGCGTGACTTTGATTGCATGAATGACAGCCCTCCCAAGTTTATCCATGGCTTTAGAACTGAAGAAGAATATATGGATCTAATTAAACATTAATTTCCTTGTACTAACTAGCAATTTATTTTCAGTGGCCCTTTAACTGTAAAACGGCTTACATTTGCTTGTGGACACACAGGGTATGAATGACATCTTATATCCTCTGCTGTCACATATTGTTAGCTGGGGAAGCAATTCTTCATGTAGACTCATTATGAGTAAAATCTGAGTCATAGTCATTACCGATTCTTTTATGTTGTGTTTTCTAATATGCCTATTTTAGAACACATGAATATGATGTTATAAATGCATTCTACTGTTGTATTATTGAACTATCAAATTATTGATCCATTATATTGTTTGAGGCTTTCTTCTCTGCTGTTTGCACTGCAGCCATTACTATACGGATTACTTCAATGTGAAAATTCCATATATTTACATTCAAAATACAGCATTATAAAATCTATCAATATACAATCTACATGTAGAACACTGTAGATTATGCTTATTTTATAAATTAAAACACAGCAGGATTTTAATAAGCTTCTATTTAAAGAAATGAATTAATGCATTAAAACAACGTGACTAGTCGTTTTGCATGATAAATCCATTTGGCCTATTTTAACATCTACTTTCTTCAGCAGAATTAGGAACAACCATCAACGACTTAAAACGTTTCTTAATATAGAAAGCACACTATTTGTTTCAATATATGAATGCTGTTGTGCTTTGGTGTGGTTTATTTGTGGTGGAGCTTGCTTGTGGTATATTTGCCATAAGTTGACCAATTACAGGCACCAAAACCACATGTACACCACATGCCATTCTTTTCACGAAGACTGTAATATGTACATAGAGTTCCAAGTACAAATGCAATATAAAATCAAGAAAGCCTATATCTTCTATTTCAGCCTTTTTAACACAGAGGAACCTTTGAAATAACTTTTTTGGTCTCAGGGAACCTCGGCTATTAATTACTTAAACTGCAGCTCACTGCACATTAGTGCAATGGTCACTGGGAAGAATGCTCCTTACATTTGTGGTCATTGGGAAGGAAACAGATAGCTAAAAAGATCACTGATGTTAGTGGTTACTTATCTGAGAGGCAACAATTGCTTCTTAAAGAATGTAAGATGATGAAACTCTCTAAGGAGTGTCAACAAATTAAAACAGCGCTATCAAATAACTGTGCATATTTGACTATATAAAATACATTACTACAACCCATATGTAATGATATACAGTGATAATAAACAAAATATATCCAGTTTAAGAAATAAACACTAAACTGTGACTGTAATAATAAACACCCGTGATTGACTTAAACGTGAAGTGAACGCACTGAAAGTGAAAGAGACAGTCTTTAAAAATAATTTAGAACGTGGCCAAACAAAGCAAAGTTCATGTGTATAAGGATCCTGCGATCTTCAAATTTTTTCAAAAACTTCCACCACACCCGACAGTGCTCAGTGACTCCTCCCCCATCAAATGGACACTCACCGGATAGGTATGCCTCACACTCTCGTGTTTTGGCACAAAAAACCTTATCAGATGTAGTTGTTCCCGTCAATAAAGATGTAATCCAAATATGACATCCAATCAGTTCCACATATATGTCAGAGAGAGACAAAAGAAGTGCAAATAGTGTGATACCATCAAAGGTTTAATAGCACACCAAAATAAAACTTCAAACAGTGCACTCACAAACAAAATCTTGTAAAACAGCAGAATATCACATCAAGAAACTCCTTCAAACGTCAAAATGGTGAGAAGCGGTCACGGCGGACCCCCGATCAGCGAGAAAAAGTGAAACCAATTCTCCTACTCACGGTGCCATGGACTTCTGTCAGATGCAGCTGCACATCCACTTAAATAAAAAAACCTCAAACGCACTCTGCATCCAAAAACGCAGCACTCACTAGTAAAATTAGACTGTATGGCAATACCCCGACATGTTTCGTTATAAAAACTTATTCATGGGACTAACCACACAGTCATAAATGGTTACCTTATATCTGATGTAGTCAGATCAATCAGCCTATCAGTCCTGGGCGTTTTCCCACTTCCTCCAAAACTGTGGGCGGAAGTAAACGATAATCCCAAACTCCTGTGGGCTGACAGCATCATCCACCACCACTGGCTGGTGTATGAATCAATCAGCCAGTGCGATAGGCGTGGCGCCAGTCCCCAGATTCCAATAGGTGAGAGAGTATGTTAATCACATCCCCCAACAGCAGCAGTCTGAGCCAATCACGTGCTGCACAGCGCATCCCGCTCCGCCTACAACGATGGGCGGGCCTAGAGCGCTTATGCAGCCAAAGCTAGGAGGAAGTCAGCGCCTCCTCCATTGGCTGGCTGTCTTACCCAGCAGCCACAGCGGTAAGCCGACCTGATAGGCTCGCCGCGGGGAATGGCTTCTAACTACACAACAGGGGCAAATCAGCTGTTGTATAGGCAGACGTGGGCGGCGGAAATTAGAGGAAAATGTGCCGATTTCCGGGTGTCCCCGTGACCACGAATCACATCTACAGCACAATCATTACACTGTGTTTATATTGAATAGCCATACAACAGTTCCTAATTAAGTCATCAGCTGATATATATCAATCATGCGCTGGAGTATATCAACAAATACATATAAAAACATTTGTCACTGGATGAAGGCAATAGTCAGTTAAAATAAATTAATAACATTTTGCATTAGTACATATTAGTATCAAACGCTAATTGCAAATTCATATAAATGATTAAATATATATAATTAAAATATATCTAAAATATGTAAAAAATGCATTAAAAATGAAACTTGATAAAATCAATCTAAAACTGGAACTAAATACAAGTGGTGAATTAGTGATCGCTGAGCTGATCGCAAATGGTCACCGATAACACCACCACTGGAGAAGGGATTAATTAATAGCAAAATATCAGATAAATGAATAAAAGAGTACATATACTGAAAAGATGCCAGAAAGGGTAATACTAAACCCACGGAGGGAAAGGTGTGGGTATGATAAATGTCTAAGAATTATTGATGAAGCAATTCAAGTCTACCTCTATATTCAACCCCCGCGGAAAAAGACATTTTAGCAAGAATATCCAGTGAGTTTCGCGCTGTGAAAGGTCACGGACTCTGTGTGACCCCCTCCAAGATGGGTAAACCACATCTATGCCACAAAATTGAGCAAGCGTGGGGTCCTGGTTATGTACCTTTTTAAAATGCATGGAAACGCTATGTTCCTCAAAGCCTTTTTTAATATTTGCTAGGTGTTCTGATATGCGGATTCTTAGAAGTCTTTTAGTCCTCCCAACATATAATAACCCGCATGGGCACCATAGCAAATATACAACATATGACGAGTTGCATGTACTGAATTCTTTAATGTCAAACATTGTGCCATCGGAGCTGGTAACTTTGTTAATTCCTTTGTTGTGTTCTTTCACCGTGCGGCAGCAAATACACCTTCTGCAAGGAAAGAATCCTTTCAGATCTATTTTCAATTGGCGATCAGGTGGATCCAATATTTTGCGGACCACTCTATCGCCAAAATTGGGCGCACGTCTATATATAAAACGTGGCTGCTGAGGAATCACTCCACCCAGATGTCTATCTCTGCTGAGGATATGCCAGTGTTTCTTATATATGGTTTCAATTTCCTTATATTGGATGTGGAAGCCCGTCAGGAAGCTCCACTGGTGTTCATTTGTGGATGGTTCTTCTATTTTCTTCTTAAAACAGTCTTCTCTCGGCTTCTCTGCGATCTCTTGAATCATTGACACCAGGTTGATCTCATCATATCCCTTTTGGGCAAATCTCTTCTTCAGTACATTCGCCTGCTCAAAATAATCTGAGTCATCAGTGCAGTTTCGGCGCACTCGGAGAAATTGCCCTTTAGGGATATTCTTTATCCAAGCAGGGTGGTGTCCACTTCTGATCGATAGATAACTGTTTCGATCAGTGCTTTTAAAGTACACCTTTGTTTTCAACCTGTCATTACATCTTTCTATAGTTACATCCAAGAAGTTAATTGAACACGCACTGATCACATATTCCAGTTTAATGTTGTTCACATTGTTGTTCAATACTTCAAGGAAAACTTTGAGATCTGTTTCCGATCCCTGCCATATGTTGTATATTTGCTATGGTGCCCATGCGGGTTATTATATGTTGGGAGGACTAAAAGACTTCTAAGAATCCGCATATCAGAACACCTAGCAAATATTAAAAAAGGCTTTGAGGAACATAGCGTTTCCATGCATTTTAAAAAGGTACATAACCAGGACCCCACGCTTGCTCAATTTTGTGGCATAGATGTGGTTTACCCATCTTGGAGGGGGTCACACAGAGTCCGTGACCTTTCACAGCGCGAAACTCACTGGATATTCTTGCTAAAATGTCTTTTTCCGCGGGGGTTGAATATAGAGGTAGACTTGAATTGCTTCATCAATAATTCTTAGACATTTATCATACCCACACCTTTCCCTCCGTGGGTTTAGTATTACCCTTTCTGGCATCTTTTCAGTATATGTACTCTTTTATTCATTTATCTGATATTTTGCTATTAATTAATCCCTTCTCCAGTGGTGGTGTTATCGGTGACCATTTGCGATCAGCTCAGCGATCACTAATTCACCACTTGTATTTAGTTCCAGTTTTAGATTGATTTTATCAAGTTTCATTTTTAATGCATTTTTTACATATTTTAGATATATTTTACTTATATATATTTAATCATTTATATGAATTTGCAATTAGCGTTTGATACTAATATGTACTAATGCAAAATGTTATTAATTTATTTTAACTGACTATTGCCTTCATCCAGTGACAAATGTTTTTATATGTATTTGTTGATATACTCCAGCGCATGATTGATATATATCAGCTGATGACTTAATTAGGAACTGTTGTATGGCTATTCAATATAAACACAGTGTAATGATTGTGCTGTAGATGTGATTCGTGGTCACGGGGACACCCGGAAATCGGCTTTTTTTTTTTTTTTCCTCTCATTTCCGCCGCCCACGTCTGCCTATACAACAGCTGATTTGCCCCTGTTGTGTAGTTAGAAGCCATTCCCCGCGGCGAGCCTATCATGAGCAGCGTCTGCTCGACCTATCAGGTCGGCTTACCGCTGTGGCTGCTGGGTAAGACAGCCAGCCAATGGAGGAGGCGCTGACTTCCTCCTAGCTTTGGCTGCATAAGCGCTCTAGGCCCGCCCATCGTTGTAGGCGGAGCGGGATGCGCTGTGCAGCACGTGATTGGCTCAGACTGCTGCTGTTGGGGGATGTGATTAACATACTCTCTCACCTATTGGAATCTGGGGACTGGCGCCACGCCTATCGCACTGGCTGATTGATTCATACACCAGCCAGTGGTGGTGGATGATGCTGTCAGCCCACAGGAGTTTGGGATTATCGTTTACTTCCGCCCACAGTTTTGGAGGAAGTGGGAAAACGCCCAGGACTGATAGGCTGATTGATCTGACTACATCAGATATAAGGTAACCATTTATGACTGTGTGGTTAGTCCCATGAATAAGTTTTTATAACGAAACATGTCGGGGTATTGCCATACAGTCTAATTTTACTAGTGAGTGCTGCGTTTTTGGATGCAGAGTGCGTTTGAGGTTTTTTTATTTAAGTGGATGTGCAGCTGCATCTGACAGAAGTCCATGGCACCGTGAGTAGGAGAATTGGTTTCACTTTTTCTCGCTGATCGGGGGTCCGCCGTGACCGCTTCTCACCATTTTGACGTTTGAAGGAGTTTCTTGATGTGATATTCTGCTGTTTTACAAGATTTTGTTTGTGAGTGCACTGTTTGAAGTTTTATTTTGGTGTGCTATTAAACCTTTGATGGTATCACACTATTTGCACTTCTTTTGTCTCTCTCTGACATATATGTGGAACTGATTGGATGTCATATTTGGATTACATCTTTATTGACGGGAACAACTACATCTGATAAGGTTTTTTGTGCCAAAACACGAGAGTGTGAGGCATACCTATCCGGTGAGTGTCCATTTGATGGGGGAGGAGTCACTGAGCACTGTCGGGTGTGGTGGAAGTTTTTGAAAAAATTTGAAGATCGCAGGATCCTTATACACATGAACTTTGCTTTGTTTGGCCACGTTCTAAATTATTTTTAAAGACTGTCTCTTGCACTTTCAGTGCGTTCACTTCACGTTTAAGTCAATCACGGGTGTTTATTATTACAGTCACAGTTTAGTGTTTATTTCTTAAACTGGATATATTTTGTTTATTATCACTGTATATCATTACATATGGGTTGTAGTAATGTATTTTATATAGTCAAATATGCACAGTTATTTGATAGCGCTGTTTTAATTTGTTGACACTCCTTAGAGAGTTTCATCATCTTACATTCTTTTTGTTCACTTATTATCTTCTAAACAGCAGCTAGGCATCATCCACTCCTCCATAGGCGCAACGGTGGGCGACTTTTTAGGGCGCATTCTATAGATCACCCATTGTTACTAACAATTGCTTCTTGCTCCAAGAACTCATAGCAACTTCTGAAGGAACCCTAGGGTTCCATGGAACCCTGGTTGAGAAAAGCTACTCTATTTGGTGCAGCCTTCAAGCAAAACTTTGGACAACAAATATTGATCACCTTCATGAATAGCACCATTAGGTGCCTCCATGTACTTATCTTAAGCACAGTGGAAGCCCATAAAATTGGGACAACCAGTTTCCATGATCTATTTCCTCCTCCACCTCACTGTTGGTTACTAAAGGGCAAGTGATTGGAGGGAGCTGGTCATCACAAGTGACCATGGAAGCTGGTTAATTTTCACATATCACAACAGCCTACCAGTTTCTAAAGCCGACCATAGATGGTTTGAATATTGGCCAGTTCAGTAGGGAACCGGTTGAGATTCAAAGCATCTATGGGCAGGCAAATTGAACCAACAATCACTCAATCACTGTGTTCTCCCAACACCCCCCCCCCCCCCGCCCGGAGAACACAATAGCTCCTCAGGAGGGATTCCCTGATGGTTGCATGGAAAAAAATCGCACTATCTATGGCTAGCTTAAGGCAGCAAAAGTGTATAAAGGAAATGAGGACATGCTAGAAGCAAAAGGTTTCTTCTCTACACTGTAATTGGCCATTTAATATTTTTTTCATAACTCATATTTGTATCTCCAGAATTACTGCAATCGCTATGTGGTGAACTCATGTACTTTAGCACCAGTGTGGACAGGATTTTATTTACATCAGCACTGTATCTCTACTTTTGCAAGTCTATGGGAATGCAAATGCAGGTGAAGCAGGTCAACTGCTGGTCAACTACAAGTGAACTCTCAAAGACGAGTCCAAAACTGATGTAAAAAGCATGCTGCATTTGTCAATCAAAACCCATAAACATAGGCATACAGTAAGGCCTCGTACACACGACCAGTTTCCTCGGCAGAATTCAGCTTCCGACCGAGTTTCTGGCTGAATTCTGCCGAGGAAACTGGTCGTGTGTACACTTTCGGCCGAGGAAACCGACGAGGAGCTCGGCGAGGAAATAGAGAACATGTTCTCTATTTCCTCGTTGTTCTATGGGACCTCTCGTCCCGCCGAGCTCCTCGGCGGCTTCAGTGCTGAACTGGCCGAGGAACTCGATGTGTTTGGCACGTCGAGTTCCTCGGCCGTGTGTACGAGGCTTCAGTGTATTGCACAAATGCTGTTAAACTTCTGTAGCACCCTTATATGTAGGTGCTGGGATAGTTAGGGAAGTGTTATGTCGTGTACACATGATTAGGCTTTTGCCCGGCCAAATCACATCGGAAAAATATAGAACATGTTCTATATCTAAACTCCGATAGAATTCATCGGAATTTACAATGAAAAAACTCAGATGGGGCTACACACGATTGGAAAATCCGATGTGTGTGTGTGTTTTTTAGCTGAGTCTATTATCTGTCCTCAAGTCGAACATTGTTCTTATCTTTGGAATATCCCACCATTTCTCTCAACCCTATCCAAGTTCTCCAAAAAAAAAAACAACATCCCCTAGACTGGTCCTTGAAAAAAAGAGTGAATGAGCCCAGATGTTTTGGGAAGACATGGACAGTAATCCTGCGGCTCCTACAGAATTGGCGCTACACTTAATTGAAAAAAAAAAAATATATATATATATATATATATATATAAATATCACGTTCTCAAGGGCTTGAAGATTAGAGATTACTCGTTTTGTTCTGAACAAAATAATTATGCAAAAAAATTTGTTCTAAAGCTAATGATTTTGCCAACTCTAGTACAGGAGATAAGCATGATAAATAACGGTTAGGTATAAAGAAATAAAATCCTCACAAGCCTACAATTTGCATATAAATAGAAAAGGTTCACATTGTGGCAGCAAATATGAGATGAATCAATGCTGCAATGACCAATTAGCATGATTATAAGAATCTATGTTTTTTTAATGTATGAAATTAGACATTGTCCTAATGAGTAAACTCTAAAAAAACGTGTGAATGTTTGTTTTTTCAAAATCGCATTTTAATTTCTTAATTCTTTATTTAAGAAGAGTAGACCGCCAGCTCCAAAAAAAGCACATAAAACATACTAAGTAAATATTATCACAGATATACTAAAATTTCTGCATTACTATCTCTAAATGGCAATAAATGCAATTAGGAGTGAGTACCTCATACACATGGGCATATTAAAATTCTCCTAGGTATGCTGAATCTTTCTGTTACCAACTGGCAGAAAAATCCAGCTTAAAGCCTAGTACACATGATACGATTGTTGGCCAACCGAGTGTCTGATTTTTGTCAAAAGGGCATGTGCCTGCATCTTGTCTTGCATACTAACAGTAAACAATTGTTGTGCCCCAAACACGAACGTAGTGACGTACTACAAGGAATTTCAGCTCTTGAGCGCCACCCTTTGGGCCCCTTCTGCTAATTTCATGTTTGGTGAGCATTGATTCCGAGCATGCGTTTTTGCACTTTCGAATTTTGTGTGATGGATTTATGTACTGACCATAGGAAAATTAGAGGTGCCAGCTGTTGTCCGCCGAAAATGTACTAGTCTGTCATCCAACATTTGTTGGCCGAAAGTTGGACAACAATTGTCAAAAGGAGCGTACGAACAGTACGATTTTAGGACAAAAGTCTGTCAACAGACAATCCCCTGCCAACAATCGTATCGTGTGTAGGAGGCTTTAGGCTCCATGCATACTGGCTTAAAAAAACGCCAGTGCCCTTGGCAGAAAAAAAAACGTTAAGTTTCAGCGTTTTTTTTGTACTCGAGTATAGGAGCATTTAGCATTTTTTTCTGCCAAAAAAACGCTCTCAAAAACACAAAACAGATGGGTTTTCTTCTTCTGCCTTTAAACACTGAGCTTAGACTACCTAATGTGCAAAGACACATGGGATAACTTCAGTTGCTTTTACAGTCAAAGTGCTAAACTTTTCCAGCAAATTTTGGCATGCAGTTAAAGTTGAATAGCGTTTAAAGGTGCAAATGCGTAAACTCGTTCTATTGGCTAGAATAATCATTTATTATAGCCATTATATTACTGTAAGGCCCCTTTCAAACTATTTTTAGCAGTGATTCACCTTGTTTTTGCGGGGTATTAAGCCGTTCATTTCACGTTAGATCTACCCTCGCCTTTGTTTTAACCTGTGATGTCTGATTATATTTTATACTAGAAAGTTCATATGCAGCACTTTCTACTATTATGCCGCGTACACACGATCGTTTTTCATGTCATGGAAAAAAACAAAGTTTTTCTCGACGCGACTCCTCTCAAGCCTGCCTTGCATACACACGATCGTGATAAAAAATGCTCGAGCAAAGCGCGGTGACGTACAACACATACAATGGCACTATAAAGGGGAAGTTCCATTCGAATAGCTCCACCCTTTGGGCTGATTATGCTAATTTCCCATCTCATAACTTGCTTCTGAGCATGCACGTTTTTTCCCTGTCGTGAAAGCCTACACACGACTGTTTTTCACAGCGAGAAAAACAACGACGTGAACATTTTTCCACTAGTAGAAAACAAATGTTCATCATGATCAAACAGGAGAAAAAAAGTGAGAGGTTATTACCTACTGTGTGATGTATACTGGTAATTATACAGATGAAGGGAGAGAAGAATTGTGCTGAAATAATTGTATAGGTGGAGAAATCCAATAGCTGCTGACACTAAAATGACAGGATGGATTTATAAACGTCGAAGACCTAGACTAACCTAACACAAAGCTGGCCATACCCAAGGGACTTTGATTCTGTCTGTCAGCAAAAGATCAGACCTTGGAAAGTCCATTTTGTCACCTATAATACACATTTACTGTTCAATGCATATTGGATGAGATCACATGTCTCAGGATATCTTGGAGGATGTGGAACCAGGAAAAAAATCCCAACACGTCAGATAATTTTTTCATAGGCTAGCGAAGTGAAAATCAAGACACTATTTATTAGTCAATTTTTTTACTTTCCGGTAGCAAGTGTGTTGTACCATGTTAGCCATCAACAAAAGTAGAATCTTGGATTTAGGGTGATACCATTGATTGTCACTACAATCAATTTAGTTAGCTTATTTAGTTAGGGATCATAGCTAGTCATGTTGAAAAAAGACAAAAGTCCATCTAGTTTAGCCATGCTCAACTATGGTTCTTCTATGGTTCCTTCAGAGGTTTCCAGGAGTTCTTTGAGCTCTGGCTGATTGACCTCCCATTTGAAAGTGCCTGCACAGTTCTGGGGCCAATGCCAATTGTCAGGCTGGTTGCAAGACACCAATGATCTTTTTAGCTGTCTGTAAGAGTGGTCTTCTAACCACCACTCTAAGAGGGACATTCTGTCCACTTGACACCAATGTAGGGGGTGTATTTCTCACTGACTCCCAATGAATTGGTTTTAGTAGGGGTTCCTTGAGACCTAAAAATTATTTCAAGGGTTCCTCTGATAAAAAAAGGTTGAGAAAGGCTGATCTAGTTTAACCAAGAGAAAAAAACTATACCCACAATAGATCCAGACGAAGTCACAAAAACCTCTCCTGAAGGCGATCAGATATTCCCTGGATCAACAATCTTTGAACTGAACTGAAAAATTCTGAAACAAAAACATCAATTGCAGCCTCACTGTGCCATTAATTGCAGCCACTGTGCCCATCATATGCAGCCAACTGTGCCCATCATATGAAGCCAACTGTGCTCATCATATGCAGCCACTGTGCCCATTATTGGATTGGATTGGATTGGAATAAATACTTATAGAGCGCCGAATGCGAGTTGTGAAACTCGCGTCTAAGCGCTTACCAACAAGCTGGGGGTATACAGTTCCCAAGAGCAAAAAGAAGAAACTAGGACATCTAAGTAAAAGAGGGGAACACAGTGGTGCAGTGAATAGCACTTTCGCCTAGCAGCAAAAGGTTCGCTGGTTCGAATCCCAACCACGACACCATCTGCCTGGAGTTTGCATGTTCTCCCTGTGTCTGCGTGGGTTTCCTCCGGGTACACTGGTTTCCTCCCACACTCCAAAGACATGCTGGTAGGTAAATTGGATCTCGTCCAAATTAGCCCAGTATATATGTATATATGTGTGTATGACTGTGTGTCCCTAGCGTGTCATGATCCTACGGGGTAAAAATGACCGCACCAGCCAAGCAGATACCGGTTGGAAAAAGCGCCCAGAGGCGATTCAGTTCGCATGCATTGCGCTATACAAGTCATTCATTCATTCATTCATTCATTCAATAAACAGAAATATAAAAAGAAGGGGGGGGGGTGTCAGGGCACAAAAAGCCTATCCCTACTCCCTGACCATGGACCGCAGCCTGGGATTAAGGCAGCGTCCTGCTAAGGGCTTGGAAGGCCAAGTCTCTATCTGTAGGCTTGTGAAAAAAGAAGTGTTTTCAAGCCCTTACGGAAGGCCATCAAGGAGGAGGATGCTCGGAGCTGATGAGGGAGCTGGTTCCAAAGAGAGTTCCCCAGTGTATGCAGCCACCTGTGCCCAGAAAAGGAGCTGAATGCCTGAATAGGGGGTGGCTACAGCGGCCGTGGATAGATTCATGCAATGCATGAATCTATCCATAGTATACACAGAGAGGGTGGCTGGAGAGAGGGGGTGGCGCCTGAGCGCCATTGGTTATTACATAAAAAATGTTATATCCAGTTACATTTTGTGCTTTTAGAAATTCATCCAGCTGTTTTTTAAAACATTTTACTAAGCTGATCAGAACTTCTTGGTATCTTGGTACTCTAAATCCAAACTTCTACTTATGTCGTTCTAGTCAAATGCAAATCCAACAAACAGCTTAATTTTATTATGGCCTAAAATAAACCAAACCTAACGATTCACCAGCCTACCATGGTTGTAGACATTCAGTTCCCTAACAATTAGGGAGTGGTTGAAGCACATCATGAACGCACACTGAATACCCCCTTCAGATGCCAACACACACTGGACCTTAATAATGGTGCAGCCCAAGTTCCTTTGTTCTCATGTGTGCTCCACACATCACCATGACATACAATTGTGAAAGGATTCCAATTCAGATGCTAAATCCAAATGTGTCATTTAGAAGGCTGATTTTGTAAAACCACAAGATGAATAATGGACTGAGAATTTATAATCAAAGCCACACTTAAAGTCAAGTTTATCAGAATAAACTTTCCCATCTTGTAAAATGATGTGTATCATCCAGCGGAGTCAGCTCATACCACAATGATGTCACCTATTTATAATGCAATGATACCCTAATTATAGATTTCCACCATTGTGCTGAGTTTCCCTTCATTGCGTACAGTCATTAGGTACATCCTAAAGCAGGACTTCGGGAAAACAAATAACTCTCTTTAAGGGCCCATTCACACAGTACACTGTGATAATAGCAGCATTACATGGTAATGCACACTGTGTGATCATTCTGTGTGATCAACTCATTCTGAATGGCACCCAACTGCGCCTTCTCAGCTCACCTGCAGTAATGTACTACTGTGCAAAAATGTAGCAAGAACAATTGGTGGTCCATTAGGTAGTTCAAATGAATGAGATGCCTTAATGCAATGTACATTAGCATGTGACATAACATGCATTATGTGGCTAAATGCACTACAGTGGCGCACCGCAAAATTGTAAATGGGCCTTTATACTAATTGTGTATTCATTAATTTAAATACCACTATTCTAATTACTTTGGGTATATTATTATATTAAGCCTTCACTCTACGAAGCAGGCTGAAAGTAGGAATACCACCATTGTGATTTAGTCAGGCTCTAGTGCACCGTACAGCGGTTACATTGTTAAGTGGACCTATACTGTGGGGGCTGTAAGGCCAGTTCACATGGGAGATTCGATCAGGTCAGTTTTTCAGGCGAACCTGATCAGACCATCCATTGTTCTCTATTGAACAGTGGACATGTGTTCACTGACACCCACTAGCATCAGATCTGATCCTGTTTGCTAAAAACAGATGGATTGGGGGATCCACTTCCCATTCATCTGGCGGATTGGATCGGATGACTGTTGGATGGAAACGGACAGGCGATCTGTTTCCACTCTACCGCCCCAAAGAGAATAGCGGGGCTATGCAGAGCGGACACGGACCTGTCATCTGTTTGCTCAGCAGGGATCCGCAGAGAGATCCCCTGCTGAGCAGGCTGATGTGCTTTACGGAGTCCACCCCGTGTGAAAAGGACACAGTCACCAGTGTTGTCTTTGGTCTCCCTGCACACTTATGGTGTCTTGTTCTGCACCATGTCTATGTGTAGAGGCAGCCATCTTGAAGGCTTTGCTTCCTAATGTCACTTATTACTTACTTATTACTGGTAATTAAGGGCTCCATCACACAAGAGGGGTGTGCTGGAATACAGTACAATCCTAGCGCAACCCACTGTTTTGATTATTTTGTGGGATGTTATTGAAATGTCACAAGTTAATATCTAATACAGTTCAGTGACGTTGCAATGTGGAGGTTTGCGTTGCAACATTGATTAAAAAATAAAAGAAACAAAACCTGCCCGCAGAACAACATTGTGGTGTGAACTGACAGCATAGGAAAGAGTATTGGGGCTGTGTGAGCTTTCAGTGTAGCCCCAGCACATCTGATATCAATGAGTCCTTAGGCCTCGTACACACGACCGGATCTATCCGCTGGGATTTATCCGCAGATCAGTTCCAGCGGATAGATCCGGTGGTGTGTACGTCCGAGTGGACATTTATCGGCGGAAAAAATTCCAGCCGACGGATTTCCAGCGGATAAAAATTTCTTAGCATGCTAAGAAATCTATCCGCTGGAATCCTGTCCAGCGGATTGATCCGGTGGTCTGTACAGATTCACCGGATCAATCCGTCCGCTCCTCTCCCTCGCATGCGTCGTAATGATTCGACGCATGCGTGGAAGTCTTTATCTTCCAGCGTCGCGCACATCGCCGCGTCATCATCGCGGCGACGGCGCGACACGTCACCGCCGATAGATTCCGCGCGGATTTCAATCTGATGGTTAGTACAACCATCAGATCAAAATCCGCCAGAGGACCGTTTCCAGCGGATAATCCTCTCGTGTGTACGGGGCCTTAGAGATTGCTAGACTGTAGCAGCAGAGGTGAAGAAAACACAGATTCACAGGATATATGAATCAGAAGCTGAAAGATGCTTGTTTGCATGCCCTCAGTTACAGCTTTCTCTCCAGATAAGAGATAAATGAGCAGCACAGTAGTGGCATCATCAAATTTCACTCCAAATCTTGTGTAATAGTCAGAAGCAACAGTGCCACAGATTGGTGGTCTCCAACCTGCGGCCTGTGGGCTGGATGTGACCCTTCGCTTGCTCTTACGTGGCCCTTGAGGCACTGTTCCACCCACTGATATGAGACACTATTCCTCCAACTGATAAGGCCTTATTCCTTCCACTGACACCAATGAAGGGGGGTACTCTTCCTCCCAATGATATAAACCAGGGTTTGACAAATTTGCTTGGAATCTAGGAGTCAGCTAAAAAAGTTAGGAGCCAGAAAACGCGCCCTGTCCCGCCAAGCTCGTGCATAGAAGCGAACACATACCTGAGTAGCGCCCGCATATGTGAACGGTATTCAAACCACACATGTGAGGTATCGCCGCGATCGTTAGAGCGAGAGCAATAATTCTAGCCCTAGACCTCCTCTAACTCAAAACATGCAACCTGTCTAATTTTTTAAACGTCGCCTATGGAGATTTTAAAGGGTAAAAGTTTGTCGGCATTCCACGAGCGGACGCAATTTTGAAGCGTGACATGTTGGGTATCAATTTACTCGGCGTAAAATTATATTTCACAATATAAGAAAAAAAAATTGGGATAACTTTACTGTTGTCTTATTTTTTCATTAAAAAATGTGTATTTTTACCCAAAAAAGTGCCGCTGCGCAAATACGATGTGACAGAAAGTATTGCAACGATCGCCATTTTATTCGCTAGCATGTTAGAATAAAAAAATATATATAATGTTGTTCTAATTAGAGGGAAACAGATGGCAGTGAAAAAACACTTTAAGAACTGCTGTTTTACTTGTAATGCCAACGGCCACCACCAGATGGCGCCAGGTCACAGAAGGAAGCTTGGGCCTTCACAAGGCTGCAAAGCCGCGGCCTCAATTACCGGCCGTCGTGAGCCCGCCGCGATCGCGCGGTGGGGGCGCACAGAGACACAGGATACTGTGCCTCTGTGGGCCCCCACCTCCCCCGCCGCGCAATTGCGGCAGGCCCGCGATGGCCGGTAATTGCTTTGTAGGCCGCAAAGCCGCGGCCTCAACTACCGGCGGGCGCCAGGTCACAATTTCTTGTCGCAATTGCGACCGGGCACCCAGATTTTGTCGAGCCCTGACATAAACAATAGGGGTACTATTTCTCCCACTGATATCAATGATAGGGCATTATTCCTCCCACTGACACCAACGATGGGGCATTAATCCTCCCACTGACACCAACGATTGGGGCACTATTTCTCCCACTGACACCAACGATTGGGGCACTAATCCTCCCACTAACACCAACGATCGGGGCACTATTCCTCCCACTGACACCAACGATTGGGGCACTATTCCTCCCACTGACACCAAGATTGGGGCACTATTCCTCCCACTGACACCAACGATTGGGGCACTATTCCTCCCACTGACACCAACGACTGGGGCACTATTCCTTCCACTAATACCAATTATTAAGGACTCTATTCATCCTCCTGCTGACCACAGGTGTTTTATAAAAAAAATTATACTCCCGCTGACCACCAAACTTGAGACATTTTCTACTTCAGAGCCCCGCCTGCTGCAGTCCGGCCCCCCTATATTCTGAAGACAGTAAACTGACTCTTTGTTTAGAAAGTTTGGAGACCCCTGCTTTAGATGATCTAACACTGCAAATATATAGCGATGCAGTTTAAGGTGCAGTAGAGTCCAGGCATTTTTTACAGGACTTCTTAGGCACAGTTTCTAGAATTCTACATTTTCAGATTTTAACATTTCTAGATATTTCCTATAGCATAGGCAATTGTTACTTTTTTAGGGCCATTTTAAAATGTTTAGGACAGCCGGCACTGAGGAGGAGGGGGTTACACGGGCTTGCAGGAGGTGAAAGTCACAAAAAAAAGAACTCACCATTTTGGTGATACATATTCATAATAGTCCACTGAGCAGGCAGGGAGCAGTGATGGCAGGGTAAGCTGCAGAAGGACAAAGCCTGTATAGGTGTGTTGCATTCTGGCTATATAGGCTGGAAATCACAAGACTGGCTGAACAGAATCACAAATAGTTTTTCAAGGGTACACTTTAAACAGTACACTGAGGAATATTCTGTCATTCTCAACCAGGGCTCCTGTAGAGCAGGGGTATCAAACTCAATTTCATTGAAGGCCACATCAGCAATATGGTCAAAGGGCTGGTTGTATCAGGAGTGCACTAGGTACAGGGTGCAGAGTTCAGGAGTGCACTAGGTACAGGGTGCAGAGTCTAGGGATGTGCTGTGTACAGAGTTTAGGGGTGCACTATGCACAGTGTGCAACCCCAACCATAATGCCCACCCCTCACCCACAAAGCTTCCTGGCATCTCTCTTCTACCTTTTCTGGCTCTAGTACTATCCTGTGTAGGCGGCTCTGTGTCGCCTTGCAGGGAGATTGTTCTCTCTCTCTCTCAGATTCTGGGGAGATGCCTCTGCCGTTAGAACATGCAGGGATCTGTTAATTCTGAGAGCCACTGAGAGCAAAGCTGTGCCTCTTAAACACAGAAGGCTTCTGTGTTTACAAATGGCAGCGGGGATTGGGAGAGGAGGGGGTGAGCCGGAGGTGGCTGAATGGAGTTCTCCCACGTTTCGGTAACAAAACTGGGTGCAAGAGCCACATGACAAGGCCTGGCGGGCTGGATTTGGATGGGTGGATTGATTTGGCCCTTTGGGCCTTGTGTTTGACATATGTGCTCTAGAGGCTGCTAGGTGTCAGCCCCCTCAGCGGTGACCAGGTGCCACTGTGGGGGCTTCTTTCTAAGGTGTGCTGGTGTGCAGTGACACAAATGAAGTGCCATTTTTAGAACTTCAAATAAAGTTGCACAATACAAAAAGGAACCTCGTGATGTGCTGAAATGCTCACTGTAGCCGGAATCATAAATAATATGTTCATTCAGTGCTATAAAAAGTACAATCCTATAAAATCGGTGCAAAATTAAAATAACATCATGTATATACCCATGTGCTAAATCAGTACTCAAAAAAGTGACCCGTGCAAATTTAAATTATATGTAATGTAAACACCACAACCTATTCAGTTCATAATAGAAATGAAAGGGAAAACATTTGTGTATACATAGAAAAACATATACTTTTCCCCTCTTTTTATAAAGGATCACATACCATCTGTTCTCAGCTGCATAAGGAGTTAAGAGAGCTGGAGGAGGAAAAACAGCAGTACACTAGTCTTTTCAGTGAATGGCTGTGCTGAGCAGGACATGTGAGTACAAGTCAGGTTACTGGAAGAGAGCACACTGAGTTCCCAGAATAGCTAATGAACTGAGCACGCTGTGCTCTCATGCCTAGTGTGGTCACTTTTTAATAGGAAAGCAGGGGGACTGGCAGGAATACAAGAGATGTCACACAAAGAAAGCAATACAAAGATAACAGGAGACTTCTTTGTAAAAAAAATACATGGTACAGCAGGGTTGGGTTTACTACTCTTAATACCAACAGATGACAATATAATGTACAAAAGCCACACACTAGGTGCAAATAGCTGCAATCAAACAAGGTCATGAGAGATCATATGACCCATTAGAAGTGGCAGCTGAGGGGTCACATCACCCATATCACTGTTTTCGTTTCTGTATCATGCAGTTATATATAGTCAGTTGATATTTTTGGGTAGACCATAAAGCAGGGTCAGCAATCAGTAGATTGTGATCTACCAGTAGATCTCAGTCTGGGCTTGCTGACCCCCCAAACAGTGCAATGCAGAGGGACTACTTGTAAATTTGGAGCTGTAGTAGGGAGCAAGAGCCGCATAAGCCTCCTCTGTAGTGCTGGCTCCTGTCCCATGCGGAATGATACCAAATGCACTCCATCTCTTAACCCGGCTAGCGGTGTCCAGAGTGGTGCCAGCAGCAGGAAAGAAGAGATCTTTAGGTCGGTGTGAAGTAATACATTGGACATAATAGTATGAGGCTGTTTTCATACTGATGCACTGCAGTTTACTCACACCATGGGTGCAGAGCAGTGTACCTGCAGCTTTTCTTGTGGGTTTGCTGCGCTTAGCCATAGACTAGACTTCTATCGTATACTGTACTGTGGTTTGGTGCAGGATTTTTGGTGCGCTTTCAGAAAGTGCACCACACCTGCAGGATATGATAGAAGTCTATGGAAAAGTGCAGCTAACCCAGGAAAGTTTCAAATGCAATGCGCTGCACCCGTGGTGCAGGTAAGCCGCAGAACATTAGTGTGAAAGCAGCCTTATAGGGGGCTGAAAACAGTAATGGTTTATTTACATTTTGCAATTTGGGGGGTGGTAAAACCCCATAATTAAGACGTGATGTTATCACCCCAAACTGCACCCTTTTTAGCTGCAGTGGCCAGGGGTGTACACATATCGCAGCCGCAGTAGTTATATACACCCTGGCATGGTTGGTGGGTGTAGCACTTGCCAAGCATGACCCATTCAAGGGAATGAGGCTACTCTGCAAGTGCCCTGCAACTTTGTGCAGTACAGCAAACAAGGGGTTAAAGCAGGCATTGTTGTGTTGCTTTTTCACAACCTGCTTTTAAAGCGGAGCTCCGCCGTAAAAAAAAAATATTAAAAGCCAGCAGCTACAAATACTGCAGCTACTGACTTTTAATATTAGGACACTTACTTGTCCTGGAGTCCAGCGACGTCGGCAGCAGAAGACGAGCAATCGCTCATGACTCTTCTGCCCCCACGCCATCCTCGGTGAGGGAACCAGGAAGTGAAGCATTGCAGCTTCACTGCCCGGTTCCTTATGGCGCATGCGCGAGTCGCACTGCGCCGTGCTCACTGGTCCCCGCTGTGGTCTGGGAGCCATGTGTTTCCCAGAACACAACGGGGAGGGGGGGCTGACGTTCTGCCCGCAGTCTACCCGCAGACTGTATGGCCGGAAGTGGGTGCAAATACCTGGTATCTGCACCCCCCTCCCCCTGAAAGGTGCCAAATGTGACACCGGAGGGGGGGAGGGTTTCCGATGAGCTCCGCTTTAACCCCTTGTACCTTGGAAGAATCATGCAGTTGCGGGGCACTTGCAGAGTGGCCCCATTTATTTGAACGGGGCGTGATTGGTAGCACCCACAAAGAGCAACAGGGGGCTTAATTCCTGTTGCAGAATGTGTACAACTTTGGCTGCTGCCTCAGGGTGGGGATAGGGGGCCAAGGGGTTTTGCCCCCCCCCCCAACTTTATGTGTGAATGAGCATATGTTGCCTCCTCCCCACCTGGTTTAAACCAATAATTGCAGTGCAAAGCATGCGAATGCAACATGGTATGTGAGGAGGCAACATTGTGCCTGGTGATCTTTGACTTCTCCCATGTTGTTCAGATAGATCTCCACCTCTTTAAGGTTGCCAACCCCTGGTCTAAAACATTCTGACAGGAAGTTTATAATATATGCGAAAACATGTCTAAAACTAGAGAGAAACTGCTGCTTGTAGCCAATGGGATTCCGTGTGACTGTAGTCTAGCGCCGGTTAGGAATGAAAAGCAAGGCCCAACACCCCCGGCCTCCATGAATGATAACACGCTGACAAATAACTGAGTTATGTGTCCATATAAAGAAATGAGGCCACAGGCCAAGTACTTCTCACTTTATAAGAGCCACAATCTGACAAACATTTTATATTATATTCATAGCAGTACAGTTCCTCAGGAATTCTGAAGTGGCGATATATTTATACCAGAAGACATCACCGCCATTCACATAGAACACAGTTTTCACCAAGTAAATTAACATTTTTAAACACAAAAGACCAGATATAAAAATGTCTGTGCTATCTATATCTATCTAATCCAGTCATAGCCACCTAAGAACAGGAAACAGAACCAAACTGCAATCTATAAGCAACACTTTAATGCATGAGGCCTGATGTTAAAGCTGCCTTCAGTGATACAGATGCTGATTTAATGGATATGAAAGTAAACATTCCTAGCATAGGGCCTCATTCACACTGGCAATGACATGCATGTGTTTAGCGGACATTTCTAAACGCATAAGGCCCTGTTCACACCTGAGCGATTTTCAGCTTGAAGCTTGTAACTCTAAAAACACTCAACAAGCAAAATCCTATTTATTTCAATTGCCCCTGTTCACATCTGAGTGTTCTGTCACTCAAAAAAAATACAGTACATGAGCTTCTTTTTTTTTTTGGCAGCTTACAAGCGTTTTTTGCCCCACAGACTTCAATAGAAAGGCCTGACTTGTTTTACCAGCGTTTTGTCGCTCGTTTTCTGCTCAAACAGCAGCTCTCCACCCCTAATTTCCTCTTCTCCCCCTAGCGCTTTCTGTTGGCTAAACAAAAATGCCCGAAGCTGTAAAACGTTTGTAATACGCTTCTAAAAATGCTTGTCAAAAGCTGCAAAAACGCTTTAAAAAAATGACCAAAAAACAACAGTAAATCAATACAATGCTTTTACCTGCATTAGGGACGCTTCACACCTGAATCGCACAGATCGATTCAGTATGATGCAATTTACAGCCCAGTCTTTTTAATAGGCTGAAATTGCACTGTATCTCAAAATTTGTAGCATGCACTACCTTTCAAAAATGCACTGCACCAAATTGCATGGTACTGTGGTACCATGTGAACCGGTGCAGGCAAGTGCACTGTGTTTGGGATGTCATTAGGAATACACTGACATCCCAAACACAGATAGCAAACACAGTACACTTTGCTACCACAGTACCATGCGATTTGGTGCAGTGGATTTTTTGAAAAGTAGTGCATGCATTATTTTTTTGAATGTGGTGCGGGAAATGCGCACAGAGCGCAGGTTTCCCACGCCATGTTCTAGTGTGAAGGAGCCCTTAGGTGCGCTCAGTTTAGCTGTGTTTGGAGAAAGTAGGATTCTGTTCACCTGGGTCATATTAGATACTCTGAACAAATCTGAGCCCTCGTTCCCATTGGAGGGACTTATCATGCGAACACCTTATTGCCGGCAATCACACTGTTCAAAACAGTGCGACGCATCAATTTGAAAAAGTAGTTCCTGCACTCATTTTGCTGTTTTCGGGTGTGACTTGCATGAAGCCGAACAGATGTCTTCCAAGCCACACCTGAAGTTGCACTGACATGCGGCTTTGAAATTGTGCGCTTTCAGGTGAAGTTGCACGATTTCAAAGCCGCATGCAATGTGACGAGGGCTAAGGCCTTGGCAGACTGGGCACTTAGCCTTTGTGTATCACATATTGGCATTTGGTGCACCCGGGAAGCGCAGGGGCAATGTCTCGACCCGCTGCCTGCAGCCTGTCAAGGTCTGTGACAGGCTGAAATACGCTGCTGATGGTCGCTTTATTGAGTGCTACTAATGTTTAGGGCCGTATGCGTTCAGGGACATATGCCCAGAACGCAGGTATTCTGCAATCCAGGCAAACATTAGTACCACTCAATACAGCGACTATCAGAGCGTATTTCAGCCTGTCACAGACCTTGATGCTGCACCTGTGCTTCCAGGGCGCATGGAAATGCCAGGATTAGTCACACAGGAGCTAAAAAAAACAGTGTGCATGAGGCCCAAAGCACTTTGCACACCACCATCACAATACATGCGTTCAGAAACTATTTATAAAGGCATCAGGGGGCGTGTAATGCTTTGTAATGTATGAATTCACACCTAGACATTCAGCAGTATCTAGCTGCACTAAGGGTTGGTTCACACCTCAATCACACAGGAACGTGGTCCACGCGACTCAGTGTAGTGCGATTTTCAGTCCAATCATTTGAATAGGCTGAAATCACAATGGATCAAACATAATGCACTACTTTTCAGAAAAACACACTGCACCGGATCTCCTGGTAGCGCAGTACCCTAGGGTTGCTACAGTACCTGCCCGGGATTCAATCGGACAGTCTGGGTTTTGAATCATGTGTCCAGATTTCAGGTGGACAGAAACCCGGACACATTATTCAGACCGGGTTGTGGCTCCTAATGCTATGCGCACCGCATTTCTACACTCCTTGGTGCACCGAAAGGTGTCCCAAGCCGCTAAAGTGTTTGGGTTTGGCTTGAAGAAAAGGTGGCAACCCTAAGGTACCCTGTGATCGGGTGCAATTGGCAAATACACTGTGTTTGTGATGTCGCTAAGAATATACTGACACCCACAGTAGATCGAACACACAGTGCGTTTTGAATGCAGTACAGGAAACACACACAGAATTTGCTCATCCCACACTGCGTTCTGGCCCTCAGTCTAGCTGCGCTTACACAAACAAGACATTTCTGCATTCTGGGACTGTTTAGCCTGGTTTTCTGCCGCTAAACGCATGTAAATACAGGTACATCCAGATGCAGGAGTAATGGATCTGGGAAGTAGAGCTTTTTTTATACATCTCAGATCACTGCCTGGGTGCATGAGGCCTAAATCCATGCAATGCATATGAATTCACACCTAGGCCTCATGCACACGGGCACCTGGGGCCAATGCAATGTAAAATTCAGGTGTATGTTCCCCGTCCGCAGTCACAGCCGCCTGCACAGATCAATGGCTGGATGAGGCTGTACGCTGGTACCTACGCATCCAAGTGCATACATGTTTACAGGTATGGATGTACACCCCCGGACAAAGACTGTCTGCCTCCAGGGGTGTACATCTATACCTGTACACATGTATACACTTGGATGCGTAGGTACCAGCGTACAACCTCATCCTGCCATTGATCTGTACAGGCAGCTGTGACCCCGGACACCCCCCAGACACCTGCATTTTACATTGTAGGGCCCATGTGTATGAGCCCATTAGCCCCAGTTCACACCGAATGTGGCATTGAACTTGTGCTACTTCTGTGCGATTTCAAAGCCACGGTCAGTGCGATTTCACGTGCGGCTTGCCGACATCTGTGTGATTTCATGCACAGATGTTAATGCAAGTCGCACATAAAATTGCCAAAAATAGTGCAGGAACCTTTTTCAAACTGGTGCAAGTCGGAGTCGCACCAATTTGAACAGTTCCATAGGCACAAATAGCGGGGCAACTTGTCATGTGATTTTTAAACTGTCAAATCGCATGACAAGTCGCAACAATGTGAACGGGGGCTAAAGGCAGGTACATCTAAATACAGGAGGAGCAAAGCTTGCTTATACGTCACAGATCGCTTCTCCTGCGTTAAGGTTATGCCATTGTGAATGAGGCCTTATACAGGGGTGTCAAACTCAATTTCATTGTGGGCCACATCAGCATTGCGATTGCCCTCAAAAGGGCCGCTTGTATCTGTAAGATTAGATGTCCAGCACAACCCCTCCCCTTACATTAAATGTCAAGAGCCACCCCACCTTTAGAAGTTGAGTCCCCCCCTCTCCCTTACATCACAGTGCACCCCCCTTTCCTTATGCTGCTGCTGGGAAGAAGCTGGATGCATTGCTTAAAAGCAGAAAGTAAGGGTCTGGAGGAGGACCAGAAGAGGTGTGAGGGCCACATGTAATGGCCTGGAGGGACAGATTCGGCCCGCGGGCCTTGTGTTTCACACCTATGCCGTACAATAAATGTGCTGCACTATCCCTCCGACAGAAAAAAAGTGGTTGCAAAACCATTGCGAATACTTTAACCTACAAGGTAAGCCTAGATTAAGGCTTAGCCCCCATTCACATCTAGGCGTTTTTACGCCAGTAGTGCTACGCCGCTGCCGCCAGAGGGACGAAAACACATGTCCCTCTATGGAGATGGTTCACACCAAACACCGGACGCCTGACGCCTGCCGTCTGCCGCCTGAAAAAAGGTCCCGGACCTTTTTTTTAGGCGGCTTTCGGCTAGGAGATGGGAACCATCTCCATAGAGGGGGTCAATCTGGGGCACACCTAGGCGGACAATACCGGCGTTTTGTCGCCGCAAATCGCGGTACAAAACGCCACTATTTGTACCGCGATTTGCGGCGACAAAACGCCGCAAATTTGTCTGCCTAGGTGTGAATGGAGCCTAACCTGTAGGTGCTTGAAATATCTCCCAGACCTGAACCGCCTAGGAGATATTTGCAAATCGCTGTATGGCGATTTGTTCTGCGCATGCGCCAGAGTTAGAAAGGGCGTGCTGTGCCGTTTCTAACTCGGGTCATGCCGTGAGTGGAGGCTCCCGCACGCATGCGCGGTAGTGACGTCACGCGACTCCAGACACTCACAGAGCCGGAGTTCGCGGCCCCGGAAGGAAGAGGGGTGAAGAATGGGCGCTCGCTACTCGCGAAGAAGACGGGGACATCACAGGCTTCTCCTGCAGGTAAGTGTCATATAATGGGCTACTATGCGATGCATAGTAGCCCATTATGCTTTACCTTTGCAGGGAAACAAAGAGGAAGTAACACCCATCAGGGTTTACTTCCTCTTTAATGCCTTGAGGGCTGCTTCACAACCAGAAACACGCAGACCAATTCAGTGCAGCGTGAGGTTCAGCCCATTCTGGGCGGAAATCGCACTGGATCGCACCAAAAGAGGTGCATGCACTACCTTTAAAAACGCACTGCAACCAGATTATTATTATTATACAGGCTGCATATGGTGCTAACAGTTTGCGCAACGCTTTACAACATGAGGGCAGACAGTACAGTTATAATGCAATTCAATACAGGAGCGCCTTGCTCGTTAGAGCTTACAATCTAGAATCGTGTGGTACAGGCAAACGTCTGCGATCTGCGTTTTGAGGTGTTGTCACAAATACATTGACACCCGCAGGAGTTCGCACGCCCACTACGTTTTAAACGCGGTGTGGTGAAACGCGCAAGTTTCCCGCACCGCGTTCTGGTGTGAGAACGGGCCACCAAATCATCTCCACTGTACAAAATGATGTTACGAAATGCCCCAAAAAAAAAAAAAACAGTTTTCACCCGTTAGCCGGTATATTTAAGGAAATTGGTCTTATGATGAATGATGAAGGTTATGTGTGTGTTCCCAGGGTGCACTTCCGATTAGCAGCATTCAGCCCACCCGGTAACTGCAGTTTTCCCAACCCACACGCCCAACTACTATACCTCACCTGCATAATGAAATCACCAGGACACGGCACACAATGGCCAAGGCGGAGAGCCGGGATCTGATGGCATGGCACCCATGGGAGATGGCATAAAGGAAGATGGTAGTAATGGAAGGTGAGGAGGGAGGGAGTGGATGGGAGAGGATGATTAGGGTGGTGGATGGGAGAGGATGATGAGGGTGGTGGTGGGATCCAGGACTTGATTCCTGGGGATGTGTAGGATTTTACTCACCAGAGCAGCCTGTGTGATGAGCAGCAGAAGCCCTGCACCATGGATAATCCCAAAGGCAAGATGCATCCTCCTTCTTGGCTAGAGATGTCCCTACAAATAACCCGACTAGATCGCCCTCCTTTCTCTGCCTCGTCCCCTCCGATCCCTCTTATTCCTCCATAAGGACAGGCTAGCTCCTCTACAAATCCTCTCCTCCTCCTCCCTTCTTCTCCTCCTCCTCTTCCTCTGATCTCTCTCCTTCCCTTTCACCTTCCCTCCTCGGATGGTTCTGCCGTTGTGCTGCCTCTCCTCTTACACCCCTGGCTCTTCTTGTCTTTCCCCTTCAGCAGGAAACGTCTCCCCTCCCTCTCCTCTCCTCTCCTCTCTCCTCTCCTTTCCCTGGCGATCGATGTGTAGAAGGAGAAGGAGAAGGAGAAGGTCCATGGGCTGGCTGCACACAGTGGCAGGCCGCCGCGCCATCTTGTGGACGGTCGCTGGTAATGCAGGAGAAGGCGATGCTGTGTTATTGCCAGTCATTATTCATCATGATACAATACCTGTCCCTCACTAGGTTGACCTCATCCCTAGGATAGAAAAGATCGGATTCCTCCGGGGAAACAAGCTGCTTAATATGGCATTTCATGTGCACTGAGCCTGGGTGCAGTGCAGGAAAAGGAATGACACCGGTGGGGGGAAAGGAAGGATATTGGCAGGCTGGATTCAAGGCATTTTAACCACTTCAATACTGGACATTTTCACCCCCCTTTCTGCCCAGGCCAATTTTCAGCTTTCAGTGCTGACAATTGCGCGGTCTTGCAACAGCTTACACAAAGGACATTTTTATCATTTTTCACACAAATAGAGCTTTCTTTTGGTGGTATTTAATCTCTGCTGTTTTATTTTTATTTTTTGCTAAACAAAAGATAAAAAGACAAACATTTTGGAAAAATAAATAAAAGGTTTTTCTTTTTTTCTTTTTATAAAATGTTGTAAATTAGTAATTTTTCTCCTTCACTGATGGGAACTGGTGAGGCAGCACTGCTGGGCTCTGATGATAAGGCACTAATATGCAGCACTGATGATAAGGCACACTAATATGCAGCACTGATAAAAGGCAGCACTCATGATAAGGCACTGTTAATAAGGCACTAATATGCAGCACTGGTGAGGCAGCACTCATGATAAGGCACTGATAATAAGGCACTAATATGCAGCACTGGTGAGGCAGCACTCATGATAAGGCACTGATAATAAGGCACTAATATGCAGCACTGGTGAGGCAGCACTCATGATAAGGCACTGATAATAAGGCACTAATATGCAGCACTGGTGAGGCAGCACTCATGATAAGGCACTGATAATAAGGCACTAATATGCAGCACTGGTGAGGCAGCACTGATGATAAGGCACTAATATGCAGCACTCATGATAAGGCACTGATAATAAGGCACTAATATGCAGCACTGGTGAGGCAGCACTGATGATAAGGCACTAATATGCAGCACTGATAAAAGGCAGCACTCATGATAAGGCACTGTTAATAAGGCACTAATAGGCAGCACTGGTGAGGCAGCACTGATGATAAGGCACTAATATGCAGCACTGATGAAAAGGCACTAATAGGCAGCACTCATGATAAGGCACTGATAATAAGGCACTAATATGCAGCACTGGTGAGGCAGCACTGATGATAAGGCACTAATATGCAGCACTGATGATAAGGCACTAATATGCAGCACTGATGATAAGGCACTAATATGCAGCACTGATGATAAGGCACTAATATGCAACACTCATGATAAGGCACTAATATGCAGCACTGATGATAAGCCACTAATATGCAGCACTGATGAAAAGGCACTAATTAATATGCAGCACTGATGATAAGGCACTAATATGCAGCACTGATGATAAGGCACTAATATACAGCACTGATGATAAGGCACTAATATGCAGCACTGATGATAAGGCACTAATATGCAGCACTCAAGATAAGGTACTAATATGCAGCACGCATGATAAGGCACTAATATGCAGCACTGATGATAAGGCACTAATATGCAGCACTCAAGATAAGGTACTAATATGCAGCACTCATGATAAGGCACTGATAAGTCACTAATATGCAGCACTGATGATAAGGCACTAATATGCAGCACTCATGATAAGGCACTAATATGCAGCACTGATAATAAGGCACTAATATGCAGCACTGATAATATGCAGCACCGATGATAAGGCACTAATTAATATGCAGCACTGATGATAAGGCACTAATATGCAGCACTGATAATAAGGCACTAATATGCAGCACTAATGATAAGGCACTGATAATAAGGCACTAATATGCAGCACTGATGATAAGGCACTAATATGCAGCACTGATGATAAGGCACTGATAAGTCACTAATATGCAGCACTGATGATAAGGCACTAATATGCAGCACTCATGATAAGGCACTAATATGCAGCACTGATAATAAGGCACTAATATGCAGCACTGATAATATGCAGCACCGATGATAAGGCACTAATTAATATGCAGCACTGATGATAAGGCACTAATATGCAGCACTGATAATAAGGCACTAATATGCAGCACTAATGATAAGGCACTGATAATAAGGCACTAATATGCAGCACTGATGATAAGGCACTAATATGCAGCACTGATGATAAGGCACTAATATGCAGCACTGATGATAAGGCACTAATTAATATGCAGCACTGATGATAAGGCACTGGTGATAAGGCACTAATATGCAGCACTGATGATAAGCCACTAATATGCAGCACTGATGAAAAGGCACTGATAAAAGGCACTAATATGCAGCACTGATAATATGCAGCACCGATGATAAGGCACTAATTAATATGCAGCACTGATGATAAGGCACTAATATGCAGCACTGATACTAAGGCACTAATATGCAGCACTAATGATAAGGCACTGAAAATAAGGCACTAATATGCAGCACTGATGAGGCAGCACTGATGATAAGGCACTAATATGCAGCACTGATGATAAGGCACTAATATGCAGCACTGATGATAAGGCACTAATATGCAGCACTGATGATAAGCCACTAATATGCAGCACTGATGAAAAGGCACTAATTAATATGCAGCACTGATGATAAGGCACTAATATGCAGCACTGATAAGGCACTAATATGCAGCACTGATGATAAGGCACTAATAGGCAGCACTCATGATAAGGCGATGATGATAAGGCACTAATATGCAGCACTGATGATAAGCCACTAATATGCAGCACTGATGAAAAGGCACTAATTAATATGCAGCACTGATGATAAGGCACTAATATGCAGCACTGATAAGGCACTAATATGCAGCACTGATGAAAAGGCACTAATTAATATGCAGCACTGATAATAAGGCAGCAATGATGATAAGGCACTAATATGCAGCACTCATGATAAGGCACTGATAATAAGGCACTAATATGCAGCACTGGTGAGGCAGCACTGATGATAAGGCACTGATGAGGCAACACTGACTTGCACTAATGAGGCGGCACTGATGAGGCAGCAATGACGGTCATTGATGAGATGGCACTGATAGGCGGCAATGATGGGCACTGATAGATGGCACAGATAGGCAGCACTGATGAGGAGGCACTGACAGCCATTACTGATAGACACTGATTGCCATTCCTGGTGGGCACTGACTGCCATCCCTGGTGGGCATTGGTTGGTATCTCTGGTAGGCACAGGTTGGCATCCCTGGTTGACACTTGTGGGCATCCCTGAAATGCCTGCACTGATAATTGGTGTGCTGATTATCAGCGCAGATCTCCCTGTCTGGAGAGCTGCTGATCGGCTCGCCTTTACTCGCGCCTTGTCAGTGCGAATGGACGAAAGCTGCCTTAAAGGCACATCCTGGTTACCAATCACAGCTGATCACATGGTAAAGAGCCTATGTCATAGGCTCTTTACTGAGATCAGAGATGCGGTGTGTTACAGCGACACACCGCACTATCGATCACCGCGTTGGGTGCCCTTGTGGGCACACGTGAGCGGCTTATCCTGCTGGATGTCATATGATGCCCAGTCAGGATAACTGTTCCCTGCTGCAGCCGTCATTTTACAATACGGCGGCCGGAAAGTGGTTAAAGTAAAATTAAAAAGGAGCTACAGCCATTGTTAGAAAAATTACACAAATATAAATACTGTATTTGATGACTTTTAATAATCACACAGTCACCAGCCAAGGGATCCAGTTCTGTCATCACCCGTGCCAGTTCTTTGCCAGTCTTCAGGTACCCGGTGCTGCCATCTTGGATGTGGGAAGCCTGCTGTGGCTCCCCTCTGGTCTCACAGCCTCCTGGGACATGTGACATGGGAGGGGCCTGAACTTCCCTGATTTCGAGCTCCCAACTGTCCCTAATTTTGAGGGACTTTCCCTGATGAGGAACAATGCCCCTCTGCCCCTATTTCCTCCTCATTTGTCCCTCATTTTGGTCTGATTTATATAGTTGTGTATAAAATGCAGTTTTCTATCTTTCAAAAAGTGTTTCCCAGCGCTAAACCTTTCATCCAAATTCTAAATTGCTCCTTCTGTAAATTTCAAAAGCCAATATAAAGGAACAGAAGTGGTAAAAAAGCCCTTGTGGGTTTAACTAATCATTTTTTTTGTATAATTTTGCTTTAAGCCTTGATTCACACCAGTGCGTCTTTGTAATTGCGCTACTTCAGTGCGATTTCAAAGACGCACATCAGTGCGATTTGCACTGCTGATTTTATTGCGGCTTGTGACTTCATATTTAACAGAAGGCTATGCAAGTCGCAATTAAATCGGTAAAAAGTAGTGCAGCAACCTTTTTCATATTCGCTGCGACAAATTACAGCGATTTGAACAGTTCCATTTCCGGCAACGGAGTGGGACTTGTGATGTGATTTGGAACTATCAAATATCATGACAAATCGCACCAATGTGAAGAGGGGGTTTAAGGGGGACGTTGAGGGGGTGTCCTATGCCTACATACTATTGTTAATAGGTTTTCCTCGTTCCCATTTTGAAAAGCTGGAAGGTGTGCAGAAGTGGAAACGGGTTCCTATCAGAAAAAGGAACCGCCCCCCCCAAAAAAAAACTTCCAATAATGGTATGGAGTGGGGATGTTCTGATGAGGCAGATGATAAGTGGAACTTTTACTTTTAAATGAAATTCCGCTTTAAACAGCATATTTTCTATAAATGCCCCTCAGGAGCTTGATGACATAATGTACTAGTACGCACTGCATGTTATGGCAGACCTACCTGTCAAACAATGCCCTCCAGCAATATCCTCCAACATGAGCTCTTCCATCTTCTGCTGGTCTTCCTTCAGGTTCAGTTTGTTTGGTCACTGGAATGGCCGAGCTGTGATGACGTCACTCCTGCGCATGCGAGAACAGTGCTTTAAATATACGCTGAGTTGCGTATGTGTGGCTCAGTGTACATTCCAGCGGTGGTGCGTCATTAAAGGGCGCAGGAGCGCCGCCCCCCTCTCCTGCACCACTCTAATCCCCATAGATAGATTCATGCATTGCTTGAATTTATCTATGGTCACTGCTGACACCCCCTTTTCAGGTGTCCGGCCCCTTTTCGGGCACCTAAATTACAGCGGTGGGGGTGTTTTTTTGGAAGCACTTGATCAGAGACGTCGGCTCTAATAGGCAACCAAAAATGTGAGAAGCAGGCGCAATGCTGTGCGTTCGCCTCTCACGCAGCTGTATGTTAGCAAAACAAAGGAATTCGCTTTGCCAACATTGAACCCCCTTTCAGCAAATCAGCTAATCAGGTGCGCTGGGCAGGGCAGCCATCAGGAATTAGGGGCCCCTTACACAACTTCAGGCATCGGCAAGAGAACCGGGGGGGTGGGGTGGGTGCTGACGCCTCAAATTGAGAAGCGGGGGGGGGGCGCGGATTGAGAAGTGGGGGGGCTGTGAATTGAGAAGCGTGGGTGGTTGCCCTGAGGACCTATAAATGATAAATAAAATAAAAAAAGGGGGGGGTTGCCATTCGGGGCCCTGGGGACCTATGGGCCCTTCAATAAAGACAAAAAGGAATATATATATATTAAAAAAATGATTATAAAAGAGTTGCCATGTGGGGCCCTAGGGACCTCCGGGCCCCTTACAAAAAAAAAGGAGGATGCCATCCGGGCCCCTTACAGGTGTACTGCCTGTACCCCCCTGATGGCGGACCTGGCGCCGGGTCTGTGTTACTTGTCACCTGATTGGCTGAAACCACAGGTGCTGTGACAGGGGCTATATCCCTCCCTTGCTTTAAAAAGTTTTGCCTATAATTCTACTTTAACCCCTTCACTTTCACCACCCTTCTGACCTGTGTAAGACCTGTACATTAATGAATTTAGTGCACCATTACCAAGCATCATGTTTAACCCCCTCATTACCAGCATGTTTCTTAATTTCCCAAAAATTGTGGTAAAAAATGAGATCAACTTGGGGTGTCTACTTTCCATTACTTTAATTATTTTTTTTAAAAGTAGGGAAACTTGTTTTTTTTTTTGTTTTTAATCTTTTGTCTTTTTTCCTTTTTATAGTAAAACATTTGAAATCCAGTGGTGATTAAATACCACCAGAAGAAATGACTATTTTTCTCAAAAGATGATATTTAAATTTATTTGGGTACAGTTTTGCATGATGGAGTAATTGTCAGACAACCTATCCTTGCCCTGAAAACAAAAAAATGGCCTGGTAATGAAGGGGTATTACAGGCTGGTATACAAGTGGTAAACGATGCAGACGTTGTGTTATTTTTGAAACTCATTCTACCAGAGGCGGCTCTCGGCTTTGTGAGGCCTTAGGCAAAACTTGACATGGGGCTCCACTCTCTCCCATTATGGGAAAAATAATTCAAGGACAAGAGCCTCTTCCCCACAACCCTGGCCGGTGGTTGGGGGGGGGGGTCTGCGTGCAGGGGGCTTATTGGAATCTGGAAGCCTACTTTAACAAGGCGGCCCCCAGATCCTGCTCTTTAATAACTAAGGGGTGGGGGCCACCCGGAGATGTCCCCTGGTGAACCTGCCCCCTTGTGACGTCATTGACTGAGGGCATGCTGGGTCATTGACATCACAAGGGGTGATATCACGGATATTCACAGGTTGTTAGGGACACTGGTGGCCCAGCTCCTGAGTCAGGGCTCTTAACGCTGCCTGAGCACAGCAGCAGCATTAAAGTCCCCTGTCCCTCAAAACTGGGGTAATGCATTGGGCAAGTTAGGCGGCCACGAAACCTCTGTGAGTGCGAGGCCTTAGGCTACCGCCTAATTTGCCTAATTAAAGAGCCGCCTCTGTATTCTACAATTGTGAAGGTATCAGCACTGCAAAAAATTTATGCTTTTGAAAGTATAACTGAAGCAATTTTTATTTTTTTTTTTAAAGTTTTGGATAGAGTGGAGAAGGATTAGGACACTGGTCAGGTTTTTATTGCTATCTGTGGAGCAGTTAGGAATAAATGGCTCTATAATATTATGCTATATGTGTACTATACATGACATAAGCAGTTCTGGATGTGCATTTGGCCAATGGAGGGTAAAGCAGTGATTTTCATGGCTCCACCCTCTGTCCTGAAATGAAGATGGATCATTTTATTATTGGGATATGTGATGGAATGAGACATGTCAAAACTTTTCAGAAAACTTTACTAGAAAGTAGCTACATAGAGTTAAGAGTTCTTTACACTGCCTGACATAATTATTTTGTATGACTAGGCAATTATTTTTTTTACTAATGAGAATACTGGCAGACATGATGAAAACAGGCTTTTTCAAATTAATGAATTTCTGCATTTTCAGGTACTCAGCGGGCCTAATTTACTAAATTAAAGGAAAAAGAGAAGGCTAAACCTCCAAGGTACCCTTAGATTGTGGGCCTGCTTGCGGACATGGACTTCCACACACATAGAAACCTGCAATCACTTAAAGCGATACTCCCAAGCAGGCGGGAGGGATTTGTGTGTCTCACATACAGGACCAAAATGGTGCACCCCTCTACACCACTGACTAATTTAATGGGAGCTTTGTCTCCTTTTATCGCCTCCTTTAGAGTTCCAAGGTACACTCAGGACGAACTGGTCTCCTATTTAGAACCTATCGACATCCCGGTCCTGACAGCAAAGTACCGTGATGCGCTTAATGAAGAAGAACTGCTTAAGGCCCTTAAATCACTCCAATCTGGCAAGACCCCTGGCCCTGATGGCATACCAGTTGAATTTTATAAACATTATGCTGAGGAAATAGTGGTTAGACTTCGACCATGCTACGAGAGGCGCACAAGACAGAGGCACTCCCGAGCTCTCTGAGTGAGGTGGTGGTCGTGGTCATTCCTAAGCCTGGGAAGGAACCCTCTCTGTGCTCCTCGTACCGCCCAATCTTGTTGATAAATGTTGACGCAAAACTGCTGGCCAAAGTTCTGGCCAACAGATTGAATACTGTTGTTCTAGCATTGGTACACCCGGACCAAATGGGATTTATGCCAGGGAGGGGCAAGCACATCAATATTAGGAGACTCTTTACTCACATGGCCAGAGCCCATCCAGAGTCGGCGGGAGTGGTGGCCTCACTCGACACGGAGAAGGCTTTTGACTCGGTTGAGTGGAGCTACCTCTGGGGGGGTTCTTTCCAGGTTTGGATTTGGTCCTAGCTTCATGACATGGCTGCGGATGCTGTATGCTAATCCGACAGCCAGAGTACGCACGAATGGCTGTCTCTTGGACAGTTTTCCCCTGCAACGAGGTATGCACCAGAGGTGCCCCTATCGCCGGGACTATTCGCGCTGGCACTAGAGCCCTTGGCCATAGCCCTAAGGGCGGAGGACAGGGTGAAAGGTATAACAGTGGGCGTGATAAAGGAGAAGGTGTCCCTTTATGCGGATGACACCCTGCTCTACCTTGCAGATGCATCTGAGTCACTGGCTAGGGCTCTGGAGCTAGGGCTCTGGATCTATCACCGGTTGAGTAATGGTAGAAATTATATTTTGTATGGATTGGTAGGAGGCTCAATATGGAGATTTCAACTTGATATTGTAATTACGCAATATTTGATTGTCGGAAGCTGACTGTATTGTAATACTGATTTGTTCAATAAAAACGTTTCTGTTAAAAAAAAATGATACTCCCAAGCCATGCTCTGTGTGTCCATTGACACCCTCCCTGCTAGGAGAGAAAGAACCCTGGAGAGCAGTTGCTCTCAAGCACATTGCTGGATCGAAATCAGGCTCAGGTAAGTATTAGGGTGGCTGGGGGGTGGAACTGCACACAGAAGATTTTTTACAAAAATCTTTGGCCTTTAGAACCACTTTAACCTGATTGTACTCTAATGTTCAATACCTACAATGTGGTCTTAGTTTTCTACACATGTTGAACATCTGAATAATGAACATCTGAACTTCTGTTTGTACAAGGTGCACCCAAGAATGAGCACACACAAATTTTTCAGAAAAATTATTTGGAATTTAAAAAAAAAAAAAAAATTGTCACCAGCTTGCTAACTAATTAAATGCATATATGCCAAGCTAAAGAGCAAGTCAGCTCATCTACAGACATGTATGCCAAGCACCAGTGTAAAGAATCTTGTATGACTAGGCTACTTCCTGAACTTTGTGAACAAAGATTCATGCATGTGCAATACAAAATCCCCTTGTACAGTTCACATCTGATGTTAAATAGTACTGTTTGAAATACTAGACTATTCAAAGAGAAACGACAAAGGAGATATGTTTTCATTTTATCTTAAGTAAGTTTTTAAATGTGTATGAAATATGAATTTTGTAATATACATTTTATACAGGGTGTATTCATGACACTGGATACACACTGGGGTGTATTTACTAAAGGCAAATAGATAGGCAGTGCAGTTGCACTCTGCAAGTGCCATTGCTTCAGAGCTTAGTAAATGAGGTGAAGCGTAAAGTGATTGTAAAGCTTTGTTTTTTAAATAACAAACATGTCATACCTACCTCCACTGTGCAGCTCGTTTTGCACAGCGTGGCCCTGATTCACGACTTCTGGGGTCCCTTGGCGGCTCTCACGGCTCCTCCCTACATCAGATAACCCCCTAGGAGAAGTGCTCTCCCGTGGGGCTACCTTGCGAGTGCGTTTCTGAGTCATTCATTCGGCGTCCATAGACGCCGAATGTTGACTCGGACCTGCCACCTGCACCAGCGGGAGCCAATGGCTGCGCTGCTATCAATTTATCCAATCAAGAGCCGGGACCCCGTGGAGAGAGGGAGACCATGTCACCACCGAGTGAATTTCACGGCTCAGGTAAGTAAATTTGGGGGGCTGGGGGGCCGGTGACTGCCAGAAGTTTTTTTAACTTAATTCATAGGATGCATAAAGGTGAAAAAACATGAGGGTTTACAACCCCTTTCATTTTGCAAAGAGTACTGAATCAAGAAATGCAAGGAAAATTTTAAAAAGCAGCATTTTTGCTGGTACATGATTGGATGAGGAAAGTCAGCAGAATTTTACCACATTTTCTAAGCTCTGGAGCAACTGCACTTGCAAAGTGCACAGTCTATTTGCCATTAGTAAATCAACCCCAAATATTGCATCTGTCTGCCTTAAACTGGCCTTACAACTATAGAATTTCGGTAGAATGTTCAAATGAGAAATGATAAAAATCTCTTGTCCGACCTTTCGATATCGCCTTCATGGACTTTTGAGTGATATTTCGTTCAAGTACCATGCCAATGTCAGGATTTTCATAGCACAAACGTTTTACTTTTTATTAACTTTTATGATTTGTTTGCTCCCATTAGATTCGACAACAATCTTCCATCCTTCTCTAGTCTTTAGATTATGATCACTCTGGCCAAAACCGATTGTCAAATTTTGTGATGTTCTACAGATAAAAGGCCAGTTTTATATGTAATTTTCTTCTGAAAGTCCTACATTATTTTGTTCCAAAAAAACATTAGCCTTACAGAGACACTGTAAGCTAACCCCATCAAATTAAATATATATAGTTATCGTAAACATGTTCATTTTGAGGAAAAAACATATGTTCTTTTTCATATGTTTTAGTAAATTAAAATTTGTATAACCTCTTGACCACTGGGCACTTAAACCCCCTTCCTGACCAGACCAATTTTCAGCTTTCGGTGCTCTCACAATTTGAATGACAATTACTCCGTCATACAACATTGTACCCATTTGAAATTGTTGTCCTTTTTTTCACACAAATAGAGCTTTCTTTTGGTGGTATTAGATCACCTCTGGGTTTTTTATTTTTTGCGCTATAAAAGAAAAACGACCGAAAATTCTGTAAAAAAAAAAAAAAAAAACTTGTTTCTGTCATATTCGCAGGTTATTTCTCACACACAGCATATGCATACCACGAATGACACCCTAAAACACATTCTGCTATTCCTCCCGAGTATGGCGATACCCCATGTGTGCAACTTTAACCTTGCGTGGCCACATACAGAGGCCCAACATGCAGGGAGCGCCATCAGGCGTTCTGGAACACCCAGGCCAATTCTGACATTTCTCTCCTACATGGAAAAATCACAATTTATTTGCTAGAAAATTACATAGAACCCCAAAACATTATATATGCAGAGTATTGGGGTATTGCGGAGTATTGGGGTATTGCGGAGTATTTGGGTATTGCAGAGTATTGGGGTATTGGGGGTATTGCAGAGTATTGGGGGTATTGCGGAGTATTGGGGTATTGCGGAGTATTTGGGTATTGCAGAGTATTGGGGTATTGGGGGTATTGCAGAGTATTGGGGTATTGCGGAGTATTTGGGTATTGCAGAGTATTGGGGTATTGGGGGTATTGCAGAGTATTGGGGTATTGCAGAGTATCGCGCAGGGTATTGCAGAGTATCGCGCAGGGTATTGCAGAGTATCGGGGTATTGCAGAGTATCGGGGTATTGCAGAGTATCGGGGTATTGCAGAGTATCGGGGTATTGCAGAGTATCGGGGTATTGCAGAGTATCGGGGGGTATGGCAGAGTATCGGGGGGTATGGCAGAGTATCGGGGGGTATGGCAGAGTATCGGGGGGTATGGCAGAGTATCGGGGGGTATGGCAGAGTATGGGGGGGTATGGCAGAGTATGGGGGGGTATGGCAGAGTATGGGGGGGTATGGCAGAGTATGGGGGGGTATGGCAGAGTATGGGGGGGTATGGCAGAGTATGGGGGGGTATGGCAGAGTATGGGGGGTATGGCAGAGTATTGCTGAGCTGGGAGGGATGGCTGGATCTGTGACTGCAGTTGTCACAGATCCAGCCACAGCACTGCTGACACCCCGCGCTCCCCCCCCTCCTCTCCTCTCCTCTCCTCTCGCACTGTACCGAACGGTACAGAGAGGAGAGGGAGGAACCGGCGTCATCAAATGACGCCGGTTTGTTTACAAGTGATCGCTCCGTCATTTGACGGAGCGATCACGTGGTAAACAGCCGCGATTCGCGGCAATTTACCGTGATCCGTGATGCGCCGGGTCTTCTAGACCCGGCGAGCACGGACACTTCCGCGAGCGCGCCCCAGGGGACGCGCAAACGCGGAAGTGCACGAGGACGTCCCAGGGACGTCCTGTCACAGTAACTTGACCGCGCTGTAGCAGTATTTTTGCTATGGCGCGGTCGGCAAGTGGATAATATATATATATATATATATATATATACCGTATTTGCCGGCGTATAAGACGACTGATAGGCGGAACACTAATTTTCCCAGCAGAGCCTCTGTTCAGTGTTCCGCCTATCAGGGATGTCCTCTCGTCCGAGGCCGAGACATTTTGAATAATGGATGGCCGCCGTCTGACACACAGGTACCCGGCGTATAAGACGACCCCCGACTTTTGGGGCATTATTTTAGATGCAAAAGGTCGTCTTATACGCCGAAAAATACGTTATATATATATATATATAATTTTTTTAATATAATGTATATATAGATAGATATATACTGTAAACTCTTGCAGAGCCACCGTCAGTCAATCTGCAACACTTAAGCCTCGTACACACGGGCAAGAATCTCGTCAGGAAAAAAATGTTGTTTTTCCAGACGAGATTCTTGGCAAGAATCTCTTGCCGCCCGAGTGTACAGACAGATCTTTCAAAAGAAACGCGGTTTTCTTGAAAGGCAAGAACGCAGTGACGTCATTGCGTACGACGAGCATGCGCTCGTCACATTCGATGCCGTCGCCGCCATCTTGCTGCACCCTACCTATGCCTAGGAAGCTACCGCGCATTCGTTGAAGTCATTTCGAGCATGCGCAGGTTTCCACGGAGACCAGGTAAGTATACACACTCTCGGGTTTCTTGGCAGGAAAACTGCAGAGAATCTCACGACGAGAAAATAGAGAATATGTTCTCTATTTTTCTCGTCTAGATTCTGGGCAGTTTTCTTGACGAGAAACCTGAAAGCCTCGTATACACGCTCGGCAAGAAAGCTCTTGTTTTCTTGTTGGTTCTTGCCGAGTAAACCAAGCGTGTGTACGAGGCTTGAGTTATATTGCTTTTAGTCAAGACACGACAGTGCCAATGACAAAAATAGTTTTTGCAATATTCACACTTGATCTCCCTTTAATTAGGGATTATATAGTTACAGTTAAGGCTTAGATGACTAAAATGAATTGTGCTTTTTGGAATTTTTAGCAAAGTCCTACAAAAGCAGACGTAGAGTGCAAGGATACCAATCCTCATGCATACAATTTGGCCTTCAGTCAGAAGTTTAAGGAATATTTATCAAGCTATTTTAGCCATGCAATGACAAGTTTCAGACTTTGGCATTCAGTCACTCAATCTTCTGTACCGCAATCAAATTAAAAAAAAAATTATATACAAGACTTTTGGGGAGCAGCCTACCATTTTAAAAAATATATCTATAAATAAGAGTGACAATGAATTTGACACTGAGAAAAATAATGTCATCTAACAATAAATATATCATAGGTGGCAGCCTGAAAGATACTCCTTTGAACTTACAACATAAATCTTAAAAAAAAAGGTTATCCTTGAAAACAAAATATTTGCTTTCTCAAGTTGATCTAAAAGATGTACCATCTCTATACTATAAAATATGTTTGGCCACCTCTGTAAGCAAGTGATAACAATCAACTACTATATAGATGTGGTCCAAAATGTATAGATTCACCCAAGAAAAAGGCACCTAATCCCAAATAGGTAGATAACGTTTTTTCAATTAAGAAAAGAGAGGGGATAGTTTGCGGTGCATTTTGGTTACAAAATGATAGTGATGAGAAAGCACAATTTCTTTGTTTACAAAATTTACAAAAATACTTTATTCATAAATACAGAGTATACAAAATATACAATTAATTAGTTTTAAAAAAGGGGGGAAAGTGGACAACCAGTTGTTGATTTGATTCAGTGGATAATAGAGAGCATCAATCAGTTGGAAGTACAGATGCAAATTGAGATTTTCCTAGCTTGTGAAGGAAAATATTAGTTATATGAAGACAGGAGGCGAGTATCTTATGCATATCTCTCTTTACTAATGCTCATAGCAGAAATACATAAAACATTTATTGTAATCTAAAAATAAACTCAAAGGAACTACCAATCCCAGCAGTCCCTGGGCCAACGTAGCCCCTCCCAGGCCTTAGCCTATATAAGGGACTGTCTGAGGTAACCACATCCTCTTTCTTTGTGTAAATCCGTGCAATCAGAAAACGAAAGTCCATCAGCCCTCCTTGCGATGGTCAGGAACCTTCTTACTGAAACACGATATCCGCGTCTGGAGGGAACGAAAGGTTAGGACCAACCTGGACCACTTCATCCGAACCAACTTCATCCCAACGGGGATCAAGGGAAGTCGAATCACTCCGAGCCGACCGGTCAGTCGTCCTCAGGAAAAAACAGATCAACTGCAAACCCTCCGCATGTCAGGATCAGGACTGTAGTGTTCAATAGCCTGCAAGGAGAAAAGAATAATCGTAATAGGGATGGGCAGGGAGGGAAGATACTCGCCTCCTGTCTTCATATAACTAATATTTTCCTTCACAAGCTAGGAAAATCTCAATTTATATATCAGACAGGAGGCTTCGTATCTTATGCAAGTTCAAAGCAAACAACAGAGTTAACATTGTACATAATGCAGATAAACCTCATAGAATTGACATGGACACATGGGCCTCCGGTCTGAAATAAAAATTACGAAAGGTGGACTCTGAGGACCAATCAGCCGCCATAAGTAGGTCAGAAAGAGAGCCTCCAGAGGAGACGATTTTCGTAGCCATAGCGCCCCTAGTAGAATGTGCTCCAAATAGGGAGGTGTTTATGCCCGCCATTTCCATGGTGGAACGTACCCACTGTGCCAGGGTGGCGGAAGAGACTGGGTGGTGAGGCTTGACATACGAGACAAGAAGTTGGGAGAAGTTCGGCGGGCGAAGAGCAATCGTGTGTGCCTCATAAGATTGTAGGCAGCGAACCACGCAAAGTCGCGGGTGTGTGGGAAAGAAGGGATAGAAAACCGAGTGAATACCCGTTTTTGTTCTACGGACTACCGAAAATCTGACCCCTTGAGGCGAGAATTGGCGCCTGGAAATGTCTAACGCTCTCACGTCCGAGACGCGCTTGACTGAGACTAAACAAAGCAGAACTGTTAGCTTGTAAGACAACAATCGCAGGGATAGGTCATCATTGTCCTCCCACGAGGCAAACATGTCGAGCAACTTGGAGACATCCCAAGTTGTCTGATATCTAGGCCTAGGGGGGCGTTGGAATCTAATACCTCGCAGGAGTCTACAGACTAGTGGATGTTTTCCCACAGCTACAGAGTTCACTGGGCAGTGATACGCTGAGATAGCCGAGCGGTATATGTTGATGGAGCTGTAAGATTTGCCAGAATCAAAAGATTCTGCCAAATAGTTCACCACTACAGATACAGGGGCGTGTATGGGATCAACTTGTTGTTGATCACACCAACGAACCCAGAGTCGCCAGGCATGTTGGTAGGTTGATCTAGTCCCGGGGGCCCAGGCCACGGCGAGGAGATCCCTAGCTGATCCTGAAAGGTTGTTATCCGCTTCCGAGATCCTGAAATCAACCATGCTAGGAGGTGGAGATTGCCCTCCACGACTAGTGGATGGAGGTCCCCGGACGGGTTGGTCAGCAGTTGTGGGAACAGGGGAATCAGTCTGGGGTAGTCCACGACCATCCCCAAGAGAAGAGGGAACCAGGGTTGTGTCGGCCACCAGGGTGTGATCAGTACAATCGTTGCCTGTTGATTCGAGGCGTGGAGGAGAACTCTGGGTATCATCTGGAAGGGGGGGAACGCGTAGTGGATTCCCTCCGGCCAAATGTGACGGAAAGCGTCCACCGCGGATGCTTCTGGGTCCGGCCTCCAACTGAAGAAGCGAGGCAGCTGGTGGTTGAGGCGCGAAGCGAACAGATCCATGCTCAAAGGGCCCCAAAGACGCTCCAAAAGGAGGAACACAAAGCGATCCAGCCGCCAGTCGCTGGAGTCGACAAGGTGGCGTGAGTTCCAGTCGGCTACCGTGTTGGAGACCCCTGGAATATATTCCGCGATAGGCACAATGTTGCGGGCCAAGCAAAAGTGCCAGAACTCCTTCGCAAGGTCTGCAAGGATCCTGGACCTGGTGCCTCCCAAGCGGTTGACGTATTGAACCGCCGCCACATTGTCCATGCGGAACAGTACACAGCAATTGGAAGCCTGTGGGATGAAACTCTTGACGGCAAAAAATGCCGCCAGAAGTTCCAAAGCATTGATGTGCAACTCCGATTCGGAGGTAGACCAAGTCCCCCCTGTAGAGTCTGTCCCGCAGCGAGCGCCCCAGCCGTGGCGACTCGCGTCCGACTCTATGATGATGTCGGGGCCGGAGTTGAAGATGGTCTTGCCGTTCCATTCGACGGCGTGACGAAGCTACCATTGTAGTTCTTCTATTGCCTCCGAACAGAGAGGGATCTCGTCCGCATACCTGAGGCCCTGGCGAAGGTGTAAAATCTTGAGCCTCTGAAGGGCCCTGTAATGAAGTGGGGCCGGGAAGATGGCTTGGATGGATGCGGCTAAAAGCCCCACTAAGCGGGCTAGAACCCTTAAGGATAAGGAGCCTTTGCGAAGTACTGCCCTGATTTCCTTGCGAATTAGGGCTAATTTTGTTTTTGGGAGACGGAGGACAGCTTGTTTGGTGTCCACTAGGAAACCCAAGAATTCCATTACCTGGGCCGGAACTAGAACCGATTTTTCTCGGTTGATTAAGAACCCCAGTGTCTGTAGTTATGGAGACCGTCCATGACATGTGAAGGGAAGCTAGGGTCCTTGAGTGGGCCATGATGAGAAGGTCGTCCAGATAAATGATCAGACGTATCCCCCTGCTTCGTAGTGATGCCACCACCGGTTTCATCAACTTCGTGAAACACCATGGTGCTGACGATAAACCGAATGGGAGGCAGGTAAACTGCCACATCTGACTTTTCCAGAGGAATCGGAGTAGGTGTTGTGACTCCGGGTGAATTGGGACGGTGAGGTAGGCGTCTTTCAGGTCTATTTTCCCTAACCAGTCTCCCGGTTGCAGGAGGTCTCGGAGGCAGTGAATGCCCTCCATCTTGAAATGTCTGTAGCAGACATGTTGGTTCAGGTCTCTTAGGTTTATTACGGGACAGAAACCGCCCCCTTTCTTCTTGACAAGGAAAAGATTGCTTGTGAAGCCCGGGGAAAGATCTTCTATTTTTAAAATCGCCTGTTTGGACCTGAGGTCCTGTATTTCGTTCTCGATGAGAGCAACGTTTTGGCGTGTGAATTTGATAGGATGAGGAACAACATTTAATGTCGGTGGTGACAGAAGTTCTATTTGGAAACCCCCGACCTTCTGCAATATCCATGGGTCTGCCGTAATCGCAGACCAGGCGTGGATAAAATACCTCAGGCGTCCCCCCACTGGTATGTGTGGTTGCGGAATGTAAGGTATACTCACCGAAAGGAGGTCGGGACCGGGTGTAGCCACGTCCACTGCGTCCGCGCCATGGTCTGCCTCGGGGCGGAAAGAACGGTGCTGGTTGGGCCACCGGAACGGGGTAGGAGGGAGGAGCCTGCTGATATTGGTATTGGGGGTTTGGTCTGTTCTGCGGCCTATAGGCGGACACGCGGCCGGCAGATCGGCCTCTACCTCTGCTGGCCCTGTTAAAAACTCTCACAGCCCCTGACTTTCTCAAAGATGTTTGGGCTTTATCAAGTCCTGAAAATAGTCCCACAAACTTGTTAATGTCTTTGAGGAGGTTATCCCCAAAGAGCATACCGACCGCTGCAGGACCGGGTTCGGTCTCGGCCAGGTGGAAGAGTTGGGGGTCTAGCCGCATTAAAATAGAGCGGCGTCTCTCCACCGAGCAGGAGGTGTTAGCCGTGTCTGCTAGGCAAATAGCCCTCTGGGCCCAGCCGCGTAGCTGACTTAAGTCTACCGGTTGATCCGAAGCGGCTGCTTGTTCTGATAAATTCAGAATCTTAGTTAAAGGTCCCATTAAATCTAGGATGCGTTCCTGAATAGACTTAAAGGAACGCTCAATCCCTTTTTTGGGGAGTTTTCCAGATTTTGCCAGGTATTTGGCCAGCATGGGGTCCACCTCTGGTGTGGCCACCACTTTATTGGGGATGGAGGGTCTAGGGCATTCGGCCCGTAGTTTGTTGCGGGTGGGTCTGTCCAGGGATTTCCTGGCCCAGAGATCCACGTATTGAGATACGTGAGGCAAGGGGGACCAATCGCCAGATCTCGGGTGAGCGATGGCGTCCGGGTGGAAAAATGGCTCCCCCAGGGCATCTAAAATTACTTCGCCCTGTGTATCAGGGGTGGCATCGGAGTGAAATGCCGTATCCCCAGCATCTTGTCTATCATCATCAGACCCGTAGTCGTCAGACTCGCTTTTTCCTGAAACCCCTGGTGAGTCCTCGTCTGAGGAATCAACGTAGGAGTCAGGTTTAGTCCTTCTAGAGGACCGTTGCCTCTTTATGTCTAACTCCCTGAGGCCCAGGGGTCGGTCAGAGTCTGGTGGATGCTGAGGTTGGCAGACCGGGGAGGGAACTGCCTGGAACACGTTGTTTACTTCCCCTGTCGGGGAGTCGGATGCCGCTAGAGTATGTTTCTGTTTAAAAGAAACCTTGCCTTTTTTGTTTGGCGGTTCGCCACTTTGAGTTGGCGGATTAGTCATAGCAGGCTTTGAGAGGCGTGGTCCAGTGGACGGGATGGCCGAGGCCAGAGCCGTCTGGACAGAAATATTAATCAGATCCTGAATCTGAGCAGCTGTCATGAACTGCGTAGTGTCAAGGGTAAAAGCCTCCCCTGCAAGGGGGGCAGTATGGTTGTCTTCAGACATGGTAATGTTTAACCTGCAGTGGTTTTTCAAAATCACGGATAAATTCTTTTGTTTTATATATATATATATGTATATAGTTAAATCAATCTTGTTTCTATAGATAGGTTATATATTAAGTAGATTGAAAATAGTATTAATAATGATATATTAGGTGATGGTCCCCTTTAAAACTCTATCCTATCCTTACAGAAGGATTTGTGCTGTAAGCATAGGGGATGGATGTAAATAGCTACCTATGCTGGCCTGAGATAACAAGTATCTACAGGCGGATGAAAGGAGACTAAGTTCTGGGAATGGGAGCAGCGCAGCAGGCTTCCTCACCTTCACACCGACCGCTCTGCACTGGCAGCGGTTGGAAGGAGAAAGCCCGCAATCCTCCGCGCTCTGGGGCGAAGTCTCGCGAGACTACGCTTACCAGAGCGCTGATTGGATGACGCAAAGTCCTGCCCCTCCTCAGCGCGCGAAAACGTGAGGAGAGAGAGGGGAAGATGGCGACGTCTGTGGTGCGGAGATCGCTGACAGGCGAAAAGACGGGGGGAGGGCGGGGGCACCGCGATGGTGCAATGATCGTGTGCGGAGGGAAAGCGTCCGCAGCTCTCGGTCAGTGAGTGTGGAAGGAACACAGGGAAGTTCACCTGTGAAAATGTACTAAGAACTGATGGAAAATACAGTAACCGCAATAGCAATAAATAAATAAAATACAGTAAATTACAGTAAACACGAGTAAATAGTTGAGGAAAACACGGGGAGGACAGGGGGCTTCCCCCCTCCCCAAATTCACTCTAAAATAGCTGTAAGAGAAATTAAGTAGTACTTATCTGAGGCCATGAGCAGAAAGAAAGAGGATGTGGTTACCTCAGACAGTCCCTTATATAGGCTAAGGCCTGGGAGGGGCTACGTTGGCCCAGGGACTGCTGGGATTGGTAGTTCCTTTGAGTTTATTTTTAGATTACAATAAATGTTTTATGTATTTCTGCTATGAGCATTAGTAAAGAGAGATATGCATAAGATACGAAGCCTCCTGTCTGATATATAACTGGAAATCAACTACTATATTATGCACCACAATAGCAAAGGAAATTATATGAGCATAGCCTGTGGCACCTGGTCAAGGTGTGCCCCTTCAAAGAGGTGACCATATTTGCCAGCAAAGAGAACTGCCCTATCAATGCTGTATCTACACTAGTGATGAGAGAAACTGCCCAGGTTTGGGTTTTGCATAGGTTTCAGAAAATCCTTATTAAAATTCTAATGCCTCGTACACACGACTGGTTTCCTCGGCAGAATCCATCAAGAAACTTGGTGGGAGATATTTTTTGCCGAGGAAACCGGTCGTGTGTACATTTTTCATCGAGGAAACTGTCAAGGAACTCGACGAGCCAAAAAGAGAGCAAGTTCTCTATTTCCTCGACGGGAGTCTCAAATTGGCTCGTCGAGTTCCTTGTCGGGCTGGTTTCCGACGAGAAACTCGAGCGTGTGTATGCTAAGAAACCTGCACTTGCTTAGAATAAAGTTTTGAGACGGGAGTAAAAGTAGCATTTGTAATGGAGATAACACATTTTTCAAGCTGTAACAGACTGAAAAGGGCAAATCGTCTCTTGACAAACTTTTACTTAACACGCAAACACATGAGATTAGCAAAAGTAGCCCCAAGAGTGCCAGTGGAATCGAACTTCCCCTGCCGTTGTATGTGTTGTATGTCACCGCATTTGAGAACGAGGAGATTTTGTCTTGACAGTGTGTACACAAAGCAAGCTTGTCGAGTTCCTCGACAAGCCTAACAAGGAACTCGACGAGGAAAACGATGTGTTTCGCCCAACGAGTTCCTCGGTCGTGTGTACGAGCCCTGAGAATTTAAAACTTTGTAGCAATTTACACTGAAGTCTACAAGAGAAAAGCTTGTTAGTCAATTCTGGCCAATATTCATACAGCTAATAGACAAGATGTTGGCAAAAGAAAAGAATGCATGGGAAGCTGAGCACTTCTAATCGGACCTGTGGCAATGCCAAATTAAAATAAAAAAAAATACTGTACAGTGAGGAGAAGGTCCTTTTCATATGGATTTAGCTTGGCTTACAGACAGCAGCAGCACCTCAATTTATTATTTGAATAAATTATTTAAAAAAAGTTTTAAGATAGTTTTAGCAGCAATTTAGAAAATGGTCGTGGTTCTCTGAAGGCTGTCCATGTTCTTGTTGATGCAAAACTGGCCTGCCACTGGCCAATTTTTACACAACTGTATGCTCTTAAGTCTTGCAGAAGAAACAAAACAACAGCTCCTGTGCTTTGTCTCTCTCCATTTACTCCTGTTCTTGCTGAATTAAACATTTCTGCCTTTGTCCAACTTTTAATAAACCCTTAGATAAAGGTGTGTTAAAAATGACCAGAGGAGGGACAATTTTCATAAGTGTAGCACACCGACCGAATTGGTCTGGCGATTTGATCCCAAGTTCTGATCCCTTAAAGGGGTTGTAAACCCTCGTTTTTTTTACCTTAATGCATCCTATGCATCAGGTGAAAAATCAGGTAGATAGTGTCTTTTTATGTTGGTTTTTATTGTTTTGTAGAACTGGGATAGGAATTGGGAAATACTTTGAGAACTAAACAACTTGAGTGAGGGCACTATCCTAAAACAACTAACAGAGTTTTCTGTACAAAAGGTAGCAACAGCTTTAAGCACAGTGGGTTTCCTCTAAGGCACAGCCCTAGCAGCAGATCTGGAACAGTACCTCTATCAAGAAGGGGTGTACAGGCAACAGTCTCTCTTTTTCAAGATTTTTCTACTGCCTACTCACTGTGATCCAGGCAGTCTGAAGGCCTTCTTTCAGCTTCAGTTGATGTTGCCATAAAGTATCCAACGAAGATCCCCTCTGGGTGTTGCTTTGGTTGTTCCTGCAACTTTAGGGGTGATTCTTCAGTTCCTTGGTAAGCTAGAATCATCCAGAACTTTGTAAGGCTCCCCCTAAGCCTTGTAAGGTTTAACAACACTTCCAGGCTGGGTCACTGCAGGCAAAGGACCCTTATACCCTCTGCTCTCACCCTTATATACCACCCTCTCTTCTCGACCAGGGATTGATTAAGGCTGTATCCAGGGCCAGCTTAGACTCTACCCTATCCACCCGCTATGTTCCAGTGCCTTCTGGAAAGACAGGGGGAGACCGGCAAGCCAGCAGCTACAGAACTCATAGTAGGCAAAACATAATTATATCTCGACTACTAACAGCAGAGCCAAAATTTAAAATTGACGTCTAAACTAGGAGAGTGCTACATAAGTAAGAACTTGAGTAATCATAGAGAGAAAAAGCACAGGCAAGTGTTTTATTTTTATTATGGGGATGCGGGTTGTAATTGTGGGTTTAGACTGTGAAGTAGTTTTAGTGCACACTGTTTTCATACTTAATTATTTATTTATTTTTTAGAACGCTGCAGCTTGCTTTGAACAAAATCAGCTTTGAGAACAGATGGTCAGCAATAAGTGGATGCTGCCAATATACCTCTAAAATAAATAAATAATCCAAAATACCACCCCCTGCAACAAACGCACACTATTTATTTATTTTTAATAAAAAAAAAAAAAAGCCTTGCAGCAAAGAAAAAAAATTATCTGTCATGAATGGGTAGGCAGCAAAAAGAAAACTGCCTTCAAATCAAAAAACAACAAAATAAAATTAGAGCAAAAAAAACCCACAATAAACAAAAACACAAAGCAAGCAAAAAGGGGCGCTCCAACACACTGATGTTATGGCTGCTGTGAGCTGTTTTACAGTAAAGGGGTTAGCTAATCCTCAATCCCCCTCATTATTGGCCCTTCTAAGCTTATTGGTAATGGTTTAATAAAAATATAAAAATCTGCCTGAGTGAATTCAGACACAAATTTGCTGGGATCCCCCCATATTTAAAACAAGCGCATTCATATCAAGCACTGTAAGAGAAAGTTGAGCGGATTGTAGGGATAAGATTTGGTATTGATGATAGGGATAAAGGGAATTATCCATAAATATGTTTTTTTACATTTCACCTTTAAAAGTTGTATGATTTCTTCTGTTGATCAAAATTCTACCCTTGATTTATGCCCCTTTTTCATTCTGATACATTCCAAGTTGCCTATTCTTTAATTCTTGTATCACCAGCAACCCTGCTTTGCTACTGTACAGCAAGATTGTCTTTTTTGGCATCTTATGTTACTGAGTTGTTGAGTAGCTAGGATAACTAGCTTCTAAATAAATATGCATTTATCATTTTCTTCAGCATAACGATAGTGGTTGTGTTGATGCTGTACCCCATCAAAATTTCTGTTTGATCTCCAAGTTTGAATTCCACATTTTCCTATTGTATTGCCACATGATGTCAAAAGAGCTTTACTATTTTTTCATTGTCAACCTCTCACGTAAACCCAATGAATGAATGCCGCTTATTTGCAACCTTTTGGCCTGTGAAAAGGCGAACTGCTGCCAAACCAGCCAAAATCAACACATGGAATTTAATATAGGTCTCTGAAGCCTCGTACACACGCATGGTTTACTCAGCAAGAACCAGCAAGAAAACTGCTGGCAGAGCTTTCTTGCCGAGTAAACCGTGCGTGGTTTTCCTGCCAAGAAACCTGAGTGTGTATACTTACCTGTCGCCGTGGAAACACGCGCATGCTCGAAATGTCTTTGACGCATGCGCGGTAGTTTCCTAGGCATAGGTAGGGTGCAGCAATACGGCATCAAATGTGACCAGCGCATGCTCATCGTACGCAAAGACGTCACCGCGTTTTTGTCATTCAAAAGAACGGTGGTCCTTTTGAATCGAGTGTCTGTACACTCGGGCGGCAAGAGATTCTTGCCAAGAATCTCGTCAGGAAAAAAAACGTTTTTTTCCTGACGAGATTTTGGCCTGTGTGTACAGGGCTTAAGTTGCATTACCTGCCAAAATGTTCACATTTCTGTAAATCCAGTTCTGAGGTTTATATAGCCCTGCCACAGCGCACAGCCATGTCTTGTAAGACAGGAGACCTGAGTTTTTCTGTGCCACTGTAATTGAATTTGGGGGAGCTAGGTGCTGGTCCAGGCATGTGGGCGTATCCTGACTTAAATGTCACAATCTTGCCCGAGCCTGGATTGGTTTTGTGGCTTCAGTCGACAGCGGGCTTCAGCCCACTGTCTGCTGAAAACGGGTCACAGGAGTGCAAAACGAACTCAACTCCTATGATCCACAGAAGAAGTGCAGCCAAACGAGCTTTGATTGTACTTCTCCTTTAAAAAAGTATACATCACCCTATAAAAAAGAACCAATTAAAAGCCAAGCAAAACCTTTCTACTGCAACATATTAGACAGAAAGTCTCATCTCTAATGGTCATCTCTACAAGAAACCTGTATTGAGAAAAATTAGGGGTCTTCCATTGCTAACATAATCTTCTAAAAATGCTAATTATAGCCAAAGTATTTTTCTCATGATGGGTATAATTTAATCGATACTGCTTTCCTATTACTTTAGCATCAAGGAAACATCCCTGAATGCTGAAAGTCCCCTGTTGCTAAAGCGTACAGTAGTTAAGTAAAATCTCTCTTGGCTGAGAAAGCGCAATGATTTTTTTTTACCATGTATTCATTCTGCTGTAAAAATCCATTTGAGTCTGAAGCAGCAATCATAGCTGCTGCTGGTTCCTATGAATCATTGAAGATGGCAGTTATAGGATCTTTTAAAAAGTGTACCAATATAGAAGGGTCTTAGAGCCACATTTGATGGGAATGCTCAGCAGCCAAATTCTTTTGGAGGCAAAGTGAATGGATAGGAAACAGGGTTGTTTGCAAACAGACTACAAATTTCATCATGGGTAGCAATTTTCATTTGTATTCCACTCACCTCACTAAGCCAACCAAACCTTATTAATTTGAGTTTTAGCAGCAGCAGAGACTAGCCCCGCCCCTCACTTCCCTATTAGGCGGAGTAATAGTTGTACCAGTTCACTCAAAGTACTGAAGCCAGAGAGTGAGCATGATGGCCAGACAACTAGCTTTTCAGAAACATGGTTCAGGAATGGTAACTTAATTTTGCTTTCATCTCAGAGAAACTGTTGTGGTAATGCAAAGTACCACCCTATTCACGCTTAATTTATTATTACTATATCAGTACTGCTGATTTACCTTACATATAAAACTGCCCCTTGACACTGTCTGGCCTGGCTGATCCAGCAGTAGCTTGACTGAGGAAGAGGAGATAGGTCAGTGGAGTGAGGCTGAATTCTTCCATGCCAAATGGGGAGGCTCTAAGGATAACAGAGTGAAAGCCTGAGTGGGGGTTTCGTTGTCTGATTCTGAATTGCAGAAAGAAAGACTGCACACAGCCCATATATTGGACAGTAACTTATAAGGAACAAAGACTGGACCTTCAGCCTACACTCACTTTTACCCAGATGATGGCCCAGAGTGAGGCACACAAGGGCCTTTTTAGGAAGGCCCAAAAGCGCATGTGTTATTTAGAAAGGGGAACAAAGAGAAACTGCCCTGGTTTTCCAGATTCCAAAAGATCGTCCAGAAAAAAAAAGGCGTTGGAGTACGGGTTGGAGTACCTTTATATGTCCAAGGCTATTATGGATGAAATAGAGGTAAGAGAATGGTGTAAGGAGGAGGTTTGGGAGTAACTACGTTTCCAAAACATTGCAGAAACCCAAACTACCCTGCCTACTGGAAAACATTCCTGGATGTCAAGGCCAGTTAAAGCCTAGGACATTTAATTTACAGGAACAAAGTGGTCATAAAGAAAGACCAAGAATAGTCTACTAATATGTGGGGCCCTGACAGGAAGATGGAGCAGATCTCCGATCCAAATTTTTACAGATGAGTTGCTGTGCGTTTTTCTTTTCCTCATCTGTGGTATTATAAGAACCGATCTGTTGCAAGTTGTTGGTCCTTTAAAAGTAGCTGATCTCATCTGTCAGGAAAACTTCTCAGAAGTGACTCATGCTGATAACAGAGAAACAAAGCATCAGAGAGAAACAACACTTATGCCGCGTACACACGGTCAGAATTTCCAACAACAAATGTTCGATGTGAGCTTGTTGTCGAAAAATCCGACCGTGTGTATGCTCCATCGGATATTTGCTGTCGGAATCTCCGAAAACAAATGTTTTGAGAGCTGGTTCTCAATTTTTCCAACAACAAAAGTTCCTATTTGGAAATTTCAATCGTCTGTAGCCAATTCCGATGCGCAAAAATCCTCGGAATCAATTTGACGCATTCTTGGAATCATTGAACTTCATTCTTCTCGGCTCGTCGCAGTGATGTACGTGACCGCGTTCTTGACGTTCGAATTTGCGACAACATTTGTGTGACCTTGTGTATGCAAGACAAGTTTGAGCCAACAATTCGTCTAAAAAAAATCCACGGTTTTGATGTCGGAATGTCCGATCGTGTGTACGTGGCATTAGAGCTTTGGAAAGAGACAAGTAAACACTACAGATATATGTGCTTTGCTCAGATTTCATGACTGAAGTTTGGGAGTAACTACGTTTCCACAACATTGCAGAAACCCAAACTACCCTGCCTACCGTTGCAAGTTGTTGGTCCTTTAGGTTCAGTTAAAGAGCCGAACTGTTGTCCAAACCAGGGGACAACCTCTTCTGAGATAAACAGACCAAGCTAATTTGTTTACGTTGGACATTGCGGGGGGGGGGGGACAATTGAATCCGCTGGTTGGGGGTGAATTTTTCAGTTTTTAGCGTTGTATGTTGCATTTTTATTTATTTTTTCTCTGAAGGACACTAGGCCTATTGGAATTTGGGGCTTGCAGAACCAGTGGCCTAGGTGTAAATATGTACACACTAAAGAGTTGAGAATTCTTGGGAATAGTACTGCTATGCAGAAAATGTACATATGTAGATATTGTATTTAGGTTACATAGGATGTATCTCTCTGTTTTATTTTAGGGCTCTGTGAGATGGTGACCAGTCAAGGCTACTGTATTTATTGTACATATTCCAATTATTTCTAATTAATTTCTGTCTGTACATTTATGCCCATTAGGGGTATCATAGCACCTCTAGGCCACTGGGTGACAACGCAGTAATAAAATAGTTTATGGACTTTAGACACCCTATCTCAGGATTATAGTGGTAATATGGTTCACTGACTTTAAAACACTAGGATTATTGATTGTTATCCTTTGACTTACTGGAGATAATGCTTTAAGTCTGGATTGTGATATTTATGCTGCTCTCCCAACTCTGCTCTTTTGTAGTTAACAAGACATTTGCACTTCAAGTTAATATTTTGAATGTGCTAATATTATTGTTCATTGATACACTAACCATTTATTATCAGCTAGTGGCAGGGCTCTACCCAAATAGGCTGTGTATATATACAGTATCTCACAAAAGTGAGTACACCCATAACATTTTAGTAAATATTTTATTATATCTTTTCATGTGACAACACTGAAGAAATTACACTTACAATGTAAAGTAGTGAGTGTACAGCTTGTATAACAGTGTAAATTTGCTGTCACCTCAAAATAACTCAACACACAGCCATTAATGTCTAAACTGGTGGCAATAAAAATGAGTACACCTCTAAAGCCTCGTACACACGGCCGAGGAACTCGACGTGCCAAACACATCGAGTTCCTCGGCCAGTTCAGCACTGAAGCCGCCGAGGAGCTCGGCGGGACGAGAGCTCCCATAGAACAACGAGGAAATAGAGAACATGTTCTCTATTTCCTCGCCGAGCTCCTCGTCGGCTTCCTCGGCCGAAAGTGTACACACGACCAGTTTCCTCGGCAGAATTCAGCCAGAAACTCGGTCGGAAGCTGAATTCTGCCGAGGAAACTGGTCGTGTGTACGAGGCCTAAGGCCTCGTACAGACGAGCAGACATGTCCGATGAAAACGGTCCGCGGACCGTTTTCATCGGACATGTCTGCTGGGATCATTTGGTCTGATGTGTGTACAGAATACGCGGTGACGACGCGGCGACGTGCGCGAACCCGGAAGTCCAATGCTTCCACGCATGCGTCGAATCACTTCGACGCCATGCGCGGGTTCTCGGGCCAGCGGACATGTCCGATGAGTCATACTGACCAGCGGACATGTCCGACGGACAGCTTTCCAGCGGACATGTTTCTTAGCATGCTAAGAAACTTTTGTCCGCTGGAAACCTGTCCGCTAGGCCGGAAAATTGTCCGGTCGGCCCTACACAAGACCAAACATTTCCGCGGAAACTGGTCCGCGGACCAGTTTCAGCGGACATGTTCGGTCGTGTGTATGAGGCCTAAGTGATAATGTCCAAATTGTGCCCAAAGTGTCAATATTCTGTGTGGCCAACATTATTTCAAGCATTGCCTTAACCCTCTTGGGCATGGAGTTTACTAGAGCTTCACAGGTTGCCTCTTCCACTCCTCCATGACAACATCACAGGGCTGGTGGATATTAGAGACCTTCTGCCCCTCCACCTTCCATTTGAGGATGCCCCACAGATGCTCAATAGGGTTTAGGTCTGGAGACATGCTTGGCCAGTTCATCACCTTTACCCTCAGCTTCTTTAGCAAGGCAGTGGTCGTCTTTGAGGTGTGTTTGGGGTTGGTATCATGTTGGAATACTGCCCTGCAGCCCAGTCTCCAAAGGGAGGGGATCATGCTCTGCATTAGTATGTCACAGTACATGTTGGCATTCATGGTTCCCTCAATGAACTGTAGCTCCCCAGTGCCGGTAGCACTCATGCAGCCCCAGACAATGATACTCCCACCACTATTTTTGACTGTAGGCAAGACGCACTTGTCTTTGTACTCCTCACCTGGTTGCCGCTACACAGGCTTGACATTTATGTTTATCTTGGTTTTATCAGACCACAGGATATGGTTCCAGTAATCCATGTCCTTAGTCTGCTTGTCTTAAGCAAACTGTTTGCAGGCTTTCTTGTACATCATCTTTAGAAGAGGCTTCCTTCTGGGATGACAGCCATGCAGACCAATTTCATGCAGTGGGCGGCGTATGGTCTGAGGACTGACAGGCTGACCCCCTACGTCTATTTCCCAAAGACAACCTCTGGATATGACGCTGAGCATGTGCACTCAACTCCTTTGGTCGACAATGGCAAGGCCTGTTCTGAGTGAAACCTGTCCTGTTAAATCGCTGTATGGTCTTGGCCACCGTGCTGCAGCTCAGTTTCAGGGTCTTGTCAATCTTCTTATAGCCTAGGCCATCTTTATGTAGAGCAATAATAATTTTTTTCAGATCCTCAGAGTTCTTTGCCATGAGGTGCCATGTGGAACTTCCAGTGAACTGTAAGAGAGAGTGAGAGCGATAACAAAATTTAACACACTTGCTCCCCATTGACACCTGAGACCTTGTAACACTAAAGAGTCACATGACACTGCAGAGGGAAAATTGCTAATTGGGCCCAATTTGGAAATTTTCACTTGGGGGTGTACTCACTTATTTTGCCAGCGGTTTAGACATTAATGGCTGTGTGTTGAGTTGTTTTGAGGGGACAGCAAATTTTACACTGTTATACAAGCTGTACACTCACTACTTTATATTGCAGCAAAGTGCAATTTCTTCAGTGTTGTCATATGAAAAGACATCATAAAATATAAAAAAAAATGTGAGGGGTGTACTCACTTTTGTGAGATACTGTATGTATACGTGTCTTAAAATTTCTGTTGCTGGACAAGATCTTTATTTGACTTTTTGACAGTCTCCCCATGTATTGTACAAAGTTTGTTATACATTAAACAAAGAAGGTTTATTGTGTGGAATGCCACATACATATTTATACTCTTTTATTCCCACTCTGCCTATTCCTTCTTTGTCATGGGATATTTGTCTCTTTGGGCACAAGAGCAAATTTTGTTGTGCTACCTGGTCCCTATTTTTTAGGGGGGGGGGGGGTTCGGGTTGAAAATGTCTTTACTCAATCGAAAACCCTAACCAATAGGTTTGAAGCCAGAGGATATGATCCACGAGAGCTGAACAAATTGGTCGAAGAGGTTGGGGCTTTATCAAGGGATGTATGTTTACAAGAAAATCCAGAGACTATTTCTTTAAGGAATAAAACTAAAGAATGAGGATTCATCTCTGGGTTCCATACCCAATATAAAGAAGTCGAATCTATCTTCAACCAACACCGGCATATTCTACTTCTGCATAAGAAATTGAGCACAGTGCTTCCTCCTAGGCCACAATTTATATATAGAAAAGCATCCAATTATGGGGATTTGGTGGTCAAGAACATTTTGGACCCTCCAACACGACCCCAGTCCTGGGGCCGTAATGTTTTTTTCATCTGCAGAAGGTGCAAGGCATGAAGGGAAGTATCAAGACCTGTTAGAGGATTAAATAATTTTATTTCTAACTCTAATAACCATAGCTTTGATATAAAACAATTTATTATCCTCAAGAGGATGTTGAGGGTGCAAGGCTGAGAGCCTGAGCCACTGCTCCGCCCCTCCACAGCTCAGCACTCCAGTGAGCATGGAAGAGCAGAGCAGAGAGCTGTGACTGACAAGTCTGCAGCTCTCTGCTCATGAAGCTATGAGAACTGAGCGATCCGCGGGGTTCAATCACTCGGTTCCCAGGGCAGAGGCGTCGGTGGACAGATGAAGCATTGGACCCATGCTGCATCCACCGAGGTAAGTTTTAATCTAAAAGTAAATCCAAACTCATATTTGTCTTTTAAATGTAGTGGCTGCATTGGTTTTCATTTTTAAGTGTAAGGCCTCGTACACACGACCGTTTTCCTCGATAGAATCCATCAAGAAACTTGGTGGGAGAGCTTTTTTGCCAAGGAAAACGGCCGTGTGTACGTTTTTCATCGAGAAAATTGTCGAGGAACTCGACGAGGAAAAAAGAGAACAAGTTCTCTTTTTCCTAGACGGGAGTCTCAATTTCCTCGTCGTGTTCCTCGCTTGGCTGGTTTTCGACGAGAAACGCGAGCATGTGTATGCTAAGAAACCTGCGCATGCTCAGAATAAAGTATGAGACGGGAGCGCACCTTCGGTAAAAGTAGCGTTTGTAATGGAGATAACACATTTTTCACGCTTTACAAACTTTTACTTAACACACAGTAACATGAGATTAGCAAAAGCAGCCCCAAGGGTTGTGCCAGTGGAATCGAACTTCCCCTGCCGTTGTATGTGTTGTATGTCACCGCGTTTGAGAGCGAGGAGATTTTTGTCTTGACCGTGTGTACGCAAAGCAAGCTTGTCGAGTTCCTCGACAAGCCTAACAAGGAACTGGTCGAGGAAAACGATGTGTTTTTTCCGACGAGTACCTCGGTCGTGTGTACGAGGCCTAAGAATATTTCAGCAAGCACAGAAATTACTCTTTAATCTTGCTAGACATGCAGTGTACCTGTTACCTCCTGTGAAATGAACTGGAAGCATAAATGAATGTTATCTTTCTTGTGTAAACTACTAATCTCCCCTCCCTTCCTGTAAGGGAGATGAACCAAGGCAGACATATTTGATGTCCAGCCTGTGTGGAACCATGATCCCCTCCATTGAACCAGCGGAAGAGTGAGTGTAGCAACCCCAGGATAGGAAGTGTGTTTTCTGAAGGATTAGAAGAGCAAAATAATAGGGAACAAAGCCTGAAAAAAATAAAACAAAAGTTGTCATCACATCTACGGACTGGCAAGCTTCAGTATATTAAAGGGTCACTAAAGGAATTTTTTTTTTATCTAAATAGCTTCCTTTACCTTACTGCAGTCCTGGTTTCATGTCCTCATTGTTCGTTTTTGCTTTGATGTTGCTGTAAATCCTCTCTGTTCTGGACACTTCCTGGTTGTCTGTTTCCTGATAACCACAGTACTGGGAGATTTCTCACTGTGGTCACTAATCAAGGAGGTGTGATTACTGTGTGTAAAACGAAACTGGATTGGTGCTGAGGAGTTTTAGACAAAGTATCACTGCTCTCTATTGGCTGACTGCCCTCTAGTGGCTCTCTGTACATCAGAGAACCAGCAAACAACAGCAAAAACAAAACTACACTGAAGGCACATTATATGATTGTTTTTTATCTATTTTTAATCATTTTTAAAAGGAATCAGTTAACTAATATGTCTCTATACCCTGTAAACAGTCATTTCAGCTAAAAAAAAAAATTCCTTTAGTGACCCTTTAAATGTTCGTTTTTGGTTTATACACTCAAAATAAAAGACAAGTATTGATGAACAATTCAATCATTTCATCTAAATAAAATGTGTTTTATTTACTAAGTTCACAGTGCGATTATTATGCAGAGTAAAGAACTAAAGTACTTTGTTGTCTCACCCACATATGGATGTGGAAAAGGGTCATGAATTATAAATAAAATATAACGACACTGCTGTTTGTCTGCTGTTAGAAAGCACTACATTTGACTTTGAACTTTAGATAGTGTGTTTTTGTTTAGACCCCGGATGTCTGCCATATGTTGTATGTTTTAATATGCCTATACAAGGGACGAAACTGTAAAACATAAGGCCTCATATGAAAACGTTAAAGGTTCTGAGCCCAGAAGTAGACTTACCTGGCTGCTGTCACAACTCCAGCACTGTCTGTGGCTCCACGTCCTGTCAGGGGAGAGGAGACCGATCGTGTGTTCCTTGTGTATAGGAATACCAATCGGTCACCTCAACCAGTCAGGCCCCTCCCCCTATAGTTAGATTTAATCCCTAGGTAACACATTTAACCTCTTGATCGCCCGCTCGTTTTAATCCCTTACCTGCCAGTGACATTTATACAGCGATCAGTGCATTTTTATAGCACTGATGGCTGTATAATTGTCAATGGTCCCAAAAATGTGTCAAAAGGTGTCTGATCTGGCCGCCGCAATATCGCAGTCCCGATAAAAATCGCAGATCGCCGCCATTGCTAGTAAAAAAAGAATAATAAAATTTACATAAATCTTTCCCCTATTATGTAGATGCTATAACTTTTGCGCAAACCAATCAATATACGCTTATTGTGATTTTTTTTACCAAAAATATGTAGAAGAATACATATTGGCCTAAACTGTGGAAGTCGTTTATTTAAATTTTTTCTTAATTGTGATATTTATTATAGCAAAAGGTAAAAAATATTGGGGGTTATTTTCGAAAAGGAAAATCCACTTTGCACTACAAGTGCAAACTACAAGTGCATTTGAAATTGCACTTAAAGTGCACTTGGAAGTGCAGTCGCTGCAAATCTGAGGGGTAGATCTGAAATGAGGGGAAGCTCTGCTAATTTTATTATCCAATCGTTGTTCCACATGAAAGGTAAAGTGACTCCAATGGTGAAGTATATCAAACTTGTTTATTTATTGATATACTTCCCCATTGGAGTCACTTTACCTTTCATGTGGAACAACGATTCGGCTTGTGAGAATCACTGGTGGAATTGGTCAGTTCGTGTGGAGAAATATTTTGCTGTTTGTGCCAAGCATGAGAATGCAAGGCATATCGCATTGGTAAGCGCAATTCTTATGGGTGTGGAGTCACTGAGCACTTTGGTGTGGTGAAAGGTCTCATATTAAGAAGATTTTTTGAAGATTTGTTTTCCTTTGGACACTTTGGGCCAGATTCAGGTAGAAGTGCGCCGGCGTAACGTATCTTAGATACGTTACACCGCCGCAAGTTTTCATCGCAAGTGCCTGATTCACAAAGCACATGCGATGAAAACTACGCCGGTGGCCTTCAGCGTAAGCCTGCGTAATTCAAAGGGGCGTGTGCCATTTAAATTAGGCGCGCTCCCGCACCGGACCTACTGCGCATGCTCCCTTTTGAATTACCCGCCGTGCTTTGCGCGATGTGACGTAATTTTTTCGAACGGCGACGCGCGTAGCGTAATTCCGTATTCCCGGACGGCTTACGCACACGATGTTAATTTTTAAATTTCGACGCGGGAACGACGGCCATACTTTATACAGCACATACGTGTGCTGTGTAAAGTTAAGGCACCCAAAACGACGACTAACTTTGCGACGGGAAACTAGACTAGCGGCGACGTAGCGAACGCGAAAATCCGTCGTGGATCGCCGTAACTCCTAATTTGCATACCCGACGCTGGTTTACGACGCGAACTCCCCCCAGCGCCGGCCGCGGTACTGCATCCTAAGATCCGACAGTGTAAAACAATTACACCTGTCGGATCTTAGGGATATCTATGCGTAACTGATTCTATGAATCAGCCGCATAGATACTCTGAGAGATACGACGGAGTATCTGAGATACTCCGTCGTATATCCACTGTGAATCTGCCCCTTAATTGTTTTCACCTGGAATATTATCACCTTGGATTTTCTATGTGGACGCTTTTTCACATATATATTTATACAATTTTTTCACTTTATTTATATATTCTTGCATTCCTCACAATATTTTCTGTATCACGAATGTATTGTTTAATATTTAGAAACGTTTAGTTATTTTTTAGCGCTACTATTTTGTTCATTCAGAATTTTTGGTACACATTATTATTATCTAAGTAGCTGCTTTTTTTGAGGTTCGCACAGTCATTGGCGCAGTGGGGTGAAAGGAATTAGAAGGAGCGCCTATTATTCTCTTTTTTTTTTCACTATTTGTTTAATGCATTTTTATAGCATTTTTTGCTGTGAAAATGACAATGGTCCCAAAAATGTGTCAAAATTGTCCGATGTGTCCGTCATAATGTCGCAGTCACGAAAAAAATCGCCTCCATTAGTAGTAAAAAAATAATTAATAAAAATGCAATAAAACTATCTCCTATTTTGTAAACGCTATAAATTTTGCGCAAACCAATCGTTAAACTCTTATTGCGATTTTTAAAATATGTAGAAGAATACGTATCGGCCTAAACTGAGGAAAAAGCGTTTTTTTATATCTTTTTGGGGGATATTTATTATAGCGCAAAAAGTAAAAACCGCAGAGGTGATCAAATACCACCAAAAGAAAGCTCTATTTGTGGGGAAAAAAGGACGCCAATTTTGTTTGGGAGCCACACCGCACGACCGCGCAATTGTCAGTTAAAGCGACGCAGTGCCGAATCGCAAAAAGGGGCCTGGTCCTTTACCTGCATATTGGTCCGGGTCTTAAGTGGTTAATGTCATTAAAAACGATCGTGTGTGGGCTCCAGAGCATTTTTCACGACGTAAAAAATGGGCATTAAAAATGTAGAACATGCTATAAATCTTTGCGTCGTTTTTAGCGTTGTCGTTTTTAACGTCGTAAAAAATGGTCGTGTGTGGGCTTTAATGACGTGAAAAAAACGTGCATGCTTAGAAGCAAGTTATGAGACGGGAGCGCTTGTTCTGGTAAAACAAAGTTCGTAATGGAGATAGCACATCCGTCACGCTGTAACAGACTAAAAAATGCTAAGACTGAAAAGCGCGAATCGTCTCTCTCCAAACTTTTACTAACACAAAATCAGAAAAAGCAGCCCCAAGGGTGGCGCCATCCGAATGGAACTTCCCCTTTATAGTGCCGTTGTACGTGTTGTACGTCACCGCGCTTTTCTAGAGCATTTTTTTTTTCACGATCGTGTGTAGGCAAGGACGGCTTAACAATAATCGCGTTAAAACATTGTTTTTTCTAGACCATTAAAAACGGTCGTGTGTACGCGGCATAAGAGTTGCTAAACTGCAATTTCTCTTTCATTGCACATTGCAAAAAAAAATTCACCACAAAGCATGCCAGCCATGTCAATGAAAATATTATTACTGACTGTCCACATATGTAACAATAAAATCATTTGCTGTAAGAATTGTTAAGCCACATCTTTCAAAAAATCAACTACCGGTAATTCAATGAATACCGTATTTATCGGGGTATAATGCGCGCCAGAGTATAACGCGCACCCCAAGTTTAGAAGGGTAGTTTAAGGAAAAAAAACTTAAATTTTTTCCCTGCGTCCAAAGGCGGCCTTGTCCGGCGTCCGTCTGCGGCCTTGCGCAAGGTCCGTCCAGCCTTGTGGGTGTCCATCTGCGGCTTCCTTGCGCGGGGTCCGTCCAGCCTTGTGGGTGTCCGTCTGCGGCTTCCTTGCGCGGGGTCCGTCCAGCCTTGTGGGTGTCCGTCTGCGGCTTTGGAGGTGTCTGTCAGCGGCCTTGCACAGGGTCCGTCCAGCCTTGTGGGTGTCCGTCTGCGAGTCCATCCACACCTTGTCCGGGGTTGCAGCGGTGTTTGTTTTTGGATTTGGCGCCGAGCCGAGAGGAGCCGGATTTCCTGTGTGTTCGGCTCCTCTCGGGTTGTCTCGGCTTCTCTCGCGTGGCTGCGGGCGGAGCCGAGCGTGGCCGAGCCTAGCCAAATGCGCAGTACACTCGGCTCGGCTCTAGGCTGCGGCGCTCAGAGACAGCGGGGAACGGCGTATAACGCGCACCCACGAAAGTGCGCATTATACGCCGATAAATACGGTACACAATAGTTTTACTGGAAAAGGAATCCAAATGTAACCACATGTATTCTTTATTGCATTAAATAATTAAAACTTAGGTTTGCTATACATTTTTTGGGGATGGGGCAGTGCCATATAAATTAGTTATGTGTAATGGTGTGTATCCCATTACCTATAGGTGTCAGCTATAAGCACTAGCCTGGAGACAGGCATTATTTTTTAATTCCCACCCCCACTCCTTTTCTGAAGTCAAGTGGTTACTTTTTTGGATTTTGACTGGATGTTAGTGATCATAACAGAATTCAGTGTAAGGGGAGTGTAGAGGTGGGCAGGAAGTCTACTGACATCACGACTTCACCCACTGAGCTCCAGACAACAGATCTGCAGTTTTTCAGTTCTTATAACAGACAGAGGGGAGACATTTGACAGGTGAGAATACATGCAGGAGGCATGAATATCCTTATAGATCAGCACTATGGCAGTAGTTTAGAAAGGATGAGAGTGGCTTTACATCCACTTTAACTAATAGACCGAAATGACATTTACTTTCTTGGCAATTTACTGCATATGATTATGACCCAACAGCATGTTCCCTTCCTTCTCAAGTAGATATATGCCTGTTAATGAAAATGCTGTGTATTGGGGGTCACCATTTGTATATCCCCCTCGGAGGCACCTGCTGCAATCAGGTTTATAGCCGTCTTTTTGCAGCAAGCTTCATTTGCAGATATGCCCAGTTTCACACTCTTTTAGAGCATAGGTGCAGGAATTCCCCCTTTTCTGTGTCACCCATTTTTGTCTGGACTAATGTAAGGAGGATCACTGTGGCCTCTGGTGTAAAGGGGAGCTCTGATGTAAGGAGCGCTCTGAGAACCCTGATTTACCTTAGAGTACTCACTAAGGCCCCATACACACGATAGAATTTATCCGCGAATACGGTCCAGCGGACCGTTTCCGCGGATAAATCCTCTCGAGGATTTCGGCGGATTTTCATGAGATGGAGTGTACACACCATCGCATTGAAATCCGCGCCGAAATCCTCTGGCGATGACGTGTCGCACCGTCGCCGCGATTATGACGCGGCGACGTGCGCGACGCTGTCATATAAGGAATTCCACGCATGCGTCTAATCATTGCGACGCATGTGGGGGATCCCTTCGGACGGATGGATCCGGTGAGTCTATACAGACCAGCGGATCCATCCGTTGGAATGGATTCCAGCAGATGAATTTGTTCTGCATGTCAGCGAATATTCGATCTGCTGGAATCCATCCCAGGGGAGATATATCCGCGGAAACAGATCCGCTGGCGTGTACACACCATAGGATCTATCCGCTGAAACCCATTTGCTGGGATTTATCTGCGGATGGATTCTATGGTGTGTATGGGGCCATAGAGGCAGGAGAGAGAAGGGGGAGAGGGCAGGGCCGATCCTAGGCAGGGTGCACAGGGTGCATTGCACCCAGGCGCCTGCAGAGGTGGGGGCGCCGAACATCTAACAGACTCTCTAACAGAAGGTCCCAATAAAGTACTCTGCTTCTCTTCCTGTATTTTGTTTATTGTTAAGAGATCATGTAAGGATCCCAGGTTAATGAAGACTTCATGGGGGAGCATCTCTGTGTTTGAGTTATTGCCATAGAAACATTTGTAAAGGGGAGGAGTACGTAAAATGACGACGCCCATGTGGGGGCGCCAAAAATATTTCTGCACCCAGGCGCCTGTGGCCCTAGGATCAGCCCTGGGAGAGGGGGAGACATCAGTCGTAGACAGGCATGGATGGTGAGCTCACTCGCCCCTTGGCATTCAGCACCTCTCATCCAAATGTATCTGTGGCTGCTGGGCTTCAAATTTCTCACCTCACTTTGTAAGGCACAACACCAGGTATTGGAGTGTGGGCATACACAAAGGAATAGGAGTAGATCAAGCAGTCTCTCCTCTCCTGTCTGTGTGAGTGGGGGGGGGGAGGACTGTCAGTGCTGGCTTTGGGCAGTGTGAAGGAGAGTGTAACAGACACTCTCTGCTTAGACAACCACAGCTAGCAACCCTGCTGGGAAGCTATAGTCCACTCTGAATAATGTGTCTGGGTTTCAGGCAGTCTGAAACCCGGACGCATGATTCAAAACCCGAACTGTCCGGATGAATCCCGGACAGGTGGCAACCCTAGTTTGCATGTTAGATTTTGACCTATGATTGCATCTGTGTGGTGCTGCATGTGCATCCATTTCTACAGACAACTCACATACAGCTCTGAGGTGGATGCGTCCTCGTCTGCCAGTGTCCCTGCACATGGTATGGGACTAGTCACTCATCTCAATGAGCCCTTAAAGAGCGGGAAGACTGAAAACACAGAGAAACCATTTGTAACAGGAGCATACACCAGTAGGTTTCAGAATACACATCAATACACATAACTAATGTGTTTAGTGCCCCCCCAAACCCCTCCAGATCAGGGACAGTCCTTCCAAATCAGGGATAGTCCCTCCAAATCAGGGACAGTCCTTCCAAATCAGGGATTGTCCCTCCAAATCAGGGACAGTCCCTCCAGATCAGGGATAGTCCCTCCAGATCAGGGACAGTCCTTCCAAATCAGGGATAGTCCCTCCAGATCAGGGACAGTCCTTCCAAATCAGGGACAGTCCCTCCAGATCAGGAACAGTCCCTCCAGATCAGGGACAGTCCTTCCAAATCAGGGATTGTCCCTCCAAATCAGGGACAGTCCCTCCAGATCAGGGATAGTCCCTCCAGATCAGGGACAGTCCTTCCAAATCAGGGATAGTCCCTCCAGATCAGGGACAGTCCTTCCAAATCAGGGGCAGTCCCTCCAGATCAGGGACAGTCCCTCCAGATCAGGGACAGTCCTTCCAGATCAGGGATAGTCCCTCCAGATCAGGGAAGTCCCTCCAGATCAGGGACAGTCCCTCCAGATCAGGGATAGTCCCTCCAGATCAGGGAAGTCCCTCCAGATCAGGGACTGTCCTTCCAGATCAGGGACAGTCCCTTCAGATCAGGGACAGTCCTTCCAAATCAGGGAAGTCCCTCCAGATCAGGGACAGTCCCTCCAAATCAGGGAAGTCCCTCCAGATCAGGGACAGTCCCTCCAGATCAGGGATAGTCCCTCCAGATCAGGGACAGTCCTTCCAGATCAGGGATAGTCCCTTCAGATCAGGGACAGTCCCTCCAAATCAGGGAAGTCCTTCCAGATCAGGGACAGTCCCTCCAGATCAGGTACAGTCCCTCCAAATCAGGGACAGTCCCTCCAAATCAGCATTTTGCTTTTGGGTTTAATATTGCTTTCAGTTAAAAAATTATAAATAAAAAGTACAGATTTATGAACATTTTCCATAACAAGTATGAGAAACACTTGCACCCTCCAATACAATATAACATACACCATCATGTGATCATGTCATACACCATCATGTCATTGTTTGACCTTTCTTCCTTTTCTTTAAACAATGTACTGAAGCAACAGAATGAAAACAGAGCTCCACAACTCTTCTCCTTGGAGGACCCGCCCCCTTCCTGGCGCAGCAAAACGAGGCTTGGTTCTCATCCCGCACTGCGCCTGCGCCCCGGCCTATAACAGGAAGTGCCTGTGGCGAGGGTGACACTTTCCCGGAAAGCTCTGCGCAGCGGACAAGGTCAGGTTCGTTGGGGAAGATGGCCGCCCAGGTGCAGTTACTTCGTGCTAGTCTCCGGAATGTTCTTTTCATGCAGTTGAGGCGTTCTTCTGATCAGGTGATTGGAAGAGGGGGGACAGGGAGCTATGACTAAGGATATAAGTTGGTGAGACAGGCCAGGGCTTGTGTGTACAGAGCAAGGGAGCTGATCTGTTTTATAGGACTTTATCCAAAGCTAACGCTTTGTGTTTATCATGCTGTGGGTGAATGCCTTTAATGATTTGTATTATTAGAGTCAATGAATAAGGAACACTTCCCATAAAACGGTGTATCCTAGACCTAGGAGCTCTATGATGTCGCTGTTCTGACCTCCATGCATGCTCAGTTTGTGTCTGGTGGACCTGTGATCGATTCACAGATGACTTTATATAAATGGGTTTGTGTCCCTTTACCTCAGACTACTGCCATGTTTAGCACCAGGTCATGCCATCATGCATGCGTTTGCAGCTGTTTTTGGCAGCCTATTCATTTTGGTGGGCTGCCAAACGCACAGGAGTGTGCTAAAATAAAGTGCAACTTTTAAAATTGCTTCACATCAAAACACTTGGTAATATCAGGTTTTGCTAGCCGCAGGCACGTGCGAGACTGCGAAATGCATTGGGGGTGCCTTCAAGGGTATGTTTAGACATGTGTCTGAAGCAGCCTTTCTCAATCTTTTTCAAAACCGAATAACCATTGAAATACGTTTTTGGTCTCAGGGAACCTGGCTACAACTCATGATCCGTTAGTATGCTGGTCATTGGGAGGCATTACCCCCCCCCCCCCCCAAGGTTGGGTTCACACTATTGCGAATTGCATGTCAGGAGGGTGTGACTGCCTCTCTATGGAGCCGGTTCGCACATCTCCATAGTGGCTCTGGTGCGAATTGCGTGGGAGTTCCGTGCGTCTTTTGGGTCTGAATTCGGACCTGAAACGGTGAATGGGGACGCACCAGACCCCTGCTCTGTGCTGCGGTGTGAACCCAGCCTACAGATCAGTGATGTCAGTGGGAACTTTTCTGAGGGGCAGATATATATCTGTCATTGTGCAAGGAACCCCTAACAACCTCTAGAGCAGGGATATGCAATTAGTTGACCTCCAGCTGTTGCAAAACTACAAGTCCCATCATGCCTTTGCCTCTGGGTGTCATGCTTGTGGCTGTCAGATTCTTGCTATGCCTCATGGGACTTGTAGTTCTGTAACAGCTGAAGGTCTGCTAATTGCATATCACTGCTGTAGAGGTACCCTAGTTAAGTAACCCTGGTCTAAATCTATCTCTCTTCTGAAACCAAATTAGCCTTTGGATCACACTTCAGAGGCAGTTTACCGCCAGTGAGGAGGTGATGCTATGCCTCCTGACCGCCTTCTGTTTTTAACCCCAGTTATGCTGATAAATGCAGCATGCCTTGCATGTAGTTGTGGGCTGAATTTGTTGCATTCGGCTGGCTTGCCACCCGATGTCTACATGTTCAGTAGATTTTGCCAGACACAAATCATTTTGACTGCAGCATGTAAATGCCCCCATCTGCATATAGCTCCTTAAAGCAGAACTCCCAAAAGGGGAAAGCTGCTTGCCCGCACCCTCCACTGCCACATTTGGAACTTTTTGAGGGGATCAGGTATGTTTTTGACAGGTACCCACTCCTAATTTTGGGTAAGATCACAGCGGCAATCTGAAACAATGCCCCCCCCTCTACCTTCTGGGACACATGCAAGAAAGCTGACAACCACTGCACTGTATTGTAGCGTCTTTAGGGTCACCATACACATTGCAACCCCTGTACAATCTCAATACAATTTACCAAAACTATGTAATGATGTGAGAACCTACCTTTACAATCATTCAAACCACAGGCCCTTAAGCAGCTCGTACACGGAGTGAATTTGGTTGCAGGAAAGACATTTTGCTTGACTCCCCCATCAACAGACAGGTGCTGATAGGGGAATCTTTCCCGGCGGGGGAAACCAGTGATAGCTGCTAGAGATAATTGCATGTAAGATCCGGCAGGCTGGTTGTATCCAAGTTGATCGATCAACTTGGTACACTTGGCCTGCCCATACATGGTTCCTGCTGAACTGGCCAAGATTCAAACCGTCTAAAGCCAGGCCTTGCATTATATACTTTGGTAGATCAAAGTATACAGAGCTTGTACAGATAAATTGTATGGTTATCTTTAGATCGAACTAAAAATGTAGCGCAAGGGCCTGTCTGATTGGAAACAAATTGTTAGTGAAGGTGGGTACTCGTATTGCATGGTAATCTAAAACCAATTGTATAGTCAGATTGCTCCCAAGGGTCATCATATGTATTCGCTGTTACTTTTTTTTTTTTTTTTTTTCTTTTGCCCTTTTATTTGAGTGACGGGGGAGCTCAAAAGCCACAGGTGGCTGAGCTGTCGTTTTACCATCCACCTGAACACTGCCATATAGCTGCTCGTGGCTGTACACGCTGCAGTAAAAACTAAACCCCATGCCACATTTGTCGGGTGTTACCGCCACCGAGCTTGATGAGTACAGTTCTGTGGAGCCAGGCCGCAATTGCATGTGATTGCAGTGTGCTAGTCTGCCATTTATATGGGTAAATCGGGCAATAAGGAATAGAATATCTCTTCCTCACTGCTTGTCAAATTCCCCATAAAAGCATTCCAAATGCAGATTGCTCTTCAGGGCGCTGCATGTGTGAACAAAAACGTATGGCCCTTTCACATTAGGAACAGCACGTGAAACGTCCTGTGTGATTTACATGCAGTTCTGTGCGATTTCTGCCTTATTCATTTTGAATGGGCTGAAATCACACTGTACCAAAATTAGTGCATGCGCTACTTTTTGAAATGCACATCGGATGGCACAAGTGGGGGCAAATGCACTGTTTGTGACCTGTTTTTGGGTGTCCCAACACAATCTGCTGACCCCCACAGCAGAATGCAAGGGCAGTGTGATGGGGAAGCTCCATGGGAATGCGGCCTTACCGCACTGCATTGTAGTGTGAATGGGACCTTAAAGCATTTTTTCTCTAGTCGTCTTCCAGGACAGCCTCTTGAGACCTTGGGCTCCTCCCTCCGGGACAGGAAACACGTACACCCTTTTCTTTAAAGGGCGGTCCTCTAGATCTCCTCCTCAGTTATTGTGTTTCCTGCCAGAAGGGAAGGAGCACGTTTTTTAAGGGACTTTTAAAATGCTGGATTCCCTCTCTGCCTGGTACCCCTCTGCTCCTGCTAGGAAGAGAAAGGTCACCGTTTTTTCACTGCTGTCTAAAGCTCAGAGAGAGTGGGAACCCTTGATGTCGGCATCCCCCCCTGCAGTACCCAGTACCTGTTGCGTTGGTCTCCTTCTGAGGGCACAGCGCGGTACATCAGCTATGGCGGCGGCGAGAGACGCTGGCTGGCCATGCCGCTCTGCACTGCAGATCCTCTTCCGGAGCGGCGCTGAGGGGCGGGACGGATGCGTTCCACAAGGCGGAAGTGCGTCACCGGAACGGCGTCATCAAGGGGCGCTGTCGAAACCTAGTCCCATTCGACTTAAAGCGCGGCAGTGGAAGAAAGGCACACGGAGCGGTGTGTTCCATACGCAGCCGGGCTGTTTAAGGACACAGGACCGATGGAGGAAGCGAGGCAGGCTACAGACTCCGGGTCCACCGGCTCCGGCGTCTCCCAGGTAAGGGGGGCTAGGCTGACTCTTCACTTACCTTGGGGGGACATGGTCTGAATTATCTCAGGACCTTTTCTCCCTCCCTGGGCAGGGCCTGTGGTGGAGGGCTCCCCAGCACTTACCTTTTCTGACACACGGGTGGTTGTCAGGGGGCATTGTCTTTTATACTAAAGCATGGTGTTTGTGTTTGATTTTAGGTCAAATCTCAGGACAAAACGCCAGCACAAGCCCCTAAAAGAAAGTGCGCTGTATGTGGGGAAAAATTGGGTTCCAGCTGGAAAAAGCCTCTATGTGTAGAGTGCATCTCCAGTCTGGTCAAAGATGACTCTGTGGCAGAATGCCAAAAAGTCTTATCATCTGTAAAAGATGAGCTAGCATCCACTTTCAAATCTTTCCGGGGAATGATGGATAGGATGCAGATGCCGTCCCCGGTATATAGGACCCCTAGTGCCCCGTCCTTGGCAACTCCGGTCGAAGGGGATGAGCATGAGGAGGAGGAAGCAGGAGGGTCCACTCGGTCCCAGGCTTCCTCTCAGGTAGATTCAGCTTCTGGCTCTGAGCTAGAAGAAGAAGACTCTTCCAGGGGGACTAGATATAGACTGTCTCTAGAAGATGTGGGAGACTTGCTTAAAGCAATATATGAAACCCTAGAGATCCGAGAGGAACAGGTCCAGCTATCTAAGCACGACCAACTTTATCAAGGTAGTGCGGTAAAAACCAGGTGTTTTCCTGTTCATAAGTCGTTGGTGGAAACGATCTTGTTGGAGTGGGAGCAACCAGAAAAAAGACCTTTTTTTGCAGGGAACCTAAAGCGTAGATATCCTTTTGAGGAAGATACTACGCTCCCATGGAACAAAGTTCCAAAGCTAGATGCACCTCTGGCCAGGGTGTCAAAAAGAACTGACCTGGCCTTCGATGACCTTGGAACACTTAAAGATCCAATGGATAAAAGGGGTGACATCATTTTAAAAAGGGCTTGGGACGCTTCCACTATTGCACTTAAGCCAGCGTTGGCGGCTACCTGCGTAGCCAGGAACTTGGAGTGTTGGCTTAATCAACTCCAAGCGCATATCACTGCTGGTACATCCAGGCAGCAGATTTTAAAATCTTTCCCGTTACTCTTGAAGGCGGCTGGCTTCCTAGCCGATGCTTCCTCAGAATCGGTGAAGCTTGCAGCCAGATCTGCAGCGTTGGTCAACGCAGCCAGAAGGTCGGTCTGGTTAAAGACATGGACGGGTGACGCCGCATCAAAATTAAAGCTCTGCGGCTTACCTTTTTCTGGCGATCACTTATTTGGTCCGGGTCTCCAGGAGGCACTAGAAAGGACACAAGATAAAAAGAAAGCCTTCCCGGAAAGAAAAAAGAAAGAAAATAAACGCTTTTTTCGAGGGTTTAGGCAAAGCCAGAAAGACCGGGATTCACATCCTAAAAAACATTGGGTGGGCCAAAAGGGACGTGGAAGAGGAGGAATCTTGTTTAACCCTCCTCAGGTTCCCCCCAAAACCCAGTGACACTCAGGTCCCTGTGGGAGGAAGATTGGGGGAGTTCCTCTCACAATGGACAGAATTAACAGTCAGTCCGTTTGTACACGACCTCATAGAAAACGGCTACAGGCTGGAATTCTCAGTTCCCCCTCCCCCAATATTTTTGGTCACTCAACCTCCCAGAGACCGGGAGAAGGCAGAGGCCCTGGGTCTCCTTTTAGGGGACCTGTTGGATCAGAGGGTTCTGTTGGAAGTTCCCCAGGAGGAGGAAGGTCAGGGGGTGTATTCACATGTCTTCGTGGTGAAAAAGCCCTCAGGAAAGTACAGACTGATTTTAAACCTTCGTCCCCTCAACAAGTGGGTCCGTTACAAACGGTTCAGAATGGAATCGATATTTTCAGTCACCAGTCTGATCTTCCCAAAGTGTTATATGGCCACCGTGGACTTACGGGACGCATATTTACACATTCCGATCCGTCAGGAATGCCAAAAATTCCTGCGTCTAGCGGTAAGACTGGGTTCTGCTACCAAACATCTGCAATTCAGGGCCCTTCCCTTTGGCCTGTCTTCCTCGCCAAGGATTTTTACCAAAGTCCTAGCAGAAGCCCTGGCACCACTGAGACTCCAAGGAGTAACAATAGTGCCTTACCTAGACGATCTGTTGTTCATAGCCCCGTCTGGTCATCAGTTAGAGAGCGACCTGAAGGTAGCCCTGTCTTTCCTGCGTTCCCTGGGTTGGCTGGTCAACGAAGAAAAATCGCAGATGATACCATCACAGGAGGTGATGTACCTGGGATACAGAATATCCTCAGTAGAAAAGAAGATTTTCCTTCCCCAGGAAAAAATTCTCAAACTAGATCAGGCGGTTGCTTTTCTCCAGACGAATCAGGAGATCAGCATAAGGCAAGTTATGCGAGTTCTGGGTCTGATGTCGGCCTGTTTTCCGGCGGTACCCTGGGCCAGATTTCATTCGCGTCCTCTCCAGGCACATATGCTCAAACTTTGGAGTGGCAGGAAGGAGGATTTGGACCTCACAATACCTATCCCAAAGAGCATTCAAAGAAACCTATGGTGGTGGAGAGCCAGAGAAAACCTGGACAAGGGTCTTCTCTGGGATCCGCCAGTGGCTCTGGTAATGACCACCGATGCCAGCAGGGGGGGTTGGGGCGCCCACCTGGGAGAAGTTTGGACCCAGGGTCAGTGGTCGTCCTCGGAGGTTCTTCGGTCATCGAACCAAAAAGAACTGTTAGCCGTTCTAAAAGCCATTCAGGGCTTCAAGTGCTATCTAGTGGGTCAGCATCTACAAATCAGGACAGACAACGCTGCCACAGTAGCTTATATAAACAAGCAAGGAGGCACAAGGAGCCCAGCCCTACAGGCAACAGCTACACAGATCTTGATCTGGGCAGAGAAAAATCTGGTACACCTTTCAGCTGTCCACCTAAAGGGCTCACTGAATACCCTGGCAGATTTCCTCAGCAGACAGGTAGTATGTCAGGACGAGTGGTCTCTAGACCAGGAGACTTTCTACCAGATAGTCTCACTCTGGGGACTACCAGAGGTGGACCTGTTCGCAGCAAAGGAGAACAGGAAGGTTACAACATTTTTTTCCATTCACCCACAAGACAAAGCGAAGGGGATAGATGCCTTTTCACATCCTTGGCATTTCAGCCTGGCATACGCATTCCCTCCAGTGAGGTTGATTCCCAGGGTAATCCAAAAATTTCTCAGGGAACCCGCGGATCTGATTCTGATCACGCCTTTCTGGCCCAAGAGGCCATGGTTCGCCAGCCTGTGGAGGCTGGCCCTGTATCCACCTTGGACACTTCCAGAGAAAGTAGATCTACTGTCTATAGGTCCAGTCCTTCATCCTCAAATAAAGAACCTGAAACTAACTGCCTGGTTTCTGAAGAGCAACTATTGAAAGCACGGGGTTTTTCAGATAAAGTGGTCACGACTCTCTTAGGGTGTCGCAAACCGGTAACTAGAGCAATATACTCTAAGGTGTGGAAAAAATTCAATTCCTGGAAGATACAACAAGGAATGAATCATTCCGGCATCCCAGTAGTGCTAGAATTTTTGCAGGCAGGTGCGGACTTAGGCTTATCAGTCAGCACTCTCAAAGTACAGGCGGCTGCCTTAAGTATTTTTTTGGATGTACCTCTCCAACAGGATCGCTTCGTCAAAAACTTTTTCAAAAGTCTGACAAGATCTAATCCAACTAGGATTAGAGCCTGTCCCTCTTGGGATCTGTCCTTGGTACTAAAGGCTCTTACTAACAAACCATTTGAACCGATGGAAGAGTCTTCTCTGAAACATGTTATCCTTAAGACAGTCTTTCTAGTGGCCATAGCCTCAGCCAGGAGAGTCAGCGATCTTCAGGCCCTCTCTATTAGGGAACCCTTCCTATCTGTATTTGATGATAGGATAATTCTTAGGACGGATCCTAGCTTCCTACCCAAGGTAGCCTCTACCTTTCATAGGACTCAGGACATTGTCCTACCAACCTTGCTTTCCTCTTCAGAAAATGATGAAGGGGAATTTTTGTCCTTATTGGATGTTAAAAGAAGTCTTTTATTTTACTTAGAAGTCACAAAGGAATTTAGACTATGTGACTCACTTTTTGTTAACTTCTCAGGTGCCCGCAAGGGTCACAGAACATCAAAATCCTCTATTGCCAGATGGCTCAGGATGTTGATTGTAGAAGCATATACGTTAGGGGGTAGGGAACCACCTACAGTTAAAGCACATTCTACTCGGGCAGTGGCGGTTTCCTGGGCAGAAAGAGCAGGAGCGTCCCCGGAAGAGATCTGTAAGGCGGCAGCCTGGACATCTTACTCAACCTTTGCAAGACACTACCGGTTGGACCTGCTGTCAGACAAGGATCAGGCCTTCGGACGAAGGGTCCTCCAGACAGTAGTCCCACCCTAAAAACCAGTAAGTTCTTGCTTGTCATCTCAAGAGGCTGTCCTGGAAGACGACTAGAGAAAGACCGGAGTTAGGCTTACCGGTAACTCTGTTTCTAGGAGTCTTCCAGGACAGCCGGAGTTTTTCCCACCCGGTGTCTGTTAAGGAACTGTAATTGTGGTGAAGATATAAAATGATCTAACGATGTGTTAGTAGACTATGTCTTTCAGGATCTTCTGGTATTTCTCGGGCAAACTGAGGAGGAGATCTAGAGGACCGCCCTTTAAAGAAAAGGGTGTACGTGTTTCCTGTCCCGGAGGGAGGAGCCCAAGGTCTCAAGAGGCTGTCCTGGAAGACTCCTAGAAACAGAGTTACCGGTAAGCCTAACTCCGGTCTTTTTGCTTGAAAAGACAAATACTATAAAAAGCCCACCAAAGTAAGTTTAACCCAAAGACTGTCCTAAGTATTTTCTGGGGGCTGCAGTGTGTGGGAGTTAAATCATTCAAGGCAGGCTAACCTTTTATTCAAAGTGCACTGCTATAAAGATGGAACTCTGTACAGTATGAACACCTCTGATTGATCTTCAGCTTCTATGCTAAAAATACACCTGAATAGTGCATGTGTATTAGTCATTGGAAAGCCAGGTACTATTTTGGGGACAATCTATTTAAGTGTTGCAGAATGAATAAGTGCCTGTTGCTATGCAGACAAGAAATGTTAATTGGCAGGGGGCTTTCTTCACCACATGGGTATGTATACATCAGGCAGTGCTTTTTAGCCTAAGTTCACACTGACAGCGGGAATGAAATTATTGAGCTGAACTCGCACAATTTCATTCAGTCCTGACTCCGGGAGCCATTTCTGGGACACCTGTGCGGGTTTCTTCAGATGTCTACTGAAATCGCACTCCAAGTCACCAAAAGTAGTACAAAACTCGGTGTTTTCTTGCTGCTGAGTGAACCTGCGGCACAGTGACTACACAGTTTAGTCGGTTTATATACTGCTCCACTGTTACAATAACATTTTAAGTTCAGAATTCATGGTGGAAATGTAGGCTCTGAGATTTGTATGCAATACTTAAATTTTTTTATTTATTTCACAGTTGGGAGAATTGGGAAAAGGTGCTGGTAAAGGCGGTGGAGGCGGAGGATCTGTGAGAGAGGCCGGAGGAGCATTTGGCAAACGCCAGGCTGCTGAGGAGGAGAGATATTTCAAGTGTGTTGGTTTTATCATGTATCTTTCGGATTTAAGACTGTTATGCTTTTTTTTTTTTTTTTTTTTTTTTTTTTTTTTTTTTTTTTTTTTTTTACACGTTGGAGCTGAACTTCAGCCTTCTCTTCAGTCTTGCAGTTGTACAGGCCCTGAAATGATAGTCTTGCTTTCACTGCACATTGTAAGCGTCTCACAGTGCATTTGAAGCTGCAGCAAGTCCTAGCCTGCCCCATTATTTTTTTTTTTTTTTTTTTGCTACAGCAGGGGTCCCCAACCTCCGGGCCGTGGACCAGTGCTGGTACAAGGCCTGTTGATGACCAGGCTGCACAGCAGGAGGTGAGCATCCACCATGGTCCACACAGGGCTGTCGCAGACCATGGTTGCTGCTCACCAACTGCTGTGCAGCCATGCCTGTGTGTCCTTTCCTGGCAAACAATGCCATTCTATCAGTAGGAGCTGTAGATCTGAATGGAGAGCTCCTACCACCCCCCTGCCCTGCTGATGGGACAACATTGTTGGGTAGGTGAGGGAACCGGGAGGACACGCATGGACTGAGCACAGCCTCTGTCCTGCCAAAGGTAGGAGTTCTAAGCAGGGGAGGCAGAGATTAGAATGGGAAAAGGCTCCAGGGGCACTGATGGAGTAGGCTATGATTGCTAGGAGAACTGCAGTTCCTGTTGCATTAATGTAAAACAAAGCTGTAATGTGAAGGGGAACTGAGGACAATGATATAAAGGGGGGGCGGGCTGAGCAGACGCTGTGAATATCCCATCCTCTGACCCGTTCACCACACACATGCTGTCCCTGTTAAAATTTGCTGCCATGAAACCAGTCCCTGGTGCCAAAGAAGTTTGGGGACCACTGGAGCTAGAGAATGTCCAGCACAGCCTTTCCTCCCCAGCCCAACTGTCCCTGCCCTGTTCATTTTATTGGATTTCAGTTCTGGGGGTTAAACATCACATGCAGGTAAAGTGAGGGGTTAGTGATCGAAAGTCTTAGTAGGGATACAGCACCTCATCCCTAGGTTGGTTAAGAAAAGGGATTTGGAAACGTTGAGGGGATTATCACGGTGCTAAGATAGAAACCAGCCAAATTATTTTATATCAAAAGTAGAAAAATATTTTATTAAGGTTTTACAAGATAAAATCTGATTCAAAATACAATAGAGCAAGAATGGATCGTGGGAGCAATTTCTAGAGATATATTTATTGATCGAGTCAACCCTACTAGTTTCGCCAGACACTGGCTTCCTCAGGGGAATTAAGACAAGATCGTCTCTGTGAGATACTCTAAAATAAAACAAAACTGTTTTAGCATACACTTAAAATGTAAATTACATTAAATATATAAGCATTATTGTACAAAAAATTCGAGGGTATGTATGGTATATACCAGGGATATGCAATTAGCGGACCTCCAGCTGTTGCAAAACTACAAGTCCCATCATGCCTCTGCCTTTGGTTGTCATGCTTGTGGCTGTCAGTGTTTTGCTATGCCTCATGGGATTTGTAGTTCTGCAACAGCTGGAGGTCCGCTAATTGCCTATCCCTGGTATATACGTTTGGCTGGGATGAGTGGCGAGGCATTATATATATCTCTAGAAATTGCTCCCACGATCCATTCTTGCTCTATTGTATTTTGAATCAGATTTTATCTTGTAAAACCTTAAAATATTTTCTACTTTTGATATAAAATAATTTGTCTGGTTTCTATCTTGGCACCGTGATAATCCCCTCAACCTTTCCATCACATGCAGGTGTTGCCTAGGGCAATGATTAACTCCAGTATTCAAGGTGCCCCAACTGGTCATGTTTTTCAGGCTTTCCATTTCGCACAGGTGATTTGATCAGTTTCACTGCCTTAGTAATTACCACCACCATTTTAATCTGAGGGAAATCCTGAAAACATGACCTGCTGGTGTCTTGAGGACTAGAGTTGAGAAACTCTGGCCCAGGGCAATCTCCATGCACATGCAGTCTGCCTAGAAAGGCCCATTCCTACAGACACAAACCCATCAGGGTATTTTGATCTGCGTGCAGACCCAGTGTTATTGCTAGTTCTAAAATGGGTGTGTGCAACGATGGCCTTCCAGCTGTTGCCAAACTAAAAGTCCCATCATGCCTCTGGGAGTCATGGTTGTGGCTTTGTTTTGCAATGCCTCAAAGTTCCACAGCAGCTAGAGGGCCACATTTGCCCACCCCTGGTCTAAAGTAAGGTTCTGTTATATTCAGTGGGGTCTAGTCCATAGATTCCCAAATCGTTACCAACATCCACCAATGGTATATATATTCTGATTTGTACTGTCGGTACAGCCTCCAGGCTCAGGTGATGGGAACCTTCTCCCCCCTTTTTTTTATTTTTCCCTCTTTCATGAATTTTAAAGTTAATGGTATGAGGGGGCCTGACTAAATTGGAACGGTACACTTTTTTTTTTTTAGAATTGTCGAATGAGGTATTGCTAAACAATTACAATTTTAATCTTATCAAAATGGGTATGCACTACAGTTTGCAGAGCTAAAGGAGATGATAGACTGTAATATAAATGGTCAGCCTAAGGCTACATTCACACGGGTACATTTGCTGGTGCAGCGTAAAAACGCTGTTTCTGGTATGCCAGATGTCCTAAAGCTGTGTAAAGTAATACACTGTACACACCTTGGGTGTGTGTAGTAATTAAAGCAAATAGTTGTGTACAGCCGCCTACACCCTTTCATGTCTGTGGGCAACTGTACACAGCTCTCGGCCATCCAGCACACAAGAAATATGCAGTGTTTTTTTGCTGCATTGGCAAATTTTGCCCATGTGCATGTAGCTCAAATCTGACAGCCATGGGAGAAGACATGTGTGGACAGGCGTAAGGTGTCTATTTTTTTTTTTTTCTAATTTGTTTAAGGCCTGGAGATCACATTGCTGAGAGATTAACTGCTAGAAGACCAGCCGCTGCAGTTATACTGGGGCAGGTTGGCACGGCTGCGCAAATCGCAGTAGCTGTACGTCTGTTTTTAGATGTCACAGCAGGCGCGCGTGCAAATCCCGGCACTCGGCAGAGGAGACAGATCGTGTGTTCATACCAAGTTTGAACCTCTCCCAGTCGAACACACCTAGGGAACACGGTTAACCCTGTGATCACTCCCTAGTGTTAACCCCCTTCCCTGCTAGTGACACTTATACAGTAATCTGTGGCTATTTTTAGCTCCGATCGCTGTATAAATGTCAATGGTGTCCGATCTGTCCGCCGCAATGTCGCAGTCTTGGTAAAAATCGCAGATCGTCGCCATTACTAGTGTAAAAAAAGCATCTATTTTGTAGATGCTAAAACTTTTGCGTAAACCAATCAATATTTGCTTATTGCGATTAAATTATTTTTTTTTTCAAAAAATATGTAGACTAATACATATCGGCCTAAACTGAGGGAAATGTATTTATTTTTTTAATGTGGGATATTATAGCAAAAAGGTAATCAAATGCCACCAAAAAGCTCTATTTGTGGGGTGGGGCAGGGGGAATAACATTAACCTTGTCTGGGTACAAGTTCACATGACCGCGCAATTGTCAGTTAAAGCGGCGCAGTGCCGTATCACAAAATTTACACCAGAAACCACCCAACTGTGTTTTGACATGCACTTCAATGCGTTTTGCACTGCGCTTGGCACTGCATTTGCCGTCCATTTTTTTTGGCTCAGCTTAAAGGGGCGCAGTACATTTGTAGAGCTTTCCCTGCATTTGTGGTGCAGAAAAATTCTCTACTTTGCATGAAAATAAAAAACCATGTGAACTATGTTCATAGTATTACCTTGATTTTTGGATGTCTTTGCAGTTGGAGTGCAGTTCAAAATGCATTCAACTGCATTCGGTGTGAAGGGCCTTTTGGCAATGGTACACTCTTGTTGATGCAGCATTTCATATGTCGTACTTGTGTTCTGATTCACTTTTATCATGTAATGGAGAATATGTAACTAATTCTATGATCTCCTCCTATGTCCTGCAGGCAAAAGGAGAGGGAGCAGATAGATTCTCTAAAGAAGCACTATGAAGAAGAAATCCATCATCATAAGGATGAAATTGAGCGTCTGCAAAAGGAAATTGAACGGCACAAGGGCAAAATTAAGAAACTGAAACATGATGATTAGTTGCACGGATCTGCTTAGGTGTTGCTTGCTGTCTTGGGAGAACATACCATTTTAAAAGCTTATTTTCTTCTGTGACATGGAGTTGTGATATCCTTAAATGTATCGCAATAAAATAACTGTCAGCCAGTTAAGTACCAATACTGCAGTGTTTTTTTTCTTTTGGAGTATTGCATGGTAAGAATTCTAGAAACCGTGTGTGTGTGTGTGTTCCACTTTAAAGGATCACCAGAGGAAATATTTTTTTTTTTGCTGAAATGATTGTTTACAGGGTATAGAGACATAAAAGTTAACTTTTTCCTTTTAAAAATAGATTAAATTCAATCATATAATGTGCCTGTAGTTTCATTTTCCTTTTTTTGTGAATTAAAGAGACCCACAGAACAAAAACAAACAAATCCAGGGCAGTGTTTTGTTTTTAAAATGAATCTGATTGGTTCTGTTAAGTTTTAGACACACAGTAATGACAGCTTAGACCACTGTGAAAAGCTCCCAGTACGATGGTTATAAGGAGCCAGACAACCAGGAAGTGTGGAGATCAGAGCAGTTTTACAGCAACATCAAAGCAAAAACGAGCAATGAGGACATGAAACCAGTACTGCAATAAGGTAAAGGAAGCTATTTAGCTAAAAAAAAAAATTCCTTTAGTGACCCTTTAAGTCTGCACTCTAGAATCTGTGGCCCCCAGTGTGAAAGGGGTCTTTTAAAGTAATTGGCCTAAGGCTTTGTTCACACCATATGCCCATAAAAACTAATGGGGGGGGGGGGGGTGCAAAGATTTCATCTGCATGGAATATGTTGGGCTTGTTCACACCACGTGCATATTTCTAACGTGGGTCTCTGCAAGACCCAAATGTCCTCTGCAAGGACACAAAGAAAACCCTTTTTCTCAAATCACCTTTCAGGACAACCCTGGAGAGAGCGCAGCTCCGCCCATTTCTTTAGGAAACACATGTGATCCTTTAAGATCCCTCCTCTTCCACCATGGCCTCAGTTATTGTGTTTTCTCTGCCATGGTGGAAGCATCATAGGGAACCAGTGAGCTGTACTCTCTCCAGGGCGGAGGGATAAGGCTTACCTTGGTGAATTTCAGCTTGGTGTGCTGTGACCATCCCGGCCCCCCTCTACGGGGAGGGGGCGTACAGGAGTTCCCAGGCGTTCCTGCTCAGTGGAGCGTTCGGCTTCCCAGGATGAGGTGTCCTTGTGCCCGGAGGCTGCGGTGTGGCAGGATGGCCGAGCGGTAACCGCCACGGGTCGGCGGTGTTCCGCATTTTCAGCTCCGGGTCCCGGCTGGCAAGTGCATCGTGCGCGACGACGCCGCTTCCTGGGAGGGCGTGGCGCCTGGAACGCAGCATCTGTGGGACGGGTCAGGTGACCGGCACTTCCGTTTCCGGCCCCCGATGATGACGCGGGAGGCCGTGAAAATTCAAAAATTCTGCGTTTTCGTCCCCTAAGCCTTGCTGTGCTCTACAATGGAGGAGAGACAGACAGCACCAGCGGAAACAGGCGCTGCAAGCACCGGTCAGGCCCAGGTAATAGGGGTACAGCGGTGCCTTGATTCTTACTTATGTTGTTGGGCCTAGTTTGTGTTTTTTGTCGTTCCTTCCTGAGGGAGCCTGTGGGTACCAGACCAAGTTAACGCCCTTGGTCTGTGTAGCTGTAAGGGGTGGTTGCACTTAGCTTGGACCCGGTTTTCTCTGGTGGTGGATAGTCACTGGGTGTTTAAAAAAAAAGAGGTAGTAAATGGGTGTCCTTTCTGTTAGCTTCTCATTGCAGGAAAAATCTATAGGCAAATCTAGGCACTTAGATACACCAAGAAAATGCCCATCTTGCAAAAATCCTTTAAGGCGGTGATATGCAATTAGCGGACCTCCAGCTGTTGCAAAACTACAAGTCCCATCATGCCTCTGCCTCAGGGTGTCATGCTTGTGGCTGTCAGAGTCTTGCTATGCCTCATGGGATTTGTAGTTCTGCAACAGCTGGAGGTCCACTAATTGCATATGCCTGCTTTAAGGGATTCCTGGCAAAAGGCAATGTGCAGGTCTTGCATAAAAAATCTAGTGGAAGAAGAAACCTCACAGCAATATAAAGATTTATTTTCCTCAGTTCAAGAACTTACTAGTTCGTTGAGTTCAGTTAAAGACCTGTTTGCACAAAGTCCCGCAAGCTGAGGGGAGCCTCAGCAACCACCACCTAGCCCGAAGGTCCCGGTACCTAGACAGGTTGAGGGGGACTCCGGAGATGAAGGGACTAGCACTCTCTTCTCCCTCAGGGATTCGGAAGAGGAAGATAGTAGCAAAAGCTCTAAATTTAAACTGTCCTTAGAAGATGTGGATGATCTACTTAAGGCAATATACACTACCCTGGACATCAGGAAGAAAAGGTTCAATTATCTATACATGATAAAATGTATCAAGGACTGGATGACTCTAAACGCCGGGTCTTCCCGGTTCATAAGGTCCTTTCGGACACAATCAAAAAGGAATGGAAAGACCCAGAGCGGGCCCCCCCTTTTTTTTTTTTTTTTTTTTTTTCCCCAAAAACCCTTAAAAGAAGGTTTCCTTTTGAAGACACTGACACAGAGGTGTGGAACAAGAGGCCAAAGGTAGATGCAGCTTTTTCACAAGTGTCACGTCGCACTGACCTCGCCTTTGAGGATATGGGGGTCCTGAGAGATGCTATGGACAAGAGAGCCGATTCCCTCTTAAAGAAAGCCTGGGATTCCACTTCAACCAGTTTAAAACCTGCTATGGCCGCCACAGTGGTCGCCCGTAATCTAGAGTGCTGGGTTGAGAAACTAAGGAGTCATGTAGAAGCAGGCACCCCAAGAAAGGATCTTTTGGAATCCTTTCCCCTAATTTTGAAAGCTGTCAAATATATGGCAGATGCGTCTGCCGAATCTATTAAAATGGCGGCAAGGTCGGCGGCTTTGGTAAATTCAGCCAGACGCGCAGTGTGGTTAAAAACCTGGTCAGGAGATACACCCTCTAAAGTTAAGTTATGCGGGTTGCCATTCTCAGGGGATTTGTTCGGTCAGGACCTAGAAAAGGTACTAGACAGAACAGCGGATAAAAAGAAAGCGTCCCCCCCCCCCCCCCCCAAAAGAACCCAAAAAATTATTTTCGTTCTTTTCAGCATGCCTTCAAAAATAAGGAAGAAAATAAAAAACGTTGGGGTTCCCGTAGGGGTAGAGGAGTATCCTTTTTAAATCTCCCGCAGAGCAAACTACCAAAAGTAAGTGACGATCTGCTTCCAGTAGGGGGAAGGTTGTCTGCCTTTCTCCCTCAGTGGATGTGTCTGCCTTTCTCCCTCAGTGGATGCAGATGCCCATAAGTCCCTTCGTGGAAAGAATCGTCAGGGAAGGGTACAGTCTGGAATTTTCAGAGTGTCCTCCGAGAAGGTTCTATGTCACAGCCCTCCCTCGGGACAAAGAAAAATCTTCCGCAATGACGACCCTTTTGCAGGATCTGATAGGTCAGGGAGTGATAGTCCAAGTCCCAAAACATCAAGAGGGCCAAGGTTTCTATTCCCACATATTTTTGGTAAGGAAGCCCTCAGGCAAATTTTGCCTGATTCTGAACCTGAAGATTTTGAACAAATCAATCAGATACAAACATTTTCGCTTGGACACCATCTACTCCATAACGAAACTGTTAACCCCCAATTGCTTCATGGCATCCCTGGACCTCAGGGATGCTTGCCTACATGTTCCGATTGCCCAAGCATCCCAACAGTTTCTCAGACTAGCAGTAAACCTGGGGTCCACGGTGTGGCATCTTCAATTCAGGGCCCTCCCCTTCGGTCTTTCCTCCTCCCCCAGGGTCTTTACAAAGATCATGGCGGAGGCTTTGGAACCTCTGAAGCTGAAAGGGATTTCGGTCGTCCCATACTTGGACGACCTGCTGTTCTTCGCGGACTCCCGGGATCAAGTTGCGACGAACCTTCAGGTGTCGCAAGTTCATCTCGGAGGTCTAGGCTGGTTACTAAACCGCGAGAAATCAAACCTAGTGCCATCTCAAGAGACAAGGTTTCTGGGCTATACCATAAACTCGATCCTTCAGAAGGTCTTTTTACCTCAGGAGAAGATAGAGAAGGTCTTGGTCGCTGTAGCTCAGGTCCAGACAAACCTCGGGGTGTCAGTCAGGTCAGCGATGGCAGTGTTAGGTCTACTCACAGCCTCAATCCCAGCAGTCCCATGGGCAAGGTTACATTCTCGCCCTCTTCAAGCGAACATTCTTCAAGCCTGGTCACACAAAGAGTTACTAGAGAAACGTTTCAGATTGACATCAAACGTAAAAAGAGCACTCTGGTGGTGGAGGAACCCAGACAATTTGACAAAAGGTCTTTCCAGTAGAAAAGCGCCTAACAACGGACGTGAGTTCCTGGGGCTGGGGAGCCCATCTAGAGGGACAGACTGCTCAGGGCACCTGGTCCAAACCAGAAGCCAGAAAGTCATCGAACTGGAGGGAGTTGAAGGCTATATTCCTGGGGCTTCAGGCCTTTCAACAGGTAGTGAAGGGTCACCACGTTCAGGTCCTGTCGGACAATACTACAGCAGTGGCTTATGTCCTCAAGCAGGGAGGAACCAGAAGCAGAGGCCTCATGCAGTTAGCCAACCATCTGTTATCTTGGGCAGAGGTTAACATAGCGTCCCTATCAGCGGTACATCTAAAAGGGTCTCAAAACCTGTTAGCGGATCTACTAAGCAGGAGGTGCAGAGTGGAGCTTGAACCTGGAAGTTTTCACAGCAATCACTCAGGAATGGGGGCTACCACAAATAGACCTGTTCGCCAACCAGCAGAATGCGAAAGTGCAGAGATTCTTCTCCCTTCACAGAGAAGACCAGGCAGTGGCCATAGACGCTCTGGCCCAGCAGTGGCATTACCAACTGTGCTACGCCTTGTCCCCTTTCACACTAATACCGCTGGTCTTAAAGTTCAGGGAAGAAAAAAACAGTCTGATCCTAATCACTCCCTACTGGCCCAAAAGACCGTGGTTTGCATTACTTTAGAATTTAGCCACAAAACCACCGTGGAAACTACCTCTCAGGAAAGACCTGCTGTCACAGGGTCCTGTGAACCATCCGGAAGTGAAACGTTTACATTTAACAGCCTGGTTTCTGAAGAAGATCTCTTAAGGGCAAAGGGACTTTCTGATAAGGTGATAAAGACTCTGCTAGAAAGCAGAAAGGGTGTTACCAGGGCAATTTACCACAAGGTTTGGAAAAAGTACAACTCCTGGTGCTCCTCCAAAAATTCCCAGGTTAATAGTGTCATTTCTGTTCTCGAGTTTCTCCATGCAGGAATGGAGAAAGGGCTAGCAGTTAGCACCCTGAAGACTCAGGTAGCAGCCCTTTCGGTTTATTTAGAAATAAACCGAACATCTAAAGAACATTTAATTTCAAGATTTTTTAAGGCACTGGTTCGAAGTAGGCCGGTAGCCTTTAAAACCTTTCCCAGTTGGGATCTATCAATTGTGTTGCAGGGTCTCACGGGGGCTCCGTTTGAACCCATAGGGGAGATTTCTTTGAAGAATTTGGTGCTTAAAACTATTTTTTTAGTGGCTATCGCGACAGCAAGAAGGGTCAGCGAGATCCAAGCCCTGGCAGTCTTTTTTGAGAATTTTTCCGGACAGAATAATTCTTCGAACAGATCCAGCTTTTCTTCCTAAAGTCTCTTCGGCCTTCCACAGGTCTCAGGAAATAATCCTTCCTACAGCTCCCTCTAATGCAGGGGAAGAAGCCTTCCATACTCTCGACGTAAGAAGATGTGTACTTCAATACCTCTCTGTCACCAAAGAATTCAGGAAGTCAAACGCCCTGTTCATAATATTCTCAGGGGCACGTAAAGGGGAGAAGGCTTCCAAAAGCACGTTAGGCAGATGGCTCAAACAAGCCATTGTAGAGAGTTATTAAGCCAAAGGAGAGGTACCTCATATGGGGGTTACGGCCCATTCAACAAGATCTACGGCAGTTTCCTGGGCCGAAAGAGCCGGTGCCACGCCTGACCAAATCTGCAGAGCAGCTACATGGTCCAGCTACTCAACCTTTCTTCGGCATTACAGGCTAGACTTGTCCGCTGCGGAGCAAGCCTTCGGTAGGAAGGTACTGCAAGCAGTGGTCCCACCCTAGGGTAAGTTACTCGGTTATCCTCTCCAGGGTTGTCCTGAAAGGCGATTTGAGAAAGGCCTAGTTAGACTTACCGGTGACGGTATTTCTAAGAGCCTTTCAGGACAACCGCTATTTTCCCTCCCTAAGTATTTGAATAAGAAGTATGTTTTAAATGTCTATCATGGTTTGTTGTGGTTCTTCTGTGCTTTGTTTTCCAGTTGTCGGAGACCACAATGGGGCCATGGTGGAAGAGGAGGGATCTTAAAGGATCACATGTGTTTCCTAAAGAAATGGGCGGAGCTGCGCTCTCTCCAGGGTCGTCCTGAAAGGCTCTTAGAAATACCGTCACCGGTAAGTCTAACTAGGCCTTTTTATTTATTAATTTTTTTTCTTTCTATGTGCCCTATTCACATAACACTCATTCTGTGCAGAAATGTATAACATAAATTCTCTGCGTGGGCACAAACACTTGTACTCTGTGCCATGTTCACACCACATGGCAGTTCCCCTGTCAGAACACGGTAGCTCATTGGGGAGATCGCTGTGCTAACGTTGCATAGTTGGTACAGCGAGCTCCTTTTTTTTGTGAATATATATATATATTTTTTTTTTAGCAGATGTGAGAATACCACCGTAATGTCTGCTATTGGGATATTGGGTCTTCCTTTTAGAGGTCCCAAATGATAAGGAATTAACTGTCTCCTAGTCTCAATCTATGGGGTACCTTGTACCCATTCACCCATAAAAACAGTGTAGTTAATGTAAAACATGAGATGGTTTTTGACAAGTTACTAATGTTCCCCATGGTAGCTACAGCATCTTCCTCTACCGCTCACCTGCTGGGGGGGGATGGGGAATAAAAAAAATTCTGCCAGACACTGGAGGTGATGTCACAAGGGGGTGGGGTCTTCAGTTGACATCACCTGATGGCCACACCCTGTAGTTATACAAGAACTGTCGGGCACAAGCTGAAAGAATTGTGGGAGCCAGCATCGGAGGAAGAGCGCTTTAAAAAAAAAAATAAATAATTGCCGTCAGAGGAAGACATTGTAATTGACATTGGAGCTACCACAGGGGGCATTAGTAATTTTTAATAAAGGACTTGTCAAAAACTGTTTTTCCTACACTTGTTTGTTTGGGGTGATTAGGTAGCGGTAACAATATACCCCATACTCCTTCACATGGGGGCGGCCACCTTTTAAAGGGGGTTTTGACAGATTCCAATGAGCCCCTCAGCTCCGGGTTGTGGGGAAGGGGCCCTTGTGCCCAAATCACCCACCATGTTGAGGGCATGTGGCCTGGTATGGTTCAGAGGGGGGTGGGAGCGCTTGCTCGTCCCCTCCCTTTTCCTGACCTGCTAGGCTGCACACTCAGATAAGGGTCTGGTAAAGATTTTGGCACAGGCTTCCCCTCAAAATTAGATTGGGACCAGTAGTGTATTTAGGTTTTGTGCTGCCCTCACACCATATGTGTGCGGATTAATTTTGCGCAGCAATATGTATGCAGTTTTCTGTGTGGAAATAAAACTGAGGTGACATCAACACATGCAGGGAGAGACGCATTAGGGTTGATTTACTAAAACTGGGAGTGCAAAATGTGGTACAGCTGTGCATAGAAACCAATCGGCTTCCAGGTTTCTTTGTCAAAGCTTAATTGAACAATTAAAAAACTGGCTACCATGTACAGCTGCACCAGATTTTGCACTCTCCAGTTTTAGTCAATCAACCCCATTATGTCTCTTTTGCATTAACGTTTCTTACCTGCCAGTCAGTAGCGCATGTGCAAATCCGCGTATAACTTTGGCAATGCTGGGATAAATGAACTCCACTGCATGCGTGGAAGTGATGTCATCTTGTGCAGCGCTGAATAGAAAGCGAGTCTAGTTCTGTTTTAGGCTGGGTTCACACTTATGCAAATCGGATACAGTTTTCACTGCATCCAATTTGCATGACAGACTGTGACTGGCTCTCAATGGAGCCGCTTCACACATCTCCGGAGCAAATTACACAGGAGTCTTGTGCGTCTGGCTCTGTTTCGCGTCCGAATTCAGGCAAAAATTCAGACTTGAAACGGCAAACGGGGATGCACTGGACCCCTACTGTGAGTCGCATCTGTCTGCAGTGTGAACCCGGCCTGAAAAGCAGTTTGGTTGCATAGCTTTCTGAGATTTAGTGTTTAAAAGTTAAACTGTTGTTTTTTGCTAGAAAAGTACTTGGAGCCCCAAATCATTTTTTTCTAACGCCCTAGAGAATAAAATGGCGGTTGTTGTATTATTTTTTTGTTACACAGTATTTGCGCAGTGGTCTTCAAGCGTACTTTTTCTGGGGAAAAAAAATCACGTTTTTATTTTTTCAACTATAAATTTTTTATTAATAAAATAGTACATACAGCAAAAGCATAAATGACAGAGTTGCAGTACTAACAAAACAGCAGAGATATAATCAGAACTGTAAAGGCTGTGCTTGTAAACAGGGTACGGGCCTTGATGACCTAGACCAGTCTACCCCAACTGGGTTCTAACTGTAGGACTGGAAGGACATCACGATAAGTAATGGTACAGCCTGTACTATAGAAAGAGTAAAAATAAATAAAGATAAAAATAATAGTAAAATAAATACAAACAAAATATCCACTATAAACTAATCAAATATTCATTGCTCTACACCTGCATACTGCTTAATACTAAGCATAAATGTTTTCAAATACTCAAGTAGAAATTAAATATCGCAATCTTTTAAATGGGCGGAGGCTCTAAGATGTGTTAGCCATGTTTTCAATTTTTTCCTAAAAGAGAGGATTGTGTGGTTTTTATAAGCTAGCATCAGCTCGAATTGAGCTTGGGTATTCACTCTATTTATAACCGTGGAAATTTTAGGTGCTCTGTGGATTTCCATAGTTTAGTAACAGTTAGTCTCGAGGCTATCAATATATGGGTCACGACAGTTCTATAAATGGTAGGGTATATCTCCAGGTCAATGCCCAGTAAAGCTGAGGCAGGTGTAAGCGTAAGCAGGTTGCCTGTGAAATCTGCTATGAAGGATGATATTGAGTTCCAAAAGCTTCTCAATGATTTGCAACTCCAAAGAGTGTGTAGGAGGTTTCCAGTTTGTTCTTTGCACCTCCAACAAATGTCGGACATTGTAGGGTAGATTTTAGATAGCCTGTAGGGAGTTAGATACCATCTATTGGTAATTTTTTGGGCGTTATCCCAATGTTCGATGCATGAAGATGCATTTTTAATTGTCTGGAATGATTTTTTCCATTGATCCCAGGAAAAGGATACGTTTACGTTTTTTTTTCCCATTATCATATGAGTTTTTCAACTGGCTGGGATTAAAGTATGTTATAGAACATAAAGTATGTTATAGAAGTATGAAATACCTTTTTTAACGTAATCCCTTTGTTGGGATAAATAATCCCAGATTAACGATGGTATCTCTATCGTATTTTCCAGGTTAAAATCCCTCAGACGCTTACACCTTCCCAGCCTGCACAAAGTGACGTTTTTATAATTCAGGGGGAGGTTAATGTAAAGATAATATCCCTGTTTGATCCAATCGTCTACTGACATACGGATTTTGCAGTAGTTAATAATTTCTATAGGGAGGTATAATTTAGATATTTTTCCTAAATGTCTAGATTTAGAAAGTATGTGTTTCCATGCAAATAGTGTGGCCTTAATACTTAATAGATTGGGATTGACTACTTTTGGGAGTACAATATGAGCTAATGCTAGGGTGTATAAATCGGAAGGCCTTGGTAGAATCTTGTTCTATGTTCAACCATAGTTTATCTTTCTGGGGGTAGAACCAATATTTCATTTGATCTAGTATTGCTGCATAATAGTAATTCCTGATGTCAGGTAAGTTCATACCACCATGAGCCATAATGGAGGTAAGAATGGAAAAGGCTACCCTTGGTTTTTTTTCTTTTATTCCAAATAAACTGTCTCAGTTTAATGTTTAGTTGCTTGAAGAATTTAGCCGGAATTGGGATAGGAAGGCATCTAAAGTTATATATGATCTTTGGTAATGTTTGCATTTTGAATGCAGCTATTTTCCCGACCCATGATAATTGAATTTTCTGCATTTTCGATAGGTCGCCACCAATTTGTTCTATGAGGGGGGGGGGGGGGGAAGTTAACATCATAAATTTTGGTTGGCAGTGGTGCAAGTCGAAATTCCTAAGTACTCTACCGAGTTGTTATTCCATATGAATCCAAACTTTGATTTAGGGCTGACTGTTAATGGAGTAGGGATATTTATGGGTAATATGTAACATTTATTTACGTTGATTTTGTAGTATGATTGATTTTCTAGCGCATTAATTACTGAAGGTAAGGATAATTCAGGATCGGCCAGAGTCAGTATAATGTCATCAGCGAAAAGGCCTAACTTGTGTTCATCCTGACCAATCGCAATGCCTTTGATATCTGGGGAAGAGCGAATATATTCCGCTAGGGGTTCTATTGCAAGGGAAAAAATCAGTGGGGATAAAGGGCACCCCTGTCTGGTCCTGTTGGTTAGTGTGAGAGTTCTAGAAAGCATACCTGAGGAAAAAACTTTAGCAGTGGGATGAGTATATAATGCCATAATAGCAGAGTGTATAAATCCTTCAAGGCCGAATTTAGATAAAGTGTGTGAAATATACCCCCAGTGCATTCTGTCGAATGCTTTTTCTGCATCAAGTGTTAAAAGTAGGGCGGGCATTCGATCATTATGTATTCTGTTAATACTATTCAGCATTCTTCTAGTGCTATCGGGAGCTTGTCTACCTTTAACGAATCCTACTTGATCAGGTCTAATTAATGAGGGGGTGATGTTAACTAATCTATTTGCTAGGACTTTTGCATAAATTTTAAGATCGGAATTTAGTAAAGATATGGGTCTATAATTTAAGGGAGAGTCAGGATCTTTGTCAGGTTTTGGAAGTGTTATTATTACAGCTTCTAGAAATTCATTTGGGAAAGTTTTTGAATTTGCTGCTTGGTTGAAAAGTCGGGATAAATATGGGGTTAAAATATCCTTAAAAGCCGAGTAATATTCACCTGACAGGCCATCAGCACCTGGAGCTTTATTTTTGGGGAGATCATTTATGACTAAATTCACGTTTTTAATTAAAAGAATAAGACAACAGTAAAGTTAGCCCAATTTTTTTCTTATATTGTGAAAGATAATGTTACGCAGAGTAAATTGATACCCAACATGTCAAGCTTCAACGTTGCGCCAAACTTTTACCCTTAAAAAAATCTCCATAGGTTTACAGGTTGCATGTTTTGAGTTAGGCCCCTTTCACACTGGGGCGGGAGGCGCGGTGGCGTTACAGCGCCGCTAAAAATAGCGGCGCTATACTGTCGGAATTGCCGCGGAATTCGGCCGCTAGCGGTGTGGTATTAACCCACGCTAGCGGCCGATAAAGGGTTAATACCGCCCGCAATACATCTCTGCAGAGGCGCATTACGGGCGGTATTGCCACGGTTTCCCATGGTATACACGCCGCTCCAAAGATGCTGCTGGCAGGAGATTTCTTTCTCTCCCGCCTGCGCATCGACTCAGTGTGAAAGCCCTCGGGCTTTCACATTGAGTATGCAGTGCAGGAGTTTTTCAGGCGGTATTTAGGCGCTATTTTTAGCGCTGTACTGCCTGAAAAACTCAGTGTGAAAGGGGTCTTACAGAGGAGAGTGCTAGAAGTATTACTCTAACGATCACAGTGATACCTCGCGTGTGGTTTGAACAACCTTTTTCGTATGCGGGTGCTTCTCACTTATGCGTTTGCTTCTGCACACAAGCTCGGCAGGACGGGGAGCGTTTGAAACATTTATTTTTTTGTTTATTTTTAGATTTCCATTACCTTTTATTTGTCCGGCGCAATGTTGCAGTCTTACTAAAAATCACAGATCACCATTACCAGTAAAAAAAAGTCCATAAATCTATCTCATAGTTTGTAGACGCTATAACTTTTCCGCAAACCAATCAATATACGCCACTTGCGATTTTAATTTTTTTTTTATACCAAAAATATGTAGCAGAATACATATTGGCCTAAATTGATGACGTTTTTTTGTTTACGCAAAAAAAAAAACGCAGAGGTGATAAAATACCACCAAAATAAAGCTCTATTTGTGGGGAAAAAAGGAGATACATTTTGTTTGTGTACAATGTCGTACAACCACGCAATTGTCAGTTAAAGCGAAGCAGTCGACAATTTAAAAAAAATATATATTTTTTTTACTTTCTCGTATAATACATATCCCAAATATATAAAAGAAAAAATGTATTCATCAGTTTAGGCCAATATGTATTCTACATATTTTTGATAGAAAAATAAGTGTATATTGATTTGCGCAAAAGTTATAGCATCTAGAAACTATGGGATACATTTTTTTTATTGTTTTTACTGGTAATGGCGGCGATCTGCGGGACTGTGGCAGACAAATCAGACACTAAGTGATACTTTTTGGGAACCAGTGACACCAATACAGTGATTAGTGCTAAAAAATAATAATGCATGGTCTCTGTATAAATGACACTGGCAGGGAAGGGGTTAACCCTAGGGTGATAAAAGGGTTAACTGTGTTCCCTGGGTGTGTTCTGTGGGGGATGGGCTCACTGGGACAACACAGAGATCGCTGTTCCCGATTACTAGGAACAGCAGATCTCCATGTTGTCTTGTCAGAACAGGGATACGCCTTGTTCCCATAGGCAGATCCCCGTTCTGCCTCTGTACCGCAGTATATGTGCGGTGGGCAGTTGGGAAGTGGTTAAAGTGGAGCTTTAAGGCCTCCCCCCCAGCTCCAGGCAGGTTTTTTTTGCTTAATGCATTCTATGTGCAGCAGCCTCCCCAGCACCCCCTTAAACCTACCTGAGCCCCATCTCTATCCACAGTCCCTCTGCCTTCCCGAGAATCTCCCTCCTGATTGGCTGAGACACAGCAGCCACATCATTGGCTCCCACAACTGTCAATCAAAGTCAGTTAGTCAATCGGGAGAGAGAAGGGGTGGGGCCGAACAGCAGCTCCTGTGTCTTAATGGAGCCGCAGCTCTGCTGCTCCCATAGTAAGCTGCTTCCTGTGGGGGCATTCGACAAGAAGGAGGAGCCAGGAGCACAGAAGAGGGACCCAATAAGAGGAGGATCTGGGCTGCTCTGTGGAAAACCACTGCATAGAGCAGGTAAGTATAACATGTTTGTTATTTTTTTTTTTAAACAAGACTTTACAATCACATTTATTTGCAGGGATTTCCTGTCACTTCCTGTTGGAAGTTGAAGGGAAATCTCCACAATGGGACACAGATGTTGAAAAAAAAATATATGACGGGTTGTGACCCAAACCCAAAAGAAAAAAGTTTTGCCTATCGTTATACTTTAACATCTAGGGTGATCAAGGGGTTAAATGTGTGCCTAGCAATGTATTTACAATGTGCTGCTTTTTACTAAAGCTCTCTTTGTTTCTTATTTCTGCTTTGCAGGGATGAGAAAGAGAGACATCTTTCCCTCTATATAGAGCTCTGTGTTTGGACACTGCCAATCAGCAGGTCCTGGCTATGAACCATTGGTCTGGACTTGCTGACAGGCTCCTGCTGTGTACAATCATAGCTGGTGATAGTGGGGAGGGTATGCATGCTCTAAACTTGTAAGCAGGCAGCAACATTCAGGCCACCCGCAAGTGGTTAAAGTAGTAGAGCATGCTGCGTCTTTTCACGTGTGAACATATTCCTCCCACACTCCAAAGACATGCTGGTAGGTGAATTGACCCTAGTATGTGTGAATGGGCGTATACTTCATATTGTAAGCTCCTAAGAGCAGGGACTGATGTCAATGTATAATATGTGTAAAATTGATGGCACTATAGCAGTCCCTGTATAAAAAAAACAACAAGATTCAGCAAAAAATAAATAAAGAATGTCTAAAAAAGCACAGCAATCCTATTAGAAATGCATGTAAACATATGAAAAAGTGAGCGCAGAGATTGCGGTGTAAACGAGCCCCAGAGCCTGGGATGTGATGTTTGATTTCCTTCTCCAGCCCTCATCATCCCCAGAGCCCCTTGTGTCGGTGCAAGGAGCCCACTGCGGCCCCCCTGAGCTGGCCGAGGAGCCCACTGCGGCCCCCCTGAGCTGGCCGAGGAGCCCACTGCGGCCCCCCTGAGCTGGCCGAGGAGCCCACTGCGGCCCCCCTGAGCTGGCCGAGGAGCCCTGTGTGCCCCCCCTGAGCTGCGTGGGGAGCCCAGTGTGGCCCCCCTGAGCTGCGTGGGGAGCCCAGTGTGGCCCCCCTGAGCTGCGTGGGGAGCCCAGTGTGGCCCCCTGAGCTGCGTGGGGAGCCCGCTGTGCAAGGTGCCCTGTGTAGCCCCTTGAGCTGTGAGAGGTGCCCTGTGTAGCCCCTTGAGCTGTGCGAGGTGCCCTGTGTAGCCCCCTGAGCTGTGCGAGGAGCCCTCTGTGGCCCCCTGAGCTGTGTGAGGAGCCCTCTGTGGCCCCCTGAGCTGTGTGAGGAGCCCAGTGTGGCCCCTTTGAGGAGCCCAGTGTGGCCCCCTGAGCTGTGTGAGGAGCCCTGTGTGGCCCCTTCAGCTGTGTGAGGAGCCCTGTGTGGTTCCCTGAGCTGCGTGAGGAGCCCAGTGTGGCCCCCCTGAGCTGAGTGGGGAGTCCTGTGTGGTCCCCTGAGCTGTGTGAGGAGCCCAGTGTGGCACCCTGAGCTATGTGAGGAGCCCAGTGTGGCCCCCTGAGCTATGTGAGGAGCCCAGTGTGGCCCCCTGAGCTATGTGAGGAGCCCAGTGTGGCCCCCTGTGCTGCGTTGGGAGCTTAGTGTGGGCCCCTGAGCTGTGTGGGGAGTCATGTGTGGCCCCCCTGAGCTGCATGGGGAGCCCAGTGTGGCCCCCTGAGCTGCGTGGGGAGCCCAGTGTGGCCCCCTGAGCTGCGTGGGTAGCCCAGTATTGCCCCCTGAGCTGCGTGGGGAGCCCACTGTGGCCGCTGTGCAAGATGCCCTGTGTAGCCCCTTGAGCTGTGCGAGGTGCCCTGTGTAGCCCCTTGAGCTGTGCGAGGTGCCCTGTGTAGCCCCCTGAGCTGTGCGAGGTGCCCTGTGTAGCCCCCTGAGCTGTGCGAGGAGCTCACTGTGGCCCCCTGAGCTGTGCTGCCTCATCCATCTCCCAGCAGCCATTGCTGTCGCCTGTCATCCTATGAGCCGTGACAAGATGTCAAGCTGCTGTGGTGGCCAGGCTGTGTGTACAACCCCAGTCCTTTCCAGAGTTAGGGTATGTAGCACACTCAATCCTGGACCAAAAAAAAAGATAAAGATGACAAGTGTCAAGACGCTGCGGTGGCCAGGCTGAGTGTACAACCCCAGTACTCCTTTCCAGACTGAGGCCCCTTTCACACTGGGGCGTTTTTCAAGCGTTATTCGAGCGAAGCCTCATCTGCAATCCCAATGTGCTGGTAAAGCACTGCTAAGACCCCAACGTTTTAGGGCGTTTTTGCAGTGCCTCAGTGTGAAAGGGTAAGGCGTTTTTACAGCGCTTTCAATTCATTTCAATGGAGAGGGGCATTTTTGGAGCGTTTTTTTTCAGTGCCCAAAAGCTGCTGCTTGCAGGACTTTTCTCAACGCCCCGCCAGTGCAACGCCTCAGTGTGAAAGGTGTAATGTTGGGGGTTATTTAGCGTCTGTATAGAGCATACCAGTGAGCAGAGTCCACGCCAGTTGTGCTTTTTTTTTTTTGTAAAATATTTATTTTCATTTTTCAAAGAAAAGAGGTATTGACAGTTGTACAATGCGGCATTATCAATCAGACAGAAAGCCAATACAAAATAATAACAATAACCAGAGTAGGGGGTGACAGTGAGGGAGGGGAGGGAGAAGGGGTAGTGGGCCAAAGGGAGGGGGGAGGGAATAAGGGAGAGAAGGGACTCTAAGGGAAGGTGCCTCCGGTCCGCGCTCAGGCAAACATCAAACCGGGAGCAGCGGCCCGCCACGGGGCAGGGACAGGCGGACACACCACCCACCCAGGACATTCGATCCATGTGGGCGGGTCCCCTCCACAATAACGGGGGAGGGGATGTGTCCCCATGCCTCCGCCCCCCGGCAGACAGCAAGGTGGCTCCCTTTGCTACATGCTAATTAGAACAGACCTGAGATAATGGGACTAGTCAAATAGGTTGGGGGTTGCATCGATGGTCCCAATATTAAACAAATATCTATGCATTAGACATTAAGAAGGGGGAAGAGGGGCGAGCGATAGAGGAACAGAGTAAAAATCAGGAGGAGGGACAGAGAGAATTGAGAGAAGAGAGGTGGAAGATAGAAGAAAGAAGGACCAGCACTCACCACTTTCGCCGACTTACAGGACTCCCTTCATCCTGGAGCTTCAAGAGGCCGACTGACGATGCGCCCGGACAAGTTCCCTAAAGGAGGGGTCAGCCAACACCAGTAGCGCCTCATCCAAACTGGAGGAGAGCAAAGCCGTGTCATGTACGTGAGCCTTCCACTCTGCCCAAGTGGCCTCAAATTTTTCGCGGGTATCTCTGCAGGTGGCCAGCCAACCCTCCGCTTCCATGATCTCCCCCACCTTCCTCAACCAGTCTTGCTCACTGGGAATTTGTGAGCTTTTCCAATGAATCGGAATAAGTCGTTTAGCCGCATTGAGGAGGTGGGGGAGAGCGCTACGTTTATACCGTGACAGGGGAATGGGGGGGACGTGGAGCAGGAAATGTTGGGGTTGGGCCGGGACATCTATGCCCAAGCCCTCAGACACGTGTTTGGCAACCATGTCCCAGAACGGGCGAAGCACCGGGCACTCCCACCAAATATGGAGGAGAGAGCCCCTCTGTCCGCACCCCCTCCAGCACCTATCAGATACATTAGGGAAGATTCTAGCTAGCGCGGCCGGCACCCTGTACCAACGCGTCAGTAACTTATAATTGTTTTCTTGGGTTTTGGCATCAACTGAACTCTTGTGGGTCAAGCGATATAAGTGGTAAAGTTGGTCATCAGTAAGGTCAATCTGTAGGTCCCTCTCCCATTCTCTAACAAAGTAAGGACAGGGGGTCAGGGGAAGCGCCCTCCAGCAGCCGGTATAATACCGAGATCAAGTGAGGCTCTGGGTCCTCCGTCGCCCAAAGGTGCTCATACTCTGTCAGGCTAGCTCTGATCGGTGCCACCCTCTGACACTTTGCTGTGAAGGTCTCAAGCTGGCGGTATCTCCAAAAGTCAAAGGGAAAGCTACCATATCGGGCGCGTAAGGTGGACAGCGGTGTTAAAATCCCGCTGTCCATAAATCTTGCGAGGCTAACTACCCCATCCCCAACCCACGTTCCAAGGGATGATTTCAGCTCTCCAGGGGAGAACCAAGGGTAACCTCCGACAGGCGCCAGAGGAGAAGTCCTCGGCGCCAGTGCCAGACAGCCATTCAATCTATCCCAAATGGACAGGGAGTGAGTCGTCAACGGGGACACCCAGTCAGAGAGCCCTCTATTGTCTGTCGGGACCCAGGGTGCGTAGGCCAAGTTCCGTCCCGCCATTGTCTTTTCCAGAGGGACCCATAACTTAAGGGACGTGTGAAACTTCCAGTTCAGGATGCGCTGTAGTGCAATCGCATGATAGTACCTAAGAATATTTGGTATTCCCAAGCCTCCCCGTAACTTGGACCTTTGCAAAATCGTCATTGCCAGTCTAGGCCTCCTACCCCCCCATACAAATTTAGTAAACATACTCCGTAGTTCAGCGAAAAAACGTTTCGGTAATCTTATAGGTATCATCTGTAAGAGGAAAAGGATACGGGGCAGGACTGTCATTTTCAGGATGTTCGTCCGTCCCACCCACGTGAACATTGTCCTATCCCAGGCCTGCAAATCTTGGGAAGTCTTTTTCAAAAGAGGGATATAGTTCTGGGAATAAAGTGAGTCCAAACGATTAGTAAGCTGGATCCCTAAGTACTTCATGGAGGACGTGGACCATTTAAAGGGGAATGAGTCCCTCAAAGAGGACGCTAAGGTAGGGGGGACAGTGACAGGCAGTATCTCGGATTTCGAATAGTTTATCTTGAAGTTCGACACCTCCCCGTACTCCCCGAGTTCATCCATCAAGACTGGCAATGAGACAAGGGGCTCCACCACATGAAACAGAATGTCATCTGCATAAGCAGAGAGCTTGTGTTCTAGGGAGCCTACCTTCACCCCTCTAATGTTGGGGTTAGATCTGACCCTTTGCAGCAACGGTTCCAGGACCAATGCAAACAAGAGGGGCGAGAGCGGACACCCCTGTCTCGTGCCATTCCGGATCGCAAACCCAGCCGAGAGACCGCCGTTCACCTTAACCTGTGCTGTAGGGGAGACATAAAGCGTAGAGATCCAGCTTAGCATACGTGGGCCCAGCCCCGCCCTCTCCAGAACCGCGCCAAGGAACTGCCAGTCCACGCGATCGAATGCCTTTTCAGCGTCGGTGGACAGTATCAAGTATGGAGGCATCCGATCGCGTGCACACGCCCAGTGGATCAGCTGTATCGCCCTATTTGAGTTATCTCTGGCCTCCCGCCCCGGTATGAAGCCAGCCTGGTCTGCGTGTACCAAGTCAGGAAGGAGAGGTTTCAGTCGGTTGGCCAAAATCTTTGAAAAAATCTTTAGATCCGTATTTAAGAGGGAAATCGGGCGATAGCTCTGGGGTTGAGCAGGGTCCTTACCATCCTTCGGAAGCACCGTAATGTGTGCCAACGAAGTCTCCCTTGGAAGCTGGCCACCCGACGCCAGTGAGTTAAGAAGGGTGCATAAGGGGGCCTGTATTTTGTCAAAATTTTTTTCGTAGTACGCCTTCGTGAACCCGTCCGGGCCTGGACTTTTGCCAGAGGGAAGAGACTTAATAGTCGCTAAAAGTTCCGCCGTGGAAATAGGGTGTTCAAGGCCAGTCACCTGTTCAGGGGGCAGGGTGGGGAGCCCGATCGAGGCAAGATACGACTCAATTTTAGTTTTTTTGTGGGTCACCTCCGCAGGGGAGTCAGTGGCTCCCAGATTATATAAATTCTCGTAGTATTCGCGAAACATCGAGGCAATCTTTGAAGAGTGCTGAGCCGGTTCTCCCGTAGGGGAGTGTAGCTTATGTACATGAGCCGCAAGCCTCTTCTTTCGAAGCGCACGCGCCAGCATCCGTCCGCATTTATTACCGTATTCATAGTACGCGTGGGCCATGTAACGTAGTTTACGAGCAATTTTCCTATCTAGCAACTTAGCAAAAAGCCGTCTAAGTTCGTTCAGACGGCAGAGCTCGGACAGGGCCGATGTCCGCTTATGATTAAGTTCAGCCTGTCTCAGCGCCTGTAGTACCCTCTGGAAGTCCGCCTGCCTCTCCCTGTTAAGTTTGGCTCCCAGGGCGATGAAGGAACCGCGAACCACTGCCTTATGACCTTCCCACAGGATACCGTCACTGACCTCACCATTGGCATTCTCAGCAAAGTAGTTTGTTAGAGTCTCCCTAACCCCCGCCACCACCCCCACGTCGTCGAGTAAATTCTCGTTTAACTTCCAAGTCCTGGCCCTGGTCAGCGCCTGCGCTAAAGAGATCGTGAGGGTCACAGGGGCGTGGTCGGAGATAGTAATGTGGTCAATAGTTGCTTCTAGTAGGAGGTCCAAAGAGCCCTGATCCACAAGCATCAAATCTATTCTGGTGTATACTTTATGTACACTGGAGAAGTAGCTGTAGTCCCTCCCTTCAGCATGAAGGGCCCTCCAGCAGTCCACCAGTGTATGTCCCTGAAGGGTCTTTTTAAAATGTTTCAGGAATGCGTGGGAATGGGTAGATCTGCTCGCAGAGGTATCTAAGAGAGGATCAGGGCTAACATTGAAGTCCCCCCCCAGTATCAGTCTGCCCTCTCAGAAGTCACCCAACTGGGCCAGGACCCGGTCCAAAAACGTGATCTGTTGTGAATTCGGGGCATATAATGTTGCAAAGGTGTATTTTTGGCCCATTATTGTGCCCTTTAAAAACACATAGCGCCCCTGGGGGTCTACCTTGTGGTCAGAAGGCTGGAACGGACAATTCCTATGGACAGCTATTGCCGTACCCCTGGACTTAGGTGTAGGGGAGTTGCTGAGATACCATTGAGAATAAAGGTGGCTGGGCAGTTTAGGAAGCGAGGAGGCGGTGAAATGGGTCTCCTGCAGAAATATTACCTGGGCCCCCAATCTCTTAAGTTCTAACCAGAGCCTATTCCGCTTATTGGGAGAGCACAGCCCACGCACATTATATGACACTACCTTGATCGTAGCCATGTGTTGACGTTAAGGATTGTCCAGGCGCCAGTCCCCTTCTTGTTATAGTCGGCGAGTGCTGATCCCTTCGCCAGATGCTGAATAAGCGCTAGAGGTAAGAGTCCAGAAGGAAGAGAGGAGAGGAAGAAGAGGAGGAGGTTAGGGAAGAGAAGAAAACACATTAATAAAAATGACATTACATAAGGCACATTAAACATAAAACAGGGCCACTCGTACGCCTCTAAGGCGATAAAAGGAGAGGCCCCAAACTGTTCACCAAGCCCGGGGAGCCACCCCAACTTGCGAGGGCCGCCCGGGCTGGGCGAAGCGCCCAAATCTGGGCTGGTACCCAAAACGGGCAGTCCTATGTGAGAGAAGTGATCGGACATGGAAAGCCAGGTGTCTCCCACCCCCCACACAGCAAAAAGCAAACAATATAAATCCGGGAGTATTGCGACTCCACACAGCCTCAAAGTATCTCCGGGCGAAAACCCCCCGGGCAGCAGGGCACATGACACGTATCAAATGGCCATTTTAGAACGAAAAAATGCTGAAAGGGTAACCGAAAAAGAAATAATGAAACATTGCAAAAATTGAAAAAAATGGAGGGGGCCTTAATACAAGGCACCAGGCTTCCAGCAGGTGAGTAGATAGTCCACAATATGTGAGCTGTAGATGCTGAATAAGCCCGGGATATCCCAGGGAATAGAGTTGCAATGGCCCCCCTCCATACCGGTCATTTACATGAGAGGGTCAGTTCCCAGGAGACCCAGATGTAAGGTCTAACGTCTCCATGGTGTCTCATTCTCCCATTGAAGACCCCGGCATCACTGCAGCCGAAGAGGACCTTTTGCGGCCTCGGGAGCGGCGAACCTGCTGCCATGGTTGGGGCATCGTCACCATCGGAATGCCAGAATTGATCCTCCAGTCCGGGAAATCCACTTGGGCCAGCTGTAGCTGTGACAAGAAATGCGGAAGGTCATCCTTGGTACGTAGGGTTGCCGACTTGCCTTCTCTGCTGGCCTGCAAAACGAAGGGGAACCCCCATCTATAGGTAGCATTTGACGAGCGTAGGGATTCCAGGAGAGGGCCCAGGGCCCTGCGTTGCATCAGGGTGCGGCGTGACAAATCCTGGTAGAAGAACAAGCGTGCTCCATCAAAGTCAAAGAAAGGGCGGTTACGCATTCGCTGCATGAGCTGGTCCTTGACCGTGTACCTGTGTAGTTTACAGATTATGTCACGCGGATTCTCCGCATCTTGCGATGGGGGTCGCAGGGCTCTGTGTGCTCTGTCGATTTCCACAGTCTCGGCAGGGGAGAGGCCCAATAGTTCCTTGAAAATGCCCTGCAGTGTAGGGATAATATCCCTGGCCCCAGTAGCTTCAGGCAGTCCCCTAATGCGTATATTGGACCTCCTGCTACGGTTCTCATAGTCATCTAATTGTGATAGGAGACTCTCAATATGGTTGTCCTGAGCAGCACATCTATCCCTTAGCTGGGAGATGGTAGGTAGGGCCTCTTCCACTATCTGCTCCAGGGTCTCCAGCCTTGTGCCTAGCTGAGTGGTATCTGATTTAAGCTGTTCAATGTCCTGCTTAAAGGCCCTCTCAACCCTGGTGGCGAAGCGGTCCAGGTCCTCCTTGGTGGGGAGGGACAGGAGATGCTGTCGTAGGTCTCTATCCCCCATTAAATCTGCGATGTCAGAGCCCTGACCTAGCGATGCAGTGGAGACTGGGGAGACTGGGGGGGTCGGATCTCTTACCAGAGCAGGCGTCTGTATGGGGGACCCGTGCTGCGGCGGTGTAGTAGGCCTCAGCGCGTGCTTCGTTGCAGCCTCCGCGCCCTTGCTTTTCCCGGGCGCCATCTTGGATGGCCCAGCACTCAGCTGCGTTCCGCCGCCGAAATAGGCGTTGATCGTGCCGATTCCGGGCTGTAAAGTTGACCTGGTCCTGGAGGAGGCTCTCCGGTTCTGGGACATGCCTTTGGCGTCCTATTTGTGGCCGCGAATCCGCCGGATCAGGCTCTTGTAGCGTCGGTGTGTGAGGAGCTCAGGGAATCTGCTGCCTCACTCGGCCATGTCCAAGCCACGCCCCCAGTTGTGCTTTTTAAGGGCTTGTTGACCCACTTTTATTAAAAGAAAGAAAACACGTCCATCCAGAATTCCCACGCAGGGGGTTTCAAGTTGCTACAGCAATAAAGTAATCAACCGAAAATGCAGAGCCACCTGGCTCTCTTCAGAAATACAGCCGCTTAGGCTTTACACTTCAGCCCTCTTGGCCATGTACCAATGTTCCTGTACAAATCACTGTACCTTCTCTCAGCTTCCGTGCTGCTCAGTCCACAGCTTTGGGCCCTCTGTCTACTCTATACCATGCAGACATGCATGCTTCTCCTTTGCCTGCCTGGACTCCTCGGGAGGGTGGAGCCCAGAACATTATTCTGGACTCTACTATAAGCCCAGGACCCACCTGCTCAATCAACCAGCCAGACTCCTGGCTGTTTCCAAAACCCGGTCCCAGGATTGGAGATTCCATCCCACCCATATCACTATGGAATCTCCGGGCTCCAGGTCCCCAAGTGGATTTTACAAACTTTGGAGGAAACTGATCAAACAGATTCCTCCACATTAAATAACCCTGGAGCCCTTTAACCTGCCTATTTGAGAAACCTGGGCGACCATTACCAGGACAGGGAACTGTACTATCACAAAGGGTAAGGCGTTTTTACAGCGCTTTCAATTCATTCAAATGGAGAGGGGCGTTTTTGGAGCCTTTTTTTCAGCGCCCAAAAGCTGCTACAAAGATGCTGCTTGCAGGACTCAGTGTGAAAGGGTCCATTGAGATGCATGGAGAGCGTTTTAAGAGCGCTATTTTTAACGCTAAAACGCTGTAAAAACGCTTCAGTGTGAAAGGGGTCTTAAGGTATGTAGCACACTCAATCCTGGAAAAAAAAAAGGATGACAAGTGTCACGGTGCTGCGATGTTCAGGTTGTGCGTACAGCTGTAATATTACTATTCTATATTATCAGGGCAAGACTGGGAATAAAAACCCGCCCTGGAAAAATGTCATACCAGCCCCATAGCATTATTATACCAGCCCAACAGCATAAGTCATTATTTCCTTGTTCGTGAAAGGGAAAGCCATGCACATTTGAAGAGTGTATTATATATAAATAAAAGGAAATTCCAGTTAAAAGTGGTCAGTCATCAAGGGTGACCCCAGGAACTCTGGGAACATGGGTGGGGGGTTTGAAATTGAATACACTAAGGCCCCGTACACACGACCAAACATGTATGCTGAAACTGGTCCGCGGGCCAGTTTCAGCATACATGTTCGGTCGTGTGTAGGCGCGAGCGGGCCGAATTCCAGCAAACATTTGCCCGCCAGGCCTTTTCCCAGCAGACAAATATTCCTGGACGTGTTTTAAAACCGTCCGCTGGAATCCTGCCCGCTCGGACATGTACGGTCGTCAGTACAGACCTACCGTACATGTCCGAGCGCCCGCCGTCCCTCGCATGCGTCGAATGACTTCGACGCATGCGTGGAAGCCTTTAAATGGCAGGCCCGCCCACGTCGCCGCGTCATCGTCGCGGCGACGACGCGGACACGCCCCGCGTATTGTTTACGCGCGGACTTCTGTACGATGGTTAGTACAACCATCGTACAGAAGCCCTCTGGCAGGCATGTACGGTGAAAACGGTCCGACGGACCGGTTTCATCGTACATGTTTGCTCGTGTGTACTGGGCCTAAGAGTGCTTTCACATGCACAGCATCCGTACGTCAGTGGTAAAACGCTGCTATTTTAAGCGGTGCTTTACTGTTGTTTTTTCGGCCACTAGCGGGGAGCTTTTAACCCCCCACTAGCAGCCGAAAAAGGGTAAAAATCGCCCACAAAGCACCGCTACAGCGGTTTAGGAGATATCTTTTTTTACCTACAGGTAAGCCCTATTATGAGCTTAGCTGTAGGTAATAGTTTAAAAAATTACTATACAACCACTTTAGACCCGGACCATTATGCAGGTAAAGGACCTGACCCCTTTTTGCGATTCGGCACTGCGTCGCTTTAACTGACAATTGCGCGGTCGTGCAAACTAAGATGGCGTTTTTTCCCCCCACAAATAGAGCTTTCTTTTGGTGGTATTTGATCACCTCTGCGGTTTTTATTTTTTGCGCTATAAACAAAAATAGAGCGACAATTTAAAAAAACAAACAATATTTTTTACTTTTTGCTATAATAAATATCCCCAAAAATATGTATAAAAATTATTTTTTTCCTCAGATACGTATTCTTCGACATATTTTTGGTAAAAAAAATCGCAATAAGCGTTTATTGATTGGTTTGCGCAAAAGTTATAGCGTTTACAAAATAGGGGATAGTTTTATTGCATTTTTATAAAAAATGTTATACTAGTAATGGCGGCGATCAGTGATTTTTTTCATGACTGCGACATTATGGCGGACACTTTTGACACATTTTTGGGACCATTGTCATTTTCACAGCGAAAAGTGCTATAAAAATGTGCTGATTACTATGAAAATGACAGTGAAGGGGTTAAACACTAGGGGGCGCTAAAGGGGTTAAGTGTGTCCTATTGTGTGTTTCTTACTGTAGGGGGGCGGGGCTGGACGTGTGTCGTCACTGATCATCGTTCCCTATGACAGGGAACAGACGATCAGTGACAAGCCACAGAGAAGAACGGGGAAGGTTTGTTTACACTCACCTCTCCCCGTTCCTCAGCTCCTGTGACCCGATCACGGGACACCGGGTCCACGGTCACGGAGCTTCAGATCCACGGCTGCGATCCAGCGGCGCGCGACTTACGGCTGGGCATTTAAGGGGCAACGTACCTGTGCCATTCTGCCGACGTATATATGCGTTAGGCGGTCCTTAAGTGGTTAATGTCATGTCATCCTCTCCTCCTCACCGCTCCTCCTCCGTCTATGGCGGCGAGTGCAGGAGACACGGCACTGGTGTCAGAGCCAGGAACGAGTGGACTCAAAAATGGCGCCAGACAGCGCCATTACATTACTTGGGCATGCGCCGCCGGCCGAGTTGGTACGAGTTTTCCCGAGGCCGGCCGGCTTCGGAACTTGGATGGCTCGCGGCCATATTTTTTACGGGCACCGCTGCCCGTAACGGACATTTATGGGCACCCCGAAAATGGGCTTAAATTAACGGGCTGCCTGTAAATCTACGAACGGTTGGCAACACTGGCAGGAAGCTCCTTGTAGATGATTATATGAGGGGTGTAGAAGGGACTATAGTGACAGATTAATGTTTTGTACACAGACAGCCCTCAGTATTCTGCTCTAGATGAGAATTATTCTATGAATGTTGTGCTGAAGTATTCGGCATGGCATCCTATGTGAACGAGCGATCCAGGTAAACACAGCCGCACTCTTCTCCCTCCGCAGCTTATCCGCCAATCAGCCAGCCTGTGCTGAGAAGTACAACCAATCACAAAACAGAAGGGTCAAATCCCTTTCTACGTCGCTGGTTGTCCTAGTAACTGGAGCCGCTTGGTCGGTTGGACAAGTCGGGCTGGATCGCGCATGTGCCGTGTTGTTTTTGGGTCATGCGCATTCGATAGAACGTCGGAGGGCCCCTGATACTTCCCGTAGACGACCCCGTACGCAAGCTCCGTGATTGGGAGAAGAAGACGGGAGAAGGAGGCGGCTTGGCGGGGGAAGACGCGCCATTTTAGCAGCCTAGACCTGCGGTGTGAGCGGGTGAGTGAGAGAGAGGAGGGGGACTGGTTGTGCTTTGTATACAGACGGGACTGTGTGTTTTAGTCAGGAAGGATCCCAATCACTGCTCCTCATAGAGCTTTGTGTGGTGAGAGGATGCAGCGTGCACACAGCTCCCGGCTGCACTGTATATCTCTGTCATAGATGCTTTCTAGTGTGCATGGTTCTTCTCCCTCCATCTTTGGTGTAATGCAATGAGAGAGAGAGTGCACATTGCGGGATGCACAGCCTAGCCTTTGGTGACCTGAGAACCCTTGAATGGGGTGGAAGTGAGCGATTCTCGCTTTTCTCAGACACACCCACTGTGCACTCTTCTAACCTACAATGGCTCTTATCATTGGGACATGCACAGCATATTATGGCAGACTTGCCTGCAAACAGAGCCTTCCAGCACTGGGCCTCCTGGTCCTTCCATCTTCACCTGTTCTTCCTTCCAGGTTCTGTACCTTCAGCTGATTGACTGACCAGGCTGCCATGGCGTCATGTGCACAGGTGGCACATCACCACGGCACGCATTGGGGGACATGAATGTGGTCTGAGCTGTACATGTGTGGCTCTGATCACTTTACCATTTGGGGGCATTTATGATGGAGACCCCCTAGGGCAGTGATGGCGAACCTTGGCACCCCCAGATGTTTTGGAACTACATTTCCCATGATCTGCTACATTGCAGAGTGCTTGATCATCATGGGAAATGCAGTTCCAAAACATCTGGGGGGCCAAGGTTCGCCATCACTGCCCTAGAGTGTCTTCTGTTATAACAACCCCGCCTTAGTCAAAAAATGAAGTCCTGCTAGATCACATCAGACTGGTCCATTTTGCAGGTATAGCTATGTAAAACATAACAAATAGGTGACTATACGGTGTAAAATCGTATCCTTTACAACCAAGGAAGCTGCTTCTTTTTGATCTGCCATGGTGCTGCCCATGTGATCAGTTATGACGGCAGTCATTTGATGGGTTGACAGTTTGGTTGAGGAAACAATCAAATGTGACAGTTTGCATTTCCAGCATTCCAGGGATTTAACTTTTGCTTGAAACTGGTAAATGGGTGGGTTTAGTTCCACTTTATTATTTTCTGCTGTTCAGCGTCTTTGGGCTTCAGAAAAATGGCAGCCTCCAGCAAGGATAAACATGAGCAATGCTGGAGGCAATTTACAGCACACACTTATTTTGTTAGCATAATTATTAACGTGGAATGTATGTTCTTTGCTGGAGAACATTATTTTTTTTTTATCAAGTTGTTATAGGTAGAGTTCCACAATAAACATGTAAACAAAAAGTCCCAGAAAAGGCCTGGTTAGCAAGTGGTTAATGGTTCCCAAAACGGTTACGTCCAAGGCATACCATGAATAGTAGCTGTCACATTTGTTTGTGCTCCCAACTGAACTGTCAACTGATCACAAATGCAGCACTGTGGCAATTTCAGATCCTAAAAGGCGAAGATGGAAGCTTCCTTGGCTGGAAAGGATAGAAAGGTTTAGTTCAGCTTTATCATATGGCTGATGTTTTTCTGAACTGGATAAACACCAGTCACTGCAGGACACAGAAATTGTTTTCTACAGTGCTAGTGTGATGTGCTGTAAAATGCGAACATGGTGTGTGTGTGTGTGTGTGTGTGTGTGTGTATTATATATATATATATATATATATATATATATATATATATATATATATATATATATATATATATATATATCCTTTTTTTTTTTCGTTTTGTAAAGCAAAATTCAGTGATTCAGAGCCAGTTCACACAACAAAGTACAGTGCATTTTTTTTTCTGCAGCAAAAACGCATTGGCAAGTAGGTTATATGATTTTCAATGGCATAGTTCACACCTGTGCTTTCAGTTCCAGGAAAAAAAAGTAGAACATGCTTCATTTTTCCTGCACTGGACTGTACTGCAACACTGTAAGATGCACTAAAAACGCATTGGAACGCACTTCTTATTGAAGGTTAAGAAAAACAAGGGGGGGGGGGGGAAATGCACCGGACTGCATCAAAAACGCGGAAGAAAATTATTTAAAACTAGAGCTGCACGATTCTGGCTAAAATGAGAATCACAATTTTTTTGCTTAGAAGATAGATCACAATTCTCTCACGATTCTCGCGGTGCAACATCATCTTTCACATTTAAAACAAAAAAAATTGGGCTAACATTACTGTGTTTTTTATTTTATTTTTTGCATTTGAAGACCACTAGGCAAATGCAGTGTGATATAAAATATTGCAGCAATTGCCATTTTATTCCCTAGGGTCTCTGCTAAAATATGTTTGGGGGTTCCAAGTAATTTTCTAGCAAAAAATATTGATTTTTAACTTAAACAAGTGTCAGAAAAATTTGGACTTTAAGTGGTTAAACTTCCTGCATTTACACACCGAAGTTTGCGCTAAGGAGGAAGTTGGTTACAATGTTTTATGTTAAAAAAACTTGGCAGACTGCCTGACTTTTTCTTTGCACACAGAAGCTTATCCCCTTGATCCAAACTTGCCAGACTGCCCTTCTTTTGACAGCTGAGTGAGCAGATAAATACTCTCTACACTTGTTATACGAACAATCTCTGATCAGTCTTCTCCTTGTATGAGCTGAAAGTTTAGAGGGACGGCCAGGTCTTCGTAGATTTGCAGTGGTCTGGTACTCCTTCCATTTCAATATTATCGCTTGCACAGTGCTCCTTGGGATGTTTAAAGCTTGGGAAATCTTTTTGTATCCAAATCCGGCTTTAAACTTCTCCACAACAGTATCTTGGACCTGCCTGGTGTGTTCCTTGTTCTTCATGATGCTCTCTGCGCTTTAAACGGACCTCTGAGACTATCACAGTGCAGGTGCATTTATACGGAGACTTGATTACACACAGGTGGATTCTATTTATCATCATTAGTCATTTAGGTCAACATTGGATCATTCAGAGATCCTCACTGAACTTCTGGAGAGAGTTTGCTGCACTGAAAGTAAAGGGGCTGAATCATTTTGCACGGCCAATTTTTCAGTTTTTTATTTGTTAAAAAAGTTTGAAATATCCAATAAATTTCGTTCCACTTCATGATTGTCCCACTTGTTGATTCTTCAAAAAAAATTACAGTTTTATATCTTTATGTTTGAAGCCTGAAATGTGGCAAAAGGTCGCAAAGTTCAAGGGGGCCGAATACTTTTGCAAGGCACTGTGTAAGGGTTGTCCCGATGCCACTTTTTTAGGACCGAGTACAAGTACCAATACTTTTTTTTTTTTTTCATGTACTCGCCGATACTTTTTTTTTTTTTTAATGTCATGTGACAGTTTTCAAACCACAATACAGACTTGATAGTGGCCTACCTGTGTAGGCAAAGAGAAACCACCGCCGACAGGTTGATTAGCGTGCGGGGAACATAGCCGCTTTCATTTCAATAGCTGTGTGTTCCCCGCCACGTGTCATTATATAGATATAGCCCCTCCACCTTGTCTGGGCACTTTGATAGACACATTTTCTGGCAGAAACTAACACGCTTTTTTTTTTTTAAGTAAAGAATTAAATACCACCAAAAGAAAGCTCTATTTGTGTGGGAAAGAAAATTATAAAAATGTAACTTGATTACAGCGTTGCATGACCGCGCAATTGTCATTCAATGTGTGACAGCACTGAAAGGTGAAAAATTGGCCTGGGCAGAAAGGGGGCAAAAGTATTGAAGCTGTTAAAACCACCCCCCCCTTTTTTTTTTTTTTAATCTAGCTTAAAGGGGCTGTAAAGGTACAATTCTCCCCCCCCCCCCCTAAATAGCTTCCTTTACCTTAGTGCAGTCCTCCTTCACTTACCTCATCCTTCGATTTTTGCTTTTAAATGTCCTTATTTCTTCTGAGAAATCCTCACTTCCTGTTCTTCTGTCTGTAACTACACACAGTAATGCAAGACTTTCTCCCCCCTGGTGTGGAGTGTCGTGGTCGCCCCCTCCCTTGGATTACAGGAGAGTCAGGACGCTCTCTACGTTGCATATAGAGAAAGGAGCTGTGTGTTAGTGGGCGTCCTGACTCTCCAGTAGTCCAAGGGAGGGGGGCGAGCATGACACTCCACACCAGGGAGAAAGCCTTGCATTACTGTGTGGAGTTACAGACAGAAGAACAGGAAGTGAGAATTTCTCCGAAGAAATAAGGACATTTAATAGCAAAATGGAAGGATGAGGTAAGTGAAGGAGGACTGCACTAAGGTAAAGGAAGCTATTTAGGGGGAAAAATGTTTACCTTTACAACCCCTTTAAGTGCTGATTAGAAGACCGCTTGGTATTGCTTCTCTTCCTGTATGAAACATTGCCTTTCATGCAGTTCAGTGCTATCCCCTGATCACTGGCCCTCTTTCCAGTTTTAGGATGGCTCCTTTCTCTCTCTGTGTCCTATGGAGCTCCCCCTCACATGCACGCTTCCAGCTGGCTCTTTCAATGCAAACACACAGCACCATGGCAAAGCACTCCCCTGCTCCTGATTCCAAGCTACTTGAATGATAGTCGCTGGTGCCCTCACTGTCCCTTTGTTACCAATACTTGGTGTATGCCCTACCTCACAGGAAGTTTGGGGATGCAGATATGAAAAGATATCTCTTCGACTTGTGTTAGGTTACCAAAAAAAAGAAGTCTACAGCTCTGCTGCAGAACCTCACCAACAACATTGCTAAAGAGGTAAACAAATTAGCACACAAACTTGGAGGGGAGATAGATCAATTGGGAGAGCGCACTGATAATCTTGAGACTAAGTTTGATGATATGGTCCAATATGTCCATGCTTTAGAACAGGGATATGCAATTAGTGGACCTCCAGCTGTTGCAGAACTACAAGTCCCATTAGGCATAGCAAGACTCTGACAGCCATAAGCTAGACACCCAGAGGCAGAGGCATGATGGTACTTGTAGTTTTGCAACAGCTGGAGGTCCGCTAATTGCATATCCCTGCTTTAGAAGATAAAAATGCTACCCTTAAAAATGCTTTGATATATTTAAATACTATTATGCTACTCACTTAAAAGCCATAACCTCCTGGACGTCTAGATTTGCCCCAAACAGATAGTCTGAAATAGAGATGGGAATTACAGTCCCTGCCCACTCATGCTCTTTGTTGTGGCCCTCGCCCGAGAAATCTTTTGCTCATTTACGAAAGGTCTGTCTGAACCCAATGCTATTCACTCTTTTAATTTGGAGACTCTGTTCTAGTAAATTTTCTTTATCGTCCCCTTGCCCACCCCTAATATTCTCTTTAAAGCGGGAGTTCACCCAAATTTTTTTTTTTTTTTAACCTTAGATTGATGCTCATTTTGTCAAGGGGAATCAGGTAGTTTTTTTTAAATCGAAGCCGTACTTACCGGTTTAGAGAGCGATCTTCTCCGCCGCTTCCGGGTATCGTCTTCGGGACTGGGCGTTCCTATTTGATTGACAGGCTTCCGACGGTCGCATACATCGCATCACGAGTAGCCCGAAAGAAGCCGAACATCGGTGCGGCTCTATACGGCGCCTGTGCACAGACATTCGGTTACTTTCGCAAAATCGTGACGCGATAGATGCTACCGTTGGAAGCCTGTCAATCAAATAGGAACGCCTAGTCCCACAGCCCATACCCGGAAGCGGCGGAGAAGATCGGTCTCTAAAACGGTAAGTACGGCTTCGATTTAAAAAAAAAACTACCTGATTCCCCTTGACAAAATGAGCATCAATCTAAGGTTAAAAATTAACTTTTTGGGTGAACCTCCACTTTAACTCGGAAATCCCCGACAGCTTATCCTATGACTCTATGTTGCCCTGGACTCAAGCAAACATATTTCAACTACGTCACCTAGTGCACCCAGTAACGCGTACATTATTATCTTTCACAGACCTATAGTCGGCACAAAATCCTGAAAACCCTTTCTTATTCCTTCCTTCAGATTAGACATTTTTTTAGTTCCTGGTCCCCCCAACTGATCCTGACTTTGAACTGATGTGTTCTAGAGGCCCTCACGAACTCCACTAGATCTCTGCTATCTACAAAATCTTACATTCAGCTTCTCCCCTCTCTGAAAACACCCATTCATATATGAGGAAATGGTCCCACATACTGCGTAAGCCCATCTCATTGGGAGATTGGAGACAAATTTGGGACGCTGCCTCTGAGGTCTCTAGATGTGTAGCCCAGAAAGAAACTACATATAAAATACTTATGTTCTGGTACAAATTTTTAGCAGCACATAAATTGACCCCACATAGCCAATGTTGGAGATGTGGCTCCTCTGTGGGTACACACCTCCACATCTTTTGGGATTGTCCAGTAATAACTCTCTTTTGGTCACAAGTCCATGATCTCGAAGATCCTAGAGATCAACATACTCTTTCAGCCTTTATATATGTTACTAGGCTTACCTCTCCTGAAATTCTCAAAAAATCGTTGCAAACTGATGGCTTTTCTTTTTACTGGCAGCCAAACGTGTCATTCCTCAATGCTGGAGAGCTACCTCCCCTCCCACTTTTGTACAATTCTTATCGACAATTGCCGATTATTAGAAGGATGGAACATCTTACAGCTGTTATAGATGATTCTCTACCCAGATTCGAAGCTATTTGGTAGAGATGGGACTCGTCTAAATTTAACACCGCCTCATTCCACCCCACCATAACTGCTTACATAGATTGTTGATATATGCTTCTGCTCAGCAGAGCCATAAGTTGTTCTTGTTGAACCCGCCACTTAATTTCTATTTTATGGTATAACTTAGGCCCTTTTCACACTACAAAATAAATCCGTTTTAATAATCTGTTTTAAAATCCGTCAGATAATGTTAAAAAACGGAAGTTATACGTCCTTTATAAAATATCATTAAAGTCTATGGGATTTTTTTATGTTCCGTAAAGATCCGTAATAGTCCGTTATAACATACGGACGTTAGTTATAACGGAATATGTGACGGGTCTTGCACTATTTTTTGTAAATTTTTTTGTCCGTTGCAAGTAACGGATATATTAACGTCCGTTATATTTTAACATTGAAGTCTATGGCACATGGACGTTAGTAAATGTCTCCGTAAATGTCCGTTATGTTAACGGACGTTAATTTTACTGAGCATGGATATTCAGGGGAACCCCGCCGTCAATTTAAAACAAAAGTGACGTGCGGTTCCCGGTAAATATCCATAACCAGACCCTTCAGGTCTGGTATGGATATTCAGGGGAACCCCGCCGTCAATTTAAAACAAAAATGACGTGCGGTTCCCCCTAAATATCCATAACCAGACCCATTATCCGAGCACGTTGACCTGGCCGGCCGCAGAAAAGAGGGGGGGACAGAGTGCGGCCCCCCCTCTCTCCTGAACCGCACCAGGCCACATGCCCTCAACATGGGGAGGATGTCCCCATGTTGATGGGGACAAGGGTCTCATCCCCACAACCCTTGCCCGGTGGTTGTGGGGGTATGCGGGCGGGAGGTTTATCAGAATCTGGAAGACCCCTTTAACAAAGGGGACCCCCAGATCCTGACCCCCCCTGTGTGAAATGGTAATGGGGTACACTGTACCTCTACCATTTCACGAAGGAAGTAAAAAGTATTGTAAAAAAAACACACTGACACAAAAGAATAAAGTCCTTTATTAAAAAAAAAAAAAAAAACTCCAGCGCTGAAAAATCCACTCGTTCCCGGCTTCCTGCGTTGTCCTGATCCTGCGACGGGTGCGGGTGATCTCCCGCGATGAGAAGATCCAGCGTCGGGTGATCTCCGCTCCAGCGATGTGAAGATCCATCCATCCGGCGCAGCAGCATCCCGGACCTCCTCTCACCGCTGGGCACAGCCCAGCGAATGAGCGGCTGAAGCTGTGACATTTCTTATATAGAGGAGGCAGAGCCACCCGTCACGTGACCCTGCCCCCTCTGACGTACCTCTGCTACATCACTGGGGAAGACCAAGAAGAGGAAAGGTCTTTCCTCTTCTTGGTCTTCCCCAGTGACGTAGCAGAGGTACGTCAGAGGGGGCAGGGTCACGTGACGGGTGGCTCTGCCTCCTCTATATAAGAAATGTCACAGCTTCAGCCGCTCATTCGCTGGGCTGTGCCCAGCGGTGAGAGGAGGTCCGGGATGCTGCTGCGCCGGATGGATGGATCTTCACATCGCTGGAGCGGAGATCACCCGACGCTGGATCTTCTCATCGCGGGAGATCACCCGCACCCGTCGCAGGATCAGGACAACGCTGGAAGCCGGGAACGAGTGGATTTTTCAGCGCTGGAGTTTTTTTTTTTTTTTTTTTTTTAATAAAGGACTTTATTCTTTTGTGTCAGTGTGTTTTTTTACAATACTTTTTACTTCCTTCGTGAAATGGTAGAGGTACAGTGTACCCCATTACCATTTCACACAGGGGGGGGGGTCAGGATCTGGGGGTCCCCTTTGTTAAAGGGGTCTTCCAGATTCTGATAAACCTCCCGCCCGCAGACCCCCACAACCACCGGGCATGTTGAGGCATGTGGCCTGGTGCGGTTCAGGAGAGAGGGGGGGCCGCACTCTGTCCCCCCCCTCTTTTCTGCGGCCGGCCAGGTCAACGTGCTCGGATAATGGGTCTGGTTATGGATATTTAGGGGGAACCGCACGTCATTTTTGTTTTAAATTGACGGCGGGGTTCCCCTGAATATCCATACCAGACCTGAAGGGTCTGGTTATGGATATTTACCGGGAACCGCACGTCATTTTTGTTTTAAATTGACGACGGGGTTCCCCTGAATATCCATACGACTTCTGGAGCTGGACTTCAAGAAAGGGTGAAATGTTTTTTATTAACGGACGTTAGAAAGGAATGATATAACGGATGTATACGGATAAACATTATCCGTTTTCAATAAAGGAAGAATGGTAAAATATTTATCCGTATGTATCCGTTATTAAATCCGTTAATAAACGTCCGTTAATAGGTGTAATACGGATATTATAAAACGGACATACAATCCATAGTGTGAAAGAAGCCTAACTTGTATACAACCAGACTTGTATGTTTCTTGCTGAAAGTGTGACTGTTATATTTCTTGCACTCTTAATCATTCCAATGTCTGGATTGTGTAATTACTTTGTCTGATTTGAAAATCTATAAATAAACAATAAAAAAAAAAAAAAAGTCTACAGCTATATTTGTATGTATTAACAGGTACATGGCATACTTTGAGTAAATGTATGCTTTTGGAAATCTTCACTGGTGGTGAATGTTTGTTGGTAGTCTATCTGCATTTCCTATTCTGTGTCAAATCGTGATTGCAAGATATGTGGCGATTTGTATTCCAGCTACTGTATAAAAGTATTTTGCCTAGATTTGCTGTTGTGCCAAGATCAGTGCTGGACATTTATTTTTTTTATATAAAATCCTGTACTGTGTTGGGTAAATGGAAGAAACACCCAAGGCCTTGTGCACATTGGGTGTCAAACATCGCTTTTAAGGGTGTTTTGCCTTGAGCGTTCATTCACTTCAATGGGCAGAACAAATGATTATTCTGGCCAGTAGAATGAACGAATGTCAAATGCTTGACACACCTAAATGTGGCTTTAGGTGTATATTTTATGCTGGTTTTGTGTTTAGCCAGACTAACAAAGCAAAAATGAAAGTGGTGGCATTTTCGAAAGCAAGCGTTACTATATTGCAGTTTAACAATTCTTTGGGATTATGCCTGCATTGGATTTCTGCTTTTTTATTTTATCTTTTCTTCACCTGGTGATCCAGCCAGTGAGTCTGTTTTTTTGTCTACAGACCAAGCTCTCCTGCAAACTCAAATAGTTCAGTGTTGAGACAAACTATTTAACACTGACGGGTTCTTCTAATCCGCTCTTATTTATTCATGTAAAACCTTTTTCTCTTCTCGTCCATGGATGAACACAGCTCCTTAAATCTTGATAAGTGGGTTATGTTCCCTGTTTTACAGGAGAGGACTAGGTAGAAACATGTTAAATAGTTAAATACATGTTACATTAACAGAGTTGAACAGCCCCGCCCCCCTCCAGACATAACCCTTCTCACTGTAGCATGCAGCCTCAGTTTCGTTCTGCCTAGCAAGGAGAGGGACGTATGGCTCCCTTTGGGCCCAGCACCCTGAGGAGAAATTTTATTTTATCTTACTTTTTCTTGAAGAATCTTCTTTCAACTGTCGGCTGAAAGACAGGCTGGATAATATAGATCCTTGTAGTCTACTCAGTCCGACCAGCAAGCGTGGACACACCTTTGCAAAGAGGCTGGGTCTGCCACGCCATACCCCATGACTCCTGGGGTGGCCAGTGAGCTTTGTTCCGAGGTCCACATATGACTGGGCTGTGGTGTTGTCTCACTCAGTGGCCCGGGCCAACAGCTACCTCCCATTGCGGTTGTAGTTCTGTCAGGAATGCGTCAGCGAGTCCTCGCTTGGACGGCTAAGTACAGTCCCTCCTGCTTCGGTGGGTTGGTACGGCTGGGGTTCAGGGGTCCTCTTCTCCTCCCTTCCCTGCTCATTTTCCCTTGCTGCATTGCTAACATTGCCGCAGTCAGGGGGGAGGGAGCCTTCCTGAGGGGACTGTGTTATCTGTCCTGTGAGGGTTTTTTCACTGTTGAAAAGCCCTGTGATGAGCACAGATGTTTATGATTATACTTCAGTAGTTAGACGCTGACTGATTGGTGACACCTGTAACGGTTTTGTTTTTTATGCTGTATCTGTGTCTTATCCTTTAAATAAAAAGCCCTAGAAGGCTTTTCCTGTTTAAACACAGGTCCCTGCAGATGCCGCACAGTTACCTCACGGTTCTTTTCCTCTCACAGGCTGTGTGCTGAGAGCGGACGGCAGCGCTGGGCAGTCTCCTCCTGAGGTGAATCCCCTGGTTACCACTGGTCAGCGCAGCAAGTGGGTCAGAGGCCCTGAATAGGGCTCTAGGAGCTTTTGTTTATTTGTAAGGACAGGTGTGCATATTATAATACACACTATGTAAATATTAATTAATATTTGGAGTCAGTATCTGGGTCCTTCCCCACATGCTGGTGGTGGCAGCAGGTGTTAGCACCTGGGATTCCCACAGAGTTTTTATTGTTAGTCCTGGACACGTTTGTGCCAGGGTGGGGGTGGACTGCGGGCGGGCGGTAAAAGAGTGCCCCCTTCCCCCGTTATCCCCTGGGGAATGCTCTGTAATGAAGCCATGGACCAGGTACCTAGTTAAAAAAAAAAAAAAAAAAAGCAGAATAAGGCATTTATGGGTGCGCTTTTTACTGCTGCAAGGGACTCTCCTAAGCTGGATAGTGCAGCTGGGTTTCCGCCAAGGGCTCTGTCTTTTTTGGATCACCCAAATCCGACCGCTGTGTAGGTTTTTTCTTTCTGTGCCCTTCTTTGATAATTTCAGAATGAGCAAAGCCGCTGATTCTGGGAACCCCCGCTTGTATGAATCTGACTGACAGAAGATCCGAAGTACTGACCCGTTCCATGTTTACCATGCTGGGGTCTGGCTTGCGGCCTATTGTGGCCACTACTCTGGGGTCTCAGTCGGCGCTGGCACCATTTTTTGGGAGGTTTTTCAATTACATTGAAAACTCCCATTGGCAGCCATTTTGTCATAGCCATCTTGGAGTAGTCCTAACCCCTAGTGCTGTATACAACTCACGGAGTGAGCATTTTGCACCAGACAGTGGAGGAGCACCGACTCTCTCCTGAGGTTATTTGGCTAGCGGACCAGCTGGTCCAGGGCCTCATATAGGTCTGTAATGCTTCATTGAATGCAGGGCTTCTGTTTCAGAATGGTTTTATGCACACAGTGGTGTAGTGCTTAACTCCATTACTTGGCAGCAAGAGAGTCATTGGTTCGAATCCGGACAAATCCTGCCAATGTATGTAGCCTTCCCTCCCGGTCTCTAGGTGGAAGGGGCGGCTTGCAGGTTCACAATTCGGTGAAACCTTCCTGCTCTCCGACCAGTGGGTCTGCGAGGTGGTCTCTTCGGAGTTCTAGATAGGGTTTACTCCTATCCACAGAACAAAGTTCTTTCCTTGTGTCTTCCTCTCCCGGCCCGTCGGTCTGCCTTGGGCAGTGTGGGATTTGCTAAGCTGCGGGGTAATTTTACCTTTCCTGCAGGACGAGAGTTTTGGGGTTTTCTATGGGCCTCAGGCCCTAAATACCTTTTGTTAACGTCGGGTAGTTCTGCATGGAATCCATTTGTTCGGTGGTAGCTGCGCTCCATCTGGGGGATGTCCTGACGTCCTCGGACATTAGGGATGCATACATGCATGTCCCGTTTTGCGCATGTCAGTGTTTTTTTCTGTGCTTCGTGATGAGAGAGGGTCTCTGTCAGCCTGTGGCCCTCCCTTTTGATCTGGCGTCGGTACCATGGGTTTTCGGCTAAGAGCTCACACTTATCCTAACCTTGTTGGGACAGCGAGGCTTTGCCTCATTGGCTACTTGGACGACTTTCTTCTGAGAGCAGCTTCTGTCTCCGACCTAGTGGATGGGTTATTCCCATTCAGACCCTCAGAAGATTCGGGTGGGTGTTAAATGTTTAGGCCAGAAGGTGTAGCTCAGTGGCAGCATGCCTGCCCTCCATGTGTGCGACCCAGGGTTCAAAAAAACTCACAAAACTGGGGGGTCCAGTCGGCCCTGAGTCGCTGGACTTGCGTGGACTTGCAGCCACACCTCCCTGAATGTGTCTGGTCTTGGTAGCTACCCAGGGTCGGGCCTGGCTAGTGCCTGGGTGGGAGACCACCTGGGAATACCAGGTGCTGTCTACTGTTCATTGTCCTACTATTTTAGGCGATCAGGCTATGCTTCTTCTCCTCGTGGTCGACCGATCTGGTTTTAGCCGGACAACGCCACGGCCGTGGCTTCGGTCTACCAACAGGTATACCGGCAGGCGGACTACTGGAGTCGCCAGATGCTGGACCAGGGCGACTTTGTGCTTGGCACAGGGCATGGATCTCCTGGCCGCTCGTCTCCGCCGCAAGGGTGTCAAAGTTAGTGGCCAGGTCTAGTGATCTGGTACAGACGCGTCAGTCGAGCTCGTGGCCCTGTGGGGTCTGTATCGGCGACTTTTTTGCCATTCCTCCATGGTAGTTGCTTCCTGGGCCGCTCCACAGAGTGGAGGCTGAGGAGATCCCGATGATTCTAATTGCTCCAGATTGACCTTGGTACGCCGATATCGGGCTCCTGGTAGCGGAGGTAACCTGGCGGTTGCCAGGGCAGGAGGTTCCTCTGTCTCGAGGTCCCATACTTCCTCCTGTTGTACAGTCACTTACTTGCTCAACATGGTTATTGGAAGCCAGACTTTAGGTGACCGGGGTCTGTCTGACTCGGTCATCTCAACAATGCTGAGGGCACCGTAGTCTTCTTCTGGAAGATCTACCGTTGCACCTCTCTTGGTGCGAAGGAATGGAGTGACGTCCACGGACGTACTCGGTGTCCAGGGTCCTGCTGGTTTTTAAGCTTGGAGTGGATCTAAAAATTGCTTAAAGCACCGTTTGGGGGCAGATTTCAGCCTTGGCTGTGTTCTTTCAGTGGCCTTTTTGCGGCCAGTTCCCTGGTGAGTCCTCTTTTTGTGTGTGCAGGGGGTTTGTCATATACTTCCCCTCTTGGCAATCTCTTTCCCCATGAGTTTTGACTCTGGTGCTCTCGGTTCTTCAGGAACCTTCCTTTGGAAACATCAGAGTTTTTCTCTTGACACTATCTCAGAAGGTGGCCCCTTTAGTGGCCCTTACCTCTGTTAGAGGGGTTTCTGAGTTGGTGGTCTTGTCTTGCAAGCCGCCATGCTTGTTCCTCCCATAAGGATTAGGTGATGGTGCGCCCGCGACCTTCCCTTCTTCCGAAGGAGGTTTCGGCCTTTCATACTTTAGGCGTGTTACGTGCTTTGCGGGTATACTAGGCTACGGCTCTGTTTGGAGCTTCTGACTCTCTTTTGTGTCGGTGTCTGGTCCACAAAAGGGCCTGGTGGTCTCGTCGACCACCATTTCTAGGTGGATCAGGCAGGCCGTCATACAGGCCTATGCTCCTAAGGGGCGGGCCCCCCTTTCCGGTCACGGCACTTTCGACCAGGGCAATTGGTGCTTCCTGTTTATTTTTCCGACATCATGCGTCGGTCTCGCAGGTGTGCGAGGCGGCGACTTGCTCGTCCGTTCACGCTTTTTCTAAAATTTACATGGTTGCTGTGAGTGCATCTTATGATGTTTTTTTTTCAGCCGCTAGTTTTTGCCGGTGGCTGTTTAAAGTTGCATCTCCTTCGTTGAGGAGCTCTGCTTGTTTTGGGGTGAAGTTAAAATTGGTTTTACTGATATATTTCCAACCCCTCGTTTTTTGACACTGCTTGGGGACGTCCCACTTGTCAAGATTTAAGGAGCTGTGTCCGTCCATGGACGATAAGAGAAAATAGGATTTTTTGTACTCACCGTAAAATCCTTTTCTCTGAAGTCCATGGACGGACACAGCTCCCACCCCTCCTTTTTAGGTTTGTACTGCTTGTTACGAACTGAGGCTGCATGCTACAGTGAGGAGAGTTATGTCTGGAGGGACCGCCCCTTGGGCAGGGCTGTTCAACTCTGTTAATGTAACATGTATTTAACTATTTTTAACATGTTTCTGCCTAGTCCTCTCCTGTAAACAGGGAACATAACCCACTTGTCAAGATTTATGGAGCTGTGTCCGTCCATGGACTTCAGAGAAAAGGTTTTTACGGTGAGTACAAAAAATCCTATTATCTCAACAAACAAAACTGTGGCCCCCAAATTAACAATGCTGCTATCTGCTGTGCCCCTGGGCTTCTTTATCCAGAGTGGGGGGCACTAATACAGGAAGTGCGTTACTGGCTAGATCATGAGGTGAAAAAGAATGCAACCATCACATCGAAGGATTCATAAGCTGCAATATATTTTGGTTTTCAGTTTATTACCACTTTAAAGTAAACACTGCTTAGAAGGGTCTGCATTCTATTTTGAATCATTATTTGGTTGAAAATCTGATCCTTTTTAGGTATCCGTTTTCTATCATTTCGAGACATTTTGATTGTTTTGTGTTTTGTTACAACTTAGAATTAAGGCAGACTTGATTGTGGTTTTTACCAATTGATTTAACCACTTCAGTACCATCCATTAACCCTTTTGCTGCCATAATCATAAGGGCCCTTTCACAAGGGCGGATCAGTAATGATCCGCTCCGTGTGTCTTCAAAAGCTCAGCGGGGAACCTCCGTAAAATCGCTGCTGAGCTGGCAGCTGACAGGGCGGTCCCCGCACACTGTCTCTCCGCTCTCACCTATGGAGGATCGGATGAACACGGACCGTATGTCCATTGTCCGTGTTCATCTGATCCGGAAGAAAAATAGGGTTTTCTTCCGTCCGCAAATGCGGATCTTTGCGGAGGCGGACAATTACGGGTGTCAGCGGATGGTCATCCGCTGACACCCGTAATCCCATAGGGACCCATGTATGTCCCGTTTTCATCCGCAAACGGACGGATGAAAATGCGGACATACGGTCTGTACGTGTGAAAGGGCCCTAAGGCCTCATACCCACTGACTTTTTTTTAAATTTCCACGGGGTTTCCCTTCAAGTTTCTTCGCACACCAGTCCCCCCGCAAGTAGGGTTATTTTTATCCGAATTCTGGTGCGACCTCTATTCAAATCAATGGGCTCCCATAGGGAACCATTGATTTTGAATAGAGAAAGAAACGCCCGACGAGGCTTAACACAGCGTTAAATCACGTTTTCCGGCGTCTGACGTCTTTACAGCTCTAACGCTGGAGCTTCAAAACGCACTGGTCCTGTGTTTTTTTTATTTATTTTTTTGCAGCTTAAAAACGGCTCAGCCATTTACAGCTCAAAAATCTCATGGTGGGCATGAGACCATAGGCTAACATGGAGAGACATTTTTAAGCTGCAAAAAACGCTCAGAAAAGTGTCTGTAAAAACGTCCTTGGGCATGAGGCCTTTTGTCATGTTACAACCAAAAACGTAAATGTATTTTATGTGAAGGATCATCACAAAGTGGCACATAATTATGACATGCAAGGAAAATGAAAAATGGTTTTCAATTTTTTTTTTTTTTTTTGTTTTACAAATTATATGGAAAGTGTGGTGTGCATTTTGTCTTCAGCCCCCTTTACTCTGATACCCGTAACTAAAATCTAGTGGAATCAATTTCCTTCATAAGTCGCTGGCTCTGATAGGAACTTTCTAAGCCAACCAGCTGCCGTTATTCAGATGGCCGACACTCACCAGGGGGCCGGCCATCTTAATAGTGGGCGGCAGCGTCAATACATGGATTCATGCAATGCATGAATTTATGTATTGTATTCAGTGGCGGTGCAGGAGCGAGAGGGGGCGGCGCTCCTGCACCCTCTATGGACGCACCGCCACTGCCCACTATTCTGAGGGTTTTTAGTACTATAGGTTTTCAATCATACATGACATTTTGTACTAAGACCAAAACGTTCAAATTTTGTCACGTTAATCCAGAAAACCCTTTGTCGCATGTTTACTTGCCTTTTTACAGACTCCACGTGGAATTTAAATGGATCTTATCTTATTCTTGGCATTTGCTTTCCTTTATGTCAGGGATATGCAATTAGCGGACCTCCAGCTGTTGCAGAACTACAAATCCCATGAGGCATAGCGAGACTCTGATAGCCACAAGCATGACACTCGGAGCAAGAGGCATGGTGAGACTTGTAGTTTTGCAACAGCTGGAGGTCCGCTAATTGCATATCCCTGCTTTATGTCATGCTTTGTGGTAGAGGTGTGGTTGTGCTATATTCTGCAGGAACCAAATCATTTTCAATCCCTCTATGGGCAGGCTGGTTGTATTGAAGTTGCTGTGTGTGTGTGGTTTTTTTTTTTTTGATGGCCTCCAGTAGTGATCATTGTATTTTGACAGCAGAAATCCTCTCACTGTCAGAATACAATAGCACAGCGGGAGGGATTCCCCATCAATACTGAATGTGTTGGGGAATCGAGCAAAGTTTTACCTGAGTTTTATTTACATGTTTTCCAGCAATGGAGTGAATAATGCAAGGTTGCTGGTTTGATTTTTGTTTTGTTTTTTTGAAAATTTGTGAAACCATATAGTGTGCGTTTTTTTTTTTGTTTTTTTTTGTGTTTTATACATTCTTTAGTGTAGCTCAATGACGTAAATTCAACTACTCAAGTTTATACCAATTCAAGTTTTGGCAGATTTAAAGGGAGGTACCTGTATGCCAATCTGCCAGCCAGTGCAATTTTGTCGATGTACACAGGCGTGCGGCAGTCGGCAAGTGGTTAAAGAAGTTGTAAAGGCAGAAGTTTTTTTTTTTTTTTTTAATCCTAATGCATTAGGATAAAAAATCTTTTGCATGTAGCCGCCACCCCAACACCCGCCCCCTCCAGCAATGTCCAATGGCTCCCACTGCTCTCAATCAGTCAGCCAATCAGGGGAGAGAGGGGTCTGAATGAACATGCAGAGCAGTGACTCGGCTCCAGTGCCCCCATAGAAAGCTGCTGGCTAAGGAGGAACTCGATAGGAGGGAGGGGCCAGGAGCAGCAAAGAGAGGGACCCAAGAAGAGGAGGCTCTGGGCTGCTCTGTGCAAAACCAACTGCACAGAGGAAGAAATTATAACATATATATTTTTTTTTCTTTTTAAATAACCGACTTTACAATCACTTTAAGTAATTTTAGCTATAATATTTTAGCAGCATCCCCTTATAAGCCCCTTATCTGATACTGTAATTTTTCAGCTTTCCAACCAGTGCACATGTGCCATGCTATGGACATCACATTACAATACAGTACTTTTTTTTTTTTTTTTTTTACATAAGTAAAAGAGCCTTAGAAACAAACCATAACTGACCTCTGTAGCTGCATATACTGTTATGTAATTGATACTTACAGATCACAACAAAGACTTAAAGTGGTACTATAGGTTCACGTTTAAAAAAATAAAAATAACAAACATATCATACTTGCCTCCACTGTGCAGTTCGTTTTGCACAAAGTGTCCCCGATCGTCCTCTTCTGGGGACCCATGGTGCTCTCAGCTCCTCCCCGCAATAACTAACCCCCTCTGGGAAGCTCTCTCCCAAGGAGGTTACCTTGTCGGCACGCTCTGGTGTCATGCACTCAGCGTACATAGCCGCCGAGTGTATGACTCGGCCCCGCCACCCGCGTCATTGGATTTGCTTGACGGCAGCGGGAGCCAATAGCTGCGCTGCTATCAATCAATGCAAAGAAGAGCCGAGAAGATGTGGGGAGAATGGACAGTGCAAGATCTCCCCCCCCCCCCCCCCCCATAGGATGCATTAAGGTGAAAAAACTCAAGGCTTTACAACCCCTTTTTTAAAGTGTTATTAAACCCCAAACCAAAAATGGCTTAGAAATACCTGGTCTTTACATTAGAGGCACCAATTCTGCTATTCATAGAAAATTAAGAGGGAGGAGCTGTTATTTAATTATGTCTCTGATGTGAACTTTGAAATGATCTAAATAGGGGCTTGTTTTAAAATGCTTTTCATTAAACGCTTGCTGTCTGCCCTACAGGACGGCAGCTGTGCGCCAGATCACATATATAATTGATCCCGCACTTCTCGGTAAGGGACACGCATGTGTGCCGCCATCTGCTTGCTTTTGTTGTGATTGCACACAGTGGAAGCCGATCGGCAGGTGTCGGGTAATCGACGTCTGTCGAGCAGACACACAGAACTGTAGTAAACTAGGGAGATCTTGGTTCTGACAGGAGGGAAGGAATGGAGTTTGTGTCTCTGCAAAGCAGGTAATAAATTCCATCTCTTCCCCTAGTAAAAGCACCCCATACAGTACATAAACACTGGTTAGGCACACAGTTAACCCTTTGCTCGCCCTGATGTTACCCCTTCCCAGCCAATGTCATTAGTACACTAACTGTGCATATTTCCCTTCCGTTCATGGACGGACACAGCAGCCTTTGACCGTGGGGTTATATCCGCTTCCTCCAGGGCCTCCACCTATGCGGTAATACTGCTCCGCCTTGTATGGCTAAAGGTTGGTATGCGGACCAGTCCTCTAAGGGTAAGGTGCCTCGCCGTAGGCAAGGGCCCTCATTTACTATCCCCAAGAGGTGTTTTTTTTTCGCCCGCCAAGTGCGGCGGGAAAACAGTTTCAGGGGGCTAAGACGTCCACTGAAGGACACAGGCGCCCCTGGTACCGCAAGCCCGACGAGCCTGGGGACACGCCTGCTTCCGCATGTAGTTTTGCCCCCACTCACATCTCGGGTGGGGAGCCGGCTCCGCGGATTCGTGGCTCGGGGGAGGTCTCTTCTTTCCGACCGTTGGGTCTGCGAAGTAGTTTCCTCGGGGTACAAGATTGAGTTTCTCTCTTGTCCACCAAACTGATTTTTTCCTCCAACCCCCGGTTTCTTCCAGATCGCCTGAAGGATCTGTCAGGGGCTGTCCAGGATCTTCTGGTCATGGGAGTAATTGTGCCGGTTCCTTCACCGGAACGGTTTCAGGGGTTTTTACTCCAATCTGTTTCTAGTTCCCTGGAAGGACGGGGTCCGTCCGGTCCTGGACCTCAAAGCCCTCAATTGCTTTGTCAAAGCACAATGGTTCAGCATGGAGTCGATACGCTCAGTAGTAGCAGCGCTCTATCAGGGGGTTTTCCTGGCGTCCCTGGATATCATGGACGCGTACCTGCATTTCCCCTTTTGCGCAAAACACCAGAGTTTTCTGCACCTTGCGGTTGGGGAGGACCAGTTTCTTACCTGGAACGACCTTCTTCTGGGAGCTTCCTGAAGCTTGGAATTAGTAGACGATGTGTCTATCACCTGTCAGTCCCTCCGACATTTCGGTTGGCTGCTGAATATCCAGTGGTCGGTACTGGTACCGTCTCAGTGGCTGGAGTGTCTGGGGTTGGTCCTAAATTCCTCGGAGGCGGGATTTTTCCTCCCTGCGGACAAACTGCGGACTCTGCAATCTGCGGGGCAGCGGTTGGCGACCCTAAATGGGCGTCGATTCGCTTTTGCATATCAGTGCTGGGTCTGATGGTGGCCTCTTCCGAGGCAGTTCCGTAGGCTCAATTCCACACTCGAGTGTGCAGAAGGAAATTCTGTCACGTTGGAACAAGATTCCTTCTTCTCTGGTTTACCAGATTCGGGTGAGTCGAGTGACCTAGTCCTCCCTAGTGTGGTGGCTGACTTCTCCGGTACTCCGGACCAGATAATTGTTCCTGCCGTGTCCCTGGACAGTGATCACGGCGGTTGCCACTCTCTCCGGCTGGGGGGGTGTCCAGTCAGCCCAGGGGCGCTGGACTCCGGAGGAGTCCTGCCTTCCAGTCAATGTACTGGAGCTCCGAGCGTTCAAGTTGTGTCTCCCCACATGGTCTCTGGGTCTGCAAGGCCGACCGGTCTAGATCCAGTCCGACAACGCCACGTCGATCATCAGAGGGGCACACGAAGCTCGGCTGCGGCGATGGAAGTCGCGCACATCCTCCGGTGGGCCGAAAGGTCCGTTCCAGCTCTGTCGGTGGTGCGCATTCCGGGCGTGCTGAATTGGCAAGCCGACTATGTGAGTCGCCAAAGGCTAGACCAAGGTGTAAGGTCACTACATCCGGAGGTGTTTCGGAGTCTCTGCCGTAAGTGGGGCACTCCAGACGTGGGCCTTCTTGCGTCCTGTCTCAATCGGAAGGTGTCACGATTCATGTCCAGGTTGAGGGACCCGTGGGCGGGCGCTTCAGTCGCACTAGTGGTGCCTTGGTGTCGCTATCGCCTGATTTACGCCTTCCCTCATCTGAGGCTTCTTCCTCGCCTACTGCGCAGAATGGAAGCCGAAGGGATTCCTACAATCCTGTTCGCCCCAGTTTGGCCGCGCCACTCCCCCCCCCCCCCCCCCCCTGGCGTCTACCCCTGAGAGAAGATCTTCTGTCGCAGGGTCCGGTCTTCCACCCTGCTTTACGGTCACTGGCCTTAACAGGGTGGCTGTTGTGAGGCCCTGGTCCTTCAGTACCTGGCTATCAGGCTCGGTGGTCTCTGCCATGCTGCGTGCATGGAAGGCTACTCCACGTAGGATTTACCATCGTACGCGGAGGGCCTACATCTCTGTGTGAGGAGATGGAGTGGTGTCCCGGATTCTGCTGTTTTTACAGCAGGGAGTGGATCAGACTCTGGCCTTGAGTACGGTTAAGAGTCAGATTTCAGCTCTGGCTGTTTACTTTCAGTGACCCTTGGCGACGCACTCCTTGGGGCGTGCGTTTGTGCGGGGGGTCTGGCATGTGACCCCTCCGGTACGCCATCCACTACCCCCGTGGGACTTGAATTTGGTCCTCTCTGTGCTTCAGGATGCTCCCTTTGAGGACATCCGAAAGATTCCCTTGTTGACTCTGTCACAAAAGGTGGTATTTCTGGTAGCAATTACCTTGATCAGACGGGTGTCTTTACTGGCGGCCTTGTCCTGCAAGGCTCCCTACTTGGTCATCCATGAGGATAAGGTGGTGCTGCGACCTCAGCTGTCTTTTCTCCCGAAGGTTGTTTCGGCTTTTTCACATTAACGAGGACATTATGTTACCATCTTTATGTCCTCAGCCGTAGAACCCGGAGGAGGCCACTTTACATTACCTGGAAGTGGTTTGGGCCCTACGAGTGTACTTTTCGGCTACGGCTCCGTTCCGGAAGTCAAACTCACTGTTCATGTCGGTGGCTGGTCCTAAAAAAGGTCTGGCAGTATCGTCTGCCACCATTTCTAGGTGGATCCGACAGGTTGTGCTTCAGGCCTATGCCCTGAAGGGGCGGGCGCCTCCCTTTCATGTTACGGCGCATTCGACCAGGGCGATTGGTGTCTCTTGGGTTTTCCGGCATCAAGCCTCTGTGTTACACGTGTGTAAGGCAACGACCTGGTTGTCGGTCCACACTTTTTCAAAGTTTTACAAGGTGGATGTGAGTGCATCTTCTGATGCCTCCTTCGGCCACTTGGTGTTCCAGGCGGCAGTTTAAAGTTGGAGTTCCTTCGTTGAGTAACTCCGGTTTTGTTTGGGGTGTAAGCTTGGTTGCTGTGTTTTTCCCACCCCTCCAAATTTTTGACACTGCTTTGGGACGTCCCTAAGGTCAAAGGCTGCTGTGTCCGTCCATGAACGGAAGAGAAAATAGGATTTTTGTACTCACCGTAAAATCCATTTCTCTGAGTTCATGGAAGGACATGGCACTTACCCCTCCTTTGGTTTGTACTGCTGGTTACGAACTGGAGAGCTGCTAGAGCAGGGTGTGGGTTATACCCGGGGAACCACGCGCCCTGGGAGGAGCTGCACTGAGGAAAGTGTTGTTAACACTTAAAGTGCTTTTGTTTCTGCCTAAACTCTCCTGAAGGAAGCGGATATAACTTGAAGGTCAAAGGCAGCTGTGTCCGTCCATGAACTCAGAGAAATGGATATTACGGCGAGTACAAAAATCCTATTTTTTAGTACTGATTACTGCATTAGTGTCACTGGTTCCCAAAAAGTGTCAGAATGTCCACCACAATATTGCAGTCCCGCTATAAGTCGCTGATCGTCACCATTACTAGTAAAAAACGAAGTAATACATAAAAATATCCCATAGATTGGTTTGCACAAAAGTTATAGCGTCTACAATCAATATAGGTTATTGGGATATTGTTTTTATTGCATACGTTTTATAGCGGAAAGTAAAATATATATATATATATATATATATATATATATATATATATATTTATTTTTAAAAATTGTCCAGCTTTTTTTGTAAATGAATAAATGAGTGAATAATATCTAGACAGTTTTGGATTATACTGCTGCTTGTAAAAAGTATACCAAAGTCAATAAACCACCTTATACAGGTAGACACAGGGTGATTAGGTGCATGTCTAAGTCCCAGATGACACAATGAATTGTGTTGGACAAAGCTAAGGCACATGGATGGCGGCTGATGCCTTTGCAGAGCGAGGACCCAGTTTTTTAAATTGGTTTCTGTGTTTGCTTTCTAACACTATAAGCACGTTAGACTGTTAGTGTATGAGGGTCACTAAGTTCTGTGTGCACACTAATGGATTTCCCACTTTGGCACAGTTTTATCATATCCAGTATCTGTGAAGAAGTTTATATAGACTTGTTTTGGATGTCACTAATTATACAGTGTGTGCAATTATTTTATATCAAATATCTGTTTATTTGTACTGTTAAGGAAGATTGCAAGTGTGTCGAGATCCTACGGGGTAAATGACTGCACCAGCCAGGAAGACACTGTCTGCAAAAAGCGCTTTTAGGTGATTCAGTTCGCATGTGTAGCGCTATACAAGTCATTCATTCCTTTGAATATTACTCTCTGATTATATCTGCAATTGTTTTATTCTTCATACACTTGTTTTTAGTGTATTAGTTGTAGAGCTGCACAATTCTGGCTAAAATGAGAATCCACATTTTTTTGCTTAGACTAAAGATCACGATTCTCGCAGTGTAACATCTTCTACATTATACAAAAAAATTGGGCTAACTTTGCTGTTTGTGTGTGTTTGTTTTTCTTTTGTGTTTTTTTAAATTACGTTTGGAAAAACTGCTGGGCAAATGTGGTGTGACATAAGATATTGCAATAACCACCATTTTATTCTCTAGGGTTTCTGCTAAGAAAAAAAAAAAAATCTATCATGTTTGGGTGTTCCAAATGATTTTCTAGCAGAATTTTTTTTTTCTACTTGGAAGCAACAAATGTCAGAAAAGGTTTGGTCTTTAAATGGTTAAACTTCCTTCATCTATTCTACACGCAGGAGTTCTTTCCTTTGATTAAAGAACAAAACTATATTTTGTTTCCACTTATTCTGTGTTGTATTAAAACTTGGTAGGCTGCCTGGATTTTGTTTATCCAGCTTAAACTCTTTGCCCTTGTTGGAGAAAACCGTGACACTGTTTTAAAGATTGCGATTTTGATTATTCATGATTAATCGTGCAGCTCTAATTAGTTGTGGTACTGGTTATCAACGTACTGTGTCAGCGGCTTTCCACTAGCAATTTGTTAGCAACCTGAACGTGGATTTTTGCAATTTGAATTCACATTATCTTGGATAGGGTTTTCCCTTTCTTTGCTAGATTTCCACTTTATCACAGAGAGATCCAGGTTTATGGTTGCAGCAACCCATTTGCACAGATAGAGGAAAGCCTTCTGTTTTATAGAATTAGGTATGTTTTATTAAAGCGGTAGTAAACCCGCTGAACTTTTTTATTTATTTATTTTTAACCCTGTAAAGTAAAAGGCATAGTGAGCTAGTATGCACCGCATACTAGCTCATTATGAAATACTTACCTTAGAACAGTGGTTCTCAACCTTACTAGTGCCGTGACCCCTTGATAAAATTTCCCAAGTTGTGGGGACCCCTAACAGTAAAATTATTTTCGTAGCGTGGGTTGTCGGCACCCAAGGCAAGACAAGTGATTTGTGTCCCTAACCCACTGACATTTAGAGCTCCCGGAGTCCCCTCCACTCGTATAGTATTAAAACCCCTTCTGGTACATTTTAGGATGTGCCACTGTTTCTCTTTGTTCTCCTTTCTTTCCCTTTTAGCTCTAGATATCCTAATTTCTTGTTTTGTTTCCCCCCCATCCCTCTCTCTAGACATCTTTTTTGTTCTTTCTCTTATTCTTTCTCTCCCTTTTCTTTGTTCCACTCTCTCTTTTCCTCTCCCTTCCATGTATTCTCTATTTTTATTCTTTCTCTTACTCCTTGGTGGGGGGGAATGGGATGAGTGGCAGTTCTGGTGGGGGGTGGGATCAGTGGCAGTGCTGGGCAGAGTTGGAATGAGTGGCGATGCTGGGAGGGGGATTTCTGATCGACCAACTTAGGTGTTCTTGATCAAGGCCTTCTGCTTATCTGAGAATTGTAGTGGGGACTTATAATGGCAACTATAATCACAGGTAGTGTAACTCCCTGTGTCTCCGACTTTGTGGTGTCTCGTAGCAGTGACATCTATGCCGAAATCAGGAGATAGGGTCTCCTCCAGCCCCTCCCACTTCACATTCCTCACCAGTCAGCTGACCTCTAGTCTTTGCCCCCCAGCCATGCCGTGAACTGAATGGGTGGCTGCAGGCTTTAGGAACAGCCCTGCTGGGTGGCTGCGAAAAGGCTGGAAGAGCAGCATGGGCATCAGGAACAGCCCAGGATTTGGTGACCCCTGGCAAATCGTCATTTGACCCCCGAGGGGGGTCCCGACCCCCAGGTTGAGAACCACTGCCTTAGAACAAGGCATCAGTAACTTACCTGGTCAACGCCAAGGGAGATGACATCTTGCCTTACTGTGTCTTCCGGGTATCGTGGCTCCAGTGCTCCGAGTAGCTGAACCAGCGATGTCGCCACTCCTGCACATGCACGTGGGAGACTTCTTTCCGGGGCTTTAAGCCGAAAATCCCCTGTGCGCATGTGCCGCATTCTAGGCTTAGCTGTAGGTAAAAGTTAACCACTTCCCGCCCGGTCAATAGGAGATTGACGTCCGGGAAGTAGTTGTGAAATCCTGACTGGACGTCTATTGACGTCCTGCAGGATTTCGTGCCAGCGTGCGCCCGTGAGGGCGTGCAGCGTGGCGATTGGTGATGCGGGGTGTCAGTCTGACACCCTGCATCTCCGATCTCGGTTAAGAGCCTCCGGCGGAGGCTCTTTACCAAGTGATCAGCCGTGTCCAATCACGGCTGATCACTATGTAAACAGGAAGAGCCGTTGACCGGCTCTTCCTCACTCGCGTCTGACAGACGCGAGTAGAGGAGAGCCGATCGGCGGCTATCCTGACAGGGGGGGGTTCGCGCGGATTGTTTATCAGTGCAGCCCCCCCTCGGATCCCCACACTGGACTACCAGGGAGTGCCCCCCAGTGCTCAATAGAGCAGATAGATCTAAAAAAAATTTTTTTTTTTGATGCCAATCAGTGCCCACAAATGACTGTGCCCAGCAATGACATCAGTACCACCCATCAGTGCCACCCAGTGTCCATCAGTGCCGCCTATGAGTGCCCATCAGTGCCGCATACCAGCGCCACCTCATCGGTGCCCACCAGTGCCGCCATATCAGTGCCCATAATTGAAGAAAACTTACTTATTTACAAAAAAAAATACAGAAAAAAAATAAACGTATTTTTTTTTAAAAAATTTCGGTCTTTTTTTAGTTGTTGCGCAAAAAATAAAAATCGCAGAGGTGATCAAATACCACGAAAAGAAAGCTATTTGTGGGAACAAAATGCTAAAAATTTCATTTGGGTACAGTGTAGCACAACCGCGCAATTGTCATTCAAATTGCGACAGTGCTGAAAGCAGGAAATTGGCTTGGGCGGGAAGGTGCGTAAGTGCATGGTATGGAAGTGGTTCAAAAAAAATATAACGATACAACCGTATTAACTTAGTCTAAGGCCCCTTTCAGACTGGGGCGGGAGCAGCATTGGCCGTATAAAGCCGCTTAAAATAGCGGCGCTATACCGCCGGGATTGCCGCGGGAATCAGCCGCTAGCGGTGCGGTATTAACCCCCGCTAGCGGCCGATAAAGGGTTAATACCGCCCGCTTAGTGGCGCATTGCGGGCGGTATTGCAGCGGTTTCCCATTGTTTTTAATGGGAAGGAGCGGTATACATGCCGCTCCAAAGATGCTGCTGACAGGAGATTTTTTTTTGTCTCCCGCCAGCGCATCGCCTCAGTGTGAAAGCCCTCGGGCTTTCACATTGAGTCTGCAGTGAAGGAGTTTTTCAGGCGGGATAGCAGCGCTATTTTTAGCGCTGTACCGCCTGAAAAACTTCTCAATGTGAAAGGGGCCTTACATACATACATACATACATACATACATACATGCATGCATGCATGCATGCATACATACATGCATGCATAACAAGCATTTAACCCTTGCCATGCAGGAGAGAGAGAGAGGGCCCACTGCAGGTTTTTTTTTTTTCCTCTTGAGTCAAGTTTTTAAATCTGTTCTGCAGTTTCTTTCTTTCACTATTAAACTTCTTTTTTTTTTTTTTTAAACTTGTTTCTTGAGATGTACATCTCATAACACTCCCAAAACAAAGTTACAGCTTTTGTGCAATTTTTATTCTTCGTAATTCCCCTAAAATAATCTTTCATAACCTCATAAGGCCCGCCTCTGTAAGCTCAGCTTGGACCGTATATCCATGTTCATTCGATCCGCTCTGCAGACGGAAGAAAAAATAGGGTTTTCTTCCGTCTGCATCAGAAGCGTAGTCAAAAGCAGAATTTTTTTTCTTGCGCGTTTAATGTACATTACCATGTTGTCATGCATCTGGTGTTTATACATTCTAGTGACCAACATTCTGACCAATACAATGCATTAATGCACTTTTAAGCATTTTTTTCCTTATGCTTAAAAGCTCCTCTCCTTGACATACAAGTGATATATTTTTTGTTGTTTTCTTTGCCTAAAAACTCCTCTGCCACTAAACCCCTGTAAACACCTATAGTGTGCATGTACACATAGGCTAACATGGAGGGGTGTTTACAGATGGAGAAAAAGAGGCTCAAATGGCTTTTTTGAGCTGCAGTGTGCATTGTGCTTTTAAAGCGCAAGCTGATCTTTTTCTTTTAATACCCTACACCCTGACGCCAGCCATAGATGTTTGAATTTCAGCTGGCTCAGCAGGGACCAGCTGAGATTCGATCCATCTATGGGCAGACTGTACTAAAGTCGATTTTGGTACAACCATCATGTCAGATTTTTACATTTATTGCCAGTGGTTAAATCGCTGTATTTTCCCGTAAGGGACAGCTCCCCCTCTGCTGGGAGAACACATTCGCTCCGCAGGACCTATTATTTTTGATTTTTTTTATATATCTGTAGGGTGTTGGTTTACCTTTGTATTATATATAGTCAATTTTCCTTAAAGCAGAGTTCCACCCAAAAATAAAACTTCCACTTTAAGTCATGGTGACCCCCTGACATGCCACGTTTGGCATTTTTTTGGGGGGGGGGGGTGCCTTTCTTTTTTAAAGGCACTCAGCTCCCACTTCCTCCCAGGGCATCATGGCACCGGAAGGACGTTCGCCTCTCCCCCCTCCCTGCAATCTTCTGGAACACGTCACAGGTCCCAGAAGATTGCCCGGCCATTCACGGTGCGTGCCCAGCTGTGAAGCCACAGCCAGGCGCCCACAGTTACAATGCCGGTGTCTTGTCGAGCTGGTTCCTCCATCGCATAGTTTCCTGTCTCGACTGAGCAGGTGCGGTGCAGTGCGCAGTAGGAGCCCACGGAAATCTCCGAGCCTCAACAGCTGATTGTCGGCTGTAGACGAGCTTGCTCCCAATGCCTGATTATACACGCCACTCTATACAGCAAAGGGCGGATGTAAGACGTGTATTTTATTACGAAAACCATCCCCCAAAAAAGGTCTGCTCAATATCACATCCGCCCCTTTCTGGCCCTTGCTGTAAACAGGGGTGTGTATAACCAATCAAAAAAACACTTCTCCATATCACATCCGCCCCTTGCTGTATAGAGCGCCGTGTATTACCAAGCATCAGCGGTGTCTATAATCGGGCATCGGGAACGAGCGCGTCTACAGCTGTTCCCACTTGAAGAGTTCCGTCGGCTCAGATTGTGCCTGCGCAGTCTACAGGATACCATATCGATAGAAACCAGCTCGGCAGAACACCGTCACCGCAGAGACAGGCTTTGTTCGCATGTATTGCTGGACCGTGAAACAGACAACTGACAACACTTTTTGTGGCTGCTGACTTTTAAATGGGTGGAACTCTGCTTTAAGTATCTCAAAGGTGTACCTAAATATACTTGTTCTCCATAATCCAGGTCTTTTCTTGGGTAGTGAGGCTAACTGGATGGACTCTTCTTTGCCCTGACTCCTCCAGAACAGGCGTACCTTTTTTTTCCTAATTCTAGCTGTGTGGGGAAAGAGCTGCATAGCAAACGTTTGTTATATTGCAGTTGGCATGCAGCTCAGTCTATTTTTGTTGGATTACTTTGGCTATATGTGTTCGCCTTCCTGGCTGTGCACTGTGGAATGACAAACCTTTTGGTATCTGCATTGTAACTGAGTAACATAACCTGCCCCATTGCAAAGGGAAACCGTTTGTTCTCCAACTGTGCTGTACACAAAGTATGTTTTGAAGTATAGTTAAACCCAAGTAATCTATTGCAGCTTACCAATGGAGACTACATTCGTTTCCCTTTTTTTTTCCCCCCACCTGGTGATCCAGCCTTGAGGCTATTTTTCAACCTCCTATACAAGCCCAGAGTATGTAAAACATTTATCTTAAAAGAGTAGAACAAAAACTTGCTGTGAATTCTTAAAAGGTGTTGACTGTCATTTGCGTTCATTTTGTAATCGAGTACATATGATTTTCTTACTCTACCTGGTTTACAGTGCTGCTGTCCAAGGTTGGTTACATTGCACCTCTATAGCGTGAAGCAGCCTTTCTTAACCATTTTAACATGAATCTTTGATATAACTTTTGTATATCAAAGAACCCCTTCTAATAATTACTATAGCTCCCCATACTTTAGGGTGATGGTCACTGGTAAGCATGCTCCTTACGTTTTGTTGTCTTGGGGAAGAATTGCCCTCCTACAGATGGATAAAAAAAGTTTTTCTTTGGTGTCAGTGGTTACTTATCTGAGAGGCAGAAATTACTTGTTGCTCTAGGAACCTATGGAGAAATCCTGGTTGAGAAAGGCTTTGTGGAGCCACCATATGACAAGAAATGTGTTGCTGGCTAAATCACCAGTTGAAAATAAGGGGGGGGGGGGGAGCATAAAAAAAAACTAATGCAACCACCACATTTAAGGATTTACATTTTTTGTTTTCTTTTGTTTCTGGGTTTAGTCACCTTAATTCTTAAAATTCCCAATGCTCTTTTCTTAGGCAAGTACCTCTGTATAAGTGAATACATTGTTTGTCTGTAGTCCACTTATACCTACAGGTAAGCCTAGATTAAGGCTTATCTGTAGGTGCAACAAATATCTCCTAAACCTCCACGATTTAGGAGCTATTTGCAAAAAAGACAGCACCGATGTCTACAGCGCATGCGTGCCGTAGACAATGGCGCAGGCGCACTGAGCGTGCAGTTAGTGAATGGGACATGCCATTAGTGGCCAGCTCCCGCGTGCATTGCACGGGAGTTGTACACCATGTACAACCACTTTTACCTACAGGTAAGCTTAGGTTAAGGCTTCATGTGAAATCATCGCAGCTCCGAACCACTCACAGCGCCGGAACTGCGATACCCGGAAGTAACTCTGTTTCTTTTCATAGCAGATTGCTTTAAAAGGAAAGCGAGTGGTGACTGCCACATGCAGCCTTTTGTTTACATGTGTGATTTTCTTGACACAGTCTCAGAAGTTGGCTGTCCAGCCATTTATCTACAAAGGTCGGACAGCAAGTGGTTAAAGATTCAACACCATAAAATAGACAGCTTGTTAATTCTCTTAGGGTAATCTGCACATAGCACTTGTCCAAGCCTAAATCCATGTAGAGGTTGCGGAGCTGTGATTTCTGATATTTAGCCTCACCTATCTAACTATTTAAAGGAAGCACCCTCCACTGCCACATTTGGCAATTTTTGGGGAGCGCGGTACCTGGTTTTGACAGACAACCGCTCCCACTTTTGGGTAACATCACCACTAACATCTCAGAGTATGTAAGCCAATCCCCCCCACCACTGCCTTCTGGGACCCGCACAGATCCCAGAAGATAGCGAGACCATTCAGAAAGCGCAGTGTGACTCGCCTGTATGCAGTAGGAAACCGGCTTCACTGACAGTTTCCCTAGTTGAAGAATCAGCTTGGGGTGTCAAAATTGCTAGATCCCTGGACAGGTAAGTGTCGTCCTATTAAAACTCAGCAGCTACAAATAATATTTGTAGCTGCTGACATTACATATTTTTTTTTGCTCAGACCTGGAGCGCCTCTTTAACAACACAGATCAACCACAATGGATTTCTGAGTGACTGTTCAGGAGGCGATGGGGCGTGACATGCATTGCACACAGTGCCTAAACAGCTGCTAGACAGAACAACCATGTGCTGTCTCCTGTCTAGTTTACTGAGGCTATACCTGCATCATACTATTAAGAACTTGGAGAGAGTGAAAACTGTCAGCATGTATTGAGAATGATTCCACCTCAAGGAGTGCTTTCAGTCACAAAATGGACAATAGCACAAGCCAGGTACTACACTATGCTGTGCATTGTTTTTGCAAATGTAAGCACTCGCCAGGACCTGTAACAATCCACAACATAGGCTGACACTACAGTATAAAGTGGAGAAGAGAGTTGTTGAGACACAAACACCAGAATGGAGTAAAGACAAAGCTCAGTGCTGGCTGTAAATTCACTAGGGAGGAGAAACCATATTGGGCTTCAGGAGGGGTGGAGCTACAACCAGCAGTATAGAAAAGAAAGATTGCATTTAACAAGCTTTTCACTAAGTGATAATCCTCTCCTTTAAAAAAATAAAACATTAAAGCGGGGGTTCACCCTAAAAAAAAAAATTCTAACAAGACATGGAGTCGACCTAGGAGACCAAGAGTATGCTGTTGTTTTTTTTTTTTTTTTTCCGTACATACCAGTATAGGGCTATTTTGCTGTTTTCACCCCCGGCTTTCCCTCGGGAGTGGGCGTTCCTAATCACAGGCTGTGATTGACGTGCTTCTGACCGGCGCATACTGCGCGTCACGAGTTGCCGAAAGAATGCGAACGTCGGTGCGCATGCGCCATATAGAGGCATTCGGCTTCTTTCGGCAACTTGTGACGCGCAGTATGCGCCGGTCGGAAGCACATCAATCACAGCCTGTGATTTGGGAACGCCCACTCCCACGGGGAATATTGAGTGACTGGGGAGAAACTGCTGCAGTACTAAGGTAAGGATCGCCATAAAAAAAAACAATGGATTAGTTATTGTCTCTGCCTGCTAGTTTACTTGAGCCAAAGTAAAAATTTCAGGTGAACCTCCGCTTTAACCTACTTTTTGAGGTTGTTTTGAAGTAAGCTTTCCTGCAAGTAGTGTATCTCAGGATGGTGTACAGCAGTGTTAATTTTGTCGACTAAAACAACTGAGATGCCTAAAACTAAAATGTCATTTTAGTCAAAAGACTATTAGCCAGATTCAGGTAGGGGCACGTATCTTTAAGGCGGCGTAGCGTATCGTATTTACGCTATGCCGCCTTAAGTCAGAGAGGCAAGTACTGTATTCACAAAGCACTTGCCTCCTAACTTATGGCGGCGTAGCGCAAATGGGGCCGGCGTAAGCGCGCCTAATTCAAATGAGGATGGGGGGGGCGTGTTTTATGTTAATGTTTGGTGACCCAACGTGATTGACGTTTTTTACGAACGGCGCATGCGCCACCCGTGTACATTTTCCAGTGTGCATTGCTCCAAAGTACCCCGCAAGGACATATTGGTTTCGACGTGAACGTAAATTACATCCAGCCCCATTCACGGACGACTTACGCAAACAACGTAAAATTTTCAAATTTCGACGCGGGAACGACGGCCATACTTAACATTGGCTAGGCCAGCTATTTTTTTGGAATAGCTTTACGCTGGAAAAAGCCATACGTAAAAAAAATGCGCCGGGCGCACGTACGTTCGTGAATCGGCGTATCTAGTCTTTTACATATTCTACGCTGAACTCAACGGAAGCGCCACCTAGCGGCCAGCTGGAAAATTGCACCCTAAGATACAATGGCGTAGGAGACTTATGCCACTCGTATCTTAGCCTAATTTAAGCGTATCTGGTTTCCAGAATACGCTTAAATTAACGCCGGCGTAGATTCAGAGTTACGACGGCGTATATACTGATACGCCGGCGTAAACGTACCTGAATCTGGCTATAAGACTATAAAACTAAATTGAAATTTGACGTCAAAATTAACACTGGTCTGTAGTGCATGTTCATACCTCAATACCATAAATCGTAACATATTCGATTTTTCACTCCAGCATGTATACAATGAGTTTGAGAATTGTAGAGAAATGTTAACTAATGACTAAAATGTACTGCAGATTTAGTCGAATAATAATGACTAAAACTAAAACAATTGCAGAAGACTAAAATGTAATTTTAGTCCTAAGACTAAATCAATTTGCTGCCAAAATTAACTCTGGTCTTATTGTATTGGCAGAGTTCTTTACCATGTGTTGGTTATGCCTGTAAAATACTCCATTCTGCAGCATCCATGTTATTGCACCTCTTTTCACCCAATATAGAACAAGACTTTTGTTGGTGTGACAGAATGATGCACTATTGATGGGTACATTTCGAAAAGCCCAATTTATAAAGAATTGTCAATCCTTTTTTAAATAGACACAACAAGGCTTTTTTTTTCCCAAGCACAAAAGTATATTACATGGTGCACTCTATTAAATGTGGTTCTAAAGGTATATTTATATATTTTTTTAACCTTTTTAATTCAAGGTAAAAAAAACTGCCATCTGCTGTAGAGGTCGACCGATATATCGGCAGGCCGATATATCGGGCCGATATTCAGTCATTTTGGAGAAATCGGCATCGGCCGATTATTATCCAAATGTGGCCGATATTTGGCAGATCTGCATCAGCAGAGTGTGGAGAAGGAAGGAGGAACATGGGGTTCCCCCTCCCTTCTCCACACTGTCTGCAGAGCAGTGCCGTGTGTGTGAAGGAGAATGGAGCTGTCGGACTGATGTCGGGGTGGGCGGGACCCGGGGTGGGCGGGACTCAGCTGTCCAACACCAGCCAATGGGATGAGATCATTAGCTGGATAGCTGCTGAGTCCCGCCCACCCCGGGTCCCGCCCACCTCCAACATCACGATGAATCTGAGCTCCTCTCTCTCTCTGCTCTGACAGTTTCACAGCACATAATGTAGCTGAATGTGTGAAACTCTCTCTTCATACAGTTTCACATGGTGCTGCAGAGAGAAAGAGGAGCTCAGATTCGTTGCGATGTTGAAGGTGGGCGGGACTCAGCAGCTATCCAGCCAATGATCTCATCCCATTGGCTGGTGGACAGCTGAGCCCCGCCCAACCCGGGTCCCGCCCACCTTCAACATCGCAATGAATCTGAGCTCCTCTTTCTGCTCTCTGCAGCAGTTGTCAAACTGTATAGAGAGTTTCACACATTATCCGCTACATTATGTGCTGTGAAACCAGCCAGTGCCATCTGCTAATGCCAACCAGCCAGTGCCACCTGCCAATGCCATCCAGTGCCACCTGCCAATGCCATGCCAACTAGTGCCACCTGCCAATGCCATCCAGTGCCACCTGTCAATGCCATCCAGTGCCACCTGCCAGTGGCAACGCCATCCAGTGCCACCTGCCAGTGGCAACGCCATCCAGTGCTACCTGCCAATACCATCCAGTGCCACCTGCTAATGCCATCTAGTGCCATCCAGTGCCACCTGGCATTGCCAATGCCATCCAGTGCCACCTGCCAATGCCACCCAGTGCCACCTGCCAATGCCACCCAGTGCCACCTGCCAATGCCACCTACTAGTGCCACCTGCCAAGGCCATCCAGTGCCACCTGCCAATTAGTGCCACCTGCCAGTGCCAACCAGTGCCATCTGCCAGTGCTATTGCCAATTAGTGCCACCTGCCAGTGCCAATTAGTGCCACCTGCCAGTGCCAATTAGTGCCACCTGCCAGTGCCAATTAGTGCCACCTGCCAGTGCCAATTAGTGCCAACCAGTGCCACCTGCCAGTGCCATTCAGTGCCACCTGCCAATCAGTGCCATCTGCTTTTGCCAATTGGGTCCATCCAGTGCAATCTGCCAGTGCCAATTAGCGTGCCAACTTGTGCCACCTGCCAAGGCCATCCAGTGGCACCTGGCATTGCCAATGCCATCCAGTGCCACCTGCCAATGCCACCCAGTGCCATCTGCCAGTGCCACCTGCTAGTGCCAACTAGTGCCACCTGCCAAGGCCATCCAGTGCCACCTGCCAATTAGTGCCACCTGCCAGTGCCAACCAGTGCCATCTGCCAGTGCTATTGCCAATTAGTGCCACCTGCCAGTACCATCCAGTGCCACATGCCAATTAGTGCCACCTGCCAGTGCCAACCAGTGCCATCTGCCAGTGCCAATTAGTGCCACGTGCCAACCAGTGCCACCTGCCAGTGCCATTCAGTGCCACCTGCCAATCAGTGCCATCTGCTTTTGCCAATTGGGTCCATCCAGTGCAATCTGCCAGTGCCAATTAGCGTGCCAACTTGCGCCACCTGCCAAGGCCATCCAGTGGCACCTGCCAATTAGTGCCACCTGCCAATTAGCGCCACCTGCCAAAAAAAAAAAAAAATCGGCCTAAAATATCGGCCGCAAAAATCGGCATCATATATCGGCCATCGGCCGCCCCAAATTCTAAATATCGGCATCGGCCAGAGAAAAACCCATATCGGTCGACCTCTAATCTGCTGTTCCCTCCCCCATCTCCCCACCCCCCAAATACTTAGAGGAGTTCCACCCAAAAATGGACCTTCCTCTTAACCCACTCCTCTCCCCCTTACATGCCACATTTGGCATGTCATTTTTTTTGGGGGGGAGTGGGGGCTTCAGGAGAAGGGGACTTCCTGTCCCACTTCCTCCTTCCGCCGAGGGACTGCAAAGGCGATACGTCATATCGCCTTTTGGCAGCCCCTCCCTGTAGGCGATCGCCTGGGACACGTGACAGGTCCCAGGCGATCGCCTGTCCAATCAAACGGCGCTGCGCGCGCATGCGCAGTGGGTGCCCGGCCGTGAAGCCGAAAACTGTCACGGCCGGGTGCCCACAGTGACAATGAAGACGCCGGCCGGGGAGGGGGGGAGAGGAGCGGACCCCCGGCCGGCGCGTCGCTGGAACGCTGGAGCAGGTAAGTGTCAGTTTATTAAAAGCCAGCAGCTACACTTTTTGTAGCTGCTGACTTTTAATAAACTTAAAAAATGGGTGGAAAACCCCTTTAACTGAGTACTGTATCCATCCAATGCTGTACCTCTTGTCAGTCTTCTCTCCTCCTGGGGTGCAATTTTGTGACTGCTGTGTCTTGTGGATCATAGTACTTGTTACCGGGCCGTTGTGATTGCTCCAGGTGCCATGTGATTGATGTGCTTGATCAAATGATCACGAGTAAACAATTGTGAAGAATGGCTTTCATACATAGTATTATTATTTACTATTATCCCTGTGATCACATGGTACAGGGCCAATCACAGCGGCACTGTACAATATGATGGCTATAGCTAATTACAGCAATCACAATAGTTTTAAATGTCATGAATGGTGACAATATGTATGAAAACAAAATTCTATATTTCACCACTCCGTGTCCCCCCCACTTGCCTCCACCTGTCCCAGTGTTCCTGGTAACCACCACACAGGTTCCAGTGTCCCCGGTCACCACCACAGGCAGCGAGGAAGCATTGTATCGCCGCCTCTTCACCTGCTTTACCTCCTGGACCCCACACAAGCAACCCTATTCACTTGAGTGGGTCACAATCAGTGGGCATACAGAGAGGGTATAGTTCCTTCCATAGCTGTGAAGCAAAGCATCACAGCCACCTAGAGCTGCACGATTAATTGTTAAGAATCGAGATCACCCCCTCCTTCTTTTTTTTTTTTTCTTCTTCTTCTTCTTGCTTACACCTCGCGATCTTAACAAAGCATTTTCCCTATTCTTTCTATGCTGAGAATTCTCTGCTAAAGCCGATGGCTGTCAAAAAAAACAGGCAGTCTGCCAAGTATCACAACATTCCCCAGCCCTCCGCTAACTATAAACATTGTAATGTGTTCTTTAGATTGAGAGCCGGTTCACACTTGGGCAGCACGACTTGCCGAGCGACTCTGCAAGACGATCTGCCCAAAACTTCAGAGGCGACTTGCAAAATTACTTCTGTATTGAAATCAATGCAAGTCTCCCTAAAGTCGTCCCAAAATAGTACAGGAACCTTTTTCTAAGTTGGAGTGACTTGAGTCGCTCCTATTGGAACGGTTCAATAGTGCGGAGCACGACTTGTCAGGCGGCTAAGTCGCCTGATGAGTCGCCCCTGTGTGAACCGGCTCTTAGGGCTCATGCGCACAGGACACTTTTACAGCTGCTTTTTAGGGGCATTTGATTTATTTTTTTGTTTTAACTGCCTCTAAAAGCCCCTCCATGTTGGCCTGTGTCCATGCACAGAGGCGTTTGGAGGCATAAGCTTTTGGGGGTAGTAGAAAAAAAACAGCCTGTGCGTCCAGGAGCAGTAAAAACGGAAAACTCCCAAAAAAGCGCCAAGCCACGTTTAGCAGCGTTTGATGTTTTAAAATTTATAGAGTTTTTATTGAAAAAACGCCCAAAAACACTAATGCCAAAAAACGCAAGAAAAGTGCGCAATAATGCTATTGGAAAAATGCGGCTACAGGTTGAAAAAATTGCGTTTTTTAGCGCTGCTGTAGCTGGCCACCGCCATCCCCGGTGAGGGAATAAGGAATTGAAGCTTCACTTCCTGGTCCCCTACTGCGCACACACGAGTCGCACTGTGCGTCCTCACTGTTCTCTGTCTTTTGGGACCTGTGCGTCTCCCAAAAGACCACGGGGGAGGACAGAGTAGGAGCAGGAAGTGGCATAGGTCAACGAGGTGATCTATGCCCGGAAGTGGGAGCAAATACCCTTATTATACATCTATCTGCTCCGTCCTCCCCCTGAAAGGTGTCCAATGTGACACCAGGGGGGGGGGGGAATGGGGGGCTTTGGCTGTGGGGGATTCCAAAAAGTGGAAGTTCCACTTTAAGGTCTGGAGACTGACCACTCCAGGACCTTGACCACTTGCCGCCCGCCATACAACAAAATGACATTGGCAAAGTGATTGTGTTATCCTGACCGGACATCATATGACGTGGTCAGGATAAAAGGCGAGCGTTGCGGCGTGTCAGTCTGACACACAGCAACTCCGATCTAGGTAAGGAGTCTTTGATTGAGACTCTCTACCACGTGATCAGCTGTGTCCAATCACGACTGATCACGATGTAAACCAGAAGAGCCGTTGATCGGCTTTTCCTCACTCGCATCTGACAGAGTAGAGCCGATCGGCTGCTCTCCTGACAGGGGAGCACAGGACCACCAGGGATTGCCACCACACTGGACCACCAAGTATACCACCCTAGACCAGGGAAATGCCAATCAGTGCCCAGGCAGCTGCCAATGAAAAGTGCCACCAGTTATACCCATTAATGAAATTTTTCATGTCTACAATCTTGTTCCTGACATCCTTGGACAGCTTTGTTCTCGACTATGGTGGAGAGATTGGAATCTGATTGCTTCTGTAGACAGGTGTCTTTTATACAGGCAACAAGCGGAGACTAGGAGCACTCCCTTTTAAGCCCTCGTTGACACTTCACACTGAGGGCAGGTTAGAAATCGTGCAAGTTCAGCTGAACTCGCACAATTTCAAACCCGCATTTCAGTGTGAGTTCGGGGGCGATTTGAAAGACATTTGCATTTTCATGTACAGATGTCTATTAAAATCGCCCCGGAAGTCACCAAAAGTAGTGCAGGAACTACTTTTGGGTATTGGTGCGGTGCTGCAAAGCTGGCAACGCACCGATTTGGACGTTGCCGGCAATAGGCTCAGATTTGGCATGCGATTCGACATGTCAAATCGGCCCAATGTGACAGGGAGCTTATAGAGTGCCCCTAATGTCAGCTGGTTGCCTGTATAGAAGACATCTGAGAGACAAAAATCTTGCCAATCAGGTAGGGGGACAAATACTTTTCACTCATTAACCACTTAAGGACCGCCTCCTGCACATATACGTCGGCAGAATGGCACGGCTGGGCACAAGCACGTACAGGTACGTCCTCTTTAAGTGTCCAGCCGTGGGTCGCGGCCGCGCTCCCGCGACCCGGTCCGAAGCTCCGGGACCCACAGACCAGATCGCTGTTGGGGTCCCGCGATCGGTCCCCAGAGCTGAAGAACAGGGAGAGCTGTGTGTAAACACAGCTTCCCTGTTTTTCACTATGGCGCCGTCATCGATCGTGTGTTCCCTTATATAGGGAACCACAATCAATGACGTCGCACCTACAGCCACACCCCACCCCCCTACAGTTAGAATCACAGATGAGGTCATACATAACCCCATCAGCGCCCCCTTGTGGTTAACTCCCAAACTGCAATTGTAATTTTCGCAGTAAACAATGCATTTTAAATGTGAAAATGACAATGGTCCCAAAAATGTGTCAAAATTGCCCGAAGTGTCCGCCATAATGTCGCAGTCACGGAAAAAAACGCTGATCGCCGCCATTAGTAGTAGTACATTTTTTTTTTTTTTTTTTTTTTTATAAAAATGCAATAAAACTAGCCCCTATTTTTGTAAACGCTATAAATTTTGTGCAAACCAAAAATAGGTAGAATACGTATCTGCCTAAACTGAGGAAATGTTATATATATATATATATATATATATATATATATTATATATATATATATATATATATATATATATATATATATATATATATATATAATTTGTCCTGATCAAAAGTTTAAGACCACTTGAAAAATGGCAAAAAAATCATATTTTATATTGTTGGATCTTAACAAGGTTCCAAGTAGAGCTTCAACATGCAACAAGAAGAAATGAGAGTGAGACAAAACAGTTTTTGAGCATTCAATTAATTGAATAATGGTTAAACTGAAACAGGCTGTTTTTCAGCTGATCAAAAGTTTAGGACCACATGCCTTTAAAAGGCCAAATCTGTGCAAAGATGTGGATTCATTGTCATTTTCTGTTAGGTAGTCACACGTTGTGATGGCAAAGGCAAAAAAACTCCCTTTTTGAACGTGGTCGGTTTTGAACGTTGCTGAACTGCATAAGCAGGGTCTCTCACAGCACGCCATCGCTGCTGAGGTAGGACGCAGTAAGACAGTCATTTGGAATTTCTTCAATGATCCTGAGGGTTATGGAACAAAAAAGTCAAGTGTAAGACCCAAAAAAATTCCACCAGCACTGAGCTGGAGGATCCAATTGGCTGTTTGTCAAGACACTGGACGATCCTCGACCCAAATTAAGGCCCTTACTGGTGCTGACTGCAGCCCCATAACCATCAGATGGCATCTGAGACTGAAGGGCTTCAAAAACAAAAAACTTCTTCAAAAACCTTGTCTCCTTGAATGCCACAGAACTGCTTGTTTGGACTTTGCAAGAGAGCACCAAACATGGGACATTCAAAGGTGGAAGAAAGTTTTATTCTCTGATGAGAAAAAATGTAACCTTGATGGTCCTGATGGTTTCTAACGTTATTGGCATGACAAGCAGATCCTACCTGAGATGTTTTTTACGCGCCACAGTGGAGGGGGCGCCATAATGGTCTGGGGTGCTTTTTCCTTCATTGGAACAATGGAGCTTCAGGAAGTGCAGGGGCGTCAAACGTCCGCTGGCTATGTCCAGATGTTGCAGAGAGTTTTCGTCATGACTGAGGGCCCTCGTCTGTGTGGTAATGACTGGGTTTTTCAACAGGACAACGCTACAGTACACAATGCCCGCAGGACAAGGGACTTCTTCCAGGAGAACATCACTCTTTTGGCCCATCCTGCGTGTTTCCCTGATCTAAATCCAATTGAGAACCTTTGGGGATGGATGGCAAGGGAAGTTTACAAAAATGTACAACAGTTCCAGACAGTAGATGGCCTTCGTGCGGCTGTCTTCACCACTTGGAGAAATGTTCCCACTCACCTCATGGAAACGCGAGGCATCAAGCATGCCGAAACAAATTTTTGAAGTGATCAACAATAACGGCGGAGCTACTCATTACTGAGTTCATGTTTGGAAGTTGGATTTCTGTTTTGGGGGGGGTTTAGTTTTTTTTTTTTTGGAGGTGTGGTCCTAAACTTTTGATCAGCTGAAAAACAGCATGTTTCAGTTTATTTGTTGTTTTCATTAAATTGAATGCTCAAAAACTGTTTTTTGTCTCACTCTCATTTCTTCTTGTTGCATGTTGAAGCTCTACTTGGAACCTTGTTAAGATCCAACAATGTAAAATATGATTTTTTTGCCATTTTCAAGTGGTCTTAAACTTTTTTGATCAGGACTGTATGTGTGTGTGTGTATATGTGTGTGTATATGTGTGTATGTATGTATGTGTGTATATATATATATATATATATATATATATATATATATATATATATATATATATATATATATATATATATATATATATATATATATAATCTTTTTCCACGTGTGTGTGTGTGTGTATGTATATATATATATATATATATATATATATATATATATATATATAATGTGTGTGTGTGTGTATGTATAATTTCCTCAGTTTAGGCTGATACGTATTCTTCTACCTATTTTTGGTTTGCGCAAAATTTATATTTGGGGAATATTTATTATAGCAAAAAGTAAAAAATATTGCATTTTTTTTAAATTGTCGCTCTATTTTTGTTTATAGCACAAAAAATAAAAACCGCAGAGGTGTTTGAATACCACCAAAAGAAAACTCTATTTGTGGGGGAAAAAAAGGGCGCCAATTTTGTTTGGGAGCCACGTCGCACGACCGCGCAGTTGTCGGTTAAAGCGATGCAGTGCCGAATCGCAAAAACTGTCCGGGTCCTTTAGCTGCCTAAAGGTCCGGGTCTTAAGTGGTTAAAATGCAAATCATTTTCAAACTTTTTTTTTTTTTAAATTAGTTTTTCTGGATATTTTTTTGTTGTTCTGTCTCTCACTATTAAAATTGTAGACTGATCGTTTCTTTGTCAGTGGGCAAACGTTCAAAATCAGTAGGGGATCAAATCCTTTTTCCCCTCACTGTAAGCTTTATCATAGGCTTACCTGTAGGTACAAATTCAAAAGCGGAGTACAGTCCCTTTTTTGCCTTTTTAGTTCAAATAAAAAATAAATTAAATTTAAGCTTGGGGAAATAGCAGAAACATTTAGTTTTGCTTTAAATATAACCATTTTTAAAAGTCTTGCTTTATATTTTCTAGGCGATAAATAACTTTTCCAGTTCCCACTTAGTGAAACATCTGCTTGTCCTGTTTTGTGTATACAGTATCTCACAAAAGTGAGTACACCCCTCACATTTTGTAAATATTTTATTCTATCTTTTCATGTGACATCACTGAAGAAATTACACTTTGCTACAATGTAAAGTTGTGAGAATACAGCTTGTATAAAAGTGTCAATTTGCTGTCCCTCAAAATAACTCAACACACAGCCATTTAATGTCTAAACCGCTGGCAACAAAAGTGAGTACACCCTAAGTGAAAATGTCCAAATTGTCAATATTTTGTGTGGCCACCATTATTTTCCAACCGTTACTTAACCCTCTTGGGCATGGAGTTCACCAGAGTGTCACAGGTTGCCACTGGAGTCCTCTTCCACTCTTCCATGACGACATCATGGAGCTGGTGAGGAACCTTGCGCTCCTCCACCTTGCATTTGAGGATCCTCCACAGATGCTCAATAGGATTTAGGTCTGGAGACATGCTTGGCCAGTCCATCACCTTTGCCATCGGCTTCTTTAGCAAGGCAGTGGTAGTCTTGGAGGTTTTTATTGGGGTCGTTAACATGTTGGAATACTGCCCTGTGGCCCAGTCTCCGAAGGGAGGGGATCATGCTCTGCTTCAGTAAGTCACAGTACATGTTTGCATTCATGGTTCCCTCAATGAACTGTAGCTCCCCAATGCCAGCAGCACTCGTGCAGCCCCAGACCATGACACTCCCACCACCATGCTTGACTGTAGGCAAGACACACTTGTCTTTGTACTCATCACCTGGTTGCCGCCACACGCGCTTGATACCATCTGAATTAAAGCGGATGTGCCACTAAACAAATATATTAAAAGCCAGCAGCTACAAATACTGCAGCTGCTGACTTTTAATATAAGGACACTTACCTGTCCTGGAGTCAGCGGTGATCGCAGCAGATGACGAGCCGATCGCTCGTCACCCTGCTGCTCCCCCCTCCATCCACGGTGAGGGAACCAGGAAGTGAAGCGCTCCGGCTTCACTGCCCGGTTCCCTACGGCGCATGCGCCCGCCGATTGGCTCCCGCTGTGTGCTGGGAGCCGAGTGTTCCCAGCATACAACGGGGGACGGACGGGAAGCGAAGAAAAAACCTGTCTTTTGCCCGTATCGTAGGGCCGGAAGTGGGTGCAGATACCTGTCTGTAGACAGGTATTTGCACCCCCCTCCCCCCTGAAAGGTGTCAAATGTGACACCGGAGGGGGGGAGGGTGCCGATCAGCGGGACTCCACTTTAGAGTGGAGATCCGCTTTAAAATAAGTTTATCTTGGTCTCATCAGACCACAGTAATCCATGTCCTTAATCTGCTTGTCTTCAGTAAACTGTTTGCAGACTTTCTTGTGCATCATCCTTAGACAAGGCTTCCTTCTGAGAGGATAGCCATGCAGACCAATTTGATGCAGTGTGTTGGGTGTGATCTGAGCACTGACAGGCTGACCCCACCCCTTCTACCTCTACAGCAATGCTGGCAGCACTCATACATCCATTTTCCAAAGACAGCCTCTGGCTATGACGCTGAGCACGTGCACTTAACTTCTTTGGTCAACCATGGTGAGGCCTGTTCTGAGTGGAACCATCCTATGAAACCGCTGTATGGTCTTGGCCACTGTGCTGTAGCAAAGTGTAATTTCTTCAGTGTTGACACATAATAAAATATTTACAGAAATGTGAGGGGTGTACTAACTTTTGTAAGATATACTGTACCTACGACACCTGTAGTATGATTTAAAATGATGGATTGGTTGTATGACTGTTACTGTGGTTGAAAAATAATGGACAACTTTAACATTGCCAAGTGTGTGGTCAGCATGTACAAGTCCTTTTCAAAATTGTAACTGGAATGATATTGCTTTTTTCAGAACTGACACTCCATTTCCATTGAAGTTATGAAAACGTACAGGCAGAGGGAGAAACCAGGAAACAAGCCTCAGGAAAGTGTCAAGGCACCGGATGAAGCCAAGATCAAGGTAATTGTTTTCAAGTGGTTAAGGGTTGCTGATATCTGCAGTTATGGTTAAAAGAGAAGTATGGGTTTTATTTATTTTTTTAGATTCATACTTGCCTTGGTGGATGGAGCATCGCCAATGGCTCGATTCTCACAAATCCCCAAGAAGAAAGCTGCTGACTGTTGGTCGGCATCTTCCCTCTCTGCTTCTCCACACTCATTGGAGTGCTGAGCAGTGGAGGGGCAGGGAGAGGCTATCAGCATCGCGCTGAGACTGCCATCAATCAGGGCAGCTGGCGGATCCAGACTTGGAAGTTGGGATGACGTGCTACGCCCGACTGATGGCATTGACGTCAGCAGAGAGCGGACTTCAGACCGCTCTACGCTGAAAATGGGTCACAGGAGTGCAACATGAATTGCACTCCTGTGACCCAGAGGAGAAGCCCAGCCTAAAAAGTTCAGGCTGGACTTCTTTTTCCTTTTTTAAAGAGCAGGTGTAGGTTTATAACAAAATGCCTACCATGCTCAGCCCTGCTTAACCACTTGACAACTGGGCACTTAAACACCCTTAATAACCAGACCAATTTTCAGCTTTTGGTGCTCTCACGTTTTGAATGACAATAACTCAGTCATACAACATTGTAACCAAATGAAATTTTTGTCCTTTTTTTTCCCACAAATAGAGCTTTCTTTTGGTGGTATTTGATCACCTCTGCGGTTTTTATTTTTTTCGCTATTAATGAAAAAAGAACGAAAATTTTGTAAAAAAAATGAATTTTTCTTCATTTCTATCATATCATTTTGTAAAAAAAGTAATTTTTCCTCATACATTTGGCCTAAAATGCATACTGCTACATATTTTTGGTAAAAAAAAAAAAAAAAATTTGGATATTATTTAGTCTGGGTGAAAGTTATAGGGTCTACAAGCTATGGTACCAATTTCTGAAAATTGAACAATTTGATCACACCTGAATTACTGACAGCTTCTCTCATTTCTTGAGACCCTAACAAGCCAATAAGTACAAATACCCCCCAAATGACCCCTTTTGGAAAGTAGACATTCCAAGGTAGTTAGTAAGAGTCATAGTTAGTTTTTTGAAGTTGTCATTTGTTCCCACAATTCTTTGCAAAATTAAGATTTTTTTTTTTTTTTTTTTTTCATACCAATATTGTCATTATAACAGGTTATTTCTCTCACATGGCATGTATATTCCACAAATGACACCCCAAAATATATTCTGCTGCTCCTCCTGAGTATGGCGATACCACATGCGTGAGACTTTTACACAGCGTGGCCACATACAGAGGCCCAACACCGAAGTAGCAACTTCAAGCATTCTAGGAGCATAAATTACACATCTAATCTCTCAACCACCTATTACACTTTTGAAGGCCCTGGAGCACCAGGACAATGGAAACGCCCACAAAGTGACCCCATTTTGGAAAGCTAACACCCCAACGTATAATCTATGAGGCATAATGAGTCTTTTGAACAGTTCATTTTTTTCCAGATGTTCTTGGAAAATGTGGAAAAAAATAAAAACGCATTTTTTTTACAGAAAGTTGTCCATTTATAGGATATTTCCAACACATAGCATGTACATAGAAAAAATTACACCCCAAAATATATTCTGCTGCTCCTCCTGAGTATGGCGATACCACATGTGTGAGACTTTTACACAGCGTGGCCACATACAGAGGCCCAACACCGAAGTAGCAACTTCAAGCATTCTAGGAGCATAAATTACACATCTAATCTCTCAACCACCTATTACACTTTTGAAGGCCCTGAGCACCAGGACAATGGAAACGCCCACAAAGTGACCCCATTTTGGAAAGCTAACACCCCAACGTATAATCTATGAGGCATAATGAGTCTTTTGAACAGTTCATTTTTTTCCAGATGTTCTTGGAAAATGTGGAAAAAAATAAAAACGCATTTTTTTTTACAGAAAGTTGTCCATTTATAGGATATTTCCAACACATAGCATGTACATAGAAAAAATTACACCCCAAAATATATTCTGCTGCTCCTCCTGAGTATGGCGATACCACATGTGTGAGACTTTTACACAGCGTGGCCACATACAGAGGCCCAACATCCAAGAAGCACCATCAGGTGTTCTAGGGACATAAATTACACATCCAATTTCCTTACAATCTATCACATTTTTGAAGGGCCTTCATATTTCTAACACAGCATGTACATACCAAGAATTACACCCTAAAATACATTCTGCTGAGTAATGGGTAAAAAAAAAGAAGATTACCTGTGGTTTTAGTAGTGCAATTGTCCACAGAAGGAGAGCCCCGATCCAGGCAGCAGGCAGGGACGTGGTCACTGGTCAGCGACAGTGAATGGAATTGTCCAGGCAGCAGGCAGGAATATTGTCCATAGTCAGTACAGTGCCAGCAGTGGCAAAATATTTGTCCTGGTAGGAACATGGTCCAAGTAGCGGGCCATGGGTAGGGGAATGGGGACAGGGGTAGAGGCTTCTCCCACCCAATCTCTTTGAAGCCTCCGGGCAACCAGACCCTAATCCGGGAATGAGAAAACTAAAAAATTAGTTTTTTCATCCAGAAAAACAATTCTGGAGCCCCTCACATATGTGAGACCCCTGTGTTCCCACTAGTATAGCAGGGTAAAAGATCAATCCAAGGGGCAGGCAAAAAACGTGGTCAAACAGTCCAGGGTCAGTTCCAGAGCAGGCAGAGGTAGGTACAGTTTTAGGGTTAGGCAAAAGAGTGGTCGTATAACAAGCCAGGGTCAGTTCCAGAGAAGGCAGAGGTATGTTTAGGGTTAGGCAAAAGAGTGGTCGTATAACAGGCCATGGTCGGTTCCGGAGAAGGCAGAAGTATGTTTAGGGTTAGGCAAAAGAGTGGTTGTATAACAGGCCATGGTCGGTTCCGGAGAAGGCAGAGGTATGAGTGCAGTGGCATAAGGGGTGTGGGGGGGGGGAAAGTACAGGAAATTAGAATTGCGTTTACCATACGTCCCTAATAATGAAGAAACGTATGGTAACGGCGGAAACATGTTCCAATACAGAGGCCTGGTTGGGAAGGACAATCGGGACAGTAATATGTGGTGTCTTTTCGAATTCCTCTTCTGGAGCACACCCCGGCACCTCTTCTGATGTCTGTTGCCTGTTTCACGGGAGGGGGTTTGCTCAGGAAAGTGACGCTCGTGCAGTCTGCTCACAGAATCAGAGCGAATATTTTCCGGTGGGTTTTCAGGGTACAAAAGGGCGGTGATGACTTCTTCTTGATAGTCCAGATATGATACGGGGTTCTCGGATGATTTTTTGTAAATTACATAGGAATTGTAGAAGGCCAAACTAAAAAAATAAATGGACACTTTCTTGTACCAGTGGCGGGATTTTCTTGTGGGCAGGTAGGGTTCTAACATCTGGTCGTTGAAGTCCACTCCCCCCATGAACAAATTATAGTCATATATGCATTTTGGTTTTTTGGATGGGCCGGTTCTTTGGGGGACTTCCACGTGGGTGTCATTGTGGATTGATGAAAGCATGTGGACGTTCCGTTTGTCCCTCCACCTGACAGCCAATATCTCCTGGTTCCTCAATGCTGCAGACTCCCCTCGTCTGAGCTTTTGATCCACCAGTTTTTGCGGGAAGCCTTTCCTGTTGGGTCTTATTGTGCCACATGCTGGGGTATTCTGAAGGTAAAGACAGCGAAACAGGGGCAAGCTGGTGTAGAAATTATCCACATAAAGGTGGTATCCCTTTCCAAAGAGTGGATACATCAGATCCCAGACCACTTTTCCGCTGACTCCCATATACTCTGGACATTCAGGGGGATGCAGTTGGGAGTCCTTCCCTTCATACACCATGAAGGAGTAGAGGTACCCTGTGGCTCTGTCGCAAAGCTTGTACATTTTGACCCCATATCGGGCCCTTTTGCTGGGGATGAACTGCTTGATGCCCAGCCTGCCTGAGAATTTGACAAGGGACTCGTCCACAGATATGTTCTGGTCAGGGTATATAATTGGGGAAATTGTTGAGGCGAAAAAATTTAGAAGTGCCGAATTTTATATAGCTTGTCAAAAGCAGGGTCATTTCGGGGGGGGCACTGGGCGTTGTCGTTAAAGTGGAGGAACCGCATAATTATTAAATATCGGGATCTTGGCATAAGGGAGGAGAAGAGTGGCATGTGGTGAATGGGTTTGGTGGACCAGTAGGAGTACAATTGTTTTTTTTTTTAAGTGCCATAGTAAAGTTAGGCCTAAGACATTTTAAAATTCGTCCACGGTTAGTTCTCTCCACTCAAAGGGGCGGGCATATCTGGAACCAGGGTTACTTCTTACGTACTGTTGTGCGTAGAGATTGCACTGGGCCACAATGGAGGAAAGGAAATCTTCGGTGAAAACTAAATTAAAAAAATTTATCATAGAAAAGTTTTCTGTGTTCACCTGGACACCTGGCTGGGCAGTGAAGGGGGGGATATTTGCTGCTCCGGAATTGGGGGGAAGCCACAGGGGGTTTTGAAGGCCATAGGGAAGGCTGGCATGGCCCCTATCCCTTTGGGGCTGAGATGACACCCTACTGGTGGACGGCACAGCTCTTGAGGTGGACGGCACAGCTCTTGAGGTGGACGGCACAGCTCTTGAGGTGGACGGCACAGCTCTTGGGGTGGACGGCACAGCTCTTGGGGTGGACGGCACAGCTCTTGGGGTGGACGGCACAGCTCTTGGGGTGGACGGCACAGCTCTTGGGGTGGACGGCACAGCGCTTGGGGTGGACGGCACAGCGCTTGGGGTGGACGGCACAGCGCTTGGGGTGGACGGCACATCGCTTGGGGTTGTAGGCACAGCGCTTGAGGTGGACGGCCCTGCGCGTCTGGGAGTAGGCCGCTTCTCCACGCCAGCACCCCTTTTTTTCCTGGGCACATGTTCTTCTTCAGACTCTGAATCGGACCCACTGTCTATAACGGGTTCATAGGCCGAATCAGAATCGGACAGAGACTCCTCGCTGCTCTCATCGCTCATGGCAAGTAGAAGATGTACGGCCTGCTCGCCGGTAAAGAATTTTTTTGCCATACTGGTGGCTGGTGAGGCTGTACTGCAGAGTACTGTGGTGGCACTGGTGGACACAGGTGGGCACAGGCGGCACTTATGTGCACTGTAGTGGCACGGGTGTGGCTCTGGTGGGCACAGGCGGCACTGGTGGGCACAGGCGGCACTGGTGGGCACAGGCGGCACAGGTGGCTCTGGTGGGCACAGGTGGCTCTGGTGTGCACCGATTAGCAGCACTGGTGGGCACAGGCAGCACTGGTGGGCACAGGCGGCACTGGAGGGCACAGGCGGCACAGGCGGCACTGGCGGGCACAGGCGGCACTGGCGGGCGCAGACGGCACTGGCGGGCGCAGACGGCACTGGCGGGCGCAGACGGCACTGGCGGGCGCAGACGGCACTGGCGGGCGCAGGCGGCACTGGCGGGCGCAGGCGGCACTGGCGGGCGCAGGCGGCACTGGTGGGCACAGGCGGCACTGGTACAGGACAGTTGTGGCAATATTATAGGACTCTGGTGACTGGTGCGGCTCTGGTGACACTGGTGCGGCTCTGGTGACACTGATGCGGCACAGATGTGGCACTACTGGGCACAGATGTGGCACTGTTGGGCACAGATGTGGCACTGTTGGGCACAGATGGGCACAGATTGGGCACTTTAGGGCACAGATTGGGCACTTTAGGGCACAGATTGGGCACTTTAGGGCACAGATTGGGCACTTTAGGGCACTTTAGGGCACAGATTGGGCACTGATGTGACACTATGGGCAATGGAACACTCACAGTTTATCTCCTCTTCTCTCCCGCTGATACTGTGTGAGGAGAGGAGAGGAGGTAAACTTTCCCTGACCTCCTGTGTTTACATTGTGATCGCGCCGTCATTGGACGGCGCGATCACAAGGTAAATGACCGTTGTTGCTGGTCATTTACCTAGATCTGTGTAGCGCCGGGTCTCATAGACCCGGCGCGCACAGAAATTTCTGTGTGCGCGCCCGAGGCGGCGCGCATTGCTGCTTCTGCGGGGCGCCGTTTCAGAACGGCGACCCCCAGTTAAGCATCCACCTTGCCGCCGTTTCCAGACGGCGGCTGGTGGCGAAGTGGTTAAATATCCTACACTAAAACCACCAGCAGAGTTGATATTTGCCCTATCAGCAGCGAGCCCTTATAGACTGGTATTGGACTGTATCCCAGGTGCCCCCAGTCTCAATTATTTTACCCAACGCTTCATAGATGTCCAGTTTTGCATGCTTTGTTACAGATTTTTTTTTTTTTTAAGGTATAATTACACTCAAGTAGTTGTATTATAAAGCTTTGTTTCTCTTTTCGTCCATGGACGGACACAGCTCCTTAAATTTTGACATTTGGGTTATGTTCCTGTTCATAGGAGAAGACTAGGCAGAACATGTTGGTTATCTTAAAACATGTAACTTTAACAGAGTTGAACAGCCCCGCCCAGGGGGCGGTCCCTCCAGTCATAACCCCTCACCCTGCAGCACGCAGCTCAGTTTTTTTCTGCCTAGCAGAGGAGGTGGACGTGGCTCCCTTTGGGCCCTGATTACTGAAGAAATTTAAATTTTTTATTTTCGCGATTCTTCTATCAACTGGGTGACAGGCTGGATATTATAGATCCTTGTAGTCCCCCTCCCCCCCCCCCCCAGTCCGGCCATCGAGTGTGAGCAGACCTTGGCTACGTGCTGGTTCAGCCACGACATACTGCAGAGGTGGCCGGTGAGCATATGCTCTGGGGTCCACATATGACTGGGCTGCTTCTGTCTAACTCACAGTGGACCGGGCCGACAGCTACTCCGTACTATTCGGTTGTAGGCCTGTCAGGGACGCGCCAGCAAGTCCTCGCAAGGATGGGTAAGTACGGTTCCTCCTGCCTCGGCCGGATGGAACAGCTGGGCATTCCCGGGATTAAGGGGTTCTCCTGTCCTCCCTTTCCCTGCTCTCTGTCACCTTTTCCCCCTCCTGCCCTAAGGGCTGCTGCGACCAAGGTGTACCTGTGGGGGGACTCCAGGTCCCTGTTGGGGGACTGTGGGGTGTTGGGGTCCGCTTTCTGTGAGGGGTGGTCTGTCCCCTGGGAAGTTTCTACCATGGCCTTCTTGTCCACATTGCAGTGCTCGGGTGCCATTTTTTAGTGTCGCTGCCTTTCTCTATTGAAAACTCCATTGGCGGCCATTTTGCCGTGGCCGCGGTGTGACGCAGGTCAATATTGCGGGCGGACATTTTCTTGTTGTCCGCGCCCTTTTATCTGAGGCGTCTGGCGGCCATTTTGGTGTGGGTTTTGGCCTCTAGCACTGGCTTTCTGAACGGCGCGCAGTACACTCTCCTCAGTTTTCCTCATTCTTTTCTTCACACACGCTGTGTACTGAAGGACGGCGGGCATCGGCGCTGATCGGTCTCCCTCAGGGTGGTGAGTCCCCTGGGTAACCCCCCCCCCCCCCCGGTCGGTGCAGCACTTGTGAGTGCATTTATTGATGCCGTGAGGGACTCTCAAGCTGGAGGATGCAGCTGGGAATTCCACAGAGGGATCTGTCTCTCTTTTTGGGTCACACAAATTAAACCGCTCTGTGAAGGTTTTGGCTCTGTGAAGGTTTTTCCTTATGTTACTTTCTTTGATAAGTTAAGGAATGGGAACGGCCGTAGTAGTTCTTTGTGGTCCCTCAGCGCATGGCAGTCTGTTATCTTTTTGAGGAAAGCCGTTTGAAAAAAATGGACCTCTCCTCCGGTCGTGGACCCCCCTCCTCTCGCAGACCCAATGGTCGGAGAGCAGGGAAGTCCACCGAGCTGCAAGCCCACAAAGCCGTCCCTCTACTCTTGAGTCGGGCGGGGCAAAACTTAATGCGGTAGCAGGCTTGTTTGGCTTGCGCACCCAGGGATGCTTCTGTCCCCCAGCTGGAGCTTTTTCAGTCTGGGAGGATCTGCCGGCTGACCCTGACTGACGAAAATACTTCTGTGTGGAATAGGAGGGCCCCGGTTTATGGTGCGGCTCCTTCCCCTTAGAGGACTGAGGGAGAAGTGTGCTCACCTCCAGTGACATCTTTAATGTTGTCGTCCAGCGAGGTACCAAAAAGCCTCCCACCTTTTGAAGGGCAAATCAGCCAAAGCTTTCTTGGATGCTTGGTCAGCGGACCAGCATTTCAACCAAATCAGGCGGCGTAATACCACTGCCGATACAGATGCTCTGGAGATAAAGGGGGCGGCTTCCAGAGTGGCATCGGACATACACAAGGCCCTGCACCAACTGGTCGCCAGCCTCACACACTCAGGGGGAAGCTGATGCTCCTCCACTGTCTGGCACAAAATATTTTCCCATTCAGTAAGTGTCTGAGACACCAAAGTTGCAGCAAGGATAGGCCGCAACGCAGACTTCAGCATTGTGAACATGGAGCAGGTCACCGCTTCGGACCTCCTATCAGTAGGGTCCTTAAAGGCAGGGGTCCCCTCTACCGGTAGAGTGGTTACCTTATTTAGGCGAGAGACTGGGGGGGGGGAGTCTGGGGGGGGTCCAGTCGGCCCAGGGTCACTGGACTCCAGACGAATCCAGCCTTCCGATCAATGTACTAGAACTTCGAGCGATCAGGCTGTGCCTCTCCTCGTGGTCGCAGAGGCTACAAGTACGTCACATCAGGATCCAGTCGGACAATGCCACGGCGGTGGCTTATGTCAACCTTTGGGGGGGGAACAGGGAGCTCAGCTGCGGTGTCGGAGGTCACTCACATCCTAAGGTGGGCCGAAAGAAGAGTGCCGGGTCTGTCAGACGTTTACATTCCTGGCGTAGAAAACTGGCAGGCGGACTACCTAAGTCGCCAGATGCTGGACCAAGGGGAATGGTCATTACATCCGGAGGTGTTTCAACTCCTTTGCCAGAGACGGGGCACACTGGACGTGGAACTCCTGACCTCCCGACTCAATCGCAAGGTGTCGAGGTTCGTGGTCAGATGCAGAGATCCCTGGGCAGATGCGTTGGTAGCCCACGTGGGGTCGGTATAGGTTAATTTATGCCTTTCCCCCACTGAAGTTGCTTCCTCGTCTGCTCCACAGAGTGGACACAGAGGGGTTCACGGTGATTCTCATCGCTCCAGATTGGCCCCGGAGTCCCTGGTACGCCGACCTTGTGCGCCTGGTGGGGGATGCACCCTGGTGGCTGCCCAATGCGAGAGGACCTTGTATCTCAAGGTCCCATACTTCATCCTGCTTTACAGTCGCTGGCTTTAACGGCATGGCTATTGAAAGCAAGGTTCTAAGAGACTGAGGTCTGTCGGACTCTGTCATTTTTACCGCGCTGAGGGTACGGAAGTCATCTTCGCAGAAGATCTACCATCGCACTTGGAAGGCTTACATCTCTAGGTGTGAAGAGATGAAGTGGCGTCCAAGAACGTATTCGGTTTCCAGGGTTCTGCTGTTTTTGCAGCGTGGAATGGATCAGAGACTTGTCGCACTCACTGTTTGTGGCGGTGTCGTCGGCCACCATTTCTAGGTGGATCAGACAGACCATCATCCAGGCCTATGCCCTTAAGGGCGTCCGCCTCCCTTTCCTGTCACGGCGCATTCGACCTTGGGCTATTGGTGCCTCCTGAGCTTTTCGACATCAAGCATCTGTCTCAAGTGTGTAAGGCATCGACTTGGTCGTCCGTTTAACACCTTTTCCAAATTTTTACAAGGTTGATGTGAGTGCATCTTCAGATGCTTCCTTCGGCCACAAGGTTTTACAGGCGGCTGTTTAAAGTTGCAACTCCTCCGTTGAGGAGCTCTGCTTGATTGGGGTGAAGTTGGGTCGTCTTTTGATTGCTATTCCCATCCCTTGTTTTTTCTGACACTGCTTGGGGACATCCCAAATGTCAAGATTTAAGGAGCTGCATCCGTCCATGGACGAAACGACAAAATAGGATTTTTTGGACTCACCGTAAAATCCTTTTCTCTGTCGTCCATGGACGGACACAGCACCCACTTCTCCTTTCTACGTTTTTACTGCTTTTTGACGAACTGAGCTGTATGCTGCAGGGTGAGGGGTTATGACCAAAGGGAACACCCCCTGGGCGGGGCTGTTCAACTCGGTTATCTTAAAACATGTAACTTTAACAAACATGTTCTGCCTAGTCCTCTCCTATGAACAGGAACATAACCCAAATGACAAAAATTAAGGAGCTGTGTCCATCCATGGACAACAGAGAAATGGATTTTACGGTGAGTAGAAAAAAAAATCAGATTTTTCAAGTTACCTAGCAAATTTACCCTGTTGAATCGCCAAGAAAGTATTTAAAAACGTGTAATCAGTGATTTTGTTTGGCATACAAACATCTCAGGATTCTCTTAATTTAGTGTCCGAACTCCAACTGCATGGGTATATATTCAGTAGTGAGCATTTCTGCTAACAGATAATGTATAGTCCTCTCTGAAAGTAGTTATAGCCACTTCATATGAGACACTAGCTATTTAATTTTTTTTAACCATATACAAACTCCTGTCCCAAACAGTAGGTCTCTAATGTCCTCATTCTAAAATATTGAAAAAGTCCTCTAAGTACTTTTGTAATGTAAGTGGATCTGACCACTCACTGGAGTGCTGGGCTGTGGAGGGAGTGGCTGGCTCAGGCCCTCGGTGGCTTCGCTGACAGACTGAGCCAGGTGCGGGTCCAAATTTGGTCATGATCTTTCCCCAGCCTGGACCGACTGTGGCATCAGCCCACGGCGGGCTATAGCCTGCTGTCTGCTGAAAATGAGTCAGAACGGGTGGCACTCCTGTGATCCACAGGGTAAGTACAGCCAAACAAGCTTTGGCTATACTTATCCTTTAAGCTGCAATATAATAGTTTGCTTTTGGGTTTAAAACTGCTTTAACCACTTCCCATCCCACCTATATACATATGATGCCCATAAGGTGGCTGTGCCATCCCGGGTGGACATCATATGACGTCCTCGTGGCTCTTGGCCGCTACCCACAGCGTCACTCGGGTACCGATGCGTGTGCCTGGCAGCCGCGATGACTACCGGGTACCCGTGATCGGCAGTTACAGAGCCAGGGACGTGGATCTGTGTTTGTAAACACAGATCCATGTCCTGTCAGAGAGAGGAGACCGATGGTGTGTCCCTTGTACATAGGGACACCGATCGGTCACCTCCCCCAGTCAGTCCCCTCCCCCTACAGTTAGAATCGCTCCCTAGGGCACACATTTAACCCCTTGATCGCCCCCTAGTGTTAACCCCTTCCCTGCCAGTCACATTTATACAGTAATGAGTGCATATTTATAGCACTGTTCGCTGTACAAATGTAAATGGTGTCAAGTGTCCGATTTGTCTGCCGTAATATCGCAGTCCTGACAAAAATTGCAGATAACCGCCATTACTAGTAAAAAAATAATAAATAAATAATAAATCTATCCCCTATTTTGAAGGCGCTATAACTTTTGTGCAAACTAGGGATGTCCCGATACCAATTTTTTAGGACTGAGTACAAGTACCGATACTTTTTTTCATGTACTCGCCGATACCGAATACTGATACTTTTTTTAAAAAATGCAGCCTTGCGTGTCCCCCAAGTGCAGCCTTGCGTGTCCCCCAAGTGCAGCCTTGCGTGTCCCCCAAGTGCAGCCTTGCGTGTCCCCCAAGTGCAGCCTTGCGTGTCCCCCAAGTGCAGCCTTGCGTGTCCCCCAAGTGCAGCCTTGCGTGTCCCCCCAATCCTGGGATGGGTGATCTGTCTATCAAAGTGGCCGGACAAGGGGGAGGAGCAATATATGACAACGCGCGGCGGGGAACACGCAGCTATTCAAATGAGAGCACCGATCAACTAGACGTGGCAGCGGCAGCAGCTCTCCTCTCCCTCCAGTGGCATGTTTTACACACCCAGGGACTGCGCTCCTCTCTGCCTTCCTCTCCGTCTCAGTCTCCTCTCTGACCGCTCTCCGCCCCCTCTCAGAGGAAGAAAAAAAAAGTATCGGTGAAGCATCGGGAGCATTTGCGCTAATACAAGTACAGTAGGTGACCGCGATATTGTGTCAATCTCGCTCCCTTTCTCGGTGAGATTGAGCACCTACGAGCCCCATCGCGGGAGCCAGCGCCGAGCTGGCTTGCTGCGATGGAGACAAAGCCGTCATAGAAGCGACAGGAGATCCGACTTGGATTCCCGCCAATTCTAGGTGCGGCATTTGGTATGCATTCCTGAGAGGGCGAACTCCACGCCGATTTCTAAATAAAAAACCGACATGGGTCCCGTCCCCCCCCAGGAGCATACCAGGCCCTTAGGTCTGTTATGGGTTGTAAGGAGAGCCCCCCTACGCCGAAAAAACGGCGTAGGGGGTCCCCCTACAATCCATACCAGACCCGTATCCAAAGCACGCTACCCGGCCGGTCAGGAAAGGAGTGGGGACGAGCGAGCGCCCCCCCCCCCCTCCTGAGCCGTACCGGGCTGCATGCCCTCAACATGGGGGGGTTGGGTGCTCTGGGGCAGGGGGGCGCACTGCGGGGCCCCCCCACCCCAGAGCACCCTGTCCCCATGTTGATGAGGACAGGGCCCCTTCCCGACAACCCTGGCCGTTGGTTGTCGGGGTATGCGGGCGGGAGGCTTATCGGAATCTGGGAGCCCCCTTTAATAAGGGGGCCCCCAGATACCGGCCCCCCACCCTAAGTGGATATGGGGTACATCGTACCCCTACCCATTCACCTGGAGGAAAAGTGGTAAAAACACAAATAAAAAACACAGGGTATTAAAATATTTTATTAGTCTGCTCCGGAGGCTCCCCCTGTCTTCTTTAGCTCTTTTACCAGGGGGAGCTTCTTCTTCCGATTTCCGGGGGTCTTCTCCTGCTCTCCGGGGTCTTCACCGCTCTTCTGTGACGTCTTCTCCGCTCCAGGGGTTCTTCTTCTATGTTCGCCGCTCTTGACTCGGCGCACCCCGGTTCTTCCTCCCGCTGTCCGGTGCCTTCTCCTTCTTCCGCTGTTCTGTGACGTCTTCTCCTCTTCTTCCGCTGTTCTGTGACGACTTCTACTTCTCCCTTCAGGCCGCTGTGCTGTGACGTCTTCTCTTCTCTTCTCCCGATGCTGACACGTCGCCTCTTCTCGCTGCAATGACGGGTGCGTGGCTTGCATCGGATTTATATAGGCCTCACAGTCCCATCATGCTCTGTTACCTACCCATGTGATACCTACCCACGTGGTACCTACCGGAGCATGATGGGACTGTGAGACCCATATAAGTCCGACGCAAGCCGCGCACCCGTCATTGAAGCAAGAAGAGGCGACGTGTCAACATCGGGAGAAGAGAAGACGTCACAGCACAGCGGCCTGAAGGGAGAAGTAGAAGTCGTCACAGAACAGCGGAAGAAGAGGAGAAGACGTCACAGAACAGCGGAAGAAGGAGAAGGCACCGGACAGCGGGAGGAAGAACCGGGGTGCGCAGAGTCAAGAGCGGAGAGCGGCGAACATAGAAGAAGACCCCCTGGAGCAGAGAAGACGTCACAGAAGAGCGGTGAAGACCCCGGAGAGCAGGAGAAGACCCCCGGAAATCGGAAGAAGCTCCCCCTGGTAAAAGAGCTAAAGAAGACAGGGGGAGCCTCCGGAGCAGACTAATAAAATATTTTAATACCCTGTGTTTTTTATTTGTGTTTTTACCACTTTTCCTCCAGGTGAATGGGTAGGGGTACGATGTACCCCATATCCATTCACTTAGGGTGGGGGGCCGGTATCTGGGGGCCCCCTTATTAAAGCAGTGCGCCCCCCTGCCCCAGAGCACCCAACCCCCCCCCATGTTGAGGGCATGCAGCCCGGTACGGCTCAGGAGGGGGGGGGGGCGCTCGCTCGTCCCCACTCTTTTTTCCTGACCGGCCGGGTAGCGTGCTTTGGATACGGGTCTGGTATGGATTGTAGGGGGACCCCCTACGCGAGATGTCGGCGAGATCTCGGCACCATGTCGCCGAGAATCAGCGCGATGCTGTCGTGCTAAAAACACAATATCACAAACACCTACTGTACTCGCACCAATGCTTAGTATCAGTCCTGATACTAGTATCGGTATCGGGACAACCCTAGTGCAAACCAATACACTTATTGCAATGTTTTTTTTTTTTTACCAAAAATGTGTAGAAGAATACATATCGACCTAAACTGAGAATTATTTTTTTCTTCTTCTTTTTTTTTTTTATTGGGTATTTATTATAGTAAAAAATTCATTTTTCTTTTAAATTTTTGTTTATAACACAACAAATAAAAACCGCAGAGATGATCAAAAAGCTTGATTTGTGTGAAAAAAAAGGACGTCCGTTTTGTTTGGCAGCCACGTCTCACGACTGCGCAATTGTCATTCAAACCGTGACAGTGCTGAAAGCTGACAATTGGCCTGGGCAGGAAGGGGGTGAAAATGCCTGGTACTGAAGTAGTTAGAGGTAGCCTATTCAAATGCTCCTATAGAAAAAGCTATTGCTTTTAAAGCCTCCCATTTTTGATAAAATAAGTACAATTTTGATACTTTCTCTGTCAGACGATGACTTGGAAGAAGAAGTCAGTTAATTTCTTGTTAGGGCTCTTTCACACGGGTGGACCGTTCAGGTCCGCCTGCCTGTTTTTAGGCGGACCTGAACGGGCGCTCCTCCTATGGAGCCACGGATGTCAGCGGTGACATCTGACCCGCTCCGATCCGCCAAAGTGTGACGGAGGGAAAACCTACTTTTTCCATCCATCTGGCGGATCGGATGAACACGGACAGACGGTCCGTGTTCATCCGATCCCCCCATAGGGGAGAGCGGAGAAAAGACAGGGCGGTCCCTGCACAGTGTGCGGGGACCGCCCTGTCATCCGCCGACTCAGCGGGGATCAACAAAGCGATCCCGCTGAGCAAACGGAGCATACGGAGGCGGATCATTACTGATGAAAGGGGCCTTACAATAACATTATAGAGCGGGAAACTAAGATTTTTGTACTCTGTGTGGCACAACTGAGACTATATAGCAAGAAAAGATAACCTGCATATACAAGCTTTAGTTAAACTTAAAGCGGAGGTCCGCCCACCACTGCAAAAATTTAAAGCCAGCAGCTACACATACTGCAGCTGCTTATTGATTTTTTTTTTTTCTTTTTTTTTCGACACTTACCTGTCCTTGAGGGGCCAACTATGTTTGCGCTGCAGCTGTTTCCATCAGCTGTCGGGTGCTGTCGCTGCCATTGGCGGTAAGGAAACCCGGTACTGAAGCATTGCGCCTTCATGCCGAGTCCCTACTGCACATTCGCGAGGCACTGCTGCACTCTCCTATTGGCCCAGTGGCGGGGGAAGGAGGAGGGAGCCAAGCTGTGATGTAATTCGCCCCGCTCCGGACTCCCGGAAGTAGAGCCAAATGTCTGCTTTAAAGTAGAAATATAGGCAAACCTTCTTTTTTTATTTTTATTTTGGGAGGGCTATAGCCCCTGTAAGGAGATAGATATTGGAGGAGAGATGGAGGAGATATATAGAGCGAGAGATCTTTCTCTAATTGGTTATTCTATACTGGCCTTAGATGACTTTATAAAAAAAATTTCATATTAGCCAGCAGGCTGAACAGATTTCTCCATTGAAACAAGTAAGGTCAATGGAGGAATCCTCCCTGCTTGGGACCTTGTTTTTTGACAGCAGGGAGCTCCACTGTCAGAATACACTGATCAGGGGCTGCAGCCATCTGAACCAGACACATTTTGATCCATCTATGCCCAGCTTTATTTTTATTTTTTAATTGTGTTTAACAAGTTATATGATTTGAATCCAACACTTTTTTTTTTTTTTTTGCTAAGCATTTCTGATTCCAATATGTGCATTCTGGGGATGGTTATAATAAATGCTTCTCTAGCCTGGTTATATTTTGAGTATATTTGAAAAACTTTGAAAGTTCTCCCTTGACAAATAACTAAACACCTAAATTACCTTTTATGGAGCTGTTTTATACTGTATTCATTTTGTGTGTTAGAAGCATTTTAAAAGAAGTTCGATTTGCAAGCTGAGATTACTATTTTGATTTTCTTTTTCAGGCATTATTGGAAAGAACTGGATATAGTTTAGATGTAACAACTGGACAAAGAAAGTATGGAGGTCCTCCTCCAGAATCCGTGGCGTCATGTGCACAGCCTGGAATTGGGACAGAGGTTTGTGCAAAATTGCTTCCTCCTTTACACACACTTGCATTACAATCTAAAAACGTTACTTTATCATGTAATTCTTTTAACAGGTTTTTGTTGGTAAGATACCTAGAGATCTCTATGAAGATGAGTTGGTACCTCTTTTTGAAAAGGCAGGATCTATCTGGGATCTTCGACTTATGATGGATCCTTTGACTGGACAAAATAGAGGCTATGCCTTCATTACATTCTGCAATAAAGAAGCAGCACAAGAAGCCGTTAAGCTGGTAATGATTTCTCACGTTTGTTTTGTTTTGCTTTTGAAGAGGTATATGAATGGAAGAAAAAAAAAAAAATTCTGACGTGAAATGTGTCAATCTGTGTGGAAAAAAAAATCAATTGGATGGACACATACAGGATTACATTGACAAACAGGTCAACTGAGCCAGTTCGCCTCTCCTAAATTTGCAGGCATGCAAGCAAACCTGTTTGGACTTGCTTTAGGTTGTATGACAAGATAGGATGGTACCATAGTTTTAAAGTAGATTTAAATCTTGATCATTTAAAGGATAAGTTCACTGTTAAAAACCAGGGCTGTGGAGTCGGAGTCGAGGAGTCGGAGTCGGGGGAAATTTTGGGTACCTGGAGTCGGAGTCGGCAAACAATGCACCGACTCCGACTCCTACTAAATTTAGATTGGAATAAAAAAAAAAAAAAAGCAAGTTTAAATGTCCCAATTCACAAAAAGTTATAATTAATGACTTCTCTACTGTAAGAATAAAGACCAATGCATGCAGTGCCTCACGTAACCGCAAAACGAACAGGTTAAGTGACCGTGAAGAAGCATGCTTTTCATGTGCTTCACTATATGGCACGCAACGCACAATTGGGAGCGGCAATACTTATACTTTCCATAGTGTTGTGTTCTGCTGTTACAGGGAACGCAGCGTCCATGTGTAACCTAGCCTCTCACTGATGAGGGATTAAATAAATGTTTTTTGCAGGACTAGAGCGTGAGACACTTGTATAAGTGAAGGGAATGGAGGGCCAATAGTTCAAGACTGAAGCTGTAAACCATTGGAAAATGGTCATTTAGCTAAGGCTATAAAAACTTGTAAACTCCGATTGTTAGCTTAAACTTTAAACATGACTATGGGATTCTCCTAGGAAAATCATGTTTTAGAATAAAAAAACGTTGTTTTCATTGTGTTTGTCTTTTGCTTAAACTGTGCAATACAGTAGACTGTTGGCTTCCCAGCCAGTAGTCCTGTGGTAGGTTGCGTTTCTTTCCCTCAAGGAATGTATAAAATACATTCGCATATTAATACAGAGGAGTCGGAGTCGGGGAGTCGTAGTCGGAAGTACATAAAACTGAGGAGTCGGAACATTTATCTACCGACTCCACAGCCCTGGTTAAAACATGTTACAGGTTCCACCCTTATTTAGAATGGAACCTGTAAAATTTTCCAGCGCCTGCCTCCCATTCCTCCCACCCACTCAGATCACTGAGCATTTAAAACTTTTCCAAACCTATTTATCTACCTGGTCCTGCATTACAGCCTACATTAGCTGCAATGCTAGTCTGTAAAATGTAGGTTAGTGGACCAGGGCCATGAGAAGGGATCCTGTTTCTTTCCAAACTAATCCCTGTTTGTGGAACATTTAAAGCTTATGCTTTATATCTTTTTTTTGTTTTGAGACAGTAGGTGTTACCTGGCTTTTTGTCTTGATGAGTATCCTGCAGGGTGAATCTGATTTAAATCACTAGTTAAAAAGGTTTGATTTAAAGCAACTCTATTTTAATTCATAACTTGTAAAGAGCAACGGTCATCTCTGTCCCCCAGCGGCTTCTCCTCTGACCTGCTGTTGACTCGCTGACAGTCCCATTCACTTTAATGGGACAGCTGGTAATGCGGCAGTGAGACAACAAGGTGAGGGTCGTGACGGCAGCAAGTGAGTGGTTTCCTGCTAACAGGCGGTGCCATGATGGATCTGAAATGACAGGTGCTAAATGTAAGGACGCATTCTTGCTGGTAGTTAGAATCTTTAATATTTGCAAACTAAATGAAGGTTTCCTACTAAGAATAATAAGCTTTCAGGTTAGTTAAGCGATATTCTAACCGATTTTAAGTTAATCACACAAAGTTGGAGAACTATTAAAACGATAACTTTGCCATTGCATGTTATCTCAGCTTGCAGAGCTTGGATTCATTGAATGAGTTTACCAAAAATTTATGTTTTGCTGAATATACAGGTTCCTGCTGCATAAATAAGCTCAATTTCATGCCGAATAAACTAAATTATTAATGTATCTTGAATAAAAATGCATTTTATTAAAATAAATTTGATATAAATCCCCAAAAATCTGATTTAAATTAAAAAAATCTGATTCTTTTTATAATTTGTTTAAAATTCATTGATTTTTATCCACCCAGGTAAACTGTCAGTGAACATAATTCGAGCACTGGTTGAAATGCTGAATTTGTAATAATAAACAAAAAAAAAAAACACCCTTCGAAGGACACGCATCTCTTTGGAGAGCTTACTTAGACATCCTCATTAGCCAAGGGGATTGTCTATTCGATATCTATACATAGATGTGAATTTTCTGGCCTCTAAATTCAGTATTAAACTGGACATGTCTGTCTTCAGGTATATAGGTCCTCTATATGTATTGGTTGTACTGGTAGCTCCTTGGGATCAGTACAGCCATTCCTCCTTTGAATCTCCTTCCTCAATACTCCTTTAGCTCCGGATTGGCCCAGTCAGATATATTGGTACTCCGAACTGATAAGACTCCTGACAGATGCTTTGTAGGCTTTCCCAGACTGTCAAGATGGTATATCCCAAGGAAGTTTAAGTTCATGGTCACTGGCTTTAATGCCATGGGTTTGAAGCCCAGGTCTTGAGGAACAGGGGTCTTCTGAATCTGTGATTCCCATGATGCTAAAAGCTTTGGAGTCTGTTTCTGTAAGATCTACCATCGCTCTTGGAAGCTTTCGTCACAGGCTCTTTTGGATGAATCGTGATCTTTTTTGCAATCAAGTCCTAAGCACCCTTAATGGTCAAATGTTGGCACTTCCAATATTGTCTCTCGCGTAGCTACTTCTGTCAGACTGGTATTGTATTTTACATTCTGGTTCTCTCAGGACTTCCGTTTCTGATCTATCATGGATGTTCCCCTTTCCACCCTTAATCACAGGGTTCCTTATCTTGGTAACATCACCTCTGCAAGGCATATGTCAGGGCTGGTGGTTTTGTCCTGTAAATATCCATTTCTGTTTTCATAGGGACAAAGCGGTATTACGACGCAGAGCCTCCTAAGGAGGTTTCTGCCTTTCACCACAACCAGGATATTTTTCTTTTGCCTTCTGTGCTGCTGCAGTGCATATAAAGGTAATCTCCCTTCACTCTCTGAATGCAGCCACTAAAGGGGAACCAACTGCTTGGTCCACAATATCTTGGTGGCTCAGACAGTTCAGCCTTATGTTCTTAAAGAGGAACTGCAGTCTGCTCACATAATTTGTAATAAAAACTTATTCGCCACTCTGAAGCTTCCCTTCAACCACTTTGCATATTATTTTATATATACTGTGATTCTGTACTTGCCAAATATGCTACAGAAATCTCTCCCTCCACTTAGTCTGGCTGCAATCATTTTAACTGTGGGCAGCTGAAGCTGCTGCCTGTTCACTTCCTGGATTTACAGTACACAGAGGAACACCTCCAGCTCTGTAGCTCTCATTGGCCCTCTTATGACTCACCCCCCCCCCTGCCTTTCTGGCAAACACGAGCGTGAGAGAGGGCTGTGCATGATGTCGTACACCTAGGCATTTTACCAGACAAGAAATAGGGGGCTGTATAAGTTATTTACTGGCAGAAAAAAAATGTTTTACTATCCAAACTTAAAACAGCAAGCGCAGATGCTTTAACCACTTGCCGACCGCGCACCGTCGAAATACGTCCACAAGGTGGCTCTCCTGGGCGAGATCACGTAATATGACGTCCGACGCGTGAACGGAAATTGGGCGCGCGCGCCCCCCCGCCGTTCCCGATGATCAGATTCGATGCAGAACTGATCAACCACCAGGTCCAGGCCAATAAAATCTGGCCTGGACCTGGTGATCGCTCTAACCAATGGTTGTCTTCCCCTGGCAATGTTTTGTAAACATTGGCAGGGGAAGTACTGCTCTCTCCCTCGTGTCGGTCTTTCCGTTCCAGACCGAGAGGGAGAGAGCATCTAACCGTGAGTTGCACAACACTACACTGACACCAGGTCACGTAGGCACACAATTCACCCCCCGATCACCCCCCAAATTAACCCATTCACTGCCTGTCACTGTGTCACCCAGTACAGCAATCAGATTTGTTTTTGATCGCTGTACTTGTGTCATTAGTGACAAAAATAAGTGTTAGGGTAATCAGTCTTAGGCCCTAAAAAGTCTAGGGACCCCCCCTAACCCCCCCCCCAATAAAGGTTTAACCCCTTCATTACCCCCTGTCACCAGTGATCACAGTATAAGTGTCACGGGTGACGCAGTTTAGCTAGTTAATTTTTTATAGCATCAAGGCACCCGCCATATTTTTTGCTATAAAGTTTTAACCCCCTGATCGCCCGGCGGGTGATCAAAGTTTGGTTTTAGCGCCAGATAGGGTCTGCGTCGCCCCAGGCAGCGGCCAATAGCGCTAACACCCACGCACGCACCATACGCCTCCCTTTAGTGGTATAGTATCTGATCGGATCGATACTTGATCTGATCAGATCTATACTAGCGTCCCCTGCAGTTTAGGGTTCCCAAAAACGCATGGTTAGCGGGATCAGCCCAGATACCTGCTAGCACCTGCGTTTAGCCCCTTCGCCCAGTCCAGCCCACCAAAGTGCAGTATCGATCGATCGATCACTGACACAAAACACAAAAACACATAACTGCAGCGTTCGCAGAGTCAGGCCTGATCGCTAACAGTTTTTTTGGTAGCGCTTGACTCGGTCACTAACAGGTCAGGTGCTTTTTTGCCTGTGAATCTCACCACTGTACCCCTAAATTTAGAGCCCAAAATGGCAAATCGATGGTACAGTGATGAAGAGGCCTACTTGTTTATGAGCCTGACAGATAGTGATGAGGAGGTCACGCATCTGTCAAATTCTTGCTCAGAATACGATCCTGTAGACGACAGTGGCTCCCTGACAGATAGCTCTGACGACGGAGTGGTCCCTGCTAGGGTCAGGCGTACCAGACCCCGATCTTCTGCTGTCGCTGAGGTGCAAGAACCGCAGGGCTCTCGTATGGAGGAGAGAAGTACTAGCGCCGCTATTCCTTCTGGTGAACTGGCAAGCACCAGCGGCCTAGTACATCCTGGTCATATATCCAGCACTGCAGTAACACTTGGTGACGTGGCGAGTCCCATAAGTGCAGTTCAAGCTGGAGAGGTGGCAAGCACGAGTAGTGTCCCGCTGCCACCAAGAAGAAGACGACAAAGACAGGCCCGTCCCCATAGTGCCCTTCCTGCTGCATTCGCCAATCCTGATTGGGTACCCACCACTTCTGCAGCACCCGTACTTCCCCCATTCACTGGCCAACCCGGAATTCAGGTGAATACAGTTGATTTTACGTCACTGGATTTTTATTCGCTGTTTTTCACCGAAGATCTCTATAGATCTATTGTGGACCAAAGCAATTTGTACGCTGGTCAATTCTTCGCCGCTAATCCCCAGCTGTCCCTTGCCAGAGATTGGAAGCCAATTACGGTTTCCGAATTTAAGATCTTTCTGGGCCTTTCCCTCATCATGGGCATTACTAAAAAGAGTGAGCTGCGGATGTATTGGTCCACGCACCCAGTTCACCATATGCCCATTTTCTCTGCCTCCATGGCCAGGACACGATACGAGCAGATCTTGCGGTTCATGCATTTTAGTGACAATGAACTCTGTCGTCCTCGGGGAGACCCTGAATTCGATCGGCTCTACAAAATTCGGCCCCTCGTAAACCACTTCAACGAACGGTTTGCAGCCTTGTATAATCCCCATCAAGTTGTCTGCGTTGATGAGTCCCTGGTTAAGTTTTCTGGCCGCTTGTCATTCAAACAATTCCTTCCCAGCAAGCGTGCCAGATACGGGGTCAAGTTGTATAAGCTCTGTGACAGGGCAACAGGCTATACATCTAGCTTTATGGTTTACGAGGGAAAAGACAGTCACGTAGAGCCGGAGAATTGCCCTGATTACATAGGGAGCGCTGGTAAGATAGTGTGGGAATTGGTGTCACCCTTATTCGGAAAGGGGTACCACTTGTACGTGGACAATTATTACACAAGCGTGCCACTTTTTAGTCACCTTTTTGATTATGGAATTGGCGCATGTGGCACCGTGCGACCTAATCGCCGGGGCATCCCCCAACGGCTTGTAGAATCCCGTCTTAGTCGGGGGGAGAGAGCCTGCTTACAGTGTAATAATTTGTTAGCAGTGAAGTGGAGGGATTCACGGAATGTTTTCGTTCTGTCCACGCTTCACGCAGACACGGCAGTCCAAATTCCTACGGCGGCTGGTGTTGTGGAGAAACCCCTCTGTATCCACGAGTACAACCTTAACATGGGAGGGGTGGACCTCAATGACCAGTTGTTGGCGCCGTACCTAATTGCCCGGAGGTCCAAACGCTGGTACAAAAAAGTGTCAGTGTATTTGTTTCAATTGGCTTTGCTGAACGCTCATGTGCTATACAGAGCTTCAGGACGGACTGGATCCTTCCTAAAATTCCAGGAAGAGATCGTCGAAGCCCTTCTGTTTCCAGATGGTGCTGTGCCCCACCTTCCCAACGCAAATGCAGTGAGCCGGCTGTATGAGAGGCATTTTCCTTTTGTCCTCCCTGGTACCCCTACCCAAAAAACCCGCCAAAAAAGATGTCGTGTCTGCAGCAAACTTGGATTTAGGCGTGACACCCGCTTTTATTGTCCCGACTGTCCTGACCAACCTGGTCTCTGCATTGGTGTATGTTTCAAACGCTACCACACACTAATTGAGTTTTAGCGTAGGGTACAGCACCACACAGTCCTAGGCACACCAACACAGGGTCTCGGAATATGTGATGGCCATCACATTTTGAGAGACCATAATCTGCAAGGTTCAGTTTACAGTTTTCTTACAGTTTTTATAAAAGTGAAAAAAAGTGGAAAAAAAACTCACACAAAAACACAAAAAAAATATAAAATAAAAAATCCAAAAATAGTTGTGGTTGTATTTTTCTCCTCTCTTTATTGTTCTCTTATGTTCACTCTCTACTGTCCACTCACTATTGTTCTATATCTATTCTCTCTATTTTTACAATGTTTTATTGTATTTGCTTTGCAGGTATGGTATGTTATACTGTAATGTTTGTTTTATTGTTAACCATCATTTGTTTAGCAGGTACGCCATTCAGTTGCATCGCGGATTTATTTAGCGTGACAGCAACAGCGTTTGCTCCCACGATTTATAAAGCTGTGACTCCAACGCTGTAGGAGGTGATTTCACCACCACGGTTAAAAAAAAAAGCATATATGCCGAAGCATGGGGGCAGCAGGGGCGGAGGAGCGATTTTGCTCCTAATGCCGCGTACATACGGTCGAAATTCCGACGGAGGCTTGCCCATGGAAAAGTTTGACCGTGTGTATGCGGCATAACTTTTTATGCGGGAGGATGCCCCCATGCTTCGGCATGTATATTTTTTAGGCACAGGTTGCGTTAAAATTTTTTTTATTTTTTACTGTATTTATTTTTTTGGTATTTGCTTTGCAGGTATGGTATGGTAAGATCTTAATGTTAAAATGTGATGTTACTTTGTTATAATGTTTAACCATCATTTGCTTAGCAGGTACGCCATTCAGTTGCAGCACGGATTTATTTAGCGTGACAGCAACAGCGTTTGCTCCCACGATACATAAAGCCGCGACTCCAACACTGTGGGAGGTGATTTCACCACCACAGTTAAAAAAAGAGCATATATGCCGAAGCATGGGGGCATTAGGGGCGGAGGAGCGATTTTGCTCCTAATGCCGCGTACATACGGTCGAAATTCCGTCGGAAGCTTGCCCGTGGAAAAGTCCGACCGTGTGTATGCGCCATAACTTTTTATGCGGCGTACATACGTGTGTGAGCGGCATAACTTTTTTGCGGGAGGATGCCCCCATGCTTCGGCATATATAAATGGTGCGTGTATGCCCATCATTAGAAGTGGGTGGATGAAGGGAGGTATTCTAATGGTGGGCATACCCACCGATCAATCTTTTTTTCGTTCAGCCAACAGGCTGCATGAAAAAAAAAAAAGATTACAATACATGTCCAACAAGAACCATCAACGTATGGTATGTTGCTGGACTTTGAATGGTTATACCAGAATGATGCCTGTGGGTTTAGGTATCATCTTGGTATCATTCTTTTCAGCCAGCGGTCGGCTTTCATGTAAAAGCAGTCCTAGCGGCTAATTAGCCTCTAAACTGCTTTTACAAGCAGTGGGAGGGTATGTCCCCTCCCTGGATATAAACTGCGCCATTGGGAAAGTGGGAAAACATTTTATCACACCGATCTTGGTGTGGTCAGATGCTTTAAGGGCAGAGGAAAGATCTAGGGTCTAATAGACCCCAATTTTTTCAAAAAAGAGTACCTGTCACTAACTATTGCTATCATAGGGGATATTTACATGCCCTAAGATGGCAATAAAAATTATAAAAATAATAAAAAAAAGTAAGGAACAGTTTAAAATAAAATTAAAAAAGCAAATTAAATAATAATAAAAAAAAAAAAAAAAAAGCACCCCTGTCCCCCCCTGCTCTTGCGCAAAGGCGAACGCAAGCGTCGGTTTGGCGTCATATGTAAACAGCAATTGTACCATGCATGTGAGGTATCACCGCGAAGGTCAGATCGAGGGCAGTAATTTTAGCAGTAGACCTCCTCTGTAAATCTAATGTGGTAACCCGTAGAGGCTTTTAAAGGCTTTTAAAAATGTATGTAGTTTGTCGCCACTGCGCATTTGTGCGCAATTTTAAAGCATGTCGTGTTTGGTATCTATGTACTCGGCCTAAGATCATCTTTTTTATTTCATCAAACATTTGGGCAATATAGTGTGTTTTAGTGCATTAAAATAAAAAAATATGTATTTTTGCCCAAAAAAATGCATTTGAAAAATCGCTGCGCAAATACTGCGACGTAAAAAAAAATGCAACACCCACCATTTTAATCTGTAGGGCCTTTGCTTTAAAATAATATATAATGTTTGGGGGTTCAACTTAACTTTCTTGCAAAAAAAATAATATGTTTTTATGTAAACAAACAGTGTCAGAAAGGGCTTTTTCTTCAAGTGGTTAGAAGAGTGGGTAATGTGTGACATAAGCTTCTAAATGTTGTTCATAAAATGCCAGGACAGTTCAAAACCCCCCCAAATGACCCCATTTTGGAAAGTAGACACCCCAAGCTATTTGCTGAGAGGCATCTCGAGTCCATGGAATATTTTATATTTTGACACAAGTTGTAGGAAAGAGAATTATTATTATTTTATTTTATTTTTTTTGCACAAAGTTGTCACTAAATGATATATTGCTCAAACATGCCATGGGCATATGTGGAATTACACCCCAAAATACATTCTGCTGCTTCTCCTGAGTACGGGGATACCACATGTGTGAGACTTTTTGGGAGCCTAGCCGCGTACGGGACCCCAAAAACCAATCACCACCTTCAGGCTTTCTAAGGGTGTAAATTTTTGATTTCACTCCTCACTACCTATCACAGTTTCGGAGGCCATGGAATGCCCAGATGGCACAAAACCCCCCCAAATGACCCCATTTTGGAAAGTAGACACCCCAAGCTATTTGCTGAGAGGTATGTTGAGTATTTTGCAGATCTTGCTTTTTGTCACAAAGATTTGAAAATTGAAAAAAGAAAAAAAAAAAATATATATATATCTTTCTTCATTTTCAAAAATAAATGAGCGCTGTAAAATACTCACCATGCCTCTCAGCAAATAGCTTGGGGTGTCTACTTTCCAAAATGGGGTCATTTGGGGGGGTTGTGTGCCATCTGGGAATTCCATGGCCTCCGAAACTGTGATAGGCAGCGAGGAGTGAAATCAAAAATTTGCGCCCTTAGAAATCCTGAAGGCGGTGCTTGGTTTTCGGGGCCCCGTATGCGGCTAGGCTCCCGAAAAGTCCCACACATGTGGTATCCCTGTACTCAGGAGAAGCAGCAGAATGTATTTTGGGGTGCAATTCCACATATAACCATGGCATGTGTGAGCAATATATCATTTAGTGACAACTTTGTGCAAAAAAAAAAAAAAGTTTGTCATATTCCAGCAACTGGTGGCAAAATATAAAATATTCCATGAACTCAAAATGCCTCTCAGAAAATAGCTTGGGGTGTCTACTTTCCAAAATGGGGTCATTTGGGGGGGTTGTGTGCCATCTTGGCCTTTTATGGCCTTCAATACTGTGATAGGTAGTGATCGGTAGTGAGGAGTGAAATCAAAAATGTATGCCCTTAGAAATCCTGAAGGCCGTGCTTGGTTTTCGGGGTCCCGTACGCGGCTAGGCTCCCAAAAAGTCCCACACATGTGGTATCCCCGTACTCAGGAGAAGCTGCAGAATGTATTTGGGGGTGTAATTCCACATATGCCCATGGCATGTGTGAGCAATATATCATTTAGTGACAACTTTGTGCAAAAAAAAAAAAAAATTGTCATATTCCCGCAACTTGTGGCAAAATATTAAATATTCCATGGACTCAACATGCCTCTCAGCAAATAGCCTGGGGTGTCTACTTTCCAAAATGGGGTCATTTGGGGGGGGTTTGTGCTATTTGGGCATTTTATGGCCTTCAAAACTGTGATAGGTAGTGAGGAGTGAAATAAAAAATTTGCGCCCTTAGAAATCCTGAAGGCGATGCTTGGTTTTCGGGGTCCCGTACGCGGCTAGACTCGCAAAAAGTCCCACACATGTGGTATCCCCGTACTCAGGAGAAGCAGCAGAATGTATTTTGGGGTGCAATTCCACATATAACCATGGCATGTATGAGCAATATATCATTTAGTTACAACTTTTTGTAATTTCTTTTTTCTTTTTTTTTTTTTGTCATTATTCAATCACTTGGTACAAAAAAAAAAAATATTCAGTGGGCTCAATATGCCCCTCAGCAGATTCCTTGGGGTGTCTACTTTCCAAAATGGGTTCATTTGGGGGGATTTTGTGCTATTTGGGCATTTTATGGCCTTCAAAACTGTCTTAGGTAGTGAGAAGTGAAATCAAAAATTTGCGCCCTTAGAAATCCTGAAGGCGGTGCTTGATTTTCGGGGCCCCGTACGTGGTTGGGCTCCCAAAAAGTCTCACACATGTGGTATCCCCGTACTCAGGAGAAGCAGGAGAATGTATTTTGGGGTGCAATTCCACATATAACTATGGCATGTGTGAGCAATATATCATTTAGTGACAACTTTTTGTAATTTCTTTTTTTTTTTTTTTTTTTTTTGTCATTATTCAATCACTTGTTACAACAAAAAAAAATATTCAATGGACTCAACATGCCTTTCAGCAGGTTCCTTGGGGTGTCTACTTTCCAAAATGGGGTCATTTGGGGGGGTTTTGTACTTCCCTGCTATTTTAGCACCTCAAGAATTGAGATAGGCAGTCATAAAATAAAAGCTGTGTAAATTCCAGAAAATGTACCCTAGTTTGTAGATGCTATAACTTTTGCGCAAACCAATAAATATACGCTTATTGGCATTTTTTTTACTAAAGACATGTGGCTGAATACATTTTGGCCAAAATGTATGACTAAAATTGAGTTTGTTCGATTTTTCTTATAACAAAAAGTAGAAAATATCATTTTTTCTCAAAATTTTCGCTCTTTTTCCGTTTATATCGCAAACATTAAAAATCGCAGAGGCAATCAAATACCATCAAAAGAAAGCTCTATTTGTGGGAAAAAAAGGACGCAAATTTTGTTTGGGTACAACATTGTATGGCCGCGCAATTACCAGTTAAAGCAGCGCAGTGGAAAATTGTAAAAACACCTCTGGTCTTAAGGCTGACAAATGGTCCGGTGGGAAAGTGGTTAATAGTTGGAAAGATGAAAAAACAATTTCTGAAGTTCCGCTTTGGGGATCTGTGAATACCTCTTTGGGCTTTTCAGCATCTGTTTCGCAGACTTGCAAGGCTTCCACCTGGTCCTCTTTTCACAGGAAGTTTTACCTTTTCTGATGCCAACTTCGAGCGGTACAAGCAGCCCTAAATTCTGTTTTTTGTTGTGTGGACTTGTTAAGTCTTTTGTGAATGTTGCCTTCTCTTCAGCTGGACTGCATTTTTCATTCCAAGTTGTCTGTCTGAATTCTGTGTCTCGATGAACGACAAAGAAAATTGCTAACAGTAGAATAATTTTTTTGGGGTTAATTTAGGTACACGGGTTCCAACCTTTTGTGTCTATGATCATGCTTCTAGTATTGCATTTCTCCAGGCATGCTGTAAGTGGGAGGAGTTATACCAGGCAATGTCAATGTTAGTCTGTTTGTATTTCGGAGTTCATTGGAGGGCCAAAGTGGTATTTTACAGTAAATCATCGTTTTTTTCTTTTAGTGATTTTAAAACTTTAACATAGTGTATGTGTGAATATAGATGGATGCCAACACTGTTTTTAGTATCCGTTTTGTCTCCTTACAGTGAAATTATAATTTGCATTATTCATTCTGTTTCTTTCTATATCTGTTTTTCCCACACTTAAACCATGCACCAGAGATCAAAAATACCCAATTCATCCTCTTCCTAAAGGGTTTTTGTGATATGGCATAAACCTGCAGTAAAATTATGGAGCAAGTAAACATTAGCACTGTACATAGTCCTTGCAGTGCCTCTTGCAGTTATTAGGTTACTGAGCATGTTTGATAGCATTGTCGTACTACATATAAAATGAGTGATTTGCAAACTTAAGATGGAGGACATGTGCCCCAGCAACCCTGCTGCTTATGGTTATTAGACAAACATAACTGATGCTTTTATGGGCAAATTATTTTAAAACTGATAATCCAACTTTGGGTGTGGGGGTTTGAATATTTGCTGTGATGTTAAAATGTCCTGGAATCTGTCTCTTCCCTCACAATTACAGAGATATGTACATTTTTTTTTTTTTTTTTTCAGTGTGACAACCATGAAATACGCTCTGGCAAACACATTGGAGTGTGCATTTCTGTGGCAAATAACAGACTTTTTGTTGGATCAATACCGAAAAATAAGACAAAAGAAAATATTCTAGAGGAGTTTAGTAAAGTTACAGGTACTGTTTTTTTTTTTGTTTGTTTGTTCTTTGGCAGATTCATTTTTTACTGGCATTGTGAGGCTATAAATGTGTTTGGTTTAATAGAAATAAAATCTGTTAAACAATAACTCCATGATGACCCCACAATAATAAAAATCCTACCTCCAGTGCCTTTCTGTTCTTCTGGACATAGAAGCCTCTTTTTGCCCCCTGGCATTTCAAATATCAAGTTTTCATAGAAACACCAGTGCTGGAGACCTTCTTTTCAACTTGGCTCATGAGCACTGTAGCCCCTTCAGAATCTGGAGGTGAATATTTATTTTTTTATTTAACATAATGGCTTTAGAGGAAGGATATCTATTTTTGGGGATCTCTTTCATACTGTAAGCAAATCACTTGCTGATGGCTATGAAAGGTTGACTAACCTGGACCTTTACATTTGCTTCTTAAACTGCATCTATATGCAAAAGTTTTGTTTTTGGTAGTGGATAGAATGCGGAAAAGTTCATGACTTCCCGTCCTGGGGACAACATTTTAACAGGAAGTGAAGCAATCCCACCAATAGAACCTTTGATGACTATGGTAAACTTAAACAAGTTCTAACCCTTCCCTAGCAAATTGGTATAAATATGCTTTAGAGCCCCTTGCACATGGAAGTAATAACTGATGCTTATATGCAGAATCTTTCCGGATGAAAAATCCTGAATAAAAAACACAAGTTATGTTCTGTATGGACCTTGTGTATCCTCGTTTAGCTGCCAGTGTTGCAATTTATACATACATGTGTAAATTGCTGAAAACGTAACATTTTTTTATTTGAATATTTTGGCTCTGAACTATGAATGCTGTTTGTTTTGTTTGTTTGCACCCATGTTCAATGCCTATTAAGTAATATTCATGTTCTGTGTTTTTTGCTGTTTTACAATGTTTTACAATCGCTGTTGACAGTTCATTGTGTATATTCTAGAGGGCCTGGTGGATGTGATCTTGTATCACCAACCGGATGACAAGAGAAAGAACCGTGGGTTTTGTTTTCTGGAGTATGAAGACCACAAAAGTGCAGCTCAAGCCAGACGCAGGTTGATGAGTGGAAAGGTGAAGGTTTGGGGGAATGCGGTCACTGTAGAGTGGGCAGATCCTGTGGAGGAGCCCGATCCTGAGATTATGGCAAAGGTGAGTAGCTGAATGAGATGCACATATGTTCAGAGGACCTAATATTGAGCAAATGGGAATGCACAAAAAAAAACCCCCCACATACTGCTAACATTGATAAAGCAGAGCAGAGCCACATTTGGCACTTTTGCTAGAGTCGATGAATGGAAATATAAACAGAGCCCAAAATGGCAGAAATTATTAAATCCATGTTGGAAGAGGTATATAAAGCAGAGGAAAATATAATCTGTCCTGGCAAAAGCTGAGAAAATCAGCATATCGTGATATCAAGCTGTGAATGCGTTTTGATTAAAACACACTTTGGCTAAAGACTGATTTATGGGTCTGCTCATGCAAGATGTCAGAGGTATTTAAAGTGTAACAAAATACATTTCTTTCCACTCACCTTTTTTTCTTTTTTAATATAGGTCAAAGTACTTTTTGTGAGAAACCTGTCTTCCACAGTAACTGAGGAAACCCTGGAAAAAGCGTTTTCAGTGTTTGGAAAGCTGGAGCGAGTAAAGAAGCTGAAGGATTATGCCTTTGTACACTTTGATGAGAGAGACTCTGCAGTCAGGGTGAGACCAATTTAATGATTTTCAGAAACCAAGCTGGTAAGCATGATAAATGGGAATTTTTGTTTATATAGCCCTGTATTCAAAATAATGCAAACCGTTATATTGTGGCCCATACAGTTTGTATGCTTAGTTTATTCCCAACATCCAAAATGGAAATCATTTTTAAGTAGTCAGGGAAGAATATTGGATTAAATAAAGGCCATTGGTAAATGCAGCATAACCATTTTAAAACATATTCTTCTGCTGATTTTTTATTTTTTTTGCATAGACAAGCAGGACCTTGCCGTCAGCATTTTTATTTTTTTTAGACTGGTGGTTTTAGGTTGGTGCCTTTTTCCATCTATTACATTGCTTGCTTAATGTTGGGTTACCTTGTTGCTTTTGGATATTCAGTCCTATCAATTTCCATAAAAGGCAATGGATGAAATGAATGGAACAGACTTGGAAGGAGAAGACATTGAAATAGTATTGGCAAAACCCCCAGACAAGAAGAGGAAAGAACGTCAGGCAGCGCGACAAGCTTCTCGCGGTCCCATGTGAGTATATTGTATATTTCTTGTATTTCATTGTAAAAGCAAAAAAAGAGAAAATATATTTTTACTACGTTTCTGGAATACATGTTTTATTTCTGTGAACATGCTGCATGTACCAAAAAATGATTTGAGGTTGCAGAAATATATCCTGTACCTACTTTCATCTCTGACATGACATCACAGTGGGGGGAGCTTACTAGAGCAACTGTGCATGACAACCAATTGGCTTCTCGCTTTAATTTTCAAAGCTTGACCCTTTCACGCCTAGGCCTTTTTCTGACCTTTGTTGCTTACAAGTTGAAATCTGTATTTTTTATTTATATAGTTTATATATAATATAAATAATAATATATACATGTGTGGTGACAGGTACTCTTTATTAAGGGATTCGGAGTGACGTTGTGAAATCGCTTTTGTGTGTTTACAAGACTGTAACAAAGCCGATTTCAACTTTGTTTCAGTCTTACTCTAGCCGGCAGAAGTGGCGGATCGGGTCTCCCGGTGGGTGTTATCCCTAAAGAGCCGACCGCCTGCTCTAAATGACGGTACCAGGGTGATGCCTACATCTACAGGTATAACCCCTCAAAGCCACAAATGTGCGTATGGTTGGCACTAAGGGGTTAACTGAACAAGCTGAAGTTAGAGGCTGATTGGTTGTCATGCACTGTTGCTCCAATTTTAATAAATGCCGTCACACTGTATTTTTGGCTTTGGATTCCAAAGAATGTGACTTCAGCCCAGCCTACTTAATTTCTCATGATGAACAAAGAATGCTCCTCTCATCTCCATAACCCCCTTATGCACAGGCAGAGAACACAAAGTTATCGGCTCACAAAATCAACAGGTATTGTTTACACTCACCGAAAAAAGTATCAAACCACGTTCTATTGATTTTTAGCAGCCCAAAAGGAAGCAAATCAAAAAAGTTAATTGTTTACATACACTTTTAAAGGAATAGTTCAGATTTATAAAAAAAAGATAAATGCACTTTTTCAAAAAATTTGAATTTGATTTTTCATTGGGAGCATGGAAAGCATTGCACTCATGATCAGCAGATCTCGGGTGCAAGCTCAGGCGTCTGCTGACTGTCAATGTAGCGGTCTGCCTGTACCTTATACAGCAGACCGTTCTGAATGACAGGAAGCATCAATGGACTACCTAGCGCACTCACCAGTGCTCTGGTAGTTCATTGAAAGTTACAAGCAAAGGCTGTCGGAATCTGTAGTTCATTCATTCACAGACACCATGCAGAGCTCACACAGCTGCATTCTTTTCAAATTGTGACAGTGGGTGTGGGGAGAAGATCCCCTGCCCCTGTCACAATTAGAAGGGGGATCAGGGAGAGGCTGCAGGAGCGGGAACTTGTTACATGTTCCACCCTAAAAACAAGAACCTATCCTTTAACATCAAAAAACTCAAACCCCCTAATCTTTAGTGGTAAACACTCTTCAGTGTTAAAATGACTGTCACTTTAATTTTTATGGTCAAAAATGTGCCCAGACATAGCAGTTATTTAATATTAACCTCACCTGCTGATCACTTCTGTATTGCTGTGAAGGAAATCTGATTTCCGATCCTTGGCTACACAGCATGGTTATGTCCACAATCCTACAACATATTGACCTATAGCAACATAGAGGTTGGTTAGATGAACCACAGTGAAAAATGGGGGAACCAGGACCAGCAATGATCAGGCAGCAGAAAAGGGTAGTAATATCCTTCTTTTTTTTTTTTTTTGCATGGAGTGCATTTTGGCTGTGTTTGATTTTAGTGACCAAGCCACTGTAATGGTGCAGTCCTTCAAGCTTTGATCTAGAAAAGGAACTCCTAGATCTTTTTGTAGTTAGATTATTTTGCACAAGACCAGCATAAAGTTGCTGTTTACATGGTAATAATTTGGAATTGTAATAAAACACTTGCTGAATTTCAAGGGAATTTTAAGAGCAAGTATAGTTTTTTCCATGGTCGGGGCTTATTCATTAGAAACTTTTAGAATTCTGTGGTCTCCTCTCCCAAGTGTCTCCTGATTCGGGCCCTGCTAACACCTGAGAGATTTGAACCTTCACAAGAAGCACATTCAGTGGCCAGCACTGGATTTTGCGCAGTAGGCACTGTTCACACATGAGTGTAAAAATACTTTTAGCTTCTTTTGGGGCAGAATGGGGGCCAAAGGAGAAAAACATGGTACTACTGAGAACTCGCAAACTGTGTGTTTGGCTGGATGTATACACTGCAGTGACCGGTTGAACTATGGCTTGTGGGAGAAAGGTTAGTTACATTTTTGGGGAAGGAGCAGGGGTTATTGAAGAGAAAGTACTTCCCTTTTTAAGCATTTGTAGTTATATTGGTGGATAAAGCATTTCAAATGTTAAGTTTATTTTACATCATCTACATCTAGACACATTTTAGGTTTGCGAAGGGGAGATGTTTACTGGAGTATGGGGAGGGCAATGTGGAAAGTGATTACTATGCAAAGAGTATGGTTGGTATATATTTTTTTAGAATTCTGGGCTTTTTTCTTCTTTCAAAGGACCTCCAGTAAGTTAGTTGACTGCCTGATACCTGCTCTACACTTGCAAACCATATTATAAGGGTTTGCACAGCATTTGAGTATAAATATAACCAGAGCTTTTTTTCTCAGAAAATAGGTGCAGGAACTCAACCACGACCCCGTTCAAATTTCACAAACAGTAGAAGGGTCTTAACCACTTGCCGACCGCGCTATAGCAAAAATACTGCTACAGCGCGGTCGAGTTACTCTGACAGGACGTCCCTGGGACGTCCTCGTGCACTTCCGCGTTTGCGCGTCCCCTGGGGCGCGCTCGCGGAAGTGTCCGTGCTCGCCGGGTCTAGAAGACCCGGCGCATCACGGATGACGGTAAATTGCCGCTAATCGCGGCCGTTTACCACGTGATCGCTCCGTCAAATGACGGAGTGATCACTTGTAAACAAACCGGCGTCATTTGATGACGCCGGTTCCTCCCTCTCCTCTCTGTACCGTTCGCTACAGAGAGGGGGGGAGCGCGGGGTGTCAGCAGTGCTGTGGCTGGATCTGTGACAACTGCATTCACAGATCCAGCCATCCTTCCCTGCGCAATACTCTGCAATAACCCATACTCTGCCTGCAATACCCCCAATACTCTGCCTGCAATACCCCCAATACTCTGCCTGCAATACCCCCAATACTCTGCCTGCAATACCCCCAATACTCTGCCTGCAATACCCCCAATACTCTGCCTGCAATACCCCCAATACTCTGCCTGCAATACCCCCAATACTCTGCCTGCAATACCCCCCAATACTCTGCCTGCAATACCCCCCAATACTCTGCCTGCAATACCCCCCAATACTCTGCCTGCAATACCCCCCAATACTCTGCCTGCAATACCCCCCAATACTCTGCCTGCAATACCCCCCAATACTCTGCCTGCAATACCCCCCAATACTCTGCCTGCAATACCCCCCAATACTCTGCCTGCAATACCCCCCAATACTCTGCCTGCAATACCCCCCAATACTCTGCCTGCAATACCCCCCAATACTCTGCCTGCAATACCCCCCAATACTCTGCCTGCCATACCCCCCAATACTCTGCCTGCCATACCCCCCAATACTCTGCCTGCCATACCCCCCAATACTCTGCCTGCCATACCCCCCAATACTCTGCCTGCCATACCCCCCAATACTCTGCCTGCCATACCCCCCAATACTCTGCCTGCCATACCCCCCAATACTCTGCCTGCCATACCCCCCAATACTCTGCCTGCCATACCCCCCAATACTCTGCCTGCCATACCCCCCAATACTCTGCCTGCCATACCCCCCAATACTCTGCCTGCCATACCCCCCAATACTCTGCAATACCCTGCGCAATACTCTGCAATACCCCAATACTCTGCGCGATACTCTGCAATGCCCCAATACTCTGCGCGATACTCTGCAATGCCCCAAATACTCTGCGCGATACTCTGCAATGCCCCAAATACTCTGCGCGATACTCTGCAATGCCCCAAATACTCTGCGCGATACTCTGCAATGCCCCAATACTCTGCAATACCCCAATACTCTGCATATATAATGTTTTGGGGTTCTATGTAATTTTCTAGCAAATAAATGGTGATTTTTTTCCATGTAGGAGAGAAATGTCAGAATTGGCCTGGGTGCTCCAGAACGCCTGATGGTGCTCCCTGCATGTTGGGCCTCTGTATGTGGCCACGCCGTGTAAAAGTCGCACACTTGGGGTATCGCCATACTCGGGAGGAATAGCAGAATGTGTTTTGGGGTGTCATTCGTGGTATGCATATGCTGTGTGTGAGAAAGAACCTGCGAATATGACAGAAACAAGTTTTTATTCTTTACTTTTACAGAATTTTCTGTCGTTTTTCTTTTATAGCGCAAAAAATAAAAAACCCAGAGGTAATCTAATACCACCAAAAGAACGCTCTATTTGTGTGAAAAAAAGGACAAAAATTTCAAATGGGTACAATGTTGTATGACTGAGTAATTGTCATTCAAATTGTGAGGGCACCGAAAGCTGAAAATTGGTCTGGTTAGGAAGGGGGTTTAAGTGCCCAGTGGTCAAGTGGTTAAAGGGGCATTAAATACCAGGATTGCATTACATACAGAGTGCAGAGTTCAGGGGGTTACACACAGAGTGCAGAGCTGTCACTTGTAAACACAAAAAACAGACATCTGTGTTTACAAGTGATTATGGTGAGCAGGCACCAAAGGGTCTGAGCCAGAGGTGGTGGAACTGAGTTCCCCCGAGTTCCCCTAGAAAAAAAGCCCTGAATATAACTCTTATTGAGCTCCCCTCACAATTCTATAGACTAGGAAAGATTGCAGATGTCATTTAATACCACAGCAGAAACATTCTTTTGTTCCAAAACTCAGGTGAGTTTGTGTCATATTCATATGGCTATAGAACCGCTTACAAAATGATCTGAAAAAGGTATTGTATAAACTGCATGTGAATGAGCCCCAATGGCTGGATTCACACCTATGCAGGTTTGGAGCTTTTTGCATTTTGCAGATTTGCACTACAGCCCATTTAACATGGTTTCTTATGGAACACGTTCTGTAGTGCAAATCTGAAAAATGCATAGGTGTGAATCCAGCCTAAGATGGACCTGTTTGAATTCTCTGAATAGTCTTATTAATGGCTTTTAATCCAGAGGCGGACATTCAGAGAGCCTATTGTAACCTGTTCATATTTTTATATAAAAGCAGGAATACATTTGAATGTGTGTGTATATATATATATATATATATATATATATATATATATATATATATATATATATATATATATATATATATATATATATATATATTTTGATGATTAATTTAATTATGGCTGAAAAAAAATTAAACCTGAAATTTACTGTATCAACAAATTAGATGAGCTGCATATATGAAGGAATGGGAGCAGTGCAAAGTGCATTAATCCAAATATTATGTCAGTTTACTTTGTTTAAGTTATATATTTGCAATTGGTCGCTTTTGGTTACTACAGTTTGCACAGTTGCTGGATTATATGATGTCTTTTAAAGTAAGCTGATTATTTTATCGTTTTTGTGTTCGACATCTGTCCTACTCAGTCATTAAAATGGATAGATGTTAAAGGGGAAATATAGTATGTTTTCAGTAAGCATATTGTTTGGGCTATTAGTGTTTTACCTTAAAAACTGAACTCCAGACAGATATAAAAGACATAAATGTATGCAGCTCTTTATTTAACACTTCACTGCCAGAGCAGTTTTAATTATTTAGGCCTAACGATTGGTTAAAACTCCCCAAAACAGAATATATTTTATGAAAGCGGAGACCCTGGAGAATAAATGGTGCTAGATTTAACTTTTTATGACACACAGTATTGGCGCATTGATTTTTAAGCATTTTCCTACTGTCCCTGAATGTCCTCCCATGGGTGCGCCTCCTGCGCACCCCCTGGGGCACACATCAGGATCACTTTGACCACTGTGTGCCTTGGACACAGCGGATCACAAATGGGGGTAAAGGGCAATCACAGTGGCCCTTTACCACATGACTGCTGTGTCCAGTCACAAGCGATCACAGATGTAAATGGAACCGGTCCTTACCTGTTCTAACAGCTCTCCTTCCCTCGCGCAGACAGGGCCGATCCGAGACGGGGTGCACAGGGTGCACTGCACCCAGGCGCCAGAGGGGAGGGGACGCCAAAGCATGAGGAGCACCGTTGGTCCCGAGTGTGTTGCCAACGAATCGTGATTGTGGTTTTCCCGCAGCAGCTGCCCTGGTGGTGAGCGCCGATTTTTTTCGTCCTGGACGAGTCGCAAGGGCACCGTGATCACGTTCAGTTCAGGGGCGGACTGGGCCGGGAGGGGGGGGGCCGCCTACCTTATTGATAAAACGGCCGCGGCGCTGCCTCAGCTTGTTTTACTTTTTATTTTTCCAGGCTGTGCAGTGCGGCGGCCGGCTTGCTGTAGCGGTACTTGTGTGTATTGTGCGTAGCTTTATTGTGTATTTGCGGCGGTGTGCTTGGCCGGGGTGGAAGGGGGCAGAGGGTGGGGGGGTGTGTGGACGGGTAGTACGGAGCGCTCTCCATAAGCGGCCGATGATAATAGACTGGCGGAGGCGGAGACTGAAGCTCCGCCCACCCCCTTCGTGTGGCTGGCTGTTCATGACTGAATCCTCACTTGGGGGGGTGGGGCTGTCTGATGACATGAGGGGGACGAGGAGAGAGAGAAGCACGAGGGGAACCCCCTGCTAAGGAGAGCAGGTACAATTTAATTTGCTATTGCAATAAAGTGATCCATGCATGCAAACTCATTAAACAGTCTCTCTTCAGTGAAAGTTCATGTTTTGCAAACTTTGCAGTACATGAACTTTCACTGAAGGTGTTTAATGAGTTTGCATGCATGGATCACTTTATTGCAAAATCATGATCTGCATATTAATGAACTTTCAATGAATGTGGTCTGTTTAATGCATTGATTTCAGCATGTGAAAAGTGTTCAATGCAAACTCATTAAAGCGGGGGTTCACCCAAAAAAAAAATTCTAACATTACATTGAGCCGAGTTGTGATAATGACATTATGCTGACCTTTTTAATTTTATTGCCGTACACACCGTTTTATCTATATTTTCACCGCCGGCTTCCGGGTATGTAATCTGCGGGACTGGGCGTTCCTGATCACATGCTAATTGATTGACAGGCTTCCAACCGGCGCATACAGCACGTCACGAGTTGCCGAAAGAAGCCGAACGTCGGTACGCAGGCGCCGTATAGAGCCGTCTTGCAGTCCGGCTTCTTTCGGCAACTCGAGACGCGCTGTATGTGCCGGTCGGAAGCATGTCAATCAATTAGGAACGCCCAGTCCTGCAGATTACATACCCGGAAGCCGCCGTGAAAATAAAGATAAAACGGTCTGTACGGCAATAAAATTAAAAAGGTCAGCATAATGTCATTCTAACAACTCGGCTCAATGTAATGTTAGAATTTTTTTTTTTGGGTGAACCCCCGCTTTAAGGAGGTTGAGGCTGCACTCATTGCCACTGATTAGGCAATGACTATTTTTAGCGGCGCTTTACTGACGTTTTTTGCAGTGCTATTTGGCCACTAGCAGGGCACTTTTAACCCCTGCTAGCGGCCAAAAAAGGGTTAAAACCACCCTGGCAGCGCTGCCCATTGATTCCAATGGCCAGTGGAGCTGTAGGAGCGGTGTATACACCGCTCTTACAGTGCCTCAAAGATGCGGCTTGCAGTCCTGCCAGCTTTGCAGCCGCTATTCTTAGCACTATAGCAGCTGCAAAATGCCTCAGTGTGAAAGTAGCCTTAGGCTGCACTGATAAGGCAGCACTGATATGCTACACTGATGGGCACTGATGAGGTCGCACTGTTGGCCACTGATGAGCTGCACCGGTGAGGCTGCATTGATGGTGGGCACCGGTGAGGCTGCATTGATGGTGGGCACCGGTGAGGCTGCATTGATCTCTTGTACCATCTGACCATCTCCTGTATCATGTTGGAAGTCTCTGACCATTTCCTGTAGTATGTCTGGGGTTTTTTCTAACAGACTCTCTCTAACAGAGGCCCTCTCTGTGTCCATTAGAGAGACCTCCCTCCAGGTCCAAGAGTACTCTGCTTCTCTTCCTGTATTTTGTTTATTGTTAAGAGATTGTGGGAGGATCCCAGGGCAACAATGACTCCTTAGGGGAGCATCTCTGTGTTTAAATCGTTGCCATAGAAACATTTATAAAGGGGGAGGAGTTAGTAAGGTGACCACGCCCTTGTAGGGGCGCCAGAAATATTTCTGCACCCAGGCGCATGTGACCCTAGGATCGGCCCTGCGCGCAGAGACTGTGTGTGAGGGAAAGGGAGCAGTGAGTACTGTATTTTACAGTACACAATGCCCTGATAATTACTGCAGCTTCATCAGTGCCCATCAGGGAAGAATAAAAATTACTTTTCTCTTGTGTTCATGGACGGACACAGAGATTAATTTGACAATAGGGTATTTCCCTTCTATTAGGAGAGGACTAGCCAGACCTTGTTAAAGTGAGGCGGTCCCTCTAGATACAACCCCTCTCCCTGCACACAGCAGCCCCATTTTGTTTCTGCCTAGCATAGGAGTTGGACCTGGCTCCCTATGGGCCCTTGGGTCTTGGAGGTTTTTTTTTATGCTTTTCGTACACTTTTTTTTTTTTTTAATTAAATTATTTTTCTCTCTGCTAGGATCCTGAGATTTGCTATCAACTGCTGTCTGGGCGACAGGCTGGATCCTAGATCCTTGTAGTCACCCCAGTTTTCGTCCAGAGAGTGTGTGCAGGCCTCTAGCTACGTGCTGGGTCGGCCACGACATGCCCCATTTGTTCCAGGGGCGGCCGGTGAGCTACACGCCCAGGGGGGAAAAAACAGATGACCGGGCTAAATACTGTCTCTGTCACAGTGTGCCAGGCCGACAGCTACCTCCGTACTGCTCGGGTGGTGGGTCTATTTGGGATACTTCCAGCAAATTTGCGGGATCTGTAAGTACCTTCCTCCTGCCTCGGTGGGGTGGGATGGCTGGACATTTCCTGTGAGGTCGTTGGGGTCTCTTCCACCCTTCCTTCTCTCCTTCCTTTCTTCTCTCCCTCCCTCCGCTCGGAGTCCGCTGTCCAGGGGTGCTGCACCTGTGGTAGTGCGCTTTCCTTGCAGGGCGGCCATTTTCTGGTGGTTACTTTGTCCTCTTGTGGCGGTGTTGGCTTCTCTGAGCAGCGCGAACGGTCGGCTTTTCCTCCAGAAGACACGTGCAGCGGCATACAGGGGGCTTCCTTCTGTCAGGACAAGGCGGACAGCGGTCTGCAATCGTTTTTCCTACTGGGTGATTTGGGCCCTGCTACGGCTCCTGGCCCAGGTTCTGAGGTTTCAGAGGATGTGGACCACGACCCTTCGGACAGTGAGAATGACTCGGTGTCCGGGTCAGCGCACGATAGGGCACTGGTTGGAGCACTTATCACTGCAGTGTGAGATACTCTAAAATTGGAGGATAAGTCAGGCTCATCTATAGAGGTGTCGGTCCCTTTTGGGTTCTGCAAGCCTGCCTGCACTGAAAAGGTGTTTCCTTGTGTGCCCTACTTGGATAAGCTTTTGTACAAGGAATGGGAACGCCCTCAGAGGACCTTTTCGGTCCCTAAGTGTATTGCGGTGCATTATCCTTTTGAGGAAGATTTCCTGAAAAAGTGGACCTCTTCCTTGATTGTGGACCAGATTAAATAAAGTTACCACACTTCCGGTGGAAGGAGCACCTGCGTCCAAGGACCTGGCGGACAGGAGAGCTGAGGCAGTGGCCCACTCCCTGTTCACGGTAGCGGGGTCAGCAGCGCGCCCGGGTGTTGCGGGAGCCTTGGTGGCTCAGACGCTTATGGAGTGGGCTAAGATGCTGCACCACGAGTTCATAACACCAGGCTTCCCTGTGTAGAACTGGCCGACCAAATGGTACAGGGCCTCAAGTTTGTGTGCGAGTCAGCTTTGGATACGATTTTGTTGCTGTCCAGAGCCTCCATCTCTGCGGTGCTACTGCGTCGCCTAATTTGGCTAAAATGTTGGTCCGCGGACCAGGCTTCCAAGAAAGCCTTGATTTGCCCTTTGAGGGGGAGAGGCTTTTCGAGGCCTCCCTTGGACGACTTCACAAAGGTTGCCACTGGCGGTAAGAGTACCCTGCTCCCGCAATCCATGAAGGGGTAAGGAGCCACGCCCTAGGCATGGGCCCTCCTCGGGTCATAAACATCTTTTTCGTCCGCCAGGAGCTGCAGGTAAGAGCTCCCAGACCGATAAGGCTCCTACTGAGGGACAAAAGCGTTGCAAGCCTGCATACAAACCTGCGACCGCATGAAGGTTTGCCCCCGCTCGACACGTGGGTGGTGGGTTGCCTTCGCACATTGGCGGCTCGGTGGTCTTCCCTACTTTCCGACGGTGGGTTTGCGAAGTAGTTTCTTTCTTGTCCCCCAAACAGATTTTTTCCCTCCAAACCTTCAGCTCCCTCCGACTCGTCGGGTGGCCCTGTTTGGGGCTGTGCAGGATCTGCTGGCACGGGGAGTGATCGTGCCCGTGCCCTCACTGGAAAGGTTTCAAGGTTTTTTTTCAAACCGGTTTGTGGTCCCAAAGAAGGAAGGGGTCCGCCCGATCCTGAACAAAAAACACAGCAACGACCCCCTGCGGGCCTTGAGGTTCAAATCCTGGACCTCCAGGCCCTGAACTGCTTTGTAAAAGTTCAGAAGTTCAGGATGGATTCGGTTCGCTTGGGGACGCATATTTGCATGTCCCCATATTTGTCAGACATCAGAGGTTTTTGCGGTTGGGGGCGACCACTAACAATTTGTGGCTCTTCCTATTGGCCTGGCCTCAGCGACAAGGGTGTTCACCAAGGTGCTTGCTCCGGTCCTGGCATTGCGAAGACAGCGTTTGGTTACCTGGATGACCTTCTTCTGAGAGCTTCTGAGAGCTCAGAATTAGAGGTGGATGTGGCGATTGTCATCCAGACCCTTTGAGATTTTGGCTGGGTCCTGAACCTCCAGAAGTCGGTGTTGGTGCCAACGCGGCACCTGAATTACCTGGGCCTGGTCCTGGATTCCCTAGAGGCGGGAGTCTTTCTCCCCCCGGACAAGTTACAAAATCTTCAGGAAGCGGTGAGCCTGCTGGCCGCCCACAGGGTGTCGTCACTGTGTTTTTGCATGTGAGTCCTGGGCCTCATGGTGGCCTCCTTTTGAGGCAGTGCCATACGCTCAATTACACACTTGTGCCTTGCAGAGGGAAATTCTGAAAAAATGGGACAAGTCACTGTTGTCCCTGGAGGGTCAGATCAGGGTGGACTGGACCGGGCGGTCAAGGCCTCCCTGGTCTGGTGGCTGAGGTCTACGGCCTTTCGGGCCAGATAGTCTTTTCTCCCCCTTCAGTGGATGGTAATCACGACGGATGTCAGTCTGACTGGGGGGGGGGGGTGTTTGGGGTGTCCAGGGCTCAGGGTCGCTGGATGCTGGAAGAATCCAGCCTTTCCGATCAACGTGCTGGAGCTTCGAGCTATCCGGCATTGCCTCTCTTCGTGGTCTCAAACTTCAGGGGCGTTCGGTCAGGATCCAGTCGGACAACGCCACGACAGTGGCATATGTCAACCATCAAGGGGGGGGATGAGGAGCTTGGCAGCAGCCTCGGAGGTGGCTCACATTCTGAGGTGGGCAGAACGGAGCGTGCCGGCTCTATCGGCCGTATACATTTCTGGCATGGATTACTGGCAGGGGGATTATCTAAGCCGCCAGATGCTGGACCAAGGAGAGTGGTCGTTACACCTGGATGTGTTTAAACTCATTTGCAGCAGGTGGGGCATGCCAGGCGTTGATCTTCTGGCTTCCCAACTCAATCAAAAGGTGTTGAGGTTTGTGGCCAGGTCGAGAGACCCCTGGGCCTACGCGACGGACGCGTTGGTAGCCCCGTGGGGGCAGTATCGGCTGATCTACGCCTTTCCCCCTCTGAAGCTTCTTCCTCGTCTGCTTCGCAGGGTGCAGACTGAGGGAATCCCGATGATTCTCATTGCTCCGGATTTGGCCTTGCCGCCCCTGGTACTCCGACCTAGTGCGTCTGGTGGTGGATGTTCCGTGGTGACTACCGCTGCAAGAGGACCTTCTTTCGCAAGGCCCCATACTTCATCCTGCTTTACAGTCGCTGGCTTTAACAGCTTGGCTATTGAAAGCCAGGTGCTGAGGGACCGTGGCTTGTCGGATGCGATTATTGCTACCATGCTGAGGGGCACGGAAGTCTTCCTCCTAGGAAGATTTGTCATTGTACTTGGCCTACATCTCTATGTGTGAGGAGTTGAAGTGGTGTCCGCATGTATACTCTGTCTCCAGTATTCTACTGCTTCGTTCCACAAGTCTGATTCACTGTTTGTGTCGGTGGCTGGTCCTAAGAAGGGTATGGCAGTCTCGTCCACCACCATCTCTAGGTGGATTAGACAGGTCGTAATTCAGGCCTATGCCATACGTGGACGGGCGCCTCCATTTCCTGTCACGGCGCATTCTACCCAGTCGATGGGTGCCTTCTGGGCTTTCGACATCGGGCATCTGTCTCCCAGGTGTGTAAGGCGGCGACTTGGTCATCCGTTCACACTTTCACAAAATTCTACAAGGTTGACGTGAGTGCATCTTTGGATGCTTGCTTCGGCCGCAAAGTTTTACAGGCGGCCGTTTAAGGTTGCATCTCCTCTGTTGAGAAGCTCTAGTTTTGTTTGGGGTGAAGTTTGTTTTTGATTGCTGTTCCCACCCCTTGTTTTCTGACACTGCTTGGGGAAGTCCCTATTGTCAAGTTAATCTGCTGTGTCCATCCATGAACACAAGAGAAAAAAGAATTTTTGTACTCACCGTAAAATCCTTTTCTCTGTAGTTTATGGACGGACACAGCACCCACCCCTCTTTATGTTTGTACTGATTTTGATGAACTGAGGCTGCTGTGTGCAGGGAGAAGGGTTGTAACTAGAGGGACCGCCTCCTGGGCGGTACTGTACAGTTTAAGGTTGTATTAACACTTTAACAATGTTTCTGCCTAGTCCTCTCCTGATAGAAGGGAAATACCCTATTGTCACGTTAATCTCCTGTGTCTGTCCATGAACTACAGAGAAAAGGATTTTACGGTGAGTACAAAAATCCTATTTGAAATTTTTTATAACGAACTAAAACTTTTTTATTAATTTTTTTTTTTTAAGCAAACAAGAATAGTAAAACAATGGAGATTTTAATACCATCAAAAGAAAGCTCTGTCAAAAAAAAAAAAAAAAAAAGTTTATATTGGGTACAGTGTTGCATGACTGAGTAATTGTCATTCAAAGCGTGAGCGGTCTGAAAGATGAAAATTTTGGCATGGGCAGGAAAGGGGGGGTAAAAGTGCCTGGTATTAAAGTGGTTAAGTGCAAATTTTCAGTAAAAAGGACACTAAAGTTAATTTTAAGGCACATAAACGCAATACAATATCCAATTTTTCTAGGTGTCCATGAAAGCAATTGGGGAGCTTTAAAGCCACTTGGTTGCTTTCGTCTGAGGCTGGGATGCCCGCATTTTGATTTTGACTGGCTCTCTCTACACAGCCGGTTCACATACCTCCGGTGTAAATGTGCGTCTTTTTGGTCCGTTTTCAGGTCCGAATTCAGGCAAAAATAGCTGGGAGCCATATGCGAAGATAGTGTGAACCCAGTCTAAATGCAAACAGTTGGCTTGTGAAATATATGCACACTTGGCAGCCAGAAATATATATATGTGTGTGTGTGTGTGTGTGTGTGTGTGTGTGTGTGTGTGTGTGTGTGTGTGTGTGTGTGTGTGTGTGTGTGTGTGTGTGTGTGTGTATGTATGTATGTATGTATGTATGTATGTATGTATGTATATATGGTGTGTGTGTGTGTGTGTGTAAAATCTCCTACTGCCAGTGACATATGCCATATTTCTGTGACTGTAAAAGGGGGTGTTTTGGCCGTACAGCTAGCGGTTCTTTTTGTCCGCTAGCGGTCGAAAAAGGTTTAAAAGTGTTGCTGCCGAAGCAATTTGCAGGAGCTTCGGCAGCGCTGCCCATTGATTTCAATGGCAGGGTGTTTTTAGGAGAGGTGTATTTACTGCTAACACAGCACCCCAAAGATGCGTTTGACCTTTTTTTCTTTTTCCCATCATGCAAGCACACCGCTCCAGTGTGAAAGCACTCGGGCTCTCACACTGGGGCTGCAGGGGAGGCATTTTACAGGCGCTATTTCTATCCCAGTACGGTAGAGCTCGGACAGAGAGAAGCAGAACAATGGGCTAAGAAGTTCGGCTACAATGCAAGAAACACAATGTTGTACAATGGCCATTTGCCTGGAGTTCAGTTAAAAAGCAGAGACTGCCATTGCTGCTTCTAATTTTGCAAATGCTAGTTTCCTGGTTGTCATGTTTGCTTTTTAGCTTCAATCCTTTATCTGGAACAAGCATGCTAATAAGTCTTGACTTTATTCTGACTTTACACATATGTATGCATCCCTCAGAAAAGGTTTGCGCTAAAATATTTTTTGATGTGACTCATATTACATGCTTGCACTTTCATAAAATTGTTGTATTTAATATAGCAAGTTGTAGCTTAGTCATGTAAGGTTTTCAAACTCCCAGACTTGCATGATGAGAGAGCAAAAATGTACAATCGTGTAAAGCAAAAACAGAGCTTTCATATGTAATGAACAAAGTTGATTTCAAACTTTGAGTATAAACAGAATTATTTTAAATATTTGAGCTGATCTTTAACATATATCAGTCTTTTACAAAAAGAGGAAACACATTTAAAAACACTATACATTCCCTTTTCAATTAGTATGGTGTAGCAATTGTTAAATCCAAGTAAACTAGCCTTTTTTTTTTTTTTTAATCCTCTGAATTTGTATTTCTTGTGATAGTAAAAATGCTTGCTTGTGCTTATACTTGGTTTATGTTCATAGGTATGATGATTTTTACTATTATCCCCCTCCTCGTATGCCTCCTCCAGGCAGAGGCAGGGGCCGTGGAGGCAGAGGTGGCTATGCCTATCCCCAAGATTACTATGGCTATGAAGATTACTATGATGATTATTATGCTTTCGATTACCATGACTACCGCGGTGGATATGATGACCCATACTATGGTTATGATGATGCATACCCTGTGCGTGGGAGAGGCGGAAGAGGTGTTAGAGGTGCACCTCCACCACCTAGAGGTAGAGCGGCTCCGCCCCAACGTGGAGGGCGCTCAAATTTTTTACAAAGGGGTTCTCCCATGGGCCCTCCTAGAGGATCCAGAGGTGGACGTGGTGGGCCTTCTCAACAATCACAACGAGGTCGGAATTTGCGTGGTAACCGTGGAAATAGAGGTGGGAATGTTGGTGGAAAGAGAAAGGCAGACGGGTACAATCAGCCAGATTCCAAGCGCCGCCAGACCAACAATCAGCAGAATTGGGGAAGCCAGCCCATAGCCCAGCAGCCACTGCAGCAAGGCGGTGATTACTCTGGTAACTATGGTTACAGTAATGACAACCAGGAGTTTTATCAGGATTCTTATGGGCAGCAGTGGAAATAGGAAAGGCTAAAACCACACATTTTCATCATTCAAACACCTACAATTATATATATATTTACATACCAACAAACACCTAGGGTTCATTAGCTACTGCAGTCTTTCCTTAATTAGGCTTGTGTTTGATTACTATACTGTAAATATATATATACATTTTTTTTTATTGGTGTCCACCAAGCAAGCATTGGTACAATTATGAAAACTTGTGTAGGGTTCGTTTAATCTGAAAGCCAAGCCCCAGATGTGAGTTTTCTGCTTAACAAAATGTTTACACACCTTTTTAGACTGTGATAACGTTTTTGAATTAAACACTGATATTTTAGTTTCGCTGACAGCAGCACCCCTCACCAAGTGATTAGGGGATACCAGTGTTTTTTTTGGGGGGTTTTAGGACCTTTTTAGAAGGCCTTGTAATTTTATTGGGGACAGTAAACGTTTTGTGCTGAATATGTAGTTTATTTTGCTAGATGTCCCTTAAAGAACACCTGTCCTGAGAGAAATATATGTAGGCTACCATTGCAGACCCCATTGTAACATGCTACTTAAGCTGTTTGTGGCTTCAGTTCATTTTGAGTCCCCGACTCTGGACAAGAGTTCAGAAATTGCCAGTCCTAATCTGCATGCATGGAAAGTACTGAAACTAGGGATTACCTTTCTGGTCATCTGCAATAGCAGCTTGAGTATTTCTCTCATAAGTCACCCTAAAGAGATTCTCCAGAAAAAAAAATATCCAAGGAAAACTTTTGTCTCCAGAAGAAATACTAAAGTTCCATTACATGTTGGGGAGTTCTGTGATACAGAGTTGGCTAATTTACTTGTACTGGGGATCTAAAGCTAGTGAGCTCTAGTCTGAAATTCAAATTGATGGGCTGGTCTTTCAAGATCTATTTGGGTATTTGTGCCACATGGCTTTCCCTAGCAACATGAGAAAAGAAAAAAAGGGGTTCCCCTGGGTGGACTTTTAAGGCACTGATAGTATTTAATTCCAAATATACGGGATATTGAGGTAAATAGTTTTTATTCACAATTATACATATTAATCAAAAAAATGAAATATTGAATTAAAATGTACAGTTCCAAAGATTGTCACCATATAGGTAAATACATGAAAACCTGTAGTAGGATGATGAATATTTAATTGGATAACATTTTTTAAAAGCATTGAAAATATAAACCGCACGCTGGGTTCTGTCAATGAGGTTTCCAAGTGAGTATCGGAATATACAATTAATGCAAGTTTGAGACCGACATTTATAAGGAACAGGTGTTCATCCCATTAGGGAGAAATTATTCCAATGATCGAGAAGCCGGTGTATCAACCAGAAGAGATATATACTCTGGGACTGGGATGGAGGTCCCTTTATTATGAGATCCGCAAGGGACCTAATAATGTCCGCTGTCAAACAGTACACTGTATTATTGACAGTCTACCTCACACCTTGACAATCCAGCAAAGAATGCATTCGATCTTTAGAATAATTTCTCCCTAACGGGATGAACACCTGTTCCTTATAAATGTCCGTCTCAAAAGTGCAATAATTGTATATTCTGATACCCACTTCTTGCTTGACTGGCAACCTCATTGACAGAACCCAGCGTGCTGTTTATATTTTCAACGCTTTTAAAAAATCGTATCCAATGAAATATTCATCATCCTTCACTACATTTTATAATACATGAACTAATTGTTCTTCTCTACACACCCCTAAAGAAGGTTACCCCGAAACGTATCGGGTGTAAAGAAGGTTTTCATGTATTTATCTATATGGTGACAATCTTTGGAACTGTATATTTTAATTCAATATTTCATTTTTTTGATAAATATGTATAATTGTAAATAAAAACTATTTTTTTACCTCAATATTCTGTATATTTGGAATTAATACCATCAGTGTCTTAAAAGTCCACCCAGGGGAACCCCCTTTTTCTTTTCTCATATATACTGGATGTGGCACAAGCATATATTTGCCATTCACCCCCCTTTCTTCCCTAGCAACATGTTTGTTTCCAATGCACGCACGGGTCAGCAATTTGGACCACACACAGCCCTTTCCCTTTTATGCAGCATAATTAGCCAATGACTGCATATCTCAGGACAGCCCACCCAAGCTAAACTTTGTTTTTCCTGAAGAACCTCTGTTTGTCAAATTGAATAATGTACATAAGTGTAAACACTAGATAAGTCTTCTGTAGTTTTAATAGCTGTCTTTATAAGCATTTTAAAGTTTTGTGTAACTGTTTTGCATTCCTAGGTATAGATTATTTTCTTTTTTTTTTATACAACTTCACATTTTTTGGAAGGGAAACAAGTTTTACCAAATTGTTTGATTATGGCTGTACAAGCCTCTACAGTTTGTTCTGTGACTGTATATTAAGTTTTCTTGTTCATGTACAATTTCAATAAAAACGACAAAAAAAGTTAAAACTAAAACCCACTGCAAACAACCACACCATTTCCATACATGGTTGTATCTTATTAAAAAGGAATAGAAACAAATTCTGAGTTGTGATTCTTGCAACAAACACAATCCTGAGGATGGACTGCATATGTGAGTGATCAAATACTTTTTATTTAGGTGAAATTGTAAATTTAAACAAATAAATCAACCAAAAATGATTCCAGTAATTGTCATGAAAAGGTCATTAGTTTTCTTTTTTTTTTAAATGGTGAACTGGTGCTTCTTAAATCACTTTTTCTAATTTCCAAAATTGAATTGAGCATGAATAAATATGTATTGCACATATTCTTGATGACAAACACATGAACAGCTCCAAAAAGGAATAGAATAACAAGGGCTTACTGTTCCATTTTTATCATATTTTTTGATAAGAACTAATTTCAGGCTAGAGTAAGAGAAATTTTATAACCCCTGACAATTTTTGCCATCTATGTCCTTTTGTGGAGATTTCCCTTCACTTCCTGTCCCATAGTCAAAACAGGAAGTGAGAGGAAGTCCCTCCAAAATTATGGAATCCCTGGTTGCCACCAGAACTAGTATCCTCATAGGAAGTTTTCCCCTCTATTGCTGTTCTGGTGACAACCCAAAATTTGGAATATCCTTTTTACTTTCACTTTTGGTGATAATGGTCACCACAACAAATGGAAGAGGTTAAATCTCCTTAAAGCGGAGATTCACCCGTACAATATACTTTTTCCCCTTAGCTTCATGCTCGTTTTGTCTAGGGGAATCGGCTAGTTGTTTTAAAATATGAGCTGTACTTACGGTTTACGAGATGCATCCTCTCCGTCGCTTCCGGGTATGGGCTGCAGGACTGGGCGTTCCTATTTTGATTGACAGTCTTCCGAGAGGCTTCCGACGGTCGCATCCATTGCGTCACGATTTTCCGAAAGAAGCCGAACGTCGGTGCGCAGTATAGAGCCGCACCGACGTTCGGCTACTAGTGACGCGATGGATGCGACCGTCGGAAGCCTCTCGGAAGACTATCAATCAAGAAGGAACGCCCGCTCCCGAAGACCCATACCCGGAAGCCGACAGAGAAGATGCGTCTCGAAAACGGTAAGTACAGCTCATATTTTAAAACAACTAGCCGATTCCCCTAGACAAAACGAGCATGAAGCTAAGGGGATTGTTTAAAAAAAATAGATTAATGGGTGAACTCCCGCTTTAATGAGGGCACAGATGGCAATAAAAACCTGACAGATTCTAAGGATTATATGTCTTATTTGTACTTTTTTTTAAAATGGCACATTAGGAATTTCCTGGTGGCTACCAAGTCATTAGTAGCATGTACTAACTGCAAGAACAAGGTTTCTACAACAATAAATGTAATTTTTTTACAGTTTATTGTGAAATCTGACATGCAGAGCAAATGACAGTGGATTTAAATGGTTGCTTGTATCCTCTTAGAGGGAAACTATTGTGCATTTCTGATACCAATATTTTTTTTTTTTTTTTTTTTTTTTGTTAAAGCCAATCTAAACCAAAAATTGGAAATATAATGTAATGTGGCTTACCAACCCTTCCATGTGGTGGCTGCGGTCAGTTTTCTTGACACAAGTGACAAAGCCTAAAGGCAGCTAAGACGTTTACAGCAATTATGGCAACAGTGTTTTCTTTTTTGAGGTAAAGGTTCTAGCTACATGAGAAAACGATGACCATTGTAAGTTACCCCTGTCGGCCTTGAATGGTTTGTCTTAACCCTCCAAGTGCCACTTTTGCTGGCTAGGTCTGTGAAAATAAGTTGGAAAAATAAGAATTACTGTCGGGATCAAGGGGACCTCACCTCACTGAATAGGTAGTCGGTTGTTGACACTCCTAGCACCATCATTGTCAGTCTGTTACAATTCTGTTAACCCCCTCCTTGTATTGATGGTCAAGGGTAGTGCTGTTAACCCCTACCCCCCACATTGATGATTAGTGGCATTGCTGTTAACACCCCCCCCCATCCCAATGACCACATTCATTGGTAGTCAGTGGCAAGACTGTTACTCCCACCATAACCCCCTCCCTGCTTTGGTAATCAGTGGCAGTGCTCTTAACCCCCAACCCAGTGGCAGGTGTTACCAGATCACATGGTCCTGTGCCGCACTCTATTTGAAATCTGACCCAGACTTTAAAAAAATAAATAAAACAAATTTCTGCCAATTTTATACTTGCCTCAGTGGATGCAGTATCGGTCCGATGCTGGATCCATCCCCTGCCACCTCTGCACTGAGAACCGAGTGATCAAACACCGCTGATGGCTCAGTTCTCACAGCTCCCCGAGCAGAGAGCTGCTGACTGTCAATCCAAGCTCACTGTAGCGCTGAACTGGAGGGGCGGGGTGCAGCTGCCTCAGGCTCTCAGCGGCTTCCTCAGGGGCTGAGACGGGCATCAGTCCAGGCACCTGGGGGATCCAGTCTTTGTCACAATGACGTGGTGCCTGGACTAATTCCTGTGACGTCAGCAGAGAGTGGACTTCAGTCCGCTCTTTGCTGAAAACAGGTCACAGGAGTGCAAAACGAATTTCACTCCTGTGACCCATAGAAGAAGTCCAGCCAAATGAGCTCAGGCTGGACTTCTCCTTTTAACTTTTACTGTGTCTGGTGGAGATCAGTCCACCTGACAGTACTGGCTTTATTTTATAGTTCTGGGTGTGGGAACGTAAAGAGTGTTGCAGCATCTTGTTGCCATCCTGTGCCCAGCTTAAGCTGCAGATAGTAATTCACCAACAAGAGAACAATGCTTTTCTTTTGCAACCAGCGGGGAATGACGCATGCAAGCAGGGGAGTGTTTAATCTCCTTACGGTGTTCTTTATAGCGATCCTGCCGCTGGAAAGTCCTTACCAGCAGCAAGATCGAAAGTGTGTGACATTGGTCTGAGAAGGTCAGACAATTTAAGTAGTGGTTAAGCAAGACCATTATAGGTGGTGTTAATGGGGTTGCCTGTAAGACTAAATATTATAAATCTTGAATAGACCCAATGCTGTCTGTTTTTTTGATACAGCAGTCATGTTTTTAACGTGCATGGTATGTCCATTATTTTAATGTTTTCACAGAATTGGAGATTCTCTGTATGGGTGATTACTCTGTCAGCCTCCTTGATCTGCAATAGTAGAGCTAAATGGTTTACCAATGAAAAATTGACACTTCACTCCAAAATTGTGTAAATATTCACTTCAAGTATCCAATCATGTAAAAAGCATCTGCATATTAATGGGTATTCAAAATTATAGCTCACATTATGTTTATGTACAAAAAGCTATTCACTTTAGCATATATATCTATAGTTTCCCTTTAAATAAGTTGGTGTATTGGAATCTGTAAAAAAAAAAAATTGATGTATGAATAATAAAGATACTGTTAATTTTCCAAAATCAAAGTCGGCAAGGTTAAAGGGATTGTAAAGGTTCGTCTCTTATTTTCTAAATAGGTTCCTTTAAGCTAGTGCATTGTTGGTTCACTTGCCTTTTCCTTAGATTTCTCTTCTAAAAGTTTTTTTTTCTTTGTTTGTTTGAATTTCTCACTTCCTGTTTCTCCTCGGTAAGCTTTCCACCATCATCCAAGCGGTGGAAAGTCATTTAGAACAGCTTACTGAACACCTTACTGAGGAGGAACAGGAAGTGAGAAATTCAGACAAAGAAAAAAAACATTTAGAAGGGAAATTGAAGGAAAAGGTAAGTGAACCAACAATGCACTAACTTAAGTTATAGTAACCTATTTAGAAAATGCAAAACAAACCTTTACAACCCCTTTAATGTTGGGAAGCCAACACCCCCACCCCCCCCCCTGTGTACTTGTATGAAAGTGTACTAGGAGTATATACCAATTCCAGGGCTAAAGTGTAGTATGAGCCAGTTGGCCAAATCTAGGAGCCTGTAAGCCCTTTACGGTGTTCTGAAGCTTAAAGGAACACTAAAGGTTCTTGTTTAAAAAAAATAAAAATAGCAAACATGTTATACTTGCCTCCACTGTGCTGCTCATTTTGCACACAGTGGCCCTGATCCTGGTCTTCTGGGGTCCCGCGGCCACTGTCTCGGCTCCTCCCGCAAGAACTAACCCTCTTCATGGGAGCTCTCTCCCATGGGGGTTAGTTCTTGCAGACGCGCTCCCGTGATACAGCCGGCGGCTATAGCCAGATGCATTAAGGTGAAAAAAAAAATAACCTTTACAACCTCTTTCAATGTTTCATTTGCTACAATAATAAAGGCTCAAAAAGCTTAGGCACTGTTTTAGGTTACTTGACTTGTGGCCCTTGTCCATCCCTATGTAACAAGTTAATTGTATAAAAATGTGCAGCGACTTCGGTTCTCCTAGCCAAAAGGGTTTAAGAAATTCCTAAAAAACGTCATCCATTGAGAGACTTGCGGATAGTAGACAATAATGGACCTATTGGTTATACTGCCGCCTTCATAAGGTTAAGACACTGGCAAACCAGAAACAATAGTCTAGATCCCTGCATAACCTTCCCCCCAGCTGACATACTTCAGTTTTTTTGCTAGTGTCCTAAGACTTTTTTCTCAATAGTTCTGAAGAAAACTTTTTAATTTATTTTATTTTTTCTTCTGTCAAAAAGTTGTCAATACTTTGTAGATGGCTTTTTTCTCTTCAAAACTAGATGCACATTGAACTGTGCCTGAGCTAGACTCTACACAGCAGCTATCCTGTTTGGTATTTTCTCAGCAAATGGCTTTGGAGGCCATACCCAGACTCCGCTGGATTAAAGATTCTGAGGCTAGCCTGGTATGTGACCTTTGGCTTGTGGCACTTTCAAACCCATATGGTTGCTGCAGGACACACTCTGGGTCCAGAGCTAAGGCACATCCTTTGGTGTGACCCAATCTCTGAAGACTTGCTCTGTGATTGACCCCATGGTGATATCGTGGAATGTTACCTTTAGGCATTGGTCTTGGCATTGTGGTACTTTTCAGACCTGTGTGTACTGTATTGGTATGCTGCTCCTAGTTCCAGAGCAGTGGTATAGCCTCTATAACAGTCTTGACAACTCCCTGTGTAAGAATTCTTTTAAAAGTGAGGTACTTTGTCTTGTGGATATAGCAATAATATCCTGGTGTATGTGGCCTTTGCGCACTTACGTTCTGTATTGTACTTTCCACTTGTGTACTGTACTAGTTACCCACAGAAACATTTTGCCACTGTTGTTTGATGTGCATTATTAGACCTGGTTCCTGGGTAGTAAGTGTATGGGTAGATTTAATTACGTGATGCCCTAATTTTTTTTAAAGAGCTGTGGGATTTTCCTGAGTGAAGTTATCTTTTTGAATATTGAAGTAGTGTTAATACGTCATTTTGTATAATGGAGTAGTGTTAATCCGTCTTTTCCAAGCGTCGAGGGGGGAATTCCTTTCACATTAAAGGATTGATTTCTAGTATAAAAATGTGGTATACACAGAGCACTTTAGTAGTGGTAGCAGCTTCGTCTTTTAGGAGACTGTATTTCTCCGAATTGACATAAAAATCAGGATAGTTATTATCCTGAATTATTTGAATTCCTCCCATGTCTTTATCAGACAATTGAGGGTGTGGTCAGGGTCAGCCACTTATACCAGGGTATCATCTGCATTCAATGATTTAGTCTTCCAAGAGTCAAACCCGCCATTTTAGAAAACCGGAATGGTTTTATAGTTTGATCAAACAGCAAAGGAGATAGTGAACATCCCTGTCTCATACCTTAATAGTGATCTTCTTGACAAATGGTCCCTACTGAACCACATTGCTTTTTGGTCCGGTTCTCCTTATGTTAGACTTTACTCATTTGTACCTCCTATTTTGGTGAACTGTTTTTGGTCCATTGTTTCCTCTGTTCGGGTCCATACTGTATAGGAATTTAGTTTTTTGCTAAGAGGATTTGTGTTCTTTTATTTTTAACACAGGTGCCCTCTCCTTAGTCATAGCCTTTCTTTAGATTGACCCTTCTTCATCCAGCCTTTCAGGAGTCTGTTTCTTCTGTACTATGTGCAATGTGGTTGCACGTTGTGTGTGTTGCTATTGCTTGCCTCTCAGTTGGACTACTTTTTTGGATATCCCAGTGGTCTACGATTACCTATTCCTGTGTTTCAATGGACCATAAATAAAAACAAACGTAATTTTTTAAGAAAAATAAGAAATTGAGCTCCTTTTAAAGGGCACATGTCCTGCTCCTCTGTGTCTGGCCTCATGTACTGCTTGCTCAGAACCGTGGCATGACAATTGAAGGCAGGTTCATACATAGGGTAGCTTTACTTCTTCTCCTTTTTTTTAATTGATTTTTATTTTTTCAGTTTCCCAAACTCCTGATGGAGGCAGTATAATCCATTGGTCTAAGATGGTGGTCTCAGCCAGTTTACTGTCCTTCAGACTTTCAGGAGGACTGGACTGTGGTCTGTGGGAGTAAAAAAATGGTGCCTGTAGTCAGAAGAAGGAGGAATTGTGCCCCATAATGGGTATTAAATAGGAATAGTGTCTCAATCTGTGTCAGTGGGAGGAATAGTGCCCCATCTTCGGGGTCAGTGGGAGGATTAGTACTTCAAATTTGTGGCAAGAGTTCCTAAGGGTGGGATAAAGGTATGCAAAGGACGGCAATTTGTAGAATAAGAATAAGGCCCCTTTCACACTAGCACTATTGTGCTAAAAATAGCGCCTACAAACCGACCCTAAACGGAGGATGCTGTTTCTCCAGTGTGAAAGGCAGAGGGCTTTCACACTGGTGTGGTGCGCTAGCAGGACCGCTCCAAAAGTCCTGCTAGCAGCATCTTTGTAGTGGTGAGAGGAGCGGTGTGTTTACTGCTCCTCCACCACTCATTCCCATTGAAAGCAATGGGAAACCGCGGCTATACCACCGGCAATGTGCCTCTGCAGGCATATTGCCGGTGGTATACATTTTTTTTTTTGCTAAAAGGACTGTTTACAGGGTATAGAGACATAATGGTTAACTGATTCCTTTTAAAAATAGATAAAAAACAATCATATAATGTACCTGCAGTTTAGTTTCGTTTTTTTGCTGTTGTTTCCTGGTTCTCTGATGTACAGAGACAAAGAGCCAATAGAGGGCAGTGATGCTTTGTAAAACGAAACTGGATTGGTGCTGACACACAGTAATCACACCTCCTTGATTAGTCACCATGGTGAGAAATCTCCCAGTACTGTGGTGATCAGGAAACAGACAACCAGGAAGTGTCCAGAACAGAGAGGAATTACAGCAACATCAAAGCAAAAACGAGCAATGAGGACATGAAACCAGTACTGCAGTAAGGTAAAGGAAGCTATTTAGCTAAAAAAAAATTCCTTTAGTGACCCTTTAAGCATTGAAAATTAAAGCTAGAAGGTAGTTGGTTGCCATGCAGATTTGCTCTGAATTCTGTTCAAATTCATTGTATTTATGGTCTGTCTGCAGTGCAGGCCTTCATCACAGTTGCTGCAGATACAGTGCCTTGAAAAAGTATTCATACCCCTTTTAAATTTTCCACATTCTGTCATGTTACAATCAAAAACGTAAATGTATTTTATTGGGATTTTATGCGATCGACAAAGTGGCACATAATTGTGAAGTGGAAGGAAAATGATAAATGGTTTTTAAAATGTTCTAAAAATATCTTAAAAGTGTGGCGTGCATTTATATTCAGTCCACCTGAGTCAATACTTTGTAGAAGCACCTTTTGCTGGAATTACAGCTGCAAGTCTTTTTGGATGTGTCTTCACCAGCTTTGCACAGCTAGAGAGTGAATTCTTTGCAAAATATCTCCCAAGCTCTGTCAGATTTGATGGAGAGCATCTGTGAACAGCAATTTTCAAGTCTTGCCACAGATTCTCAATTGGATTTAAATCTAGACTTTGACTGGGCCATTCTAACACATGAATATGCTTTTTGATGTAAACCATTCCATTGTAGCTCTGGCTAAATGTTTAGAGGAGTCTGGATGGTGAACCTCTATCCCAGTCTCAAGTCTTTTGCAGACTCTAAGGCTCTGTTCACACCTAGGCGTATATACGCCTGAATCCGACGCCGCAGCAGCCCCTAAGACGCTGGAGGGATGATTTTACATTGCCCTCTATGGAGATGGTTCACATCTCCACGCCGTACGCCTGCCGCCTGAAAACAAGTCCTGGACCTTTTTTTCAGGCGGCGTTCGGCATAGGAGATGTGGACCTGGGGATAAGCTGCATTCACAATCGCGGCGTTTTGTCGCCGCAAATCTCGGTACAAAATGCCGCAATTAGGTACGCCAAGGTGTGAATGCAGCCTAAGACCCCTTTCGCACAGTCGCTTTACAGGTGTTATTGCCCTAAAAATAGCGTCTATAAATTGCAGAAACGGTGTATATACAGCTCCTCCACCACCCATGGCCATTGAAATGAATGGGAAGCGCCTGCAAAACGGGCACTATTAACCCTTTCCTGAGTGGGGGTGAAAAGAGCTGCTAAAACTAACCGTGCTTTACTGCTCCTGCCCCAGCATGAAAGGGGTCTAACAGGTTTTCTTCTAAGATTGCCCTGTATTTGGTGCCTTTCATTTTCCCATCAACTCTGTCAAGCTTCCCTGTCCCTGCTGAAGAAAGGCATCCCCACAATATGATGTGGCCACCACCATGTTTCACAGAGGAATGGTGCGCTCAGGGTGATGTGTAGTGTTAGTTTTATGCCACACATAGTGTTTTGCTTTTATGCCAAAATGTTCAACTTTGGTCTCATCTGACCAGAGCCCCTTCTTCCACATATTCGCCACTCTTCCATAAAGGCCAGATTTGTGGAGTGCACGACTAATGGTTTTCCTGAGGACAGATTTTCCCACCTGAGCTGTGGATCTCTGCAGCTCATCCAGAGTTACCATGGGCTTTTTGGCTGCTTCTCTGATTAATGCTCTCCTTGCCTGGCCTGTCAGTTTAGGTGGACGGCTATGTCTTGGTAGGTTTGCAGTTGTGCCATACTCCCTTTTTTTTTTTTTTTTTTTTTTTTGTATGATGGATTTAACAGTGCTCCATGAGATGTTCAAAGCTTGGGATATTTTTTTTATAACATAACCCTGCTTGAAATTTGAAGGCCAAGGAACACACCAACGTTCTCTAACAAACCTTCATAGAACAGCTGTATTTATACTGAGATTAAATTGCACACATGTGGACTCTATTTACTAATTAGGTGACTTCTGAAGGCAATTGGTTCCACTAGAGATTAGTTGGGGGTATCAGAGTAAAGGGGGCTGAATACAAATGCACGCCACACTTTTCAGATTTTTATTTGTAATAAATGTTATCATATTTATTCCACTTCACAATTATGTGCCACGTTGTGTTGGTCTATCACATACAATCCCAATAAAATACATTTACGTTTTTGGTTGTAACATGACAAGATGTCAACTTCGAGGGGTAAGAAAACTTTTTCAAGGCACTGTAAAATGGGGAAATCGGCATAATCATTCTTGGTGTTAACTATTGCCTGAAATCTGGGATGCAAAGTGCAATAAGTCAAACGCTTTAGTTTGTACAACTTTAGCACTATTCATTTTGCACCTTACTGTGTTAGAATGGCTGTGGTAGAGGAGTTTGTAGACCCTGTTGCTTAGCATTGGCCCTTTGGATGGGGGCTTACAATCAAGAGCATGCCATTACTAAGGCACTATGGTAGAGACGCAGCAAGGTTCTAGACAAACATCTGCATCTAGCATGTGTTTGCTTCATCATTAAGGCACTATAGTAGAGACGCAGCAGGTTCTAGAAAAACATCTGCATCTAGCATGTGTTTGCTTCATCATTATAGCTCCTGGTAAAATCCAGGGGTGATCATTCTAGTACCAAAATACCTGTGTGCTTGTGCTCCAAAAAAAGAAAAAAGCCATATAAACTTGTGCTGCATACTAAATTCAAAAGTCCTAATTCAGTGAAAATATTCAGCTTGCCTGCCCTCGAAATGATGTGCTGCTTCCATCAAAGCCTAATTGCAGATGATTTGCCTTCTGATTCTTACTTTTTTTTCTTTTGCTCTGAATTTTGTAAGTGGACTTTATATAAATCACAACAGAGAAAATTCCTTGACTTTAAAACTATTGTTGAGAAAATTTAAACCTCATTGTGGTAAATTGAGTAATAGAGTTAGGAAGAAAGCATTACATGACTATTGATTTCTGAAAATGGTCTTTCTGGCTGTGATCCAAAGTTTTGCACAGGAACTTTTCTCAATTGCAGATTGCAAATGAATGATAAATATCAGTGTTTGCTATTTTTCTTTTCCGTAATCTACACAAAGCTATGCAAGTATGCCTAAATCAGTTGTCTTATCGTTTTGTAGGAATTTTTTTTTTTTTTTAATTTGTGATATTGCACCAAAGTCCCATTATTGGTTTGACAAAACAGAATTCAGATTTTATTTGATCACTCATTTAAAGCAGTCACAAAAACGGAATGTTTATTGTGTATGAAGAGTAAAATTGATATTCCAAACAGGTCTGAGCAGAGGATTCAGTCAGCTCACAGATCTCAAAACTAAGCAGAATGTGGAAAATCAACATCAAGAATATTCTTTCTAAATTCTCACTGTTCAATTTCATTTTGCAAATAAAGCAATTGTGTTTTTTGAAACTGCATTGAACTGAAATTTTAACCTGTGAAAAGTCAAATTGTTCCAAAAGCATACTTCATGAACTTCAATTATAAATGTAATCTACCTCTGTGTCCGAAAATTGAAGTGGGCTCAATTATTCTTGAAAAATATACTGTATTTTTTGGCTTTGTTCATCATACTTCTACAAGATGGACAAAAGGAAAGAAATATCGAAAAATTCACCTTTACAAAGAAATTCACCATGATCCCTTCTAAGTGATAACTGCAAAAAATGTGAACGTGAAGTTGAAAAATATATATATTTTTTGTTATTTTTAAGAAGCGGTTTTCCAGAGTAAGGTAAAGTAACTCATTGCTAAAAATCTGACAATCTGCATGGGAATGCCTTCAGAATTTAATAGCTTTTTTAGACTGGAAATTTGGAAAGAGAAACGCACACCAAGATTTAAAGTAAACCGGAGATCAGACTTTGTAACTAAAGTATAGACATATTCTGAAAAACAGTGGGGGCCAATTCACATTGACTTTAACTAAAATGCATGTACATTTCCATCCATTTTAGTTGCGTTTTAACACGCGTTGACGTCTGTTGACTTACATTTTGCATTTTAGCGCAACTTGGTTATGATGTGAATAGGACTCATTGAAAAATATTATATATTTTTTTTTCTTCGATGTCCTTCCATTGATCTGTGGTTTTACAGCTGCGCTAAAATGCACTGGTGGGAATTGGCCCTAAAAGCAATTTAAACAAGCTCTCCTTCAAATCTGTAGCTGTAGACATTGTAGAAATTTTCAAAATTAACAAAAGTGCCTGAAACCACAGCTTCAGAATCTTGGCAGCCTGCCAGCTGTCCAATGTAAACACACAGCAGGTGTTTAGGCTTCATGCACACAGGCTTATGAAAATAAGCATTTTTTTCTCTCAAATGTCCGTATTGATGTGCATATGCCATTTAAATGTAAATGCACTCTACTTGTTGAATACATTTAAAGTGGATGTAAACCCAAATCTTTTTTTTTTTTTTATGTCACAATGTAGAGTATAAGATTTCCTATCATCTGTGCCCAGTCTTGCCACACAGTTAATCCAGCTCTGAGCAATCCTTTTATTGTTCAGTGAAAATTAACAGACTTCCAGATAAAAACCTGTCGAAATAAAGTCCTTTCCTCTCTCCTTGCTTTGAGTGACAGGTTATTTCATATCTAGCTTGGACATGTTTATCATATGTTATGTTTATCATAATATGAAGTGATCCACAGTTCATTGTATATTACCGGGATGTGTTATGTGGGGGAGGGGTGGATGTCACTTTTTATACTGTGGATCACCTCATATTATGATTAACATAACATATGATAAACATGTCCAAGCTAGATATGTAAATAACCTGTCACTCAAAGCAAGGAGAGAGGAAAGGACTTTTTATTTAGACAGGTTTTTATCTGGTAGTCTGTTAATTTTCACTGAACAATAAAAGAGGATTGCTCAGAGCTGGGTTAACTCTGTGTGGCAAGACTGGGCACAGATGATAGAAAAATCTTATACTCTACATTGTGACCTAAAAAAAAAAAAAACTTTTGATTTATTTCTATTATTTCATATTAAGTGCTCCTCTTCAAATACTCCTGAAAACACCTCCCCCCCCCCCCCCTAATTTTACAGTTTTTTAAGTTTTTTTTTTTTGCCTGTACTCAATGTATAAGACGACCCCCCCTTCCGACGCTTCATATTTTTTCCTTCTGGAGCCATATTCTTCTTCCTTCTTGCTGGAGCTAGAGCCAATCACAGCGAGCGATGTAGTCTATTTATTAATACAAAGTTTGCTTGGATTGGCAGAGGCTGTAACATAATCAGCCCACGCCTCTCTGACTCTCAAACCCAACCCGAGCAGGCTACTGTATGTAGCCTGCTTGGATTGGCAGAGGTTGTTACTCCAATCCGAGCAGGCTCTGTATTATTTTGAATACATCGTTTACCGGGATTGGCTAAGGGGTATAATACTGTATGTAGCAGAAGCTACATACAGTATTACCGCACATCCAGCAGGCATCTGAGCAGCTGACCCAGCGTATAAGACGACCCCTGCTTTTTGGCCATTTTTTTAAGTGTAAAAGGTAGTCATATACGCCAGCAAATGCAGTATGTGGTACTGGTCACATAGGCTAACATAGAGGTCCTTTTTACAGGCATAAAAAAAAAATATGCTAAACGCCTGTGTAAGCAATTTTTAGTGTGTGTGTGTGTGTGTGTGTGTGTGTGTGTGTGTGTGCAGGTGATACTCGAAAAATTTTAATATCATGCAAAAGTTCATTTATTTCACTAATGCAACTTAAATGGTGAAACTAATATGAGAGAGACTCATTACATGCAAAGCAAGATAGTTCAAGCCGTGATTTGTCATAATTGTGATGATTATGGATTACAGCTCATGAAAACCCCAAATCCACAATCTCAGAAAATTTGAATATTACCTGCAATCAATAAAACCAGGATTGTACATAGAACAATATCGGAGCTCTGAAAAGTAGAAGCATGCATATGTACTCGGTACTTGGTTTTGGGCCCCTCAATGCGGCGTGGCATGGAAGCAATCAGCCTGTGGCACTGCTGAGGTGTTATGGAAGACCAGGATGCTTCAATAGTGGCCTTCAGCTCTTCTACATTGTTCGGTTTCATGTCTCATCTTTCTCTTGGAAATGCCCCATAGTTTCTCTATGGGGTTCAGGTCAGGCGAGTTTGCTGGCCAATCAAGCACAGTAATTCCATGGTCATGTTTTGGCAGTGTGGGGGAGGTGCCAAGTCCTGCTGGAAAATGAAGTCAGCATCCCCATAAAGTTCGTCTGTGGAAGGAAGCATGAAGTGCGCCAGAATCTCCTGGCAGACGGCTGCGTTGACCCTGGACTTAATGAAGCACAGTGGACCAACACCAGGAAATGCCATGGCTCCCCAAATCATCAGACTGTGGGAACTTCACACTGGACTTCAAGCATCTTGCAGTGTGTGCCTCTCCATTCTTCCTCCATACTCCGGCTCCTTGGTTTCCAAGTGAGATGTAAAATTTGCTCTCATCGGCAAAGAGGACTTTGGACCACTGAGTACCAGACCAGGTGTGCTTTTCTTTATCCCAGGTAAGACGCTTCTGACGTTTGTTGTTCAGGAGTGGCTTGACAAGAGGAATACAACATTTGAAGCCCATGTCCAGGATCCGTCTGTGTGTGTTGGCGGCTCTTGATGCAATGACTCCAGCCTCAGTCCACTTCTTGTGAAAGTCCCCAACATTTTTCAATGGCCTTTTTTCTGACAATCCTCCCCAGGCTGGGGGTCATCCCTGCTGCTTGTGCACCTTTTTTCTTCCACACTTTTTCCTTCCACATAACCTTCTATTAATGTGGCTTTGATATAGTACTTTGGGAACATCCAACTTTTTTCAATTACCTTTTGAGGTTTTCCCTCCTTATGGAGGGTGTCAATCTTGGTTTTCTGCACAACTGTCAGGTCAGCAGTCTTTCCCATGATTGTGATTCCTACTGAACCAGACTGAGAGACTTTTAAAGGCTCCGGAACCCTTTGCAGGTGTTATGGCTTCATTAGCTGATTAGAGTGGGACAGTTTGAGCCTAGAATATTGCACCTTTTCACAATATTTTCTGAGATTGTGGATTTGGGGTTTTCATGAGCTGTAAGCCATAATCCTCACAATTATGACAAATCACGGCTTGAACTATCTTGCTTTGCATGTAATGAGTCTCTCTCATATATTAGTTTCACCTTTTTAAGTTTCATTAGTGAAATAAATGAACTTTTGCACAATATTCAAAAATTTCGAGGTGTGTGTGTGTGTGTGTGTGTGTGTGTGTGTGTGTATAAAAGAGTTTTTTAGGCAGGTGTGAAAAAAATCTGTAAATTAGGAATGCTTTTTCAGAAATAAAAATGTTTATAGTTTATTCTTATCAAATAACGTGGAAAGCAACTCAACATAATGGAACTCAAATCAATATTTGGTGTGACCAGCCTTTTGCCTTTAAAACCGCATCAATTCTTCTAGGTAAACTTGCACAGTTTTTGAAGGACCTCTGCAGGTAGATTGTTTCAGAGATCTTGGAGAACTAACGACAGCTCTTCTGTGGATGTAGGCTGCCTCAAATCCTATTCATGTAATCCCAAACAGACTCGGTTATGTTGAGATCAGGGCTCTGTGAGGGCCAAACCATCACTTCCAGGATGACTTGTTCTTTTTTGCACTGAAGATGGTTCTCAATGAGTGGCTGCATGTTTGGGGTTGTTGTCCAGCTGCAGAATAAATTTGGGGCTAATCTCACACCTCCCTAATGGTATGGCATAATGGAAAAGTATCTGCCTGTATTTCTCAGCATTGAAATGATACGAACGTGTTTTATTTTGTTAGTTTTTTTGTTAAAATAACAAACATGTTTTACTTACATTCTCTGTGCAGTGGTTTTGCACAGAGCAGTTCAGATCCTCCTCTTCATGGGACCCTCTTCGGCACTCCTGTCCACCTCCTGTTGAGTGCCCCCACAACAAGCAGCTTGCTATTGGGGCACCTGAGCCACAGCTCCCTGTGTCCATTCAGACACTGAGTTACAGCCTGCACCCCGCCCCCTCTCATTGGCTCACTGACTTTGACAGCAGAGGGTGATGATGGCGCTTCGCTGCTCTCTCAGCCAATCAGGAGGGAGAGTCCCAAACAGCCGAGATTCTCGTGCATCGCTGGATCGAGCTGGGCTCAGGTAAGTATTAGGGGAGCTGAGTGGGGTTGCTGCACACAGAAGGCTTTTTTTTTTTTTTTATCTTAATGCAACCACTTTGAGGACACCATTGTTCCTGACCAAATCTCCAACTCCATTTGCAGAAATACAACTCCAAACTTGTAAGGAACCTCCAACATGCTTCACTGTTGCTTGCAGAAAATCTTTTATTGTACCGTTCTCTAGGCCAAACAAACTGCCTTTTGCTATTCATCAGTCAAGAGCACCTGCTGCCATTTTTCTGAACCTCAGTGCTATGCTTTTGTGCATAGGATAAAACCTCATACACAATCAGATTTTCGACGGGAATTGTGTGATGACAGCCTGTTGGCTGAAAATCCAACCTTTTGTACTCTCCATCAGATAATTGTTCAATTTTCCATGCGGACAACGGTCTGTTGTCAGATTTTCTGATCATGTGTACACAAGTCCGTCAGACAAAAGTCCAAAGTACAAACACGCATGCTCGGAATCAATGCTTGCCAAACTATATACCAATAACGATTTTCTATATTTCCATAATGTGAATAAATTGTCAGGAAAATGTGCTCCACTGGTTCCTGTGTAAAATGTGTTCCACTCTGAATAAAATCAAATACCCACCCAACATTAACCGAGTAATGTGGAGAGTAATAAGTGGATGAATGATGATAAAAAAAGACAAATGTGCCAGTGACCCGCACAATGTCAATAGCGAGTAATCTGGAATCGTTCAGATAAAATTAACAAGCAGTAGCTATCTTCAAAAAAACATAACATATAAAGTGCAAATATGCAAATGAGCTCAAACCAATCCAAAGTGCATAGTGCAAAAAAATGAATAATATCCATAAAAGTGAAAAATTATAAATAATAAAATTCCAATCCATGCATAAAAGTGAAAACAAATGCAATCCATAAATGACTGCAGTGAAAAGTGTCCCATATAATTCACCAAGGAATTAAAAAAACATCAAAAAAAAAATATATCAAAAAATGTCAATAAAAAAAATATATATAAAAAAAATATATATATAAAGAAACGTGTCCAGTTCAATAATAACGTGAAAATGAAAAACAATCCAATAGTCAAGAACGCAACATCAAGCAAAGAATGAATGAATATAAAGTGCATCTGTGCTTCACTTCTATTAAGATTCCATGATGATTGCTTCAGTGCAAAGTAGAAAACGTGCTTCCAAAAATAACAGACTCCAAACCTTTCCACAGTGCAGTGGTGAAGATAGAAATAATTTCTACAAGCCCCTTACCTTGAAGCGGCTTGTATGTAAGCCTTATATCATGTAAATGAAGGGTGTCCCACAGCCAGCCTGCCGTTCTTACACTGGATAAACAGAGACCTGATCCCAGCAATGGCACTCAAAAAGAACACAAGGAGGCTTCCATAGCGTAAGACCATTCACAATTTAATGAGTAAAAACTGTTAAAACACTTACAGACAAAGCTGTATAAACAGCGTGTAGTACTATCGTGTCTCCGCTCTGCGGCCGCGAGCGGATGACGTCACCAGCAATCCTCCCCTTCACGCGTATCGTAACGAACACACGTTACTTAATCATAGGAACGTGTGTTCGTTACAATACGCGTGAGGAAGAAGAGGATTGCTGGTGACGTCATCCGCTCGTGGCCGCAGAGCGGAGACCCGATCGTACTACACGCTGTTTATACAGCTTTGACTGTAAGTGTTTTAACAGTTTTTACTCATTAAATTGTGAATGGTCTTACGCTATGGAAGCCTCCTTGTGTTCTTTTTGAGTGCCATTGCTGGGATCAGGTCTCTGTTTATCCAGTGTAAGAACGGCAGGCTGGCTGTGGGACACCCTTCATTTACATGATATAAGGCTTACATACAAGTCGCTTCAAGGTAAGGGGCTTGTAGAAATTATTTCTATCTTCACCACTGCACTGTGGAAAGGTTTGGAGCCTGTTATTTTTGGAAGCACGTTTTCTACTTTGCACTGAAGCAATCAATCATCATGGAATCTTAATAGAAGTGAAGCACAGATGCACTTTATATTCATTAATTCTTTGCTTGATGTTGCGTTCTTGACTATTGGACTGGATTGTTTTTCATTTTCACGTTATTATTGCACTGGACACGTTTCTTTATATATATATATATATATATATATATATATATATTTTTTTTATATATATATTTTTTTATTGACATTTTTTGATATATTTTTTATTGATGTTTTTTTAATTCCTTTGTGAATTATATGTGACACTTTTCACTGCAGTCATTTATGGATTGAATTTTTTTCACTTTTATGCATGGATTGGAATTTTATTATTTATAATTTTTGACTTTTATGGATATTATTCATTTATTGCACTATGCACTTTGGATTGGTTTGAGCTCATTTGCATATTTGCACTTTATAGGTTATATGTTTTTTTGAAGATAGCTACTGCTTGTTAATTTTATCTGAACAATTCCAGATTACTCGCTATTAACATTGTGCGGGTCACTGGCACATTTGTCTTTTTTATCATCATTTATCCACTCTTATTACTCTCCACATTACTCGGTTAATGTTGGGTGGTTATTTGATTTTATTTTGAGTGGAACACATTTTACACAGGAACCAGTGGAGCACATTTTCCTGACAATTTATTCACATTATGGAAATATAGAAAATCGTTATTGGTATATAGTTTTAATTGAATCCTGTTGCAAGCGCCATTACACCCCCCCCCCCCCCCCTTGTCAATAATTGCTTTAAGTGTGTGAACACTATTAGTAGTGGCAGCTGCATTATTAGTTATATTTTATTATTTTAGCTTTGTTGTGCCCTTGTTTAGGTTGGTTTTGCGCATTAGTCCCCCCCCCCGTTTTTATATTCAATGCTTGCCAAACACATTAGCAGAAGCTGCCCAAAGGGTGGCGCTCAAGCTAAAATGTCACGTAGTATGTCACTATGTTCGTGTTTGTTGGCTGACAATTGTGTGCCATTTCTATGCAAGACAAGTCTGATGCTTTGTGGAAAATCCAATCGTATGTATGTACAAGGCTTAAGTGACTCAACTATGCACAAAACATAGGCACTGGAGTGCAGAAAATGGCAGCAGGTGCTCTGGACTGAGGAGTGAAAATGTTTGGCCGTTTATTCGCCGAAGAGTTAGACCCCTTTCACACTGAGGAGTTTTTCAGGCGGTACAGCGCTAAAAATAGCGCTGCTATGCCGCCTGAAAAACTCTTGCCCAGCAACCTCAAGCGGTGAGAGGAGCGGTGTGTATACCGCTCCTTCCCATTTAAAACAATTGGAAACTGCGGCAATACCGCCGCAATGCGCCTCTGCAGAGGCGCATTGCGGGTGGTATTAACCCTTTATCGGCCGCTAGCGGGGGTTAATACCGCACCACCAGCGGCCCAATCCCGCGGCAAATCCGATGGTATAGCGCTGCTATTTTTTGCGGCGCTATACCGCCACCGCAGCTTCTTCCCCAGTGTGAAAGGGGCCTTAGAGAGCAGTACAAAAATGAGCATCTACAGGCAGCAGTGGAGCATGGTGGAGGTTCCTCGCAAGTTTGTGGCAGCAAATTGCGTTAGAGATTTGGTCAGGATCAATGATATCCTCAATGCCAAGAAAAAGAGGCAGATACTTATCCATCATTCCATACCATCAGGGAGGCGTGTGATTGACCCCAACCTTATTCTGCCAAAAATGCAGCTAATGTCAATAAGGGTAAGTTCACCTTTTGTAACATGTTACACGCGTATTCGGTATGTAACATGTTACAAATGCACTGGCCCCCGCACCCACCCAATCACCCGTTGTAACGGTGAGTGGAGAATCCCCCCTCCGCTCACTTTTGCAATCTAAAAAAAACACGCTCTGCCCAGCCACAGCATTCATTCAGTGTTCTGTGAATGGGAAAACTACAAGTACCGGCATCCTTTGCGGCTGTCGACTTGTGGTTCTCTATATGAAATACCAAGATTTTATTGATCAATCTAGGTAGTTCAATGAGCTACCTGTCAGAGTGTAAGAGACAGGACCGTGGTGTTACTGAAGGTGCAGGTTCCTTACAAATATAATAATGCATATTTTTTTTTAGTTGCACATTTTTTTTTCTCTGAAGCTGAACTTGTCCTTTTTAAAAAATACCTTCTGCAGTAAAAAAAACAAGGAGTCCGGAAAGTGATGGTTTGGCCCCCACAGAGCCCTGACCTAAACACAGAGTCTGTCTGAGATTACAAAAGAGAGAGAAGGATTTGAAATGGCCTACATCGACAAAAGATCTGTGGTCAGTTCAAGACGTGTTGAACAACCTGCCGAGTTCCCTCCAAAAACTGTGAAAGAGTACCTAGACAAATTAATGCTGTTTTGAATTCCAAAGAGCGATCACACCAAATATTGATTTGATTTTGGATTTCTCTTCTGTTCATTTGCTTTCTAGTTTGTTAATTGATAAAAATAAAATAATAACAATTCTATTTAATTTACAGCATTTTCCACACCTGTCTTATGTACAGTAGTGTGTGTGTGTGTATATGTATGTATGTATGTATGTGTATATATATATATAATGTGTGTGTGTGTGTATATACACAGTGCCTTGCGAAAGTATTCGGCCCCCTTGAACTTTGTGACCTTTTGCCACAGTTCAGGCTTCAAACATAAAGATATAAAACTGTAATTTTTTTTGAAGAATCAACAAGTGGGACACAATCATGAAGTGGAACGAAATTTATTGGATATTTCAAACTTTTTTTAACAAATAAAAAACTGAAAAATTGGGCGTGCAAAATTATTCAGCCCCCTTAAGTTTAATACTTTGTAGCGCCACCTTTTGTTGCGATTACAGCTGTAAGTCGCTTGGGGTATGTCTCTATCAGTTTTGCACTTCGAGAGACTGAAATTTTTGCCCATTCCTCCTTGCAAAACAGCTCGAGCTCAGTGAGGTTGGATGGAGAGCGTTTGTGAACAGCAGTTTTCAGTTCTTTCCACAGATTCTCGATTGGCTTCAGGTCTGGACTTTGACTTGGCCATTCTAACACCTGGATATGTTTATTTGTGAACCATTCCATTGTAGATTTTGGTTTATGTTTTGGATCATTGTCTTGTTGGAAGACAAATCTCCGTCCCAGTCTCAGGTCTTTTGCAGACTCCATCAGGTTTTCTTCGAGAATGGTCCTGTATTTGGCTCCATCCATCAATTTTAACCATCTTCCCTGTCCCTGCTGAAGAAAAGCAGGCCCAAACCATGATGCTGCCACCACCATGTTTGACAGTGGGGATGGTGTGTTCAGGGTGATGAGCTGTGTTGCTTTTACGCCAAACATAATGTTTTGCATTGTTGCCAACAAGTTTGATTTTGGTTTCATCTGACCAGAGCACCTTCTTCCACATGTTTGGTGTGGCTTGTGGCAAACTTTAAACAACACTTTTTATGGATATGTTTAAGAAATGGCTTTCTTCTTGCCACTCTTCCATAAAGGCCAGATTTGTGCAGTATACGACTGACTGTTGTCCTATGGACAGTCTCCCACCTCAGCTGTAGATCTCTGCAGTTCATCCAGAGTGATCATGGGCCTCCTGGCTGCATCTCTGATCAGTCTTCTCCTTGTATGAGCTGAAAGTTTAGAGGGACGGCCAGGTCTTCGTAGATTTGCAGTGGTCTGATATTCCCATTTCAATATCATCGCTTGCACAGTGCTCCTTGGGATGTTTAAAGCTTGGGAAATCTTTTTGTATCCAAATCCGGCTTTAAACTTCACAACAGTATCTCGGACCTGCCTGGTGTGTTCCTTGTTCTTCATGATGCTCTCTGCGCTTTAAATGGACCTCTGAGACTATCACAGTGCAGGTGCATTTATACGGAGACTTGATTACACACAGGTGGATTCTATTTATCATCATTAGTCATTTAGGTCAACATTGGATCATTCAGAGATCCTCACTGAACTTCTGGAGAGAGTTTGCTGCACTGAAAGTAAAGGGGCTGAATAATTTTGCACGCCCAATTTTTCCGTTTTTTATTTGTTAAATTTTGAAATATCCAATAAATTTCGTTCCACTTCATGATTGTGTCCCACTTTTTGATTCTTCAAAAAAAAATTACAGTTTTATATCTTTTATGTTTGAAGCCTGAAATGTGACAAAAGGTCGCAAAGTTCAAGGGTGCCGAATACTTTCGCAAGGCACTGTAGATTAATTTATACTGCTCAGTTATTTACGTTTTGTGTGCATGTTAGTGTGTGTATAATATATAATTTGTGTGTATTGATTGCTGAAACTGAGAAGTATAGAAGTGTTTAAAGCCTAACCCCAGGCAAAACATTTTTCTAGTTTTGTATTCTGTTAACCACTTCAATACCCGTTTATAGTCATATGACGCCCGCAGATGGGATCTCATGTTTTTCCTTGCATGCCCCCCTCAGATCTACAGCGTATATATTGGCCAATAAGGCAGACAGTCCTAATCATGAGCCAGTAGGAATATGAGACCTAACAAGCTCTACACTACACAGAAGTGTTGAACCTTGGCCTGAACAGCCTTGCATTTCAGTGTAGAGGATACTGAAAGCAGGTGCAGGCACCTCTGCGTGCTCACAGTCCATACCTGTTAGAAACTTTTAGCAGTCTTTAAGGGACACTGTCTCTGAGCAACAATGTAAAAATTGTTTAGGTAGGGAATTTAGTTACGGCTATTATGTTATATGACATACACTGACAATACTAAATTTAGTCTGTGTATCTAGATATCCATGGCCATGGATTAATCATTGTGTAACTGTTGCTCTTTCCCCATTCACACATGCGTCACCATCAAAATAACTCTATCATATCTTCTTGACTGGATTTCAGTTTTAGGAGACCTACTAGTCTGCTTAAAGTGGTTGTAAACCCTTTACAACCACTTTTACCTACAGGTAAGCCTAGATTAAGGCTTACCTGTAGGTGCTCGAAATATCTCCTAAACCTCCACGGTTTAGGAGATATTTACAGAAATGGACAACGGCACAGGCGCACTTTAGCAACAGCAATCGTGCGTTCCTAAAGGAGCCCGTGACTGGCAGCTCCTCGGCTTCGGCCAATCACAGTGCTGGAGCCGCGATACCCGGAAGTAACCCCCATGAAGGATGTCGACCGCCCGAGCGGTGTACGAAGACAGCTGCGGGGGCTTCGATCGGAGGTGAGTATTACATAATGAGCTATTATGCCACAGTAAATTCTTAACCATGGAATCCTCAGCATACCCTATAGAGCACCCTGATGACTGAACTTTGACTAATCAGGTAACTGGTTCTGATTCTTACTGACTGCTAAATGCAGTATTTTGTCAAAACCAAAAAGACAGCTTATATCCACCTTTGATTATATTTATTGCAGAAGCACTAAACCGGTATGTGATAAAAAAAATACAGAAAATCTATGGTATTTATAGAGGAACTGAACTCTGGAAACACTGCTCAATAAAGGCAGGGAGTGTGAAGTCACTAGTATTGCCTGTGGTCTCCCTGCAGTTGCTCTTTTCCATTATTCACTTACCATGCCTTGTTTTGCACCATGTTTCTGTATGGATGCGGCCATCTTGATAGATCCAGGGCTTTGCTTCCTCATATAAAGCCTCCAGAAAGGAGAAAAGTGACCAGCGCAATAGTTACAGTATACCTTTAGATCTTCAAATATTCTTAAAGTGGATGTAGACCCACTCTCATCCTTTCTAAACTACTGCCATAGTGCTGATCTATAAGGATATACATGCCTCCTGCATGTATCCTTACTTGTCAAATGTCTCCCCTCTGTCTGTTATAAGAACTGAAAAACTGCAGATCTGTTACCTGGAGCTCGGTGGGTGGAGTCGTGTCAGTAGACTCCCTGCCCACCTCTACACTCCCCTTGTCAACATGCATTTTTTCCTGTGTATTCCTTACACTAAATTCTGCTATGATCACTAACCTCCAGTAAAAATCCAGAAAAGTAACCACATGAATTCAGAAAAGGAGTGGGGGTGGGAATTAAAAAATAATGCCTGTCTCCAGGCTAGTGCATGAGATATGTAAATAACCTGTCACTCACAGCAAGGGGCAGAACGGACTAAGGTTTTTCTCTGTAAGTCCGTTTTATTTCACTGAACAATAAAAGAGGATTGCTCAGAGCTGGATTAATTATGTGTGGCAAGACTGGGCACAGATGATAGGAAATCTTATACTCTACATTGTGACATCAAAGAAAAAAAATTGGGTTTACATCCACTTTAATCTAGTAGTCATAAATGCCGTAGATCTCACATTTTAGATACTGTATATAGCTATGAGGCTGTAGACACCGGAGTACGTAGACACTCAAACATTAGGAAATTTATTGTTATGTAGGAGGAATTGCACGTAAAGGGTAGCATAAAGTCAATAGTTGGGCACAATTAACATTTCTAAATATTTCCTATACCATTTTAAGTTCAGGTAGAAGTCTAAAAATGCCTTTGTTACCAATGTGCTTATGTTTGAGTGAGTTGTTGACCAGGTAGAGGCTGTAACAGGAGTATACCTCAGCAGGAAACAAGATATTCTGCATAGGATGTTGAAGAGACAAATTACAGGTAAGTGCACAAAACAAATTCCCTTCTGTGTTCTGCTGGTTTGCCTAAATGCTCATGCACACTGCAGCTCAAAAAAAAAAAGCTGGTTTTACAGGCATTTGAGCTTTTATTTCTCTGCTTAAGGGCTCATGTACACTGCATCTCAAAGAAGCTGCTCCTGCAGGCTTTTGAGCTTTTTTAAGATTTTATGTGCCTGGGAACTCCCCTCCATGTTAGCCAATGTGTCCATGCACACTAAAGGCGTTTTCAGGAGTTTAGAGGCATTTGAGCCTACAGGTAGAGAAAACACCCATTGTGCATTAGCCCTTAGAGGCAGAGACCTAAAGCTTAAATGCCTGTAAAACCAACTTTTTTTTGTCCTTTGACAGAAAAAACCCCCCCACCAAACTATTTTTTGATGTGTATTCTGATTGTGTTCATACGATGTATAATAATATATCTCCCCCTCCCCCCTAGTCAGTCCCATCCCCCCCTACAGTTAGAACACACATTAGGGAACACAGTTAACCCCCTTGATCACCCCCTGATGTTTACCCCTTGCCTGCCAGTGTCATTTATACACTAATCGGTGCAGTTTTTATAGCCCTAATCGCTGTATACATGTCGCTGCTCCCAAAAATGTGTCCACCGCAATATCGCAGTCCTAATAAAAATCGCTGCCATTTACTAATATCATAAATCTATCCTCTATTTTGTAGACACTATAACTTTTGCGCATACCAATCAATATACACTTATTGCATTGTTTTTTTTTACCAAAAATATGTAGAAGGATACATATCGGCCTAAACTGAGGAAAAACATTTTTTTTTTTTTTAAATTGGGATATTCATTATAGCAAAAAGTAAAAGATATTGGGGGCTATATACGAAAAGTCAAATCCACTTTGCTCTACAAGTGCACTTTCAAGTGCAGTCGCTGTAAATCTGAGGGGGACATGCAAGGAAAATAAAAAACAGCATTTTAGCTTGCACATGATTGGATGATAAAATCAGCAGAGCTTCCCCTACTTTCAGAGCTTCCTTTCAGATCTACAGCCATTGCAATTAAAAGTGCACTTTCAAGTGTTCTTGTAGTGCAGGGGTGTCCAAACTTTTTTGAAAGAGGGCCAGATTTGATGAAGTGAACGTTTGTGAGGGCCAACCATTTTGCCTGACATTCTTTGAACCATTAAAATTCTGTGTCAGTGTGTTCGTCCAAGCACTAATACACTGCCCAAAAATAATTATCCTACCTTTGTGGCTGTGTGTGGTGAATATATATATATCTCCTCTTTGGCCCCAACAAATCCCAGAGCTCCGCTCAGGGTAAGGATGAGGTCAGGTTGTAAAAAAATATATATTTTATCTCCTTTATCCCCTGAGAAATCTGGTCTTTATCTCTTCTGTGGCCCCCAAGCTCCACTCGGGGCAAGGATGAGCTATTATTTTTTTTTATTATTAGATTAGAGAATATATATAAACCAAGCTCATCCTTACCCCGTGCGGAGCTTGGGGGGGCCACAAAAGTGCTAAAAGCAAATTGCAAGTGGGGGCCATAAAAAACCAGGCCACGGGCCGCAAATGGCCCGCGGGCCGGACTTTAGACATGCCTGTTGTAGTGCAAAGTGGATTTCCCTTTAGTAAATCAACCCTATTGTGTGTTTTTTTTCTAATTTGTTGCTCTTCTCTTGTTTATAGCGCAAAAAATAAAAAACGCAGAGGTGATCAAATGGCACCAAAAGAAAGCGCTATTTGTGGGGAAAAAAGGACGTCAATTTTGTTTGGGTATAGCGTCGCACGACTGCACAATTGTCAGTTAAAGTGACAGTGCCATATCGCAAAAAGGGGCCTGGTCATTGAGCAGCCAAATCTTCCTTGGCTGAAGTGGTTCAATTAAGCAGAGGTTTCAATTATATCAGAAATAAAACATAACTTGGATAATGTGACCACACTGTAGAGGCAGAAAAATACTTCAAACGCCTGTAAAAGCAGCTTTTTTTTTTTTAACGGCAGTGTGCGTGAGCCCTAAACTGCTGGATTACCAACTATGGTACCCCCTGAGATTCATAAACGTACCTATGAGAGGACCAGACTAGGCAGCTGTAGACTTTTTATGAGTGTATGCAGAATAATGCAAAGTGCCAGGTAATTTCCATTTGGTATGCTACATCATTTGTTTGAGGTGTCTTTATCAACAAGCAGATAACATTTCCCAGATTTTAACACCATACGCACTTCTAAATTAGACAAGCCATTACAGAGCTGGGAACTAGAGACCTGGTAGAGATGCATACAAGGACCCGGAGAAAGAAGCTCCATAGGCCCTTTTTACACGGCGACTCCGTGCAACTGATTCCGCTGAGCCCCACTGAGCAGGTGGGTGACGAGTCCTGTTCGCTCCGTTGTGTAGAATGTACACATTCCCGCTGTTCTCTATGGGGAAATCGGATGGAAATGGACCGCATGTCCGTTTTTCATCTGATCCTATCAGGCGGATGGAAAATGGGACCACTATCCGTCTGGATTTTGTGGGCAGGATCGGATAGCAAATCCATTGGGAAGACTGCAAGGTCCACCTAAAAAACTGACAGGTGGACCTGATCGGACAGCCTGTGTGAAAGGGGCCTTATTCTGCAGTTAATACTAGACTGCATCCTATGCAGTGCCTTTTGTGCTGTTTGTTTTGTTTTTTTTTCTTCAAAGGGGACATCATAAACAATTAAATTTTTCTGATTGTAGGTATGTTTTCTGGTCGGTTTAGTTGTCAAAGCGCTTGGAGTTTTTATGTAAAGTAATACATAATTCCAGTCATATAAAAGGATATTTGCAGTTAAAGGAACCTTTCTTTTACACTTCAAGTAATGTATATTACCCATTTCCTTTTACCTGACTAGCAGGAGAATCTTCTCTTCCCTGACTTATGAATGGGAACTTGCTAGCCTGCAGTGCCAATAAAGATCAGAAATGGATTGCTTGGTATGCCTTGTGTCGAGTTTATATTCAAAATATACAATTATACACACTTGCATATTTAGATTTAATGTACACACAAGCAGCGCCAAAATTCTCAGATTTATTAAAACCAGATCAAAAGTATATATATATTTTTTTTATGTGTCATTTATTATATTAGGCTTGGCAAATGTGAAGCTCTCTGTTAAAGATTTCAAATTCTAATGCCCCATACACACAAGCGGAATTTCCGCCAGCAAAAGTCTGTGTGTGTATGCTCTATCAGACTTTTGCTGTTGGAATTTCCGCTAGCAAAAATTTGAGAGCAGGTCCTCAATTTTTCAGACGGAAAAAATTCCTATTAGAAAATACAGTCGCCTGTATGGAATTCCGAAGGGGAAAAAAACACGCATGCTCAAACAATTCGACGCATGTTCGGAAGAATTTAACTTATTTTCCTCGCTTCGTCGTAGCATTCTTAACGCTTGAAAGTTCAGAGAACTTTTAAAGGCCGTGACAAGTTTGCAAACCTGGGAACATAAGCACAGGTCTTTTTCCAGAGTCCCTAAGGCTGCATTCACACCTGAGCGTTTGGTCGCCTGAAGCATGAAGCTCCAAAACGCTAGAGGGGAAAAAATACATTATTCTCTATGGAGATGGTTCACAAAACGACCAAAAACGCTACGCTCAAGTGTGAATGCAGCCTAAAAGGTAAGGCCCCATGTACACAGGACGCTGCTAAACGTATGTTCAGAGGCAGTTGGAAGCTTTTTTCAACTGCCCCTCAACTCATTCAATGTTATCCTATGTGACTATGTACACAGTCTCGTTTATTGCCATTTTTAGGCATTTGCATTTAAAAGCGTTTCTTTGAAAGCAAAAAAATGGGTTCAGACGCAGAAGATTTCCACGTTTCAGACGCCAAACGTGGTTTTAACACGCGTTAAGCAGCGTTTTCATTTATAGGCGTTTCCGTTTTTGCCCATTAACAAAAAAAATAAATGCAGCATATAAATGCGGCAAAACGGATGTTTTAAACGTGGATTACTATCTGTCAAGTTTAATCATTTAGGAGCAGTCGTTAAAAGCGTTCCATGTACATGGAGCCTAATAGAGACTATGACATGGCCTCTAGCATTTACCTATAAAATACTGTACCAGTTTGAGGGGAACTGGATCATTAATATGTTAAAAACTTGCATTTTTCTTGCTCTATTTAATATATACATTTGGGGGATGGTGTCCAATTTTTGAATGCACAGTTCTACCTGCATATAGATAGATGTGTGCATTTGACAAGTTCATGGAGTGATTTTATTTGAATGTTTTTCTCAGCTTAGATTCAAAGTGAACCAGTTCTTTGTCCCACTGCTCTGATCAGCTACTCTGAGAAAATAATGAAATCTTTGTGTAAGATCAAGAGCGCTACTAAGGACTCTCGCCCTACCTCTGTGTTATAACGCTAGGCCCATAAAACAAGGCTATCACATAGGACAGAGATATGCAATTAGCGGACCTCCAGCTGTTGCTGAACTACAAGTCCCACGAGGCATTGCAAGACTCTGACAGCCACAAGTATGACACCCAGAGGCATGATGGGACCTGTAGTTTTGCAACAGCTGGAGGTCCGCTAATTGCATATCCCTGACATAGGAGGAAGGAGAGTGAGATATATATTCTGGAAGTAGAACAGAGAAGTTAGGGGAAAAGGGAAAGGTAAGTATAAGCTTCTGGTAAGACCCCCAACGTAGTCTTCTGCTTTTGTCCTCTGTTGGTAAATTATAAGAACATTTAGACCCCTTTCACGTCCGAGGTAAAACGCCGCTATTTTTGCCACCGAGGCTACGGGTGGATTTGCGGCGCATTTCGGCTGCTAGCGGGGCGCATTTAACCCCTGCTAGCGGCCGAAAAAGGGTTAAAAAAGCTCATTGCGGGAGGTATAGCCGTGCTGTCCCATTGATTTCAATGGGCAGCAGCGGTGGAGGATCGGTAAACACACCGCTCCAAAGATGCAGCTAGCAGGACTTTTTTTACCTTCCTGCTAGCGCAACGCTCCAGTGTGGAAGCCCTCAGGCTTTCACACTGGAGACAATAGAGCAGCACTTTTAGGGCGGATTGCAGGCACTATTTTTAATGCTATAGCGCCTGCAATATGCCCTCAGTGTGAAAGGGGTCTTATTGTAAGCTGTTTTCTAAACAGAGTTTTTGCCATGTTCACGCAGCTTGCAAAATTGTTATGAATGAAAGGAATTACTTTTTGAAACATACCCCTCTCCTCTGTAGCTGCTCACTGACATGGGATCACATGACTGGAGTGGACTAAAGCTAGGTAAGTAAACAGCTTTTTGTATATAATGTGTTAATAGCTTAGTGGCTAGCACTTCTACCTAGTAGCACTAGGGTCATTGGTTCGAATCCCAACCACCACACTACCTGCATGGAGTTTGCATGTTCTGTCTGTCCCTGTGTGGCTTTCATCCGGGTACTCCTGTTTCCTCCCACACTCCTAAGACCTGCTGGTAGGTTATTAATTAATCTCCTGTCTAAATTGGCCCTAGTATGTGTGTGTATGAATGTGAGTTGGGGTCCTTGGATTGTAAGATCCTCGAGGGCAGGGACATGTGAAGTGCTGCATAAATTGACAGCGCTATATAAGTACCTGTACTAAATAGGTTAGATAGCGGGGAGGGGACATGTATATGTATAGTTACTGTTGGATTGGAATTCTACTCTTACCATAGCCAGGTCCCTTGATTATGCCAAACTCTTTTCACTAGCTTCTGGGTTCTGTTCTTTGGCCCTTTAGAGGGCATAACTCCAACACTTGCGCATGAGTACTGGCACACAGGGACAGTGGCAGAATGTACACTGAACTGCGCATGCACAGCTTGGTTTACATTCTAAGGAAAACTGCGAGCAGGCACGTAGGTTTATTACTTTCAGAAGAGACATTGCCTTTGGGTATTGAAGAGCAACTTCAGATAAAAAGTGAAAGCAAAAAATGTGTGTGTGTCAGTACACACAGACACACACACAGACATGCAAGTCAGTGTGTATGTATGTCAGTTACACGCTCCATGAGATCAGCATGTAAGGAAGCTCTTCGGCACACTAGCATGTCTTTCAGGGTTGTTTCTGACACATGACCTACATACACCACTGACCTGTCCTACATACGCTGACACTGACCTGTCCTACATACGCTGACACTGACCTGTCCTACATACGCTGACACTGACCTGTCCTACATACGCTGACACTGACCTGTCCTACATACGCTGACACTGACCTGTCCTACATACGCTGACACTGACCTGTCCTACATACGCTGACACTGACCTGTCCTACATACGCTGACACTGACCTGTCCTACATACGCTGACCCTGACCTGTCCTACATACACTGACCTTACCTGACCTGTCCTACATACACTGACCTTACCTGACCTGTCCTACATACACTGACCTTACCTGACCTGTCCTACATACACTGACCTTACCTGACCTGTCCTACATACACTGACCTTACCTGACCTGTCCTACATACACTGACCTTACCTGACCTGTCCTACATACACTGGCCTGACCTACATACACTGGCCTGACCTACATACACTGACCTGACCTACATACACTGACCTGTCCTACATACACTGACCTGACCTGTCCTACATACACTGACCTGACCTGTCCTACATACACTGACCTGACCTGTCCTACATACACTGACCTGACCTGTCCTACATACACTGACCTGACCTGTCCTACATACACTGACCTGACCTGACCTGTCCTACATACACTGACCTGACCTGTCCTACATACACTGACCTGTCCTACATACACTGACCTGACCTACATACACTGACCTGTCCTCCTGTCCAACATACACTGACCTGTCCTGTCCAACATACACTGACCTGACCTACATACATACTCTGTGACTGACCTGGTAGGCATACACAATCACTGACCTACCTCAGCCGTGGTGTGCGGCGCCGGCACACCCAATGTGCCCGTCATAGTGCAGCCAGGGAGGCTTAGGAGCGTCAGCTATAGGAGGCTCAGGAGCCGTGCCGTAGAGAGCTGCCGAACCAAGCAGGGAGCAGGGATGGTGCGCCGGGCGGCATTGTAATTCCCGCCTTCTAAGGTTGCGGCGCCTATGATGGACGTCACAGGTCCTGCGGTCCCGGCATTGGATCAGTGGGATGTCCATCATAGGCGTTGGGCTCCAGAAGACGGGACCAGCCTGCTATCGCTCTCTCTGCAGGACTCGGCCACAATCGGCTTGGCGGCACTCGGGATCAGAACGGTCCCGGTGCTCGCTGCTCTGGGCTAACAACGGCTAGCTAAATGCTCGGGGCTTTTCGGGGACCCATTCGGGGGTCCAGTCGCCTAAGCCTGGGCCTAACGACGCCCCTGATGACTAGTTTCAGTAGATGCGTTAGGGGTGCATAATCCCAAATTTAGAAAAAAGGTAACTAGGTTAAAATGTTTAGTCTGTATAAAGAACGTTGGGAATATTAGAGCTGTGGTCATGTTACCACTTCAGCTTTTTTTTCTTTGCTCAAGTGTTAAGCAGGCTGATAAATTCAGTGCTAGATAAGATTTTGTAGGATTTAAAAGCCAGAGACATTTTTCGTAGTTGCTCTTTGCACTCTGTAGGCAGTCTGTGTATATAAATACCATATCATGATTTATGTCAAACTGTTTCATATGTTGTTTATTCACTCTTTATTGCCCATGCTCTTTCTCACAGTTCTCTTTGTTGAAGAAACACATGCAACTTGTATTTGGTCTCTCTGCATTATTATATAGTGATCCACACCTTCGTTAACATAAAAATACACAAGCGGGTTAGAGGTTTTGCTTCCTGATCACATAAATTCAGCCTTTAGTGATTGCATTCTCTCACAGTGCAGGCATTAATCTGAACAAACAGCTGGGTGGTTGCTAGGAAACCAGTGTGATATTTCCATGTTTTAATGAGATTTCAATTTGGCTTGACTAATGATTTAGGTGGTCAAGAGAGAATCCAGATGATTATCACCCCTAGGTACAATCTAATGGCAATTTACGTAATACACTCAGAATAAAACTAGATCCAATCATATGCTACAGAGCTTTAGATCACTGTCGCAACAACAAAAAATACTTTGTAATAAGGTGAATGAAAATGTACAGGGTTTCCAAGACCAAAAAAAAAAAAGACAACATTGCATATACCATCAAGAATATGGTGATTTAGGCACAGACTAAACATCACTGCAAAAACTACAGAAATCGTTTTTCTTTGACTTGCAAATCATTTCCAAACTTATGGCTGGCTCCAAAGTGTGTGTGTGTGTGTGTCAGCAATGCCTTGGTACAAAAAAATGAATAAATAAAAGGCCTAGAAATATGCACACAAATGAGCTGAACAAATGATGGCAGCATTGCTAGACACATCTCCAACCAGTTTATGAAGATTTTTATCATTGTGCATAAAGGACATACCGTATTTATCGGGGGATTTCGTGCTCCGGCGTATAGCGCGCACCCCTAATGTGGACCCGCAATTCCTGTAAAAAGAAACATTTTAGTACTTACAGTTTTGGTGTCTTGCGGGGCGGCCTCGTCAGGTCCGGCGTCCGTCTGCTGCTTCGGTGGTGTTCTCCCGCGCTGTCTCCCCGTCAAATCGCTGCTTCCCGCGCTCAGTTTGAACGCCTCCACCGACGTATACCGAGTGCAGTACATTCGGCCAGGCTCGGCTTCGCTCGTGCTCACGCTCTGTGACGTTTATGCGTGAGCACGAGCGAAGCCGAGCCTGGCCGAGTCTACTGCACTCGGTATATGTCGGCGCAGGCATTCAAACTGAGCGCGGGTATCAGCGTATATCGCGCACCCACGATTTCCCCCTTATTTTAAGGGGAAAAAAGTGCGCGATATACGCCGATAAATAACTTACCCAGGTGTATCTTGCATTTGGGATAGCACAGTCTGATATCAGATTTCCTTTTTTACCCGCCTCAAGTATGTGAGGCAATAATGCCAGTTCACCCTTCAGGCACCCAGGATTTTGTTTTATTTAGTGGTTTATTATTTTTTTAATGATCTATTTAGAAGTATATTAATCAGATGTCAGGATAACGACTGTTTAATACACAAAACTGCTGTAAATGGGAATTAGTTCCGGTTCACACTACCGCGATCCGACTTGTGTCGCGCGACATGAGAAATTCCATTGAAGTGAATGGAACCGTCTTAATATACACTACTGAAGTCGCTCCGACTTCAGAAAAGGTTCCTGTACTACTTTAAGGCTCTAAGTCAGATCTGTGTCTTAACTGAAGCAACTTTACAGGAAGAGAAAATGGTTTACCCAGACAAACCCCTCCCTCCCACAGAGCTGATTATTCTGTGATTGGCCACAGCCAAAGTCGCCTGTCCTGGAGGCAACTTTAAGTCGTGTTGTTGCTCCAAGTTGCACTGAAGTTGCCTTGCAAAGTCGCGCTGTAAGTCGGGTTGCCCCTGTGTGAATCGACACTTAAGCTTATATTTATTATTTATTAATTAATATTGTTGTTATTAGGCAAAAAACTTTTACAATTCTATTTAAAAACATATTAATTAGATGTCAGGATAACAACTGATTGAACTGAATTTTCTGATTCCTGCTGCTGTGAGTAACTAGGTGCAGCGGCCAGCCCTGTTCACTATAATGACAGGTTGCTGGTGGCTGCGGCTATTCATGGCTGTCCACGCAGCCAGCAATTACCTGTGATGATTGCTGCTTGACGCACACAAAACGCATCCAGCAGTGATCACCATAAGTAATTCCTAGCTGTGCGGACAGCCAGGAATAGCCGCCAGTGACCTGTCATTATAGTGAATGGTACTGGCAGCTGCACCTAGCCGCTCGCAACTGAAGCAATCGGTCTGCTGAAGTTCGCACAAGTCTAAATCGCTGGTGTGAATGTAGCCTCAATGTGGAAAAGAATAAGTGCATTAGAGAAAAAAGGAATTGATTTTATGAATGCTATTATGACAGTTAACTGCATACAGTTATCAGAATTTTTTTCGCAACAGTGGTCCTTAAGTGGACTTAAAGTGTTGGTTCACTTTTACAAAAAAAAACTGCCTATGCAGATAAGGGATGTCTGTAGATAAAAACAAACGGTGTAACTCTGACTAAAGTTTAATAATGCTTTTGCTATAAGTGTAGGCCATTTAAGTAGCTCATGAAGCCTGACTTGAATACTCCCAGGATGTTGCCCAAGTTAAGCCTGATCACCTCCACCATCACAGGATTAGGCTTTCAGACACTGAGCTCAAAGCTACTGCATCAGTGGAGAGAGTACGCATGTCGGGGGATTTGAATCTGAGAAAGAGCTCACTCCTGCTATGGTGGAGGTGAACAGTAATGACTAGGCCTCACTTAGCAATGTCCCGGGAATATTCAAGTCAGTGTAAATGGCCTACACTTTTATAGCAGGGGCATTATTCAAACTTTAGTCAGAGCTGCACTCAGAACGTATCTACAAACACCCCTTACCTACATGCACATAGTTTTTATTTTTATTTTTTTACGTATAATACATTTTTATCAAGACATATTTAATCATACAAATTCACAACAGTGCATTGCATTATCTACTTACAACCCATATCAGTGTTGGCCCATTTGAGCAACATTAAATACATCTTATTTGTTCTTCTAACGTATAATTATTAACCACTTCCATACAGGGCACTTATACACCCTCCTGCCCAGACCAATTTTCAGCTTTCAGCACTGTTGCACTTTGAATGACAATTGCGCGGTCATGCTGCACTATACCCACAAATATAGCTTTCTTTTGGTGGTATTTGATCACCTCTGGGATTTTTATTTTCTGCTAAAAAATAAAAAAATTACCGAAAATTTAGAAGAAAAAAAGTGTTTTTTTTGTTTCAGTTACAAAACATTGTAAATAAGTAGGTTTTCTCCTTCACTGATGGTACTGATGAGGTGGCATTGATGGGCACTAATATGGGGCACTGATGGATGGGCACGGATAGGCGGCATGGATGGGCACGGATAGGCGGCATGGATGGGCACGGATAGGCGACACGGATGGGCACTGATAGGTTTCACGGATGGGCACTGATAGGTGCATGGATGGGCACTGATGCACTGTAATGTCTTGTACTAATGGATGCCAATCAGTGCCAAACAATAATGCTTGCCAATCAGTGATGCCCATTGTGGGTACTGATTGGCATCCATTGTGGTCACTGATTGGCATCCATTAGGCATCCATTATTTATTTCTGATTTGCATCCCTGGTGGTCTAGGGTGGCATACCTGTGGTGGGCATTCCTGGTGGGCTGGTGGCATCCCTGGTGGTCCAGTGTGGGCATCCTCAGGGGAGCTGCGCTGATAATCAATTAGCACAAACCGCCCCTGTCAGAGGAGCAGCCGATCAGCTCTCCTCTACTCGCGTCTAACAGACGCGAGTGAGGAAAAGCTGATCACCGGCTTTTCCTGTTTTGTATTTTTTGACAGTAAAGGCTTTTCCTGTTTAAATCGTGATCAGCCGTGATTGGACACGGCTGATCACGTGGTAAAGAGTCTCCGACGGAGACTCTTTTCCTAAATCGGTGTTGCGGGGTGTCAGACTGACACCCTGCAACAACGTCGTATGGCGTCCAGTCAGGATATTGTAACCACTTTGCCGCCGTCATTTTGCTATATGGCGGGCGGCAAGTGGTTAAAAAAAGGACAAACATCGACAACAAAAAAATAACAAAGGAAAGAGGATGGGTGGATCTACATACCCAATCCAAATGCATTTTCTCATTGTTTATGGTATACATACATATATCTTAATGTTCCTACAACAATTCGATGGGGATCGTATATAAATTATTCTAGGTAATACATTCATTTTAACCTCCTTAGCGGTAATCCTGATTCTGGCTCGGGGTGAATTTTTTTATACCAAAAGCGGTATCCCCGAGCCAGACTCGGGATTGCATTGCAGGATGCAGGGGGAAGTTACTTACCTTGTCCCTGAATCCTGCAATGTGTCCCTGTTGTGTCTCTTTGCTCGATTCACAGTGCCAAGCTCTGTTCCCTGCGACATTACGACGCACGGGGACGGAGTTCGGCGCCAAATTCAAAAAGTGAAATACACAGAGTATACTGTAATCTTATAGATTACAGTACTGCATGTAAAAAATACGGTACACACCCCCTTTGTCCCTAGTGGTCTGCCCAGTGTCCTGCATGTACTTTTATAAAATAAAAACTGTTCTTTCTGCCTGCAAACTGTAGATTGTCCATAGCAACCAAAAAGTGTCCCTTTACATCAAAAGTGCTTTGAGCAGCTAGAAAACAGCGATAATAAATTAGAACCACTTGCAGAATTGAGCGATAGCGATTTGTGGGGAAATTGGTCATCAAACAATAAAAGTAATGACAGCGACAATTCTGCAACTGAACAAATTTCAGTGTTTTTGATTACATTATTGAATAATTTTTATTATAATTATATTATTATTCGTTATAATTATTTATAGTTATTTATTATATTCTCATTTATGATTTTGTTTTCCAAACTTTATCATACCCGAGACGTCTACTAGACTCTTGTTTGGACAGATTTAAGTGAGTTATTCCTAAGAATTACAGGACTACAGTATGCCAAATTTCCATGCAAAAAATTGTACCACTTTTGGTACAAAATTCCAGACATAATAATACCGCCAGGGAGGTTAAGGGCATTTAGACCCCTTTCACATTGAGGCATTTTTCATGCGGTACAGCGCTAAAAATAGCGCTGCTTTACCGCATGAAAAAATCATGCCCTGCAGGCTTCAATGTGAAAGCCTGAAGGCTTTCACACTGAAGTGGTGCGGTAGCAGGACCGCTCCAAAAGTTCTGCCAGCCGCATCTTAGGAGCGGTATAGGAGCTCATTGAAATCAATGGGAAACCGCGGTAATACCGCCCGCAATACGGGCGGTATTAACCCTTTCTCGACCGCTAGCGGGGGTTAAAACCTCAACGCTAGCGCCCGAATATCGCGGTAAATACGACTGTATAGCAGGGCTAAAAATAGAGCGGCTATACTGTCACCGCACCTCTGCTGCCCAATGTGAAAGCAGCCTTACTCTCCCAAACCAAGTCAGGAGGTGGCCCCTCCAACTCTACAAACCCTTTAACCACTTAAGGACCGCCTCCTGTAAATATAAGTCAGCAGAATGGCACGGCTGGGCAGATGCACGTACCGGTACGTCCTGTACATCTACCCAGCCGTGGGTCACGGGGGCGCGCGCCCGGGACCCGATCGGCGCTGGGGTCCCGCGATCGGTCCCCGGAGCTGAAGAACGGGGAGAGCCGCGTGTAAACACGGCTTCCCCGTGCTTCACTGTGGCGGCTGCATCGATCGTGTCATCCCCTTTACAATCGATGACGTCACTCCTACAGCCACACCCCCCTACAGTTGTAAACACACACTAGCTGAAACATAACTCCTTCAGTGCCCCCTGTGGTTAACTCCCAAACTGCAACTGTCATTTCCACAATAAACAATGCATTTTAAAGGCATTTTTTGCTGTGAAAATGACAATGATCCCAAAAATGTGTCAAAATTGTATGAAGTGTCTGCCATAATGTCGCAGTCACGGAAAAAATTGCTGGTCGCCGCCATTAGTAGTAAAAAAAATAAATAATAAAAATGCAATAAAACTATCCCCTATTTTGTAAACGCTATAAATTTTGCGCAAACCAACCGATAAACGCTTATTGCATTTTTTTTTTTTTACCAAAAATAGGTAGAAGAATACGTATGGGCCTAAACTGAGGAAAAAAACATTTTTTTTTATATATTTTTGGGGGATATTTATTATAGCAAAAAGTAAAAAATATTGCATTTTTTTCAAAATTGTCGCTCTATTTTTGTTTATAGCATAAAAAATTAAAACCGCAGAGGTGATCAAATACCACCAAAAGAAAGCTCTATTTGTGGGGAAAAAAAGGGACACCAATTTTGTTTGGGAGCCGTGTTGCACGACTGCGCAATTGTCAGTTAAAGCGACGCAGTGCCGAATCGCAAAAAGGGGCCTGGTCCTTTACCTGCATTTTGGTACGGGGCTTAAGTGGTTATATGCCTGTTAGTAAAGGACCGTAATTAAGGCCATATAAGCACTTTAAATATGGTGTAATATTAGTCCCCAAGTATGTTAGGGAGTCAAAACACCAGATAAAAGGAAAGGAGTGTTGTAGATAGGACACCATCCTAAAGGGGAGATGGCTTGGCATCAGTAACGATTTCTCAAAATTTATTTTGAAGTTGGATAAAAGGCCGAATTGATGTACTTCCTGCATTAATTAATTTAATTTAACAACTTCAGCCCCGGAAGAATTGGCTGACCAATGACCAGGCCATTTTTTTAGATTCAGCACTGCGTTGCTTTAACAATTGCGTGGTCGTGTGATGCTGTACCCGAACAAAATTTAGGTCCTTTTTTTTTCCCCACCACAAATAGAGCTTTCTTTTGGTGGTATTTGATTATCTCTGCAATTTTTTTTTTTGCGCTAAAAAAAGCGCCAATTTTGAAAAATAAATAACACACTATTTTGTATTTTTTGCTATAATAAATATCCCAAATTTTCTTTAAAAAGGCAATTTTTTTCTCAGCTTAGGCCGATATGTATTTTTCTACATATTTTTGGTAGTAAAAATTGCAAATAAACGTATATTGATTGGTTTGTGCAAAAGTAATAGCGTCTACAAAATAGGGGAGAGATTGATAGCATTTTTTTTTAACTAGTAGTGGTGGCGACCTGCGATTTTTATTGGGACTGCGACATTATGGCAGACACATCGGACACATTTTTGGGACCATTGGCATTTATACAGCGATCAGTGTTATAAAAATGCACTGATTGATGAAAAAAATGTCACTGGCAGAGAAGGGGTTAACACTAGGGGGCGATCAAGGGGTTGACTGTGTTCCCTAATGTGTTTCTAACTGTAGGGGGAGGGGACTGACCTAGAGGAAATTACAGATTGTGGTTCCTAGCTATTAGGAACTCATGGTCTGTCTTTCCTCACTGAACAGAACAAGGATGTGTTTGTTTATATACACACACACAGACACACACATTCTTGTTCTGCCTCTCGTGCCCCTGCTTGCGGCTGGCGGTCATCGGTCACGAGCATCGGCACCCCGCTTGCCTGCTATCCCACTTAAAGGGACCGATGTACAGCTGCAATAGTTTGTGCTGACCTGCCGCCATATAATGACGGTGGCCGGTCGGCAAGTGGTTAAAGATTCCTCAGGGGTGGAAAGGTAAAATAATTAATCATCCTCATATGCTGAAATGTTGTGTTCCACTGATCCGATACAGATCACTATAATCTTCATGTTCTTCCTAACTGTACAAAGGAATGGTTCTAGAACCATGGCGAATAGCAGTGGAGAAAGTGGGCACCCCTGCCTAATCCCATTGCATATACTAAAGTACTTTGATAGCCTACCGTTAACCTTGACCCTTGCTCTGGGGTCGCTATACAATGCCAAAACCCATCTCATCATCCATTCTCCTAGACCCACCTTCCTCAACACTCCGGTCATAAAGGCCCAATTCACTCCATCGAATGCCTTTTTAGCATCCATTGATAGTACCACCCTTGTGATTTGATCAGGTCCATTTTGTGCCCAATGTAGTATATGTAGGGCTCGAATTGTATTGTCTCTGGCTTCATAAAACCTGTCTGATCTGGATGGACTAACTTCACTATGCGATCTTGCATGCGAAGGGCTAAAGTCTTAGCCAGAATTTTGGTATTCAAATTTAGGAGGGAGATGGGTCTATAAAAACAATGTTGAGGGTCCCTCCCCGGTTTTTGGGAGAACCGTTGCATGTGCCAATAATGCCTATGGAGGCAGAGGATTAGACAATGTGATGGAATTAAAATGACTACATAAAGGGTGTTGTAGAATTGGCAAAAACTTTTTATAATATGTGTTTGTGAAGCCATCGGGTCCTGGGCTTCTACCCATTGCCATTATTACCTAACCCAGCTCCTCAGCAGAGATAGGTCGTTTCATTTCCCCCGAGAGCTGTAGTTGGCATGGCAGGCATTTCCGAGACCTTTAGGTACTCGCAGGCCATGAGTTTTTTGTAAAGGTGATCTAACCCTTTAAGCAAAATGAAGCATTTCCTAGAAAGAATTGACAGTTTGGCCAAAGCACTTTTGCCCATTCTTCTAAGGACCAGAGAAGTGCACTTAGTTCTGCACTCTTGTGACCCAGATTCAGCCGACAGCAGGCTACAGGGATAATGTCAGGATCCATCCAGATGCCAGACCAGCAGCTGCCTCTTCATCTCAGCACACTGCTGAAAGCCTGAGCCAGCCGCTCCCACTCTCTCCACAGTCCACTTCGGTAAAGACTGGATGGGGGGAACACAAAGCCAATGACTGACAGCCACAGCTCTGTGCTCAGAGCGAAGTCCAGAACTGAGCAATCAGCATTTTTTTTATCACTCCGTTCTCTGTGTAGAAGTAGGTGGCAGGGGACAACTGTAGCATCAGACCAGTGCTCCAATCAGCTATGTGAGTATGCTTGTTTATTTTCATTTCCTTACTTTTTTTTTTTTTTATGATTTCACTTGCAGCCAGAAATTGCTCATTTGTATTTCATTAGAAATAAGCTTTTCTGCCTCAGTGATTTTCTTATTTTAATTAAAAACTAGTTTGTACAAAAGTAAAATTTGCCTGTGGGATTGGTTGGGCTTTTCTACTGAAAATCACGTCTAACTCAGCCCCAGAGTGAATGCGCTGTATCATTAGTTATTTAAGACTATGTGGTAAAGGATACATTCCTATACTTAATGATCTACATGTTGCTGCTTAGATAATTATTTATTGGGGTGCAAATTCTGCATCCTTATGTGTCACACACACAAAATCTAGTCGGCTGCATTTCCTTGAACTTTTTTTTCCTTTTTTTAAGAATGCTTTAGTTGTCTAGTATGCTTAAAAAAAAAAAACTTCAGTCTTGTTAAAAAAATTGGCTGTAAATACTGTAGCTGCTGTTTTAACTTACTTATATTCATCTGGGCAGGCTCTGCACCAGTCTTTGGGTCCCCGGTGCCGACATGTTAAGTGTGGGAACTAGGCTGTGATTACCTACTGGCTCACTGTCTTCTCGCGACAGGGATGGCTTCCCCTACACGCCTCTGGCAGGAGCAGACAATTGCTTGGCAGGCTGCTGTAGTTGTATGGCGGCTCACGCAGGTGCGGCTGCGGTAGTGTGCCCGCAGGGTGTGCGGACTCTATGTCCGGCGGCGACCCGCGATCGACCTGTTACAGAGGCAGAACGGAGAACTGCCTTTGTAAATTAGGGGATTCCCCGTTCGTACAGGTGACCTGACAGGGATCTACTGTGATCGGGAACAGTGATCTCTGTCATGTTCCAGTAAGTCCATCCCCCCCTACAGTTAGAACACGGCTAGTAAACACATTTAACCCCTTGATTGACCCCTGATGTTAACCCCTTGCCTGCCAGTGACATTTGCACAGTAATCAGTGGCTATTTATAGCACTGATCGCTATATAAATGTCAATGGTCCCAAAAAAGTGTCTGCTGCAATGTCGCAGTACCGCTAAAAATCGCAGGTCACCGCCATTACTAGTAAAAAAATAAATGTCACAAAACTATCCCCTATTTTGTAGACATTTTAACTTTTGCGCAAACCAATCCAATATACGCCTATTGCGATGTTTTTATTTTATCAAAAATATGTAGAATAATATATATTGGGCTAAACTGATGAATCCAATTATTTTTTTTATATATTTTTTTATTTGGATATGCATTATAAATTGTTGCTCTTTGTTTATAGCGCAAAAAAAATAAAAACGCAGAGAGGATCAAATGCCACCAAAGGAAAGCTCTAATTGTGGGAAATAAAGGACGGCAGTTTTGTTCGGGTATAACATCACACGGCCGCGCAATTGTCAGTTAAAGGAACACAATGCTGTATCACAAAAAATGGTCTGGTGCATATTTTTTCCTAAAATAATTTTTTTTTTGCTAAAATAACTGTGCCAGTATTCTGTGACATAAAATACATTTTCAACTACCACCATTTTATTTTCCAAGGTCTCAGCTTTCAGAAACACTTGGAGGGGTTTACAGTAATTTCTAGCAAAAAACACAGATGTTAAATCCCCAAAAAATAACAAATTGCCCAGTTAGGCAAGTGAAATTATAGTCTCCCATTTAACAAATATGCTGCAGCTATTAATAATAAATACATCTACATTAAAGGAAAACATTTTTTCTGCTGAAATTACTGTTTACAGGGTATAGAGACATAAAAGTTAACTGATTCCTTTTAAAAATTATTACAAATAGATACAAATCAATCATATAATGTGCCTGCAGGTTAGTTTCACTTTTAAACTGGTTTCATGTTCCTGTGAACTAGAGAGACACACAGAACAAAAACAAACAAATCCAGGGCAGTGTTTTGTTTTTAAAATGAATCTGATTGGTTCTGTTAAGTTTTAGACACACAGTAATGACAGCTTAGACCTACAGTGAAAAGCTCCCAGTACTGTAGTTATAAGGAAACGGGCAACCATGAAGTGTGGATATCAGAGCAGAATTACAGCCACTTCAAAGCAAAAACGAAAAATAAGGACATGAAACCAGTACTGCAGTAAGGTAAAGGAAGCTATTTAGCTAAAAAAAAAAAAAATCTTTAGTGATCCTTTAACTATTTTCTCTACAGAGCCCTACAAATACCTGTTGATCCTACCAGAGATGCCAGTCTAATGAACTATGTGCCTGCTTGCACTGCAGTGAGGTGAAAAAATATTGCAGGGGGCATTGCTATCGGCATTGTCATTGCTGATTCACAAACCTGTATCTTGTCAATCTGTACCTGGTCTCACCAAGTCCTTCCCACTGCTTTCTAGAATAACAGCACTGCCTTTTGCTGAAATGCTTCCATTGTTAGCTGCAGTATCAGGACGGGGGAAATGTGAGACAAGTGAAAAAAGATTTGTCTTATTGGGTAATTGAAGATTTTAGTTTTCTTTTTTTTATTAGGCTTGTAGATTACATAGTAACTGGATTTAATACTTGTTTAAACTGTAAAACTGGAGCATTTAGTTTTACCTAAAATTATAAAAAAATGTACTTTAATATTTTTCAGATACACATCTAGACTGCTTCGGTGTGGATAATCAGTGATTAATATGTGTAGGTATTGGTAGGTATTATTATTTTTTACATTAAAGCCCAATTCATGTTTATACCACACACTGCCCCCTCTGTATTCATATCTTTTTTGTATGGGTCTTTGGTCCATTTAGGTAACACATGGGATCTTCTTCATGCTCTTCCTGACCTTGGCAATAGCTGGGTCTGTAAAGCTCATGTTCATGGTTTATGAAGTTTAGTTTGTTTGAACCAAAACTTTCGCCCCACTCTTGAAACAAAATCAAGTTTGGCTGAGCGCTACTCGGCTGTTCACAGGAATTTTCATCTTCTATGAATGAATACAAGCTTTCCTTTGGCTAAATTATCATGGCATCACCTACTCAGACCCGGATCAGCTCACACTGATATACGTCGGCACTTTGAAGAGGGAAATCTTTGTTATGGCAGCCATAACCCCTGTATCCTCTTCTTCAGTGAGCGATCCGGTTTTCAATAAAAGTGGTCTTTGCGGCGCAAGGTCACTTTTATACACGGCGGGAGAGAGCCCCCCTCCCGTCACTCTCCGGTGCCCTCCACCCCTTGCTGGAGCCGTTGGTAGTGGCGGAGGCGATTGGGTCCTCTTCCTGGCTTGGTATGGATACGAGTGAGGGGAAGATGGTCCCTACCCGTCTCCATATCATTGCTTGATGAAAGCGGCGTCAAAAAGTCACTTCCGCCCATAGCTCTTAAAGCTTCCTTTTTTTATTGCATTTTAGTGTGTATATGAGATATGAGGTCTTTTTGACCCCATATCTCATATTTAAAGCAACACTAAAGTTAACTTAAAAAAAAATAACAAACATGTTATACTTACCTCCACTGTGTGGCTCGTTTTGCACACAGTGGCCCCGATCCACGTCTTCTGGGGTCCCTCGGCGGCTGTCATGGCTCTCCCTCCGCAAGAGCTTTCCACCTTCATGCGAGCGAGCTCGCATGGTGGAAAGCTCTTGCGGGCATAGCCGCCGACTGTATCACTCGGCCCCTGGCGCGCCGCGTCATTGGCTGTGATTAACATCAGCGCCAACCAATGGCTGCGCTGCTATAAATCCGTCCAACCTAGCCAATCAACGGCTAGGCTGGGAACCGAAGAAGATGACGGGGACAAGCACAGGACTTTTGAAGGTTGAGGTAAGTAAAACGGGGGCGGTGCTGTTGGATGTTTCTTCAACTTAATGCATAGGATGCATTAAGGTGAAAGAACATTTACCTTTACAACCCCTTTAAGAGGTCCTGTCATGCTTTTTTTTTTCATTTTACAAGGGATATTTACAATGTAAACGTTAAAAGTGACACTAATATATATATATATATATATATATATATATATATATATATATATATATCACATTTTTTATTTTTTTTTAAAGCAGCTTAAAAATAAAAAGGTAAAATAAATAAAGACATTTTTTTTTCTTTAAACAAGCCCCGTCCCACCAAGCTCGCGTGCAGAAGCGAACGCATATGTGAGCAGCACCCGCATATGAAAATGGTATTCAAACCACACGGGATCAGTAGAGCGAGAGCAATAATTTTAGCCCTAGACCTTCTCTGTAACTCAAAACGTTCAAACTGTAGATTTTTTTTTTTTTTTTTTTATTTGTCGCCATTCCACGAGCGGGCACAATTTTGAAGCGTGACATGTTGGGTCACTCATGGGTTACTCTGTGTAACATTATCTTTCACAATGAATGTATGTATGTATATATATATATATATATATATATATATATATATATATATATATATATATATATATATATATATATATATATATATATATATAGGGCTAACTTTACTGTTGTCTTATTTTTTAATGTGTATTTCTTCCGAAAAAAGTGTGCTTGTAAGACCGCTGCACAAATGCAGTGTGACAGAAAGTATTGCAACGGCTGCCATTTTATTCACTAGGGTGTTAGAAAAAAAAAATGTTTTGGGGGTTCTAAGTAATTTTCTAGCAATTTTTTTTTTTTTTCTAAATTCCACTGGGTCTATTGAGCACCTCCAGCACTTTGCAGGAGCAGATGAGTATATTCTGTGTAAATGTGCTGACGTGAGGTAAATCCTGTGTAGGATTTTGTATTGAATCAACCTATCCCTTGGAGAAACTAGCTGCAGAAAGGAACACTCCCAAATTTGCTCCCAATATTAATTGTCTAAATTAGGAAGGTTTAGTGCCCATTTAGACTTAAGTCTACAACAAAATGTTTGATGGTTCTGTGATTGCACCTCAAAATCTTAGCAATTTCAAGAGTGCTGTATCCCTCTAAAAGACTTTAAATTTTTGTTTTACTTTTCAGAGTCAGTTAAATGTCTTTTTTGGCCCATTTTGCCTGAGGAAAAATATAGTTATATATATTGTTGATCTCCTAGTTACTTCAGAGCTGTGCTGAGCCTACTTTATTGCATATAAGTTAAAAAAAAAAAATGTTTTCCTTTTTTTTTTTTTTGTTGCTTTTCATTTCTTTTTTTTTTCTTCAGGTTTCCTACCCAAAAGAAGTTGCATACAATAAAATGTTAAATATATACTGTTGCTTGATGTTTCCTCCCAAAATATCATCATGCCTAGTGGTTATTGCTTCAGCTTGACAGAAAAGAATGCCTAATGCACCATAATTAGATTTTGTGTTGCTTATCTTTTTTGTATGGTTAAAACATCCATATAAAAGTTGTAGGTCACAGGTTGAAAAGTATAAAGGTAAGTTTTAAAGTTATCAGTGCCAAGCTAGTAAGCTTATATTGGATTATATGCTTACATCTGCACATGATACCCATATATTGTATTATGAGTCTGTGGATGATCTGTAGTGGATTACATAATCATTCCTCTGTCCAGGTTGTAGTCTTCTTTTTTGATTTCTATGCCTTCTGCCCCAGTCTCCGTATCTGCATGGTGGCTATAAAGTCTTTAGGAAAAACGTTCAATATGCAAGTCGACTTTTATGTAAAAACACAGGGCCAGATTCACAGAAAACTCCGGCAGCGTAACGTATCGTGTTTACGTTACACCGCCGCAAGTTTTCAGCGCAAGTGCCTGATTCACCAAGCACTTGCGTGTAAACTTATGGCGGTGTATCGTAAAGACGTCCGGCGCAAGCCCGCCTAATTCAAATGGGGCGTGTACCATTTAAATTAGGCGCGCTCCAGCGCCGGACGTACTGCGCATGCTCCGTTTTGAAATTCCCGCCGTGCTTTGCGTGAAGTGACGTCATTTTTTTGAACGGCGACGTGCGTAACGTACTTCCGTATTCCCGGACGTCTTATGCCAAAAAAATAATAATTTGAAATTAGACTTGGGAACGACGGCCATACTTTAACATGGCTCATCTAAAGTTAAGCCATGTTAAAGCAGGCTTAACTTTGCGACGGGAAAAATTACTAGCGACGACGTAACGAACGCGAAAACTGTCGTGGATCGCCGTAAAAGCTCATTTGCATACCCGACGAAGGAAAACAACGCAAACTCCACCCAGCGGCGGCCGAACTATTGCAGCCTAAGATCCGAAGGCGTACGAAGCCGTACGCCTGTCGGATCTTAGGGCTATCTATGCGTAACTGATTCTACGAATCAGTCGCATAGATACACTCAGAGATACGACGGCGTATCAGGAGATACGACGGCGTATCAGGAGATACGACGGCGTATCAGGAGATACGACGGCGTATCAGGAGATACGACGGCGTATCAGCAGATACGCCGTCGTATCTTTTCTGTGAATCTGGCCCACAGTTTTTTCTGAAGCTATAGTACAGTTCCTAATATGCTACTTCTGAAAACTTCTGGCTTTTGCTGTCTCTAAGGTGGAGAGGGAGGAAGATTTTTTTACACAAAGGGCCTGTCGGGTGCTTTCATCGCACACTATGAAACTCACTGTGTGTGAGAATCTCTGTCCACTTCCCACTGTGCTGCGATGAGAAGTGAAGAACAGCGTCTCCACTACTCATCAGTCTATTAAACTGCTACACAGTATGGATAAACCTTGTTAGTGCCCATCACATTTAATCTTTAATAAATGTACACCTTAAGCTGGCCATAGATGGATTGAAATTTGGCTGATTCAGAAAATTGAAAAATGATTGCTTGATCGGTGCTGATGAGGGTGTTCTGATAGTGGGGAAGCATCCCTGCTGGCAGAATACAATAGCTTCATGGGAGGGATTCCCCTATCCACCCTTGAAAGTGTGGATGGGTGAATAAATAAATTTTCTTTCTTTCAACCCATTGGTTGAATGAAAGAAAAATCATGTATGGCCTGAAATATGAACAAAACGTATCCATCTATATCAGAGATATGCAATTAGTGGACCTCCAGCTGTTGCAAAACTACAAGTCCCATCATGCCTTTTCCTATGGGTGTCATGCTTGTGGCTGTCAGAGTCTTGCTATGCCTCATGGGACTTGTAGTTCTGCAACAGCTGGAGGTCCGCTAATTGCATATCCCTGATCTATAGTATGTATTTGTCTCAATCCAGAGTACAAAGTATAATTTCTATCTGCTGTCTCATTACTCTGCTATCTGCATGAGTCACTTCTGACAAGTTTTACTGGAAAAAAAGGTGACGGGGAGGAAGTTCCAGCACACAGCCTGTGCTTGACAATTTCAGCTTTGTTCTTTCAGCTTTGTTTCTCCCCCTCTCTTCCCTTTTCTCCAATCGGCTCTCGGAGCTCTGCTCACTGAGCTCTGCAATGTGTAATTTCAGCGTACTGCCTCATTTTCTGACCGCTTACACAAGCTTTATAATATCTGGATTCTGAATAGATGTAGAGAAGGGAGGTTTGCAGATAATCAGTTACAACTTATGTGGGAGGATTTGTTTATTCTGTGTATGACCTGAGGCCAGTCCCTCCACTGAGTATTTGGAAGGTTTTTACTTTAAGGTGGTTATAAACAGTGACAACTGTCTAAGAGGAAATTCCCTTGCTTCATAAAAATTTCCTCTCACTTCCTTTTGCATCTCTGACAGGAAGCAATAGAAATGTTCCTCAACTGGACAGAGAGTGCAAAAATAAAATGACCGGCATCTTGTCTCTACTTTAAAGTAAGGAATGCATAACGCTAAAGGAACATAACTACCAGGTAAATTGTGATTTATTTTGTAGTCAATAAAATATTTTAAATACATCTATGGTCTGTTTTTTTTTTCCAATAACACACCCAGACGTACAGCAATCTACAGTATAAAAAGAAACCTCTTGTGTGTATGTATACAATTCTTAATAATTTGCATACCCTGGCATTGATATTAAAAATATATTGTATTTAGGAAAAGTGATCATATGAACCCATTTATGATCACATTGATGTTTGGCATCTTTTTAAATCCCAATAACAGAAATCACCCAAATGGCCCTGAATATTTTTACATACCTGGGAATGTTTGACCTTGGTACAAGCGCAGGTTAAAATGGTAATTAAAGGTTCATTTCCCACATCGGTGGCTTTTGAAATTGAAATTAAATTGCATATAAATAGTCAATGAGTTGGTAGCTGTCACATGGATGCACTGAGCAGACTAGATACTGAGCCATGAGGAGCAGAAAAGAACTGTCAAAAGACCTGCATAACAAGGTAATGTAACTTTCTAAAGTTGGCAAAGGATATAAAAAAAATATCCAAAGCTTTAAATATGCCAGTCAGTACTGTTTACTTATTAAAAAGTGGAACATTTGGGAAAAGCTTGATCCCAAGCCAAGGTCAGGTAGACCAAGAAAGTTTGTAGCCACAACTGCCAGAAGAATTGTTTGGCATACAAAGAAAAGCCCACAGGTAACCTCAGGAGAAATGCAGACTGCTCTGGAAAAAGACGGTGTGGTTGTTTCAAGGAGCACAATATGATGATACTTGAACAAAGATTAGCTGCATGGTCACGTTGCCAGAAAGAAGCCTTTATCGTGCCAATGCCACAAAAAAGCCTGGTTACAATATGCCCGACATCACCTTGACACTCCTCAGTTTCTGGCACACTGTAATCTGGAGTGACGAGACCAAAATAAAGGTTTATGGTCACAACCATAACCGCAATGTTTGGAAAGGTGTCAACAAGGCCTCTAGCGAAAGGAAATGCCATCCACTGTTTTGGGGTGAGCTCTGGGGACATGGGGAATCTTGTGAAAATTGGCAAGATGAATGGAGCATGTTTTAGAAAATACAGGAAGACAATTTGCATTCTTCTGCACGAAAGCTGCGCATGGGATGCTCTTGGACTTTCCAGCACAACAATTACCCTAAGCACAAGACCAAGTTGACCCTCCGTTGATTACAGCAGAAAAAAGGGGAAAGTTTTGCTGTGACCATCACAGTCTCCTGACCTTAAAGAAGTGGTCCGGCCAAAACGACACTTTTTAAATAAAAATACCCCTCTAATACACAAGCTTAATGTATTCTAGTAAAGTTAGTCTGTAAACTAAGATTTGTGTTGTTAGGTTATTACAGCATTTAGAAACTTTATAAACTAGCATTAGACCGTGGCCATCTTAAGTGTGGGCATCTGAAGCCAGACTGTATTTCTTCCTGAATTTCAGCTTTGCAGATCTCGCACATGCTCAGTGCTACACAAGCAGTGTAATGGGTTGCAGGTCAGGTCTCCATACAATGGCAGAGGAATTTGCCCCCCTTATGCAAACCTCTCCTGAAATAACCCATTTAATGTAGATAAGCAGGGGGGGGGGAATGGGAAGAAATGACATCGCCCATTAAAAGACAATGAAAGTAAATGACATCGCCCATTAAAAGTTCATAAGTGGGGGGGGTCTGCCGCGATCGCTGAAAGTAAATGCCAATCAATATAATCATGATAATTACAGCGCTCATTAAAAGTAAATAAGCGGGGGGGGGGGGTGATCGCAGAATATAGTTGATGAGCTTCATTTTTCCTTCTCCCTCTTCATGTTCACTAGCGTCCTGTTCTATGGTAACAGGGAGAAAATCAGCCGCCCCTCTGCTCGGTGTTTAGACATGACTGGCCAATAAGGAAAACGGGAGGGCGTGGCTTAGGGAAATCTGTGCTTAGCAAAGTATCAGCACAGCGGGGTGCGTAGATCGGACTGTGGCTAGCTCCGGCGCATTCACGGTAAAGCCCTGCGATGCTACGGTTCAAATATTGCCTTCTGGGCAATAGGCCGCGGCCGGAGGAGAAGCATATTAATAATAAAACTGAGTTTTAAAAAAAAAAAATGATATAAAAAATTATATGTCAAAGGGGACAGAGAAGCAGGGGATGAAGAGGACTTGAAAAAGAGGGTGGAACTCCACTTTAATATCATTGAGCCAGTCTAGGAGGAAATCTAAAATGTGTGGTTTATGCAAGATGACCAAAGACTTTGCATGATCTGGAGTCATTTTCCAAGACATATGGGCAGCTACACCACCTGGAAGAATTCAGGTCCTCATAGACAACTATTAGTAAAGACTGCACGCTGTCATTGATGCTAAAGGGGGCAATACACAGTATTACAAACTATGGGTATGCAGACTTTTGAACAGGGGTAATTTCATTTGTTAACTTGTTACCATGTTTTGTTTTTAACCACTTAACCCCCGGACCATATTGCTGGTCAAAGACCAGAGCACTTTTTGCGATTCGGGACTGCGTCGCTTTAACTGACAATTGCGCGGTCGTGCCACGTGGCTCCCAAACAAAATTGGCGTGCTTTTTTCCCCACAAATAGAGCTTTCTTTTGCTGGTATTTGATCACCTCTGCGGTTTTCAGTTGTGCGCTATAAACAAAAATAGAGCAACAATTTTGAAAAAAAATGAATATTTTTAACTTTTTGCTATAATAAATATCCCCCAAAAATATTTTTCCTCATTTTAGGCCGATACGTATTCTTCTACATATTTTTCGTAAAAAAAAAATCGCATTAAGCGTTTATTGATTGGTTTGCGCAAAAGTTATAGTGTTTACAAAATAGGGGGTATTTTTAGGACATTTTTATTAATATTTTTTTTTTACTAGTAATGGCGGCGATCAACGATTTTTTTTCCGGTACTGCGACATTATGGCGGACACTTTTGACACATTTTTGGGACCATTGGCATTTTCATAGCGATCAGTGCTATAAAAATGCATTGGATTACTATAAAAATGCCACTGGCAGTGAAAGGGTTAACACTAGGGGGTGGGGAAAGGGTTAAGTATGTTCCTTGGGTGTGTTCTAACTGTAGGGGGGTGGCCTCACTAAGGGGAAATGACTGATCTTCTGTTCATACATTGTATGAACAGAAGATCAGCATTTCTCTCCCTGACAGGACCGGGAGCTGTGTGTTTACACACACAGCTCCCGGTCCCCGCTCTGTAACGAGCAGGCGCGGGAGTCGGGGGCGAGCGCCTACGGCGGCACGCAGGGGCCCCTAGTGGCCTGCGCGAGAGCCGACGTTATATTGCGTGCTCTCGTGCAGGGGAGCCGACCTGCCGCTGTAAAACTGTGGTGGCTGGTCAGCAAGAGGTTAAGATTGTGCCATTCTGTTATGACCTACAGTTACTGTAAATATGAATCATAAATAAAATAAATTTGTTTTGCCTGCTCAGTTATGTTTTTTTTTTTTCAATGGTAGGTACTGTATATTGCCAATTTTCCAAGGGTATGCAGACTTTTGAGCACAACTGTATGTACATTTTTACTCCACTGAATATTGTTTATAGTTGACATCTTTTTCCAATACTAAACGGCTCTCCCAATCAGATTTTTAACTTTTATATATTCATACTCTTAAAATCCTTTCTACCTACAATTAAAATATCACCCGTATTCATTTCTGAGCTATGTGGCTGCTAAAAATACATTCAGCTTGTTATGCATCTGACCATGTGACAATTATTTCAGTGTTTGACCACTAATCATCTCTAACGGGAAAGAACATTAATCTGAAAACACATAGCAGAAATGCAAGCCAGATAACTGGCTTCTCACCTTTCACGTTATTTGTCATACCATTAATGGCAAAACTTTCTTTTTTAAATTTTCAAACATAACGTGTGAAAAAAAGTTATACCCTAATTGTGTTATTCTTTAATATAAATCTGTATAAAGGAAAGTTTTTAGCTTTTTAAGCACATTTTAAATGGAAATTTTTGTCTATTGCTGATTTCCTCTTGAACATGCTGGTTCCTTGGCTTTGATAATTTGATCATCTAATGATGCATGCTTTTTTTGGGGTCACTGACACAAATTCCTGATCTGCATACTAATTTGCAGTCAGTTAACTACTTGGTAACCGCCCTATAGCCGAAATACGGCTACAAGGCGGTTCCCTAACTCTAGGAGGGCGTCAATATACGTCCTCCCAGAGAGTCACAATTGCGCGCCCGAGCGGGCGCGCACACGCGATCACCGGCGCTCGGCGGGTCCACGGGACCCGCAGCAACACGGATCGCGGTAAGGAGCCAATGGAAGCGGCTCCTTACCACGTGATCGCGCCGTCCAATGACGGCGCGATCACTTGTAAACAAACCGGCGTCATGTAATGACGCCGGTTCCTCCCTCTCCTCTCTGTACCGTTCGGTACAGTGTGAGAGGAGAGGGGGGGGGGATCGGGCGGCAGCAGCAGCTGCCGCACTGTGGGCTGGATCTGTGACAATTGCAGTCACAGATCCAGCCATCCCTGCGCAATACTCTGCAAAATAAAAAAAAAAGATGAGTGCAATACTCTGCAATACCCCACCCATACTCTGCAATACCCCACCCCATACTCTGCAATACCCCACCCCATACTCTGCAATACCCACCCCCCCATACTCTGCAATACCCACCCCCCCATACTCTGCAATACCCCCCCATACTCTGCAATACCCCCCCCATACTCTGCAATACCCCCCCCATACTCTGCAATACCCCCCCCCATACTCTGCAATACCCCCCCCCCATACTCTGCAATACCCCCCCCCCCATACTCTGCAATACCCCCCCCCCCCATACTCTGCAATACCCCCCCCCCATACTCTGCAATACCCCCCCATACTCTGCAATACCCCCCCCATACTCTGCAATACCCCCCCCATACTCTGCAATACCCCCCCCCATACTCTGCAATACCCCCCCCATACTCTGCAATACCCCCCCCATACTCTGCAATACCCCCCCCCATACTCTGCAATACCCCCCCATACTCTGCAATACCCCCCCATACTCTGCAATACCCCCCCAATACTCCGCAATACCCTCAATACTCCAATACCTTGCAATACGTCGCCTATGGGGATTTTTAAGTAGCAACGTTTGGCGCAATTTCACGAGCGTGTGCAATTTTGAAGGGTGACATGCTGGGTATCTATTTACTCGGCGTAACTTCATCTTTCATATTATGCAAAAACATTGGGCTAACTTTACTGTTTTTTGTTTTTTTTTAAGCACAAAACTGTTTTTTTTTTAAAAAACACGCGTTCAAAAAATTGCTGCGAAAATACCGTGCAAGATAAAAAGTTGCAACAACCGCCATTGTATTCTCTAGGGTCTTTGAAAAAAAAGCATATATAATGTTTTGGGTTTCTATGTAATTTTTTGGCAAATAAATGATGATTTTTACATGTAGGAGAGAAATGTCAAAATTGGCCTGGGTGCTCCAGAACGCCTGATGGTGCTCCCTGCATGTTGGGCCTCTCTATGTGGCCACGCTGTGTAAAAGTCGCACACATGTGGTATCGCTATACTCGGGAGGATTAGCAGAATGTGTTTTGGGGTGTAATTTGTAGTATGCATATGCTGTGTGTGAGAAATAACCTGCTAATATGACAGAAACTAGATTTTTTTTTTTTTTTTACAGAATTTTCAGTCTTTTTTCTTTTATAGCGCAAAAAATAAAAACCGCAGAGGTGATCAAATACCACCAAAAGAAAGCTCTATTTGTGGGAAAAAAAGGACAAAAATTTCAGATGGGTACAATGTTGTATGACTGAGTAATTGTCATTCAAATTGTGAGAGCACCGAAAGCTGAAAATTGGTCTGGTGATTAAGGGGGTTTTCGTGCCCAGTGGTCAAGTGGTTAATTATGCAAGCCATTTGGTCAGTTTGACAGCCAGGTATTTTCACAAGGGCAGGTCAACAGTCCCTCTCCCGTCACCGATAAAAGTGATCTTGCGGCGAATCTGCGCAGAGATCATTTTTATCTGAAAGCCGCCTGCTGAAGAAGTGTATACCGGGGGTTATGTCGGCTAGCTGCTACCATAACAACAATATTCCACTTCAAAGTACCGCTGTTTAATGACGGCAGGCGGTCCGTAAGTGGTTAACTAACTCTAACCCATCTAGTGATAGAACATAGGATTAGGAGTCAAGCTGTACATGCTCAGTTTGGTGTGTATTGCTAGAGAGTTTTTTTATTCCTGGGAAAGGGCATGTGATCAGCACAGGGCCAATCAGCACTGTCCAGACGGGGTCAGGGGAGAATGAAAACTACTACAAACTTTAACTGGCCAGTTATAGAAGTCACAAGGCTGCTGATGAGAAAAGGTATTTAGCAGTTTATAGTTACTAAAATAATTGCATTCCCATGTTATGTGTACTGTGAGAGACCAGATATAGTGAATGCAGGATCCTGGGTTTAGTAATACTTTAAGGCAATATTCCATGGTAAATGTATGCAAACAATGAGAAATGTCTGGGAAAATGCAATTTTACATTACAGGCCTTTTAATGCTCCCATGTTTGCATTAATCAAGGTGGCTCCTGTCAATAGACACAAGGTTTGCAATAGTGGAGATGTGCTCCCTGAATATACAAATGTCACAAGATGTATACATACATCCCATTTGCCCCCAACTATTGCCATAAGTATGTCATAACTAGTGTACACAGCTGAACTGCCACTATGTATATAAGGATAAAGGATATGAATTATTATAGCTCTCCTGCCTGATCACCAATTTTAAATGTATTTGACTTTTGGCCAATATTTTGACACCAGTCGTTATGAAGGTGACTATCCCTTCCTGAGACATCTATGCCTAGCCTGAATAGAGCAGAGGCAATCTTCATCATATAATATAAGTAGTATAAAATGGTTTTATATAAAAACAACAATAAACATAACAATTTGCCATCCACAACTCTACCCTCAACTATATAACCAACCTGATCTCAAAATACCAAACCAAACCATTCTCTTAACTACTCCAAAGCTAGCTCCCCTGTCATCTCCCCCCATGCTCGCCTCCAAGGCTTCTCCAGAGCCTCTCCCAATCTCTGGAACTCCTTACTCTAATCCAGGGGTCTCCAAACTTTCTAAACAAAGGGCCAGTTTAATGTTATTAAAACTTTGGGGGGGGGGGGCGAACTGTGGCCAGTGGGAGTAGAAAATATGCTGTCAGTGGAAGGAAACCGTGCCCCCATCATTGGTGTCAGTGGGAGAAATAGTGCCCCAACATTGGTGTCAGTGGGAGGAATAGCGCCCAATCATTGATGTCAGTGGGAGGAATAGTGCTCCCTTGTTGGTGTTAGTGTCTGACAGTAGGGGGCCCTAGGCTGCAGTTTGGAGACCACTGCTCTAATTTATCCAATTATGTCCTACTCTATCCACCTTTAGGAGATTCCCCAAAATTCATCTCTTCAGAAAAGCCTATCCCGCCTCTATCTAATAAATCAAGATGGGTAAATTGTTCGGGCAGAGCAAAAGTTGGGCCCTAATATCGTCTGTTTGCCCGTTCCCTTGAATGCCCCACAATGCACTGCAGTCCTCAAGGCGCCCCAACAGGTCATGTTTTCAGGATTTCCCTCCCTAAAACAGCTGTGGTAATTACTAAGGCAGTGAAACAGATCAAATTACCTGTGCAAAATGATGCAAAGCCTGAAAACATAACCTGTTGGGGCGCCTTGAGGACTGGAGTTGAGAAACACTGTACTAAACCATCCTCATCCACTATGATCCAAGCTGACACTAGTGCACAATCCACCACAGCTGCCAGAGAAGCTTATTCCACCTCCTTGTCCACAGATACTCCTGCCATAACACCAGCATCATGCATCGAGGAGTCGGCTGAATTATTTGAACACAGCGTCCGCCACTTGCTTCTTGACGATGCACAGGCATTACTTGATTCTGATGTTGGTTCTGACATAGAGGAAGGGAGTAGCATGAGCCTACAGAGAGGGGAAACACTGATAAATTGGCAATCATGTTCCCCAAGCCACAGCATATTGCCAAGTTGGCTCCAGTGATAATGAGGTCACTGACGTGACTTGGGTGTCAGATGAGGTAAGTGAGGTGGAGGCACAACCCCAACGAGGCAGCCATCATGGAAGAGTAGAGAGCAGCCACTTTATTCCATCAGATTGTAAAGCTGTTATCTACCGGCCCACTTCCCACAGCTCAGCTGTGTGGGCCATTTTTAGCACATGTGCAGCCAATCGCACTGTTTCAATTTGCAATATCTGCAAGAAGATGCTTAAGAGTGGCAAAAACACCAGCTATTTGTGTACCACATGTTTGCAAAGGCATTTAACCTCCCACCATTCCGCCCCTTGGCAAGAACACCTGAAAGCCACACAAAAGGGACACTATTCTTCTCCTCACCTTTCATGTCTACCCCTGCTATATCTCCTGACCTCTCAGCAGCCTCCACTGACAGGGGTGGTGGTATAGCAAAAGGTGCCACAGGTCCTTGCAACATGTCTGTTAGCAACACACCACCAGCTGTAGAGTATACAATGGCAGGTTTGCAGTCGCTGTTTCTTTTCACGAAAGGCCACTCTAGCTCTGTACCATCATATGGAAGGCAATCTTTTGGCATCAATAAAGAGGAAAAAATGTGCTTATTTAAATAAAAATTAACCAACTATTCAAGCAGCAACTCTCCTGTGAGATATAGACACAGCACCAAGGTTTTGGCATCGTTGGGAAAGGCAGTCAGTAGCAAGATCCACATTACTGCTGACACGTGGTCCAGCAAGCATGTTCAGGGCCGATATATTTTGATCACAGAACACTGGGTAACTCTACTTGGAATGGTGGTATACGATAATGGCACTAACCTGTCTGCCCATCGAAAGTTGACACGTACCATGCCTGGCACATGTCCCAGTTATGTTATGCAGCTTTTCTTAAACAGATACTCAGGTTTGCAAGATGCTCTAAGGTAGGCCAGAAGAGTTTGTAGCCATTTCAGATGGTCATACAAAGCCAGTGTTCGGTTGGCTGAAATATAGTAGGAATTCCACCTGCCCCCTAAACCGCCTGATTTGTGACATGCTCATCAGGTGGAACTCAACTTTGGAAATGCTGCAGCGGCTGAACATGCAGCAGAGGGCCTTCAACTGCTACCTGTATGGGTATGGTACAAGGACAGGCTCAGGGCAGCTTGGATTTTTTTCCAATGCCAATGGCTGGTGATAAAGGATGCATGCACTGTACTGTCAACATTTGAGGAGACAACACTTGACCAATTTTCAACTTTCAGCGGTGTCGCACTTTGAATGACAATTGCGTGGTCATGCTACACTGTACCCAAATTAAAATTTTAGCATTTTTCACACAAATAGAGCTTTCTTTTTATGGTATTTAATCACTACTGGGGTTTTAATTTTTTTCTACAACTAAAGATGAAAAATTTTGAGAAAAAAAAAATGTCATAGTTTGTTATAAAATTTTGCAAACAGGTAATTTTTCTCCTTCATTGATATGTGCTGATGAGGCTTCACTAATGGGCACTGATTGGCTGCACTGATGGGCACAGATAAGGTGGTACTGATAGATGGCACTGCTGGGCACTTATAGGTGGCACTGATGGGCACTAGTAGGTACCACTGATAGGCAGCACTGGTGATGAGGCACCAATTGGCATTAATAGGTGGCACTGATGGCCATTGATAGGTGACACTGTGGGCGCTGGTGGGAACTGGTCGGTGGCACAGGTGAACACAGATGAGTTGGCGGCTTCTCTCCTTGATCAGGACCGATGTATGTCTGACAGCCACTGGTGGTCGTCTTTTTTTTTTCTCCTCACGCTATTGCTGATAACCGGCTCTGTTTACATCACATGATCAGCTGTCATTGACTGACAGCTGATCACGTGGTAAGGGTCGGGATTACCCCTTACTTCGATCTGTGATCAGCTGAGTCTCATTGACTTTCTGATCACAGAGCACGCAATGCGAGTGCCCTGCAGAGGGTGCGCAGGCTGCTCGAGCATGGGAGGACATCATATGACGGCCTCCCGGCAAAGTAGGTCCGTGCTGTAGCCGTCATTTTGCTATAGCGTGGACTGGAAGTGGCTAATATGACAATTTTGTGGAGAAAAAAAAATCTTTATTTTCCAAACAATTGTGGGCAAAATTTGCAACTTTAAAAAACTCACGATTCCTCTTACTAAATACCTTGGACTGTTATATTTACAAAAATTTGTCATTTGAGGGGTATTTGTACTGTCCTGACATTTTAGGGCCTCAAGAAATGAGATGGGTTGTCAGTGCATCAGGTGTGATCAATTTTCAATGATACGAAGCATAGCTTGTAGACGCTATAACTTTCACACAAAACAATTAATTATCATGCACTTATCAGGATTTTCTTTACCAGAAAATTTATGACGAAATTAGATTTTATTGAATTTCTTATAAAACAAAGTAGAAAATATATTTTTTTCAGAATTTGCTCTTTTTCTGCTTCTATCCCCCAAAAAAAAAAAAAAAAAACAGTGGTTAATAACTACCACCAAAATAAAGCTTGATTTGTGTGAACAAAATGATAAAAAAATATTTGGGTACAGTGTAGCATGACTGAATAAATGTAATTCAAAAAGCACGGAAAGCTGAAAATTAGTCTGGGAATGAAAGGGGTGAAAGTGCCCAGTATTTGAGGTAGTTAAAAAGCATATAAATATAATCCCAAAACCCGGAAAAAACCATACCCTCCCTCAAAACTATCTCCCCTTATCGGTTATTATTAATGACCTGAAGATTAGCAGACCGACTGGTATCAGTTGTCGCATCATTATTTCTCCTGACCAAACTGGCTTTATGTCATCCAGACAAATTATTGATAATATACACCTGGCAGCGAACATCATCCAAGATGTGGATATTAACTCCCATAAGGTCTTGTTTTTAAACCTAGACATTAACCTTTGGCCCTACCTTGACACTATTTTATAAAAATTTGGCCTTACTGGCAAATTTAACGGTTTGAGCCCTTTACCACCTACCCCGCAGCTTTCAACTCAGGGTTGCAATTGGCCATTTGGACTACACATGACCTGGTGACACTAGATTCAGTACTACAAGGCACCTTCTTTTGCGCTTTTGAGCACCTTCAACTTAATTGTGCCCTCCCCAGCTCTGAATTTTATAAATACTTACAGATTGCTCACTTCTTTTCTGTCATCCTTATACAAGACAGGGAAGAGGCCAAGTCACCATTTGAAAGTCTATGTAGAAAGAGTTCTACAGATAGGGGGACCATCTCAATCCTTTATCAGCACCTCAATGACCATGATTCTGCTGCAAAATCAATGGCAAACTAGGGCTGGGAAGCAGAAACCGCTCAAGCGCATTCAGCAGAAGATTGGCTTGACATGGTCTCCAACATGCATAAATGTACACGCTCTGTTGCCATCAAAGAAACTGGTTAAGCTTCATACCGGTGGTATTACACACCAGTTAGGATACATAGAATCTACCCATCTATTCTAGACATTTCTTCATACATTTTGGAGCTGTATGGCAACAGACCTCTATGAAGGTGTTGCAAATAACAGGTACATCTATAACATTATCTTACCAGATGTGCATTTTGTTTGTCGATCTCCCAGAGGTCTCACCCCCCCTTGTCAGAAATTGACCCACACACTCTGCACTATTCACTGGGCTATAGGCCTTAACTGGCCGTCCCGATCAGTTCCATGGTCCCAGGTGCTTCTTCGAATAGAGGCTATTAAATTAATGGACAGGATACATCATACTCTTGTGGACTCCATGCGAATATTTGACTTCAAATGGGAGTCCTGGTCATCCTGCTAGATGAACAATCCATGCCGGAACTGCTATACAGAGAGAAGCCTCCCGTTAGTATCTCTACCCTATAAATACCTGTAACACTGCTCCCCACTTGTCATACTGCCCCCCTCCACCTGTCACGCTTTGCTATATGAGGATGTTCCTTTGCTGGATTGGACTGTCTGTTTGCTGGATTGCAATGTCTCTGCTGGATTTGGCTGTCCCTTTCCTATATGTGAATGTTTCTTTGCTGGATTGGGCTGTTTTTCTTTTAGTTTTTTTTTTTGGCTGGATTGAGCTGTCTCTTTGGCATCTTATGGCACATATTTTTTTTCAAATTTAAAGTTATTTAGCAGTTTCATGTTTAGATGTCTTATTTTCTACTGTTTTAAAAAATTTAGAAGTTTTATTTATTTTTTTGCAAGTAGCCGGTCTTTCCTAGGGCGCAAATTAACCACTTAAGCCCCGGACCAATACGCTGTCTAAAGACCAGAGGTGTTTTTACAATTTGGCAATGCGCTGCTTTAACTGGTAATTGCGCGGTCATGCAATGTTGTACCGAAACGAAACTTGCGTCCTTTTCTTCCCACAAATAGAGCTTTATTTTGATGGTATTTGATCGCCTCTGCGATTTTTATTTTTTGCGATATAAACGCAAAAAGACCGTAAATTTTGAAAAAAAATGATTTTTCTTATAACAAAAAGTAAAAAAAATCGAATAAACTAAATTTTAGTCAAACATTTAGGCCAAAATGTATTCAGCCACATGTCTTTAGTAAAAAAAATCGCAATAAGCGTATATTTATTGGTTTTCGCAAAAGTTATAGCGTCTACAAACTAGGGTACATTTTCTGGAATTTACACAGCTTTTATTTTATGACTGCCTATCTCATTTCTTGAGGTGCTAAAATGGCAGGGCAGTACAAAACCCCCCCAAATGACCCCATTTTGGAAAGTAGACACCCCAAGGAAACTGCTGAGAGGCATGTTGAGTCCATTGAATATTTAATTTTTTTGTCCCAAGTGATTGAATAATGACGAAAAAAAAAAAAAAAAAAATGTTTACAAAAAGTTGTCACTAAATGATATATTTCTCACACATGCCATGGTTATATGTGGAATTGCACCCCAAAATACATTCTGCTGCTTCTCCTGAGTACGGGGATACCACATGTGTGGGACTTTTTGGGAGCCTAGCCGCATACGGGGCCCCAAAACCCAAGCACCGCCTTCAGCATTTCTAAGGGCACAAATTTTTGATTTCACTCCTCACTACCTATCAAGGTTTCGAAGGCCATAAAATGCCAAAATAGCAAAAAAAAAAACCAAATGACCCCATTTTGGAAAGTAGACACCCTAAGCTATTTGCTGAGAGGCATGTCGAGTCCATGGAATATTTTATATTTTGACACAAGTTGCGGGAATATGACAAACTGATTTTTTTTTGAACAAAGTTGTCACTAAATGATATATTGCTCACACATGCCATAGTTATATGTGGAATTGCACCCCAAAATACATTCTGCTGCTTCTCCCGAGTACGGGGATACCACATATGTGGGACTTTTTGTGAGCCTAGCCGCATACGGGGCCCCGAAAACAAAGCACCGCCTTCAAGATTTCTAAGGGCATACATTTTTGATTTCACTCCTCACTACCTATCACAGTTTTGAAGGCCATAAAATGCCAAGATGTCACACAACCCCCCCAAATGACCCCATTTTGGAAAGAAGACACCCCAAGCTATTTGCTGAGAGGCATGTTGAGTCCATGGAATATTTAATTTTATGGCCCCAAGTGATTGAATAATGACCAAAAAAAAAAAAATACAAAACGTTGTCACTAAATGATATATTTCTCACACATGCCACGGTTATATGTGGAATTGCACCCCAAAATACATTCTGCTGCTTCTCCTGAGTACGGGGATACCACATGTGTGGGACTTTTTGGGAGCCTAGCCGCGTACGGGGCCCCGAAAACCAAGCACTGCCTTCAAGATTTGTGTAAGTGAAATCAAAAATTTATGTCCTTAGAAATCTTGAAGGCGGTGCTTGGTTTTCGGGGTCTCATACGCGGCTAGGCTCCCAAAAAGTCCCACACATGTGGTATCCCCGTACTCAGGAGAAGTAGCAGAATGTATTTTGGGGTGCAATTCCACATATAACCATGGCATGTGTGAGAAATATATCATTTAGTGACAATGTTTTGTACATTTTTTTATTTTAATTTTTTTTGGTCATGATTCAATCACTTGGGGCAAAAAAATTAAATATTCCATGGACTCAACATGCCTCTCAGCAAATAGCTTGGGGTGTCTACTTTCCAAAATGGGGTCATTTGGGGGTTTTTTGTGCTATTTTGGCATTTTATGGCCTTCGAAACTGTGATAGGTAGTGAGGAGTGAAATCAAAAATTTGCGCCCTTAGAAATGCTGAAGGCGGTGCTTGGTTTTCGGGGTCCCGTACGCGGCTAGGCTCCCAAAAAGTCCCAAACATGTGGTATCCCCGTACTCAGGAGAAGCAGCAGAATGTATTTTAGGGTGCAACTCCACATATAACCATGGCATGTGTGAGCAATATATCATTTAGTGACACATTTTTCTTTTTTTTTTTTTTTTTTCTCATTATTCAATCACTTTGGACAAAAAAAAAAAAATCAATGGACTCAACATGCCTCTCAGCAGTTTCCTTGGGGTGTCTTCTTTCCAAAATGGGGTCATTTGGGTTTTTTTTGTGCTATTTTGGCATTTTATGGCCTTCGAAACTGTGATAGGTAGTGAGGAGTGAAATCAAAAATTTACACCCTTAGAAAGCCTGAAGGCGGTGATTGGTTTTTGGGGTCCCGTACGCGGCTAGGCTCCCAAAAAGTCTCACACATGTGGTATCCCCGTACTCAGGAGAAGCAGCAGAATGCATTTTGGGGTGTAATTCCACATATGCCCATGGCATGTTTGAGCAATATATCATTTAGTGACAACTTTGCGCAAAAAAAATATATATATATATATATATATATATATTTATATTTCCCGCAACTTGGGTCAAAATCTAAAATATTCCATGGACTTAAGATGCCTCTCAGCAAATAGCTTGGGGTGTCTACTTTCCAAAATGGGGTCATTTGGGGGGGTTTTCAATTGTCCTGGCATTTTATGCACAACAATTAGAAGCTTATGTCACACATCACCCACTCTTCTAACCACTTGAAGAAAAAGCCCTTTCTGACACTGTTTGTTTACATAAAAACATATTATTTTTTTGCAAGAAAGTAAAGTTGAACCCCCAAACATTATATATTTTTTTAAAGCAAAGGCCCTACAGATTAAAATGGTAGGTGTTGCAAAAAAAAATTCCACACAGTATTTGCGCAGCGTTTTTTCAAACGCATTTTTTGGGGAAAAAATACACTTTTTTTTATTTTAAAGCACTAAAACACACTATATTGCCCAAATTATTGATGAAATAAAAATTATGATCTTAGGCCGAGTACATGGATACCAAACACGACATACTTTAAAATTGCGCACAAACGCGCAGTGGCGACAAACTACATACATTTTTAAAAGCCTTTAAAAGCCTTTACAGGTTACCACATTAGATTTACAGAGTAGGTCTACTGCTAAAATGACTGCCCTCGATCTGCCCTTCGCGGTGATACCTCACATGCATGGTGCAATTGCTGTTTACATATGACTCCAGACCGACGCTTGCGTTCGTCTTTGCGCAAGAGCAGGGGGGGACAGGGATGCTTTTTTTTTTTTTTTTTTTTTTTTTTATATATTTATTTCGCTTTTTTTATTTTATTTGTTAACTGTTCCTTCCATTTATTTATTTTTTTACCATTTTTATTGTAATCTCAGGGAATGTAAATATCCCTTATGATAGCAATAGTTAGTGACAGGTACTCTTTTTTTTTTTTAAATGGGGTCTATTAGACCCTAGATCTTTCCTCTGCCCTCAAAGCATCTGACCACACCAAGATCGGTGTGATAAAATGCTTTCCCATATTCTCAATGGCGCCGTTTATATCTGGGGGGGGGGACATTCCCTCCCACTGAATGTAAAAGCAGTCTAGAGGCTAATTAGCCGCTAGGACTGCTTTTACATGAAAGCCGACCGCTGGCTGAAAAGAATGATACCAAGATGATGCCTAAACCCGCAGGCATCATTCTGGTATAACCATTCAAAGTCCTGCAACATACCAGTACGTTGATGGTTCTTGTTGGACATGTATTGTAATCTTTTTTTTTTTCATGCAGTCTGTTGGCTGAACAAAAAAAAGATTGATCGGTGGGTATGCCCACCATTAGAATACCTCCCTTCATCCACCCACTTCTAATGATGGGCATACATGCACCATTTATATATGCCGAAGCATGGGGGCATCCTCCCGCAAAAAAGTTATGCCGCGTACGGTCGGACTTTTCTATGCCGCGTACACACGGTCGGACTTTTCTATGCCGTGTACACATGGTCAGACTTTTCCACAGGAAAGCCTCCGTAGGAATGTCAACCGTATGTACGCGGCATTAGGAGCAAAATCGCTCCTCCGCCCCTAATGCCCCCATGCTCCGGCATATATGCTCTTTTTTGAACTGTAGTGGTGAAATCACCTCCTACAGCATTGGAGTCGCGGCTTTATATATCGTGGGAGCAAACGCTGTTGCTGTCACGCTAAATAAATCCGCACTGCAACTGAATGGCGTACCTGCTAAGCAAATGATGGTTAACATTAAAACAAAGTAACATTCCAGTATAACAGTAAGATCATACCATACCTGCAAAGCAAATACCTATAAAAAAACATAGTAAAAAATAAAACATTTTTTAACGCAACCTGTGCCTAAAATATATATATATGCCAAAGCATGGGGGCATCCTCCCGCAAAAAAGTTATGCCGCGTACGGTCGGACTTTTCTATGCCGCGTACACACGGTCGGACTTTTCTATGCCGTGTACACATGGTCAGACTTTTCCACGGGAAAGCCTCCGTAGGAATGTCAACCGTATGTACGCGGCATTAGGAGCAAAATCGCTCCTCCGCCCCTGCTGCCCGCATGCTTCGGCATATATGCTCTTTTTTTTAACTGTGGTGGTGAAATCACCTCCTACAGCACTGGAGTCGCGGCTTTATATATCGTGGGAGCAAACGCTGTTGCTGTCAAGATAAATAAGTCCGCGCAACAGCTGAATGGCGTACCTGAAAACAGTAAAATAAATTACATACCTGAAAAGCAAGCATGAAAAAACATAACAACAATAAAACTTTGCAGAATAGAATACAGTAAAAAAGAGCAGAACAATAGAGAGAGAATAGAGAGGGAGAGAACAATAAAACGACAACTATTTTTGGTTTTTTTATTTTATATTTTTTTGTGTGTTTTTATTTTTTACTTTTTTTTTTTTTTTTTTTTAACACTTTTTTTTGTAACTGTGAACTGTAACTTCAACTTTTCGGTTCCAGGTTTGGGTCTCTCAAAATGCGATGGCATCTTGGGAGACCCTGTGTGAGTGTGCCTAGCCTGTGAAATGTTTCACCCTACACTAATAATTAACGTGTGTGTGGAAGCGTTCAAAACATTCACCAATACAAAGACCAGGATTGCCAGGACATTTGGGACAAAAATAACGGGTGTCACGCCTAAATCCGCGCTTGGTACAGACACGACATTTTCTTTGGGGGGCTCGTTGGGTAGGGGTACTCGGGAGGACATAAGAAAAATGCCTCTCATGCAGTCGGCTTACTGCATTTGGTAGGAGATGGTGAGGTACAATACCGCCTGGATACAGGAGTTCTGTGATGATATCCCTCTGGAATTGAAGGAAGGATTCATTCCGTCCTGAAGCTCTGTATACGACATGAGCATTCAGTAGAGCCAATTGAAATAAATGTAGAGACACTTTTTTGTACCAGCGTCTCGTCTTACGGGCAATATGATACGGCGCCATCAACTGGTCGTTGAGGTCCACCCCTCCCATATTAAGGTTATATTCGTGGACACAGAGGGGTTTCTCCACAACACCAGTCGCCGTACGAATTTGGACTGTCGTGTCTGCGTGAAGGGTGGTAAGAACGAAAACATTCCTATTGTCCCGCCACTTCACAGCGAGCAAATTTTTACATCTGCAGCAGGCTCTCGCCCCCGGCCTAACACGGGCATCTACAAGCCGCTGGGGGAAGCCCCGGCGATTAGGTCGCACGGTGCCACATGCTCCAATCTGTTGATCAAATAAGTGGCTAAAAAGTGGCACGCTGCTGTAAAAATTGTCCACATACAAATGGTACCCCTTTCCGAATAAGGGTGACACCAAGTCCCAAACAATCTTGCCAGCGCTCCCCATGTAATCTGGGCATCCTTCCGGCTCTACCTGACTATCTTTTCCCTCGTAAACCCTAAAGCTCCATGTGTAGCCTGTGGCCCTGTCACAGAGCTTATAGAGCTTGACCCCGTATCTGGCACGCTTGCTGGGAAGGAACTGTTTGAAAGACAAGCGGCCAGCAAATTTAATCAGGGACTCATCAACGCATACAACCTGCTGGGGATTAAACAAGGCTGCAAAACGTTCGTTGAAATGGTTTACGAGGGGCCGAATTTTGTAGAGCCGGTCAAATTCAGGGTCTCCACGTGGACGACAAAGTGCATTGTCACTGAAATGCAGGAACCGCAGGATCGCCTCGTATCGTCTCCTGGCCATGTGAGCAGAGAAAATGTACATATGGTCAATGGGATGTGTGGACCAATACATCCGCAATGACGGAAATTTGTGTATGCCCATGTTGAGGGTAAGGCCCAGAAAGGTCTTAAATTCGGAAACCTCGAGAGGTTTCCATTCTTTGGCAAGGCGAGACTGGGGGTTAGCGGCGATGTAAGTACCAGCATATAAATTAGTCTGGTCCACAATAGATCTATAGAGATCTTCCGTGAAATACAGCGAATAAAAATCAAGTGACATAAAGTTCGCTGTATCCACCTGAATACCGGGTTGGCCAGTGAATGGGGGAAGTACAGGTGCTGTAGAAGTGGTGGGGACCCAATCAGGATAGGCAAATTCTACAGGAAGGGCACTATGGGCACGACGGGCCTGTCTCTGTCTTTTTCTTGGTGGCAGCGGGACACTACTTGTGCTTGCCACATCGCCAGCTTCAACTGCACTTATGGGACTCGCCACATCACCAAGTGTTACTGCAGTGCTGGATAAACGACCAGGGTGTACTAGGCCGCTGGTGCTTGCCAATTCACCAGAAGGAATAGCGGCGCTAGTACTGGATCTCTGCTCCATACGAGGGTCCTGCGGTTCTTGCTGCTCAACAACATCAGAATGGGATCGGGTACGCCTGGCCTTAGCAGGGACCTCAACTTCGTCGTGCGAGCTATCTGACATGGAGCCGCTGTCGTAAATGGGTTCATATTCTGAGCCAGAATCTGTCAGATGCGTGACCTCCTCCTCTTCACTATCTGACATGCACATGAACTCCAAGGCCTGCTTATCATTGTACCTTCGGTTTGCCATTTTGGACTCTAAATTTAGTGGTACAATGGTAAGGATTCACAGGTAAAAAAAGCACCTGACTATAGAAAAGCAAATGTAGAAAACGCTTCAAAAAAAACTGTAAGCGATCGCAGGGATCAGGCCTGTCTCTGCGAACGCTGCAGTTATGTGTCTTGTGTTTTGTAAGTGACAGTGATCGATCGATACTGCACTTGGGTGGGTTGGGCTGGGCAGAGGGGGAAAACGCAGGTGCTAGCGGGTATCTGGGCTGATTCCGCTAACAATGCGTTTTTGGGTACCCTAAACTGCTGGGTACGCTAGTATAGATCTGATCAGATCAGGTATCGATCCGTTCAGATCCTATACCACTAAGGGGGGTGTATGCTTAGCGAGTGGGTGTAAGCGGTACTGGCTCTAACCTAACGCTGCCTGGGGTGACGCAGACCCTGACTGGCGCTAAAATTAAATTTATATCACCCGCCGGGTGATCAGGGGGTTAAACCTATTGGGTTATATACGGCGGGTGCTCTGATGCTATAAACAGCAAACTAACCAACCAGCGTCAACCGTAACACTTATACGGTGATCACTGGTGAAAGGGTTAACTAGGGGGCAATCAGGGGGTTAAAACCTTTATTCGGTAATATATGGGGGTACCTAACGCTTTCTAAAAACCTGGTGGCGAACCTAAAATAACTAAATAACTAACTGGCTAACCACGTCACCAGTGACACTTATACAGTGATCAGTGGTGAAAGGGTTAACTCTAGGGGCAATCAGGGGTTAAAACCTTTATTTATGGGGGTACCTAACGCTATATAAACCTGGCGGCGAACCTCAAAAAAAACTAACTGCCTAGCGGCAACAGTGACACTAATACAGCGATCAGAAACCGATCGCTTAGTGACACTGGCAATAGGGGTGAAAGGGTTAACTCTAGGGGCAATCAGGGGTTAAAACCTTTATTTATGGGGGTACCTAACGCTATATAAACCTGGCGGCGAACCTCAAAAAAAACTAACTGCCTAGCGGCAACAGTGACACTAATACAGCGATCAGAAACCGATCGCTTAGTGACACTGGCAATAGGGGTGAAAGGGTTAACTCTAGGGGCAATCAGGGGTTAAAACCTTTATTTATGGGGGTACCTAACGCTATATAAACCTGGCGGCGAACCTCAAAAAAAACTAACTGCCTAGCGGCAACAGTGACACTAATACAGCGATCAGAAACCGATCGCTTAGTGACACTGGCAATAGGGGTGAAAGGGTTAACTTTAGGGGCAATCAGGGGTTAAACCTTTATTGGGGGGGGGTAGGGGGCTACCCTGGACCTAAAGGGGCCTAAACCTAACTGCCCTGACACTTTTTTCTGTCACACTGACACTAAAAGCAGTGATCAGAAAATAAATGATCACTGCAATCAGTGACACTGTGACAGGGGGTGATCTGGGGGTGCTGGGGGGGTGATCGGGGGGGGTTATGTGCCTATGTGTGCTGTGTCAGTGTGCTGTTGGTGCAACTCACAGTACTGACGTCTTCTCTCCTCTGGAATCAGACGAAAAGACCGCCAGAGGGGAGAAAACGTCACTTCCTCCCTGCCTGTGTTTACAGTTACACAGGCAGGGAGGGCTCTGCTGCAATCTCATTCGCCGAGGGAGATCGAGAGGGGACGGCTGGAAACCAATAGCCGCCCCCTCCTCCCGGACCTCCCGTACACCGTTCCCGGCCGTCGCATGTACCGGAGGGGGTCCCGATCGGACCCCCGAACCGAGGTAAGGCGGGGACGTACCTATACGCCCATGTGCCTGTACGTGCCATATTGTGGACGTATATGTACATGCGGTGGTCGGGAACTGGTTAATACTGTTTATATATGGTTTGCTGGTGGGAGCCTCTCCAGATCCTGCTTAGAAGAGAAACTGCTAACGCTGCCAAAATCTGAACTTCATGCCTCTGTTTTTTATTGACTTTTCTTAAAGCGGGGGTTCACCCAAAAATAAATTTTTAACATTACATTCAGGCGAGTTGTCCTAATGACAATCGGCTTTTTTTTTTTCGTACATACCGTATTTCACTGCCGCTTTCGGGTATGCCTTCTGCGGGACTGGACGTTCCTATCTGATTGACAGGCTTCCGACCGTCGCATACAGCGCATCACAAGTTGCCGAAAGAAGCCGAACATCGGTGCGGCTCTATACGGGGCCTGCGCACCGACGTTCGGCTTCTTTCGGCAATTAGTGATGCGTAGTATGCGGCGGTCGGAAGCCTGTCAATCAGATAGGAACGCCCAGTCCCGCAGAAAACATACCCGGAAGCGGCAGTGAAAATAAGGTATGTACGGGGAAAAAAAAACAGCCGATTGTCATTAGGACTGAATGTAATGTTAAAAAATTATTTTTTGGGTGAATCTCCACTTTAAGAACTTAAAATACTTTTTGTTTATCATTCCTTGCCCATTGTTCTTTTTTTTTTTTTTTTTTGTCCGTTGCACTAGTGCCCCACTTTCTTTGCACTTGGGTACCTTTTAGTATCTTTCGCTAAATGGCTGGGCGCCGATCGGCTGGAACCTGGAAGACAGTGTGGTATGCTCTATGTAGCCTCAGCTACATACTGTTTCTACAGGACATCCAGCAGCCTTACAAGTTAGTGAGAGAATTATTTATTTGGACCAAGCTGTAAAGTGTATCAAAAGCTGGAGTTCAGCTTTAACATCAGCTCCTGCATGTGTGTTAGTAATGCCAGATGCTGCCATTATTAAGCCAAGATGTGGGTTGGGGGGCTGGAGTGGATAAAGGCAGATAATCTTCTAGGGGACTTTTAAGCCCTCCTAAAAGTTGGGCATTATACATATAGGGCTAGATTCAGATTCCTTTATGCGGGCGTAGCGTATCTCCTATACGCTACGCCGCCGTAACTTTGAGAGGCGAGTATGGTATTCATAAAGATTTTGCGGCCCGAAGTTACGGTGGCATAGCGTATTAGGGTCGGCGTAAGCCCGCCTAATTCAAATGTTGAAGCTGTGGGCGTGTTTTATGTAAATTAAGTGTGCGTATCCCAGTGCGCATGCTCCAAATCACGTCGCAAATAGTGAATGCTTTCAACGTGAACATAACCTACGCCCAGCCCCATTCACGGGCGACTTGCGCAAACGACGTAACACGTGAAAAATTTGACGCGGTTCCGACATCCATACTTAACATTGGCTGCTCCATGTTTTTGGTGGTTTATCTTTACGCCTGAATCGCCTTACGTAAACGGCGTATCTTTACTGCGACGGGCAAGCGTACGTTCGTGAATAGGCGTATCTTGCTGATTTACATATTCTAGGCGTAAATCAGCATACACGCCCCTAGCGGCCAGCGTAAATAGGCAGTTAAGATACAACAGCGTAGGAGAGTTACGCCACCAGTATCTTATCAACATTTAAGCGTATCTCAGTTTGAGCATACGCTTAAAGTTGCGACAGCGCGGATTCGGACTTACGACAACGTATCTACTGATACGCCCGTTGTAAGTCTATATGAATCTGGCCCATAGTATGTGGGGTGAGTAGTCGGAGGACAATGTTGTCCTCAAAAACACATTCAGTTACATGTGTTGCTGTCCTAAAAAAAAAAAAAAAAAAATCTTAACTGGACTATATTACATTGCATTGCTGCTGTAAATTAGCTACCACAAAAAGAAAAAAAAAATCAACACAGCCAAATAGGCACTTCCATAGTATGCAGTCTTTGAGGCTGTCCATGAATATTGTGTCCTGTAACATCCCCTACAGCTTTAATTCATTCCCCAAACCTGTAATTTAAAGGATTTGTGCATCTTCACTGTAGCCTTTGAAGCCATATGAAAAGACCTTCTCCCTATATGTTAATTTAATTAAATTTTTACATCTTGCCATTGGTACTTCCTCCATGGCAGGGCCTGGCTTCTTATACCTGTTTGTTTTTTTACAATAGTTTGATCATTTTGATAATAGTTTGATAATTAGCCCCACAAAAACAATAAATGAATTATGGCCGCCTTATTCCACTGATTTCACTTGGAATCCAGGGAAAAAGTATGTATCCACCCAACTAATTTGTGTGTGCCAGCAACGATCACTGCCGGCAAATGCTGGCTGTAGCTGCTGACAACCCATCATTGAAGTGTACAGTTCCTACCACTGTAAACTGCCTGTGCAAATGAAGCCTAATACTATAGCAATTACATTTGACATTAAAAGCCAACAAGTAGGGGTAAACTACTTTAAATCTCTGTATTGTTGAAGATTATACTTTTTTGTGGATTTATCTTTTGTAGAGAAAAATTTTTTTTGTAAGAGCTGTAAATGATTTATTAAAGGCTTCGGCATAAGTTCTAAAAACTTTGATAGCGAAGGAGAAATGACATTTACAATACTTTGGCTCCATCTGGTGGTCAGAACGAGTCAAATGCAAACAGCTGACACAGCTAAACTGACATATTTATTTATGCTCCTATGTGAGTTTACAAAAAGTAAAAAATTATTCATGTGAGCCATATATATATATAAAATATAAAAAAATTAGCATATTGTGATAAAGTTCATTATTTTCTGTAATGTACTGATAAACATTAGGCTTTCATATATTTCAGATTCATTACACACAACTGAAGTAGTTCAAGCCTTTTTATTGTTTTAATATTGATGATTTTGGCATACAGCTCATGAAAACCCCAAATTCCTATCTCAAAAAATTAGCATATCATGAAAAGGTTCTCTAAACGAGCTCTTAACCTAATCATCTGAATCAGCTAATTAACTCTAAACACCTGCAAAAGATTTCTGAGGCTTTTAAAAACTCCCAGCCTGGTTCATTACTCCAAACCGCAATCATGGGTAAGACTGCCGACCTGACTGCTGTCCAGAAGGCCATCATTGACACCCTCAAGCAAGAGGGTAAGACACAGAAAGAAATTTCTGAACGAATAGGCTGTTCCCAGAGTGCTGTATCAAGGCACCCCAGTGGGAAGTCTGTGGGAAGGAAAAAGTGTGGCAGAAAACGCTGCACAACGAGAAGAGATGACCGGACCCTGAAGAAGATTGTGGAGAATGACCGATTCCAGACCTTGGGGGACCTGCGGAAGCAGTGGACTGAGTCTGGAGTAGAAACATCCAGAGCCACCGTGTACAGGCGTGTGCAGGAAATGGGCTACAGGTGCCGCATTCCCCAGGTCAAGCCACTTTTGAACCAGACTGCAGAAGCGCCTGAACTGGGCTACAGAGAAGCAACACTGGACTGTTGCTCAGTGGTCCAAAGTACTTTTTTCGGATGAAAGCAAATTTTGCATGTCATTCGGTAATCAAGGTGCCAGAGTCTGGAGGAAGACTGGGGAGAGGGAAATGCCAAAATGCCTGAAGTCCAGTGTCAAGTACCCACAGTCAGTGATGGTCTGGGGTGCCATGTCAGCTGCTGGTGTTGGTCCACTGTGTTTTATCAAGGGCAGGGTGAATGCAGCTAGCTATCAGGAGATTTTGGAGCACTTCATGCTTCCATCTGCTGAAAAGCTTTATGGAGATGAAGATTTCATTTTTCAGCACGACCTGGCACCTGCTCACCGTGCCAAAACCACTGGTAAATGGTTTATTGACCATGGTATTACTGTGCTCAATTGGCCTGCCAACTCTCCTGACCTGAACCCCATAGAGAATCTGTGGGATATTGGGAAGAGAAAGTTGAGAGACGCAAGACCCAACACTCTGGATGAGCCTAAGGCCGCTACCGAAGCATCCTGGGCCTCCATAACACCTCAGCAGTGCCACAGGCTGATTGCCTCCATGCCACGCCGCATTGAAGCAGTAATTTCTGCAAAAGGATTTTTTTTATTAAAAACACTTTTCTTTTATTGGTCGGATGAAATATGCTATTTTTTTGAGATAAGAATTTGGGGTTTTCATGAGCTGTATGCCAAAATCATCAATATTAAAACAATAACAAGGCTTGAACTACTTCAGTTGTGTGTAAAGAATCTAAAATATATGAAAGTCTAATGTTTATCAGTACATTACAGAAAATAATGAACTTTATCACAATATGCTAATTTTTTGAGAACCACCTGTATGTATGTGTGTGTGTGTGTGTGTATGTATATGTATATATATATATATATATATATATATATATATATATATATATATATATAATAATCATCCAAGACGTTTCTCTATAAGTAGAGCAAGGTATTCTGATAGTTAGAAAGCAGATTTTTATTAGAAAAGGGTTCATAGTCTTTTCCAAATTTGAGAGATTTTTAGAATGTCTCTAAAAAAGTAATGGAAAGGGCTAGAGGGCTGCAAATGGCAGCAACATGTTGGTAAGAGCATGGCAAGTACTCTGCAAACAAATGTGGATAGGGAAATAACTTAAAATAACATAAAATACTTATAAAAAAAAATAATAATCTTGACCTAGGAGGACGAGGTCCATATGGAGTAGGAGGTTGAGGTGGCGGTGGATGTGGCAGTGTAGGTGGAAGCGGCGGTGGAGGACGAGGTAGCCAACACAGGTTTTTGTTTTTAATTTATTTTTTAAATTAGGGTACACCCCAAAAGAGTGAGAAAGATCAGAAATACAAGAATGGCTGGGTAAGGCCGGTATACGTGTCTATTCTGCACAAGGTACGGACAAGTCCTGTGGGATCCATGCCTGGTTCATTTTAATGAACGTGAGCTTGTCCACATTGGCTCTGGACAGGGGGCTGCGCTTGTCTCTGATAACGCTCCCTGCCGTGCTAAATACACGTTCAGATAATACACTGGCTGCAGGGCAGGCCAGCACCTCCAAGGCGTAAAGGGCAAGCTCGGGCCATATGCCCAATTTGGAGACCCAGAAGTTTAAGGGGGCAGACCCGTCATTCAGTACGTGTAGGCGTGTGCACACATACTGCTCCACCATGTTGGTGAAATGCTGCCTCCTGCTAAGACGTTCCATATCAGCTGGTGGTGCTGGTTGTTGTGGCGTGCTGACAAAGCTTTTCCACATTTCGGCCGTGCTAACCCTGCCTTCTGAGGTGCTGGCGGTGCCCCGGCTGCGTTGGCGACCTCTTCCTCCTCCTCTGCCTTCGCCTTGTGCTTCCACTGTGCCCCCGCTGTCAGGTGGGAATTCCACCAGCAGCACGTCTACCAGCGTGCGCTTGTACTCACGCATCTTACGATCACGCTCCAGTGAGGGAATTAAGGACGGTACATTGTCCTTTTAACGGGGATCCAGCAGCGTGGCCACCCAGTAATCAGCACCTGTTAAAATGTGGGCAACTCGACGGTCGTTGCGGAGACACTGCAGCATGTAATCGCTCATGTGTGCCAGGCTGCCCAGAGGCAACAAAAAGCTGTCCTCTGTGGGAGGTGTATCGTCTGTGTCCTCTTTATCCCCCCAGCCACGCACCAGTGATGGCCATGAGCTGGTCTGGGTGCCACCCTGCTGTGAACATGGTTCCTCCTCATCCTCCACCTGTCATCCTCCGGAACTGTGCCCTTGCTGGACAATTGTGTACCTGGCGTTTGTTGGTGCAGGAACCCACCCTCGGAGCCACTTGTGAATGACTGCCCTGAAAGCCTTGCAAATGATCCCGATTCCTCCTTCTCCTCCTCCTCCTCCTCCTGTGCCACATCCTCTTCCATCATCGCCCGAAGCGTTTTTTCAAGGAGGCATAGAACTGGGATAGTAACGCTGAGAACGCCATCATCGGCACTGGCCATGTTGGTGGAGTACTCGAAACAGCGCAACAAGGCACATGGGTCTCGCATGGAGGCCCAGTTATTGGTGGTGAAGTGGTTCTGTTCTGAAGAGCGACTCACGGGTGCGTGCTGCAGCTGAAACTCCATTATTGCCTGCTGCTGCTCGCACAGTCTGGCCAGCATGTGCAAGGTGGAGTTCCACCTTGTGGGCACGTCGCTTATGAGGCGGTGAACGGGAAGGCCGAAGTTACGCTGCAGCACTGACAGGTGAGCAGCAGCAGGGTGAGAACGCCGAAAGTGCGCACAGACGGCCCGCACTTTCTGCAGCAGCTGTGGCATATCGGGGTAATTTTTAAGGAACCTCTGCACCACAAAATTCAGCACATGCGCCAGGCAAGGGATGTGCGTCAAACCGGCTAGGCCCAGAGCTGCTACGAGATTTCGCCCATTATCGCACACCTCCAGGCCCGGCTTAAGGCTCACTGCCGCCAACCACTCATCGGTCTGTTGTTCCATGTCCCTCCACAACTCCTTTGCAGTGTGGGGTTTTTCCCCCAAACAGGAAAGTTTTAAAACTGCCTGCTGTCGTTTAACCATGGCTGTGCTGAAGTTGGTGGTGAATGTGTTACGCTGACCGGATGAGGGGGCGGTAGAGGATGAGGAAGCGGAGTAGAAGGAGTTAGCAAGAGGAGGTGTGAAGGAATGCAATGAGCATAGTGATAAATTAGAAAATGTCTATTCTCTATGCATCTTTAATATAAAGTCTATATTGCTTTTTCATGTATACTACTGCTATGATCCTTCCTCACTCAAATCAGTTCCTGATGGCACCCCCCTCCCAAACATGGCGCATACCCCCCACTCCCACACAGCTTTAGGAATGCGGAGGTGAAGACACGTCAGAGGGCTGGCTAAGATCAACACCCCATCTTGTACCTTGACCAATTAGATGCGCTTTCTAGTTCACATTAACATAATAGTGATGTATCATACTGTAATAGAGTTTTCTCTTGTCTGTAATAAAACACAGATAACGGTGTGCTTCGACTGAGACAGATGTGTCAGTGACTCATTCCTAGCCATGCATGGTGATCTGAAATATGTGATTTGGAACAGCAGTAGAAAACCATGTTGACCCCTTTGAGGTCAAGAGATCCATCATAGATGGCGCCCAACGTGGGGCCCCAGGTTCTTTTGACTAAAGGAAGACTGCAATTTAAGGGTTAAGTTGCCGATCGGGACAGATGAATAGAGGGATTGATCACCCCACACTTCTGTCGTGGTGAGTATCTACATATTATGTATTTACCACTATACAGAAATTCCTTCTGTCTAGATTGGGAATTAGTCCTGTGTCGGCTTCCTAAGGTCAACATAGAGGCAGGTAATTTTTATATCTCGCCTGGGGCTTTTTTAACGAACCTGCTATCGGATTTCTACTGACTGTGTATTTGTTTACTGTTTTTGTATTGTTCCTGTCTGCTGTCCTTTAAATTTGCAAAGTCAGCAAGTTGAAAGTTGTTGCAAAATGTACGCTGACCCAGGAGGTAAAAGATTGTTTGCCCCGGGAAGATGTGTAGGTTGCCCAGAAGGCGTTTAACGCTTTACAGGGCAGGGGAGCTTTGCAACAAATGTCTTTTTTAAGACGGGTGTCTCAGGGTTAATGGTTAACCCATGAGGGTGAATCTCAGCTGTTGATGCTTTTGCAATTTGACAAGACGACATTCGTTCTTGTTGTGTTTGTGTGTTCTGAGATTACACGTACATTTCCTCCAGGCAGAGAGAGGGGGAGGATAAATTCCTGTGTATAATAAATGTTCATTCTTGATTAGATGATGGGAAATCACACTAATGTAGCATGAGATGCAAGGAATCGGCAAGGAAAGGGTTAAATAATTTGAAAGTGGATTTGCAAGTATACAGAAGGTTAAAGCAAGTAGAGATTGTAGGTAGAACAGAGGACAGAGCGTTGGTCGTTGTAATGAAAGTTTGTGAATTGGAAGACTGCCAGGCTGAAGATAAAGGAATTCTATGTGATAAAAGTTTCTGAATGTTTGCTTTGTATAACAAGAATATGGCAAAGAAAGATGGCGATTGTTTGTTTTTCTTTTTGTATATGCTTATCACAAAACTGACCCCCCCCTTTGGAATGTGGAGGGAAGGACAGGGAAAACTCAGCCCTCCACCTAACTCCCACCCAAGCCAAGCCCAGTGCACTTCCTCCCGGCAGCCATCTTAGTGCACTTCCTCCCGGCAGCCATCTTAGCGCACCCACATCATCATTTCCTGCCCAGCCCAGTGCATTTCCTGCAGGTGGCCATCTTGGTACACCCAGAAGGCCTAACCAATGCATATACCCAGTTCTTTCTGTTTTAAACCAGTATGGCTCCTACCACACTCCTGTCTTCTCCAATACAGAAGTGTCACCTTCACAAGCCGGATATATTAAATGATGGAGAAGCGTAGAGTGGGAAGATCAACAACAGGCAGCAAGGCCATCCGTTGATTTAACCCCCAATCCAGCTCCAGACTCACAATTCAGAGAGAATATTAAACGTATGCTGCCAACCGTAAAGAACAATGCCCCGCAACAATAACAACAATCTCAGTTGCCAGAAGGGGCACCGGTGATGTATGTTGCTTTTACCCCATCACAAGCAGCGGCCCTAGTGACAAGTCCACCTGACCCGGAGAAACGTGCCCCTCTACTGCAGGATGGTGCAAATACAAGAAACGTATTCAGCTGCTTAGAGAGATTTGATCAGTTTATGCCAAATTAAAGCAGGACATGTTTTTGTGGCTGGTCATGCAAGCGGCCTTCAATGATGCCCGCCTGAAAAGTGCCACTTCCTGTTCCTCAGGTGTGGAGTTCTATGCCCAACTCCACAAATGGGAAAAGCAGAAATTGACGGATAAGACCACCACCATCCAATATATTACCCAAGATGAAGATGAAGTCTGTGGAGAAGTATGATGCCAGACTCGTACAAGCCTTTGATGATGTGGGCTTCTCTCGCCATGAAAAGGCGCACACACACACGTCTTCAACTGTTTTTGTCTCAGGGTTCAGAGAGGATACCAGAAAAGGCCTGATGGTGACTCGCCCTGAATACTGCTCTATGTAGATGTCCAAACTACTGTTGGTGGCCAGAGCTATGGAAAATCAACGCCCCTCATGGTGGCCCATGATCAAGAGAATGTAGAGCCCTAAGACATCCCAGACAAGACTGACCCCCGTGAAAGACAACACGGACATCAGCAACCACCACCACCACGCCCCAACTCTCACTAGAGACTGGGCAAACCTGTGTCACCCCTTATGACAGTGTCCTCTACCTGTCCCATGGATTTGCTCGGAGCTGATGTACTGTCCAGACTACAGGCCTCAATAATTTTCACGCCTGAAGGAGGAGTGCAGCTACATACTCCCTTATCCCCAGAAGACTCATCTGCTTTGTGTTCTCTGCCTCGCATGATGATACTTCATGAAGCAATACCTCCAAGTACAATACCACAAGACGTACTTGACAGAATCCCTACGTGCCTATGGTCCACGGGCCCGAAAGACATTTGAAAGTGCCATCAGTTTTAGTCAAGCTTATTGCCCCGGAAACCACAATACCCCTTGAAGCCAGCTCAATCCACAGCCATCTCAAAACAGGTTGAGACTCTTGTGTCCAATGGAGCTCTGATACCCTGTACTTCTGAATGCAATACACCCTTGTTCCCAGTGAAGAAACTGACCCCAGGAGGAGAACCAGAGAAATACAGAATAATCCAAGGCCTCCGAGCAGTTAATGAAGCCACAGTGTTGAACACCCCAATTGTGCCAAGTCTCCAAGCCAGTTTGCCAAAGCCATAACTTCAATACTTTATACATGGCAAAAAGAACACCCTACAGTGACTCTTCTCATATATGTGGACAACCTTCTTCTCTGCACAGATGGCTAACCCACTGCAGAAGAAAATTCAGAAAGTCTACTATGCTACCTTGCGGAACGAGGCTGTAAGGCCTCCAAAGTCAAAATACAGTGGTGTTCCAAGACATATCACCTCCGACCAAGTGGCTGCTATCCAGGACATTCCCCAACTACAGGCCACTAAACAACTGCATGCTTTTCTTGGGCTCATATCTTACTGCAGGGCGTGAATCCCTGATGCATCGATCCTCATGCAACCACTCTATGATGCTCTCAAGTCTGTGCCGTCTAACCTGTCAAACAAAGCCCTGGACAATTTCTTTCTGCTGAAGCAAGCAATATCTACAGCTCCTGCTTTGAGCCTCCCAGATTATGGAATACCCTTTAAGCTGTTTGTGTCGGAAAGAAAAGGCCACGCAACAGGGTTCCTAGCTCAACAAAATGGAGGCCGTACTAGACCCATTGGGTACTATTCATGCCGCTTAGACCCCGTGGTTAGGGGTGGCCCTTCCTGCTTAACAGCAGTCTTTGCTGCCCAGGCACTACTGGACAAAATTTCAGACCTAGTTTTAACACACCCCCTGCTTCTTCTGGCACCGCATTGACATTGCTGCTATCTTGAATCAGGTGCAACCCCTACACCTGTACACTGCTGACATCTTCGGCTGCAAATCTCCTCCTCCTTCCAGAAAATGTAATCCTCTAAAGATGTCTCACTTTCAACCCGGCCACACTTCTGCCATTTTTCGAGGGGGGACAAGATGGAAAAGATGAAGAAGGAATCGGAGAAGATTAAGAAAAAGACCCCTGTACTGTTCAGCGAGTGAAACTCCTCTGGAAAACCCTGACTACATACTCAGAATTTGAAATTCTACAATCAGGAGCATTACCTCCAACTGTATCTGCTCAGGAAGCGGAGCTCCATGCCCTCACTACAGTGTGTCAGAAGGTAAAAGAGCCATCATTTGCACGGACTCAGGGTATGCTCTGCGAGTGACCCATGACTTCAGTATCATCTGGAGGGCTACAGGATTTCTGACAGTGGCCGGAACACTGGTGAAACACAGCCCAGCCATCAAGGAGTTAATCGATGCACTACTCCTGCCTGACCAAGTGGCTGTCTTGAAGGTTAAAGTACATGGCAAACTGAATTCTCAAGAAGCCAGAGGGAACCACCTAGCGGATATAGCTGCCAAACAAGCAGCGAAAGACCAACGAAAAACGGCTGAAGTGGCCGAAGAGGAGAGTGAATCTTTAGCGCAGATGCCTTTGGAAGTTCATGTGCCATCTGACAGGCTATACCTAACCTTTATGCAAAATGCAGCTCACACAGAAGAACATTTGGAATGGATCAATAAAGGAGTAGAATATGATGGAGATTCATGTCTGATGAGAGGGATAACCACCCTAACCAGAAATGACTGCGCCTCATGTGCAGTATGTGCAAAATGCAACCCGGGGAGGACAGAGAAGACACCGCAGAAGCATTTGGCGAAACCGCTCTATCCGTTCCAGAGGATACAGATTGATCACATACAGATGCCAAAAAGTGGCCCATATGAATATGCCCTAGTGGTGGTGGACATGTCCTCTGGTTAGCTAGAAGCCTACGCTGTAACAAACATGACAACCAAGACCACGGCTAAGAAACTACTGAGTGAGCTAGTATGTAGATGTGGGGTTCCAGAGGTGATAGAGAGCGATCAGGGCCCAGCCTTCACAGCAACCCTTACAAAAGAGATTTGGGCAGCACTGGGAGTTCAGTTAGCTCCACACCCCCCATACCACCCTCAAAGTAGCGGGAAGGTAGAAAGGATGAATGGGACTCTAGAGGACAGGATGTTAAAGATGGCCCAAGAGACTAACATGAGTTGGCCAGACAGTTTGCCCATTGCCCTGTTCAGTGTCAGACACACCCCCCGGGGAAACATGCTCTGTCCCCTTATGAAATTATTTTTGGTTCAGCCCCCAGACTTGGCTTCCCACAGTAGTTGCAGTTACAATCTGATGTGTTTTGCTATGTCACATATTTGTTTCATTAACTAATATCCATTCTCGAGTGTTTTCTCCCATTCCAGATCCTGAATTGGATACAGGAACATACCAACTACTGCCTGGAGATTGGGTGCTGGTAAAGAAGTTTGTGAGGATCTCTTGAGCCAGGATATGATGGTTTGTTCCAAGTTTTGCTGACCACAGCCACCTCAGTCAAACTGGCTGTGAAGAACATCTGGAGACACACTTCCCACTGCAAGAAAGCTCCACCCCCTAAGGGAAAGATCCCGCCCACTTAGTGCTGACTATACTGCATATGCTTTTTTCTGTTTGGTCCGGGGGGGGGGGGGGGCTCAGCAGGTAGCCATTACACAAAATGACAAGATATTCACCACATTCTAGTATAACTCTTCAAACACACGTGTGGCCACCTTTATCTTTGATTACTGTAACATAGTCTCCTGCCCTCCAGTTCCCTGGCAATGTAACTTATACCGTGACACACCCATTCACAGGAGGAAGCGAGCAGCTCCCTCCGGAAGCTTTGACCCTCATGTGTACATAGATCCCATAGGGGTCTCAAGAAGGGTTCCTGATCAATTCAAAGCCAGGGACCAGGTAAATGCTGTATTTTGCCCTTTGTAAAGAAGTTAATGAGCAAGGCTGCAGATAACAGAACACCTACATTTCTCCACCAAGAAGAAGAGGATCCCCTTATGAAGGAAGAGGATAAACCTTTTACTCCTTTACAGTCACTTCCCGTCCATAATTTCACAGTCCTATAGTGATTTAGGGAAAGGATAGGGAACCCAGTGGTGCGACCTGGGTACAGCTGCAGCGAACATCCTCACCACTAGAGGCTCTGGAGAAAACCTGCTGGACCTTAGACTCCGTGGGTCCTTTAGTTTGAGGGACAGATAGAAAATAGCAATTTTAGGGGGGTCTGTGAAGGAATGCAATGAGCATAGTGATAACTTAGAAAATGTCTATTCTCTATGCATCTTTAATATAAAGTCTGTATTGCTTTTTCATGTATACTACTGCTATGATCCTTCCTCACTCAAATCAGCTCCTGATGGCACCCCCCTCCCAAACATGGCGCATACCCCCCACTCACACACAGCTTTAGGAATGCGGAGGTGAAGACACGTCAGAGGGTCGGCTAAGATCAACACCCCATCTTGTACCTTGACCAATTGGATGCGCTTTCTAGTTCACATCAACATAATAGTGATGTATCATACTGTAATAGAGTTTTCTCTTGTCTGTAATAAAACACAGATAACGGTGTGCTTCGACTGAGACAGATGTGTCAGTGACTCATTCCTAGCCATGCATGGTGATCTGAAATATGTGATTTGGAACAGCAGTAGAAAACCATGTTGACCCCTTTGAGGTCAAGAGATCCATCATAGAGGCAAACTGAAGCGCCCTGCAATCCTCGTGGTGAAAGGACATGCGCCAAACTGCTATCCGCCTTTAGGCCCAGCCGCCACTGCATTTACCCAGTGTGCTGTTAGGGAGATATAACGTCCTTGACCGTGCTTACTGGTCCACGTATCCGTAGTTAGGTGGACCTTGCCACAGATGGCGTTGCGCAGTGCACACCTGATTTTGTCCCCCACTTGGTTGTGCAGGGAAGGGATGACTCGCCTGGAAAAGTAGTGGCGGCTGGGCACGACGTACTGTGGGACAGCCAATGCCATCAGGCTTTTTAAACTCTGCGTCTCCACCAGACGGAATGACAGCATTTCAAAGGCCAGGAATTTTGAAATGCTTGCATTCAGGGCCAGGGATCGCGGGTGGGTAGGGGGGTACTTCCTCTTCCGCTCCAGTGTTTGGGAGCTAGAGAGCTGAACGCTTCCATGGGACATTGTGGATATGGTTGGTGACCCAGGTGGTAGTGTTACTGGCAGATCCTCTGTTTGCGGGGTGGCAGGTGCCACTTTCACTACAGAGGTGGATGAAGAGGCCGAGACTGAAGCAGAAGAGGAAGCAGGAGGAGCCAGAGACCTTTCTTGGTTTTTGAGGTGTCTACTCCACTGCAGCTCGTGCTTTGCACTTAGATGCCTGGTCATGCCGGTTGTGCTCAGGTTAAGAAGTTTATGCCTCGGTTCAGGCTCTGATTGCACAGCGTGCAAACCACTTGTGTCTTGTCATCAGCACATTGTGTGAAGAACTGCCACGCTAGGGAACTCCTTGGACTTGGCTTTGGTGTGCTCGGTCCCTTGCTGCGTTGGGCAGTAGCAGGCATACTGTCTAGGGGATGGACGCTCCGCTTTTGCACCCTGCTCCCTCTTCTGCTGTGCTGGTGGCTCTGTGCGACCACCGCCTCTTCCTCCGAACTACACAGGTCACCTGCATGACGTTGATTCCATGTGGGGTCGAGGACCTCATCGTCCTCCACATCATCTTCCACCCAGTCTTCACCCCTGCCCTCCTTGTCGGTCTGCACAATTGCGAAAGCAGCAGCAGTTGGCAACTGTGTTTCTTCATCATCCGAGACGTGCTGCGATGGTCCTCCCATGTACTCATCTTGAAACATAAGTGGTTGGGCATCGGTGCACTCAATCTCTTCCACTTCTGGGGCAGGGCTAGGTGGATGGCCCTGGGAAAACATGCTAACAGTCATCAAAAAGCAGAAGAGACTGCTGCATGATTTGGGGCTCAGACTGCTTGGCTGATTTGCAAGGGGGTGAGGTGAAAGACTGATGGACATCGGCTGCAGGTGCCAACTGATCTTTCAGCACAAGACTGGTTGGGAGACAATGTGAAGGAACTGGAGGCACTGTCAGCAACCCAATCTACTATCGCCTGTACTGCTCCTGGCCTCAACATTCGTAGAGCCGGATTAGGCCTGACCAAATACCACTGCAGGCTCTGTCGCACCTGAGGAAGTTTCACTTGTGCGTGTAGCTGGCACAGATCGACCACGTCCTCTCCCTGCAACAGGAGCTCCACCAGCAGCACCATGACCGGGGCCACGTTCCTTATTTGACGTTCTCATATTTCTCAAATGTGTGATCTTGCCCTAAATGGGTGTTTTTTGAATAGCACAATAGAAGAACAGTATCTAAAGGGTGTATCTCACACGTACAGATATGCAGGAAACGCACCAAAAAAAAATTATTTGCCCTAATTATTTTTTTTAATAGCACAATAGAAGAACAGTATCTAAAGTGTGTATCTCACACATACAGATATTCAGGATACGCACCAAAAAAAAATATTTGCCCTAAATGGGTGTTTTTTGAATAGCACAATAGAAGAACAGTATCTAAAGTGTTTATCTCACATGTACAGATATGGAGCAAACCCTGCAAAATATATTTTTTTCCCCTAAATGGATGTTTTTTGAATAGCACAATAGAAGAACAGTATCTAAAGTGTTTATCTCACAGTAACATATGCAGTACTGGTGTAATTTGATTTCTGAAGCAGGACTGACTCCTATCTAATTCTCTCCCTAAAAACAACAGCAGCAACCTTTCCCTAAAGTAAGAATATAGAAGAGTACCCAATCCAAAGAGTGGGCAAAATCGGACTTTGAGGCGCGTGGAAGTATAAAAATATATAATTTATTACACAAATATACAAAATGTACACCAACAATGGTATAATGGAATGCAACTGATTACAATCACAATACAACCATCGGGAATGAAAGTAAATGAATAGTGAATGAATCCTATTGAAGTCGCCTACGCGTTTCACCGTGGGGCTTCTTCAGGACGAGAAAAACAGGATTATTGCTACTGTGTAGCTAAAGTTTTCATAATCTGGAAGTAATACATATCATATTAATACAGCATAAAAATGATAATGATGGTTTGTATACAAAAAGACAATAATAAAAACTTTATCAATAAATTAAAAACAAACAAGAAAATGTCAGTACATATGGGTTACATCACGTGACTACATCACCTGATACACAGCGGTGGATATATCCATCCAGGATAACTCCAAAGATAGATGGAGTATCTACTGATAGTAGGAGATAGTATATAAATCACGTTTTAGAGATCGGTCATCTGGTAAAGGTATACTTTGTTTTGTAAATGGAATGGCAGTAATAATTTAAATATTTAAAAATAAGTTATATTTTACTCACTAGTGGCATTTGAAGCACAGTGAAAAAAGCACATCACCCAAATTTACTGTTATATTTAATTCCCATGATGTAGTCACTTGTACATGGGTTAATGAAATTAGGATTTCTATATTTCTAATTTTAGTTATAAACAGTTTGGCACTTTTAAGACCTGACACTGGAATTGAATGAAAATGACAGGATTCCTTGAACAGGATATGGATTTGAATTTGTTGTCTCAAGAAGTAAGCCAGGTCTTTTCAAATGAAATATTATTGACTCAAAAGAAAGTCATTATAGCGGAATGAAAAAAGAAAAAGTGGACACCATGCTATGCTAAGGAAAAATAATCCATAAAAAGATCAACAGTTCATATACATTCAAAAGTCCCACTTTGCAGTGAATAAAAAGCTTGTGCTGGAAATCAAAAAAAGGTGCTTCAATTTCAATGTGCAGACAGAGGTGCCCCACATGGATGTGCACTTACCAATGATGTATCCTGGCCTAGGCCAACAAGGCCCAGGCCTAGGGCAGCACTTTGCAGGGGGGCAGCACAGACAGTGTCCCCGCCCGTTTGCACTACACTGTTAGGCAAATTAGTTTAGCGCCCCCATAAATCGGCCGCACTGCTTCCAGTATGTGGGCGGTTGGCATTCTGCAACTGTGGGGGGGGGGGCGTCGCTTCTAATTTTTTACCATCCCTGCCTCATTGCAGCGATTTCCCTTCACTTCCTGTCCCATAGCCAAACAGGAAGTGAGAGGAAATCTATGCAAATTAAGGGAATCCATTGCCCCCCCCAGGCCATCAGAACTAGTGTCCCCACTTGAAAATTTCAGGGTGGGTCTTAAACCGCAAGGGGTGTGGCCTTGACAGGAAGGGGTGGGTCATATTTAAATTAGGGGGTGCACAAGATTAGTCAGGCCTAGGGCAGCACAAAACCTAAATACACCCCTGGCACTTACCCTTATATGTTAACCCCCTATCTCTAGGATGGTCGCTTGTGCCTTGTGGGGATAATTACCCCTGGCCCAAAACCAGACAAGTGTTGAGAGGAGAGATAGCTTCAGTGCAAACACCTCTTGTGTCTCCTAGCAGCTCACCTCACAGCTGTTGCACAGACAGCCCAAAAATCCTCAGGTGTATATTCAGTAGATGATAATGCAAGAGGCTGGTATGTGGCTAAAGAACTCAGAACCAGATTTGCATGTGGAAAAACCAGCAAAGGGATATATGGCGTAATACTGTGAGAACAATACAGAGGTAGAATAAATCACACAGCAATGCACTCACTCAGGGGACATAGATAGTGGGCATATCTCCAACGAACGCAGAGTTCGTGAATTCTCCTGTTCTTCCTATTCCTCCTAGCCTCCCAGTAGCATCAGATGCATCGCTCAGTGGATAATGGTAAAACAAAAGAAAGGAAGGCACATTGCATAATCCCGTAATAGGAACATATTTAATAATAAAAAACAATAAAACTCACATGTGCAGCAGATCTGCCGTACAATACATGTACGAGCGGCAAACTCATATTCCTGCTGTCAGAAAATGCTTAATCTAATGCTCCAATCCCGACGCGTATCGTCACATTACGTGACTTCATCAGGGGATGAGATACACAGGAGAATTCACGTTCGTAGGAGATATGCCCACTATCTATGTCCCCTGAGTGAGTGCATTGCTGTGTGATTTATTCTACCTCTGTATTGTTCTCACAGTATTACGCCATATATCCCTTTGCTGTTTTTTCCACATGCAAATCTGGTTCTGAGTCCTTTAGCCACATACCAGCCTCTTGCATTATCATCTAATGAATATACACCTGAGGATTTTTGGGCTGTCCGTGCAACAGCTGTGAGGTGAGCTGCTAGGAGACACAAGAGTTGTTTGCACTGAAGCTATCTCTCCTCTCAACACTTGTGTCTGGTTTTTGGATCACCATCTAGAGACTTTTTGCTCACTATATATTATTTAGTGTGTTTTCTTGCCAAATTATTGGCTCCACATATTCATTGTGTCACCATCTCACTATGTTTGATTTATGTCACTTGGTTCCTGTATTTTATTTTTATGTTTGCTGAAGTATTTTTGATGTTTCTGGATCACATATTGCTTCTATTGAGAGGTTTACCTATTGCCTTTTATTGTGTAAGCTTACACTTTCACTTTATTTACACATTCAGTGTGCCTGTCAGTCACACTGTCTTTTTTGTTCTTTGAGTTACACAACGCAGACACCACCACTTATTCATTAATTACAATTTTTTAAGCAGTACCTTGCAGCAGGGCTCATTTCTGCGCTCCAACTAGAGTATCTGTGAGGGGTTGCTGTGTTGTGGAACCAGTGCCTAAGGCCCAATTTTTCTGCCCCAGTTCAACAGGGGCATGCAATTACAGTTCTTGATCTAATATTTCACAGCAGCACCCATTCCTGCACCCACCAAGAGTAACTGTGAGGGCTTACAGTGTTGTGGCACCAGCACCACCACCAACAAATGCCCAATTTGTCTACCACTGTTCAACAATGGCATGCAATTACAATTCTTAATATAATAGTTCACAGCAGGGCATTCCAGCGCCCACCAAGACTAACTGTGAGGGATTACAGTGTTGTGGCAACACCAACACCTAAGGCCTAAATTTCTGCAGAGTATATACAGCAGGCCCCTACTTTCAAACATCCAACTTACAACAGACTCCTACTTGCAAACGGACGGAGACAACAGGAAGTGGGAGGAAATCTACCCCTAGGAAGGGAAATTCTCACCTGTAAGAGTTAATATGGGGAAAAGGTGTCTCCTCTCCACGGATGCTTTAGCACCAATCCTTGTTTCACTAAAACCCCCACATTTAAAAAAAAAATTTTTTCATTGGGACAGAAAGTGAGGTGACATTTTCTGAACAGGTGCAAAGACAGCAAAACAAATGTTACAGGGGTGATAACCCTTCCCTATGTTTTTCAAAAAAAGCTTAAACATTTATTTATTGGCTGGAGCTACACTTTAAAAATGTACCAGTTCAAAATTGCAAACAGATTCTACTTAACAAACCTACAGTCCCTGTCTTGTTTGCACCGCCTGTATACTGCTGTTCAGAGTATATAGGTGCGGGGTTCCCCTTAACCACTTCAGCCCCGGACCATATTGCTGGTCAAAGACCAGAGCACTTTTTGCGATTCGGCACTGAGTCACTTTAACTGACATTTGCGCGGTCGTGCAACGTTTTCCAAACAAAATTGGCGTCCTTTTTTTCCCACAAATAGAGCTTTCTTTTGGTGGTATTTTATCACCTCTGCGGTTTTTAGTTTTTGCGATATAAACAAAAATAGAGCGACAATTTTGAAAAAAAATTATATTTTTTACTTTTTACCATAATAAATATCCCCCAAAAATATATAAAAAAAAAAATTTTTCCTCAGTTTAGGCCGATACGTATTCTTCATATTTTTCGTAAAAAAAATCGCAATAAGCGTTTATTGATTGGTTTGTGCAAAAGTTATAGCGTTTACAAAATAGGGGATAGTCTTATGGCACTTTTATAAAAACATTTTTTACTAGTAATGGCAGCGATCAGCGATTTTTTTCGGTACTGCGACATTATGGCGGACACTTCGGACACTTGACACATTTTTGGGGCCATTGGCATTTTTATAGCGATCAGTGCTATAAAAATGCATTGATTACTATAAAAATGCCACTGGCAGGAAAGGGGTTAACACTAGAGGGCGAGGAAGGGGTTAAGTATGTTCCCTGGGTATGTTCTAACTGTAGGGGGGGTGGACTCACTAGGGGAAATGACTGATCGCTGTTCATACATTGTATAAACAGACGGTCAGGCATTTCTCCCCTGACAGGACCAGGAGCTGTGTGTTTACACACACAGCTCCCGGTTCTCGCTCTGTAACGAGCGATGGCGGGTGCCCGGCGGCGATCGCGCCCACCAGGCACGCACGCGGGAGTCAGGGGCGAGCGGGGGTTGCGAATGCGCACCTCCGGCGGCGCGTGCCCCTATTGGCTGCTCGCGAGATGACGTATAGCTACGGCGGCTGGTCGGCAAGCAGTTAATATCCATACAAGACCCAAAGGGGCTGGTAATGGCCTGGGGGGGACCCATGGCATTTTTCTCAATGATTTTCATCCATATTGCTGGGACCAGACATTACATTAAAGCCACAGGCAGTTTTAAATTACTTTTTTTCCCTATAGAAATGTCATTTTGTGCAGGGACAGTTCTAAACACATGCCACTTCACAGGCATACTATAGACACCCATCAGGTACGATATTTAATGGAATATTTCCCTTTATTTTTCACTTTAAGCACCATTTAAACCATTTCCCCTCGAAAAAACGGCCGTTTTTAAAACTTTTTTTGCATTGATACAACTTCCCTGGGGCAGGACCTGGGTTCCCAAACCCTTTTTAGGACAATAACTTGCATATTAGCCTTTAAAATTAGCACTTTTGATTTCGAACGTTCAAGTCCCATAGACTTTAATGGGGATTCTAAAGTTCGCGCAAACTTTCGATCCGTTCGAAGGTTCTGATGCGAACTGAACCGGGGGGTGTTCGGCTTATCCCTAGAGGCAAGTATAACATGTTTGTTATTTAAAAAAATAATTCCTTTAGTGATCCTTTAAGAGCTATGGGCGGAAGTGACGTTTTGACATTGCTTCTGCCCTGCTATAGTATGGGTGGGTGGGGGCCAACTTCCCTTCACTCGTCCGCATTCCTAACACTAAGGAGGATCCGATCGCCTCCGCTGCTGCCGATAAGCGGCGGAGGGCACCTTGAGAACGGCGGGAAAGGGGGCCCTCTCCAGCCGCCGATAAAAGTGGTCTTGCAGCAAATGCACCATAGAGACCGGAAACCGGACCGCCAGCTGAAGAGGATACCTGGGTTATGGCAGCTAGCTGCTGCCATAACAAAGATATCCCTCTTCAAACAGCCAATGTATATCGGCGTTTGGTGGTCTGGAAGTGGTTTAAGAATATTCAATAACATATAGCGTTTTTCGGGTACATTCAGTCCCTTCATGTTCAGCGAAAAAATGTTAGGAGTCCATTGCCAGTCTTGAAATAAATGGGGGAGGCAGAGGAGGGGGAGAGGGGGTGTATAAGGAAGAAGGGGAGAAAAGATAATAGAAGAGAGAGAAACAAGAAGCAGAGTTAGATCAGTGTAAGAGAGGACATTGGACAGTTTAAAAACTGTCCTTACTGATTGCAAAAAGAACATCCAGAAAAAAGGGTTTTTGTTATTACATAAAAAAAAAAGCATACAACACATGAAGTAAACGGTTACTCGAGAACAGAACTGTACTTGGATGAACAGTAAGTGCAACTTTGGTGCCAGACAAAAGCGATTATAAACGAACAAACAACTCTGTAGGCATTAATTCTGAGGTGTTACAGCTGTCGTTGCAGACAATGCCCCAGCCTCTCCCTTAGGTCAGTGCCCCATCACCTCCCTAAGTGTCCACGGAAGTTGTAACGGCTACCCATGTAGTGAGAGGGTCTCAGCCGTTGGAGAAGTCCTTTTCCCTGGCAAGCTGCGATATGCAGGTACCGCCGGTATATCCCATCGAACGCCCTTTCAAGAAACGAGACGGGCTACGTTTGCAGAGTCAAGCAGGACTGACTTTTATTGCACATTTCACCTCGCTTTTTATATGGTTACAACAACTTACATGAACAATGACACTCTCCGCCCCCTTTCACACACATACTTTGAAATAATGACATTCCCTTGAATCAATCAGTCTCTAGACCATTTGGCTCCAATCTTATTTAACATGACTTGATCAGACAATAGAATTCAATTAACCTTTAAAACAATTAAACACTCACAGATCATCCCATCAACATACACCTGACAGAAGACTGCTATCTTGAACAATACACAAAAGAGTCAATTAACTAAGAAGGGACATTAGAATTTTAGCAGTTAAAGAGTCATTCTACAATTAACCCTTTGTAGGCCTCACTGTAGGATTATCATCGATGTCCACACAGAATACATAGTTCCATAGGTCTGTTACACTACTCCCCTTTTGTGGAACACTCCGGCAGACCCGGATTGATCCTTTTCGGGTCAACTTGGGGATGTCCGGTCTGCTGTTAAGGTAAAAGTTCCGTTTGCCTGGACAGTCCGTCGGCATTCCCATTGGCTTACCAGGTCGGTAGCTGATGGTGACGGTGAATAATAGCATTCAATTCTGGAACAGTCACTTGCTTTGCTCTCTCAATGGCTCCCAAAACCTGTTGCTGATGCTCTTGGGACAGATACGGCACCACCTGGATGCAAAGCCCATTTAATCTTTTGACAATTTCCGCCTGTTTGTGCATTTCAATGTTCAAGCCACGGGACATCTCATAATACATGACGTAGTGTTGTTGCATCTCTGATTTCTCACTGGCCAACTTGTCACATTCCCATTTTAGACTGTGATATTGTGCCGGATCTACAGTACATATCGGGGAAGGTGGTCTTACCCGGTTCTCAGCAGCAAGCGAGTTGATTCCAGCAACGCGGGTGGTCACGGGACAAGCAGCAGCAGGTGGAGGTAAATAAGCCGAAGTCAGAGGGCCAATGTCGTTGCCCAGCACAACCTCGGCAGGTAGGTTGTCCATTATACCAACTGTGGTCTTTCCTGACCCGGCTCCCCAGTCTAAGTGCACCCGGGCGGTGGGTACGCGAAATACAGCACCCCCTGCGACCCGGACGGCAACTGTGCGAGTGGACACGTTCTCTGGCTTTACCAGATGTTTTTGAATCAAAGTGATAGTAGTCCCGGAATCTCTTAGGCCTTGTGCTACTTGTCCATTCACCCGTACCTCCTGACGGTGATGCTGACGGTTATCCGGAGAGGCCGCTTGTATTGGGTCTGCCTCATACCAAATTCCCAGACATTCCTCAGGGCCCCCCTCGGTCTCCAGGCAGTGGGCCGCAGAGGGATGTGATGGAGTGACCTCTGTGTTGGGTGTTGTGCGTCTCCAGTTGTTATTTGTAGCTCTCAAAGGGCAATAACGAGCAATATGTCCCGTGTCGCTGCAGTGATAGCACGTCACCCTAGGCGAATCCCGGGGGTAGTTGCTAGGCCCCTGAGGACGTGGTGGGACTGGAGCCCGAAACTCTGGGCGTGGGGTGACGGTTGGAGTACGCGGTTCTACCTTCTGAGCCAGCCACGTAGTACCCTGGCTTACTTTCCTTGTCTCCGCGTACTCATCTGCTAGCCGAGCCGCCTCGTTTAAGTTAGCGGGACGGCGATCTCGTACCCAGTCTTGTATGTCTGCGGCCAGGTCTTGGAAGAAATGTTCCATTAGGAACAGCTGCAATACTTCCTCCCCGGTGTTGGCCTTGCACCCTTGGACCCAAAGGGATGCCACCCTTTGTAACTGGTTGGCCCATTCCATGTGGGAGTCCACAGCCTTCTTCTTGGACTCCCGGAAGCGCCGGCGGTAGGCTTCTGGTGTTACGGCATATCGGGTTAGCAGCGCCTTCTTAACTTGCTGGTATTGTAAAATATCCTCTGGAGCGAGAGCCCGAAAGGCTTCATTGGCTTTGCCCGACAATTTCCCCGACAAAATAGTGACCCATTGGTCTGGTGGTACCTGGTGTAGTGAGCACTGCCTCTCAAAATCTGTCAAATATCCATCGATTTCCTCCTCACTTTCTACAAAAGCTTTAAATGCCGTGAACGGTATTTTCTTTCCTGTAGCCACGGGTGGGGGAGTAGGAGCTGCATGTGTAATGGGCTGTCTCGCTTTTACCAGTTCCAGTTCTTGTCCCCTCTTCGTTTGTATCTCTTCCCTTGCTTCCCGGAATAGCTGGTTGATTAGTTCCACGGACGTTTCTGGATACAAGGATAATCTCCGCTGTACAATCCCAGTAATTACATCTTCCTCGCTGACAGGTGCAAGGGGCTCCGTTCCTTCCATGGATCCATCCATTTCGTCCAGCTCCAGCAGGTCAGCTATCCGCTCCCTCCGTGGTCTGTTACTGGCGCTCCTACCACGACTCTCCAATAGATCTTTTAGTGTGGATCTTTTCAGCCTGGCGTACTGCGACTCCATTCAGCACTTGCTCTTTGGATAAAAGGACCATCCCAGTGCTGCCAACCAATGTAACGGCTACCCATGTAGTGAGAGGGTCTCAGCCGTTGGAGAAGTCCTTTTCCCTGGCAAGCTGCGATATGCAGGTACCGCCGGTATATCCCATCGAACGCCCTTTCAAGAAACGAGACGGGCTACGTTTGCAGTGTTAAGCAGGACTGATTTTAATTGCACATTTCACCTCGCTTTTTATATGGTTACAACAACTTACATGAACAATGACACTCTCCCCCCCCCCCCCCCCTTCACACACATACTTTGAAATAATGACATTCCCTTGAATCAATCAGTCTCTAGACCATTTGGCTCCAATCTTATTTAACATGACTTGATCAGACAATAGAATTCAATTAACCTTTAAAACAATTAAACACTCACAGATCATCCCATCAACATACACCTGACAGAAGACTGCTATCTTGAACAATACACAAAAGAGTCAATTAACTAAGAAGGGACATTAGAATTTTAGCAGTTAAAGAGTCATTCTACAATTAACCCTTTGTAGGCCTCACTGTAGGATTATCATCGATGTCCACACAGAATACATAGTTCCATAGGTCTGTTACAGAAGTCAAGAAGGGGTGTCCCTAGGCGCTCATCTAAAACTGGGAGCGCCCAAGCATCCCTCACACGAGTATACCCATGAGTCTGGCCTCATTCCGTCATGGGGATCAAGTAGATCTCCCCCTGTCCCCACCAGATATGACCGCTCTGTAGTGGACATTCCACCCTGATCACACAAGCCCCCCTTTCCCCTTGTACCCCTGAAGGGATGCCAGGGAGGGGGGGTGCGGGAGTCCCTCAGTGATCTTAAGCTCACGTCAGAGCTGTGTACACCTCGCAAGCCCCTTTGTGAGTACTGCCAATGACCACGTCTCACTGCCCCGCTCCCACATGTGGGGCAGAGGGGGAATTCATGGTAGGGTGACCACATTTCCGAACTACCATTCAGGGACACCCTCCCTTCACAAAAATCAGCTTGTGCTGTAACGAATCACAGCACAGTGATTGGACACAAGAGGTGGGATTTATGATTTCTCCAATCACAAGCAGGGGGTGGGGATTTTGCTGCTCCAGGCATTCCCGCCGACCAGGACAAGTACTGTCAGTGAGTACTTTTTTGGGGGCATCAGATTAGATTGGCTGTGTCAGTTTTATTGTCCTGGAATGAAGGTGCCTGGGACAGACCTGCAAAATGCTGGACTGTCCCGGGCAATATGGGACACATGGTCACCCTAGTTCATGGGCATGTGCACTGGAGACAGGGTACATATATGGGTATTTATTGTCATCTTGTCTCATATTTAAAAAAGAGAAATGACCTAGGGGCGAGTCATGGACTTTGTGGGCACTATATGCCTATAGTGCCCACAAAGTCCATGACTCGCCCCTAGGTCATTTCTCTTTTTCGAATTCATTTAGGACGTGGCACACGCAATACCATTATGCATCCACATGCTCACTACATGTGAGGATGCATTAAAACCCTCTCTTTTGTCTCATATTTAGCCTGTCATAGGTAAAGTTACTTTGAAGGGGTTGTAAAGCTTAGTGTTTTTTTTACCATAATTCACCTTCATGCATCCTGTTTTTCTTAACCAGAAGGAAATATCCTGATAAAGTTTCATTGGCCACTAGAGGGAGCCAACCCCTTTCTAAAGAACAATACATTTCTTAAATGATAACTTTGGCAGTACACCTGAGCTTGTTCCATTTTTCTGCTGCTGGCCATGTTATTAAGCCAGAACAAAAGATTTGGTGGAGTGAATAACAAAGCCGTCCTCAAGTTTGCCTTCCAATGCAGCTGCCAAAGTGACCTATCCCACTGGCTCCTTGTCCACAGTCACTCCTTCAATAGCCCCACCATCATGCACGGTGGAGTCCCCTGAACTAATCAACCACAGTGTCGGGTACATGCTGCTGGAGGATGTGCAGCGATTTAAAGGCTCCGATGTTGGTACCCAGGTTGAGGAAGGGAGTGACAAGAGCCTAGAGAGAGGGGGTGCCCAAGAAGGACAAGAAACTGGCAGTCATATTCCCCCAGCTGCAGTGTACTGCCAACTTTGCTCCAGTGACGAGCAGGGAGGGGATGATGAGGTCACTGACTCTACTTGGGTGCCTTATAGAAGAGAGGAGGAGGAGGCACATCTCCAACAAGGCAGGATGCCCTCCAGGGGGCAGCTTAAGGGCAGAGTTCCGCAGGTGCGGGTCGCTGCTGACAACCCGCTGATTTTGAAAAGTTCCTTGGTGTGGGCCTTTGACGCGTGTGCAACAAATCGCACCATTGCTGTTTGCAACCTATATCTGAAGCGGATCAAGCGTGGCCAAAACAGCACCCGCTTGGGCACCACATGCTTGACCAGACATGACGACCTCCCATGCAGTCCGTTGGCAACAGCACTTAAAAGAGCCACATCAAAGAAAAATGCGGACTTCTTGCTCCTCATCTGGGATCTCCAATGCCACTATACCTCCAGTCCTCTCAAAAACCTGCACTGAGAGGAATGAAGGTACAACAATAGGTTTCCCAAGTACGTGCAGCCAATCTGCTAGCAGTACACCACCATCTGATTTTAGCAGGCAAATTTCCCTACCCCAGTTGCTAAACCGTAGAAAGAAATTCGGTCCTAGCCATCCACATGCTCAGTGTCTGAATTCTAGCTTGGCCAAATTGCTAGCACTGTAACTGCTGCCCTTTCAGCTGGTAGACTCTGCCCCCTGAATTTGTGGAATGGGCTGTACCTCAGAGGCAGGTTCCAAAATGCCATTTCTTTTCACGGAAGGCCGTTCTGGCTCTCTACCGGCACGTGGAAAGCAATGTTTTGGCCTCGTTGGACAGGGCGGTCAGCAGTAAGGTGCAAATTACCGCTGACTCATGGTCCAGCGGGCATGGGCAGGGACGTTACCTTTCCTTCACAGTGCACTGGGTAACTCTGCTGCCAGCTGGGAAGGATGCAGGACAGAGTTCAGTATTGTTGGACCTTGTTCCACCACTATGCCTCCAAAATGCTAGTGGTGATTCTGCCACAGCTCTCTCCTCCACCCCTCCACTTCTTCCTCTATAGATTTGTTCTCTGAACCAGCGGTGCTCCATAAGCAGTCAAGGGGCTACGCAAACTCTCAGGCAAAAAGATGCAATTCGGTGCTTGAGTTGGTCTGCTTAGGGGACAGGAGCCACACTGGGGATTCTGTCAGCTCTGCAGGGGCCGGCTCAGAGGTGGTTGACGCCACACGAGCTTCAGCCAGGAATGATTGTATGCGACAACGGCACCAACCTTCTCTCTCCCTCCGACAGGGACACTTGACCCACGTCCTGAATTTGGTGGTGCAGCGATTCTTGAGTAGGTACCCAGGCTTACAGAATCTCCTAAGGCAGGCCAGAAAAGTATGTGGTCATTTCCACCAGTCATACAATGCCAGTGCTCGGCTGGCTGACATTCAAAGGGAATGCAACCTGCCAACCAACCGACTCATATGTGACATGCCCACCAGGTGGAACTCAACATTGGCAATGCTGGCTGGCAACCCATTCTTGATCCACGTCACAAGGTTAAGGTTGCAGAACTCATCCTGCCTTTGCAGAGGGAGCAGAGGATGAAACATCTTCAGGAGGCCTTGAAGAAAGGTTTGGGCAATGCATTTCCAGACCCTGGTAGGGTACAATTTCCTGGTGCTGGACAACGTGTTGCTGAGGCTTCATTCAGTCAGAGAAAAAGGGGTGGAGAAGGTGGTTGGCTAACTGATGCCTTCAGACAGTTTTTCAGTCCTCAGTGCTAAGGTCCACTGGGTCTTGAGTATGGACCACTGGCCAGAGCTTGCTTAATATGCAATTGAGCTACTGGCCTGTCCTGCATCCAGCGTTCTTTCTGAACACACATTCAGTGCTACTGGAGGGTTTGTAACAAATCATAGAGTGTGCCTGTCCACAGACTCCATTGATAGGCTCACATTCATAAAAATGAATCAGTCTTGGATCAGCAGCTATCAAGCACCTGATGCCGACGTAACCAATTGAATTTTCTATGGATGTGGGATCCCTTGAAGGCTGCCTATGCTGTGTGACTATCCTATTATTCTAAAGTGACTATCCTATTCCTCCTCAATCTTGATGATGCTAGCTTCTAAGAATATTTTTGGTTTAGGGCATAACAGGGGCATATAATTACAATTATTGATTAAGAACTATATTGACTAATATTTCACAGCAGGGCCCATTCCTGTGCCCACCAAGAGTAACTGAGGGTTTACAGTGTTGTGGCACCACCAAAGTCCCAATTTTTCTGCCCCTATTTAACAGGGGCATGTAATTACAATTTTTAAAATTCTATTTTACAGCAGGGCCAGTTCCTGCACCCACCAAGAGTAACTGTGAGGGCTTACAGTGTTCTGGTACCACCAACACCTAAGGTCCAATTTTCTGCAGATTATATAGGGCAGGTCATATAGTATATATACTGCTGTTCAGAGTACCAGTAGGGCAGTGGACAGTGTCCGTCAATGATGGTGTCAACAATGATGTATTTTTTTTGGAAAGTAGCGACAGATGGAGGGTGCTGGGGGGAGGGGGGGAATGGCTTCAGGAGGGTAGTATGGTCTAGCAGATGAGGAGGGAGGAGGAGTAGGACACCACCTCCAATGAGCAGTACAGACCGGGAGTCTGAGTCCCGGTCTGCCCACTTCAGCAAGCAGGGACAGTACATCCCTGCTTACTGGGGATAGAACTACATATGGGCTGTGCCAAGACCAGTGGCTGGTAGAATAGGAATAATAGCAGCCACTGGTCTTACAAACAGCAAACCCCTGAGAATTTTTTTTTTTTTTTTTTTAATTGTCAGGCTATTACAGTGCAACTACTGAGCTAAGAAGAAGCTGGATGGCATAGTCGGTGAAGGTAGGAGATCAGCAACAAATACGTAAAAAAGTTTTTGCCTGGAGTTCTCCTTTCAGTGTTCTCCACTCGCTTCCAGTTCCTGTAGTAAGCAGGTGCATTCACAATGAGTTGCGCCAGTCCAAACTGTAGTTTTAGCTTGTGGCAGCCCAATTTTATTGAGTAAAGGAAAAGTTCACTTATACAGCAGTTGCCCACGCAGGGGGTTCTTCCACAAAACAAGAATGAATGAAAATACCAAGCCACTGCTGCTCTTCTTACCAGTCCTTTTGACTGTCATTCAGCTCTTTCGCACACTTGGCTCTCTAGCCTTCAGTTGCAGCGCCCTGCTGCTTGGCCCACCTCTGGCCTAGAAATTGGGGGGGGGGGGGGGGGGGTGGTACTCCTGACATCCCTTATGGGAGCTGACTTCAATCCTGGAACCAAAATTCGCTGCCTTGTGGCTGGGTCCTTGTTCTGATTCAAAACTACAGAATCTGGAGAGATGATGGTTCAGAACCTTGCATTGACCCTTAATGGGTCTCCCAAGTCATCTTTTCCTATAAACTTTTAGTGACAGAGGCTCTCTCTGTCAAATTTAGCACAGGTCAGCTTTTCTGAATAAATGAAAAACATTTTATGATTGGAGGAGGTGGAGAGGCAAGGCGGTGATGCCCAAGCACAGGGACCCAAAAGCAAGTGGAAATCACTGGAGTAGCAGTATTTACTTTAGTTATGTCCATCTTCTAGGGCAGGGATATGCAATTAGCGGACCTCCAGCTGTTGGAGAACTACAAGTCCCATGAAGCATAGCAAGACTCTGACAGCCACAAGCATGACACCCAGGGGCAGAGGCATGATGGGACTTGTAGTTTTGCAACAGCTGGAGGTCCACTAATTGCATATCCCTGTTTTAGGGGCATCAGCCAGTTATGATGTATACATAGTTATATACTGTACGTCCAAGCTGGACCTATGTAACTATGTAAAAATATACCATTCCCGGAAATTCTTCTTTAAACTGTTACTTCAGTTTTGTTGAGAAAAATAAAATCCCATGTAAGTAAATTCGATACCTTGCAAGGATTTTAACAAACTTTAGATGCTTACCTTTCTCTCTTCTGAAGAATTTCCTGTTTCTGTATAATTTGTGCATATGCTATATACAGCACTGTGAAAAAATATTCAGGCAGCAAAAAACAAAAAAATATAAAAAATGGAAACTGCAAGTGCCACTGCTTTATACATGGAACTCTTGGTTACAATGTTAATTTTAAACATCATATATAAAGAAAATGATCATATATAAAGCACATGTAAATATGGAACTGGTAGTAAAGACGGCAAAATAACACCAGTAAGTGTGAACATATTGTTCGGATGGCAAAAAGATTTGATCCATGTATAGAATTTTTTAGTGCATATTAAAAATACCATTTTATGATAATTTTTTTATTTAAACATGTTTTAAATAAAATATTTGAGTATGTCAGGTTGAAAAATGATCAGATTCATACATATATGAATTGTCTTCAGTAATAATATATACTGTATGTTTGTTCATACAGTATAGTTTTGTAAATTGTGGCATAAGCTTGAGTTAGTTGGTTCATTTCACCTACTGTAATTACATGAACAGCAGATGTCAGCATTGCTCTACTTTTACTCTCAATGTGTTTCAGCACAAAGTGTTATTTTTATTACAATTGTATGAAGATAGAGCTACTAGTATTAACATTCTTTCACGTATTTGCATATTATGGGATATAGATGTTTTGATCTGACTTGAAAATTACTTCTTAACATTTTGTTTTATTTTGATTCAGGTTGATTAGTTTGGGATTTTCCTGAAAATGTATACGAGGTAAAATGCTGCAATGTTCATAAAACTACTAGAGATTAGTATTTTAGGGTTACATAGTGAAGTAAGTCTACAAAATAAACATTCAAATATTTACAATTAAATTAAATTCTGAGGTAGAAATTGGTGCCAGTCACCAGATTAAAAAATTAAAACTGCACATTGGTGACCCTTTCATAGTTGCCAACATTGCAAAAAAATAATAATATTTGAGGCACTTTTTTGCATGTAGGCGGGACATGCTATAATTAGGGGAGCGGTGCATCCGTTTGTAGGCATGGCATAGCCTAACAGAAAAATGCACATGGTTTACGTGAAATAGTGGGTGTGTCTTTAATGGGCGTGGCTAGAGTAAAGCAAGAAAGATAGAAAGAGCCAGATCCTACACCACAATAGAAATGTGTGTATTCCAGAAAGTTTAACAAAATCGGCAGATAAAGATACTCCAATCACCTGGGGTTAGCGCTTCAATCATCTCGGCACCATGGTTGTTATGGTGTCAGGGTGATTGAAGCGCATTATTTATATTATTACAATTCACCATAATGCAGAATCAGTGGAAGCCCTGAGCGTGTTACCTGCCACGTTTCCTGACACCAGATGCCAGCAGAGTCCGTCCTTGCATCAGGTGCCTCCCCAGCAGTCCATCCTTGCATCATGGGGCCCCCCCAGCAGAGTCCATCCTTGCATCAGGTGCAACACGCACTACACTACACCACCCACTACACTGATTACCACTACACTGGTTACTACTCCACCCATTACACTAATTACCACAACACCCACTACACTAATTACTACAACACACACTACACTAGATTACCACAACACCCACTGCACTACTTACCACAACACTACTCACCATAACACTAACTACACTGATCACCACAACACTAACTACTACACAACACTGATTTCTACACTACACTGATTACTATACTACACTACACTGATTACTACACTACACTATCCACTACACAGCAATACCCAGCAGAGCCGTGTCCAGAAAATGGTACCTGCCGTGCGCGAGGATGTAAGGCCAAGCTGGGGGTCCGCGGGGGTCTTCCGAAACGGAGCCTTGTGAAAGGGCGGAGCCAGGACCATCAGTATCACCAGCCAGCGGAGCCTCGGTCCTTCCAACAGTGTCTCCGCTCAGCTCATCAGACACACGGGGCGGAGGGTTGTCGGTGGCGGCGGGTGGAGGATGATCACATCCTTGTGTTCAGTGGAGAGGGGGTGCCAATCCCTGCAGCCAATAGGCTTCAGTGTACAATAGAATTTTATATTTGTACACTGAAGAGAGTAGCCGATTGACTGCCCCTCTCCTCTGCACTGAACACAAGGGGAAACAACACTCGTGGTGGCGGGTGCGACCGCAATTTTTGTGTAGCCGCTGCCATTTTTTTAGCCAAAAAAAACCCAATTTTCCCGGGACAAAAGCAAAATCCCGGGAAAATGATCGGGACAAGCTTAAATCGGGACAAACTTAAATCGGGACAAACTTAAATCAGGACGAGGGTCCCAAATTTGGCATTGTCTGGGGAATATAGGGACTGTTGGCAACTATGTTCTTTTATTACTTGATACAAAAATGCAAAAGAAAACCTGTTCAAATATTGCAGGTCATCACTTGGATTAAAGTCAAACTCTGGGCACAATAATTTTTATTTACCTGTATTCAATAATCGCCCCAAAATATATAAATGCACTCTGCTCACCAAATACCTTTACAACCCAGATGCTTGTAAAAGAGCTGATGTCATCACTGTGCTGTACATAGCCTGTGGAGAGAGCAGAGCTGTGGGTGGGACCCAATAAATCCACCTACTGCAGAAAGTTAAAGAAGGGGGTGGATACAAGACTGCAGCAATGACTGGTCTTTATTACATGAAGTTGCTTTTTAGAGAAAATGTACAGATGTGGAAGAAATAAACAGATCACACCAAGATTTAAGTAATATTACATATGCTTCTTGTATTACTTGTATTTGTTTTGCCCAGGTTCCAGTTGTAATCATTTATAGTAACCATGCATGAAACCGTTAAAGCTGAAATCCAAGTTGAAAAATTCTATTGTAGTGGCACCCCCACTGTAAGTGTCAGGACCTGGTTTATCTGCTGGTGTTACTGTGGTTCCCTGGGCGGGTTAACTGTAGTTCCAGTGTCTACCAGCAGGTGTCTCCCACCAGCTTTTGGTAATTAATCTTCACTTGGTGCTGGCTGCTGGGATGGTACTTTCTATGCTGATACACCATGCGTCAGTGTTTTTCTTTTTTTGCGTGTTGCCAGATACTGCATTCTGTTTTTTCCTGCTCCTGATCTAGCACTGCATTCTGTACCCTGTGCCCTGCTGCCTTGCATCCAGGGTTGCTAACCATTTTTTACTGATAAAACATGGAAAATGTACTGGGGGAGCACATTTTTACTGGCAATCTGAGAAATTACAGAACTCCTATTAAAAACTAATGCTGCGTACACACGATAATTTTTTGGCTTGTAAAAAACAAAGTTTTTTTAAAAATGTAATTTAAAACGATCGTGTGTGGGCTTCACATAATTTTTCGGGTTCTGAAAAACGTAAAAAAATTTTTTTTCGAACATAATGCAATTTATAAACGACGTTTTAAACTATGTCGTTTTTCGGGTTGTAAAAAATGATCGTGTGTGGACTAAAATGACGTGAAAAACCCACGCATGCTCAGAAGCAAGTTATGAGACGGGAGCACTCGTTCTGGTAAAACTACCGTTCGTAATAGAGTAAGCACATTCATCACGCTGTAACAGACAGAAAAGCACGAATCGTCTCTTACTAACACAAAATCGGCTAAAGCAGCCCCAAGGGTGGCGTCATCCGCATGGAACTTCCCCTTTATAGTTCCGTCGCACGTATTGTACGTCACCGCAGTTTGCTAAAGCATTTTTTTTTAACAATCTTGTGTGGGCAAGGCCATTTTAATGATGACGTTGGAAAAAACGTTGTTTTTTCTAGAGGCTTTTTACAAGCCGAAAAATGATCGTGTGTACGGGGCATTACACAGTGAATATTTGAACAGTATAAACATGATATGGAAACAATACCTATAAAAAAATAAATTTGCTTGATTTACACTTAAAAAGTAAACACAGCATGAAATTATCAGCCCCTGATATGTGCTGGCAGTTGTAAATAAAAACAACACAGATTTTTAAAAACTGTCAGTAAATTTACTGGCAGTTGTCAACCCTGCTTGCATCTGCTCCACTTATTCCTGTACCCAGTCCTGATTCTCCCATCCTTGAATCTCTGGTGTGACCTGTACATCCCATTTTGTACATTATATACCGTATTTATCGGGGTATAGCGCGTTCCCGCGTATAGCGTGCACCCCTGAAGTTGCCCCGAATTCCTGTGTAAAAAAAGAGTTTTTGTACTTACAGTTTTGGTGTCTTGCGCGGCGTCCATCGGCGGCCTCGTCGGGTCCGGCGTCCGTCTGCGGCTTTGGGTGTCCTTCGTCGGGTCCGGCGTCCTTCTGCGGCATCCTCGCGTCCTCCCCGCTCGTTTCCTGCGCCGAGTTTGAATACTGCGCCGACATATACAGTACACTCGTGCATAGTCGGGCAGGCTCGGCTACTCTCACGCTGACGTCCTGTACGTCCAGAACGTCAGCGCGAGAGAAGCCGAGACTGCCCAACAATACACGAGTGTACTGCGCTTGGTATATGTCGGCGCAGTATTCAAATTCGGCGCGGGAAAGCGGGTATCGGCGTATACCGCGCACCCACGATTTTGCCCTGATTTTCAGGGCAAAAAAGTGCGCGGTATACGCCGATAAATACGGTAGTTAGTTAGGCTTCTGATATTAATTTTGGTTATATATTTGTGGGTCACTTGTATTTATATATTTGCTGTGCACTAATGAGTGGATGTCTTTTGCTTTGCTATTAATAAACTTACTTAAACATATATAGTCTGTTCTCTATTTCCTTGTGTAGCTACGCAGATTTGGTCATCTCTGTGGCTGAATCCTGACAGTAATGCCGCATACACACGATAATTTTTCAGCATGAAAAAACGCTGATTTAAAAAAAAAAATCATTTAAAATGATTGTGTGTGGGCTTCACATCATATTTCGGGTTCTGAAAAACATCAAATTTTTTTTCCGAACATGCTGCATTTTTTAACGTTTTAAACTATGTCGTTTTTCGGGTTGTAAAAAATGATCGCGTGTGGGCTAAAACAACATTAAAAACCCGTGCATGCTCAGAAGCAAGTTATGAGATGGTCGTTCTGGTAAAACTACCGTTCATAATGGACTAAGCACATTCATCACGCTGTAACAGACAGAAAAGCGCGAATCGTCTTTTACTAACACAGAATCAGCTAAAGCAGCCCCAAGGGTGGCGTCATCCGCATGGAACTTCCCCTTTATAATGCCGTCGTACGTGTTGTACGTCACCGCGCTTTGCTAGAGCATTTTTTTAAACGATGGTGTGTGGGCAAAGTCGTTTTAATGATGAAGTTGGAAAAACTTTTTTTTTCTACATGCCAAAAAATGATTGTTCTGCCCGTTCGATTAGTGTTAAATGCTTGTTAAGTCTAGGGGCACAGGAAAAACAATAAGTACTTACCTTATTCCTTGCTCCAGAAGGCTGCCTCTATTTATGCAACTGGTCCAGCAAAACAGCCTCTCTCAGGTGCTCTCAACCGTGGTCACATGTTTGCCTCCTCCACGTACAGCCCAGAGCATCATGGAGAAGAGGACAGTGCTGAAGTCAGCTGAAGCACAGCGTATAGGGAAGTAGTACAGCCTCTATCCATATCCCTAGAACATTTAAGTGCAGGGGGACCCCACTGAAAGGGTCATTTTATTTTGCAATCCCATAGTTCAAATGTAATGAAAAGTGAAGGACACTGTGTCAAAACACTATCATTTCTAGCTTATATGAATATGTGCTATCATTTACCCTTTTCTAAGTTTGTAGCTCTTTGACTTCTGGTATTATTAATTCTGAAATCAAATTCGTATATCGTTAAGATTACTTTTTCTAAACTGTTTTTCATTCATACAGCTTCTCCTTTACTTAAATTAAATGTGCAATATCAATTTTAGGAGGATTAAATTCCCCCACTGTTGTTCAGTGTTTCATTTCCTCTCTGACTTTGGCAATCTGGTTGCATAAAAAGATATCACTAGCCTATTATCTTGGGAGGGTGGAAATGAAACCTTGCCAGGTTATCGGGCTTCCTATCTTTAATTTTCACTATTTTATTCCGTCTACTGAAGAATAATTACACTTCTTACTTGAATTGTAGTGGTGATTCAACTTCTAGAGTATATTACATTCAGCACCTAAAAAATAACTGTACAAATAAAAAAAACTTGGTGCAAATAAAAGAGAAATCATAATAGTTTTGTACATATTCTCCTGATTTATTATGGCAAACTAAATACATTTTTTTTTAATCAGTTAAATGTAAAATTGCATATTTAAAATATGGGCCCTTTTTTTTTTGTTTTCAAAAAAGTTTTATTTGGAAGACAGGTAATAAAACAGTACAATACAGTGCATTGAGTTAGAAAAAAAAAACATGGAATATACAATAAGGGAGTCAATGATGTAGGTGTTAAAGAGGGAGCTAAATTGGTGAAAAATTTGCCACTTGGGACACCCTCTGGTAATGTTCCCAGTGTGGCAAAAAATGTGGTACAATTAATATACCAGAAAAACCTATATACAAAATAAACGCTCAATAATTGGCATCTCTAATTAGATGCATATAGAAGTACAAATTAAATTAATAACAAGCTGATTAGTGAAAAATATGTGAGTCAATGATAAAGGGGTAATGGTACAGGGAGCATACAAGGAGGGAAGGCAATTACCTGTGTACATCAATATAAAAAAGACATAGGCTATAAACAAATTATACTAGGATATTGCGCTCAGAATCAATCGGATAAGTGGGAGAAGGCAGATAAACCAAGTGCTATATTGTTGTAGAAGGATAGGAGATTGGGAAAGTTATAAGGAAGGCATAGACCAGTAAAGCCATTTGTTAGAGAAAATATGCATACTATCGTATAAAGTGTGGTGGATTCTTTCTGAAAGTCTGATGGATTCCATTCTAGAAACAACCTGGGGCCATGGAAGGTTTTGTGATTTCCAGTTACAAGCAATCATCCATTGTACAGCGCTGATAAGGGAGTGAATCAATCTGTTACATGGGGGGGGGGGGGGGAACATCTGGGACCGTGGCATATAATAAACATATATAGGGGTAAGGGAGATTTTTTTCTTGAGGGTGATCTCCAGTCTATTTATTACTGGGAGCCATATGGGTTCCAATAAGTTACAGTCCCAAAAGATGTGGAAATAGTTACCCACCTCTGGGCAACCTGGTTGAAGTAGGGAGTTTAGATAGTTATAAAAACTAGATATTAAACCTTTGTCTCTAGGGCAAGAAAGGCAGATGTGTTCAAATAAGGTGCTAGGGGGGAGATATGTGTGGAGAAGTATGTTGCAAAAAAGTCTCGGATTTGTGAGTATTGAGGGAGATCAGAGAGGGAAAGACCATATTTGGCCTGCAGGGGAGAAATGACAAGTTAGAGGTGAATTATTTAAGTGTGGTGAGGTCCTTGGCAATCCAGTCCTTAAATGGGGTCATGTCAGGAAAGGCAGCTGAAAATCTGGGGTCACCAAGGTATGAAGCAAGGGGCGGGGTAAGAGAAGAGAGGAGATGTTTATCTCTGACCCTCTTCCAAATTTGCAGCATCTGAGCTACTATTATGTTTTTCATAGAGAGGATATTGTATGTTATTACGTTAGACCACAGAATACCTTTGAGATTTAGTGGCTGTATTGAAATAGATTCAAAACGGAGCCATGGGATATCGGTATCCGATGAGAACCATTGTGCCAATTGCACAAGTTTAGCTGCTAGAAAATAATACCATAAGTTTGGTAGGCCGAGACCACCTTTGGTTCGAGATCTGTGCATGAGAGAGTAACTACCTCTGGGTTTTTTGTCATTCCATATAAATCTGTTAATTTCTCTTTGCAGGGTTTCTAAGTGGGTTTTGGGGACATTAATTGGTAGTGCCCTGAAAAAGTACAGTAGCTTGGGGAGAATGGTCATCTTAAAAGCGCAAATCCTACCTAAATAAGAGATATGATAGGAGGACCATACCTTAATTAAAGCACTGATCTGAGAGAATAAGGGAAGGTAATTGGATTTATAGAGTAGATTGCGCGAAGCTGTGATGTGAACTCCGAGATATTTAAAAGACGTGGGGGACCATATAAAGTTGAAGTTCTGTTTCATCAAGGTGATGAGATTCGGAGGGCAGTTAATGGGGAGAATGGAACATTTGTTGGTACTGATGGATATTGCGAATGCGAAAATAATTGCGATTTTTTTTATAACTGCGGTAGGAGCGCTCTGATTGGCTCAGAATATTCGTGATATTTTATCGAAATATCGCAACATGCGAATGCGATATTTATTGCGCAATTTCGAGATATGCTGGAGGAGCGCTCTGATTGGCTCAGAATATTCGTGATATTTTATCGAAATATCGCAACATGCGAATGCGATATTTATTGCGCAATTTCGAGATATGCTGGAGGAGCGCTCTGATTGGCTCAGAATATTCGTGATATTTTATCGAAATATCGCAACATGCGAATGCGATATTTATTGCGGAATTTCGAGATATGCTGGAGGAGCGCTCTGATTGGCTCAGAATATTCGTGATATTTTATCGAAATATCGCAACATGCGAATGCGATATTTATTGCGCAATTTCGAGATATGCTGGAGGAGCGCTCTGATTGGCTCAGAATATTCGTGATATTTTATCGAAATATCGCAACATGCGAATGCGATATTTATTGCGCAATTTCGAGATATGCTGGAGGAGCGCTCTGATTGGCTCAGAATATTCCTGATATTTTATCGAAATATCGCAACATGCGAATGCGATATTTATTGCGCAATTTCGAGAAATGCTGGAGGAGCGCTCTGATTGGCTCACTCTGAAATCGAATATTCGAGATATTTTAACGCAATTTCACAAAATGCGAATGCGAAATTGATTGCAGATATTTCGAAAACTGCTGTAGCAGCACTCTGAAATCTAATATTTATGATATTTTAACCAAAAAACATATTGCGATTGCGATTTTTCGATCGCGCATGCGCAATTGCGCGAACAACACGCGACCATTTCCTGGACCCTTGCCAGTTTCCAACTTTATGATCGCAACGCAATCGCAGAGCAAGATGGTTGGAAGTAATTTCACTGTATCTGACGAAAAGTTGCTGATTTGTGTAAGTATTTTGACCACTGTTATTTCATTATCTTCAACTGCATTTTAGTCTAGTTTAAAAGTTAGTATATATGATCAGATATTAGTATTTCACAAAAAATGTGTCTCCTGCTTTTACAAAACTACAAGTCCCAGCATGCCTGGACAGCTGCAGACACCCTGGTTGGCAAATGTGTATTTAGGCACTTTTCCTTGTTATTTAGCATAATGAATTTAACATTTTTTTGGACTTAGGACGTATGCGAACGTCCTGACTTCAGTGTCCTCAAGGCCCAAGGACGTTCGAATACATATTGCCCTTTAGATGTTGCAGAACTACAACTTCCAGCATGCCTGGGAATGCTGGCACTTCTAGTATTGTAAGTTCTGCAGGCCCCCATTTTTCAGGCCTTTATGCACGGGTCTCTAAACTGTGGCACCCTAGATGCAGCAAAAGTAAAATTCTTAGCATGCACTGACAGACCGTGGCTGATGGGAGTAGTAGTTTTGCAACAGCTGGAGGTGGACTGGTCTTGAAACCCAGAGTTAGGTAACAAACCCGTAGTGTTTTGCAACCATTCTGCCTCCAGCTGGTTTTTTTCTGTTGAAAAGCCTGTGGCGTGCAAAACACAACCCAAAAACTACACCCGGTGCAAGGAAAAATTTGCACACACCTAAAGAGTGACATCACAAAAAACTGCGACGGTTGCATACGTCAGTGGTCCTCCGAAAAGGTCCCGTCTCTGACCCCCCGGGGCGTTAGGCTCCTGACAGGGAAAAGAGTTAGCAGCGCATATCTCCCCTATACGTGTATCCTGTGTTGTTAATAATATATTCATAATTATGCAAATGATAATGGCTGCTATATTTATGTAAAAAAGGTGGCGACCGAAATGGCAGGATATAAAATCTGTCATGTTACCCCTGTCATTGATTAATAAGGCGAGAATGCTTCCAATTGTTGAATAGCATACATTTACGTCATATATCCATAAGGCTGTCAACAAAAGTATTACAATATACTTTGTTCTTCATCTTGCAGAAGTTCCTGGAAACAGGATACGATGAGCTGCGGAGGCAGCAAGAAAAACAGGGAGTTATAAGCTCCCTGATTGAGGAACTAGGCGCCCAAAACGGCGAAGAACACACTCGCATGGCGATCCTCAAAAAGTGGTCCGACCTGAAGAGGCGCCAGATGAACCGGGTCAGGCGTATCCGGAATAAATATCATCCTGGTAAGTTATTGGTCACAGTTATTTTTTTTTTCCCCTAAAGTGTATTTTGTGCGTGTACTTGAGAGAGGAGCCGGACTGCAGGAGTTGGGAGTAGGCAGGCCTCCCCCAGAGGTAATCTGCCACCTTTCTCCATGCCCCGGGTGGCAATGGCGGGTGTGAGGGGGTCCTCCCACACAGACCGTCCTACCTGCTCCGCTTCGAAGCCCAACGGGGCAGAGGGACTCCCTATAAGGGAGTGAGAGGATTTGCCCGCTCAACCAGCCCCGTTAGTCCTTCGCCTCTCTTTTTAGAGACCGCATGGTCAGAGTGCGTGCATGTTAACCCAATTGCGAGTGCGTGTGTAAGTGTGGTGGTTTTTGTGGGAGGGAGGTGGGCATACTAAGCGCAGGCTTACCTCGCATAGCACACCCACCGGGGGCCGAGCTGAGACCACCAAACTCAATTCACATGTAGCCGAGAGCGGGATCCGAACCCCTAGCTGCAGAGGTGAATGGCTTGTCAGCGCAGTGGCAATCGCGTTGAGCCAGCCCGGGTCCCTTGGGGACAGTTATGTAAGGTCATATGTAATTAATGTAAGGTCAGATGTTGTTAACCAAGACGCCATGTTGTTGTAACATATATCACCACCAGCCAAGGTATTCATAGTACTGTTGGAAAAAAACATGGGACAGCAGACAGGAACACAGAAGTTATGTGGGAACATACTTTTCCCATTGCTTTGCATGGGACTTTAAACAAAAAGCCCGACCCTCACCAATGGGGTTAGTTAAGGGATAAATTAACGATCCTATACTTTAAGTGGACGTATAGATAACATGTGACCAAGTGTTATCGAAATATCTACAGCTGTTATGAAATAACATGTATTTCCCATAGAGTTGAATGGGACTTTAAAGAAAAACCCTGACCAAGGCAAATGGGGGTGGGTAAGGGTTAAACCACCAATCCTATATTTGTGGCTGACATATAAGTAACCTGTGTGCCAAGTTTCATGTAAATATCTTTAGCCGTTTGGACGTGATGGTGGAACATACATACATACATGCACACACACGTTGAGTTTTATATATATAGATTCCCACTAAATTCCTGTGTTAGGCGTGGGGTTGTTATAGTAATCCCGTGTACTCCATCAAGTCCTTTTTTTAACATGAGATCGTCTGAACAAAACAAAGGAGACAAAAACAGCTCATTTTACCATGGTGGCAGCCCAGCTCACGCTCAGTCCCCTGTAGTGCCCACAAGACCCTTTAATATAACATTGTCCCATTGGTTAACTGTCTATATAAATTAATTTGTATTCATATACAATACAGCAGAGTACACAGAATTTGCATACGTCATTAGAAAACATTTTTATAATATATGAACATTGTGTTATTATAGGAGCTCCGCTACCAACTGTGCGCCGCAAGCGCACAAGGCGACAGGCCGCAGAGGAGGAGCAGGAGGAGGATGTGGAAGAGGAGGAGAGGGATGAGGAGGAGCAGCCAGGGCCATCCACATCACCACCCCCAGCTCCTGTGGAGGAGCAAGAGGAGGAGCTGCACCCCCCCGAAACTTCTGGTGGAGTAGTGGGTGACGAGGAAGAGGAGCAGGATGAGACGGTTAATTTTACCATCAATCAGGAGGGTAAATATGTGCACAGAGATTAATAAAATTTCAACAATAAAATGTAGCTCTAAAAATGGACAGCATTTAAAGCAGGGCTGTGGAGTCGGTAGATAAATTTTTCGACTCCGACTCCTCAGTTTTATGTACTTCAGACTCCGACTCCCCGACTCCGACTCCTCTGTATTAATATGCGAATGTATTTTATAGATTCCTTGAGGGAAAGAAACGCAACCTACCACAGGACTACTGGCTGGGAAGCCAACAGTCTACTGTATTGCACAGTTTAAGCAAAAGACAAACACAATGAAAACAATCAAGTGACTGGATAGTAGCAGCAGGCTTAAACATCAGGAACATGATCTTTAACAGTTCAAAAATACAGACCACATTATTTGGCTGTTTTAGAACAAAAACAAAGCTTATCTATAATGAACCAAAAAAAATATATGAAAAACCTAGAAATGGTTTATATTAATCTTGAAATGTAGTTCTAGGCTTAGCAAATGCAAATAAATGCAATGTAGAGTTCTAAGGAAGAGAATTGCCTCTGCCAGATCCTCTTTCATAGAGTCTCTTAAGTCCGACTTTATTATTTTTATGGCTGAAAATAATCTTTCGTAACGGTCTTTGAAATCCAAATGTTTTTTTCTTATATCCTAACAGTTATAAAAAAGCTCAAGGGGAAACAAGCTGCCATGAAAAACATGACGCAGAGAGTACTGGCAAATGAGCAGCAGATACTTTTTTTGACGCGCCAAAATCAGCAACTGGTGCAACAACTGGCGAAAAACATGGATGAGGTGACAGAGCTTCAGAAGTTAATGTCTTAATTTTTTTTTTTTTTTTTAATAAAAAATGTTATATTTTGCAAAGGTTTCATTTCTTATTGAAATTGTTAGTTTTTTAAACACATCTAACTTCACATCTAACACATCAACATCAACATCAACACATCTAGCTTAATAATAACCGAAAACATTTTATACTATTACTAGCTGAATACCCGGCGTTGCTCGGTCTTCCTATCTTAACCTTTTGGGGAGGAAAATCATAGTAATATAAATATACCCATCTTTTATATAAGGGTGTTGGTAAGGGTTAATTTAACTGTTATATATTTTTATTTGGCATATAAGTAATATGTATAGCGGGTATTATTGAAATATCTCTAGGCGTACAGAAGTTATGTGGGAACATACATTTTCCATTGATTTGCATGGGACTTTAAAGGAAAACCCCGACCCTCACAAATGGGGGTAGTTAAGGGATAAATTAACTATCAGTGGTATCAGTGAACAGCAGTGGTAATAGGAGTATATAGAGTGGGAATTAACTTTTTACATAGGTGTCTTGACTGAGCAGCAGCAGCAGTAGTAGTAGTAGTAGATACAGAGTCATATCACTTGGGCAGGAGGTGCCATGATGAACAGCAGTGGTAATAGGAGTATATAGAGTGGGAAATTACTTTTGACATAGTTGTCTTGACTGAGCAGCAGCAGCAGCAGCAGCAGTAGTAGTATTAGCAGTAGTAGTTGATACAGAGTCATATCACTTGGGCAGGAGTTGCCATGATGAACAGCAGTAGGAATAGGAGTATATAGAGTGTGAAATAACTGCTGACATAGGTGTATTGACTGGGCGGCAGCAGCAGCAGAAGCAGCAGTAGTAGTATTAACAGTAGTAGTTGATACAGAGTCATATCACATGGGCAGGAGTTGCCATGATGTACAGCAGTCTTAATAAGAGTATATAGAGTGTGAAATAACTGCTGACATAGGTGTATTGACTGGGCGGCAGCAGCAGCAGAAGCAGCAGTAGTAGTATTAACAGTAGTAGTTGATACAGAGTCATATCACATGGGCAGGAGGTGCCATGATGAACAGCAGTAGGAATAGGAGTATATAGAGTGTGAAATAACTGCTGACATAGGTGTATTGACTGGGCGGCAGCAGCAGCAGAAGCAGCAGTAGTAGTATTAACAGTAGTAGTTGATACAGAGTCATATCACATGGGCAGGAGGTGCCATGATGAACAGCAGTAGGAATAGGAGTATATAGAGTGTGAAATAACTGCTGACATAGGTGTATTGACTGGGCGGCAGCAGCAGCAGAAGCAGCAGTAGTAGTATTAACAGTAGTAGTTGATACAGAGTCATATCACATGGGCAGGAGTTGCCATGATGTACAGCAGTCTTAATAAGAGTATATATAGTGTGAAATAACTGCTGACATAGGTGTATTGACTGGGCGGCAGCAGCAGCAGAAGCAGCAGTAGTAGTATTAACAGTAGTAGTTGATACAGAGTCATATCACATGGGCAGGAGGTGCCATGATGAACAGCAGTAGGAATAGGAGTATATAGAGTGTGAAATAACTGCTGACATAGGTGTATTGACTGGGCGGCAGCAGCAGCAGAAGCAGCAGTAGTAGTATTAACAGTAGTAGTTGATACAGAGTCATATCACATGGGCAGGAGGTGCCATGATGAACAGCAGTAGGAATAAGAGTATATAGAGTGTGAAATAACTGCTGACATAGGTGTATTGACTGGGCGGCAGCAGCAGCAGAAGCAGCAGTAGTAGTATTAACAGTAGTAGTTGATACAGAGTCATATCACATGGGCAGGAGGTGCCATGATGAACAGCAGTAGGAATAGGAGTATATAGAGTGTGAAATAACTGCTGACATAGGTGTATTGACTGGGCGGCAGCAGCAGCAGAAGCAGCAGTAGTAGTATTAACAGTAGTAGTTGATACAGAGTCATATCACATGGGCAGGAGGTGCCATGATGAACAGCAGTAGGAATAGGAGTATATAGAGTGTGAAATAACTGCTGACATAGGTGTATTGACTGGGCGGCAGCAGCAGCAGAAGCAGCAGTAGTAGTATTAACAGTAGTAGTTGATACAGAGTCATATCACATGGGCAGGAGTTGCCATGATGTACAGCAGTCTTAATAAGAGTATATAGAGTGTGAAATAACTGCTGACATAGGTGTATTGACTGGGCGGCAGCAGCAGCAGAAGCAGCAGTAGTAGTATTAACAGTAGTAGTTGATACAGAGTCATATCACATGGGCAGGAGTTGCCATGATGTACAGCAGTCTTAATAAGAGTATATAGAGTGTGAAATAACTGCTGACATAGGTGTATTGACTGGGCGGCAGCAGCAGCAGAAGCAGCAGTAGTAGTATTAACAGTAGTAGTTGATACAGAGTCATATCACATGGGCAGGAGGTGCCATGATGAACAGCAGTAGGAATAGGAGTATATAGAGTGTGAAATAACTGCTGACATAGGTGTATTGACTGGGCGGCAGCAGCAGCAGAAGCAGCAGTAGTAGTATTAACAGTAGTAGTTGATACAGAGTCATATCACATGGGCAGGAGGTGCCATGATGAACAGCAGTAGGAATAGGAGTATATAGAGTGTGAAATAACTGCTGACATAGGTGTATTGACTGGGCGGCAGCAGCAGCAGAAGCAGCAGTAGTAGTATTAACAGTAGTAGTTGATACAGAGTCATATCACATGGGCAGGAGTTGCCATGATGTACAGCAGTCTTAATAAGAGTATATAGAGTGTGAAATAACTGCTGACATAGGTGTATTGACTGGGCGGCAGCAGCAGCAGAAGCAGCAGTAGTAGTATTAACAGTAGTAGTTGACACAGAGTCATATCACTTGGGCAGGAGTTGCCATGATGTACAGCAGTCTTAATAAGAGTATATAGAGTGTGAAATAACTGCTGACATAGGTGTATTGACTGGGCGGCAGCAGCAGCAGAAGCAGCAGTAGTAGTATTAACAGTAGTAGTTGATACAGAGTCATATCACATGGGCAGGAGGTGCCATGATGAACAGCAGTAGGAATAGGAGTATATAGAGTGTGAAATAACTGCTGACATAGGTGTATTGACTGGGCGGCAGAAGCAGCAGTAGTAGTATTAACAGTAGTAGTTGATACAGAGTCATATCACATGGGCAGGAGGTGCCATGATGAACAGCAGTAGGAATAGGAGTATATAGAGTGTTAAATAACTGCTGACATAGGTGTATTGACTGGGCGGCAGCAGCAGCAGAAGCAGCAGTAGTAGTATTAACAGTAGTAGTTGACACAGAGTCATATCACTTGGGCAGGAGGTGCCATGATGAACAGCAGTGTTAATAAGAGTATATAGGGTGTGAAATAACTGCTGACATAGGTGTCTTGACTGATCCAGAGGAGTCATGGGAGAAAATCATGTGGTCAGATGAGACCATAATATAACTTTTTGATCATAATTTCACTAACCGTGTTCGGAGGAAGAATAATGATGACTACAATGCCAAGAACGCCATCCCTAATGTGAAGCATGGTGGTGGTAGCATCATGCTTTGGTGGTGTTTTTCTGCACATGGGACAGGGTGACTGCACTGTAGTAAGGAGAGGATGACCGTGGCCATGTATTGCGAGATTTTGGGCAACAACCTCCTTCCCTGAGTTAGAGCTTTGAAGATGGGTCGAGGCTGGGTCTTCCAACATGACAATGACCCAAAGCACACAGCCAGGATAACCAAGGATTGGCTCTGTAAGGAGCATATCAAGGTTCTGGCGTGGCCTAGCCAGTCTCCAGACCTAAACCCAATAGAGAATCTTTGGAGGGAGCTCAAACTCCGTGTTTCTCAGCGAGAGCCCAGAAACCTGACTGATGTAGAGAAGATCTGTGTGGAGGAGTGGGCCAAAATCCCTCCTCCAGTGTGTGCAAAGCTGGTGTAAAACTACAAGAAAGGTTTGACCGCTGTAATTGCAAAGAAAGCCTACTGTACCAAATATTAACATTGATTTTCTCAGGTGTTAAAATAGTTATATTCAGCACTGTAAATACATCAGGTCCGGGGCTCCATCAGGGAATGCATGACAAGGGACCCTTCAGCGCCCTGAACCGACGACGGGTGCCAGAAAGTCACCGCCGATCCAGGACTCATTCATCTTTATGAATGTGAGTCTGTCCACGGAGTCTGTGGACAGACGGGTCCTCTTGTCCGTGACCACCCCACCTGCCGCGCTGAATGTCCGCTCAGATAGTACGCTGGAGAGGGGCAAGACAATAACTCCAGCGCATACTGAGCGAGCTCGCGGCAGGTGTCCAATCTGGCAACCCAGTACTCCATGGGGTCGTCGGTGCTCATACTGTCAGAAGCACCGACGGACGCCATGTAGTCTGCCACCATGTGGGCCAGCCGCTGGTGGTGACTGCTGCTGCTGCTGGTGCTGGTACTGGGTCGCTCGGTTTGGAAGAACATCCTCATCTCTTCCATTAGGTCCCCTGCTCGGCTGCTGCTGGGTGCAGTCACCTGCTGGGTGAGATGAGGGGGGACAACTGGAGGCCGGGGAGTTGCCTGCTCCAACCGTCTGACAATGCCTGCCTGCAGTTCCTCCATCCGGTGCTGCCTCCGGCTGGCTGGGATGAACTGCTCCAGTTTCCCCTTGCACCTGGGATCCAAAAGGGTGGCCATCCAGAAATCATCCCTCGCCTTGATGGTCTTAACCCGGGGGTCCCTCCTGAGGCATCTCAGCATGTGGGCAGCCATGGGGAAGAGCACAGCCCGCTGTGACTCCTCAATGCTGGCCAGGTGAATGAGGTGCGACTCTTCATCCCTGAGGCGCTGCTGGTCAAACTCAGAGATGCCCAACCCCCGGACTATCGGTGCCCCCAACACCGGCTCTCCCTCCTGACCAGGCCCTGACTCCGGGACGACACCAGCAACCACCTCCTCCTCATCATCATCATCATCCTCCTCCTCCTCCTCGTCCTGGCCCTGGTCTCGGTCGAGCATTGCTGACTCCTCCTGCTCCACCAAGGCACTCTCCCCAGCTTCGAGCAGGCGATCTAGTGTCCTCTCCAGCATGAACACTATTGGCAGCACGCCATTGAGGCCGACGTGCTCACTGCTGACCATCTTGGTCGCCTGCTCGAAGGAGGACAACACTTGGCAGACCTGCTTTATCTGCCCCCACTCCGCACAGGCGATGAAAGGGAGTTGTGGTGAAGCCCTCTCAGTGCCTAGTTCCATCAGGTACTCCCTCACCGCCCTTTGCTGCTCCCACAACCTCTGCAGCATGTGGAGGGTGGAGTTCCACCGCGTCACACTGTCCACAATCAGCCTGTGAAGGGGCAGACTGTACTTCCGCTGCAACTTGGACAGGGACGCGGTAGCGGTTGGGGAGCGCCTGAAGTGGCTGGCAATCCTACGCGCCTTTGCCACAATGTCACTCAACCCTGGATAAGTGCGCAGGAACGTCTGCACCACCAGGTTGAGACATGTGCCAGACAGGGCACGTGGGTCAGACTGCCAGCACTGAGGGCGGCGAGTAGGTTGCTGCCGTTATCGCAGACAACCATACCTGCCTGGAGCCTTCGGGGTGTCAGCCACTTCTGGACCTGAGCCTGAAGTGCTTTCAGCACTTCTTCTCCAGTGTGTCTCCGGTCCCCTAAACTAACAAGCTGGAGCACGGCCTGACAGCGCACGTGCCCCACACTTGAGTAGCTACGGGGGCGCTTGCTGGGAGGCTCAGCAGCTGCGGAGACAGTGGCTTGAGGGAGACCAGCAGTTCTCCCCTGGACACCCCGGGGCGGCACCACAAGATCGGTTGCCGCCGATCCCTCACCGACGCCTCGGAGGGAAACCCAATGGGCCGTGAAGCTGATGTAGCGCCCCTGCCCATGCCTGCTGGTCCAGCCATCCATTGTCAGATGAACCCTGTCGCTGACAGCGTGATCCAGCGACAGGGTTACATTCTGCACAATGTGCTGGTGTAGGGCAGGGACACCAGTCCTGGCAAAGAAATGGCGGCTGGGGACACGCCATTGGGGTTGGGCCTGCTCCAACATCTGCCTGAAGGGGTTGCTGTCAACTATGTTGAAGGGCAGCAGATGTTGGGCAATAACCCTTGCCAGGAGCCCATTGAGGGAACGCACACGTCGGTCTCCAGGGGGGAAGGGAGTGGTGCGGTCAAAGGCGTCTGAAATCGACGCCTGGCGCCGGACGGCAGTGCGGGACACAGACGCGGAGGGTGCTGTGGAAGTAGAGGTCTGGCTGCCGGTACCAGTACCTCTACTCGAGGGAGCGGGGGGGCATGACCTGCTGGAAAGAGATGAAGATGTGGCAGGGGCTGCTGTACCCTGCTCACTTGTGGTGGTGGCGCTGCTACCACCACCATGCTTCATCTCGTCAAACACCGCCCAGTGGTTTATCCTCAGGTGCTGGTTCAGGGCTGTGGTACCCACCCGAGCCAAACACTTCCCTCTCTTCACCCTCACTTTACAAATCCGGTAGATGGCCACGGTAGGGTTGTCTGCCACCAGGGTAAAGTAATTCCAGACAGGTGACTTCAGCACCGCCCTCCTGTCAGATGGGGTGACGCTTACTTGCACCTGCTGGGACTCGGTGCGCACAGGTGGAGCTGCCTGCTGCTGCTGCTGCTGCTGCTGCTGCTCCTCCTCCTGACACCTCCTGCTGCCATCACCAGTGGAGACCCTGACGATGGTCTCCCTGGTGGTGACCTGGCGCACCGTTTCACCAGGGTGCCTACCTTCCCCGTCGTCACTGACGTAGTGAGCCGACGCGTCAGATGGCAACCATGATGGGTCACCCTCTTCGCCCCCAGAGATGTCAGACCAAGGGCTGAAATGTGTTGGTCTGAGGGAACCAACTGACATGGAGCCTCTAGCCTGGCTCCGCTGTCCCCTCACCCACGCCTGGGTCTGACTAGGTGCTGCTGTTTCCTGCACCAAAACAGCAGCACCAGTTTGAAGGGATGTCTCTGGGATACTGCCAGCAGGTATCCCATCCTCCTCATCCATCCCTTCAAAAAGGTCCTGACCATCAGGACAGAGCTGAAGGTCTGCCTGATGCATGGCCTCCCCCAAGATATCCCTCTCACTGTCGCTGTCGAACAGTAAGATGCTGGACTCTTGGGGGCTGGGGGGGGGTACTACAGGCACCGGTGTAATGGTGGTACTACTGTGAGTCGGGACCGACGACTCAGTGGCACTGCTGTGCCCCATGTAGTCCACCACTACTTCAGCCTGAGATGGCAATATCGGGCGGCTGCCCGATGGGAAGAACTCCCGGATCAGGCGTACTCCCCTTGCACCCGATCCTCTAACACTAGTAGGGGCACGAGAGGTACCCCGTGCTGGCAGCGATCCAGCACTGGGAGTAACTCCCCTACCCCTGCTGCCACGGCCACGGATGCCGCTCATTATTGCTGATATGTGTGTGGGGGGGGGTAAACTTTATTGGGGGGGGGAAATGTGAACAAAATGTGTTTTTGTGTTTTTTTACAAGACAGGCACGCAGACAAAGACGTACACAGACAGCTACTAAACTATAAGAAAAGTAGTACACCAAAGACAAGGACTACAAAATTAAAGAAAAAAAAAAAGCACTAAACAAACACTAACTTTTTTTTTTTTTTTTTTTAAACACAAAACACAGACACTAAACACACACTAAGCTAAGCTAGATGAAATAAATGTACACTAACAGTGTGTACACTTACTACACAAAATTTAACTAAACTGAACACAAAACTTAGCTTTTAGAAAAGCTCTTTAGGAAAAACTAAACAAAATGTGCACTGTAAAGGCCTAGCAAATATCACTGAACAGCGAACCTGCAAGATCTAACAGTAACACAAGATGAACAAAACTTAGCTTTTAGAAAAGCTCTTTTAGAAAGCTCAGCAAAATGTGCACTGAAATCTCTAGCAAATATCACTGAACAGCGAAGATGCAGGATCAAACAGTAACACAAATGAACAAAACAGCACAAAACAGCACAAAACGTAGCTTTGAAAAAAGCTCTTGGGTCTATTGCTTTGAAAAAAGCAGTTGATATACTGGAAAAGATCCACTGGAATCACTAAATAGCAATGCTGGTGATGATATAAATCAATCAGGAACAAAGACACAGGAACACAGAAACAGCCTCCACACTCTCTAGCCAGCTTCTGAATCTGCAATGAAATGGTGCTGGGAGTGAGCTTATATAATGTCCATGCAGGCAGGTTCCTATTGGTTGCTAACCTCTGACGAGTGTGGAAGGAGAACTCTGATTGGCTCTGATGCAAAAGGGCGGAGCAAATAATCGCGCAATATTCCTATTGCCGAATATTCGCATTGCGAATATTCGGCAATATAAAATGATCGCTTCAGCTACTCGGCCCAAGGTCTCTAAACATACCAGCAATGCTTTTAGACGTCTATGGAGATCACTAGGATGTGATCTGTTTTAAAAATGAAACTGTAAAAATCGCTCTGATGCGGAAGATCGGGGCGAGGAAAATAATCGTGCGATATTGCGTTTGCCGAATAATCGCATTGCGATTTTTCGGGAAAATTCAATGAACGCTTCAGCTACTCGGCCCAGGGTCTCTAATGATACCAGCAATGCTTTTAGACGTCGATGGAGATATCTAGGATGTGATCTGTTTTAAAAAAAAAATTGTAAAAAATCGAATATTCGGAATTGCGAATATTCACCGCGAAATTCGAAATATAGCGCGATTTCTCGAATATGCTATATTCGAGTCGAATATTCGCAATGCGAATATTCGTGAGCAACACTAATAGCAAGGAGGAAAAACAATCCGTGCCCATAGCCCGGGGGGCAGTAAGCACAATAAGTGGCACTGGGGAAGGGATTGGAGGGGGGGAGGGAGAGAGTACATTGTTGGTATTAAGGAGGAGTTACACGGGAGACCAGACATAGTATGGGAATCACCAAATCTGGGAATAACAGGTAAACTAGTGAGGGAGGGGTTGCAGGGGGATAAGGGTGAGGAGCCCCCACAGAGTGGGGGGTGCAAACCTGCAATTTAGAGCAACCCACGAGGCAGTCCAAAATGAGCTGATAGCATAACGGGGGATCCCCAAGCTGAGGTGCAGAATTTATCTATTAGTCTCTGGACAGTCCTCTTGTCACCGGCTTCAATGGTTACGGACAGCAGGGGTGGATCTCCAAGTGAAGTCCGTCAGGCTGGATCGCCACAATGTAGAAATACCTATAATGAAGAATGAGATAGGAAAAACAAAAAAACAAAGAGAAAAAAAATAATAATAAAAAAAAAGGGGGGGGGGGAGGGATAGATTGTCCTGCAAGCATAGTTCAGTGATGCGGGCCTGAATTTTTTTTGGGAAAATCCAAAAAAATCAAAAAGAACTTGAAAAACCTGAGAAGTTGAAAAAACAGAAAATCTTGAAAAAATACCCCGAACAGTCCAAACAGCCTAGGCTGCTTGGTCATGGATGGGGTGTTGCATCCATCTTCTCTGGCCTCTCTGGCTGCGTCAAGTAGATGGGGTTGACCAGCTGGGAGAAGATCTTGGGGTCGCAGGAAAACGCTGCTGGGGTTCCTGGTCCAATAGGCCTAGTTTGATCAGCAGATCCTTTCCTTCTATTACGTTATATACAGTATACGTAGTGCCATTATGCATTATAGACAGTTTAAAAGGAAAGCCCCATCTGTATTTGATTCTGGCTGATTGTAGAATACTTGTGACCTCCTTCATCCTGCGTCTGCGATCCAGGGTCGCAGGGGAAATATCAGGGTAGATCTGTAATTTAACACCATCCAGATTGATATTTGGAGTGTTTCTAGAGGCCCTCATGATATCCTCTTTAGTGACATAGTCCTTTAACCCCCTTAGCGGTATCCCCGAGCGTGACTCGGGGTGGTTTTTCCATGTTAGGATCGGTATCCCCGAGTCACGCTCGGGGTAGATGTGCAGAGCGTGCAGCGGTGCGGCTTACCTTTCGCAGCATCCACAGACAGGGAATTATTTACCTTGTCCCTGGATCCTGCGATGCATCCTCGCTGTGTGAGCGAGCGGGTGCTCACTCGATTCACAGTGTTCCCGTGTGCCGCCGATCTCCGTTCCCTGCGACGTTACGATGCACGGGCGTGGAGAACGGCGCCAAATTCAAAAAAGTAAACAAACACATTACATACAGTATACTGTAATCTTATAGATTACAGTACTGTATGTAAAAAATACACACCCCCTTGTCCCTAGTGGTCTGCCCAGTGTCCTACATGTTCTTTTATATAATAAAAACTGTTCTTTCTGCCTGCAAACTGTTGATTGTCCATAGCAACCAAAAGTGTCCCTTTATGTCAAAAATGGTTTTAGAGCAGCTAGAAAACAGCGATAATAAATTATAATCACTTGCAGAATTGTGCGATAGCGATTTGTGGGGAAATTCGTCATAAAAAAATAAAAATAATGACAGCGACAATTCTGCAACTGAGCAAATTTCAGTGATTTTGAGTTGATTACATTATTGAATAATTTTTGTTATAATTATATTATTATTTGTTATAATTATTTATAATTATTTATTATATTATAATTTATAATTTTGTTTTTTTTAAAAAATCATACCCGGGATGCCTACTAGACTCTTGTTTGGTCAGATTTATTCCTAAGAATTGCACGCCTACAGTATAAAACGCCAAATTTC